>NC_050511.2:38556393-39842227 GCF_012460135.2 Molothrus ater | reverse complement strand
AGTAATTCAAATGTAAGAAGAGCATAAGTAGGTTTCTATTTTCCTTTTTTTTTCTGACACCTGACCAGTCTCTTCTACCACATATCTAATCTAAACGTTAAGATTCAAATTGCCGCACCCACTTCCTTGTAGGAGCACCATACATGCGAGACAGAATATACTGTGCTTGAGGACCAGGATGATCAATAGAAAATAACCTAGAAAAAAATGCACTTCTTCATGAAACAGATATTTAAGACACACATCTAAATAAGCTTTTGCCTTAGACCAGGTTGTGTCTTAAATTTCTCTGTAGTTCTAAATGCTAGTTTCATTTAAATTTACTTTTTAGCTTTATCACAATAGTCTAGAATACATTTTATTTTATACTGTGGTGTGGCAGAAGGAAAAAAAACACCAACCAAACAACAAAAAAAAGCTCTCTAGTGTTATTTTGCATAATATTAAAATATTTAATTACTTTTTGTTTCAGAGATCTCTGCCTATTTTTGGACTGGCACTTCTGTGACATACAACTTTCAAGAATACTACACATTAGCTAAAAATACCAGTTCTCATGCTTCTTCTTTCTATGCTGACATGACACTGGCCAGGGAAGCAATTACATTTGCCTTTCGAACAACACGGACACCAAGCTTACTGCTCTATGTCAGCTCCTTCTACAAGGAATACCTCTCGGTCATTCTCACCAGGAATGGTGAGTTTTCAGATCGGATGTCTGGAAATAGTAATGAACATCATAACTGTCAGCTTGGATTCTTTTTGATTTCCAGACCTGAAGCAGGAACTACATATTGTCCTGTTGTTTCTTTAGATCATATCTTTGTTTTTCAGCTGCATCAATTCTTTCCACATGAAAAGCATTCCTCCTACTGTACTTTCAACTTTCACTACTGTTTTTTAATCATGTTGTCAAAAATCTTTATTTCTGAAAATCCTTTAGAAATGTTTGGGTTTTAAAGTTTGGAAAAGAAAATTAAAATTTATCTGAGCTGCATTCTATTCATGAGGCCTATTAATTGCCATCCCCAAAAGAAATTATGAAATAAAATACTTCTTAAAGTGCATTATCCATTTCCCAAATTAATCAGAGGTAATTTCATTGAATTTATTTCATAAGCTACTTATATACCTATGAAAATACATATATATATATATATATATATATATATATATATATATATATATATATAGACATACCTGTAAAAATACGTGTAACATTACTGTCATTTCTGTGTAAGATGAGCATTAACTATTAGTCAGATCTTTCCATTCTTTCGTCTAGATCTAGGTATTTTTTCTTTAAGTAAAAAAAACTCACAGGCTGAGTTAAATTTTCAGGTTTATCTTTGCAGACTGTGGATCTGTGCTTGAGGAAGGTTCTATGCTTACCTAGACACATATTTGGATATAGAATAGCTGCATTATCCTCCCCATCATGTGACACGGAACATGTGTTGCTCATGACTGACCTGGATCTGACATGGGCTGCTATTTCTTGAGCATGAGTAGAAAATTGTGGTCCATCTGCAGCTGAGAAGGAATTTCTGACCAGGAAACTCCATTGCCTCTGTGTTCTCCTCTGAGTCTTTGTGTGATTATTTGTGTACAGATGGTATTTTGGGAGTTAACAATAAGGAATGGAAAGTGATCTAGGAGTTAGTACACAGCATTCAATTAAATTTTCAAATGGTCTGAGGTTTACAGGACTGGAGAGGCAAAACATTATTCAAGAATTATGAGTTATATTTGATAAGTCACAATTATGAGAGCTACCAGACTGAGTCTTTCTCAGCTGAATTTTGAAAGTAATTATAAAATTTCTGCCCAAATTTAAAGTCAATAATCAAAATTGAGACAGCTTATGACTATTTTTGCCACTATATCCTGCTTCTGACATTGCTATTACTCATTCTGTTGCCTTTAATTTCTCACTTTTATCCATTTCTCATGGCTAAGTCCTTAAACAAATCAAGCATTTGTTTTGCCCTTGCAGTACCCCTGTGAAGCATGTTAGATCATATATTGCTTATCATCTATTATATAGTATCTTTCACAAAATATATGATCTATACTGCTTATAGTGTATGTAGTGTACTACACCTTTTCTCTCTTTATCCCTGCAGGAAGTTTACAGATTAGGTACAAGTTAGATAGTCATCAAGATCCTGATGTCTTCAGCATCAGTTTCAAAAACGTGGCTGATGGACAACTACAACATGTGAAGATTAACAGAGAGGAGGAAACACTGTTTGTAGAGGTAATTCTGTTATGGGTGGGGGAAAAAGTGGATTATCATAAAAAAGTAGACAAGCAAAATGCAGTAAATACTTGCAACAAGGCAATTACCCCCAAATAAAATGTGCCTTAACATCTCAAGTAATCAAAGCAAAGTTAACACTCTCATGATGCACAGTCAAAATTAATGTTAGCCAATCTCTTTGATGTTATTTTTTTTATTTCAACAGGCCAATATCACTCCTAACTTTATATGAAAATGCAAGTAATTGTTTGATGGTTGAATTTTCAAAATTTGGTGAATGTGTGTGACTGCTGTTGTTTGTTTTGGGTCTTGCATTTTCAGGTTTTTTAGTTAAATTATGCATTAAATTACAGGACAAATATATTACCACACAGATAATAATGTAGGTCTTTTAAAATTTTTCTTTGGTCTCTTTTACATCATCAAATGAATGTGGCTATTAAGGAAGATATTTTTTGCTATTTTTGTGGAAATTTCATGAAAAATAGAAACATTTATTTTGCTAATGATTGATATTAACATGCAAAAAGTCTTTTTTTAATACAATTTTAAATTCAAAATACCTGCATGTTATAATTTAGTATTTTGAAGCTAGAACTTGAGTAATGGTACTTGGCTTGAAGTTGTTCTAGAGGTACCCTGAGAGGCAGAATATTTACAATAAAATATTTGATCTTTATGAAATTAAATACTGAGTGCCTTTTGAAAATGAAAAGAGATTTTTTTCATATTCTTAAAGGTTTGCTATTTTTTATTCATCCTAGAGGTGAAAAAGAAAGAATCAGGCAAATCGCTAAGATAAATAAAGGCTTATCAAGTGGGATGCTTAAGAATATCAGTTATAATCAGTGATCTAAGGAAGCTAATAATCTATTTCCTGATGAGTTTTTATGCTATAAATAACAAATGCTTCCCTCAGTGTTGTAGTGCACTAAATAGCTTATTTAGTTGGTGTTTTTACCCTGGTGATGGGAAAATTTTACTGGGTATGTCAGGTCACGCAGACTGTTTATTCCCCCTTTCTCATCACATGGTTTGTCCCCATACCCCCCCTCCGTTAGTGGTCTGTCCCACGGGTGGTCCCTCCCCTCACCCCTCCCCAATGTTATCCCATTGGCCGTGGTCCTCTTTCCCTGCCCCCATCACCTGGGGGATAAAACCCTATGGCAGGTGTGGTTCTGCCTCTTTGCTACCTGCGTGGTTGTTGCCACCAGACGTGTCCTGTCTCAAGCTAATAAACTGGATACTTGTCTCCACGTGGCAAAGAGCGCTTCTCGTCTTTTACCTTCCGTCTACGCAATTCCATGTGGGCTTTAGTCCTTAGCAAGCCAGATCTGGATTTATATTAGCCCAGAGACCCACGGATTTATTGCACCTCAGACCTTCTTAATTTTAGCCTTGATCTTACTTGCGTTTTTGAAAATATTGACTACTATTTCTTCCATTATTCTACTTTGTTCCTCACTCTATCATTCTGTAGGTTAACCAGAATGAAAGAATGAAGTTTATTCTGTCTTCAGGCACAGAATTCAATGCAATCAAGTCTCTCACACTTGGAAAGATTTTAGGTAAGTGGAACACCACAGCATTTTCTAAAACTACAAGGTTTTCTAAAATATGGATCAAACGTCATCATGAGGCATGAAAAAAAACAACAGAAATGTCACTGAAAGGCATTTGTTGTTGTGGATTTACTTAGACACAGAATCACAATCAAGGTAAAAACTTCAGTCTTGTGGAAATACAGATATAATAACAAATAAGTGCTTCCTGAAAAAATGATCAAGTGGGTTCCATTAAAATAATTGTACACTTCTCTCTCATTTTGCAATCAAGCATTAAGAAACACCACTTTGTTTTCTATTCTGGATAAAAAACAAATCAAATTGAAGTCATACACAAAGATGATATAATACTATTAATCACGTATTGTACTTGAAAAACTTCTTGTGATTAGATTTTGATGTAGACAGTGAAGAATATGGTAATGTAAGTCAAATCATTGTTGAAGATTCTTTGGCTAGTGATGATTCTTCAAAATACCTCTGTTTCTCTTAAGGAATCATCAAAATGAAATTTACCAATCTACAATCACCATTTCTTAAAATAAAATAGCAATAGCCTCGACTCAAATTCTCAAGATCATGTTATTTTCATACCTTTCACTTTGGCAATGATAGAGGAAGATTTGGTGTTGGTGCAAATTTAAAGGGTATTTCTCTTTTCTCTAAAGTGATTTCATAGAGTCACAGAAAGTTTTGGGTTGAAAAGTACATAAAAGGTCATCTAGTTCCAGCACCCCTGCTATGTGCTGGAACAGCTTTGTCCAGACCAGATCATTCAAAGCCTCATCCACTGGCCTTGAACACTTCCATGAGGGTATGCACTGCTTTCCTGGGCAATCTGTTCCAGCGTCTCTCACCCACACAGCATAGAATTTCTTCCTTATTTCCAGGTTAAATCTACAACTGTTGAGTTTAAAGCCATTCCTTTCTGTCCTATTACTACATGCACATGTAAAATGTCACTCCAGCTTTCTTGTGCCGTCCTTTAGGTACTGTAAGGCTGCTATAAAATCACCTTGGAGACTTCTCCAGGCTTGAACATCCCCCACTCTCTCAGTCTTTCTTTATAGGAGAGCTGCTTCAGTACTTTGATTATCTTCGCAGTCCTTCTCTAGATTTGCTCTAAAAGTCCATGTCTTTCCTGCCTAGGACCCCAGAGCTGGATGCAGGGTTCCAGGTGGAGTCTCAGCAGAGCAGATGAGAGGCACAGAGTCACTTCCCTTGCCCTGCTGGCCACAATGCTTTGGATGCAGCCTGGAGTCGTAGAATGACCTGGATTGGAAGGGACCTTAGAGATCACTTCATTGAAACCCCCTGTAATAGGCAGGAGCACCTTCCACTAGACCAGGTTTCTCAGAGCTGCATCTAACCTGGCCTTGAACAGTTGCAGAATACCAATGGCTTTTGGGCTGCAAGTGCACATTTCTGGCCCATGTTGTGCTTCTTGTCCACCAACACCCCCAAGCCCTTCTCCTCAAGGCAGCTCTCAATCCATTCACCCCCCACCCCAGTCTGTATTGATACTGGGGGTTGCAACTTTGCACTTGCCATTGTTGAATTTGATGAGATTCACTAGGTCCCAGTCCTCAAATCTGTCAATGTCCCTTTGGTTGGCATTCCATCTCTCAGGTGTGTCAACTGAACAGTTCAGTTTAGTGTCATCCACAGAGTTCCTTCAGATGCACTCAATCCTGCTCTTGGTGTCTTTAGAGAAGATGTTGAACAGAAATAGTGTTGGCCTGTTGGCCCAGAGGAGCACTACCTGTCACCAGTCCCTATTTAGACATTGAGCTGTTGCATGCAAATGTTTGGATAAGGAGATCCAGTTAATTCTTTATCTGTCAAATAGGTGGTTGTTGTTCTCAATTATGAGAGTGTTATCTAGAAAAGGTAGAATAATAATTTTAAATATATCATAAAATTCATACAGGGATAGTTATTTTTATGAGAACAATTACCAAATGCTAAATAGCTTAAAATGTATTAAAGAAATTCAGAAACCATGTTTATAGACCATAAAAAATCTTAATTATTGTTTAGTTACCTTTAGGAGAATCTCAGTGCAGCTGATTTGTTTTCTTACTGTAAAACTAAGTACCTCTAACACAAACAGAAATATATACTTTAGAAATGTAGATTTTATATATAAATCTCACACTCCAAAAGAGAACTGGTGTATAGATATGCCCAGAAAATGAAAAAGAGAATGATAATTTATGCATAACTTTAAAGCAATATTAGCTGAAATATAAACTACTACAAGAAAATGTTACAAATATTTCCAAACTTTACAATATGTTGATAAAACGGAATCAGGAATGTATAATATTTGAAGTGTAGTAGTTTATTGCAGTCACACTCACATAAGGTTAATACCACAGTGACCAGAACAGAATGAAAGCTTCTTCTATCTTTGTTATAAAATATCATATCAAAACTTTTATATGTTTGCTTAAAAATGCATTTGATTAAATCTGTGGAAATGTACACTTTTAGATAAATAGTCTATTGGCCTTTTGACCAGGACCAATATTGTCTCTTCTAAAGAGCCATACAGTTACAAAAATTCAGAGGTGGGATTTTCTTCAGTTATATGATGGCTTTGCAATGACACAGCAGTTCAAAGCACAGAGTTATAATGACCTGGGGGGCAGTCAGCCCAATTTGTCTCAGAATCTGTACTGAAGAAAACATGTTTCTCCCCATTTCAAAGGAGTTACTATTTCTCTTAGAAATCTGATTGCTTTAGGTTCTGATTGTGAAGTCCTATCTGGAGACTGAAGAAGACTTCCTGAAGGCAGAGGAAAAAAGTAATGAATGTTTATTGCAGTGAAGAGGTCTAAACATAAGGAGTTAACAAAACATGAGATCATGTATTTCTTGTACATGAAAATGTTGTTCAGGAAAACCACACAAGGAAACTTTTTTTAAAAAAAAAGTATTATCTTCAGTTGGAGAAGTATTTTTCTGAGCTCTTCTGCATTTGAACATGACAGTTTTTTTGTTCAAACAAAACTTGTGCAGAATCTCCTGCTCTAGCTGGATCCCTGTGAATCTGTGGGACCTGAGGGGATTCTGAAAAAGCTGGCTAATGTCACTGCCAGGCGTCTCTCTGTGGTTTTTGAATTATGGAATCTGTTCAAGTTCCAGTTGATGGGAAGCTCACTGATGTTGTCCCAGGTTTCAATAAGGGTATATAAGACTGACCCAGGGAGCTACAGGCCCATCAGTCTCACTTCAGTGCCTGGTATAATTATGGAGAAGATTATTATAGAAGGCATTGAAAAACAGCTGAAGGACAATGTAGTCATTAGTCATAGCCAGTACAGGTCCATGAGAGGAAAGTCTTGCTTATCAAACCAAATTTCTGTTTATGACAACATAAACATTCTTCATTAATCAAGGGAAGCCAGTTGACATAATCCTTTTCAGTAAATCTTTTGAAGCTGTCTCTCACAGGATCCTTCTGGACAAAATGTCCAGCCCATGGATAAACACATCATGTGGTGGGTGAGCAGCTAGCTAACAGGTCAAGCACAAAGGGTTACAGTGAATGGGGTGACATCACCTGTCACTGGTGGGGTTCCACCAGGCTCCATCGTCAGCCCTCTGCACTTCAACGTCTCTAGAAATTACTTGGATGCAGGACTTGAAGGTACAGTAAGTTTGACAATGATACTAAATTAAAAGGAATTATTGACTCCCTTGAAGGCAGAGAGGCCCTGCAGAGAGACAGAAGCAAATTAGAGGGCTGGGCAGTTGCCAACTATATGAAGTTTAACAAAGACAGGTTCCAGAGTCTGTAGCTGTATGTAAGGACATAATGGGAAATGAGATGCTGGAAAGCAGCACTGCAGAAAGGGACCTAGGTGTCCTGGTCAATGATATGTTGAACATGAGCCAGCAGTGACCTGGCAGCCAGGAGGGCCAGCCCTGTCCCGGGGTGCATCAGGTACAGCATCACCAGCTGGGCAAGGGAGGGGATTGCACTGGGATGGCCTCACCTCAAGGTGTGCAGTTTTGGGTGATGTAATATAAGACATAAAGCTATTAGAAGACATCACAGTTCTTGTCTTAAAATATTCTGATAGGAGCTGTATGTCTGCTGACTTTCTGCTTGACTACTTCATAAAAACAAATGGCTGAAGCAGAGTTAAAGAGTTACTGAGTGTGTTTTGCTTTTGAGGGGTGTTTTTTATTTGTTTTTTTTTTAAGACAATGTAGGTGGAGTAATTTTGTCTGTGGTAAACTTGGGTACTCTTAGGAAATGAATTGCTAATAAGATACTTAATATCTTGGTTTTGAAAGAGAGGTATCTGCTAAGGAAGGCAGGAGCCTCCCATGGAATGGAAAATGTAAACCCCCTCCCTCCGAATTATTAGAATTTTCAAATTAAGGGGGCTATCTATTAAAAGATATGAGGATAGGAATAACATTTCTTTACTGGTGTGTATGATAAAGCAAACAAGCACCCACAGCTGCGGCACCGACCCCAAACAGGACCCGGGGCCCAGTCCCGGCCCGCTCGGCCGCGGGCCCTTTCCGCCTGCTGCAGTTCCGGGCACGGCCAGCAGGGGCGCTGCTGCTGCCGGGGGCGGGGCGGGGGCGGTGATTCCCCGCGCCTGCAGGGGGCGCTGTGGCGCGGGCTGGGGCGCGCGCGGTGATGGCGGCTCGGGCCGGGCGGGAAGGGAGGGAGGAGAGGCTGCTCCTCACAGCCCTGGGGCAGCCGATCCCGGTGCCCAGCAGGACTCTGAGGAGCACCAAGTAGCAGCAGCGGCCACTTCTTTTGTTTTCTTAAGTAACCAGTCGTTACTGTGTCCAGCAACTTACCAGAAAAAATTGTGTAAGTAAAAAGTAGCAGAAGGAAATAAACCTAACCCCCAGCACTTAAGGGTGCATAACTTCAGTTTACTGTAACATACAATAAACAACCTGTGAGTGTTTTTGAGTGCCACTTTCAGTCACTTAAATTTTATTTTAGGAGAACGTTGTCCCATCTAATATAAAACCTTACTTTATCCAGCAATATTTTCTAGTTAAGAAGTCAAGTGAAATCAAAGGATTCATTTATTTCCTTTCCTAATACATGTAGTTTAGTAAAGGATTTGTATAGGAACTAAAAAATAACAGAAACCACTCTCCTCTTGAGGTTTTCAATCTGACTCCTATATAGAGGTATATATTTTTATTACAGAGGGTTTGCGAAAATGCTTTCTTGCCACTTCATTGTTACTCTTCCTCTTAAAATATCCCATCCTAGCAGATCCTTCAGTGCATAGAGGCAGATATTGAAAACAGCTGCAAAGAAAGCAGAGACAGTTAAACAGCCAGCATCTTATGTAATCCATCAGTGTAGGTGAGCAGACTTTTGTCTGACACCCTTCTATCTCATAGTCCATCATCACTGCAATAAGCAGAGATCAGTTGAAGAAAATGCTATTCTGCTATTTTGCAGTATTCTATCTGAACACATTATCCCATTTTTTGCTATAAACCTAAATTTTATTGAGGAGTGCACTGTAAAACTTAAAGTTATTATGGTGGTTATTGTAAAGGTCACAAGTTCATTTGTGGGTTCCATGACATGTTGGAAGTGAAAATTAATGAGATGAAATTCCTTTTTTATTTGCAAATTTACTTCCCTTATGAGTTCTCCTTTTATAACTAGTACTTCCAGAGTTTTTGCTTAAATTAGAACTGTCAGGGTAAATAAACTGTTTGTTTTCTTTATCAAAAGTGGTGCTTTAGTGAGAGTTAACAGAGAGTTCTAACATGCAAAGTACTTTTCACAAGCGTTTAGAAAGGTAACTCAAGAGAAAAAGTGGGAAGGTATCTTCTTTCTTTTTTTTTCCTCCCCTTTGTGGTATCAATAATGGTATCACATTTTAAAATGCATAGTAAATTTGAACACTATTCATTTTTAAAAATTTCACAGAAAATATCTTGATGGATTACCAGGATTGGACGATCTGAGATCTTCAGGGTTTTTGCTTTGACAGACTTAATGGTGCTGAGATAGAGTAGATATATGTCTATAGAATGAATATGTTCCAAAAATGTTTATTTATTAGAAGAAATCCAATAAAATGCATTTTTATGGAATTCATTCTTCAGTCTTATACTTTTGCAGAATAAAAAATTGTTGAATTTTAATTTGAATACATTATTTACAATAGAAACTTTTTGCTTTGGAACTTGCTCTAAGAATTTAAAAGCATTTCCCTCAGCAAATTAGCAACTGTCATCTGTCTAAAAGAAAGGGGTAGGTGTGAATGTATCTGACTGTCTTTTCATTAAAGTCAGACAAGAAAGAGATTCTGTGAATCTACATATGTTGCTGCAATTCAAATATACTCAGAGGAACACAGGTTAATTATTCATTTATTCTTCTGACACTTTATTTTGTACATTTGCACTATGATTAATTGTATTCTGTTCCTTTTGATTAACAGAAAACAGTGATGTAGATGAGGAGACTATGAAGGCAAACTCTCAGGGGTTTGTTGGCTGTCTATCTTCAGTGCAGTTCAACCACATTGCTCCTTTGAAGGCTGCACTGCACCACAGCAGCTCAGCCCCTGTCATTGTAAAAGGGCGTTTCACTGAATCCAACTGTGGTACTTTAACTGGAGCTGACTCAACATCAAGTGAAACAACCCATTCATTTGCAGGTAGCATATGGTTATCACTTGTTCTGATCTCTGAAGCAAAATCCAAATAGAATACTCATGACCTGAATCACAACTGACTTTTTATTTTCTATGTGGGTTAACATCTCAGGAGTAGTTTGTAAATAATTCTCTTTTATATGTATTTACTTCCTTTTCTCTAGCCTTTCTCTTTTCATCTGAATGTTTACATTTTTCTTTTTATCTCTGCAAAGTGTCATCTACATTGATGTTCTATGCATGCTTACTGACCCATACTACTGCCACTGTACCATATTGTAAATGAACTGTGACTGTGAGAATTTCTTTAAAAATGTCTTCTATTTGTCTGTCATTTTCTTTTTTTCTTTTTTTTTTTTTTCTGCTGCAGATCACTCTGGACCAATAGATGAGGGAAAGCCCTTAGCTAATGCAATCAGAAGTGACTCTGCAATTATTGGAGGTAATAGGGACTGTAACAAATCCACAGGAAACTTTTCTTTCTAATTGTGAATCTGTCAGTGATGAATTGAAGTCAGTTTAGTTTTGTGTGCATACAGGAACAAGTAAACTATTTTTACTTTTTTACTACAGTTTTAACTATTTTACTACAGTTGGTAGACAGATAGAAGTCAAGCATTGTTTTAAAATGCAATTGATCACACTCTTCTTATTACATAAATTTATGGTGTGTTGCTATATATTGAAACATTCTGATGAAAAACAGGGTAGTAAGGACAGAATTTCAACCTGCATAATAGTGTTGTCTATGACTTTAAAAAGTGCTTGGATTTCTTGTGAAAAAACCATATATTTAAGAAAGAACCATCATTTCTTCTTGACTTTGCCAAAAAATTACCTCTTGTTACACAGTCGTGTTTAAAATTTTCTTTAATAAATCTGAACAAGAAAGACTTTTTCTTGAGAATATGAGGTGTCACTGCTTGAATCAGTCCTCTGACAGTCTGAGGAAATTTCATCCTGGTTTTCTGTTTGGAAGGCAATGTTCTCTTGGAAAGACTCATTTGTGTTGATTTACTGCTTAAAATGCATGTTAAAATAATAACAATAAAAATAATTACCATTGGTTTGAAATACAATCTCTTCTTCATTTTCTTCCTATTTCTTTTGGAAGAAAATTTTAGCCTTTTTTATCAGGCTAAAATAGAACTACAAATGACCATTCATAAATATTTTTCAAAATACTTTTTTTTTTTTTTTTTTTTTTAGTCAGAGGAATAGAGGAAGAACCCTGTAGAATTCAGTTACTTCCAAAGTGAATATGGTGATAGTCCCTTTTTTGTTTATGCCTGTCAGACCAGAGCATAAAGCTTACAATAGATGTATGTGCTTAAAGTACAGGACTGATACAGGAACCTGATGTACAGGTTTCATCACTATGCCTTTCTGGATGATTGTCCATCTCGTATGAATTCTTTATGAAGGATCCATCTCATATGGATACCCACATGAAATCTACCACTTCTGTCTCTTTAGCAAAAATGAGAAGTACTCAAATGAGCCTCAATAGGGGCAGTTTGGGGTTGGGGACCCTCATCAGAAACTCAACTCATTTTACCATTATGTCTCTGTCAGTTCAAATTTTCTTTCAAGGCATAGTGTCTTCACCTGTGACAATCATCCTCTGCAAGAATTTCTAGGAGTAGTTCTTCTTTTGGGAGGAGCTGACGAAATAAAACTTAATGATGTTTTGGCAGTATAATTCTGTTTCAAATTGCAAAGATATTTATCCCACTGCCCTTTGACAGAAAGGGCAGTGGGATAAAAAGGTCACCCCCTCTGTCTTTTAAATTCTGAAAATACTTACTTTCTAAGAGTTTTTAAAGTCTCATAGACAAAGGAAATAATGGAATTTAGTAGAACAAAACTGTCCAGGCTTTTCATTTAAGTTAAAATTGTTTAGGTCTATGAATGGTTGAGTTAGGATAAGAACCTCTAGTCACTTTTGTCTTCCATTTATACAGTGATACCTGCTATGGTCACTGCATGCAAAAGCACACTGCGTGACCAGTGATTTTTAAGAGAGTAGTACCCAAGATACTAAAATGAGGTTATTAAACCTAGAAGCTCTTCTGCTTGTAAAGTGATACTTATTGTATCACTTTGGTGATTTTGTACAGACCAAATGAGAATTGTACCATTGATTTCAAGGAAGGTAAGAATTTAAAAGTACATTTTCTGAGTTTTTTACATGTCTAGCTTTGTCAAAACTTGCTTTATTGTTTCAAAAGATTTTTTTTTTACATAAATATCTGTACATAAAGATCACTATATACTAGATAACTTAGTGTGGGTTTTTTAAGTGTGCTAACAACAAAGCATTTTTTTTAACTTCAAGCTATAATAGGTACAATCCTTTTAAGATAATAATAACACCACAATTTTTTGTTATTATGGGAATTTGGCACTCACAATTTTTCTACTGCCTATGTTTGTTTAAAAGTCAAAACAAAGCAATCTATGCAACATTAAGTAAAATTTAAACACTCTTAAATTAATATAACTAAGAAAAGTATCAGTTCAACTACTTCAGACAAAACAAGTTTATAGAAAAGTCCTTAAAGAGAGCATCTACTGTGATTCAAAGAAAAGAATGACTGTTCTAGTTAATGTAAATAAAAACAAGGTTTACTTAGATTGCAAAGTCCATCGCAGAGAAGGATCTGCTGCATTAAAACCTTTATATTCCTACAATGCTGCTCATAGTAGAGATCAAGAAAATAGGCATGTACCGAATTTTGGATGCTCTGTTTTTATCTACAGTGCTAAGAGACTAGGTATTTTTATTTTTCTTGCAGTGGTGACCAAGTTGTGCAACAGACTGTCCCTTTGTCTACTGAGGCACTGAGGCACTGCATTACAACTGTTTCCCAGACTGCTTAGTGTTCTCTCCATCCCAACAGCCTAGTCCTATTTTCTGCCTCTGACAAACACGATACATTTCCCTTCTGTTTCACATCTCCTCAAATTCCTCTCCTGCCCATCTTCTGACTCATGAAGATGGAGTCCTAAGACCATTATGACAGGATGAATGAGGAAGAGAGGAGATGCGCTGGCAGTCTCTAAGGTCTTGCTTATCTCTGTGAGAAGTATCTCACCTTACTGTTCCTTTTCTGCAGTGGCTTGAGTTCCCAAACCAGCAGAGATCTAGGGCCTGATAGTGAAGGAGAAAAAGAAATCCTCTTATTGAAAATAAGGCCCCTAGTGGTTTTCCATTCAATAATTTCAGAACTTATAATGATCTGTGGATTTTATATTATTATTAATAGAGTGCAAAATTTCAAAACAATCACTATGAAACTTATACTAGAGTGCTCTTTCTGATTTGAAAGCAGCAATGTCTTCTCATTTCTCAGGCTTTCCTGTAGGCCTTCCATTATGTGATGTAGTCATTCCTTCTTCGTCTTGCTCTCTGGCTTACGTGTTATTATTTGTCTGTCCTTTCTCATTACTTTTTTTCTCTTTTCTTCCTGTAGGTGTGATAGCAGTTGTCATATTCATCCTGCTTTGCATCACGGCCGTAGCCATACGCATTTATAAAAAAAAAGGCATATACTCAAAAAATGAGGCAAAAGGATCTGAAAATGAAGACAGTGCTGAATCTGCATTGAAAAGTGAGCTCAGCATGCAAAACACAGCCAATGAAAATCAAAAGGAATACTTCTTCTAATTGTCATTAATGATTTAATCTAATATAATGATGTGACAGCCTGACTTTCTTGCTAAGCCAGGGGGCTCTCACTGGGCAGAAAATGTTCTTGCACACTACTCTAAATACAATGGATTTGAGACTTACTATACTTGATATGTTCAGTCTCAGTGATTGCTGTAGCGGGCCTCTTTAAATTACATGCATTCCTTAGCTATTATACGGTAAATGCGTTTTATGTAACAGTGAATTAGATATTGTAACCAATTTCATTGTTGGTAGTTTCCGACTGTTCTAATGTGACCTTCTACAAATGAAGTTTAATGTACACACTGAATATGATTTTTGAATGGGAAAATTGTTATGAATTTATTCTTATCCTTTTCTTTAAAATTTGATTGATGATTTTTTTGTTCAAGGTGAAAGGTAGATTCTAATACTTTGTGTTACTAAAAAAATTCTGCTGTGCTGCATAATGGTGATCCGTCTTACTTCCTCAAACTGAAAATGCCTTTTGAGCTGCTGATGGCTGGTGTCAGCATCTGCTTGTGAGCCATGGCATTTAATGTCCAGAACAAACCGTAATTTTTTCCCCTGGGATATGACTGCTATCTTCATTATCCCTTCCCTTTGTCAGGCTTAGCAGAACTGAAGAGTGTACAGTGGGTTGAAATATTTTAAAATCTCTTTTGCAGTAGATTTTCACTTATGGTCAGGTGATGGCACCAAGAGACTCATGCACATTCTGGGCATTTTGAATAAAACTGGGAGGAAAAGGCAAGACCTTTGCTTAGAAAGATCAAGACTAACAATAGTTAATTTATCAAGAGTGAAAATACCAAAAGATGGTCAAGGTTACTGTCCCTGGAAATTAGTGATGATGCTTCTGTCAAGAAGTAATGCTCAGTGCACTAACTGGGTTGTATTCTCTGAAATTGTTGTATCTATGATTTGCTCCATACCTCAAGTCTAATTTTTTTCAATGTTATAGAAATTATACAGTGAACACAGGAACACTTTCATTCTGCACTCTTAATAGTACCTGCAATACCTCTGTGAGAAAAGGTCTGATTACAGCACTCAAAATTAAAAAGGTGACAGAGTAAATGAAAGCTATTTATATTGTACAAATTATTAGATATGAAGGCTAGGTTTAAGTTGTCTGAAAAGAAGATTGAAAGGTCACTTCAGACACCATAGGGTATCTGAAATACCCATGTGGCCTGATATGAATGTCATAGATTCTACAGAAGGTATGTGTTTTTTGGTGGAAGGCATGATAAATGGCATTAGATGACAATATTTAGGTAACTGACCCATACAAAGCCTTTTTTGGTTTTCCCCAGTCAGATGACTGGGTATCTGGAGCTTGGATCTGAGAAAACAAACAGGATTTCTATGACATTGTAGACTTTAGATGGAAATTTAAATATCTTCCAGAATTTATTTATAAGTACTCCCACTGAAAGCAATGAGAACAGTCATTGTTTTTCTATTCAAAGAATCAAAGCTAGACCCTAGATTGTGCAGTTTAGAAAATGTTTATCATAGGTGCCCAACAACATTATAAAGACATGGAAAACTGACATGGTATGCCAAAATCCTTAATATGTAAATTTCTTTACATAGATAGTAATTGTAAATATAAATGTTCAGCAGATGTTTTCATTTAAAACTTATTTTCTTCCATCAGTCTTTACTTTCTTTTTTCAGAATTCTACCATTCCTTTCTCCTTCCTTCTATACAGATTTAGGAATTTTTAGGAAAAAATTATTTCCTTTTTTGGGGTGCCTGGATGCTCTGCAATCATAGCTTTTTCAGATTAACATGTAGTGCTTACTTGTTTTCATTTTTGCAATTCTGTTTGCATCTCTGATAGATTAATCAGGCTGAGGACCCAGGATCAAGAACTGTATCCATGTTGTGGATTTCATACAGTTTGCTTCATGGTAAGAGGTCACCTTTAGGAAGGCCAGAGTACTGGACTATTCTTAATAAAATATGATGAAAATATCCTGTTTGTGGATGGGGAGTGATGGAGGTAAAAGCCTCACATGAGCCATGACAAGAAGACTTTGAATTATTAAGTTTACTAGTCTGAACCTTCTCATCTACTTACTCTGAAGTGAAAATTATGACTCCTTTTTGAGGCTGTGACCTAAATTGCATTAAATTCAAGAGGAGCCCTCTCAGGGACTTCTCTGCAACCAAAGCCTCTGCATTTCAGGAGGTTTTCCCTTTCTGCTATAGATAAGTAGGCATCAACCTCTTAGTGCCACTTACATCAACAGTGTCACCTGCAGGGGTGTGTCCCAGTCAGCTCAATTTTTTAGCATTGTGGGATGTAGTAACAATGTGGGACAAAACCTATAAGATGATTATTATAGTACACCAAAGCAGATATTTTGGTTGAATAATAAAAGAGAGGTTGTCTTTTATCTTGACTCTCAGAGTTACTCATATAAACCTAAGAAAGCCTAAATTTTACCCACAACAAGACAAGTTGGAAGAATGTAAACCTAACTTTTCAATCACTTGCTCTTGGTTTTATTGCCTTGTAAAGTTTTATTGTGTGTCTTCATGGAGAGAAAGTTCTCTTTCCTTACTTTATTTTGTTCCAAATGAATACTTTCTTTCCCTATTCCTCAGAATTTTTAAAAGGAACAGGAAAGCTTAGTAAAATCCCTATTTCACAGACTAGATAAAAAGGCGGAGGAGGATAAAAATGACTGTATGAGTGGCACATTATTTCATTCAAAGACTTCTTTTAAGGCATTTTATTTTGTGAGGAATTCTAAGAGGGAAAAGATATATGGATTTTGTTGAATGAACATCTGTAGATTTGTAGAATAAATCAATTATGTCTCCCTGAAGATGCAAATGCCCATTTTCATCTGTAGGAACAGTGATCATATGTTTGTTACCTTAATCTAAAATATACATGTTTGAAATCAATGAAGCAGCATTTTTCATTACTTGCTGCATTTCTATGGGGATAAAAAAATGGTGGCACCGAAGTGCGCTAAAATATCATGGAACATTGTGCTGTCCCTTTTTGATTCTCTATTCCATTGTGTGATTTCACCTCACTGTTAATAAAGACTTTTTAAAATAAAGTGAGGAAAATATTTTTTAAAAGAATTTGTATTAAAAAGTTTAAAACTGACAACAATATACTGATTTTTTTTTCAACAGTAAATATATGTAGAAGTGCACATAATATATTGGTGAGTGTGGTTATTTATAGATACTTTGGAGCACTAATGTGACAAATTTGCTATGCATTGACACATTTTCCATGGCAAATATATTTTTTCTTAAGTACATAAGAAAATAAATAGCGTCATGTATGCTGGTACATTTTTAAAGCTTTGTGTGGGCTCTAGCTATAAAGGGCTTATAATTATTTATGTACTCAACATTTAGCATATAAATATGATTTATTTAGGTTTTGGGAAAACATTTTCCAATACATACACTGTTGTGTAAATGAAGAATATGTTATAAAACAAGTGCACAACTTAACATGAAATGTAGTCACAGTCAAAATAAATTTACAATATTGTTATTCATGGCAGCGATGTACAAGAAAAAAGGCATGTAAAAGACAAAATTTCTTTAAGGAAGCCCCTGCATAAATTCAGAACATGCAACTATTGCAACTTTGCAGGGAATTGATAAGAAACTATCATTTTGAAATAAAATTAGTTACTTTTAGAAGCAATTGTAGTTGTTTGCACTCAAGGCAGAGATATAGGTGCATAAGCTGTGTTATGCTACAGGAAAATAATGTTCTTTATAACAGAAAAAATATTTCCAGAGTCAGAAAACCTAATTCTGAAAAAGCTTGTTCCCTAGTCTCTGAGTGCAATGCACACTCTCTGGAGTAAATATGCAGAAAAGTGACATAATTTTTTGCAGATTGAGCACCTAGTTCTGCAGGCAAAATTATGGTGATTCCTTAGTGTTCCTGAACATTTAATGAGATTGTGCATTACCAAATGCACAAAAAGAAAAGTAAAAAATCCTTCAGAAACTAATGTTGTCTGAAAAGATACATGTGTAATGTATGGAAGTAGTTTCAGTGTTGTTTTTGCTTTCAATGCAAACAACGACATGCTTAAAAGAATACAGAATAGAAAGAATGCACCCTTTAAACTTCCTCTATTTAGAACCTTCTCCTGAGGCCTTCTGGCAGTGGTGGTAAGAGAAGGGTTTAATGAGTTTAAGTACAGAAATTCTGAAGCTGCTAGTTTGAGAAACCGAAACAAAACCACAAAGGTGTTCATAGACTGTGCTTTGCTAAGTCATACTCATCTTTATTCTTGAAGGACTGTCTGAAAAGTAATTTTTGAGCTGGCACTCAAAATTTTTGAGCTGGCACAAAAACTTTTAAAAACTGGCACTACTCTTTGGATACATTCCCTAAACCTCTTAATCTTTGCTCTTCCCATTTCTTAGAAAGGAATCAGACATCACAATATCATTGCAAAGAGATGGATGCCCTTATATCAAACACTGACATAAAATCTCACTTAAATTTATATGAATTTCTGATGCATTATGAAATGTTGATGTTTCTAACATTTTGTATAAATAGCACTGAATAAATCATTCCTGAAATAGTTATTAAATAGAATGGTAAATCCATAGTAAAAATAAACTTCAGCCTCTGAGGAAACATGTGTGTACACACATGCACACACACAAGCATGTAGATGGGCTATGAAGTCAGTGCTAAGATTCTTTAAATTTTATAATTTTCTTTGTATTATGTCAAATATTGAAGAAGCATCCAAAGTGCAGAACTCCCCACACTCCCTATGTTTGGAAATATTCAAACTATTTCAAGAAATAGTTGAGATTTTCAGAGGTTTTTCAAGGGGGCAAAAAATAAGATCTTGAAGTCTCCTCAAGGACTGTAAGAGGTAGATACCCAGACTTCTGATAAAAAAGGGTGCAGCATCCCTCACACACATACAGGGATTTTTTTTTAATTGTTTTTTTAGTTACATCTAGGGCTTGAGAAAATATTTAACTGATATCAAAATAAATTTAATACACACATACGTAAATCACAACATTGATCATCATATTTAAGCTACTGTGTACTATGTGTGCTAAAAAAGTTCTAATTCATTAGTAATCCCTGACCCAGCTAATATGTCTTTTACCAATTCAGTTGAAGTGTACTTCTCCCAGTCAGTCACCTGATTTTATTTAGCACCAGGGCTCATGCCTTTAGATTAGGTGAGACAGTGGGCATCAAAAAAAGATTCCTAAATCCCTAAAGAGAAACAGATACTCAAAATCATTCTGAAGTCCAAGAAAATTGACAATAAATTGTCAATGAGTTGAACCAGATTTCATCACTGTGAATTTGTCATCAGGAACCTAGTGATAACAACATAAAAAGAAATATTAAAGTAATGCTTATATTCTTCTACAAACCAGCTGATAACAGATAGGGCCTGGTAATCTTTATATGTTACACTTTTTAGCACAGCACAGTATTTTTGTCTTTAACATACTGATACATGCAAGAACTCAGTGCAAGTACAATGCAAAGTTTTTGGAGTCTGTGAGCTGATGGTTTATTTTTCTCAAAAGCAACAGTGCCTTGCAAGCAATTTATAGGACCAATGTTCATTTATCTAAAAGCAGCCATCACAAAGTCTGGATTAAAACCAGGAAATCTGCAGGACATCCCTCCCTACATAGTGAGGGATATAGTAGGATGCACACCTGCCTATAAACTATTTAAGTAATCGATAGAATTTCAGCGCACTTCTCTACAGTTTGAGGGCTGAACTCTGAGAAGCCCAAGAATATCTATCCCACCCTTAGCTGTATGGCCTTGAATAAAGCCATTGACCTTAACACTCAATTTATGCAATGCAAAGAATATTCTGAAGTTTTGACTAACTTGCTTAATTAATATTTGTGAAGCCCTTAAAAGATGAAAGCTTTTATGTAAATAGACAGCATGATAATAGAAATAAGATCCTATCTTTTATTTAGCAAAAAATGATATGGTAACTAATATTAATTGTCTGTATTTGTTTTAATACATTTATTTCAGGAGATGGTCCTGTTTCTTTCAGTCAGAAATAATAGAATTTTCCTGTTCTTTTATGCACAGAGTAACTCATGAATAAAGAGTAGAAAAACAGACCTTGGACTACTTGGTGTAATATAGATTTGATTACATGTCTTTTTGTATCAGAAAATTAGAGCCCAGAACACTTTCATCTAATAGATGGGAGATATTTGAAATAAGCAAGACAGGTTTCATACAGATAAACACAAAACAGGAATTAAAACCACACATCTACATTCTTACAAAATGTTTCCTACTAATTGATTAGCTCGAAGGGAGTATCATGTGTCGATGTTTTAATGTTCTTAGTAGCTTGATCAGTTTCATTAATCTCATTTTCTGCTATTTTTTAGTTACTACAGAGTCACTCTTCTAGCCATGAGTAACTGCTAGGCATGCCATATTTTATTTTCTAGGTAACAGGATAAAAAATGTTCTGTTTTCTAATACCTTTAAATCTATTGCACATAGCAACATTCCTTATCAACATAAAATAATATTGTGTACTCTATATGAAGCAGCAAGTCTAATAGTAAGCATATACTGATGTGATCTTTGGGTCTTTTTTGGGTTTTGGGGTATTTTTTGTTGGTTACCCACACCATGCAAATACCTTCACAGTAAACAGAAAAGGCTTTGCCCCTTTTAGCTAAATCCCATCCTGTTTGTGAATAAATTATTTCAAAAGGGTCCTATACAATGTTAATATTTAAATTAAAAACTGGTAAGAAAACATTAATAATATTTCAGTAGTTACAGCCCCAAGATATATCCTCTCTATTTTTAATTAAAAGTATTATTAAACATTCTTTATGTGGTGTATTTTTTTTTCTCCGTTGCACTCAATGACGCTAGAAATAGAGGTTTAAATCTCACAAATGGAAACCATTTAGCCATGGTCCCCTTGCTGTGGCAGTTCAAAAACTTTATTCAAAAACTTTATGTGTGAAATGCTTTCATATTTACATGTAGGAACAGGAAATACTTTTCCAGCTATGGTGTTTCAACTAAAAAGCATAAAGGATCTTATTTTTGCACAGCAAATACACCCCATGAAATTAAAATTCAACTGGATTATTTAGTGTCATGATCTGTAAATCAGCAACTCACACTTAAGTTATTGGTGTTGCATTGCTATGATTTTTCTGCTTTGATATTCAGATTCAAAATATATACATATGATTTAAACTAATTTTTCAGTAATTCTTGTCATAAGCATACAAATTCTGTGCTTCAGTTTTTTTACAAATAAATCCTACTGGAAATTAGCAGTTAAATTTGGAATAGGTGTTTTTTTAATGTTTCATATATTCCTTTACGTGACCCATTTATAAAGTTCATCTATTTTTAGAGAGTGTACTGTGAGGGATTTTTTGATTTATTCCCAGAAGTCATAATTGGAATAAAAGGACAAAATTCATGGAAAAGGAGGAGAATATAGAGGAATATAGAGCAGGAATTTGTTGATAAAACTTTTTATAAATTTCTGAAAGTTTGCTTTTATGATATACTTGTACAGATATTTTTCAGTTCATATGAAGTGCTTATTTGGGATCATGTCATTAAGCATATCAAATTTAAATTATTTATTTTGTAAAAACAAACTAACAAATTTTAGTTTCAAGCTGATATTTAGATGTCTGTTTGCCTCAGTAAAGTACTCCAATATGTAAATTAAGCACAGCATGAAATGCTTATTATGTACATTCTCTCTATGTCTGGTACATTCTCCATGAAAAATAGTAATAATTAACAGCCCCCTGAAACAGGAAGATCTTTGAGTGTCTAGAGTTCCCTTCACAGTATTATTTTATGATTACAAGCAAACCTATGTAGTTAGAAACTAATTAGGAAAGCATTAGTAAATGCTTGTTATTCAGTATTCTAGAATGGTTAAGTGCTACATTTGAGAAAAGAAATGCTTTTTAAATGAGTCAAATAATCCATATAATGGCAGTAAGGCTGCCCTTGTACAGTACCTGCCTTCCCACTCTAACACCTACTAGTCATTAAGAGTCATTTCACCACTACCAAATTCACCTTAGAATTCTATGGCATACTGTAACTAAAACTAAATATGCTTGCAGCAAATATGCCTTACTGTTTCACAGTGGCCTTTTAAAATTGACCTAGGAATTTCCTTATGTTTTGTTCATAATCATATATCTAGTGAAGAATCTGTAGTTGTGATTACATAAAAGGTAGATATGCTTTGCTTATCATAAGGTGTCTTTTGTACCTTGAGTTAGATCACAAAAGGTGTATGCACTGCCAACTCACATGTCTATTTTGTCTCCATTTTGATGAATTGTGTCTCTCCAAATGGTTTTCCTGAGATGAATTCATGAGAAAAGCTTCTGTCACCCATCTTTGGTGCCAAGGTCTCCCAAGAATAGTGTGATCCAATCTAGCTGACCAGACGTCATCAGCCATTCTCTGCAGTTCCAGGGCCAGCTTGAATTTGGGAGGAAGCATGCATGCTGCTGTTTGTACAATACAGTATGCTGCAGGGTCACCTGCAGAAGACACATAGGGACATACCTCACCTAGAAGCTTATCTTGTTCCTCACTCAATAAAAAGAATAAGAGGGTCAAGGGTAGCCACTTTTGCTCAGGCCTGAGAAAGGAGACACACAACCTGACGGGCTGTCTGCAGAGAGATGGCTGACAGTGACCTGCTCTGTCCAGGGAGCCAAAGAGGACGGTGCAAAGGAGAAAAAGGAACTGATGGTTTCTTCTCTTGTTAGCAGAAAAAAACTCCATAGCAACATGATCTTTGGTGCCCTGTTGAAGGCATTTCTGGAAACAATAAAAAAATTAGGACCCCCATATGTCATATGAGCAGAGTTCTTTCCCTGTGTAATTGACAATGTCAGAACAATGATGCAATACAGCCTCTCCAGGGCATGTGATACATTAAGGAAAGTGCAATTGGAAGGAAGTTATAATTAAAAAATTTCTTAAATAATACCACCTTCAAATTTCCAGCATGGCATAGTTATTATCTAAGAAATCCATTGCATATTGCTCTCTATTCATTGGGTTAATCAACAAACTTTATACCTTGCTAACTACTTCCCTCCTGCTGAGAACCAAGACATCTCACTCAAAACCATTTTCGCTTGCTCCAGAGGACAGACATCAGACAATATCTGGCAGAGAAAGCAATATGAGGTAAAATAAGACCTTATAATGCCTTAAGAACATGTGGCACAAATCCGTCCTCCTCCCTCAGTCAGGATAAGCAAGATCTTCAAAAATATTTGTGTTGATTCAGGGGCCAGCTACATGTTCACTGCTCTAAACAAAATTACTAAACTTTCAGCTCACAGAATCATAGAATGGAAGGGAGCACTAGGGGTCATCTGATCCAATTTCCCTACTCAGGCTGGGCCACCCATAAGAAATTGCCTGGAAACAAGACAAGATAGCTTTTAAAAGTAGCTAAGGATAGAGACTTGACAATCTCTTTCAGTAACATCTGTCAGTGATAAGTCACCCTCACAGTAAAAAAGTGCTTTGTTGACATTCAGGAAGAGTATCCACTATATCTATTTATGCCCACTGTCTCTTGTCCTATCACTGGGCAGCAATGGACAGAGCCCTCTTTACACCTGTCCTTCAGTCATTTATGCTCATGCATGAATTCCCCTCATTATTCTCTTTGCCGGGCTGAACAGTCCCATCACTCTTCGTCTTTGTTCAAGGGAGAGACCGCCAATGCCTTGATAATTTTGTGGCCCTTTACGAGTCTCTCTAGTGTTGAGGAGAGGAGGCAGGATCAGCTCTCTCAACCTGCTGTCAGTGCTTTGTTTATTTCAGCCAGGATACCACTGGGCTTCCCTGCAGTGAGGGCACATTGCTGATTTATGTTCAACCTTGTTCCACCAGGACTCACAGGTAATTTTCTTGAAAGTTACCTTCCAGATGGATGACCACAGCGTATGCTGAGGCATGGGCCTATTTCTTTGCACAAATGGAGTTTGTGTCTATAAACTGATCACATCAATTGGATGTTCTGAAAAGCACACCATTGACATTATAAACACCATTAATCAGCTGAATTTCTTTATTAGTATGTCTTTTATTCAAAATGACAACACTTAATTTATTGTAATCAAAGCCTACATAAATATCTGACTAGGCTATGTAAAAAGTGTTTCAACAAATGCTATAAAAAGAGATTCAGCAGTCATTATGTGTTTGCAGTTGTCTGTATGCTCTGTGTGTGTGTGTGTGTGTGTGTGTGTGTGTGTGTGTGTGTGTGAAGATCAATTGTTGAGTGAACAATAATGTTCTGGTTTTATTCTGACTGTGATCACATCTCTCACTTTTATTTAGAGGGAGCTTGGTACTAGAAGTGATGTGGCTCCATGAGGTGTAGGGAACAGCATTAGTCAAACGACCACTAGCTCTTTTCTTTCTGTAAGTTCTAGATGTCAGATTGTCCTTAAATGGTAGCTAATAAAAAAGAATTACCGCAATGACAAATCAAAGTATATCACACAGTACTGTTTCTTTTCAGTATAAATTATACAAATGTTCATCTTGGTGTAAGGTCTTGATTGAATTAGTTTGTGAATACATTTAATATATCAAATTTTATTACATTGTTTCAACATATTGAAAAATTATATATTCTAGAATAAAAGAAAAAGTGACTTAAAAACTAAGAGAAAGCCCTGTTAAAAATAATCAGAGCAGTATGTGATAATATATTGTCAAATATCTACATGTCCTTAGGATACACTCAGTAATATCAAGTCAAACAACAGAAACCTTAAACAAGTTGGAACACTAAAAATTTTCAAGATTCTATCCTTTTTTTCTTTTTTATTTTCAAAATTATCGTAAACTTTCAGTCACAACATTTCTTTTAAAAAACTCCCACAGGAAAAATGCAAACTGTCTGATACAGTGTAAATAGCTTCCAGTTGATTTACATGCAGAGCTTAGAAGATTAGTGTATCTGGTGGCTGAACAATTTTAACTGTGCATTTCCCTAGACTGTGTATTCCTTATTTAATACATCATTCTTCCTGGATTTTTATTGTTCAGCTCTGTTTTTTGTTGGTTTTTTTTTTATTGCCTATAATCCGTCTGAAAATCCAAAATGTCAACATTCATATTTTTATCTTAAAGGTGTCAAGAGATTTTAACTTAAACAATGACCCTATTGCAGTAATGGAAAAATATACACATATGTAGATGCACAGTATTAAATGGAAAGAATCTTGGACAGTATCTACTCAGTGACAGAAACAGACACAATAAATGAATTGACCAAAGCACTGGAAAACTGACAGAGCTAGAAGTTGATCCCATTACTCCATTTCTTCTCTTCAACCAGCAGTTCAATGTGCCTCCACACAGAACAATTCTTTACTTAATTTTTTCTTATATATGAATCACCTATAATTCAATAAATAGGAGGTGTAATTGGATTGTATCTCCTCCCATATTATATTTGAAAATATATTTATATTTAAATATATTTATATTTGAAAATATATAAAGTTTTAAAAAAAGAAAAAAAACCCAACACTTTTATTCCATACCTCATTCTAATTAAAATTCTGCTAATGTTTTCTGAATATCAAATTAAAAGACTGTCCTTAGCCACAGTTCTTTAAACAGAAGGAAATAGTATTAAAAATACATTTTTGTGGTGTCTGCGTGTATTTGTCTATATTTTTCACTTTCTCAGAATGATGACAGTGACTCATCAGTGAATTTGATTCTTTGACAACAGTGTCTACCCAAGAAATATTGAAAGGGATCTATGGAAACTCAGGGCTATAATGAGAGCACTTCATATGGAATAATTACACTCATGGCCTACTTTCTTCAGGCTGTGTCAATCAATATGTAGGAGAATGAAGTCTTACTCATATATTTCCCTTTTTCATCCAGTATTTGTTTCCCTGAAATGCACTACAATAATCATTCTGGGATAAACAGTTTTTATGTCTTCTCTGTGAATGAAAGATAAAACCATCAAGAAACCATCAATGGCAAAGCTGTTGTTGCTACTGCACTGATATGAGTTGTTCTTGACTTTTTAACGCAGACCACAGATATTGTTTCATCCTGTGGTTGTATTTTTAGATATGTATTTCTGAAAGTAATTTTTTAAAAGAAAAACAGTGTAACAATCATTCTGAAGTTGATTGTGCACTTGCATATTACATTAAAGGGTATCAATCAAAATTTTTGTATAATTTATTAAATGTGCAAGAAATTTACATTTTTCAAATACTGCATAGCTCTTCTACCTTCTATAACAATGGTTTTCTATTCCTAATGTAGCTGACAGGCAGTTACTGCCCTGTGGAGCTGACCTTGCCTGCGGGCATGTTCTGAGACCTGCTGGCAATGCTCTTTGGAAGTGCTCCCAGGTGAAAGTACTGGTGAAGGCAAACTGAAGTATTATTCATGTCATACCAAGCAAAGCCAGACAGGGAAGCCAGTACAGAATGCCAGTGCTCAAGCCCTCAGCACCTTGCCTTTTTATTTGAAATGTTTTTCTGGCCATCTGAACAATCAGGGGAAGAGAAGGAAGGCTAAAACAGCTTACATGGATTCTTCCTTTTCAAGGTGGTGAATATATAACCAAGAGCAGTGAAAATACAGGAGGTCTTTATATAGTGCAAGGCTAACAAAAGGTGAACACATTAATTTGACAATTATTCCTAGTAAAGATCTAACTCATTTTTATTGCCTTGTATATTTGTCTTGCCTTTTTAGGTTTTTATTACTTTAAATTATTTAAATTTGGTTGGTTTTTTTTTTGGTCTGGATACTTATTCCTAGAGTGATTTGAGAATTCTTTGCTCACATGAAATTTCTAAGCCCTAAGATATACTGAGGACATAGCAAAATACATAGGCCATCTCTACGCCTTCAATTCTTGAATTGACAGAAATACTTCTTTAGCTTTGGGAAAGAATTCCATATAAACATTAGATTAAAAAGTTTTCCACTGAACAAAATGTAAGACAGTCACTACAAAATAAAATCTGTTCTTCCACATTACTTTTCAATGATTGTAGAAGAATAATATCATGGGGGTTTTTTAGTAGGCAAAGAGGTAAAGTTTCTATTAACACAGGTTTCAACCAATTTCAGAAGGCATTCCTTTAATACTCTTATTTAAAAAAAATTAAGTTCAACTTTTGGATCAGATATGGATGACTACAATTAGATAAGTATTGTTCATGAGACTGTCATTTTTATTTCTCTTTACAGATTTCTGTCTATTTATTGTTGCTTCAGATGGACTGTGTGGTTTTCTTTTTTCCCAGAAACAGCAATGTTTGAAAGGAAAATATGAGTCTGAAGTGAGGAAAATAAGAAATAAAAGCAAAAATACCTTTTAGGTAATTCTGTTTTTTTCTTTGGACAGAGCAGAAAAAGTTTTACTCACCTCTCTCTCTCAGTTCCGTATATTCACTAAAATGTTATTCATTTCTAAGCCAACAAAAGTAATGAGAGTCAAACTGATGGCATTCAGAGGGCTAAGGTATACAGAAAGCTAGCAATGAAAAAAGTCTGGAAAACTCTTTTTTCATATTCTTGTGTGAAATATGTATGCATTTTATAATCTGAAGTGAAACCACTTGACAGCAAGCAAGAACAAATAGGATTGAGTTAAAATGTATCTTCAGCTTCAGGGAAAGAGGAGGCACATTTTCATGGTATAAAGTTCTCCTTAGATCACCTACAAATACTATATGTGTGTATTTAAACTTCTAAATTTCATAAACTAGACATCAGTAGTTCAAAAAGTGAATTTCTTTGCTAAATAAACCACATAAGAAATGATTATGACAACCTATCAGCCTCTTAGAAGTACATATAAAAAGAGCTTTAGACTAAGATTTTTGCAACATGGGAATCTTCTTTGTGGATTAAAATGAAGTTGTCAGGAGTTTATGCATCCGCCAGCTAAAAAAACCTCTTTGGAATAAAATTATTGAAGCAGATGTAGTGACATTTACTGTAGCCCTAACACTGAGTAGGAGCATGAACCAAGAACCTCTTTTCCAGTGTCTGAGGCCTTTCTGAGTGTTTCTACCTCAGAGAAAAAAAATTGAGTCCTTTGGTGGCAGGTAACTGATACACTGGGTAGAAAAGAGGGAGAGGTGGCCAGGTGGCTGCTGCCATTATTTATTAGGCTCACTGAAGTTGTGCATCAAGCTTCCCTACATTTAATGCACTTTTAATGTGGCTTTAAAAAATGAAATGTTGTTTGGTGGACATTCAGGCACATGCACAAGATAATCTGCGCTGCATCAGAAAATGTGAAAGCAAATTTTGTAGTCTGTGAATCAGTGTAGACACAGTCATAAAATTTATTTAGAGGATTTTTAGGGAAAAGTTAGTGTAAGAGACCATACAAACTAACATTACAGACAGAATGAAATAAAAATGTAACCCCCTCCCAGGTTTATCTAAAGAAGGTTAAGAGTTCACAACTTTGAGAAAAACTTGAAAATGATAAAAGGCATAAAGTTGTCTGTCTTTAGGATTTAATTGCCAAAGTTTCTTCATGACCTCACCAACATAGAGATGTAGAAATTTTATATATATTATAAATATACATGTTACGTAAAACAATTCAAGTCATCTTGTTTCCTGCCCCTTCTCTGTTTTTATTTTTCCTCATTTTCACTACATCAAAGGCAAAATACTTTCAGTTTCATCACTTAAAATTATTTGTTATTACAACAGGCATGTTGATTTGTAATTTTCTATCACTTAAAAAGGAAATCCATCCTTGCCTCACACTTACGCCCCAAGAAAGAGGGCTTTTGTTGAAAAATGAATTCTTTCCCTGCAGCACTCAGTGTGAGTTCTAATGAAATTTCAAGTTTCTTAATACCATTAGGATTCGTATCTGTTTCTTATACAGAATGAAACTGTAGAAAACAGCTTATGAGGTTAAGTTGGAAAAAGCCTACATGTAAAAACAGATAGTGACTGTTCTGTGAAGGAATATCAACAGTCTGGGACTACTTGTAGCACAAAGACATAAAACATTATAGTAGTGACATGATTATAATATTTAATTTTCATTTAAAATTGGTTTATTGCAGCAAGAGCTAGAAAACAGTCAAAGCAAAACTATGGCAGCATATTTTGTAGGGCTTCTGTTGTTAGCAGTACAGCATGTGCTGCAAGCATTCTCATAAATAATGGCACCAAAAATGTGTTTTTCTCAGTACTGTTCCCCAGATTTGAAATATACAGGAGCAAAAGCCAAAGTAGCATGCCATGGTGCAAGACAAGAGGGAGATGATAAAGGTAGGAGTTCAGCTTACTGTTTCACTTGCTTGCAGTCAGAACCTTTTCCCTGTTATCAGAGGTGTCATTCACTGCCCCAGAGCAGACCTTGTAAGTAAAAACAGAGGTCACTGGGCTGCCTGCAGGGAGGAAAAAATAATTTAAAAATAAATCTAGCCTTTCAGATACTGCTACTTTCTAAGGTAGGTATTTTAATTTTACATGTAGGATGGATGTGTCTAAAAATTTCCATTTCTACTAATTTTCTCTTGCTCTACTTGCAAAATCTGAGATGTGCTTTGAAAACTCATCCTTCATTATGTTAAAAGATAATGTTTCAAAAAAATGCAAACTTCATTGCTGATGTGAAATTTAGAGATAAGCACTGAGATTTTCTTTGTAGCCAAGTAAGAATGGATTTGTCTGGTAATGCTACAAATAAACAATCCAGCACACAGACTAAGTCTACTGAGGGCCAGAATAAAATGTGCAACAGAGAACAGGTAAAGAACACACCTGAGATGTGCTTGCAAGTCAGTAATGTGTCCTTGTCTCTAACCTTTCTACATATGCTAGAGAGAAAATACATTAATAATGAACACCTGGGTGGATATACTATATGTTAATTCTGAGTCAAAGTTCATGTTACAAACACATAGTGGCAAATGTGTATGTATTTCAGTCAAAATTAATCAGATTTAGGATTAGCTTGTTTCCAGTTTCATGGTGTATAGTTTACAAACCTCCCAGGCAGTAGTAAAAAAAATATACCTTCCTGAGCTACCATGGGTCAGAAGGAAAATAGATTATAATGCTTAATACCCTAAGAAGAGATACTAATATTGAAAATCTCTTTCTCAGCAAACCTGAATAATAAAAAATGTCCCTTGCAAGCAGCAATATTGCTATTTCCTGGCTCTATACTCCAGACATATTTCCTGGCTCACCCCATTCTTTGGTACAAAACTTGAAAGAAAGATATCCAGAATTAATTTTAATCAAGGACTCAAAGTCACCTATACAATGCATTAAAAAGTCCTTCTAGTTTGCAGCTGACAATCTGGAAATACATAGACTTAATTTGTCTATATAGGATCCATTTTGCTACTTCTAAATTGTTTAAAGAGGAGATACTGTAAAATCTTAAGTGAGAGCTAGAAGTCAAAGGCCGAACAAATTTATTCTTGATAAAGAGTATGTAGCAACTTAAATGTAAACTGGAAAGAAAATATTTTTGTTCATGATTTGCTGCCCCTTTGCAAAACTGTTTTTATGGTGAAGTCAGGGAGCAAAGCAATAGACAGAAAAAATGGAGAAGAAAATGGAGAGGGCAAATAAAACTCAAAAGAAGTAAGAATACAGCTTGGCACACAATCCATCCCAATTGCAAATGTTAATTGTTCCATTCCCAGAGATGAGATATTTTCTGGGTTAAACAAAGAATACCCTATAAGTGGCCAAGGTTAATTTATTCAACTTTCTTGCAAATACATTTAGACATGTGGCTTAAGTCAGCCCCGAGCAACAGAAAATAACCTGAGCTAGGTGGTGTAATCAGCACTACCGGAGCTTCCCATTCCTTCTTCCCTAATATTCCTCAGACACTTGAAAGTGTCTTTCAGTATGCAACATAAAGCTACATATTTCCAGCAAAATATTGTAACATCTACTATATATTACATAGATAATGGGCTACTGTGTTTATATATATTTTTTATATATAAAATCATAGTAGATGATTTTATATATGGATACACTACTCAGTAATGTTATAATTCTATATAGTACACTGCACATATAATATATTGTGGTATTGTAGTAGATAATGTTACAATATTTTCCTTAAAGCACCAATAAATTATTTCTGTTGCCATTATCACAAGAATTGACATTTCATACTGAAGAAAAATATGCCAAGTCAAATGGATTTTTGCAGCCTGTGTGTAAATGTCCTCAAAACTTTAAGGCCCTGTCTCCTGGGGTTGACTAGACTATTAGCCTAAATCATAGTCATTTATTCAGTAGTGCTACAAAAAGCTGGGGCGGAAAAAGGAAAATGTGTTTGAATGCTTTTCCTTTCCTTTCTGCAAGTGGCTGGCATGTTTTTTCCCTTGAAATATATAGACGATGGTCTTAGATATTTTCAAATATATTCAGGTAGTTTAAAAGAATGCTTATCTTACGTTTATTAATCCTTTATTGTAGATGAGAAAGGATTAGGGCCAGACAAGTTTGCAAAAGAGATTATGTTTCAGGTTAACCTAATAAATTTCAAAAATCGTTATTTTTAATCTCTGTCTAGATCCAAATTTCACTCTCAATATGGTGTAAATGCAATGCTAAATATAAATATTCTTTGCATTTATAATGCAAAACTTCATTCATTAATGTATACAAAAAACTAACATTCTTGAAAAGGTCATACAGTTTCTTGTAATTTATTTTTCTACTAGGTTAATTCCATATTTCATCATACCTGCAGATTTAATGATTATCAGTTTGCTCCTGCTTTATACCTTTGACATCTAGGTCTAATAATCTACAGCTATATCCATAACACTGACAGCTCATTAAATAAGTAACTGGTGCAATGTGGTGCAGCAAAGCATATTCAAATGCTGAATTATTTCATTTTAAGAACTTCATATATAATGACAATTTCACCATTTGAAATGCCATGTCTGTACTTAAACCTTGAAAAAAATAATAATCCTGTGATTTACTTGGTAGTTATTTAAAATTGCAAATAAACATCTGGCAAGCCTTTATTGCTGTCTATAACACAGAAAATAATAAAAAGGCAAAGCTGTTCAAGAGATCTCTAGCCTTAAAAACAGACATCAATGCATATATGGGGAAAGCAAATAGTTTAGAATTCTTTTCAAAAACTGTCTTAATTCAGGGGTTCTAAGTTTTGAAAGCCATCTTTTTTCTTATGGTTCAAGGCTCTTTTAATGCAAATACAGTCTCACCTATTCACACTTCTTTTTGGATTGGAATAATATATAATGTGTCCCTAGAAAATTTAAATCACCAGAATCTTTTAAAATACAAATAATTATCCTAATAAAATCTCCTTTCAGTAATGTTTCAGTGATTCATTCAACTGCTGATTAAACAGTCTGCTCAGAAGTAGAGGATGTGAATCTGAGGTAACAGTAAGGTGAAAAAGAAGATCCAGAAGTGAAAAGGGTACAATGGTGCTGGTCATGGAGTAGCTCTGGCCGTAAAAACTGGCACTGGAGCCAGGAAAGCAATCTGGTCAGGTGATACAGAAATGTGGTTTTCTCTTATCTGCCTACTGTGTTATTGCTACTGAGAGTTCTTATAGTTTAAAGATAAGGGTCAATTTTAGGGAAGAACCAAAAGGTGTACCAGGATCATGATCTTTCAATCAACTGCTTTGTGACCTACATCTGCCAAACTTAATGACTTTATTCCAGATTTGGTTTTGGTGCTGTCAGAAGTAAAGGCTTTCGTGAATCACCAATAAAAATTCCAAAATTACCCCTCCTCAAATTTCCTTGACTTCTCCAAGCATATTTGCCACAATTTGACATATGCCAAAGCTCCTCTCTAAAGTATAAAAACAGAAAAAGACAATCTGCAAAAGGAGAAAAAAGAAATCACCCTGAAGACTCTGATATAAAAAACTGTAAGTCAATTTCCTTTCAAAATACACTATTCATCTGAAAATGAAAATATAAATATAACTATCAAAGAAAACATAATATACAATCTGTATAATCTGTCTATAAGCAGACATGACAATGAGTTCTACATAAAGCAGGAAATAAAGGTAGCTTGGGATTTCTGAACTGTTGAGTGCATTCTTCAAAATTGAGACCTGAAGTTTGGTAGAAATTTTACTCCATAAATTGAGTGTAGAAAGAAAAAAGAAGTATTAATGGTTTCCTTAATAAACAGATCATTGTTTCTGATCATCTGACATCTTATAAACAGCTGAATGTTATAATTTTGTCATATTTACTAGTCTCATACTGCTACTGCTCAATAATGGGTTATATGAATTTTTATCAGGGTTACTCTTTTGGGGTTTTTCATCCTTGAAACATCTTTGTGTAAGCGGCCCAGAAGTAATGTGTAGTCTTATGGGTCATATTGGATATGGGATAAAGCGGAAACAGCACAATCTTTGATCTTGTACTCAAACTTCTCAAAAAATATTGTTTTAATAATTTTTTAACTAATTTTTCTCTCACATGTGGGTATACACAACTGTTCTCAGTGGAGAACAAGGCCACAAGCCTGGTCCCTATACCATTTTCCAACTTTGCCTGTCAATAAGTACACAGTCTCCTGCATCAACTCTTTTCTGGGAATGGATAATAAATAGTAAGTTAGCACAGTGAGAACTCTATTAGCCAATGGCCTTGGAGCTTGTTACGTGAAATAGCTCACGTGAGAACAGCAGCATTTCTTTTTTTTACCTGTCTATTTCAGAACTTATTCCATAAACTTATGCCACTGTTTATATTATGTCTATCTAACATTACATCTATCTGCATTTCCTAGGTCCTAGAAGCCCTTATATCTGTACCAGAATTTAGCACTAATGTACAATTCACTAACATAAAAATGGATGTATATTTCATTCACAGTTTACTGAATTCTCAAGGATACTTTTGAGCATTAAAGAGAAATTACAGCGCTGTCAGCGGTTGATTTCTCCACATCCTACTAACTACAGTAATTTTTCTGTAGTTAAAAATCCAGTCTGAAGGTGTTCCTCTGGCCCCTGGCCCCTTACTTCTGTTAAGAGTTTCCATGTCCTACAATATTGCAGTTTCCTTCATTTTTACTACCTCCACAAATCTTCCCAGGAGATATCTAAGCAACAGATTTCTCACTTCCTAATTGAAATGTATCATGTGTTCTTCTGTTAAATCCTTAATGGTAGAAGAAGCACAGTGGAAGAACTGCTGAATGATCTTAGTCCCTGGAATGCTGAAGTACTTCAAAACAGTACAATTTCTTTGTATAAAGAAGCTCTGACCAATATATAAAATAAAAACTACACCAGCCCTCTTTGATTTGATTGATCACAATGGACAAGATTTATTTCTCTTACAGTGTATTTTTAAATTTATTTACTAGTCCTTATTCAATGAACAAAAATTCTGAATGTATGTGACGGTAGTATAAAACCATGAAAAAGTGTCAGAAATTAAAATGGATAGTGATAAGGAGTTTATCAAAGTGACCTGTGGATAAAATTTAGCTGTCAACTCAGCAAGGTCTGAGACTCATGGAGCAGCATGATAAAGGATGGCCAAAGAGGGACCAGGTTGATTGTAGTAGAGTATCTCAAATAACCCTTTAGCATTTAGGTACCTGAATGCCAACCTTTACTTTCATACAAATATATCTGTCAAATAATAAAGACCAATTCTTTTCATTTATTTTAAAACTTCTTGCTGAGGTTTTAGGAAGTCTTTAATATCTAGGTATAATAAGAACATTTTTTGGTAAGTATCTAAGAATTACTGCTGTATGAAACTTGAATGCTGTTTATTGATAATAAGTTGATTCTATGTTATTTGAGTATTTTATTATTTCCTTACATTTTTTTTCAATTGTTTAACCCAGCTAAGGTTTGCTTTTGTCCCTTTCCACTTAACATTATTTTAAAAAATAGATTGATACTACTGTTCTGCTCTTTGCAGGACACATAAAAGTAGCAGATGGGTTCACAGCTGATAAAGGTTAAAACTCTGAGTTTAATTTGCAGTTTTTTAGCCTTAACATCTAATATGAGAATATCAGTGTCATCTCTTATGAGGATTTTGTAAGTTATTACAATGTTCTAGTTGGCTGAAAGAGCAGATAGATAGAAATATTATGCTCCTAGATTACTCTTTTGTGCTGTAAATATTTAAATTTACCAAATAAATATTTACCCAATAAATATCTAATCTCTAACATTATAATGAAGAGCAGTTTCACCTTCATCAACTACTTTCTAAAAGAATAAAAAATTATGGTCCTGGACTTCAAGAGTACTAACAAGTACTAAAATGGAAAAAAACTCTAAAAGTAAATATGGTGAAAAAAATATTTTTTAACGAGATCTTCCAGTGACAAGAGTGTTCTGCATGAAATTATTTTTGAGGTCTACTTTTGCTAGCTAAATAGAAAATAGGGCTATATAATACACATCAAGATGTAAAATTTGGCATGTTTGCACCCATCTGGTTGTTTGGATGTGGTTTTCCAGAAATGGCTGTGTAGGTAGATGGGTATCATTTACAGCAGCTCAGAATTTGGTTCATTATATCAATACCTGTAATAAAAGAACACTATGCTTGCAGGTTTACCTAGCACCATGTTTTTCTGGGACCTAGGATAGAGCAACTATGAAGTACCTGTATGGCTGTTCCTGGGGGCAGAGGCCCCTGCTGACAGTGATTCTGGAGACAGTGCAGTCCCCTCTCCAAGATGGAAATGTTGTCACATGATTTGTGCAAGTGAATGAAAGATTGAAGAGGGAGAGTTTCTGGCTTGCCAGCAATGCTAAAACACTCTCAAGCAGAAAAAACAGAACAAAGGTTGTGTCTCCAAAGAATGTGTAACTAGCTGAACATCTCTAGGGTCCTAAATATAAATTTGGGTACAAGCAGATTTTGGCAACATTAGAATGACACTGTATCACAGTTTAATGAACACTTAGTTAAATTTAACAAGAGGGTGATTTTACCAAACAGGATCAGAGACCTTGTTATGTCCAAACAGAGGAAGAATCAAAGGAAGAAATTGCCTCTCTGGATCAGGTCAGTGCTCCGTCTGGCACTGAGGCATGAGCCTGACAGTGACAGATTCTCCAGAGGAAGGCACAGCAAACTGCTGACCTGGCTGCTGGCGGACTTTCTCGTTTTCCCTGACGGAAGTGGCAACGACTGGCTTATGCTCTGAGGTATAAAGATTTACATTTTTATCCTAGCAAAAACATTAGTTTATGTTCTTGTTTTACACGTGAAAGCAAAATCCTTTTTCAGTGTCATTAGTCATAATCCCAATGACCTCTTACGCAAGTAAGTCCCAGGGCTCTGTGTCTGGCAGTATGTGTCGCAGAAGATCTTTCTCCTCCTCCTCAGTCTTTTCTTTGTTCCATCTGACACATTTGCACTTCCACAAAAGGGAAAAATGTTTGTTATTTTTACTCACATGAAAAGACTGAGGGCAAAGTAATGGAGAGGCTAGATTCAAAATGATAATAATATTTCGGCAACCCTGTCACACAGAGATGTTCATGTTTCTTGTATATGTGGGCTTGCTAGAGGGGCTGTCAGGGTTGGGGAGCACTTTCATATGCCAGAAGAAGCTCTTCCAGCTCACTGCACAATGTGCAACTCTTTGTGTTGTCCAAAACACTAGTGCTGAGTAACAGTGTGGGTTTAAATATTTGTTTGACAGTTGCAGCCAGTCTGAATCTCACAGCTTCTGAGACTGCTGTTCCCTCGGATGTGCAGCTAGGTACGCTGTACGCCGGTACGAAGGCAGGCAATGAAATTTCATTGGGATGTCGACATGAGGAAGACATGCAATACAATGACTCTGCACTTACTGCAAGATATCTGCCCATTGTGCCCATCAGCACATGTATAGAAACGTGTGGAGGATTTTATTACCTAAGACTTAGGATCACTATGATTTTAAACTAGTTTTGAGATTTTAGGTACTTGGCATGCCCTTTGTCACTGGCTCTCAGCATTGTGTGTGGAAAAAGTTATGCACAATCACAGAGGACTGTAATAGCTTGTCTAATGTAGTGAGCTCCAGCTGAGAAATACTCTTACTTATAAGTTACTAATAAAGAAGTAGGTCCTAGAAAATGAGTCAGAATAACTGGATGGTTTTCAATATGATGTCTTTCTTTCAGACACTGAAGGTTTAGGTCAGATGATGTAGTAACACAGTTTAATTTCCAAATACAGTTTATATCAACGAGTGGACATGGTTGGAAGGAAGTGTGTATTGAATTTCAATATTCTCATAAAGTTTAATCAAGATTTGCATTGAAGCAAAATGAGTGTAACATAGGAATCAAGATCCTCTGTGCAGGTTTGAAAGGATAAATTTTCTCTGCTGCGGGGAACATAATGAAATAACTTGGAAAGAAAATCAGCATATAATTTTCTATTTCTTTTTGTGAAAGAAAGTTATCATGAAGTTTAACATGTGCTATTTCCTTAAAGAATAATTTCACCAACTTGCTTTTTATAATGTAATATATTTGCATATCAACACATTGATTCTCCAATTGTAGAACAAAAAATATTCCTTATTCACAATTTTAAAAAATCCATCTCCCAGTAAACATTTTCAGGACATATGTACATATACTTTATGATGAAAAAAAATCAACAAATTAGAAAACTGATAAAACAAATTGCAGAAAAGAAGCCAGTGTTATGAGAGCTGATGGAGAGATAGATGGCTGTTTTTATCTAATATGTCAATGTATTATACCAAATTGTGCTTTAAATGTTTTAAACTGCAACCTCCAGAACTACTGTGTGGTCCAGCATGCCAGGAAGTATATTTCTCCTGTAAAGACACCAAAGTGTCTGAAAAGTCACCTCAGAGCATGTAAGTAACACAAGAAAAAAGCATTGTCTGCTGGCAGAGAAAGTGGGCATGGAGCTGTCCACAATTCAGAAATCATGGAGTTGTCCATGATTCAGAAACAAAGGCTGAAGCAGAACTGTTTTGTCAGAGGATGTCTGAAAATCTGCATTTGTTCTTGTTGCTAGCACAGCAGGTTTTCAGGTAACAGTCATCTTCAAATGGTCATTCCTACCACGTAAACCAGCACACCCTCTTTGGGACACTGGCCCTGTCACCACTGCCAATGGCGTGCCCACCTGTGTGGTTCAGATGGGATTCAGAAAACCAATTATACAAAAGGAGAGGAGCAGTGCCCTCTCTAGGCCCCTATTGACGTAAAATATATAAATTAAGTAGTGAGTTAGCTACTGGAAAAAAAAATCAATTATTTTCTAATGTGTAGGTCTTCATGCAGTCTGCATCTACTTCAGAGAATCCTTTTCTTTCACAAAAACATAGCAGAAACTTGTTGTTTCAGCATTAAATTTATGTGTCTTCATCTCTTTATTTCCAGGTCCTCAGGCACTTGCACTCCTAGATATGGAGACTGCATGGGGTGATATAATATTTAATGAATCTCTTTTATCATCAAAAGTCATGTTAAAAAATAACTTTCTGTCCTTTTAATTAAATTGGAAGGATAGAAATCTCAGGCTGTGGCTTTAGAAGGGAAAGCCATTTTACCAGCAGGGTGTTTTTCTTAATCTGTTTTAGTTGGATATTTAAGTTAATTGAGATGGAAACAACTTTTGGGTCTATTTTTTGACTAGTGTTTTCATTGATTTATAATAATACTCTAAAGTTAAGGTTGGGCTCTACCAACAAAATGAATACAAAAAAGGATTTTAGGGTTTTTGTTTGTTTTTGGCTTTTTAAACTGTCCATTTTGCTGCTTAACATTTTTTGAATATTTATTAAGATAAAGATTTTACAATTTTACAGGATTTTACAAATTTACTAAATTGTCTGTATTTAACAGCTTCCAGAAGAGGTTTCTGTTTTTTCTCCTTACAATGGAGTAATTTTCCATGGCAAGATTTTTGTGCCTGTTGAAAGAACTTACTAGTTCCTCCTCTGGCAGAAACTTCTTTTGTAGAGCTCACTTGATCTTGTGTGCGATTTGTAGAAATCTGGCTAATTTACTCCTTCACTGTTTTTTACTTCCATTCTAGCTTGCTTCTTCAGAAGAATGTCACAGTTCAACATCTTGATTTTTAATATGGATTCTTTCCTTTTTGAGTTATGCATAATGAGTGGTCTACTTATTTGACTGTTATTAGGCAATGCCTAACAACTCTAAATCATTGCTTTAGTATGCTGTGTACAGTCTTATATTCCCCTAAAAATATATTCATTTAAAAAATTATTATACAAACATGTGAAAAGTCATAAGAGGCTGTAACTCATTTTGGGGCTCTTGGATGAGGCTATCCACCATTGCAATCAAGAATTTTGGGGTGAAGTATTTGGGTTTTGGTTTATTAATTTGAGTTTGGAGGACCAATCCAGGTTTTTTTATTATTTTATAACAAACTTCAGTGCTGGACCTATAAGAGAATCCCTATATGAGTGATGCAGCTTTCTAATAAGACATATTTTCATTATTAGTTCATTGTCCTTTACTGTTTTAAAAATAGACTTTGAAACTAGAAACTTTCTATTATGTCTGATGAAGAAAACCTGACTTTATCATGTTGATTTGAGAAATCAGATTTTGCCACAGTAATCCATTACTTATACTTGCCAAGCTATTCTGAAATGAGTTTCAGTGCTTTGCAAGATTTTATATAAAAGAATATGACAGAAGTTTTTCAGCCTGTCAGATAATTTGACTGGCTATGCATAAGTACTAAGGATTTTAATAATTGCTGTTCTGCATGTAATGCTTCTTGCAAATATAATTCATCTTTCTTGAATTTTCTGTCAGATGCCTGAAGTGACTGCTTCTATTTGTAATTGTAATTTGGTGCTAATTTGAAGTCACCATGGCTCAAGTTTCAGTATTGGCTAGTGTTACTAAGTGTTCAAGAAACAAAGAACAATCAGTCTAGTGAACTATATGGGGTTTTTTATATAATTATGGTATATATTTATATGTGTGTGTGCATATATTTTTAAAAAGAGAGAGGAAGTAAGCCTTGTATTTCTTGTGTGGTCAAAAAAACAGAGAATAGAAGTAACTGGATGATATTTCAACAGAATTTGTAGTACCCTCTTAATCAAAAGGAAAACCTGTGTGTATTTTGCTCCAGCTATCTACACATGACAGGTGGTTCCTTAGTAACTATAGTGAGTCTAGCACAGGTTAGAGAAATCCCCAGGTTACTTGAATAAAAACATCAGGGAATGCCATTTCTTTCCTCCTGAAACACAGGATTTCCTCTTAGCAGAGAGAGCCCTTAAGTGTGAGAAGGCAAAGGACTGACAAATTCAAGGTAATACTTTCTAGTCCTTTAAATAAATTCATTACTATTTCTGTCATGCTCTGGAGTACAATTATTTGTTCAGAAACTTTTTTTTTTTGCAACTTTGCATTCTGTTTCTGCAGTTGCCTGTGTTATTGTTCAAGCAAACGCTCTCATAAGAAAGCACAAACAGTGAGTATAGAGGAAAAAGATGTGGCTGTTTCTCATAAGCTCCTACCCCAGTGGCAAAGCTGGTCTAAAGAGAGCCGGACGAACAAGCAATATGAAAAGTAAGTTACAGTGACCAAAAGTACTCCAGCATTGTGCTGCCTTTGTGCTGGTGGTCATGTCCCTGTGAGGCTGCCCTAGCAACCTCAGGCTACAGTCTCAGCTCAGAATAGAGTTGCCAGCACAGACCCATTGGCTCCATCAAAAGTTTTCTAATCTCTGCTTTGCTGGACAGAGGAATAACTCAGCCCTGATAAGCCAGAAAATCCTGAACAATTTTCTTTAGTTAGGCAGTGTGTCACAGGAGAGGTGCCCAAGTAATAAAAGATGCTTCCAGTGTGTATTAAACGAGGCACAAAATATAAGCCTTACTTTCAGGCACTCCCAGTTTGATTGCACAACTGCAGTATGGGATATATTCTGTTTTCCTGACAGAGGATATTTATTTTCTAATCGCCATGGCATGTGATTAGAATCCCAGCTTTTATTTTTACTTTCAACAAATTATTGATTCAAGACTTTTACCAAAAGGTCTTCATATTAATTCCAAGTAGACATTATATCAAAATGTAATTCTTAATTTTGCATTTTTTTAAATACTAACACAAATTAACTAGTTAATTGTACAATTTTTGCCGTAGTTTGAGTAGACCAAAATAAATCTTAAGTTGCTACTTGTTTTGATTTGAGAGGAAATTGTTTGATTTCCCCAATTACTTCTTAGTGAAAAGTAAAACTGTCTTTATAAACACACAAAAGTTATTAATGTGTTTAGAACTGCTATCTTATTTTATAAAAAACATTTTTCTGAATTAACTGAGAAACAGAACTAGACAAGGCAAGGCCAATATGACAAGACTGAGTACTTTGTAGTAAATGATAGAAACACTTAGTAGTTATTTGAAGACACCAAAGGCAAAGCAAGAAAACACATGAGAGGGCAAAAAATCCCCCCAAAACACTAAACAAATGGAGGAACAGTTCAGTTAAGAAGAACCAGACAATCTCAGTTTTTACTTTTCTCCATGAGTCAGTTCAACTGAAAGGTAAACAAATACAGGTTTGTGAGTTGGGGTTTTTGTGGGTATTTTGTGTTTAGTTTAATCAGTGAATATAGTCTTAATGATAAGTGGTCCCTACTTAATCAGAAACTAATTTTGTGACAACAAGAAAAATTTAAGAGGTTTGTGCTAAAAAAAAAAAAAAAACAAATGAAAACAAGAAAACAAACAAACAAAAAAAAGCCCAAACCCCACAAAATAAACCCTTGTGTCCTTTCAATCTGTCCTGAATATGGGAGTAATAGATCATGTTCATGGGATAAATGCATCTCTGTGCATACAAATTATGCATCTGGAGGGTGTGTGGAAAGTTTTATAACCTGTCTAAAAATTCTAATAGGTATTTTTTTCAACTTTATGTGTATAATTTAAAAAAAAAATATTGCCACACGATTAAGGAGCTACCTCATAGAAGCTTGCAAAAACCATCCAACTGAAACAAGGCAAAAAGTTCTGCTGACCATGCTGCTGATTTTCTTTTTGAATTTGTTTTAGTGCTTTTGATTTACTAAAAAAATGGAAAATTCTTAGCATAAAAGCATAGATAGTAAAGTGGTACATCTCAGAGGAAGAAATATTGTCCCTTTGCAGAACTCTAACATGCTAAGTAATTTTTTACAGTACTATATGAACAGAAATTTCCTGCTTTCATCTTCTGTTGAGAAAGTGATTTGCAGGACCATAAAATAATTGCTGTTAGTCTGCTCTTTGCAGAGGAAACAACAAATAGCAGCATTATGCTCTTACAACCCTCAAGGTGGGAAAAATATTTTGTACATCTAACTTTTATGTATGTGAGTCTCAACATCTGCTTGAAATACTAACGGGGTTTATTTCAGCTTCAGGGAGGACATTTAACACCAAATTCAAAGTAAACAAACCAAAATAAAGAGAATCACACCTATTGTGAGGATCTTTTACTGATCTCATACTGTTCTAACTGCTGCTGGTCAACTTAGAGACCTTTAAGGTTGCTTAAATGATGGTAGTGCTTAAACAATATTACAAAACGACTCATAAAAAACTAATTAGAAAAATTAAATTTCTCTTTTCAGTTAACTATCTTCCCTGTACTTTGATCCTTGTAAAAGAATCATTCTCTATAAACTTTTCATTTACTTCCAGGACTTATCTAACATGTCCAGGTGACACACCCCCAGGAGTCCTTGGGCTTTTGCCATATTTCATAAGGACTGGAGCATGTGGATCTCCTTCCTGCAGAAGCCATGACTTGTAGTCCAGTTCTTTAATGTCCAGTGATAGCTGTGATGTATTAGGACACTGGAAGAAGGAAAAAGCTCTCAGTCCATCAATATCATCACAAAATATATCCTTAATGGACTCTTGTGGCTGACTGAGATTACTCTGACTTCTCACACCATGAAGGTTATATTTAAGATTACATTTAGAATTTTTTCACATTATTAAGTGTTTTGATCTAAGTACTTTTAAAAGGACAAACAGGTGTTTATTTTCATTTTTAGGTGCATTTCTACCTTTAAAATCTGACCTACCTTTATGAATAGTAGAAGATCTCTACTTTGACCAGATTTGTTGAAGCATCTATGATAATGAGTAGATCAAGGGTCCATCTAGCTGGACAATATGGTTGCAATGTTTTCACTGCAGTCAGCTTATGTTATAGTTATATTGCATTTAAGTGTTTCAAGGGAAAAAGACTTTTTTCATTTTTAATGATATTTTTTCCTTTTTAGAAAAATAAGTATCAAAAATTTATTTCATTTTCAAAACAAAGCTTTGAAGAGAAGCTGTGGGAATTTGGGGTGTTTGGCCTGGAGAAGGCTCAGGGCGTGATCTTACCAATCTCAACAGCCACCTAAAAGGTGTTTGCAGTGAAGAGGGGGTTGGCCTCTTCCCCCAGACAACTGGTGACAGGACCAGAGGAAATGATCTCAAGCCAGGGCAGGTTCAGGTTGGACATCAGGAAGAATTTCTTCATAGGAAGAGTTTTCAGGTGCTGTAAAGTACTGCTTAAGGCATTGGTGGAGTCACCACCCTGGTAAGTGTTCAAGGAATCACTACATGTTGTACCTAGATCTGTAGTTTAATTGATGTGGTTGTCTTTGGTCAAAGGTTGGACTTGATGATTTTGGAGACTGTTTCCAACCTTAATAAGTCTATTCTTCTATAATTCTATATTTACCAAGTTTTCCCAGGGATAATGTGGCACTTCCATCTCTGGAAATACTCAAACTGGACAGGATAGAATTTGGAGAAAACTTATCTGACCAGCCCTGGTGTGAGCAGGGAGCTGGCCTGGATGGTCTCCAGAGGTACTCACCAGGACTCAGTCATTCCACCATCTTTTAGAATGAAAAAAACCATGATAAATTTCAAGCAAAAAGGTACTGAAATACCAGTACCTAGGATATTGTATTAATCTGACTTCTGCAAATGTTCCCATGGGCCAGGTAATCCTTTGTGTTCATGTGTTCGGGCTTATCCCTATGTTCTCTTCTGAACATATTAAATATTTCACAATTAGATGTTCCAGGATGTGAAGAACTTGCTGTGGTTATGTCTGGCCACAGCTCTCTTCACAGGGAGCAGCAGGCACAAGTTCTCCAAGGATTTTTCCTGGGGAAGGCAGTGAGAATCTCAGAGAAGAAGAGAAAAGAATTCTTATCTCTACTTGCTGCTCCTTTTGTTCCACACATGTGGCATGTGTTACGGAGATTGTTTACCCAAAATGATTTGTTAATTGGACACTGGTGAAGGTTGTTTTGATTCCTTGACCAATTGGGTCAAAGCTGTGTCCTGGCTGTCTGCAGACAGTCATGGGTTTTTCTTGAGTATTTGGTATAGTATCTATTTAGTATGTAATTTAGTATAGTATTTGTGTAATATGGTATAGCTTAATAAAGCATTAGTTCAGCCTTCTGAAATCATGGAGTCAGAGCACATTATTCCCTGTGCTGGGGGCTCCCTGCTTAGATAGTTATGCATAAATCCTCCTTGCAGCTTGAAATGGGGAAGAGGTATGATTTTCAGTTCTCCTGCTTTCAGGGTATGGTTACTTACAGAATAGCCCCCGTGGCACTGGGTGCCATTTCTTGTGGCATAGGACCCTTTTTCTAGCCTTGGTGGAAGTGACTTCCACATGGAGGAGGCTGGAATCCCTGACCACTTTGTGTCCAGCAGGCTCACAGCCATTTTGCTCACAGAAAGGGTTCATGAGGCCTGCTGTCAGGAATGGTTTGAAACAGTGAGCTACACTACATTTTCATATGCTTTGAGAGTATTATGTCATCTCTTACCATGTATATGTGAAAGTTTTGAGTTGGAGACTGCCTCCTGTCCTTGCCTGAACAGAAATAAATCAGATTTATCTTTTTTTTTTTTTTTTTTTTTTTTTTTTTAATTTAAGTGTTCATGAGGGATAGGGAGGGAAGGTGTATCACTGGGAAAATGACCTGAAGATTCAGGGTATCACTGTGCTATACAGACCCTCTGATGGGTGGCAAAAGGTTTGCAAAAGCAGTGTGAATTGAGGCATTGCCTAAGGCAATTCCAAGGAGTATGGTTTCCTCTTCATTTTACATGTTTTCTTGTTTAATTTCTCCTCTTTAAAGGAGTTTCTATAAAAACCAGTTATCTAGAATTCTCTATTTCAGATGTAGTATACATGTAAATTGATTTCATTCATTCAATTTAACAACTCTGGACCAAGACTGAAAACAAACCACACCAACCAGCTAAACAACCCAATCCAGACATACATCACAAGAATCAAGCAAATAACCTGTAAATACTCAAAAAGATTTGGGAAAAAGGTAAAATCCAAACAACAGCAAAAACCTGCTATTCTTGTCCTTTAGTACAAGCATTTGACAACTTGCGCAAAGCAAAATCTCTCCTTTCTCCTTTTGAAAAGTCCTTTAAAACTACCTCCCTCGTCTTCTACATAATACTCAATATGTGGTGAATAAATTAACCAAAGCAAATGAAATAAAACACCAACCCATTTAAACCAAAAAAAACTCACTCATTGATTTTGATTGAGAATGTAGTAATAACAAATGGGAATTTGTGATATTCACACTCTTTCTCTCTTTCTCTCTCTTTCTCTCTCTCTATACATATATGTACTATCTTTCTCTATCATTGCATATTGAATATATAATTTTGATCATATAAACAAGAAGGATGTCTGATGAGACCAAAACAAGCTTTTAAGAATAGTGATAAAAGAACTTGTAAGAAAAAAACAAGAATTTTTTTTTTCAAATGTTATCATACCGACATACTTATCCTTTATTTCCCAGTGTCTGTCAGATTATCATGTGGGGCCATACATAAAACCAGAGAGTATTCTAAAGATCAAAGCTACAAAGCCCTGAGTTCTTATTATATATTTGTAACTATGATCCATTTTCCAAATCTTTATTCACCCAGAAGCACCTCCTGACCCCAAGGAGAAATATCTTTATAGGTACATGCACAGATTACTTGAAAATATTAGTGGATATGAATATTGTAATGACTGTAAACATCTTGCAAAAAGGCTGAGGTGAAATAAATTAATAAACTACATGTAATTAGTTAATCAATTTTTTATTTCTGTGTATTATTGGCATCCATAAATATTAAAAAAATCAGCTAAATTGTAATATTCTTAGGCAGATTGATCACTTTTAAGTATTTAATTTTTCATCCTTTTCTATGGGTTCTGTTTCAAACTTACTACCCTTTTTTACCTTTATTTGTCTATTAGTGTCCCATAATATTTTTTGTAGGCTTTTTTATATAAGTTATCACTTACAGCATATGTTTGTAAGGAAACACAGCATTTATGGTCACCATACTGATCTGACTTCAAAACTTATACTCATGTTTTTGAAGTATTTTGATTGATTGCAAATAAATTTGAGACAATAGAAGAAATCCAGTCAGGTGTGTGCACACGTCATTTGAGTATCTGCAGTCTCAGTTTTGGCATTTGTCTTCATTGTACGGAGTTAAAAGGGAAACATCACTCATTATTGTATTTCTGTATCCCTACTTATTTATAAGCCCTATATGCCTATTCTTAGAAGACAGTCTTGTGAGAACATACATGTTACTTAGTATAGTGACAAATTGAGTGGTGTAGCCCTAAATCACTTAATTTTATTTTACTTGTTCTTAATTTAGGTTAATTGCAATATGCATAACAATTATTTTAACTCCAAAGACTATATTTATGCATATTTGCAAATAAAACCAGACTTTAAGCATCATATTTTGTTCTCCATCCCTATTCTGCCAATCTATTTTAACTGTAGCTTTCATTATTCTGCTAGTAGTTAACTTTTGGAATCTGAAGTAGTGCTCTTTCCAAAATATGCCAAGTAAGGCTTTTGTCTTATGAAAAATTGTAACACTGTTTTTAAGAAAATCTGTTTGTTTTTTTTTCACTGAATATTCATTTTATTTAAGGATTTTTTTTCTTTGTTTGCTTTGTCATTTTTGGATTTATTGGGTAGTTTAGCAAAATTATGTGTGGTCTTTTCAGGGCCATGCATAATCTTCTCTTCATCTGTGGGGATTTATTCAAAGGTACTATGGAGGTTATAAACACAACTTGCTTTTAAAAAGAATGTCCTGTTTCTGCATTTCACAAATACATCCCAGTACAGGTTAAAAATGGATGTTGAATTCTGACACCCTCTCTCATCTACCTCCACCCACTGAAGCGAATGCCCAAGCAAGCAGACAGAATATTTTCTTTCTGTGAGACAGATTACTAGGTCATTTGCCTAATCAAGGTTTTTTAGAATCCAAATCCAGTTACACAATATGCAAATTTTTCTTTTCTCTTGTAACTGCAAATATAAGATGACATTTTATCTCTCCACCATGTTTTGACAGCCAGAGACATTTTGTATCTACATTTAGGGAGTTTATTTGTTAGTTAGTTAGTTTATTTAATGTGGTTGGTTTAGGTTTTTTAGTTTTGTTTTTTAAAGTGTTAATGAAACAATATAATTTATTGATTGAAAACAAAACCAACCAAATTTTAGGAGCTGGATTTTTTGTGAATAAAAAATCGCTTAAGGAAATCTATTTACTGAAGCAGCTTTAAGTTAAAATTTAAATAGCTAGAAATGGATTTATATGTGAAGAATGCTTAAAGCTATGTTAAATTTCTCTTAGACAATCGAATTTAAATGTGAGAAAAAAAGTAATTGCTAACAATAATGTTAGATATAAATATTGAAAAGTGCATATTCAGCATGCATTGATTGTATTATTGCCAAATATTATCTGCATTGAGACATCTTATGTGACTAAGAAGGATACAGTAAGGAAGAGGACTGAAAACCTCATTTCTTTTAAAATAAAATATTTATATCTGAAATTTATTTTTTTTTTTGCTATGATAATCAGCAGTATGGTTTTTGAAGTGATCATTAAGGACATTGCTCATATTAGTACAACAGGGAATTTGAAGAGATATGTCTATGATAGAGTGGTTAACGGCTATTTTGAACCTCTGGAGAATTTGGGTGGTTTTTATGACTTTGGCACTGAAAACTTTGCTGTAGTGTGTGAAGAAAATACTATACTAGGAGAGAAGAGAAAGACTTCTAAGTTTTCAGATGAATCTGAAGTTTATGAGGTAGTTTGCAGCAACCAAAAGACATCACACAGTCTTAAAGGCTGTTTCCTACCTCTATCAAGGAAATATTTCATTAGGGGGACAGGAGAAAGACCACAAATCCTCATTCCTCCCCTACCTCTGCATCTTCTAGTCTGCACTGTTTTGTCTCACCATGCCCACAACTCTTTACCTAGACTTATCTAGTCTGTCAGCAGACAATGCAAGGCTAGCAACGTCCAAAATCCTACAACGTCCAAAAGCCTGCTGAAGGTATGTTACAATGTGCAGTCCTAAAATACATACATGGCCTTGCAGTTTCTTTGTCCCAAGCTTGGTTTTTTCCTCTCAGTCCGTCTTCAGTTTATTCTCTCATCTCTTTCTGGGAGGATTAATCTTCCAGAGGCTATTCTTTTCACACTTTAAAGGATAATCAAAGGAAAGGGAAGACTCTCATCTTCTGTTCAGACCTCTATCTGGCACAGACTTTTATTTTGAGACTGACTACTAGACTAAATTTGTCAGCAGATCTTGAATCATTTACATCAAATTTTCTACCCTTCTCCTCCAATATTATTGCTCTGCCATTTGTTTTATTTCTTTAACCTTATAAATTCCTTTTTTTTTTAACCTTTGGGGATGAATCCTTTAAATTATTCTTTCTGGAGATTTTCTACATCACTGAAAACCTCACCTGCAATGTCCCTTTCTTTTATTCCCTGTATTCTTCTTCCACATTGAAAAAAGGATTGCTGACATTTTTTATGAACTGTGTCAACATTTCAGCATCTTCAGCAGAGAATAGACACAGTTATATACACAGATATAAGGAAGATGTTATTTAGTATGGTGTGAAGTTAAGATGCTGTTTTTAACATGTCATATTTAATAAAACAGACCCTAGAGATCAAAACTGAGTTTAATGGTACAGAATAGTTAATATATAAATGCCATTCCAAGACTTTTTCTAAAATCAAGTTATATTTTTCAACAAAGATAACATTGGCTTTTACAGTGATGCTATGGGAGAGTGGGGTAGAAAGAAATTGTTTAGCTTAAGGTCCCATTGTTCAAAATAATTTCTTCCTCTTTCCTTTCAAATCCTGAGATTAACATAAAATTCTTCTGTTGTTTATTAAGAGATAAAAACATAACAGTAATAACCACAATAGTATTCTAAAACAGTCAAAGAGAAAAGAAATCTGTTTGGAAGGATTATGTGCAAAAACAGTGTTCAGAAGTAGAATATAAATATAGTCAATCCTGGTGACAGAACTAATCACATCAATGTTTGAAGACCCTTTCTTTGCTGCTCAATGACATTATTTTTATTGAACACTGTGACAGTAAGGGTGTGCTGCTACTAATATCATCACTGTGCTAGTTTTTGCTTAAGCAGAGTTAATATTCTTCACTGTAGCTACTATATTTTGGATTTATGCTGAATGGTGTTATAATGTAGGGATGTTTCTGTTATTGCTGAGCAGGGCTTACATGTGGCCAAGTACTTTCCTGCAATTCTTACTGCCACTGAGTCAGCAAGAAGTACACAAGAAGCTCTGAGGAGACAGGAAGGACAGCTGGTCAAAACCAGAGGGATATTCCCTAAATGTAACATGTTCAGTACATGAAACTGAGGAAAGAAGAAGGAAGATGGGAATTCTCAGAGCTATTTGTCTTCCCCAATAACCATGATTCCTGTGTAGCCCTACTCTGAAGGGGACGGCTGAACACCTGTTTGCCCATGGAAAGTGGTGAAAGAATTCCTGGTTTTATTTTGCTTGTGTGTGTGACTTTTGCTTTTACAATAAACTGTATTTATCTCAACCCAAGAGTTTTCTCACTCCTGTTCTTCCCTAATTCTCTCCCATCCCACTGTGTGGGAGCGAACAAGCAGCTCATAGGGCTCATCTGCTTGCTGGCTGATTTTAAACCATGAAAATCACACAACAGTGTCATTCAATAACTGTATCACTATCATAGTCACATGTTGGTTTTCACTTTAGTAATTATAGACTAATCGAGCTGATCAAATAATCTTTGCCATTAAACTTCCTTGCATTTTCTCCAAGCTCCCTAACATGCTGCATTTATCTACTGGCAGTATGTGAACACCCAGAAAAAATTATGATTAGTTGTCTGTACCTATAAATTCAGCTTAAGCCAGAGAACTTAAACAGTAGCTGTGTGGGAGAGCTGTCATGGTGATTCTTTACCCCATGAAAAATAGTAGGCACTCATTCTTGTGTTTCAAATGACCATTTGTTATAGAAGGTATTATGAGATAAAATATTAAGGGCTAACTACATCATGAAAGAAAAAACCTGCATGCATAGAAGAAAACAAAGGCTGCTAAGAATTGTAAATCAAGAGGCAATTCAAAAGAAGCCCAGTAACAGAAGAAAATCTAAAAATTGCTGGGGATGAAGAACTATCATGGCACAAAAGTGATAAATAACATTAGCACAATAATGATAATGTGCCAGGAGGAAGGCAACATGAGTAATTTGATCTGAAATCTATGAGTGCAAGAAAGGGCAGACCAAAAACTTAGGCTTGGCCTAACATTGAAAAGGCAAATGTATAATTTGACACATGTGAGCTGGGAAATTCCTCTCCAAGAAAAGGGACCTTGGTACTTGACCAAAATGACAAGCACAACATTTTAGTACAGTCTATATGAGAAGAACTTTCCTATTAAGCAGCATTGCATTTTGGATTATGAAAGTGTTAGAAACTGGCTGCTACTGCTACTGCATGAATGTGGAAAATGAATGCATTATGATTTTTCTATAGGAAAGGTAAGATGATTTATTTAAAAAAAATAAAATAGTATTTATTACAGAGCAGGGAACTGGCTGGGAACAAAAGGATAAAAAGAGAATTTAATTTTAGGGGCCAGAAAATAGTTATGAGAGTGTAAGGCACCTATCTCCATGTTATAATTGATGAGAATTGATAATAGTTTGAGTGGATGCAATAAATTGATTTTATTTTTTTCCCCTCAGGTATAAACTTGATTAACATAGGTTTAGAAGCAGACAACTGGCTTTGGGTTAATTTTCAGTGTATGAGAAAGCAGAAAAGGTAGCTCCTGCACTGGAATCTGAAAGAAGCATCATGCTGCATTACAGCACAAAATAGTGTATTTTATCTTTAAAAATGACAAAAGGAAGTCACTGTACTATGCCATTGAGAATTAACCTACATTTGGGTGTTTTTTCCTTTCCCCTTTGAGATGATATCCAGCATACCAGCTGACTCACAGGCAATGTGATTACAGCAATGACTCCTACAGAAAGCCCAGACCCAGAAGTAGTTCATGGGAGACTTTCAGCATTGAAAAGAGGAACGTCCTTGCTAAAAAAATGCACGTTTGATTTTGGAATTAAGGATTTTCAGAATCAAGACCAAAAATATGAACAAAGTTCCATCGTCCTAGCTTTAGTGCCTGATGACATTCTTTTGACAAAAAATTCTTTTTTCTAATGCATACTCATAAACTGCTGCTCAGAAGCTGTTTCAAAGACTGCAAGCTGTGTCACTTGATCAAGGCTTTTCACAAACTCACTGTGTTTTAGCTTCTGTCCATTGCCATTCAATGAGCACCAAGGGGGCAGAAAGCTTTACTACAATGTCTCATTACAGCCAGTTTCAGTGGGTTTTCTGTCAATTGGTATTTCTTAGCTAGAGAAGCTTGGAGAGAATATACAATAACACGTCTGCGCACTAGCATACACAAAAATTACATGTAACGACAGAACTTCACATGTTTTTGCATACATATGATTTTCCCACAAGAGCTGCAATCACTGCAAAGAATAGGAATGAAGCCTTATTTTATTAAAAGTTTACCATGTCCACTAGTACTTAAATTAATTTCTATCATGGTTGACCCAGAGGGTATCTTTTGTCATTGTCATAGCTTAGCTATAGGACTTTTCTAAGAAACCACAGAAAATTGTGACTTAAGAATACGGGTGCTTTTAAAAAGTTACCCATCTCATGGGATTTCTGACACTACAGCTTTTAATATTTTGATACCCTACTTGCATTTGAACTGCAGTCTTGTCAAGTTATAGTAATTGTGAGTAAATACTGAAGCACCTATACCACTGTTTATATGTAAAAAGACACCACTGCTAAATGAAATCTCCGCTTACGTTCTAAAGTGAAAATGGAAGTTAACTTTTTAAAACCACAAGTACACAAGTTGATTAAATTCTAGATAGCTAATTATTGTCTACAGCTCTTTTGGGAAGGATATAATTTTGGGGAGTTGGATGAGTAGAAAAACATATGCTAATTACTTTCTATTTTCACTTTCATGTGGGATTTAACTGGATTCCCTAGAATAACATGTATTTTGAGGAAATGTCTCTGGTTCTGTACCCTGCAAAGAATCAAAGGAAAAGTTTCTAGTACCTATTCCTCTGAAAGCTGTTCTGAAAATTGACTTTATTAAACCAAATAGTGTGAGGAAATAGTGTTAGATCAATTTGATACTCACCTGAAAATGAGAAGGCAGATTTCAGGAAATGAAGAAAATATATTTTTTCTACATTTAGTAATTTAGGTAAGAAAGAAATCTGGTCACACCATCTACCTACCTATAAGTAGCAGGGACAATTTATATCATGACCTTCATCTGGCTGATTTTCTTCCAGTATCTCAAAGGAGTTGGAATCCCGGTCTCTCTAGACAATGCCCTTTGAGGGCTTCAGTATCATCACTGTGAAATATTTCTGATATCAAAATGGAATTTCCCTTGTTCCAGCGTGTCTTTTAACCTCTGTTCACACCAGAACAAGTATGACTCATTGTTTCCTTAATGTTTCCAAGAGCAGTAAGCTCTCTCACTGGCTCTTATTGCTTCAGAATGAGGAAGGTTTCTTCACTGTCTCAGCCTTCCCTTTCCTAAAGTATGAAGCCTCCCTCTGTTATTAAATTAAATTTAAAAATTTGATTTGGTTTCATCCGAAACTGAAAGCAAAAGTAGAACTATAACTAGATGAACTTAAATGCTCCTGAGCATAGCATTTAAATGCTCTGCATGGCACTGCAAATGATCTGATACTTGTAAGGAAATTTCGCAGGTGCATTCTTCTGATAGATGTTGTTGCTTTTTGAGAATAAATCTCCTCTCTGAAAACAAGGAAATTGCTAGTGTACTGTTTAGCATTTACATGTAAGTAATTCATTGCATTACCCTCATTTAGTATGATTGAAATGAACATTTCAGAGGAAAATAAAGTGGGAAAAAAAGTTTATCTTTCCAGTAGGCTTTTCAATTTTGATTGTTATTTGAATAAACTAACAAATCAAATTGATCCAGTGCTGTCAAATTTCAGAAGAAAGACTTTAAGAACTAAGACCTTTAAGGTTTTGAAATAAAGAGAATTAACACAGCCGTAAACAGCAATGACCATTAAAAAAAAAAATTCTTCTTAAAAGAAAAGACATTGAACCAAGAATAAGTCAGTCAGGATATGGAGTTTGATATTTGCAAGAAAAAAATTCCAATCAAACTTTCCAGCATCACAGATATATATGTTCTTGGCAACAATGCAAAAAACATCAAATCTACTTTAACATGGTTTTGATAAAAGTATTTTGCCTGAAAATGTTTAAAGTGTGCTTATTATTTAAGGCTGGAACAATTTTTGGATAGGTTGACCTCATATTTGGCTTGCAATATCTCAGATGACAGTAGCCTTTCTGAAATTTCGTTAGAACCAATGTATAGGACAGTTGTTATTTCTGCTATATGCTTCTATGTACTACACATTTTTAAGGGAGAATAAATATACACACATATAGTAACATAAAATAATTTTGCACTGCAGTCAGAAGTAATATGGCTGGCAGAATTCACTGCAACATAAATCAATCTCAAATTTTCAAGTCAAATCTACTAACAGATTAATCTAGATTTAGAAGATAATATTATATAGAATTTTAAAATCTTCAGTAAATAGGTGGTGTATACGTATTTATTTCTAAAGGAAAATCCAACTGCAAACAATTATAATAAAACTAAAATATTTAGGAATAGGCCACAAAACAACTCTTACTTTTGAATAGGTATACTACACTCCTACTTGACAAAGCTGAATAGGTGTGTAAAACTTCTTAGGAATATGCTGTAGCCTTCATTTTCCCATGAAAAACTGTAGCAGCTGAAATATCTGCTAATAAAGTCCAGGGTAAAGAAGCAAAAAGGACTTTTGCATAATATCCACAGATGTTTAATTTAGACACCTGGTAAGATGTTCAGGGTCCCAGGCACACACATGGAGAGACTTCAGGTTTCCCTGTCTGGAGGGACCCTGGAGGTGAACCTGGTCTCGGGGCAGTACCAAGATAAGAACCAATCATGGAATAGGGAGGGAGTGGCAGAGGGATGCAGGAACAAGGGGAAGGAGCCAGTGGGGTCTAACAAAATAGGGTGTCTTTTGAGGAAAGCTTCTTGTGTCTCCCTAACCCAGGGAATGCCTTTCAGGTTCTCCACAACTTCCCATTTTGATATTATTAAGAATGCTTCTCTGAAAGATAACTGAATTAACACAAAATGACAAAAACAATGAAAAGCACCCATAAGACAGTTTTCAAAATGTAAAGAATCCTGAGTCCCCAGTGTCCAAACAGATTTTCTGGAGCATCTTAGAGATAGCAGGAGGGATGTGGGGTTTTCTTGGCATGATTTATCAGGAAACTGAGTATGGAGAAGGTTTCTTCAGCAGGGATTGGTTCTCCGCACCTGTGGCAAAGTGCTTGGTTGTGATAGGCTCTGCACAAGGTGGTGTGCCTGTTGGAAACTCCAAATACAAATAATTAACTTGTAAGAAAAAGATGTTTGCTTACTTTAGGGAAATTTTCCTTCCTTTCTCTCCCAATCACCATCTCTGTTATTGAGAAGGAATTATGGGAAAAAGGATTAGTGGAGGGAGACCGTGGAAGGAGGGAAAGGGAGCTAGGAATTTGTGGGAACATAAAAAAGGGATTAGGGGACAATGGAAGGGAAAAGGGGCCAGTGGGAGGGAGGCAAGGAGGCCACAGGAATTGGGGAAGGGTATTAGAAGAACTGTGACTTATCGGATTGGAAGGTCCTATAATTATGGAGGTGGACTTTTGGATGCAGGATGGCTCATTAGCATTCTATGCTCTTTTTGCTTTTAGGCTGTTGCTGTATCTTGATGGTTGTTGCGTTTGAGTTCTATTTTCTTGGTAGGTGTGTGGAGGACTTCTATGACATGGAAAATATTCCACATGTTTGCAGTTTGGTGAATGTTTACTGCCTTGCATGGAAACTCCAGCAGATCCTGTCACATCGACTCCTTGGGGGCCTTTTATTCCTTAATTTTGAATAGGTATACCCCTACATTCCTACTTGACAAACCTCAATAGGCATGTAAAACTTTTTAGGAATGTGCTGTAACCTTTATTTACCCATGGAAAACAATGATGGATGCTTTGTAAGCACAGCTTACACACTGTGGGATTCTGCCACCTATCCTAAATTCTGGATTGTCAATTAGTACTTCAATGCATTTCTTTTATGCCACTGGGCTGGCCAATTAAATGTTGGTGAAATAACAGACTGCTGACTGAGTGCAGATTTTTTTAATTACAAAACCTCGGACATACACATTACATTCCTTAATTGTAAGCTCGAAGGAGAAAACAAAGTTCTGGAAGCAGAAAGATAAATGGGAAATTAGTTAAGAATAAGGGAAAATCCTATTATGGGGACAGTGCAAAGAAAATAAATGAAATTTATCAGAAGTTAAAAATTAATTTTATAAATCTCATTTGGAAATAGCCACACAAGGAAAGACTCTGCGCTAATTAGCATATTTTTTATTTTGTATAACTTTAATTTTTATCTGTTTTTTCTTTCTATGTTATCTTTAGGCATTGTATGCTGGTAATAATTTTAACAATCTCTTTAGAATATATTTTCATGATTTTGATGACTGTATTTTGTATGACCACATGTGCTCTTTACCTCTCAAATTTTAGTTGCATCTGTGTCAGTGCTGAGCTCCTCAGTACATGAGAGACAAGGAACTCCTGGAGAAGGTCCAGTGAAGGACAAAAAAAACCAGTTTGGGGCCTGGGCCATCTTTCTTATGAGGAGAAACTGCAGGAACTGGGCTTGTTTAGTTTGTATGACAGGATTGAGCAGGCATCCCATAAATGCATGTAATTACCTCAAGACAGGTGATGTTTTAAGACGATGGTCCCCAACTCTTTTCAGTGATGTCCTGAGACAGGACAAGAAGCAGTAGTTATAAATTAAAACACAAGAAGTTCCACACCAGCATGAGGAAGAAATTCTTTACTCTGAGGGTTTCCAAGCACTGTAACAGGTTGCCCAGGGAGTTCATGGAGTCTCCCTCTCTGGAGACATTCCAAAACCATCTGGATATGTTCCTGTCACCTGCTTTAGCTGACCATGCCTGGGCAGAGGAGTTGGTCTGAATGATTTCAAGAGGTCCATTCCAACTCTGAAAATATTTTGGTTCTATCCCATGATCTAAAACACAAAAATCCTTTTTTTATAGAGGTGACTGAAACCATTTCACTTTCGTTTTAAGAAACTAAACCTAAAGTGAATGTTACTATGCTTATTCAGAACCATAAAGCAAAACTTTATGCATATATGCTTTACCAAAACTTTATCAGAAATACTCATCTTTGCATAATATTTTAACTGAATCATTGTGTGCAAGTTTCTAAATGCTAAGTAACCTGAAACTCCTAAAGGCATTTTAAATACTCAGAGATATGTGTTCACTGGTATTTTTTGAAATGTGAATTTATTTGTGTATGTGTTTGCATTTATTTTTTTACTGTATTATTTGTTGTTTATTAAATATGTTGGGTAGCATCTCAATGCTGTTTATGGCTACAGAATAAAATCTTTAGAAACAGATTTTTCCTTTTTTCTGGAACACTGAACCATCAACTAACACAGTCGTTTCCCAGTCCTTAAAATCTAGTAATATTTTCTTCCTCACTGCAATTTTAATTTCCTACAATTAAAAGGTAATTTGACAAGTTTTCAAAAATTTTTCATGTGTCAAAACTTCTTTCCACCATAGTCTCCTTGTTTTATTACACCATTGCAGTGGCTTTTTTTTTTACTCTAACCTTTTGATCTGCCACTAATAAGAAGTTAGGCAACATCATACAAAAGAAAATAATGCAATATTTTTAAAAATCATCAAAAATTTAGCAGTTTAAAGTTTCTGAGATTTATTTCTTTTGATTTTATTTCAAAGGAAGCTTGCAAAAAAATTTTGAGTGTCTCATCACGAAGTGTAAATATGCCTGAAATTATGAAATTATCAGAAGTGATATGTAATTCTTTAATAACGTAAAAATGCTCCCTGTGAATGCTAACATTTGTCTTTCTAGAACAGATTACAAGATATAAATAGGCCAGATGCCAGAAAATTTCAAGTTTTCAAATATTCGGTTGCTACATTAGAAAGAATTAGTCAAAGTTTTTATTAACAAAGTGAATTAAAAACGTTTTTGCACTGTTCCATTTCAGTGTACTCCTAAACCAAAGAAAACTGAACACATTTTAATTTATTATTGGTTAAAAATTCTGTCCCACTGAGAATCATTCCATTTTTTGATTTCACTGCACCAAGAAAAAAAGAATTAGCTTCAGCCTGAAGAAATATGGAATTCAGCATATATTTGTAATAGCTTAAACATGGAAATATCTGAACTCCAGCGACATGAACAGGTGTAACACCCACTCCTTGGAAACAGTTGCAAGTCTATTGTGTCATTTTCAGTAGTCCGGAGCCTGTGAAGTCTCACACAGGAGGACCTGTAGGACCAGTTCATTTGCTTAAGATTAGCTCAGATAAACCAGTCCTCTAATCTTTTGTAGTTCTGTACATTATATCATGTACTTGGAAGACAATTTAAGTACCACAGAATCTTTGCCTTAGCTTTAGGTTCAACTTTGTTTATAAGCCTTTGTCCCTCCATTTCTTTTGTCCTTTGTACTGAATAAATTGGAATGAATACAAGATAAAGTGGCTTAAATAGATGGAATTTAACTTTGGTTGTCAAAAAGGTTTCTCTTTTTTAATGATATAATGAAGCACTAATGAGGAAAATTTTCAGCTACCACACATTTTTCTCAAAGGTCAATCCTCAATCCATCACTGACACCCCACTGTTGTGCATTTGAGTGTGTTAAAAGACAGAGAAAGGGGATCTGACTTGTTATTCTGCCAGGCATGAAGATTTCTCGACTTCACCCTGGCTTTATTTTTTGTTATTGTACTCTTGGGGTTTTTTTTGGTGTTTGAGGTCTTTTGTTTGTCAATGAGGTTTTTGTTTCTTTGCTTGCTTTTTTTTGAGGGAGTTGTTGGGTTTTTTTTGTCTGTTTGTTTGAGGAGGTTGTTGGTTTTTGATTTGTGGGGTCTTTTTGAGAAATGTGCCTTCTGATTTCTCTTTCCAAATATGTTTGCCAGACACAAAGATCCCCTTTAGCAAAAATAAAACTAAAAAATCCCTGCCTTCTGCATTTTCTTTTTCTTAACAGCTGCCTTCTCTCCTTATTCTGAGTTGAATAGATATTAAAATTCCATGAATGAATAAGGTTCCCTATCTAATATTTCCTGACTGATTAGTGATTATTGATCTTCTTGTTTTTGATGACTCATTTGTCTCCTGATCTTATCAATTCATGCAGACGTACAAGTGTTCTGCCATATCCTACAGCATTTTAGGACATTTCTATTATCTTCCTCTACCACCGTTGTTGTAAATCTCCTTTTATTTTTGCAGTGGACAAAGTGTAAAGCTTTACTTTTAAACAACAGTTGTGTTAGGGAGGATTTTTTGTTTGTTTGAGCTTGATTCCCAGCACAGGATCAATGAATGTGAGCACAAAATAGGTAAAAAGAAGATGCAAGATAGACTAAGCTTAATTTAAAAAATGATTGCTTCTCTCACCATTTAATTTTAAAATCACTTTCTCTTGCACTCTAATTTTTCTCTAATTCCTGAAGGATTGGAGCAGCTGAACTTCAGAGGTTTAACATTTAATTGTAATAAAAAGTCTGATAAATGAGAAAGAAGAGGACAGAGAGAGAAGATAAAAATAAAGAATGAGGAACAGCTGACAAAAGTGGTCCGGCAACAATAATGGGAATAAATCTCTATTAGAGTCAAGTAATATGTTTCCAGTACTAGCTCTGGATTTAAAAAAAGGAAATAATGAGGTTTTAGCAAGAGGAATAAATTTCAGCAAGAGCCCCTCTTTAGAAAGAAACTGGAAGCCATTAAAATGGAAAGAAGTCTTGTAGAGGGTGGCAAGAGGTGACATGAGGCATATGACTACCTCATTTGTGTAAACAGAAAATTTCATTACAGGAAGAAAATTTAAAAGGAGGAAACAAAAAAGTCCATTGTACTTATAAACTCTTTTATAAGTCAAAGTATAATAGCAAAGGAGAGTGTAGTTGCTACTCCAATCTTAATATTGCTTAGATTATAATTTGGTAAATACGTTTATACTCTTCATAATTTGTAGACATGAAAATAATATGTACGTTGAATTTATTTTCTTTTTATAAAGCTTAACATTAAAAAAAAATCAAAAACTTGCAGTCCATTTTTTCCAGGCTCTTATCCCATTTTTATATTACATCGTACTATGATTAACATTATATATAATAATTTCATTACATTTAAGAATATGAGAAAAATATAGGCTTCTGAAGATATAGCTTCTTCCTCTCCCACTAGAATATACGTGTATACATATGTGTACCCTGGTTTCTTGCTATCAAATATGTGTCTATCTTATATAACATATTAAAAAATACAAAAATCTTTACTGACTATATCACTTTACAAGAAAGGAAACACACCTTACCACATGAATATTGTTATACAAAATTCTGAGTAGTGAGACTTTAATAACTCTTCTACTTCTGTGAATCTGACTGTTAATTTAGTTTAGGCTAAATTTTTAGCCACCAACCTTGAAAATTTAACATTATATAACCACTTCCAAGAAGATCTCATTTTTTTTTAACCAAATCTCTATATTTTGGAATTTACCTAGAAATACAGATAACATACAAACAGTTGAAGTTGCAGTGTCTGGGGACTTATCTGACAAAATGAAGTAATGGCATTTTATAGCCATTACATTTTCATTTTTGAAAATTATTAAGTAGTGAATTTCACATGAAATTTAGCTAGGGTAAGATAGATAGGTAAGATCTCTCTTACAGCTATATCCAAGGTAAATCTCCAGGTTCAAATATTCAAGTATTTTAAAGGATTTTCTGCATAGTCAGAATATGGGCTGAGATTTATTATAGATAGTTTAAATTTTTATACCAAAGAAGCACTTAATATTTTCTTTTTCTTAAGCTTAAAGATGATCTAAGTCCATGTATCATCAATGATGAAGATAATAGTGTCTTAACATGACTACTTAAGTTTTAGCTTTCATATTTTCTAGATTCTCTGCATTGGTATATAACTCTGAACTTCATATAAAGTGTTAGCAATTTCTCTTCACAGTTTAGTTAGACAAAACAATCCTTTTCCAGCCCGAGAACCAAGGACACCATTGCAGCTTCAGGCCCAAAAACCAAATAAGAGTGAATTGAAGAGAGCAAACCAGGAGGATGGGACTTCATAACCTGAAGCTGTAATTGGACAATTAACCCCAATATGTAAATGGACCAAAACTTATAAAAGTGTGAAAATGTGTGCTCCATCGTCCATCTTGGGTGTAGCCACGGCCAGGCTCTTGCGCTGCCCAAGGTGTATCCTTTGAAGGCCTTACAAATAAATACCTACTTTATTCTTGTAACACTGTCTATCCTCTGCTCTAGGTAGCATCTCAGGACATCAACATATTAATTCTAGTTATATTTTTTATATTCTGGAGGGTCAGATCTTTTTCTTCTTGGAATTCAGTGTCACATTCCACTAAGAATAATGCAGGGTTCTGGATTAATTTTTATCAGATCATTTATGAATATTAGATATATTAGTCTCAGGTTATTCAATGACATTAGTCTCCCATTTAAAATTCAGCCTTACAATATGAGCTATAAAGTACCATACATGAATTTACTACTGTATAAATTTATTTCATTCACAATTTGCATCATTAACTAGATTACTAAACTCAGAGACAGCACAAAATTTGGGATTAAACACTTTAGAATTGTCACTGATTCTAAACCTAATTCTCAACCCTTCATCACATTTTTGGCCTAATAACTAAAAGAGACAATGATTAAAAATGGAAAACAAAATTAAGGAGACAGGATAAAACTAGAAAAGGGAATGCTTTCTTAAAATTTCATGCATGTCAAAGGTACATTTTTATAAATATTTAAGTAATATTTTTCCATTTAGTATAGCATAGACTGATTGAAAATTTTTTGGTTTTATGACTTTATGTTCCTAATTTAATTTTGACTTTGACAAATAAAATAGTATTTTTTCCCATCTCTTTTGAATTATTTCAGCATAAACTTCCACCAAGAATAGATGGGGCATTATGATTTAATTGGCCACATATGAAAAAATCCCCCAACATTTTTTAGGTTTTATACACTTTTAAAATTTCTCTATACTTTATTTCCAGACAGGTTTGGTTTTAGGTTAGGTTATGTGGCAGCAGCTCTCTGGCTACAGAGAGCAACACGTAACTTTCCCAGACCTTTCTGGGAAAGACTGTGAGAAGATCAGAGAAAAGAATGATAAACTACTCTTATCTTCACTTGCTGCACCTGTTGTTGGGAACATGTGGAATGTATTATGGAGATTTGTTTACCAAAGGGTGGATTCTTAATTAGCCAATGGTGATGGTGTTAGGATTGGAGGACCGATTAGGTTCAGGTGTATCGTAACTGTCTATAAAAGCAATGGGTTTCTTAAAAATAATATAATATAATAAAGAGATTGATTGGCTTCTGTGAATCATGAAGTCAATGCTAATTATTACCCAGCATGGGGCCCATTGACACAACAATTGGTGATCATGCTGTGTGTTACATCAATCAGCCCTTCATGGAGTTGCAGGGCCCATTGACACAACAACTGGTGATCATGCTGTGTGTTACATCAATCAGCCCTTCATGGAGTTGCAGGACTGGCAGACACGCCTTGGGACCCCACCGGGACTCTGTTGGGACCTTGCTAGGACCCCACAGCACCCCACACAGCCCACTCGTAACAGGACACCTTCTGTTCCTGCGGAGAGTAATGTGCCTTTTCCCTGCGTCTTCCTGGAGAAGATCTATCCCTTGGGACAGCATTTTTGCCCTGATAGCGTAGGAGCTGGGGTGGGGAACACACCCCAGATTTCCCAACAATAGCACTGCCTGCAACCCAAGGTAGGCTTGTGATTGAGAAAAGGTGCCTACAAAAATGGGCATATGAATTTCTATGCCAGAACATGTAACCCTTACAGTGTGGGGACATATGGTACATCAAAAGGGACTTCTTGTGTCAGAAGATCCTCTTTTCAGGCCTTTAATTGGGCCAAAATTCATGGTTTCCCCATGGATCCCTGGGCCTGGGCCTCACTGGGGTTTTAGCTATGTGAGGAACTTACAAAGGGAGGTGCGAGTGTGCCTCGATTACTACCAATGTGGGCGATCCTTTACAATGCAATAAGGGGCTGGACCCCAAGGGAAAGAAAATCCACTTCCATAGGCATGTCCCAATCCAACTTGAAGGAGTGTCTCCCCCTACATGGGTGGCACATAGCAGCTGGTGAGCCTTTGCCATGGTGTTCCCTGTTCCACAAGCCAGCTGGCCTTGCGTGTCAACCCCACTCCTCTCTCCACTGTGGCCAGCCAGGAATGATCAATCTATGGACAGCCACTGCTGGCTCCTTCACCCCCCACACCGTGGAGTGGAACAGCATTACCCACAGGGCAGCCAGAGAGCTGCTGCCACAAGTTTATGCAAAATTCACATTTTTTAAGTGTCTTTGTGGTTTTTAAGCAAGGGTGCCATTTATGTCATAAAATCAGTAAAGTACTAATGGTCTAAGGCATCAGAATTCAAATCTAAATGTATCAGGAAACTGTGGTATTGCCAAAAACCCGAAGCACAAGTTGGAGAGAATTTACACAAACTACAGATGGGAAAGAGCTTGATAGGGACAGGCATAGCTACATACAGGCCCCTCTGTAGCAGCAAATTTGATTCAAATTTGAACAAATTTCTTGCAAGTGGAACATGCTACTGCCCCAGCAGTGGGAGACCAAAGCACCAGGGAGCGGAGGACAAGCTGTTACTTTTCTGTGCACCATCTTTTTGGAAAAACTTAATTGTAAAAGTATTCAGTGTATAAATTCTCATGAGCAGCAATATAAATCAAAGTGAGGGAAAAAATATTGGTACGACTCCACCATCTGCACCACTAGAAATCCTTTTTCTCTGAAATTTTATCAGGTCTAATGGCCTTACAGCCTGGATTAGATTGACCCATCCTAATGAATACCAAAGGGAGATATTTCCTAGGTAAAAAGTCAGTACAGAGTTGCTCCTGGCTTTTGCAAAATGTCAGGCTTTGTGAGGAACTGGAATAAATCCCATGACCTTAAAATGTTTATGGGTAGAAGCACCATTTCTATGCAAAGGTCACTAAGCAGCCAGTGTTCACAGCTAGTTTAGCAGCTTAGTGCCTCTCTCCAGATGACAACATGATTTAACGTCTCACTGATGTGTTGGCCACCCAGCAGGTATTTCAAAGTAGACATCTGTCAACATGCTTGAAAAATCAGCTGTTTCCTTTCCAATGAGCAGGCAGATAATGAGGACGAGTTTGAAATAATCAGAAAACAAATACTTAGTTGAAATGAAGCTTTCGGTGTTTCCATGTGCAGATTGTTTTGTTAGTTCAAACTGCCATTCTTGGAGATTTCTGTAAACAGTAGGGATATGTTTCAGATTACAAGTGAAAAGAGAAAGTCTAAAGTGTTTGATTTTTTAGTGTATATTGCAAACTTAAATATGCTAGAGAGTAGTAAAATGATATTTCAGAGCATTTACCTATTGTTAAAATTCAGGACCAAATTAATTCATGACTAATTAACATCTTAAATAAATCTTTGTTTTGTAAGCAGAGTAGTTAGGGCAAAATATGCTTTACTAATAGTCTATATTTTAAATGCCATATGTGTTTACTGAGTTTCATTATCCCAAAAATTTATGAGGAAAAAGTAAAGTCAAATTATTTTTGCATTATTTAATTATTTTATTATGAAAAATAATCTAATTTTAAATATATGCAACTGCTATACTAAAACTGATTTTTTAATGAAACACACTGAAATAATTTTCAATCCTTTACTTCAGCTAAAGATTAAAAAGAAAAAAAAAGGCAATTATTATCACAAGTGTAATGGTGATTATACAAGTATACTGAGAATTCAAGGTATTTGGGAAATAGTGGTGTTTCTCAGGCTACCTAACAACAAACAGTGCAACCCAATCATTCATAACAAGTATTAAAAAGATTAAGTTGGTTTATAGCAATGGGCTTTTTTTCCATTGTTTGTTTTATTCTTAACTGTTTATTCCCAGGTTATATCAGCTGGACTTTTGTGGTAGTTTTATTGCTTCCATTATGTTCTTAAATACTACATGTACATATTCTTCCAAATAACTTGAGACTACCCAAAAAGCTCAACAGCCTTAGTAATGTGCACTTATATGCTGAAATCCTTTTAATAAGATACTGAAATATATGTAAGCTGGATTTGCATTAATTAAAAACTTAAGATTATCAACAACCGATATGAGAAACTGAGGCATATTTAATTTTAAAGTAATGGAAAAAATTTCTGTAGGCTAGCACATCATATTTAATTGTGGCAAGCAGGCCTTGTAACAAGAAAGACTAGAGCTGGACAGCATTGAAAATAGGGGCATAGTAATAAAATACTGATTGAAATTGAAGGAAAATAAAATATTGTATTTAAAAAACAGTTGTTCACTGAATAAATATTTGGCATAAGGAGCTTTTTATTTCACTTTTCTACAAAACAAAGAGCCTACTATTTGACTGCAAGTCCATGTTTTAGCAATAGCTCTAATCCCCCACTGTATATGTTTGCACGCTTTGAGCATATGCTAGAGTACTACTTTGGTTTATCCAGGCCTTTCTCAAAAAGTCCACTGTCAGAGACTGGACACTGTTGTGGACTTTAGCCAATGGATAGTAGGATTTTATCTAGTTCAGTCCTCCACATGTTCTTTTATCAGGAGAAAAAAGATTGACATCTGATGAAAGGTAAGAGATCTATTGTAGATAGATCACAGAACCCCAGAAGAGGAAGTCTCAGTAAGATATGAATCTAAAAACTGAAAAATGCTAGGTGATGATAGGATGAGGAAAAGCAAATATTAGCCATTCTAACAGACTTCTGTGAAACATTAATTTAATGGGTTTGATAATATTTCCATTCATTCTAAACTGTGGAACATGGAAAAAGAATTCAAGAATAAGTATTTCAAAATGCAGGGTATAAAGGTTTTTTTGTGAATTTTAAGTGTCTATATTCTGTTGTTTGACTTGGGCCTATTGACAAAAAATACGGTAAATACTGTTTTCTATTTTGCACCTACTGATTCTAATGGTCACCTCAAATTCAGAATAGCTAAGGATATTGGCATATTGGCATGTCACTGGCCAAATGAAGTAACATATGAGGTTTTTTTGTATTTTGAATCAAATGCTATTACTTTCTTTACAGTCAAATTTTTTCTATGTAGCATGCTTCAAAGATCAGCTAAAAAACCTATCAGAGCTGATTTCTAGTTAGAATAGAGTGAAAATGAAGGTATAATATCCAATTCCAGGGTAAGTATTTTCCTGTTCAAGGTGAGCTATATAAACACATACCTCTTTAAAATTAGTCTACCATATTAAATATTCATATTAAAATTAAAATTCATATTAATATATTAATAATTTCTTTGGGTTCCATATTCAGATGTCATGTCTAATTAGCATATTTATTTTGGATACTATGTTGGGTTCGAAAAGAACATTACTGTGTGAAATTCACAGTAACTGCCTTCTTAGACTGGAATTGATTTGGTACTTCCAGGTGCAACTTTCTCTAGCTGTAGTTTGTACATAGCTACAGCACAGTGTAAAAAACAAAACCATACAATTAGAATTAGACATATATTTGTCTTAGTACAGAGTACTGATAGCACTGCATTTGTGATCCATTGCAATACATTTGAAAGCCAGAATAAACTGTTTTCCTCCCTTCTAATTTGCTGTCATATAAATTGTTTCAAATCAAATCCCTAGTGAAACACTTTGCTGGGTAACTTTTGAGATTTCTTAGTTTTGAGACTGATTTACACTGAAATGAATTCTAAGCAGAAAAATCCTTCAAGAGCTAATGAACGTTTCTACAGGGGTAACACAGGAACAGACAATTCATTTGGGTTTAATAAGCAAAGCAATGTTTTTCCTCGTGACAATGTTTTTCCTTTTAGACATATGAACATGTTATAGCTAGGTATTAAATTATTGCAAAGCAGCTAGAACTTGGTAATTGCATGTGTAAAATTTTACCCAGCACTACCCTGCAGTAAAATATACAAATTTCTTTCTCCTGCTTTGGAGTAATATGGCTTAGTTATTGCAGTTCAGCTGGTATGAAATAATGTGTTAATCTTAGAATCATAGAATTATTAAAATTGGAACAGACCACCAAGATCATTGAGTTTACCTTTTACCAAATTCCATGTCAGCTGAGCCACAGCAGTAAGTGACACATCTGGCTGTTTCTTGAGCACTTCCAGCACTTCCCTGGGCAGCCTGTTCCAGTCCATGACCAATTTGAATCTCCCCTAGCTTGGGCCAACTTCCTCTTGTCCTGTCTCTTGTCATGTGGGAGAAGAGTCTGACCCTCACCTGGCTGCACCCCTCTTTTAGGTTGTTTTAGAGAGTGAGAAGGTCTCCAGCTGACTCAACTCCCTCAGTTCCTCATACAAGGAGGACTTACTCTTAAAACCTTTTTACCAGTTTTGTTGCCCTTCTCATATCCCATAAATAATGGAGAAATTTTAGTTAATTTATATAACCTCTTTTTATTATCTTTCATAATGATGGCCAGATTGAATTCTAGCTGAGCTTATTCCTTTCTAACTTTCCATCTACATGATCTATTGACATACTTGTATTCTTCCTGAGTTGCTTGCCCCTTTTTTTCAAAGGTCATGTATTTTTTTTCCTTGAGTTACAGTGAAAGGTCCCTATTCAGCTAGGACACTCTATTCATGACAGCTCATCTGTTGGCACAAACAGATGGCCTACTCCCACACCTGTAACATTTTCTTCTTTTGGTATTTTTGTTATTCAACAACCCAAGAACTTTGTTTTCTCCTGTGCACCACTAGAGTGAATCAAAAGAATGTAAGCCCCTTGAAATCTCACTGAGTGGGCTTGGGGCATAACAACTCTGACCCAATGTCTGGATCAGGCCACAGTCTGTCCTCTGGAAGTCAAAAGTGGAGGTTTTCTTGACCACCTTCCTTATCTCACCAAGAACAAGAGACTATAATTTTGTAGTTTCTGGGGCCTCTGACCTCCACATGTCCCACAGCCCTTCCCTGTTTGTGAGCAGCAGGTCTGGCAGGGCATGTCCTGGTAGGCTCCCTCATAAGCTGTGTCTGGAATTTACCTTCCACACACTGCAGGAACCTTCTAGACTGTCTCCTCTCCACTGATGTTTCCAGCAGACATTTGGCAAGGTAAAGTCTCCCACAAGAACAAGGGCCAGTGATCATGAAACATCCACTGATAGAATATTTCACTTCATCCTGGCCGAGTGGTCTGTGACAGACTCCCAGCAGGATCTCTGCCTTGTTGTCCATCCCTCTGACTGTCACCCACAGGCACCCAGCCTTATCCCCACTGTCCCTGAGCTCTGTACAGCCAAAACCCTCCCCAGTGCCCACAGCCATCCCACAGCCCCTCCTTCCTCAAGTCACTCATTTAGATTTTTAAATCAAAATAATTTCCAAAACTTTATAGAATGTTATTTTGTTCAGGCCACAAAATGCACCCAAATCATTCAAGGATTAGTAGACACAAATAATTCTCTATCTGGTAAAGAATATCTATAATGATCACCAATATTATTGGTGGTGATACCTTGATGTATTTAATCATTCAGTGCTAGATCAAGTGTCATTTCTGTGTCTGTCTACATCAATATGTCACTTCCAACAGCCTGAAAAATGCAGCAAAGGGGGAAAGGAACATCAGGACACAGATGTTTTCTCATACTGGGGCAATACTGACAAGCAGTATCAACAAAGGGAAATACTGAGTTTGCAAATTGCAACAAGATCCACATTGGGAATTACATCGCAAATTAACTTGTACCATGCTTTGGGGTGAAATCAAAGTCTACTTCTGCACTGCATTCCACAATTTCCAGTATATTCCAATATTGCCTAATAAAAACAGTATGCCAGTTTTTTGTTTTAAGGGAATGTTCCTTCTAATTATTTCTCCCCTATATGAATCAAACAAAACATATAAAGACACAGCAAAAAGCAATAGAAAACTAAAGTTACTAAAACTGTTTCTGTGCTTTGTCTATAATTACAAAATATTACAGAATTTGAAAGTTTATAAAAAAAAGAAATCACTATTTCCCCTTAAGATGCTTTAAATATCTGTAAAATATCATACAATTGGTTCAAAGTATCAATATATTTTTTGAGTAAAGCATTTAAAGATAGGATTTTTATCTGATATACTCTTTACAGGTTATTGCAGTATGTTTCATGGCACAAAAATTCTCCACTTGCAGAAAAAATAAACAGCTGAGGTAAGACTACAGTATAATTAGTCTGGTAAAGCAGCTCGCTACTAACAAACAATTAATGGACACAGATGGCACAGAAAATTTGAAACAGCTGAGAAAATATGGCATATTTCTAAAAACCCATATTCTCTGTTCTGATACCTTTCTGCCTTGTTTCTTTTTTCTACTCTGAAATTCTAAATCTTACTGAGAATGTGTTGTAAGAGTACCTGCCAGTAATACCATGGAAAAGGTCTGGATTGGAATGAAGTGCCATGGCTATCTTTATGAAGACTGTGTCAGATGTTCTCTAGTATAGGAAGCTCTATCTTGCAGCATGAGTTTGTGATATGTATTTTGCAGTATAGGGCACAGACAAATCGAGGGACTTCAATACATTGTCTTCCATGAAGAATGCTTGATTTGCATGAAGCTCAAGTATTAGCTTAAGTTCCAAGTAGTCACATGTTAGGCAATATAATAATAGTAATAATAAATTTCTTTAATATAAATATTATTAATTAATAAATTGCTATGTGTAATTATTGGTAATAAGTATAGACTTCATTGTAACCATAGTTTATGTAATTTTCATTTTTTACAGCATTTTTCATCAACCTGTCTGCGTTTATTCTCTACTGAATATGAGTTTATGCTTTCACATTTCCAAACGCTTTGAAATGTCTTTATAGTAATGTGTCTTGGAGACCAATTCATTGCAAGATGAAATTGTGTCAAATGAAGTTGTATTACAAAACTAAATTAAGAGGCATGATGGGACTTGCCAAATTAGAAAAACACAATTTCTTCTTGTGTACTTTGCAAGCTGTGAAAGCTATGGATCTGTACCGACTGAGATCATCCATGTGTTGAATGGAATTCCAATAGCAATCTTTGAGATCACCAGTGCCAGGAGTGTATCTGAAAGTTTGAATGTAGGACACATTATAACTCATTTTTTAAAAGAGTCAGTTGTGCTGCCCATCACAGCATAAGTTTTCCTACCTATTAGGATTTTCAGTTGAAAACATTTCTCACTGAACCATAGAAGCAGGAAGAATTAAAAATAACTGTATTGTGAGTAACTATATTGATTAAAAGTACTCATGACTTAAAATAAATTAAAATTTTAAATAATTAAAATTAAAAATTAAATAATTTTTAAAATTAAAAAACCCCTAACTCTGATCATAAAATAAGTAAGGCCAAATGCTAAATTCAATGCCATTGAGGGCCTCGACCAGCTACCTGTGAGATGAAAGGAAAAAATGAGTGTGCTTAATTAAGAAATACTAAAAACAATTAAAAACCAAACCTGTATGAACCAAAGGCAAAATCTCTAAAACATGAAAGAAGGAAATTTAAGAAAAACTAAGTCCCTGCTATACAAAAAAGGTGTGGACAGGCTGGAGAGGCTCCAGAGGTGGGTCACAAAAATGATCAAAGATGTGGAAAAGCTGCCATGAGAAGAAAGGCTGAGAGAACAGGATTTTATCAGCCTTGAGAGAAGAAGGCGTAGGAAAAACCTTATCACCCTATTTCAACATTTAAAAGGTGGCTACAAATAAGATGGAGAATCCTTTCTAAAAAGGATCACCTGGAAAAGATGATAATAATAATAATAAATAAGATATTCAGCTGGACGAGATTCTGTATTATCTTCTCTAGACCTTGTTTTTCAAAGAGAAATTGGACTAGATGATGAAGCCGCTTCTGACCTGGTATTCTATGATTGTATGAAATAGTAGTGAGAGAGTGGTGTAGATCTCTTCCTGTGAAATAACTTTTAAAATTTTACCCTGTCACTTTAAGAGAATATATTTATCAAATAGAATTTTATAAATAGAATTTTATGAAGGTCATTTTAGCTGGGATTCTATTTTGCAATATATAAAATGAAGCAGGTACTCCAGGTCAGCTTCAGTAGAAAAGCAATTTGATTCTCTGCAGCTTAGTTCTACACAAAGCCCAAGCTTTGTTAAATGAATATATCATCGCAAGGTATGAATTTTCTGAGCTGTCATGAGCAAAGATTCAGATTCTAGTAGAGATATGGGAAAGAACATTTTTTTTAATTCTCTCTTTAAGTGGTGGCAGATCAGTACTCTAAAGAAGAGTTGTTCCCAGAAAAACCCCACAAAAAATTAGATTATAGGAAGTAAGGTTGACTGATGCTTGTGGCATTTCAGTAATCTCTGTTAAACAAAAAAGCCTAAGCAATCCTTATAGTTATTCAGCATGTACAGATAAAGAATAAGCAATAATATGTCAGATTTATGCCTATGTGAAGCATACCTCAATGTGTTTACTTCAACCTAAACTGTCAAGCAGTTTTTGTGGTTAATTTATTCTGTAGCCCTGTGGTGGGCTGCTCTTGGCTGGACACCAGGTGTTCACCAAGTCTCTCTATCACTGCTCTTTATCAGCTGGATGGAGGGGAGAAAAATGTAACAAACTAAAGACTTGTGGTACAAGATACCAAGAGATCATGAGATTCACTCGTCAATTAATGTCACAGGCGAAACACTCAACTTGGGTAAATTAGTTTATTTGTTTACAAATCAAATCAGATAAGACTAATAAGAAATACACCTTCCCTCCAACCCTCTCTTCCTCCTGGGATCAGCTTCACTCCCAATCTCTACTTTCTCCTCCAGAGTGATGCAGGAGGGCACAAAATCGGGGAGTTCACAACTCTTTGTCTTTGACACTCTTCCCCATCTCCCTCCTACAATCAATGAACTGAAATATGGGTCTTTCCCAAAGAAGTTCCAATTCTTCTCAAACAGCTCAGCACAGATTCCTTCCATGGAATGCAGTCCTTCAGGAAGAGACTTCTCCCACAGAGTGGTTTCTGTCAAGAAAATATGAAGTGTGAGCCTCTCCCTTCATGGTTGTACAAGTCCTGACAGGATCCTCTTTCAGGACTGGCTCTCCACAGAGTTACAGCCTCCTTTGGGTGTATCCATGGGCTTACATGGAGGGACAGTTGCCTCACCATGGCTTTCATCATGGTCTGCAGGGGAATCTCTGCTCTGGCTTCTGGAGCAACTCTACCCCCTTCTTCTTCACTGACCTTGGTTCTATAGGGCTATTTCTCTCACAAATTCTCATTCCTCTTTGCCATCTCCTTTTGGGCAGCAGTTTCTCTCCATCCTAAACACTTTATCCCAGACTTGCTGCCACCATTTTCGATGTCTTGGTCTTGGCCGGTGCTAGGTCAGTGTTGGCACTGGCTGGCATTGGCTCTGTCACACAAGGGGGGCTCTTCTTACAGATTACACCCTTGTAGCCCTCTCACTACCAGAAGCTTGCTGGGCAATCCCAATACATGCATGCGTCCTTTGTATTTTCTATTCTTTGACCTGCAGTTTTGAACACTGATACAGAGTCCCTTGCAACAAAATTCACTACTATTTTGTATAATTCCTCCTCTACTGACTTATTTCAGGTATATATTTAAATGTTTTCAAAAGGATCAGCTCATATTTACAGTCCTTATTACTTTTGTCACTGCATACAGAATATATGGTAATTTTCACTTTTTAGCTTTTTTTCTGCCAGGACACACAAAGTCTTCCTGCCACTTGGTATTGTTCTATGGAGGAGGGATTCACACTTTGAGTATTTTAAATTCTTGTTGTGTTAAAATGCTGAATATATGATCATCAGGGAGTTTGGAATGCACATTGTTGTGCTCAATTTACCAAAAATGCAATTGATTGCTTTAGCACAGATGAGTGGCTTGAACACGAGGTAATCACACATTTACTAAAAAGTTCAGTAACAGATTATTATATTTTGGGATAAATGGTCCCTTTTTATTTTTTTATTACTGCAATTGTAAATATTACACTCTATTATTGTCTAGTTAAGAACTCTAGTTAAGAACTAGTTTTTACAAAAATAAATTTCTCTTATAAAAATATAAAGAAAACAAAAAATAAGATCAATCAGTATAGTTGCACAGTGTCTCACCTTGAACACCAATACAGTTAATCCAAGTATATCCATAAGATCTTTATAGATCTTTATGCCCTAAACTAGGACAGAGATGTTTTTCAGAATGCCTCTATCCCAATTCAACTCAAATCAATATTAAAATTCATTTTCCATAAAAGAGTAAACTGAAAAAGTATTTGAAACCCCGTTAATGGTTTTGTTGCAATCTTGTATTATCGGGAGTGGAGAGCAGCTTGGAAGAGAGATGCCGGGAGATATATGTGATGTTAACATTCCCATTTTAAACTTTTGCAACTCATACAAAACAGCTACTGTTACTCAGATATGGTTAGAGCCTATCACTAAAAGCTCACTATGCTCTTTCAGCTATAAATTTAAAGTAAAAACTATTAGAAAGGTTATCTTTATAAAATTTGAAATTGCATTATGTAATCAAATTGACTAATTTGCCTAAAGGTTATAAATTGTGGAGCAGAAGATATTTACATAGTCTAGAGTAAAATAATGTAATTTTTAATAGAAAGAAAAATACTTTCTTCAATAATGTGAACCTCAGGTAGTTTCAGCTACCTCTCCTGACATGTTCAGATATATAAGTAAATTGCATTTTAGTGAAAGAGTTCATAAGAAATATGGTGATGTTTAGTAGTTCAAACAAAAAGCCATAACATTTCTAAAATAGCATGCTAATTTTCTTAAATAGCTTCCCTGAGGTTCCACATTTTTTAATGTGTGCAGAAACTTATGAGGTACATTCTTGGAAAAATTAATACTGCATTACAGCTTTAATGCAAATTTTTAATAACTCCTTAATAAGGTCTATTAATCATAGTCTTAGTATAGTCAATTTTGTTAAAGAAGATTTCAGGTAATTCTATACTTTTTAATTTTGGAGTTTCACTATACATATTTGGTATTATGTGACCGGAAAAGTTTTGTTTGTTTTTCCCTTTGTTTGCTTTTCTCTTTGTTAACCTCCCTTCATTTTCCCTATAAATTACAGTGAATAAACCTTCATTTACTACTGCTTTAATTCTTTGTTGGTTTTGAGGCAATTGATTGCCTTATCAAAAAGAACTGAATTTTTTTAATGGCTGTGACTGTAATAATTTGTAGTTGTAACAAAGCTGTGGTATTATTTAATTAGCATGTTGTTAAAAATTATGAATCTTTTTGAGTGACAACTTAGTTGTTTAGGCTCCACAGACAGAAGAAACTGATATTTCTACAAGATCTTGACCTAAAATAGTACCTGAAAATGAGATCTTTCTTATCCCTAAAGTGCCATTTCTTTCTGCAGACTGTAAAGTTAGGATGACTGGCATAGGAATTGCTATCTGCACAGTAAACATCTATAAATTTATCTCTAAAGTATGCACCAAATATAACTAATTCTGGCCAGGACTACCATTAAAATCTTTCTGCATGTCCATTTTTGAAAAATGCTCACTTGTAGATGAACTTTCTATGTCTGTTCATAATGAAAAATTAATCTTTTTAAAGAAAAAAAACCAAAAAAATGTTCTTTACTTTTCCTTTCTGCAGCCTATTCTTTAAGGGTACAATTCTAGAATAACTGAAACTTTGAGCATTTGTATAATGAAATAATGATATAAATTATATAATCCATTTCAATTTTGATTTAAATACAGAAAAATAAAAGTACTGCTTCTTATGAACATTTTCTCTGTATTTAACATGCCACTTCACACCCTCTTCACAACATATATAAATAATATTTTCTTTCTGGTAGCAGAAACAAAATAATTAAAGAATCTGATTCTTTTTATAAGTTATTTGTGACAGTTCACTTGAGTTCCTAGTATGCTGATGAGATTAATGTCCTGAAACACATCAATCAAGACCAATCTCCTGATAATCCTAAACTTTAGTTGCCTTATAAGTAACTTTTTAATGTTTCTGTAGGGATAAGCATTTTACTGATGCTACATCTTACACAATGAATCATTATTTTATTTTGAGACAAGGTATTTTTCCAGCTGTTGATATTTGGCACTTTTTAAAGGATCTAGATTCTCATCCAGTTTTCAGAAGGTTATTCTCAGCAGGATTAATGAGCAAGTAATTCCTTGAAAACTGACATTATTTTACACCTCTAATAGAGAGTATTTTTGAAGGACACGAGTTAAGTCTGTGACATATAAGAAAAATGATACCCACATTAGATAGGCATCCAGATTATAATGGTCCGTTTCTAGTCTTAAATTCAGATTTTACATATTCCTTACATATTCTTCCCATGAAATCAAAGGCAAACTGTTCTTTCAACCCTTAAAAACCAAAACCAACCACCAAACAATAAAGGATCTGACTTCCATACGACATTCCTAAATTATAAGCAATGTCTACTTTAATTCTTGTACACTGCAAATATCTGTAAGCAAATACTATAAGCATACAGCCAAAATTACTAACAAAGGAATTAAATTGCATGCTAAATAAAGTAAATGAAAGTGATTTCAATAATTTCTGTGTAAGAGAAATTCGTCTGTACCTTTCCTTACCATAAATTCTTAAAAATATTTTTTGACTAAGATTTTTGTTCTGTTTTGTGTTTATTTATATACACACAATGATTTACATGCACACATTAAATTGGTAAATATTCTAAAATTCTACTATTAAAAGATTTTGCTTTTGATAACAGTGGTAAGTAAAAACAGTCTATTTAGAAAAACAATATTCTGAATTACTCCAGAATATATTATTAGTCATCCTTTTCTTTTATATTTATGTTCCAATAGATATAAGTTTTTCTTTCCTTTCAGGTATCTTTTACCTGTAAATTTTTTAAAACAGTTACATTGTTCCTCATTCTAGTTGGTAAGCCAAACACAACAGACTGGCCTTTGGCCAAATGCATGCCTTTAATTCTAAATAGAAAAACACCCCATGTCATCTAGGCTGCTGTAGATATATTTTTGATTTCCAGTCCCTTAAGTTTACCCATGCTAAATGTTTTTCAGAAGAATTAATTTTGTCTCTTTATTCTTTTCTTGCCTGCTGATTTACTAGTCTGGTGAGTACTCTACAGAGAGTTAGTGCTTAGAAAAAAATCTATGAACTGGAACTGCATTCAATTTAAACGGTGAGAAGCTACAGCTGTGCTATGAAAGTAATAGTCAGAAGTAAATTAGAGCTAGTTTACTATGAACTTTTCTTTCCCTTACAGGATCACTACATAGGGCCTTTGGACTTAGAAAACAGTCCTCCCTCAGGCTGTCTTGCCTTTTAATCTTCTAAATAACTTCTAATCTTCAGCACTGCAGTAAAAGAACATCTGAATTAATGGGTAGGCACCAAGATAACTATTCATGTTGGTCAGAATGAGATTATATTGAGATTTTGCTGACAAAGTAATTCTAATGCTTCACACAATGTGCAAATAGTAAATGCTCACATAGCGCTGGTGGATTTCTAAGCAACTGTGGAAAAAGTAGACATGAAACTACCTTCTAGCAATTCCAAATGTGAACATTTTGTGGAAGGCAAAAGTTTATATAGAATAATCTATTTACAAAATCCTGCAAGCAACATTTAATCCAGTGGAAATATCTAGAATGAAAAAATAGGCAGGTAGGAGTTTCTTTGTCCAGCATGAACTCAGTTGATGAACATTAAAATAAAATGTGAAGACTAGTCTTATTTTGGAGATGTTATTATTTTTTGTCATGTGAGCAGAAATCTGAAAACATGAAAAAATTTTAAAAGTTTTCTAAATTTCTGTCTAATAAATAACACAGGAAAGCCTCAAATATGAATGCAAAGATGTTTGTAATAACTGCCAATAATAACAATAATAATCAGTAATTTCCTACGTACAATGTTCTTCTGAAGGAAATATCTCAATTTGTTTTGAAAGTGAATGCAGAGCACCTGTTTTGACAGATGTGTTATAGGGCAGCAGCTGCAAGGACATGAGAAAGGACAAAAAAAATGTAATTAGGAGGTATTAAGGAAAAAATAACTTGCAATTAGTAGACCACTGAAAAATTAGGTGGAAGGGAGGCAGATCCATAACCTGGAGATCACTAGTTTCTATGATGAACATTTATATTCAAAAGACAAAGGCAACTACATTAATTCACGTTAATAAGACTTATGAACAAGGCAACTGAAATCTAGACCACTGCTAGACTTTCAAGATTATTCAGCACCTTCCAGGTATCATTGAGCAAGAGATATTCAGTTCTTCCGAAATCAGTGCATTTGAGTAATTTAGGCTGCTTTTAACTATTGGCGGGGGGGAAGGGGGGGGAAGAAAAAAAACTCCATTTTTTTTTCTAAGTAAGATAGGATTTTTGTTTCTGGTTAAGAGGTTGGAGTTTTGTCTCTTTACTTTTTTGGTTGTTCTCCAGTTAATAGATTTTCCTTTATAGGGAAGAATGATTGAATATTACATTCTGAATGTGTCATGAAAGTTCTTTAATGGCATGTCTCCCCTGAAATAGAAAATCTACATTACATGTAAATCCATATCAGATTGTTCATACAAATGAACTTAAAAGAATAAGTTTGTTTTAAGGCAGAAGAATTCACATAGTTCAAAGGTAATCAAAAATACAAGAATCATAGAATCATAGAATAAGCTTCCACTTATTCTGAATATGTCATTGTAAAATTCATAGAGAAGTTATTGAAACTTCCATTTGCTTAGGTACTTGATAAATTAGACTTTCTTATGAGGAAACATATTGAAAATCCAAGAAATACAGGTACATGTCTTGTCTCCAATTTGTTCTATTGAGATTTAACAAAAAGCTCTGGGAAAAATAAATAGCCATGTGTTCCTATGAGTTACTAATACTCAGTTACAACATGATTCTTACTTTATATATTTTTAAATTATATCAAAACCATGAAAATTAATAAATTACAATTCAGTTCATTTAATAAGTTAAGATTATTTCTTATGACATTATACACATACTTAAATTACAGCTTGCATATGCGGGAAATTGCAGAATTGAAAAAAAAATAGCAGTAAATATCTTTTTCTAAAAATTGTATATTGTTGTATTATATGCACCTATTACACTTGAACTGTACAAGAAAATACCATAAATCATTCATTACTGTTCTTCTTCAAGGCCACTTAATAACTTTTATTCTACATTTTCAGTTGTAACCCTCTTATTTTGTTTTTTAAACAGATTTCATCATCCAATTATCTGGTGCAATGTGTGAGGAATTCAATGACATTACATTATCATCTTGCAACTAATTTAAGACTTTATCTTTCAGTTCTTCAGAATGTATTGTTTTGGCAGCCTGAAATAGTAGAACTTTATTTGTGTGTCTATGAACTAACGCTGATTGAGCCACCTAAATCCTTCTAAACACTTGTGATGATTTCATGTGATCTTGGGTGTTCTCTTCCCCTTCATCCTGGATGCAAGAAAAAATCCAGTCTTCCCCCATTATGAAATGTGAACAGTATATTATGGACCAATACAGGTCAGTTCAGAAGATATCCAACCAGAGGAAACTAATGGAGCAGGAGATGGTGGCAAAGATAAATAAAATAAATAAGATAGTTTTCTTTCCCTCCAGGTTTGAATGGGAGTGTAGGTTAGATATAAATTTTTCTATTAAAGATTTAAATGTTATTTTGAATGAATATTTACAAGTTGAAAGACAGATGAGTTTTAACTGGAAAGAAAAATAATCTTCTGTTGCTTACTTAGGACACTGATATAAAGAAATTTATTTATAATTTTCAGACTCATGAAGCCAGTAATCTAGTTGTTGCATCATTCTCTGCATCCTCCTCCATTCCCTTCTGGTATCATTTTTTTCCCAGGTTTTTCACCACAAGCCCTTGTATATCCTTGGTGTTTTGTTGTTCTGCTGTTTTATAGTTTCTAGGCTGTATCTTCCTATCTTGTCAGCCCATAATTTTACTATCCTCCTGAAATTTATTCTTGTCCCTCGTGCTTTCACCATATTTAGTATCATTCACAAAGTGAATAGCCGTGGTCTCTCCTCCCTCCTCCAGGCCATTAGCAGAGCTGTTGAACTCCTCTCCCTCGTTCTGGCACACGCTATTTCACAGAGCTCTGTTTGTGGCTGCATTTTGAGCTTACCTTCACACCTCGCACGTGCAGGTGGTTTGGCGTGGTCTGTGGGATCCTGGATCTCAGGTCCCTGCAACGCCTGTTTGCCTGCACAAGCCACCCCGTGCTTACCTGCCCATGCTGCATAGTGCTGCCAGGGGAGAGGGCCAGCAGAGCACCAGGGCAACAGGCAGCTCGTCTGAGGTTGCCTGGAGCACAGCTGGCTGCCTCTGCACCACCTGGGTGAGTGGGCGATCACCACTACTGGCAGAGCCACCCCAAACCTCCTTGTACTCCAGCAGGTTGATTCTAACCAGGGCTTTATGCCAAGAGGGGAGACATTTCATTTTCAGTGTGATACCTCTGATACAACAGTATTACATCTTATATACAGCCCACCGAGCATTTCCTAGACTATGCACAAGACAGAAATGTTACTGAAAAAAAACCCAAACCAAAAACCCCAAATATCTAGGTTTTCTTACAGTAGGCATCATTGCATCAGCTAGAATGGAACTGAACCAACTTCTACCAGCTGAGGCCATTCTAGCCTCATTTATCTTTAAAGCTCTAAAAGTAAAAATGAGGAACAAAACTATGCCAAAATGTCATCATATTTCTCCAGTGCAATTATGAAACTAAGAAACAGTCATTATAAGCTAAAATGTAAGGAGCTTTAAATGGCTTTCACTAGAGTTTCCTTAAACCTTTTTTTCTTTTTGCTAATAAGTGATACACTAACTTGTCTCTGTCTTTCACTCTTATCTTTTTTTTTCTTTCTTTTTTTAACACAAGCACATGCTGAAGATATTTAATGAAATTCCATAAAGGTTTGTAACTGAGTAAAACTGAAATTATACTTGCTGTGGGGAGTTAGGAAATATGGTTGTTTTCCTATCCTCATGTAATTCTATTGTTAGTCATGAGGTGAGGAAAAGATCAGTTTCAATATTTAAAATGTTTTTTAAATTATGATAAAATGTTTTATCTTTCCAGGAAGACCTAAATAATGCACATATTTCCTAATGTAATACAAAGTTTTTAATTTTGAAGAATATATAGTTTACTAGCTGGATAACATTCTAAACTAGAATTTTGAGATTCAATGCTTCTTTTCAAATCCACTGAATTTAATATCTTATAGTGGGTGAAAATAGACTTTTTTTCCTTTAAATCTTATTCATGATGGTTCTAATCAGGTGTATAATAGATGAGAGACTTGAGGCATTTTGAATAATTTTCTCCTACCTATGCATCTGTGGGATGTGGAACCATACTACAGATAAATTGTAAAAATATTTATTAAATATTATCATATTTAATCATCATTAATAGTCCTAAAATATTTTTATATTAATTTTTTAACCATTAATAGTCCTTAAAACACCACTTCAGTAAATTTTCTTTCATGGCCATCAGAAACCAACTACCTGAGGAAAGGAAATCTTCTTCCTTCTAACAGTTAGTTTCCATACTGAAGTGGTAAATAACTAATAAGTAACAGTATGTGATGAAATTGTTTCAATAAAACTAGTACAAGAGAATGAATAAATAAAACATCAATTAAACTTTCATACAAGAGAACTGAAACAGTCTTCTTCTATATGAAAAGGGCAGAGGTGAATTCAGAGATGGAAATGTACTGCTTCATTGACACTAAGTACTTCATTTCCTTAGGGAGGAACAGAGTAGTAGTAGTAGTAGTAGTAGTAGTAGTAGTAGTAGTAGTAGTAGTAGTAGTAGTAAGAAAATTAAGTAATATTCTGAGATAAATTAAGTAATATTCTGAGATAAATTTTTAATTTTTCTATTAAGGACACAGTTCAAAAAATTAGTTAAAAAATCTAATACTGAAAATTTTGTAAAATATAGTTCTTGTTAATATATTCAGCTGATGCCTAAGATTTTAGCTTTTATATTTTTCAGATTCTTTACTGCTTTAGTGTATAATTCTGAGGTTCATATTAAGGGGTAATAGGCTCTCTTCACAGAGTAAGTGGACAAAACAGTTCCTTCTCTAGCTGGAGACCAAGGACAAATGAGCCAAAGCTCAGGCCCAAGAGCATAAACAACAGCAGAATGAAGAGAGAAAAACAAGACAGATGTGACTTCATAATCCAAAGCTATAACTGGACAATTAACTCCAATATGGTAATGGACCAAAACTTATAAAAATGAGAGACCCCATGACTGGTTGTCCATTTTGTGACCATTTTGGGTTCATCTTGGGTGCAGCCCTGGCTGGGCTCTTGTACTGCCCAAGGTGTATCCACTGGTGCCTTCTAATAAACGCCTACTTTATTCTTTAACTGCATACAGCCTCTACTCTAGGTCAGCCTTCACAAGGCATCACAGCAGACCTTTTTAACAAAAGAGGTTTAGGTAGGACCAGACATGCTCTATGCAGGATGGATTAAAGTTCTTAACATAACCTTTAGTCATCGGACCAAATTTTACAACTGAATAAAATCATAGCTTTCACTGTCTAACATTTACATCTACCTTTTGTACTCAGTTTCCTATTACTGTTTTTTTTCTATTTCACATACTGTAATCCTCTTTCTCTTGCTACTTTTAACACTTGCCATTTTTCTTGATTACTTTATCTGGCATCTAAAATCCAGTACTTAATTTTATTGATATTTCAACAGCTTTAATATTCTTTAAAAGAGATTGTGAACCCATAGTCACTATATGGGTGAAATAATAACCCAGCTAATCACAAGTAATAATGTTTGTAAAATACCTTAACACATAGTCAGTAAGTCTGTGTTGTTTTTATAATGAAGTTTAATACATTCAGAAAATCAGAGAAAATTTGGGCTAGAAATTTTTCCAACTCCATTTTTATTGCTTTGACTAAGAAAGCCTGGATGCAGGTAGACATCAAACATCTGAAAATTCAAATAATTCTATGCACCAAATTTTTAGAATAGTATGTAGAAGCCAAAAAAGAGACTTAGGACCCACAAAATACTAAGTGAAAGACATTCTTGATCTTAGTATTACACAAGTTCTACAATGCTGGTATTCTTTGAAAATATGTTTGATCTGCCAAAATTCTCTTACGTGCTTAGAGAGGTATTTTTTCTTCTTTTGATAAAGCATTGTTCAGTTTGACTTCAAGATTGAAATAAGTGACTTAAAATATCTGGTATGATTTTGCAGAGTTTGAAATAAGATGTGTATTTTAGAACTAACATTTCTATGCCCCTTTGAGCCTCCCACAGCTGGAACATCTGTCACAATTTCAGCAGCAAAATGTAATACTGAACAGAGGGTCAACACATGCCACAGAGGTTACTACATGCAGCAGAACATAGCGAAACAATTAAAGAGTAGTTGGTCTGCCCTAAATTCTGGAACAATGCTGCAAGACTGCTATTATCCCGAGTCAGCTGTCTTTGTCGTTCTGTGGCGCTCTACCCAGGCGTGTGTGGTGTGGCTAGCTTAGACTCAAGTTCCAAAGCTTGTCACTGTGTGGATTTGTATGAATAAGACACCTACATGCTCTTACCTTCCTGTTGTGAGCGTGGTAGGCAGCAATTTAACCCCTATATTGGCCTTTGAAATCTTTACTGTGATCTTTATGCGCTTATCATTTTAGATGCTGAAACCCAAAACCCGGAAGTGGCCTCAGTTTGCTTGCAATGGTATAATTTTTTTTAAACTTATGTCTTCTTATTTCCTTCCAAAGACTTCCTCCAGTTTGATCACTTCTCTTCAGTCTTCTTGTGCAGACAAACACACTCCTCTGTTACCTAATTTCAGTATTGGATTAAGTAGTATCAAGTTCCTTTCCAATTATTTCAGATAATATGAATTTTCAGGTAAGTAACATTTAGATAATTGAAACTATGCTCTAATTATACGTCAGTGGTTTAGAATATTTGCCTTATGCTCCTTTTATCATGTGAGCATTATTTTTGGATCACAGTTAGACTAGACACGTGTTTTCTTAATATAGATATGCTTCCTACATAATTTATTTCTTTATTCTACTAGAGTTTAGAGAATTACTTTTACCACACTAAATAAGACAGTAGATATAAACTTAACATTTTGAACTCAAAAATTACTCAGCTAGTGAAATATTAATTAAAGAAAGAATCATTGGAATAAAGGTTTGAAAATTGCACTTTTAAAAATAGAAACTGCGCATTGAAAACACAGACAAAACAATCATAATTTGTAAAAGGCGTGTGTAGTGAGGAACCATGGTGTTAAGTGAGTAGATGCTTAGAAAAACTTCATATAACTGTGATTCAATTATCTTAGTACTAACTGTAAGAAAGAGCAAGAGTGTGGTCCTTAGATGAACGACACCGACAAACATTTTGTCCCTTTTAAATCCTTCTATGTGGATGGCATGTCCACATCTACAGACATTTACCAAATGAAACATAAAAACTAGGCTGTTATGCAAATGGTGACCCACCTATGGAATGTTTTCTAGTCTAAGAGCTATTCTAAGATTAAATCTAGATTCCCTCCGCAGGTTTAATTTTAATTTTAGCCATGTGGCAGAAAACGGACAAAGCATGAAGTCACTGCAGCATTACAAGTCACATCTTTAATCAAATTTCTTACGCCAAGAACTCCCATTTCTTTGATTACTCTAGTTACTTGAAAATCCTAAAAATGCATGTGGAAACTTCCCCATAGCAAAATAATACCAACATTACTTTCTTGCAGTCGTTGGCTAAAGCTCTTTTCAACTTTTCTTTTGTTGCAAGAGAAAATATGAAATTCCTGACTGAGACATGATAGCAATATGTGATGCTGTCAATGTATGATGTGAAAGTTCAACATTAGGAAGATGAGGTCAACTTATCATGGAGTTATTGTGAATTTTGACTAAAAGTCAAGTATTTATTGAATACTCTTACAGATATTGTACATTCAAGTATCTGTTCTCAGACCTGTATGGAGAATGTCAGTCACAACTTAGAATGATGAAAATGTGATGACAAAAATTATTTTCCATGGGTTGTGTTTATTCCCATTCCTAAAGTTTTAGCCCAGATGCAACTTCTGAAACAAACAAATTGGAACAGATATTTTGTCATGGTTGTAAGAAAATGCTTTTCAACTATTTTTACATATGACAAGACACTTTTTCACAGAGAAGTATATTGTAAATCACCTAAAAATCTATAGTCCTGACCAATGGTTTGCCAAAATCAGCAGACGCTAAATTACAGCACTTAGTATAACTAGTTATGATTTCTCGTCTAACTTATTCTGTTCCAAAATTTCATAGAATATTAGAATCTAAGGCCATTGAAAAGAACCTTAAAGATCTCTTAGTTCCAACACCTCTGCCATGGTCAGGTATGCCACACACTAGATCAAGTTTCTCAGGGCCCCACCCAGCCTGACCTTGATCACTCCCAGGGGTAAGAATTGAGCATCCATGACTTCTCCAGACAAAAATTTCAGTCTCATCATCCTCACAGCAAAGAATTTCTTTTTAATATTGAAATGAAACCTATTGTCATTCATTTTAAAGCCACTACCTCTTATCCTATCACTCCATTCCCAGCTGTAAAGTCCACCTCCAGCGTTCTTCTGTGCTTCCTTAGGTATTGGGAGGATGATCTATGATCTCTTTGGAGTCTTCTTGATGTGGATCAAGCTCATCAGTGCTCTCAGCCTGTGATCAAAGAAGAGGTGTTCCAGACTTCTGGTCATCTTCATGGTCTTACTCTGGATTCACTCCAGCAACTTCACATCCTTCTTATCTTGGGTGTCTAGGAGCGGGATGCAGTACTCCAGATGAAGTCTTAGCAGAGCAGAGCAGAGCGGAGCAGAGGGGGAAAATCAACTTACTAGTCATACTTAATTTGATGCAGCCCAGGATGTGGTTTCTGGGCTGCAAGTGCACAGATGAACATCTTGATCTTTCTCTGAGAGGCTGCTCTCAATCTGTTCTCTGCCCAGCATGTGTTTGTGCACAAGAATGCCTTGTCCTAGGTGCAGAATCTACACTTGGCCTTGTTCTTCAAGGGTTTTGCACATGCATACCCTTTCAAGCCTTTCAAGGTCCCTTTTGGATGGCATTCCTTCCTTCCAGTGTGTTGAGTGCACCACATAACTTCGTGTCAATGGTGAACTTGCTAATGATGCCCTCAATCCCGTGTTGCTGACAAATGCTGAACAGCACCTGTCCCAATACTGACCTCTGAGGGACACCACTCATTCTTTGGACATTTTCTCTCTGCTTGGCCCTTGCATGGTTGACTGCAAGTCTTTGAGTGCAGCTATCCAGTCAATTCCTTATCCATCCAGTGATCCATTGTCAAAACCATTCCTTTCCAGTCTAAAAACCAGAATGTCATGGGAGAGTGTCAAACGTTTTGCACAAGTCCATGCAGATGATTTTGGTTGCTCTTAGCTCATCAACTAGTGCAATAATTCAGGGTGAAAAGGTTATATTTGCAATAAAGTCTAGTGACCATTATTTGGGTTGGAATGTCAATTAATTAAAATTGATGCACTAGATGCTTGAAAAAATTATGCAATTAGCTAGGCTGACTACCATCTGTCAGTGGGTTATTTGATTTGACATTATTAATAGAAAGAAAATTACATAAGATTTACCATTCTTTTATACAGAGCACCTCTAGATCCATTAGGTCTTAATTTCAGAGTTTAAGTATTTGGTTCAAACTTAACCTAAGAACCTTGAAAACATAAAATCAGAGGCAAGTTCTCTACTTTTTTTCCTTTCTCTCTTTCTTTTTTTGTTATTTTTTCTCTTTTCTTGTAAAAGAGAACAGTGATAAAATTATGAGTAACTTTTTATAATTCTGTAGTGAGTCTTTGTGTCCCACATAAGCAGAATACAAAGATCAGATAATTGTTTGCCAATGATCAAGAGCCATAATCTTAGATACTGAAGTAAAAATGTTTGTATGAATATAACAAAAGAATTTATTTCGCTCTCTGCATTGCAAAGTCAAATGTATGAAACTATAAATATATTTGCTGTGCATTTACTTAGGATCATTGACAACACTAACAATTACATGTTCATCCTGCTTTTTTTTTTAACAGATATGTTTTATTGCATGTTACCTATATGCTATCCAGTTGAATACAGAAAAATATACAGAAAAAAGAATAAATAAGACACTCATTTTTAATCTTTGTCTAGCTGGATTATTCTGATAATATTATGGATTTCTACAGTCATGCAAGAGATTCTCTGAGAAGCTGCTTCTTTTTAAATTAAAAAGAAAAAGGAAAAATTTGCAAAGTAAATTATATAAAGGCCAATAAGAAGTTAAAAAAAATTGTAAAGGTTTTCCAAGCAATGAAGTTCAGATTAAGGAAGAATTTAATGTAAACATTGTATAAGTGTAAAAAGATTAAATTGATATTAGCAGACATCTGAATGGCAGGAATCCATTTCACCACTTTGATGCTTAGTAATGTTTCAAGTGTTCTGTTTAAAATACTTTATAAACTACTTTGGTGTGATCTTCGGAGATTTATAGGTTAAAAGAAAAAAAAATCTGCAGCCTGCAGCTAGAGACACTACAAGGCTAGTTGTATTCTCTTGCTTTATGTAATGGGCCTTGAAATTAAAACACACATGAATTTTATAGCATAATAGACAACCCCATTTCCAGACATTAAAACACAGATTTCACAACTTTTCATGAAGAAAACAAAACTTGAAAAATGATCCCTCTATTTGAAGTCTCATTCAGATATTGAATATATATTAAATATAGTAAGCCCATTAAATTTTTTGGGTAATGCTTTAATGGACACCAATTACAGATTTTAAGTAATGCCCATGTGTTTTGTATTATAGGTACATGTGTACTATAATATCTATGCACAACTACACATTTGGCAGCAGCTGAAATCACAGTGATGTTCAAACCAACCTCTGGAGCTTTTTAACATTTCTCCTGGCAATTTTCTCTTACAGTCTTACTCAGTCTGAAGTGCTATGCCTACAGAGGTGGAGCATATAGCCATAAGTGTTCAAAGTCCTGGCTATTTTGTAACATAAGAGACTTAGATGCCAGCTATAAGTAGATGAGTTACAGAATAAATTATATAAATTATCCCCATTACAATCTTTAAAATAGAGATGGACAGTTGAGGGGGAAGCAGGGGATTGGGTTTTTTTTCTTTTTTTTTGTTTGCTTTGCTTGTGATTTGGTTTGTTTTGTTCACATGGAATGTTTGAGGCTGTCAGACAAGCATGTAAAATAACACCAAATACAGATTGTATCTGGTCCATAAAAGGCATTTATTTCATATCAGACGTGAATAGAATAGTGCCTCTTGTAAAGGTCTCCTAGACATGAAAGTAGTACTTGTTCTCAAATCTGTGCGATGATTAGTTCTGCTGAAAAATTATCAGTCTAGCCAGAATCTGCAGGGGATGAAAATGTATCATCTGTTGACATAAAGTAATCTTTCTGTTGCTGGAAACAATGATTTCTTATAATAAATTTCTTTGTTTTCAATTTCCCAGAACAGGAATTTGAACTAGATAATAAACATATTTGGTTAATGTTTACTTAAGGAAAACAATTAGAAAGAACACTATTTACAATGCCCTGGTAATATTGGTGGAAAGAACCCTTCAATTCCTGTTTTTTTTCCTCCTGATACATTTTTTAATCACTTGGTCACTTATCCTACAGTTTGTACTGGTGCCTGAGCCTGGCTTTTAGTATACAGAGAGTTTTGACTCCCTGTGCATGGTCCTGGTCTTGGGTAAACCTGACAACATCAATACCAAGAGGATGGTCCTAAAGCAGTTGGAAGTAACTCTGCCAATATTTGATAAGAAATTGGAATCACAGTGTACTTCAGGTGCAATGCCTCATACCTCAGTACAGTATCTGTCTACTCTTTCTGTGGTTCTTCACTGTTTTGCCCAGACTCATATTTCTGCCACCATCCCAGCTGTGGCCTTGCCTCAAATATTTCTCATTCTCATTCTGTGGTTCCTGTGGTTTGATAGGAGGCTCATCACATATTCATAACTTTCAAAGTGTTTGTACCACCAGAAACCATGGCTTTATCCTTAGCTCACACAAAATATAAGCTCCATAATCCATGAACATGGACATAGCTGTGGGCTAAATGTACCATGGCTATCAAAATTTGTAGACTACTTTGTGTAGACATGTAGTCTTTCTTTTCCTGAACACAGATGCAAAGTACATTTGCATTTTCTCAGGGTTAGTATTCAATTGCGAGATCTTGAAAATACCCAAATTTTCAATGGATCTATTCTTTTAAACATTTCCTGCTTTGCACCCTAGGAGTTGTGAATCATATTCTAAAGTACACCTCTCTCCCCATGCTCCACATGGCTTACCTAAGCATTTTCTCAGGGTACTCTGATCATCAACTTAAAGTAGAAATAGTAAAAGTTTCTTCCTAAGTGTATCTGCTGAGTATTAGAATCAAGTGCTATTTCCCATTTTTTTCTGAGGGAAACCAAATGCTTTTAAAAGTTTATTCTGTGTGCTATTTTTCATATTTTTGATACTTTCTTGGCTGCTTAGGTTATGGTCAGTCTGTCAGAGTGGCAAAAGAAAAGAAATCTTAAAAGAAAAGAGAAAAGTATATTACTCTTCTGTGGCCTTACTAATGTCAAGCCTAAAAATGGACATATAACATATAATTTCTTTTCCTACACTGCATGTTATTACTCAAAAATGAAAATAAACAATTAATCTGCTCTATTCAGTTGGTATGATTGATATTTTTTCTTTTAAAAATACATCTTACTTTTGTCTGTATATGACAATTGATATACAGTACTGTAAAGCATTCAGTACAGAGGTTTTTCCAGATGATTAATTGCACCCCTTTCTACTGTGTCTCTGAGTGCTTCCTGCTGTCTGTGGCATACCAGATCCCTCATTCAGTCCAAAACACAGACCACTGTTTCCTCCCAGGTGAATTATGATATGTGTGCCTCTGACAAGAATCCTCTGAGATTAGATATTCTCCAGGGATTTTTTTCCTGCAGAGTACTTGCAGCAAATAATATGAATCTGCTCTAAAAAGTTATTTGGAATTAATTAAAAAATATTGATATAGAATTTAATTTCAAAAAATATTTAGCTTGAAACAGTAAAGCTCAGGCAGTATAACCTCTGAAGATCAAAAGTCTGCCCAAACCTTAGCAAAATTAGGAGACTAACAGATGCAAAACTGTCATTTGCAGCCATCAGACACAAGGGGTTATCATCATGGCATCTTGCTGACTTTTCTTCCTTTGATGAGCAGTAATTACCTATTTTTAGCCATGACAGCTATGTGCGGCTCCCAGTGCTAGCTTGAAACACAGTCCAACCTCGATTAATATCTGCTTACTACCACATCCTCACAGAAAAGTAGTTGCTATTTAATTCTAAAGATGACATCAAGAAATTTTAATGTTATGATATGTTATTCAAGATCTAGAAGGATTTTTTTTCAGCACAGGAATATGTGTAGAAAAAAAAGCAAACATCAACTATGTATTGCCATGTCTTAAGAGTTCAGATTTTTTTTGTTGTTTTTTTTTTTTTTTACCAAGGAGAATAAACAATGTGCAAAAGTCTCATTTTTTTATCTGCTATGTGTTCTAATTAGAGCAACCAAGGTATATCAACTTTATGCAGCCCAGTTGCTTCTGAATTTACCCCAAAAAAGGAACTTAGGTCATAATAATGAGGATCAAATCATACAACTGAAAAGAAATGTTAGAGTTGTCTTCATATATTTCCTTGCTTAAGCAAGAACCTGTCCAAAAATATGCCTGAAGAATGCCCATACTCTTAAAGAGATTCATTAATGTGGAAAAAGTCCACAACTAAAGTAAATAATGACAACATCAGACACTTTACAACAACATTGTGATTCAGTACAGTGCAGTACAACCTTCTAAAACATTCTGACATATATTAAAATGAAGAACATTCCAGAGTAGTTTGCAAAAAAAAAGTCATAGCAAAGCATAAAGAAGCATCAAGAATAAACATAGAATTGTCTTGTTATTTCAAATATATTTTTGATCTTAGAGAGCAAGGCAAATATAAATTAATTTCAGTGTTTTCTACTGTTAGATATAGCCAACATGACTTCAGTCATGCTCTGGGATTGTGGTGAAAATAAAACTTCCATCTACAAGCTTCTATCTCTGCCTATAGCAGGGATTTGGATCTCAATGATTTTAAAGGTCCCTTCCAGCCCAAACAATTGAAACCATTGCTTAATTCAATGCCCTTTTTTTTTTAATTTTACTTTTAGTTCATATCATATAGAATTGAAGTGTTTTAATTTCCTGGCTTACTTTTCTTCATGTTCTGTTTTAGCATTTTATGGGATGGATTGACCTTTCTAAAATTCATTTTGAGTACCTGACCATTCAGCCCTTTGTACCACTCACTCTCTTCTTACACAAATTTTTCACAAAGTTAAAAGCAGGACAGGCATTTCACTCTTCTGCTGTTAAGTATCTCCACAAAAACTGCTTTCCCCAGGTTATCCCTGCCACCACAAGTACAGACAACTTTCAGTCTCTTATGATGAAGAAAGCTAGATTAGTAAATAAAACTGTATTTAAAGCACTGGGTTTAAATTGTGACACAAGGAAACCCAGGTAAAATCTTGTTTGCTGAGAAAATCAATATCAAAATACACCTTAAAGGGTACACTTTGAAGGATGTGGTCTCATTGATACTGAATTCCTTTGGTAAAGATACTGCATCTGAAGTAAATTTTAGTACAAATTTTATTTGTTCATGTATATTGAAAGTTAGAGAAGAAATATCTACATGAATCCTGAAACAGCAATGATTTCATGTGTATAAAATCTTTGCCAAGAGTATTTTTAAGGTACCAATGTCTGATTTAGCACCCTAAATAGACTTAAAATAAAAATAAATAAGGTTACCTTTCTAATTTTTCTTCTTTTAGATAAAAAGAAGCAATATTTTTCGAGTTTTCTTTTACTCTATATCTTCAAAAATCTATTATAGGCAGAAAGATATCATAAGCTTCTTAACACTTGTATGATAAGTAAAGTCATATGATTTTAATTTTAATTTTAATTTCATGTTTTGTCTGATCTATGAAGGAAGTGAAGAGCAAAGGCTGGTAAAAGGAAACTAAATATATTCTCTCATGTAATCCAGTAGCAGCTAACAGCAGAAGTGCTCAATTTATTTTAAGTGCCAATTAAGTGAAAAGCAAGAGAACACACTGGGAAACATACATAAGCTGAAGTTAATTAGAAATGTAATCTTGAAAATATGCATATATCTACCTAAAGACACAAAGAGGAGCTAACAGTAAGCCCTGTATTTAGACCAGTAACAGCTGTTACAAATGATAATGATAAAGCTAGTCTTTCACATAGAAACTAGTCTTGTAATTATCTTCTTTGGGAGAATACTAAGTTTTTTTTTACCTGATCTTTGATCTGTATATTTGGGAAACATTTTCAGGCCAACCCACAGTGTTTTCAGCAGTGTCAAAGGAAAATAAGTTTGCCAGATCACTGAAATGGCTTACATCCACTGTGTTAAAATCAAAGATCTATCTCCTTTGCTGCACTGCAGTACCTGGCAATTACTGCATTGGGAATGTCAGGAATCTATCACAGAAGTGTGGCCAGTGGCCACAGCCAATTACCAAAGTGATATTACTAGTGGGAGACAAAACTTAAAAATTTAATAGAGGTCATGTTTTAAGCCTGCAGCTACATTTGGAGTTGTGATAGGGAGGGGACATAGGCCCTGGACCTTATGATCAGGTTGCATACAGCCTAATGTCAAATGTTAGAGTATAAGGATTAGAGGAAAAAACAAGGCCTGAAAGCTCTTGTCTTTCCGAAAATATGAAGTGAATCAAATTGATCATGCTATGTGGCATACCTGGGTTTTACCAAACCTGCCATTGCTTACTGTCTCTTCAAGGATGATGTCTCTTGACCTTTGTGGAATTTATGAATCAGTTGAGTGCATTTACAGTGCTGGTAACCCATATAAAAGAAATTCCTAGTGTAATGAAACTGACACTAATTGCATACTTGTGATGCCTCAGCAAAAGGACCAATGACTGATTGTACAGGAGCAATTAATTCATCATAAAATAACAAAAAGCTTCTCAAATTTTTCTTTTTGTTAAATATGGTAACAATAAATTACTTTGGTGAGAGTAATTCTGTTGTCTCTGCATGTTTTTCCCTGTAGGGTATAAATGCAGCTGAAATTCATCTCCATGAAGGTCAAAGAGGCCAGCACATTTCACTAGTTCTTTAAAGACTGGTTCTGAAATGGTGAAATATGTTTTAGTGCCCTAATTTGCATCTTACATAAAAGAAGGAGATGAACTGTTATCAGGCTTTGCCTCAGTTATATACCCAACAAGTAATCAATTAGTAAGATAATAAGAAGGCAATGGAGTGGAATAAGGTGATGAGAGATATGCATCTATTAAATTTTTTTAAGAGATCCTATAGAAATTAAAATGTGTAAATGGGCAATGAAGCAGAAAAAGGGACATGTAAATTCTACTGGCTCAAAGTCAAATATCAAGAAAAAGAGCTATTTTCACACCAAGACCACATATGACTTGCCTTTCAGACCTTCTAAGAATGTTTGAATAAACTAAACTTATCAGTGTCCCATAAATTCAGAATGCAGAAAGTGTAATAAAAATTATGAAAACTATATCACTATGATTACCCACAATTCTTTGATTCAATTTATTACCTACATTTTATCTATTCTGGATCATACAAACTGTGCAAAACTTTATGTTTCAGGAAATCGCAAGCACACCTCATAAAAGGGTTGTATTAGTAAAGAAATGGGCAAAAAGTCCCTGTCAATGACATAGCAGCACATACCACTCAAAATAGCATATTCAAAATAAAATGCCATAACTACATATAATTTTCATTTGTTCACAATACAGCAACTGTATGTGAAAAGAAAGAAAATCATTTAATGATATAACTTGCATGAGTGCGATTTCCTTATATTTTTTCATGTGTCATATAATCCATTTATTTCATGTGTTAGCAGCTTTTTATTATTATTTTTAAGTTAAATTATTCAAACACTTTTGAAATAATTGCATAACTAAGCATAAAATATCTAGGTAATAACGTAAGAAATGGTTCATCATTATTGTTATTAAATTATTTTTCTTTCATCTCTAACTGTTTTAGGACTTTACCACTCCCATGAATATTTTATGTTAGGTAATCCACTCTAAATGAACCATTTCTGTGGAAAAAAATTATCAACTCTTTAAAAAGCTTGAATGAGATGAGAGTAGTAAGAGATGTGAAAAAATTCTAACCAGCTAATTAAAACCAAACACCAAAACCTCATTCAGTTCATTCTTTGAAGACTACTAGTGTTTTCATGCTTTGAAACAGGCGCTCTCTTTGAGTAGGTGCAATGATAGGAGTAAGTATTGGCAGAATTACCTCCAACTAGAAAATATTCATTGTGTTTTTAGAAAGGTTGAATAAAATGCAGTGTTTTCATTTTAATTATTAAAAAGGGCTTTACTTCAATATTTTGGCAGGGAGAAAAAGGTTAAAACTCTCAGAAAGTTCCATTCTTATAGGTTAATGTATTTTAAAAAATACTCACTTTAAAATATGATAAATGTCCTGATAAGCATGTTCCAACCTCACAGGCTTTATTTTGCATATGCTCTGTGTCCTGGCACAGCTCTCCATCAGATTCAGATAATGCTGCTCTGCAGAGTTTTGGGCCTTAGGAAAGTGAATATCATCAGTTCTCTTTGACATGCTGAAGGCTGCATTAGACTGTGCTGGATTCCCAGTTTCAAAACTGAAAAGCTTTGAATTCATAGCCTGTATTTATGAGCAAGCTCTCATAAGAGTCGAGACAGTGTGTGTTGATAAAACACGCAATGGGAATGCTGAAAAGGTCACTGCTGGCACATCTGAGAAGACAAACAAACATGTCTGCATAATTGTAATCTTAACTACCTGCCCTTTCAGATAAATTTGTTCTAGCTAGGTGTTTTGTCATCTTTCTGAAACTAGGCTTTACTGGAAGAAAAACAGTAATTACCTAAATATTAGTGTATTTTACTGAGACATATATAGATAGTAGAGTGTTTGTCTCTGTTTAATAATTTTGTAACTTTTGCTAAGACATCACTAAATGGGTATAAAAGGAAAGTAAACAAACACAGCAAAGGTCAAGAGTCTGTGTATAGGAAAGAATCAAAATGATAAAAAGAATCAGAATGAATGGAATCTAGAAGAAAAAAACAGAATTTCCCTGTATGTAAAAAAACTCATCTATTTTTCTCTGAACACGTTTGAAACATGGAGTGTACAACTCAATTGTTTATCATTGTTTTATAATATATCTTTTATAATATATCTTTATAATATATCTTTATAATATATCTTTTGTTATTATTTCATTGTCTAAGTACTTTATTGAAAATGCTCCCTGGCATTATTTGAATGCATTGGGAACCCAGAAATATTTGACATCAAGATAGCTGTATTTTCAATCAAAATTCTTAAAGACTGTTAAAATGTAATGACTATTTTGACATGTCTCTAGACTCGGGTGAAAGTAGCATAAATGAAACACATCTCAAGTAGAAATTTAAATACACTGCACTGTATGGATGGGACAGAGTTAATTTTCTTTATATTAGTCCATGCAGTGTTGTATGACCATTTCTGACTAAACCAATATTGATAACATATCAATATTTCAGCTATTGCTGAACAGTGTTTGCACAGTATTAAGTTTTTCTCCATTTCTCACACTGCCCTCTCATGAGAAAACATGGGGTGATTAAAAGGTTGTGAAAGACTGAGCTGAGCCAGTCAAACCAAAGTGGTATTCCATGCCATAATGCTACACTCAGCAATTTCAGCTGAAGGCAAGATTTTCCAAAGTAGCTTTTGCATGTAGACTGGATGGGCATCAATCTGCTGGTACAGTGTAGTAAGTGATTGCTTCAACCATTTGTCTGGGGGCTATTTACCCCTTGTTTCTGCACTTATTAAACTGTCTTCATCTTAAACCTGTGATTTTTTTCCCATATTTGTCTGTTCAGATGTCTCCCCAACCCTGATAGGAAAATAGGGGAACATTTGGACTGGTGCTTAGCTGCAGGTCTGAGTCCTACCACAATCAAAATTATTGTAACTCATAAATAGTCAAGAACTAGTCTGCTGTGGTGGCAATAACTTAAGTTCATCACATTTTTGTGTAATATCATAAGCCTATAAATATAAAAGAAGGTCTCACCACCACTTGAAATATTGATGAAGATCAATATTACCCCATTTTCCTCATATGCTTCAAACAGCATTACTACTTCCCATTACTACTTCCTTTTTTGCTCAATTGCTGCTAACAGTTCAATACTACTTCTTTGAACTTACCAAAGAGTAGCTGAGAACTGTTCCATCTGTGTGTGCAGACTGCAGCTGTTGGACCTGCATCAGCAGACAATCATTGCACTGGCTCTCCACTCTCAGTGTGCAGAAAGTCATCATCTTACCATGCCTATCTCACCTGAAGGAGAGAAAAAAAAATTCTTTGAGTGGAGATTTCTTCTGTACTGCATCCTGTTACAATACTCAAATTAAAGCACAGTAAGACAAGAGGTTAACATGGCTTTTATTTAGTGTAGAGATGGATTACAGCATACCTGATTAACTCCTTCCACAAACCCTAATTACTTTTGGATACTAGAGACAAGAGTAAGTCATGTAAGAAGTGGCTGAGGGAGCTGGATTTCTTAAGCCTGGAGGAGGTTCAGAGGACACTCTACCACTCCCTATGGCTGCCTGAAATGAGGGTGTCCCCAGGTGGAGATCAGCCTCTTTTTCCAGGCAACCAGTGTCAGGACAAGAGGACATAGTCTCAAGCTGTGCCAGGAGGAGTTCTGTTTGGACAACAGGAAGAATTTCTTCACTGAAAAGATATTCAGGCATTGGATGTGCTGGCCAGGGAGTCACCATCCTGGTGTTCTAGAAATAACTGGATGTCATATTTTTTGCTATAGTTCAGTTGATGCTGTCATGTTTGGTCAAGGGTTGAACTCAATGATATTGGAATTCTTTTCCAATCCTAATGATTTTAAAAAAATCTAAAAAGACTGAAAAAACTGCCTCTCTAAAAATATACTCACAACCATTAAAAGTATCTGAGGAAACTCATCAGTAATCTGAAGTTTCACTTTAAGTAATATACAAAGATATATATATATATATATATATATATATATATATACACGCATAATGGAGAACATATGCAATTAGAAAGGTTCCTATGTGATATTATTTTTTCTGAAATTATTCTTTAAAGCAATACTCATTAAAAAAACTGTAAATAAATGTGTCACCAGTTAATGATTTTATTTGTATGAAATCAGGGTGCACAGGAAATTCTGAAAAATCTGGTCAGGAATTTCTGAAAGTGAATGCAGGTTGTAAAAGTTAAAAGCATTGAGAATGTTTGAGTATGAATTATCATGACCATTTTAAGATCATAAATTGCTCTAGCTAAATTTGTTGAATAAATCTGTTCAAGGTGCACATGCCAATGACACATTCCTTTTTACCTTATCATTTGTTATATTAATACAGTGCTGACTTCATGTATATATGACACCTCATCTGAAATGAAAATTATTGCCTGTAGCAAGACACAGTACAAACCATAACACAGCTGAAATCAAGCAATTTTAAAAGTGCTGGGTAAATTGCATGTAAAAATAAATAATGATTAGTCCATTTCCTTTCGTACACCTTGAGTGTTTATTTCCTGTACTAAGCCATAAACTACCTGAGCACTAAGCCACCAGTATTGAACCATTATGTACATTGTATTATATACACATTTATACATGTATTATATATTAATACATAATTTACTTCTGTTCTGAAAGGAAAAGAGGAATGGATTTGATGACTGGTCATCATTAGGAAAAAAAAGAAGATTCAAAATGTGTATATTGGAAGATGGTGTGACTCAAGACAGACCTTGTCTCATGTTTTCCAGAATTTAGCCAATAGAGGTGAGAGGAATACTAGGTACATGAAAGATCAAATATAATTTTTGCAATGGAAAGTAAGTCTTTAGTTCCTCTATGGGGCACATACTCTGGCTGATATGTTCTGCTGAAGGCTTTTACAGACTAACTTAACAGTAAGGGGTTCAAGAACCAGAAAGAAATTGGAATAAAAAGGGCTGTGCAATTTCATTTGCTAAGCAAAAATAAAGTTTATAGGCTTTTGTTCCACATGCCCTTATGAAGTAACCCTACATGATCGGTTTCTGTAATTTTTCATCCTGAAGAATCACGAGAGAAAGGAAGATGAAGGACATGCCTTAAATGACACCCCAGTAGGATGGCAAAAAAAATAGATAAATATGATAACAATAAGATGAAAATTATACCTGTAGAGGTGGCTGAAACTGAGAATGAATTTTTAGATATGAATTTATAAGACTTTTAGTCACAGAAGGATACAAGATTTAAAAAATCAAATTAATTTGATCTAGGGGTTTGTCTTGCACTGGGAGGAGATGGTTCATTATGGTCCCAGCAAGACAGGCACTTAGACTTGCAAGTTATCATTTAAAATGCTTTTCATTACTGCTAAAACTACAAAAGAATAGCACAGGTGATATTAATACCTTTAGATGCTAGGAGCCCTGAGCAGTGTAAAATTAAAGAGACTCTGATCCATGTTCAGTGTGCCATGCAGACCCTATCCATAACAGTTTTTTCCCTTTTTGGTCAGCTGAGCTATTATAAGATTTTCTTTACAAAGGGCAAACTCTATTAATCATTTCTACAGTTAAAGAGAAATATGTTACAATAAATTCTTGCTGAGATTTTTGATAAAGGCAAGGCCACACCAGTGGCATGATCCCTGGAGATGTGGAGTGAGAGCTCCCTGTTGCAGTAAGGGGGCTGAGGTTGTCCTGGGACCTGTCTGGCACAGCACAGCCTGAGGGCCTCACAGGATCCATAGCCCCATGCAGCACAGCCCTGGCCTGGGAATGTCTGGGTTAAGTGTATTGGGTATCCCTCAATTCTCCATGTACAATTGCCTTCTGCTCATGATCACCACAAAAAACATTTTTGCCTCTAAGTGATATGAGTTGTTGTATTAAGTAGTTGAAAAGTTTGGGAAAACAATACCTTTAACAGTGGAATTACCTACTTAATAGGTAAGGAAATCCATTTTTTTAAAATTCCTTTCAGACTGAAAGTATTTTCCTTTAAAAATAAATTTAGTTATTCAAATTAATTGTCTTTTATGTTTTCAATATTTTATGGGATTTGTTTTTCTTTTTTTTTCTTCTTTAATTCTGACTTTCAATTTCATTGGCATGTACTTTTTTCAAAACTAAGTTTTGTCATGAGCAGTGAAGGTTTGGTATACCTTCAGCTGCCCTAAAATGTGATTTAAAACAACACTATATCATAGCTGGTTTAGGAAAATGGCATTTTCTCTTCATTTTAGTCCTTGAGAATAAAATACTGAGACTGACAGCGCTAGAGCTGGATGTTTTGTATCCACTGTATTGGTACAGCACAACCAGTGGCCACACAAGCATCCTAAGATTCCTGTATCCAATCCTGCTTCTGAGAAATCAATGTTTTTAGAGACAAGAAAGAATTTGTGTTTTGGTTTTAGCTTCTCTGTGCTGAGAATGCAAGCTTTTCCTTGTGTCATTTCCTGTTACATCATTAGTTATGTGTGGAACAAGACCTTTGGTTCAATTTTTGCATTGAAAGTATCAATTTTAATGTCTACAAGTAATTTGGATCTGAAGATCTATTGTAGCTATTTCATATATCATGTTGTTGGACTGTAACCTAACTCTATGTACAAGTGAAGTGTTTAACAGCTAAGTTTCTTATTATAAGCTATATTAGTGAAACACCTTGGAAATTGTATTTTCATTTGAATATTCATTATGTTTAATTTAATATTTGTGTCTCAATTTTAGTTTTAGAACTATCAGTTCTAATTGCATTTATAAAACATTATGACACCTATGAAGATGATCATCTAAAAATTCTGTTCTGCTTTAGCCTATGAACCTGTAATTTTCCTAGGAATTCACAATGCAAAAATTATTAAGGTACGGGACAGCTATAATTCAAAATCCATGAGCAATATCTTCAGGAGTAACAAAACCCTTTCTTTAGATCTCAGATTTGTTACTATGTAGCAAACTACATACCATGTATGTCTTTAACATTACAGTTAAACTAATTAAGAAAATGCAGTAATGAATCATAGCATAAAAAGGCAAACATTGCTGTGTCAAATATTTTATGAGAGAGACCATTCAAGTATTAAAGCCCTTAGAAAGTTAATTAAATGCTTAAAGGCCAGTGAATCATACAATCATACAAAAAAACCCCTGGACTAAAAGGATTTCAGTAAGTCATATTATAAATAATTTGCAAGCTTTATAGTAGTTTCAGAATTTTGTGTATTTTATTTTGTTTATTTTGTGTTAGATTTTTATGGTAATGTGTATTTAAAATAAAAATCTGAATGCATAAACCTGGGCAAACAGTACAGCTTTTCCAAGCTGGCCACAAAGATATATTTTTGATGGAGTCTCTACCAGGAAAAGTGTGTTTCTAAATTCAAAAGGGGATATTGTCCCATGAAATTTATTAACCTTAAAAAAGGCAATGACCACTCCCTACAAAATGAAGCACCTGTTCATTTCAGCTGTTCCACACACATCTATGTTTTGCCCATCGGAGACGGTCCTCAGCAGCCTTACTTTGCCTTGTTTCTCTGTTTTGAGTTCCTGTGGCCAAGTACTGGCAGTGAGGGTACCACAGGGTGGGTTCTGTGAGAAGCTGCCAAAGGCTGCTGCCATGTCTGGCACAGTGAGTTTCAGCAGACTAAAAGACAGACTTGGTTCCAGGCCCCAGAGCTGAAATTCCCCAGCAGGAGTTGGTAAAGACCATCGTGAGGCTGACTGTACCCCTGCAGTCCATGGAGGTCCATGGAGGAGTAGATATCCACGGTGGACCCATGTTGAAGCAGTCTGCTCCTGAAGGACTGTGTCACATGGAAGTAACCCACATTGGAGAAGTTCATGAAGAAGTACAGCCTGTGAGAAGGAATGACATTGGAGAAGTTTGTGAAGAATTGTCTTCTGAATGGTCTCCCTGGTGGAACCCCATGCCAAAACAGAAGAAGAGCATGAGGAGGAAGGAGTGGAAGAGACAAAATCTTATGAACAGACATCCTCATTTCCTATCCCCCTATGCTGATCAAGGGGAGAAAGAAAAATCAGACTCAAGCTGAACCTGAGAAGACAGAAGAGTGGGAACAAGTTTTTAGATTTGTCCTTATTCTCATTATTCTACTCTCTTAAGAATTTCTGAATTGAATCTGTTTTGTCCATGTTAGTAATGAGCGAGGAATTGCTCCCTGTCTCTATCTCAGGCCAAGAGCCTTTCATGACATTTTGTTTCCCTGCTCTTGTTGATAAGGAGGAGCAATAGAGAAGTTTGGTGGGCACCTGGCATCCTGCCAAGGTCAGCCCACCACAGTCTCCTAATCTCTGCTCTTCTATCCTAAGGTTGTTTGCTGCCATATTTACGGTACTGTAATGGTGACCATCTTCTGACTATTTAAGATCCTGAGATATTAATTTCTCTGTTACAAAAGGAAGCAGAGCACAAATAGAAGATAAAGTTTTGTAGGATGAGAGACTTTCATCGTCACCCCAAAGCTGACTTTCAATAGATAAATTTTGCCCGTCATAAATTAGCAGAGTGCTGTTACTTCTCATGTCTTGTTTTCTCCTGTACTTCTAACTGCATGGAAATGGGCAGAGGTTCAGAGGTTAACTTTAGCAAAGTTAACTGCTACATCTTCAAAGGAACTGTAGCAAATGTAAGAAAAAAAAATAATGCATTGAGCATAGGACATGAAAGGACAAGACATCTTTTGTAACAGTACCATGATGTGGAGTTTAAACTGTAGGCCTTAAGAAAGGCCAACACCTCAAAATATTACAAAAGCTAATGAAGAGAATTATTCCTTTCATGAGCAATGGTAGCTCTTGCTAGTCTTAAGAAAATTTAACAACAGAAAGCACAGGCAAATTTCACATGGAGAAGCTAAGAGTAACATTAAAGATTTGTTCAATATTAACATTTGTAGGTCTTAATTTAATGTAGATCTTAATGTCTCCTAATTTAATATTTAGTAGACATTTTAGTTACTATGAATTAAACTATTTTTCTGCAGATAGGAGATGCTAAAACTTTATTAAAATCTACCTGTTTAAATTGTTTCTTTGAATGAATCCTGACCTGTAATTTCAAATGGATGGTTTCAAAGCACGAGAATATGAAATACTATATTTATAATAAATACATTTATTTAAAATATATTAAAATATTATATATATATATATATATATATATATATATAATAAAACAAGATTGATTCATCCAGATAAAAATCCATTAAAAACAACTGAAAAAATAGGCAGTAAATAGAGATGAGGATGAAGATTATAAAAGATAGTTTAAGAAATACAGCCTAGATACAATGTATGTGTTTGGAAATGCTGACCTAAATATGGTAGCATTTCTCAGTCCTCTGAATTCTTCAAAAGCATTACGTCTCATGTTATTTTCAAAGTGCACCAGTACCTTTCAGAAGCTTACGTTTCATTTTCACTCCTTTTAACAAATGTTAGAGAAGTAACAAAAGGCAGAAATTATGATGTTAAGAAATAAAGGGAATGATTCAGAGAAAAAATTTCTTGTCTCAATGGTAACATTGATTTCATGACTGTGTATGTATCTTTGCATTTCATGTTCAATTTTACAGAAAATAAAAAATGAAAATTGGAAATAACAAATGTCCCCTAAAAAAATATAATTCAGTAATAATAATTCAATTACTGAAAACCACCTTGTTGCGTACACCTAAAAAATTGTTATTTCAATGAGCTTGATTGGTCATACCATTGAAGAAAAGCTATACTGTACATTGAAGAAATAAAACATGAGCAACAGGAATATGATGCAGCAACTCTTTTTCATTATTTTCTAGTAGGAAAGAGATACACTGTTTTAAAAAATAAATATTGCTTCATCAGTTCAAGGATAGAACCCACATCATATTATATTTTAATGCTTTCAAAAGATTACAAGTAAGCAAGAGATATATTTTATCAAATAATTTTCACTCTAAGTTTTTCCTCTCTGACAGAGTTTGCCATGTACTAAAAAATGACATATGATTATAAACTTGGCAATTGTGGAGCTACTTAGTTCATCTTCACAATCAATTTAGTACTTAAAAAAAGCATTCTCAAGTCCCAAAGTCTTATGTGCATAAATATTTTTCCACTTTCCCAAAAGAAAATGAAAAGAACACTAATAGCTTATATAAGTCCCCCTGAGGCATTTCCAAAGCAAATACTAAATAAGGTTTCTTTTGGTTTAACTTGATATGAAAATGCTAATTTGGTTCCAGAAAGGCAACAAAAAAGGAGCCAGCTACTTGAAATTTCTGAAGGGTTGATTTTTCCATGTGAAAAAAATTAAAATGAAGTAAATTTCTGTATCTGTGGTAAAAATGACTGTGACAAGTTTAAAAGTTCTGACTGCAGCACAAACATCCTTTTGTAAAAATAAATTGATTCTAGTTTGAGACTGCTCAATGACCTCATACACACAGAGAGGCCACAATGAGGGAGTTATGATATTCACTTGAACACCAGCAATTGTGTGAAAAGCCACAAACCCCATTATTTCCAGTAGATTCAGGGAGATTCAGACCTCCCTAATATCTACAGGATAAACTAATCTCATGCATAAGTTAACAACACTGAAACTGTTTTATCACAAGAATTTGTTGCATGAGTGGAAAAGTAGTAGCTCCACAATGACTACCTAATTACAGACCACATGGGAGGCACCTTTTTGCTCAGCCCAATTTTTTTCTATTTAAAGATAAACAGCCACCAAAGAGAGCTGAAGGCTGTGGCAGATCTGACCTACCCTTCATCCATGCATTTCTTCCCCTTGCCCAGGGATGCCTGGCGTATTAACAGTGTGAAGAGACCATTAATATATCATAGAATATTCTGAAGTGTTACTTTATGCAGTGAAAAAAATTGCCCTTACACAGCATTATTTAAATGTTATTTAGGAAGAACATATTCTGCATTGTTCTTGTGTCTTGTAAAAGAATAGAAGCATTCAAAATGAGCTACAGGACATAATATTCTTAATCATCTTGAAATGAGGGAAAATGTGTTACCCAATATGACTATCCAAACCAAATGTAACAAAGAGGAACTTTCAAAAGTAAGGTGTATCAAAACTTAGAAACCTAATACATAAATGCAGAACATATAAAAAATAGTAAGTATCAGTACCAAGGTGCACAAGTTTAATTATATTGCAAATACTGTAAATGAAAAATGAAATATTGGAAGATACAAGGATGTATTTTTAATTTGGAGACACTGTGTACATCTCAGCATACAAGCTATAAATTTAATGATTACCTACTATTTTTTAGTGACTGATTCATTGTCATTTGGGTTAATATGTACTCACTTGATGAGCACACATTAAGTCATTAAGTACCTGATTTTATTTCATTGATAATTTTTTGCACTTATGCTGTAGGGGATATCACATACTCTTCAACTCTTGCATTAACAATTTTTAGTAACTTTTTGTTGATAATAAATATGGTGTTTTCAACATTATTCATATTTCATTTGTTTTCTATCTTCTTATGGGGGCAGGAGAAGGATATATAGGACCAGTTTAGAGGCAAGGTTCCTTTCCCTCTTTTATAAAGGAGCAACAGTCTGTTCAGATGAAAGTAACAAAATATTCATATTTCTATTGAAGTAATTATTTTAAATATCAGTTCAGCAAGAACTACATGTTTCTACCTCTTCTGGCCCAAACATTTTAGAATCATTGTCATTTAGGTGGCTTACACTGACAATAAAATACTATCAAAACATTTCAGGATAAATATTTAAATAAATTTATGAAAAGAAAGGAAGTTTGTTTCAGAGTCATTAGATTAGGATACCTAAAGGCTAATAAAGATGACATTGCATCAATTTTTAATTGGTTCAAACTTTGAGAAGACAAATTGATTAAGAGTGTTCTCCTTTAAATGAAAGCTGCAGTTCTGCTGTATGGATGCAAGTATGTCAATCTGGGACAAGCATTTGATGTCTCAGGACTGGAAAAACACTTCTTGAATCACTTTTTTGCCTCTTTTTTTTCTCAGACAGTTTGTGGTTTAAGGAACTGAAACCCCCAGCTCTCTTAAACCTTGCACATTGTGATTACCCCCATAGTTCACCCTGAGTCTATTTAAATTTTAGTCCTGAGAATTTCTCTTGCATCTCTGTTTTAAGATATATTTTCCAGAACTGTTCACCTCAGGTATTGCATACTATGATTACCAAGCTATATCCCTGATTTTCCACAAAACTCTCCTGCTTCTCATTTCTTTTCATTTTCAAAACTTGACTCATTTTAAGTAGTTCCCATTATCTAGCCCTTTTTCTCACCCAAAGGCAGATAAGTTCTGATTACTTGCATGTATTCTAGGGATTTAACTTAATTTTTATACATATATATATATATTTATTTATTTATTTATAAAGCAAGTCAATTATTTAGAAGAAAAATACCAATATGTACTATTGCTAATGGTAGACACATGTTAGATATGTTGATATTTATTGCTGTTATGAAACAGAAATAAATATTAGCAGAGACTTCAGAGAAACAGTAGGGTAGTCTTCTCTACATTAACTATATGAAGAATAAGCTAATAAAAACCAAATTCCTGTGAGACAAGATCATGTTTGAAGAAATTCAGCTCTTTTGTTTACTGAGTCACAATAAAATAATCCAATTTTATATACAAATGTCCATAAATCATTATTTTGCACTAATAACTAAATATTAGATAAAATGAATTATTATTTTGTAGTGGAAACGTGAAAGGAAAAGACACACAAAAATTTTTCTTCTTACAAGGAAAATTATTCAGACATTCTTCTTTCAAAAATTAATCTGTGAAATATATTATTAGTGTTCACTACTGAAAGTAAATTCAGGAAAGAATAGAGGGCTTTTATCAGTGAGACCATATCATGTTTATGTAAAAAGTGACTTTAAGGTATTTAGGACCATAAAAAAGTCTCCAAAGAAGTAATTTGAATTTCTCTTGGAAAAAGCTTTTCTAAAGTGTCATGGTGTCCCTGGGCTCATGTTGCAGAATTATCAAATAATTAAGAGCTGGGTGAAAGGTCACCCCTTGGGTTTCCTCTGGTGAAATGTTGTCTTATCTGGTTTCAGTACCAAAATGAATTACAACAGAATTTTTTTATTGTAACCCAAGCTGGAAATCTTATCTAAGATAAAATTAAATCATAAGAATTTATTAAGAAATAAGATGGTGTTTTGCATCCTGAGATGCAAATTTAATTTGCAAATGTAATTTGCTTCCTGAGATTTATGTGTAGTGTCCCTACATTTGTAATTTTATTCAGACAGTTGTGACTGCTATTAGTTGTCAGGATGGCTTGCCTTTTGATCAGAACTGATTAGAAAGATAAGAGTCCACAAATAATTTTAGCTTCAATAAAATGGCTAAAAATATTAAAAGGGTGGCAGCTCTCTCAGTCAGAGGGTCACAGAGTTTAAAATTTGGGAACTTTAGTGGATTTTCTTTCCACAAGAAACATGGGCAAGAACAGGGAAAAAATATAGATGTGTTATAGCACATCTGAAGACAGAATGAAACAATGAAACCCAACTGAATGGACAGAATGAATCACAGCCTGAAACTGGTTCACTGTAAAATGCTTGTTGTATAATGAAGGGAACATTATTAAAAGTAGGTTGGGATTTTTTCAGGGGCAAAAATGGGAACAAAGAATAAGGAGGAACTAAGCCAATATGGTGGGGTTTTTTTTCTGAAGAGGTAATTTTTACCCATATGTTTTCTGGTCTTGGTTTTTACTCATCAAGACAGCACATAACACATATGGAAGCCACATTGTGCTCTCCTTCTATAAGCTTGGACCCTTTCTGATTACAGAATCAGCATTATCAGAGAAAAAACTTCAAAAGTAGAATGGCAACACTACGTTCCCAGATAGCTACTCATTTTGCCTTCCAGGGCACGATGTTAAATTTATGACAGAAAATATACAATATGACATAAATTGACTGTATTTAACACATAGCCATCCACATATAATACTCATTGCCCATACTGAAGGAATAATACAAATTATGCAGGCTGAAAGACACACCAAACTTTCAGAAGAAGTAAAATTAATTTGTTGAATATATTGTACTACAGGTGATTCTCCCCTGCTGAGCCAAAAGCAAAATAAATGAATTTCACTGTTGCTGTCTATGCTAAGGCTGTAGAAATGAGACATTGTCCTCTGTTAAAATTTGTGTGTATTTTTAAAGTGAATCTCAGAAAAGCTTTTTTTGGCATGATTTTATTATGAACTCTACAACACCATGAAGACAAGGCAAATGACATTTTTTGTTTACTGTGGAGGAACTGAGGCCCCAGTACCAAATTTTCAGGAAAACTATTATGTAGATTCAAATTATAAAAATAAATAACTTTGACATACTCAAACTCAGCAGTCATTATTTCTCCTTATCATCTAACCTATTCAAAATTTGTTTATTGTTTTAACAAAATCACATATTTCAGTTTTGTTTTCTACATTTTTTTCAGATCTCAGACTATCCTCAGTTGACGAATTAAATATGAGAGCCTTAGGTCAGGAGTTTAATCTTTGGTGTACTGCCCTTTCTTTCACCATGCTTTCCAGCTACTCTTGCCTCTACATTGACTATATTAGCATGAACTTGCAGCTTTTATTCCTTTTTGGAAGCACTGCTGGTTTCTCCCTAACACAATCCCTCATAGGATACTTTGGGTAAATATTACTAAATTACTACATTTCTTGTCAAATCTTAGGCTTCTGTGATTTCTGTCAGTTGCTACTTCTTCTTCATCACAATATTGTAATTTACTGCTGATCCTGTCAATGATATATTATTATCTAATTCCTAAGTGATTCAACAGCAGCTGTTAAATAATTTTTACAAATTTCTACATCCTGTTTCATCTTCATCCTTCAATATACCAGCAATCCTATAGGCTGATTTGTTCCTGAATTTACAAAGTCAGTGCACAGTTTAGCTTTACTGCGCAGGAAATGCAATTGTCTTCAATCAGCCCTGTTGGGAGCAGTAGGAGTCTTTACAGGAAAGGAACAGAGACCTAGACAAAAGAAAAAAGAAGAAATGGAAGGTATGAAAAAAGCATTCAGAAGAAATAACCTTATCATCGTAACTAAAACCTTTATTTTCAAGAGACCAAATATAGTGTTGTACAATGGCTAACTAGCTGAAGTAATACAGTACAGGATATTTTGTTTAAAAGTGATCATGTTTGTATATGCATAATAAATTAATCTATAACTTGAACCATTCAAAACAGCCTGATCTAAATTTCAAGAAAAGAATAGGAAATAAATCAGAAGCAGCATCTGAGTTCACAAACCCTGTCAAGTCTGTACCCACAGACAGGTTCTCATTCCAATTATATCCCAGAAGGGTACACTAAGTGAACACCTACCTAATTTTCTACTTAAGGCCAAAACTTCTTTAACTTACAGCTAGCCATTTGCCAGTATCTTAACAAAAAGGAAGTCTTAAGGATATACCTTGGTTTATTTAACTCATTTTAACACATACTCAGGAAGGCCTAATTTTTCTCCCTTAGCATCTGCTACCGTTTTTAGTTACCCCGTGGCTCAACGTTTTTTATGTCTAATCTCCCTCTCATGTGCTCTTCTAGGCCCACATCTTATTGTTTCTTCAACCTTCTAGGCACTCCATACATAATGCTTCTGCATTTTCCCTCTTCCAGCTTCACTAACTTTCTTATACTATGCTGTACGACGATAATGATCCTCTATATACCACAAGTTCAGGGCAATAATTGACAGACTATTCTAGCTACTTCCAAAATAAAGATATTTGCTTTCATCTGCAAAGTCTGCACAAAATTGCCTGTCATTATGAGACATAGTAACCATTTGGGGTATGGATGGAGAGGAAGCTATCCCAAGATTAAGGCTGTAGTAAAATCACAGCACATCAAAGCTAAACTGAAATGAGGACTACAAAAAGAAAGCCTTTCCCATTGTAGTAGGACACTTCCAGGCAGAAACCTCTGGAATGTTAGAAGAGCTTTTCTGAGATCTATGCTTAAAGGGGTTATATAAAATGGAAATAATATCCTGACTTTGTGAACACTTTGCATCTGTTTGTAATAGTCTATATAGAAAATGCATAATAGGATCACGTTGGCATGATGTAAAGAATTTTTAAAAGTCAGAAGACTAATTACACCGGAAGCCATAAATACACAATGTGTCATTACTGTGAAATATTTCTGATGGCAAAGCTGATCATAGGAATTAATAAAACTTCAAGGCAAGACATTTTATGGGTAAGGTCATTCAAATATCTTGCCTTGTGAAGAAAAATTCACTTTTTAATCTGTGTAACGTTTCAAAAACTGTCACACATGCAGCTTCTTATCTATCTATTAGCATTATCTAGAGAATAATCTACAAATCTGAAACCAGTACAGAAGATCTTAAATAACAGCTAATTTAAGAGGAATTTCTGGGTATGTGTTTGTGTGTTTCCTTTTGAGAATACAATTTACACAAATCATGGAGTCATGTATGTGCACATTTAAACCAGGATGAATCTTCAAGTTCAAGTTCAAGCTGTGTGACAACATGGTTTTTTAGTATAGTCTTCAAAAATTCAGGAGCTTTGCACCTTAAAATTTCTGGTGTAAAAAATATAATTGTTCATCTTACTGCTAAATACACAATCCACTTTTCTGGGTTGCTAATCTTTGCACAAACGTTTTAAAATTTCTAGGCCTTCTGAACTTATGAGGAAGAACCCAAATTTTAGATTTGTATTTACTTAGAGATACAACTTATATTAACACGTGATAATCAAAGGCAACCAATGGGAAAGCAATAAAGCCATCTTAGTGTGGAAATGTGAAATTGACATTTTTCTAATTTAAATATATGCATCTATGTGCATACCCTGTGTCCATGTGCTCTACCTATGTATCATTAAAGAGAACAGCTTTTGAAATAAGAGAAACTACCCCTAAAATGGCAAGTCAAACACCTGTAGTTTAATTTTTATTGATAATTATGTAGAGCTTTGGAATTTTTTCCAGCTAAGAGCCTATTTACCAGAAAGGGTCAGTTCTTTTTTTAGAACAAAACTGTTCAGAAGACTCTAAAAAGCATACCTATGTTGAACCACACTTCCTTAATGTACAGAATAAACATATCAAATGGCAAGGAGGTGCAGATTCCATAGTGTAATTTTTGGGGCTCCAATTTAAGAAAATATATACTAATAATTTTCTGGATATCCATAACAATATAAGGTGGTTTTTTTCCTTAATAATTTTTCTGCAGAAAGTCTGGCAGTAGAAAAAGAAAGAACATGTACTTTACATGCAAAATTATTATCAAATATTTTCTGATTCAGTGATTGGAGTATGGAAGGAATGAAATAAATCTCTGCTAGTAACAAATGCTTTACTCTAGTTATCCATGCTGAAAGATTATAATCAAAACAAATAACTATTTGCCAATGTGATATTAAATCAAGATTCCTAAACAAAAATTGAATGAGAGCAAAAACAAGAGTTGGTGTTTGATTTTGTTCTGGTGTCCACTCTTTCAACGAGATCTTGAAATAGTAACTGCAGTAGCTATCTGAAGAGTAGCTCTCAAATACTGGAAAGAATTTGAACAGTTAGTCACTGGAGAAGCTGATTTTCTGGAATTCCCCAGCTTTTTTCATCTTGAGTTATTAATACAGAAATATATAGAAAACATTTTCATTTGGTGATTTTATGATTTCTTCAACAAACATACAATAAGAGTATGATCATTCATATGGAACAATTTGTCATACATCTGTGTGTCCCTCTGTGCAATATGCTCCCTGCTAATAAAGCAGTATGTGGGGTATACACTAGATAGAAAATGTTACCAGGTAAGAATATATATTCCTTAAAAAAAAAAAAAAAGATAAATTAAAAGAAGCCAGGTACATCTTCAGTGTTAGCATTTTGTCAAGGACTAAACTGCAGCCCCAGTGGACAACCATTCTCTGCTGCACATGAGCATAGCAATTCCACTTATAAAGTAAAATTGCTTCAGGGAAAACAAAGAAAACTTAATCATTTCAGTTTAAGATAAAGAGAATCTGAGATATAGTAGTCTTTATTAAACACCAGCAGTAAACAAAAAGCAAACACTCCTAAAAACAATACCAACCAACAGAAATTAAACCAAACAAAACCCCAAACCATAAGGAAAGAAATACTGCTTTTTTCTCGTCCCACTAGAAAGAGATAGCATATTTGATTTTTTTTAGGAAGAAACAGTCTTGATGCTAGGTAGAATTTTGTAGTAGGTTGTTGCAATCTAGGACATGGTCTCTTAAAAAGATAAGACAATACCTAATATTAAAGGAAATAAGAAAGAATCAGACAATTATCTGTCATAACTGGCTGAACTATTCATGAGCAAAATGTTTTTGCAGAAGAGCTTAGACGCTCTTTTCCATTCCTGCTTTTTCTATGAAAGATTTAATAGTGATATGAAATAGTTCTAATACCTGACATGAGGATCAAGATTCAAAGAAAATGGATAGTTTTTCTTTTATGGCAACTTTAGGATATTTATTAATAGAAACAAACAATGGCTATTTTTTACTAATATGCAATGTTCTATTATTCACTATTTTTAGGCCTCAAAAGCTTATTAGTCATGGCTCATTTTTCCAACACTAATAGCAACTTTTACATAGCACTGTATTTTCATTAAAAATCTAATTGTTTGGACTCCATTTCATTGGCATTTCATAAGCACTATACATCATAATGCACTGTATGTTTGTGGATATAAAAATATTGATAGCAGTTCAATTGCAATGAGTGATTTAATAATTACCTGCTAATTTGACTTGAGAAGAAGTTCTTTGTTTTTCAAATTCTATTTGCTTCTAAATCGATAAAGCAATGATAGGCTGCTGCTGAAGGGTTTTTTAGCATCTAATTAAAGATGCCACTTGAATTATTCATGCATTATGTTGTTCTATGAATAATTTATGCAGAAATTTCATTGGCAAAACTTAATTTTGAACTTCAATAAAACTTTAAACCTTATTACATTTTCCAAGGCCTTTCAATATAATCTCTTCACAATTTTTATAAACAAGAGTTGCCAATTAATATCATAAAATTGAAAGCAGAAAATAAATTTAGGGACTAGATTTAGCTCATTAAATAAATATGACATATGAGTAGATAAGTATAGAAGGAGAAATGGAAATATCAAAGTCAAATCAGAAATACAGATTTATACTCTAAACAAGAAATATGGACTGGACAGAGAGCACAGGGAATGGGATGGGACTGGACACAGAACCTGATAATAATTTGATTTTGGCATAAATTAAAAGTTCTGACTAAAATTTCACCCTAAACTCCCTCTTTAACAGATTTTTGTAAGATGAGATATTAGACAATTGAAAAAAAAATTCTGAGTGATTTTAGATAAATTCCAGACTATTTGGGTGACTGTGCTCAGAGCAGTCAGCATAAGCTTAAAAAGCTAGAGAAATCTACATCTTTTTGTGAGAGGAGACATATGCTCACAGACAGTAAGGAAACAATCTGCACTCCATGAAATATACTGTGTACAAAGGAGCAGAATAAATTTCCTCTTTTGTTGTATATTCAACAAAGAATGGCCAACAACAGTTAAATACAATAATTTCATGGTGAAACTCAAACTACTTTTGTATTGTTCAGCCAACAACAAGTAAATACAGTGGTTTCACAGGGAACCTCGAACTACTTTTTTATTGTTCCGGTTAATCATCCAAGCAAAAGGTAACATAGAATTTTTTCTCTTGACATCAGAGCAAAAACCTCCTAAATGTGAACAAACTGTGAGCTACAGGCAGACTGAACTTCTGTGTGCCACATAACACTTATAAATTACAGTGTCTTGGCTTTGGAAAGAAATATTTCATAAGTAATAGTATTGGCTGTTGAAAGAAAAATTGCCTAGTATTAGAATGGCCTTGAGGCTTAGGTAATAAAGTACGCCTTTCCTTTCCAATTTAATCTTGTTAAACCAGCAGATGACACTATTACACATGTACATTATGCATACTTTAAGTTTTGCAGGAGATAAATAAGAGAAGTAGAGTAGTAGACACCAATTTACTGAACAAGGGCTGTCTAAACTGACCAAGATAAAGTCTCTTAAAGTCTGACTTCTGCTATTACTTATTTATTATTCTGGTTAGCCAGCAGCAAAAGCCCCTACAGATTGCAAGGGGTCCCTCTTCCTCTTAGTTGTAAGAGGTGGGGCCGAAGGGTGTATGGGCAGAGACAAAATGAATATTGAAATAAGAGCAATTAAATAATAGGAATAAAATGAGAAAGCCTTATTCAATATTTGAATCAAAGGTGTCTCAGCAGGTTCAATTATTTTTTTTACCAGAAATAACAGTTCAGTGAATATACTTAAATTCTGATGGAAGCCTGCAAGAACTATTTTTCCGCTCCGATTCCAAATATCACAATGGTATTTGGAAGCCCCTAGAGTCCATATGCAATTAAACTTTCTGAAAAGCCAAGATCAGCTAATAAATGTGGTTCATAGAATCACAGAACCATTTGGGTTAATAAACAGCCTTAGGTCATCAAGTTCTACAACTAATCTATTGCTATCAGATCCATATCTACATATTTTTTAAATATCTCAAGGGATGGTACCTGAACTGCTTTTCTTGTCAGCTTGTTTCAGTGCCAGACCACTATTTCCGTGAAGGCAATTTTCCTAGTATCCACTCAACCTCCCCTGGCACAGTCTGAGCCCATTTCCTCTTGTCCTGTCACTTGCAACCTGTGAAAAGAGACTCACCCTCATCCTGTTACACGTCTCCTTCAGGCAATTGTGGAGAGCAATAAGTTCTTTCCTGAGGCTCCTTTCTCCAGGCTGAACTACCCCACCTTCCTCAGCCCCTCCTCAGAGGGCTTGTGCTCAAGTACAGAGAGTTAGACAACCATAGGGATGGTTATGGATTTAGATTACTTCTTTACCTTAATTACTGAACCCCCAAATTGCTGTCTGACTTCTGCTATTACTTATTTATTATTCTGGGTTCCTTCAGATACAAATTTCTGGGGAGCTTTACTGACAAGTTTGCGGAGGAGAACCAAAAGGGAATGAATAATTTCTGTGAATGGTTCTTGTGCCTAGAAAAAAGGAAGACAGAGAGGAAAATGTGCAAGTAGAAAGCAGAAGAAATAGGGAGCATTACTTCTACGTATTGTGCAAGTTTGGGTTGTGCCTCTGAACTTGAAAAAACATTGCCTGAATGGGAGTAGTCCACAGACTGAGTGAGAGTATTTATCTTGGCTCAGTGTTGAAGAGGGGTAGCACTCCATGTCCTGTATATTCTCAACAAAAAAAAGTTGATATCAAGCTAGTTTGACAAAAAGACAGAAATTGCATGAATCCTTCTTACAGACTTTTTTTCTGTCAGTATTTATTTTCCTTTTATCTAGAAAACACTACCTGCACTGTTGCTTGTTATTAGCATACGCTTAGATAGTTTTCCCTAAAGTACAATATTTAGATGTCATGTTTAACATAATTTTCTAAATTAGATAATATTATTTAAAGGATATTTGAAATTATTAGATTCATTTATAAATATATATATATATAGGCTTTTTTATTTTACTGAACACCTCTGAACTCTGCATTACTGAGCTTTTCTTTTGACATGTTTACTAAACATGCTAAGTCCTTTTGGAGAGAAAAGTTTGTCACTTCTTGGCCTACACAGTATCATTATCACTTTCAGACTACTCTGTAGGCAGACTATGCAAGGAAGCTCCTTTACAATCCAGTGAACCCTGACTACGGTGTTTAGTAGTAAAACAGTGTCTACATTAGTAAGCTGTTCCAGAAAAACCTTTTCCCCAATGTAAGACTCTTTTTTGTTAATAAGAAATGGGATTTCAATGAAAGATAAGTTCTATCCCCTTAACTGGGCCACTTACACAGTAGAATTTAATTCAAAGGAACTTGGGATAAAGGAAGGTTTCATTCTTCCAAATTATTATGCAAAAATATGTGTTGTGTCAATTAATAGTAATAATGCCATATTGCACAAGTCAGAGCTATTTAATCAAAATGATTGGTCTTTCTGCTATAGAAAACACCAAACAAGGTAGAACTAGTCTCAGTGGAAAAGTCCGAAAATTAAATGTTTCAATCACAGATTCTAACTTTCAATTCTTCTTTGTTGAGTGTTGATATTTTTGTTGGTGACGCGACAGACTTGGGTTCTTTTTGCTGCAGTTACATTACAAATATTTAAAGAGAATATAGTCAGTAGGTATCAAACTTCTTTTATTCATTATATTTAGTCTTGCATTTATCTTAAAATTTCAGTTATCTTTCCATTTCCTTACTCATTTAACTGTAATCTAGGGTAGTAATAATGACTTGTCTCACATTTATTTTATTATATACTTGGAAATTATTGGTTTCTTACGTATTCTGGAATTTTTACAGTTGCTTGGTTCCAGACTATTCAAACTTCAAACACATTTATGCTAGCAGTTTTTCTATGACTGACTGTAAGTTAGAAAGTATTATAATTATACTTTATGGAGTGTCTATCTTTTATGGATACTGCCTCTAGGTAGTGTTCTGTCTTGTAGAGTCACTTTCTTTGATCTTTCCATAACCTTACTGTTATTTAGATTTATAAAGAATCACCTCCTTCCAACTCCTCTCCCTCAATCTGTACATGAGGTATCATTTACCTAAGAAATATCTGGCTAAATGCATTCATTCATTCTAGAATAATTTTAATACACATAGATTTTTTTTTGCTAAGTGATGAATGACTGGCTTTATTTGAAAGGTCTATCAAAATTGAGTAGATTCCCAAGGAGCAATTAATTATAAAAATATCCATAGGTTGACCTCCTGTTTTAACACATGTAAAACACAGTTGTTCATATTTACAACTTCTAATTTATCAGTAAATTGTCTAAGGTCATAAGGAAGAAGCTAATGGATTTTAATAGAATATTACTGGTTTGGGCTTTGACCTAAAATAAGCTTTTCAAATCTCTGTCCAGTACAGGTGATCAGTATCATGGCACAGCCAGTTTTATTTTATTTCATAAAGCGAAATCACATGTTGACAACAAATATTGCACTATTTTATAGTACTTTTCTCACCTTCGATATTCTTTCTTATTATTTTCATATAGTTTTTAAGTCTAAAATTATTAACTTGGAATTTACATAATTTACTAATTTAACTTGGAATTTATAAAATTATTGATGGTTATAATAATGAAAAAAAAATTGTGTTCTTTACTACTTCAATATAGAAAAATTATTTTGTATACAAATATTCTTTCAAGAATCATATGTTCTAGAGTACACAGATTTGTTTGCACTCATAAATGTGTTGACTCATAAGAATTTATGTTAGTGAAAGGTCTCATTATGTGCAATCCCAATCCATAAAACTTCAGTAGAAACTACTATATTGCATTCCATCAGAAGTATTAGCCACACAGTATTTACCATAAAAAATTTAGGCTGGATGCAAAGTCCTCATTATGTCTTATTTAGAGGAATGAAAAATGGTTTAAAAAATGAAAGTTAAAGCTTTCTCAGCAGCATAGTTTACTCTGTCTCTTCTCATTTCTTCACATCCTGGTGTTTTAGTCAGTCTAATCTTGGAGGAGGAAAAAAAAGAAAAAAAAAGAAAAAATAAAAGAAGGGTGGCTCTCTTGTTCATATTGCATTGACAGTGAGGCTGATTTTTGACTTGATTACTTCAAAGGAAAATCAAAAGCTCAAGATTTGTTACTTAAACCTCTATTTAGGCTTACAGATCTTTGCTTCTCTATATGTTTGAATTTCCATTTTCAGTATTTGAGTGTTCTGTCAAAAAACCCATGTTTTTCCCTTAAAATCGAATCTGTAATAGCTACTTCTGAGTCCATGAGTTAGAATATAAGATAATGCCCGCGTTCAGAATTGCAATAATATATGAACATAATTATTTTGTTTTCTCCAAGAATTTTTAAGTTTTTTAAAGAAACATTCTAGGAAGATGTAGTTTTCAGGATGGTGTTAGAAATAGAAGCATCACACTACCACTAAACAGACTTGCATTCAACATTGAGATTATAAACAGAAGGATTTGACTTTACAATATTCTAAAGGAGGAAAATAAATGTTACAATATTTTAATGTAAAAGATGATTTTAACAGTATTTTAAAAGAAAATTCTCTCCCTTCTACAAAATGGTCCTTAAGCAGACATCATGATCAAATATTGTAAATACATTCTCCTTACACAAAAGTTAAAAAAATGACTTTTGACTAATGACTTCATATCTTAAAGAATTTTTTGAAATATACTTTCTTTCAATATTATTCCAAAGTAGTTAACGTGTTTAACTATCTCTCAAATTTCTTCCTCAGTCTTCCTTCATAAGACTGGTCCTTTATATTGTCCTAATACACACTGATTACCTATATCCAAAGATCTCTTAATAGAATAATGACCACTATCAGTTAAAATAAAAATATGAAATAGACATCAAAGGATTGATGGTTTTCACTTTATCTTTCCAGTACTCCCAGCATTAGTTCTAAGAATTATAGTTAAAAAGGTTCATCAGTGGAAACAAATGAAAACAATTTAGGAAATAATTTAGGAAAAAAAATGGAAACAATTTAGGAAAAATGTTAAAAGTCAGTGAATATTACAGACAAAGTTAATACATAATTCAGATACTCATTTCTTGTCTTCTGTGAAAAATCCTCCCACCATTCTGACCCTAGGTCTGCTCACTCCATTAAAGGAATATCCCTATAACATCTAGAATTGAAGTCCTTGTTAGTACTTATAGGCCTCCTGTCTTCTCTCCAAATGAGCAAGGAGCTATTATTTGTAAATACAGACAAAAGATGAGATGTATCCCTTCTCAAGGACATGTAGTATTATATCCCTGTGAACAACATATGTACAAGTTTTAACTGCTGCTTCCTCCATGAGCAAATCAGAGGAAGAGACAGGGAAGATGTACAGTTATGGCTATGCCTCTTTTAACAGAAGATCATAGAACTTGACTGCTTGTTGACCATGAAAGCTCTGTGCTGTTTCCTAGGACAGTATTGGATTTGGTCAGGGAATAGATAAAAGAGAATTATGGATCAAATTAATGACTCTAGGGAGTTAGCATTGCCATAAATAGAGCAGGTTTGAAGCTTCTTTGTTAAAGACTAAAATACACAAATTGTCTTTCTTTTTCTTTATCCAGGTTATAAATATTTTTATCAGACTTTGAGAGTAGCTGGGACCTACAATATCAACAATAGCTACTATGTTTTTTAACACTGCCTTATCCCATTTCCAACATCAAGGGATCCAGCCTAAGGTCTGGCTTGGGTTTCTGTCATTAAAAATTACCTATGAGATTTGTTGATGCAAAAATGTATGTTGCAATTAATTAAAAATATGTGTTTACCTGTGCAAATATGACAGAGATGGGCACAGCAACCCATAATGTTGCACACTAACACTTCTTGAATCTTTATTGAGACTAAAGAGCTGATTTTTACTACATTCTAGAACTGTCCTTTATGTTGGACACCAGCTATTTCTAATGTATTTCTTAAAGATTTTGATGTTTCTAACATATGGGAAAACCCCTACGAAACCACCAGAATGTTCCAATATCATACCTGAATGTATGATAGAAAAAATTAATTACTTCATTCATATTTGCCCTACCTTTTGATGTGTAGCTTTATTAATATTTTTTCTGACAATGCTCTTAAAATATATTTTTTCAGTTTTTTGCTTTGCTTTGGTTTGCTCTGTGTTTTTTTATAGCTAATTACCATGTACCCAAACATACTAAATACTAATTTGCTTTATTTGTTTGAATTTCGCACAAAGATCATAAAGCATATCTCTTTTTCCCACGTCTCACACAGATCTCAAAAACTGGTTTATGAATCCTCTTTATAAAAATCTAAAAGTGTCAAGATGCCATGGTAATTTAACAGTAGAATGTTTTACTTCAGCAAAATATTTCACCAGCAAAGATTTGCATAAAATCTCTGTAATTCCAGACAAAATTTGAGAAGTCTGAAGTTGAATGAATTGAGTAATACCCAAGACAAAAAACGTATCTTATCCCTCACAAGGTAGGTACAGTTAATGTAGAAGATTTATCCTAAATAAAAGGTTACAACAGAGGCAGATCTCTTTAGAAATCTATAGAAAAAGTGGGGGAATACTAAATGGAAAAAAGACTTAAATGAAAGAAAAACTAGAAAGTAAAATTTTAACAGATAGAAATTACAGTCAGCATACACACAATATAATACAAGAAGGAGATGAAACAGAGGATGGAGCAGAGTGGCAACTTATGGATGCTGTTACAACAGTACACAAGTTAGAGAAGTTAGGGGAAAATGCGAATGCTATTTCCTGGATGGAATGCAGTCAGCATGTCCAACTTCCCAAACACAATAAGAGGAAGATGAAACAGAAGGTGGAGTGGAGTTGTGATGTCACAACCAGTCTCTGTTGAAATCCTTGCAGAGGAGGGAATTCAGTGGTATTTTTATCTGATAAGCTACACAGCAGCTGTCAGCCAAGGGAGATTAAAGAGAAAGTCTTGCTGTTGAACCATCACCTCTTGAAAAATCACTCTCCTCAGGTATAATGCTGACACATACTTCCATCCCAAAATTACCCACCGCTAAGTTGTGACCACTCCTCATTTTGCATGTTGTATGACTGTAGAGTCATTCCAGCGGCACTAAACATAAATAGTACAAAAGTAAGTTGAAAATGGGTAGAAGTTAGGGAAGATTCCTTTGAAACTTCTGGAATGTGGTTGACAGGCTGAATCTGTCTTCTCCTCCACAGGGAGGCTGACAGGGCTAAAACCATAATGTATGAATGCTGAATGCTTACCTTGAGCTAGCTTTTGTTAGAGACTAGAGCTTATTCATATATTGCTTTGATTATGTTTTTGTAGTCAGATACTAATACCAGTGATCCTTGAATCTTAATCTGTGACAATTTTATTAATAAAGAGTGTTATTCTGTGAACTGCCAGTGTGAGATCTTCAAGGGCACTGGCTGTCTCTGGCAGTGGGTAATGTACTCAAATAAAATGTGGAGACCTGGGAGAGTGTCTCCCTTTGCTGTTGGCATGCGGCCCTGAACATGTCAGGTGAGTTGCCCCCCTCAGTCCAGAAGGACTGCTCAGAGGAGTAGTCATAACAGGACACTGGCAGACTGGTCAGGCTCAGGTGGCTTAGCTTTCCTGGGGTGCTGACAGACCAATCAAACACAAAGACCTTGGGGAAATTTCCTCTTTCCCATGACCTTAACCCATCATCACTGAAGAATTTTTCCCTATTAGGTAATGAATTAAACTGAAGCATTATCTCTCTCCAAGTAAGTAAATATTGCTATCCCCTTTTGTGGTTCAGACCTTTTAATGAGCAGAAGAGCAATCACCAAGTTTTCAGACAAGGTACAAGATTCCCCAGGAAGTTGAGCTCTGCTGGATCTGGTTACATTTTTAGCCCTAAATGAACTTAAGTACAAGCCTAAGATATTTCTAGACTTACTACATAACTTTTTGGTATTATTCATGAAACCAAAACATACCTCCTAAAACTTATTCCTTTTGTCTCTTTAACTGCTAATTACTGTAAGATAAAAATACACTAGTAGCTAACTAAGCATTAACCAGTTTTTCAGTCATCAATTATATAGAACTTTTTACTTCATGAATGTCAAAATTTCACCAGATTAAAAATTACTCATCCTTTGTTATTCAGCTACTTAAAAACTGCTCTCCATAGTAATATAAAAACTGCTAGCTATTCCACTGTATATTTAATTAGGGTTTGCTTTCACAGAAATTATTTTAAATTGTTATTAGATATATCATACTGTAATAACACATACTAGAATATAATATAATTCAGCAACAGCTGAAGAAAGAAAATCCTTAAGAAAAATCTTAGAAAAAGAAGTTCCTTAATAAATTATAATAAAGAAATGCCATGTATCTCAAGCAATTAGAAACTATCTGGGAGGTTTGATATTTCTGTGAGGAGGAAAAAAAGCTGATGTTTTAGGCAAGCCTGTTTATTTATTCTTTCCTCAAAGCAGAATAAAACAAAGATTAAAAAAGAATATTTCTGTTCACAGTTGCATATTTTTTTACTAGCAACTATATTTTTTCCCAGAAAAATCTTCTTTCTCTTTGTCCCCTCAGCTGCTAATTCCTCTTTTGTCTAATGCCACTATCTTTCTGTCTTTGTTCAATTCTGCCTGCTTCAGCTCTCAAATGCTACCAATTCCACAAGGTTAATAAGCAGTTTTCTACATTTGTATTCAGCTTAAAATGATTTCGACCCCTCAATGCAGACAGCTTAACTTCTGACCTGCCTTGTATTTGCAACTGTTTCACACAGTGGTTCTTATTGTTTTGAACATTTCATTCTAGTAAAGGAGTTCAGCTGTTTCTACTGTTAATCCTGGGAAAAAAAAAGAAAATTTATTCCATACTTACACTACCACCATTTCAGCAGGTTATTCTTTTGGTCAGAGCCATAACAAATTACTTTTGATGTTGCACCACCCTGATAGTCATTGTTTTAATTAAACTAGGTGATTACAAAGCCTGTTGAAAGTGATCAAGTGCTTAGCATTTTGTACTAAAAATGGCAGAGGCAAATTAATTACTCTTTCTGTGATACTACCTTTAGTCCGTATCACATCATTTTTATAGGACGAATTTGGTCTTTGCTAAAAGAAAAAGAAATCAAACAGAAAAGAAACAAACACATCAAAAAAACCCCAACCAACCAAAACCCAAAATCTCACCCACCACAGAACTAGATGATTTTTCTAAATTTTCCTAGTTACAATTTCCAGAAAACAAAGTATTTGTAATATACATTGTTCTGTATATGTACTGTGTCACCAGTGTCTTCCATATTGGTTCTTCAAGGTGGTGATCAAATTTTCGTTCAATAAGTTAAACAGTTTGAGTTCTTGGAATCTCTCAATGTATCACCCTATCCAATCCTTCTTCCATTTATTTTTTCCCAAGCACTCCCCTGCTTCTACAGTCATTGCTACAATTAGAATTCAAAGTACAGCTCACATTACACCTCAAACAAATTATTCAGTTTATATAAGGCTTCCTCTTAGAGTCTGTTTTTGCATAGCAGCACATCCAATCTACAAGCATGAGTTTATTTCTTTGCATCATGACACAATTTCTTCAGTTCCTGAAATTCATACTGTTTATTCATGTTCTCCCTGGCTAGTGGAGTAGTAGGATCTTGGAGGAACACATTTGCTTGAGAATGTGTTTCTAGCCCAGCATAATCTTCCATGCCTTCATAAAAGGAACTAGCACCCATACCCAGATTTATTAAAAGGGTTTAATTTCCACCGTGCTACATTACTCCCAACACAATTGTATCTATTCTTGTGGGACATTTATTACTGTGTAACATTCTTCTAAAAAAGAGTTTAGAGTCTTCTGAAATAGAGTTTTTCCTGTTGTAGCAAGATTTTTTTTTTCACATTAGATATTATTTTCATCTGTTTCTGTCCTATTCTAAATGCGGCCCTACTTTCAATTTAAAATATTTAAACTTTAATTGCAGATTAAGGACTAAAAAGAACAAAATGTAATCACACACATTTAGAGTTGCACACATACACACATTTTCAAAGGTTCATGCTTATTCAACTTGAACAATCCTCCTGTGATGATGTAGGGAGTTCTGCTGAGGTCGGGTTAATTTTTTCACAGCAGCTCATATGTGCCTGAAGCAGTGTTTATAACATACCATAGATTAGGTATTGCTGAGCAGGGCTTCCATAGCATCAAGGCCTTCTCTGTACCTCGAGCAGCCCCTCAGTAGGTGGGTGAGGAATGAGAGAGAGACAGCTGACCTGAAAGACCCAAAGAGGTATTCCATGCCTCACAGCATCTTGCTCAGCAATAAAAGTGGAGGCAGATTTTCCAAAATAACCATTTCTTGCGGGCTGGCTTGGCATCATTCTGGTGGTGGGAGGTGGTGACAATCACCTTTCAGTTCTTCCCCACCTCTTCTCTTCCTACACTTATTAAGCTGCCTTCATCTCAACCCACGAGTTTTCCCCACTTTTAAGTTTCTAATTTTCTCCCTGCATACCACTGCACACTGGGGAAGGAAATGGGTGACTAGCTGAAGGATTAGCTGCCATCTGGGTTCAACCCACCACATCTTGCTAAGTGGAATACACTGAGGTGAAATCCCTTCTTACTATTCTACATTTTTTAGAAATTCAATGTGGAAGAAAAGCCCCAACAGTAAAATCTCCAACCATTTCTGTTCTGCTTTTTTTCATACTGCAGGGTATTGACCTCTGGCTACTTCATATATCTAATAATCATCTAAACTTTTGTGACAAAAAAATCTACAGACATTTCCACCCAAAAATAGTCATCAAGTAAATGAGAAAATTAGAAATTAATGAACCCAGAGTATAAGAACAGAGAAACCAACAAAATTACTTGAGTGACACTTTTTAAAAACCAAAAATTTATGTTTTCCTAAAGCAGAATCAATTATTGGAAAGAGGCTTTTCATTGGTTACTTTCAAACCAAAAGTACTAGAACACTACTAGCATAAGAGTTTGTGAAAAGCAAGGTTTAATTGCTTTTAACAGACATTTATTAAACTAAGGAATTCCTCATGCTTGTTTTCCCTCTTGTTTTAATTCTGATTGGAAAGTAAGGATGGACTATTTTTTCTCTTTATAGTTGATCTTTTTCAGGACACATTTTTGCAAAAATAATTTTTTAATATCAGACATCCTTAAATATCTGTTGTATCTTTAAATGCTTAAAGTGAACAGAATAACCTTCACAAGAAAACTTTAATTGAAGAGTATTTTCACTTGTGTAGAAACTGACTAAGCAAAAAGCTCATTGTATCCTGATGTGTGAAATGAAGATTTGACAACTCCACACCCTATGCTTTATCAGCAGTCAATAGCTGCAGGTCTATAAAATTTTCAGTATGCTACTCTACTGGTTGAAATTAGCTAGTCAAACATAATTTAGGACAATATTAAGTGTTAACAGGCCAGCAGAATATATTCAGTCTAGAGCAAGGAAATATTCTGTCTCCAGGTGAAAGAAATAATGTATATAACTATAGCTTCTGGCTGCTTCATGTTTGAATTCACATATTAAAGTATTTCGATATCTTTTTATATATCAAAAAATTACTTGCATGGAATACTAAACTTACAGAAAATATTTGAGATTACATGACTACTTTTTAGAAATGTCATCCAGGTAAATGGTGAAAATCTGCTTGAGAAGTGGATTTCGTGGATCAAAGGTACACTTACCTGTCTGTTTGCTAACTGGCAAGTAATATTTAAAAAATTGTGGGTAAAGGACATCTTGTGCACTACTGATTAAAGTATGAATTACCATCAGTCCTCTCTCTGGTTTCCCAATGCCATTTTCTGTTTTGCTTTACCAGAGAACATTCAGACATATAGTAAATTTAGATTTAGGATTTCAAAACCAATTTTCAAACATGACCAAAATCCACTTGCTCACCCTAGAAGTTTGCCTCATCACCTAAAAATCACGAGCATGAAAAATTTTGAGAGAACTATGTCAATAACCACATCAACAATAGACATTCAATGTAAAATGTATCACTGTAAAGCTGGCAAAATTGTGGTGACTTTATTTCATTGTATCTGTACATTTCCACATTACATAAAGGTTACTAAATTACACTTTGTGTTATTGTGCTAGTAGTGAAATCTGCTTAGAAGGCAGCAGACTGCACGCATCACTAAAATACCACAATTTAATAGAAATGGAAGAACTTTATCTATATTTTTTAACTTGGTGAAATTCATTTGGGGCATTATTGCAACATTGCACTTTCAGTACTTTAGAAGTTCAGCTCTATGAATGGAAAATCCATCTAACGAAACTGCTACTAAAATGTGTTCAGTATTATGCTGCAGTGTCAGCACAGGGAGAAGTCTATAAGAAGCCAACGTCTTTCTAATGGAAAAAAAAAAAGGAATGAAGAATACAATCTCTTGCAAGTAAAGGTCACATGAAAAAGTGAAATAAGAATAAGCATGTATTCTGTAACCTTTTCAGCATATTGATGAGAACTGCATCTAACAAAGTGCAGGATGTGTGTACAGAAACACATAAATAATTGCAACAGAAAAGTAGACACAAATAGAAGATATTTTAACAAGCCATTCAAGAGAAAATTACAGTGTTAATTTTCTCATGAACTTTCTTACATGTAAGCTTAGATATTTTCAGAATTAGGCAGAAATCTGTTGTATGCTTTGTGTTAATGTAGATTGCATTGCCACAATAATTTTCATTCATGCTTTGGTATGAAGACTCAAACCTCTTGCTTTATGCAACTGTTCATCATATACAGTCCTTCATTCTAATAAATGATCAGTTTTCATAGTATCTTTATAACCATAGATTATGTAATAGTTTTGTACACACGATGGATGTTTTCATTTCTTGCTTTTGATTCTTTTCTTACATGCAAAAATCATACAGGCTTTCTTAATGGGAATAATTTCTTACATGTAATTAGTCCCTTAGGCCCAAAAGGACGCATGAATCACAGAAAAAAATTAAAATTGCCTTTTGATGTAAATGTTATCATAGAATTACAGAATAGACTCACATGAGAAGTGCTCTATCCATCTAATCATCTTGGTGGCCTCCTCTGGACTCACCCCCACAGGTCCATGTCCTCCCTGGGCTGGGACCCCAGAGCTGGATGCAGGGTTCCAGGTGGGCTCTCACCAGAGCAGAGCAGAGGGGCAGAATCCCCTTCCTGGTCCTGCTGCCCACGCTGCTCTGGATGCAGCCCAGGACACGTTTGGCTCTCTGGGCTGGGAGTGCCCATGGCTGGGTCATGTCCAGCCTCTCACCCACCAGCACCCCCAAATCCTTCTCCTCAGGGCTGCTCTGCATCTGTTCATCCCCATCCTGTGCTGGTAGCAGGAATTGCTCTGACCTAGGTGCAGCTCCTTGCACTTGGTCTTGTTAAACCTTGTGAGATTGCCATGGACTCTTGTCAAGTTTTCACAGGTCCCTCTAGAGGCAATTCCATTCTTCAGGTGTGTCAACTGCACCACTCATCTAGGCGTCACCTGCAAATTTGCCAAAGGTTCACTCAATATCTTCATCTCTGTCGTTAATGATATTAATTTTTTTAAATTTTATGTTATTTTTCCCCTCCTATAGGACAACTAAAATTATAACTCTGAGCATGCTCACAACATATGTCTCTGGAAGAGCACTGCTTCTCATAAAAGTAGAGTACTGAAGCAAAGAATATGGTGGTTTGTATCCAGAGGCTCTGAAAAGCACCAGATTTTCTTTGTAAGGTTCCTGACTGCATTTTATTAGTTGTAAGGTAATTACAAAATTTAACTGCCTCTGGATTATCTGGCATGAGGAGAGACATTTTCTATGGATAAATACAAAGTGCAAATTTTAAATGTATTGACATTTTGTGTGCTCTTGAAGATGTGCATCTTAAAGGCTTCAATCAAATATAGTTTAATTAATTACCTTATTTCTAAGGAAATAATAAGAGTTAATAAAGTAATAGAAGAGATTCGTCTTTCTAACGACAGAATTATTTCCTGTGGAAACAGGTGGTTATGTTGTCCACACTGAGCAGAAAACTAAGCCATTTGTGACAAAGCATAGAATGAGTCACTTTTAAGCAGTCTTATTTTTTTTTTCTTTTTATTTCCATTGAGCAGGGAACCATACTGATATTGTGCTTACTTGCAATGAGTAATTATATTTTCCAAACATTTATAGGGGTCATTCAACTGAAACTAGAACTGTGATTCAGTAGACAATTATTCACATCAATGAGAAGGAAAAAGGTGGAATACAAATAGGAGGACTTCACAAGAGATGTTAGAACATGAATAGTCAAGGCAGTTTTACAAACATTCTGATAAGATTTGAAACCATACACAAAATTGGAATAAAATCACCCATGTACAACTGTGCACATCAAAGTTTTAGATAGCAGAAGGAAATTTCAATAAAAACTTCAATAAAGGTGCATGCTGCACATACTGTTCAAGCACTCAGCTCTGAGGAAGTCTCCCAGGCATAAAAGTTTCAAGGTCATCTCTTCCCTTTTCTAAAGAACACATCCTCATTTGCCTTGCCCTGCTCTCTATCACCTACAGTATCCTAGGAGATAGATATATAGACAGACAGACAGATAGATAGATAGATAGATAGACAGATGCATACATACATACATACATACATACATACATACCTACACAAAAAAACCCCATCAATATATACACAGAGATATAGAGAGATACATTTATATATAAACATACATTTATATATACCCTTACATACCTATGCTATTTATATTTATGCATATGTATTTCATGTGTTTATGTATCATATTTATCAATGATATCAAGGTTTACCTACATATATGGGTACATGGACACATGTATGTTTATATTAATATAAAATTTTCTTTTTCTATCGCATTAGTAGTTAAGTTCATAAATTTTACATTCTGAAGTAGAGACTAGGACACAAGCCTATGAACACACTGTTGACATAGAAATAAACAGGTATCTTATATCTTTGTATATTTGCTTTTGTATAAAGATGTTAAACTTGGGGAAAATAACAACTACCAGAAAATAGCTACAAAAATAAAGTGTTGTGAAATAATTTTTATTTATTGTTAAATATTTATATTGTATATTAAGAATTTTACTAGATAATTTAGGAGAGATAATCAAGTGTCAATTTAGCTTTGGGATAAGACAATCAGCATGCTACCATGCTCTTTGGAAACTGTGGGATGTGTATAGGAATTCCTAAAACAAGTGCATGGTTACAGGTCTGTGTTTTTACATGCAAATATATAAAGTAATGTAATATATGCCTATAATTACATACGTATATCAATCCAGCTGAGTACGATCTTTTTGATTCAAAATTCTGCCTAACTCAATTTTAAACTTGTAATTTTTTACTTAATCTTTTTCATGTTTATAATCATTAGTACAAGTCAAAAACTATCTATCTTTCTCTTGTATAGAGTTATCTTTATTTTTGATAAGACTTTATAGCAAGAAAAAATGAAAAATCCATTGATTTCAATGGATTTCTGTTTGTTTCTAGAGACAATATAATTTCAGTGTTTCATTGTCACTAATTATTACCAAATAATATGACTAAATACAGGAACTTTTTTTTTAATTTTCTTTTAGTTTTCATATTTATGATGCGCAGTGACATAATTACTATCCGCTACTTCTGTGTTCTCAAGTCAATGATAAACTACATTTATAAATATTTGAATATATTTCATATCTTTTTTTCTATTGCTTGCATTAAATATGAAATTAACTATCTCTATTCAGAAGTATATTTGTTATAGCAACCAGGTTTTATCCAATCTGTTTCACAGTGCCATTGCTGACACTCAGCATATCTTCTATTTAGTAGGATATATAAGTACAAATATAGAGTGAAAAAAAACTATAATTCTAGCAGTGTTTCAAGGATAAAAAAGTTAGTTAATCATCCTAAGATTTGACTATGCAAACCTAGAGAGATAATATTAAATTCTTTGGGGTTTTTTTTTGCTTAAAGTTGTTTTATTTGGTAATGAAAAGCTTACCAAGTTTTTCTAAGCAAAAAGATGCTGGAGGGAAATTTTTCCAGAGGACAAAACCTGTATGTATGGGTATCAACTTACAATCTTCAAATTAAAACAAATAATTTTAGCAAACAGGAGGTCATATGTCACCTTTTTAGATTATTAGAGAAAGAGATTATTAGATATAGAGGATTAGAGATTATTAGAGAATTTTAATACTTACATAGAGGCATAAATGACTCATTTAAACTAGTAAATGTGATCAGCTACCTCAAACTGCCATCCCTGAAAAGTATAGAACCTCAGAAGAGGCGCAAATGCTTCACAACAGTGTTATAGCAGCCTGCAAAGCACAAGACACCACTGGGCTGACTCTTAAAGAAACTGCCATTTATAACCAGATAGCCAGACACCTGTCAATTCTATGCCCAGAAAATCTGTATACACTAAGGCTTTATATGCTTACATAAAACTTCAAGGTGAGCAGCTATTTATTCTCAAGGTTATCTGGTTGGTATTTCAAAAGAAGCTTTGTTCCAGCCTCTGTGAAAGAGCACAAGAGCACTTAAGAACTGCACTGGGTGGAAAACCAGCTTTGCACAAAGAAAAAACACAAAACAAAGCAGTTAATATCAAGAATTTAGAATATCTGAAACTTAAGCTTTGAAATAATTTTTTTTTGTAAAACATAGTGACTGAGTAGTTAATGTCTGTCAGTACACATGGTATCTCTTGTGTAGCAATAACTGGAAAAGAGGACACAAAATGAAGCAGTTTGCTAAACATGAGGTAATACTTTTTGCTGTGGGGGTGTCTGGGCATGAGAACAAGTTGCCTAGAGAGTCTCTGCCTTTTGAAATCTACAAAAGTCATCTGGAAAGAATGCAGAGCAGCACTCTCTGACCAATTAATTGAGCAGGCTCATTAGACAAGATGACCTACAGTCTCAGCTTTTCTGTGATTCTGTGATTTATCTTGCAGTCAGTCAGCCCATATAATCCTATAAGACTGTATGCAACCTTACATGCAGTTCCTCCTTCTGGACACCACCTATTCCCAAAACACTCATACTCCTGTTCACCAGTATGTTAGGCTCCCATTGTACTTTTCAAGAATCCTGCTGTCAGTTAATTCTTCCCTTTAACCTCAAACACAAATTTACTGCTAACTTGTTTATGTATATTCTAGAGAGTAGAATATTGATTACTATTACTCACTACCTCATGTTCTTAACAATCCTTCTTTCCCAGACACAATGATGAGATTTATTCCCTTAGCTCCATTTTACTAGGTTATCAGGCTCTGCAAGTTTTAATATAGACTGTTAATTTCATTGATTATACCATAAGACATATTCTTGACTTTTTTTTCAAACAGAATTTTTCTTTTTTGGACAAATATAATCAGAATTGTACATAATATTTCAGTTAATTTCTCATTGGTTGTCTTGGCCTTCTGAGAACAGCTGATCTGAAATAGTAGAATCCTTTGTGAAACACCAGCTTTCCTGACTGTCTAAAGTAACTGACAAAATTGATTACCCCGCAAGATGTTTTTCTTTTTCTTCCTTCTAAAATTACCAAAAAAGTCAGAAAGAATTTGCATTGATTAACCTGTGCAATCACTGCTTGCAAGATGACAAGCCTCTGGGGAGTGTTTTGTCAACCACATCAGAAGTACTAAGTGCCTGTTTCATACCAGTCAGGGGTTTGCATTCTCACCATTGTAGTTGTGATAGAAGTAGAATTTGTCTGTTATTTATTCAGCACCTCACAGTCAGCTCAGATAGACACTCACCATAAGGAAATTCTATAATGCAGTTCTAGGCTTTTAGAAATTTATACAAAACAAAGAACCTGATCCTAGTGTCAAGATGACTTAAATATTTCATATTTTTGAGAAAAAGTCTTTACTAATTCACGAAGTGATATGGCTGATGATTCTGGAGATACCTTATCTGTGAGAGACGGACTTCCATTTTCCATTTCACAAACTATAAGTCATATTTATTATTTAATCCATTGCAAGTTAGAGCTTCTATTATGATCACAATAAATCTAGTATTTTAGAATACAGTTACATGTTAAGTTCCTGAGTCCATCTTAATAACAATAAATAATAGAAGTTCAGGTATCTATATGTAAAAGGGCTTTTCAGAAATTTCAGCAATTTCTTTTTTGAATTATGGTATATGCATAAGTACTGGGGAAAGAAAGTGTTATTCTTTTCCAATGGGGGGAAAGGATAAGTGGAACTGCATCACTTAATAGAATACTGAAACTTTTACTTGACTGCAAAATAGTATAGAAAGGGAAAAAAACCAAAGTCATGAAGGAAGAATATTTTGAAGCATGAAGATAAATGAAGGAAAAAGTAACATTCAGGCTGACTGTGAAAAAAAAGATTTAAAAAATGAATAAACAAAAACTTTAAGAAAAAAGAATCTGTTCAATTCTTGATTAGATTTCTAAGTAAAACAAGTAAGGAAGATATCATTCAAAACCTGACTAGGATAGACAGCACCCAATGAACTTAATAATATCAACTAAACCTGCATTGGCAGAGAGACAGATGACAAGACTTGTTCCTTCTTTTCCAACGATAGCATTTAAGACCCATGAAGCAAACAGTGATCAGTATGAGCAGTGGATGCTGAATCTAATTTTCATTTCTGTAGACCTTTTCTTTCTTAAAAGTTGCAGTGTGAACAGGTAATTGGCAACCACCGATTAATTGTCTAGTCAAAGCCAAAGGGCCAGCTGGCATGAATTCACATCCCTCTCTCCCAGGGTTCCTAGAGGAATTCTGGGTAAGGTACAAACAGTGTTTTACAGCAGCAATTACTTTATTCCTGGGGCAAAGTACAAATAGAAGAGGGTATGTATATGCAGCAAGAGCTTGTTTCCCATTCCACTGTGACTGAGGAAATGACAACCAGTTGGCAGTGGGCCATGCAAATAAAAAATACCAGCTGGAAAACTGGATTATTTTTGTCCCAGATGGCAAAAGGTATGTTGGATGACAAGAAAATATGTTACCAAGTACAGAGCAATCTATTCCTTGATGTTTATTTAACTCTCAAGTTACAAATTAGTTCATAAATCAAAGTAAAGGACCTTGTCATTGTGCAGAAGATATTTGGAGGATCTGACACCATATTATCCAGAATAATTGTAGTGGTGATATAAAACTGATTTCAACTAACTACTTTCTCAAACGTTTTATGAAATCTCAGCTTTCTTTTAATATCTCTGTGAATATTTCTCCAGAACTCTTTATTATTTGCTGGAAATGTTTTGACTTCTTAGGAACTTAAAATACTTAATTTAATTTCATCTTCTTCCCATTCAATAGTGTTTTACTTCCAGATGAAGCATCAAATATCTTAAAGAAAAATTAATCAGTTACTTTGGAGCAGAGGAATTAGATCATTAAAATTTAAGATTATGATTTATGTCTAATTGGAAATACTCTATCTAGATACACCTCTGATATTTAATTTCATAACAGAGTGAAAATATTTTATTTTTATTTTATTTTATTTTATTTAGAATCTTACCTTTTCTTCTCCCTCATTGGATTTCCTGAAACGAGTTCTCATGGTTGTTGAACTCAGACTTTATGCAAATTCAGCTGTGAATAGGTCAATTATGATTATCTGATATTGCTATGTTTTAACATTGATTTGCAATATCATTAATTTAAACTGTCCTGGTGACATTAAAAAAATGTCAAATAGACACATCTGCTTTTAGGTTTTGAGTATTTCATGCCAGTATTTATCTGAGATGATTGTGTTAGTGGCAGCCCTAAAAGATGAGTGTACTTTCCTATTGCATATTGCATTTAAAGTAAAAGTAAAGAATTATATATTAGGATAGAGTATTAATTGTTTGCTTTATCAAGAATGTTACAAACTGAAAGAATGGTATTTTGAGGAGATTTAATTTTAGCTAGTATTGAAGATGACATATTGTCAAAGAATGAATTGGGCATAGAATGAGGAGAAGCAGAGGTTCTTTGGGAAATAATAGATGATCCCTAGAGGATCTTGTTCAGTTCCCTCATAAGTGAGATATATTCTATGACATTTTCTTCACATTTTGAGACTTTCCTTTTGTATAAAAATTTCCCTCAAGCATGCAACAATATGTGTTTTATATAAAATATTTATCCCTATAGTACTCAATATTTAGAAATTAATCTGGTAACACAAAGTTGCATATTTACTAAAGCCCAGGTCTTCCACTAGTTAGCACATAGCAATTTACTTTAGCTGCTAGTGTTATCTAAGTCTTTTTACATTATCCAGTAGCTAAAAATGTCTAGAAATGTGCAAAACATGATGCATCCTTTGAAGAGCTAACATTTTATAGCTGTGTGATTACAACAACTTAAATAGTTTCTGAAGATTTGTGGCATGAGATCTCAGTGGTCTTATAGTTCTGACTCATTAACACACAGGCATTACTAAGTGTAAATGAAATGCAAAAAGGCAAACGTGTAATGTGTATATCCTGAAAATGCCATGTTTTCTAACTTTTAAGTGTTTCTTTTGCCGAAATGCATCTGAAGAGATGTAACAGGGTCTCTTTTTTTCCATTTCTGTTTTATCTCCATTAATGAAATTAATAAGAATAGTTTGTTCACTGTCCTTTGGGGTTATTTATTTGCTTGTTTTATATCTAAAATATTATTACTCTGATATTGTTCATATGACATCTTGACCAGGATGTGCTAACTCAGCTTTTAAATCAATAAGATTTTATTCCCACAAATTGGAAGCTGCAAATATGACATATTGATTTCCTAAGCCTTTCTTATGTAACTTTTTGAGTTTTTAGTTGTCTTCTCAATCCGTCTTCCAGAAGCCATTTTTCAGAATCCTTCTATTACAATTTACTGTTACTAGCACACTAAATCTTGCCTTTGGCTAGAAATAATTTTGTGATTTGGCATGGTATATGGGTAGGTACACACTCTGGAAATTTTTTGTTTAATTTATTAAACATAAAAATACATATGCTAATAATATCTCTTTGTAAAATAAAAAAATAAAAGATGCAATTTATTAATAAATTAATAACTTGAAGATCTACTTATTTAATGTTTATTCTAATCACAGGATTTACTCCCCATTATTGCAGTCATTATACACTGTCTCCATTGCCATGGCACAAGGAATGTCGCAAAATTCCTTTTTAAAATGATGTTTAACTGATAACATACAAGAGTCATAAACGGCTATTAAACAGCTATTGTGTCTCCTAAAGACATAGTATTATAATGAAAACAAATTATATGAACTAAGTCATTTTTACAGGATGACTTTGTGCCCACAGTGGATAATAAAAAATGTATGTCAAACACCGATTTTACTCTCTTTACTTTGATATCTAAATTAATATCTAAATTCATATCACAAGGTCTAGTGCTACTCTGCTTAACTCACATGTATTCCACAATTTAATTTGTTTTGCTACAATATATCGGTATTTAGCATTTGAATTGTTAATAATAAAAATTATACAACATGGTGTACAGAACTTTTAAATAGAATACTTATCTCTGCCATTACAGGTAAAATGTTTAATGTTAAGATGTAGATAGACTGAGTTCATTCAGGTTCAAAATTGTTCTGAGTATATCTGCTGACAGAAAGAAATTAAGGAGCAGCTAAAATACAGATGTAAAACAACAAGGACAAACAAATCTCTCCTTTTTATTATTACTGTTTTGTTGGTCTATTATACCAACATATTTTCATTAGGAAGTACCTATTGAATAATAATCTACATACAAAGCCCTGGGACTGTTTTTGTAATGGATGGAAGGGTGAAACCTATGCAGAAGACATTGTGTCAGATGAAAACATCCTAGAATAACTTTAGAGATATTTTCAGATATGTTCTTATTCTTTTAAATTCTGAGATAAAATGATTATTACCTTCCTCTGTATTTTTTAGGTAACAGAAAAATGGCCATAATATCTTTGAAGTATCTAGGAGGAAAAATTATTGCCAGTGTGCATGATCTGCTGGCTGACTAATACTCAGAAGAAGTAAGCCACTGCAAATATTTACTGTAACGTGACTGGTTTTGGTGGGAGATTTAGGGGTGGCTTGTTGCTATTTTGTTTGTTTTATTGGTTGGGGTTTGGATTTGGGTTTTGGAAGGTTTTTTTTGGCTATTTTATCTTTTTTACTTATTTCAGTGGGGGGAAAAAAAAGTTCCTGCCACTAACAGATGAGGAGAAAGCACTTTTTGAGATTCCTTGACCATTAATGTTTAACTTTGCAGTTAATAAATTTTGCAGTTTATAAGTGAGAGTGATCCCTTCCCACTGATGGAAGCATTTTAAAATAAGTGCATAGGCTAAAATCTTTCTCTTCATACCTGTACTTTTTACTTCTCCTATGACTGTTTTAAGAATATCATTGTTTCTTTCCAATGAGCAAAGATTTACCATCCCCAGAATAAATCTGTTAACAAAATCATGGAGTCATATTTATAGTTCTCAATTTCTTTTTCAATAACTCAATAAAATTATTTTTGTTTGCTAATGCACTGTGTTCCAATAAGGATGCATCCGGTTTTAATAACAGGAACTCAAATCAAGAGATGTGTTCTTTTTAACTATACTTTAGATTATCTACAGCTATATCAGGATAAAGATAATTTATCACAAAGTTTATATTTGTGATTTCCAACAGAAAACTTCCATTTGCATGGCCTTTCTGACAGCATTGCTTCTGACAGAATATACATTTCATCTTATGCTTCAGGTAGGTTCTTTTTAAATCCATTATGTTGAATAGAGTAGTCTTTATCCTACTAAGATAGATAAGCACATCTAGAGAATAAAAAAGCCAGCTACCAGGATAATGAAAATGTGCACACAAACCTCAGATCTCTCCTACTTTCAGGACTCCCTTGTTTTGCCCCTGTGGTGCCTATCTACAGCTCCACCATTTACTGCTCCCTCCCAGGTACCACTACCTATCCTACTAGGTAGGGATTAGTACTTCAGGCCTTATGAAGGAATGCACTAACAACCATAGATGACACTAAGTGAAATACACAGGCATTTGGTAAAAACCCTAAATTACGTGTGTTTTGGTTTTCTTTTTGAGGAAAAAGTAGTAGTTTAGTTACTGATTAGAAACTACCACTTGAAGACCCTGATCAAAACAAGCAACTACAATTAAAGCTATATTTGATTTTCATAATTCATGTTGAAAACCTGACTTTTTCAGGGACACACGAGCAGCATGATTTGATCCCTTACTGTATCTGATGGTACTGTGTTTTTGAGGATCATTAGTTTTACTACATCTAGAGTTACTGTTGTTTATCGTTGCCTGTAATGGCCAACAACTTGACAGAACACTAATAATGTTCCAGAAATAACCTGCAGCCAAAATCTCAAGTCAAAATGCACTGGAGATTTGGCTTTCTTAGATTATTTGTCATTGATCTGAATTTTTAGATTCACAGTTTTAGCTCAATGTCTAGCTATTTCTTGATATCATTTAGTGGACTGATAGATATTCATATCAGGAGGAAGAAATTCACGGAAAAAATCCCTCAAAATTTAAATAAGTATTTAAAATATTTAAGTATTTAAAAAGATTGAAAGTATTAACATGACAACCTGCTAGCATTATGTTTGCCATAACTAGTTCTCATTTCTTTTCCGCAGTCAGCTACATTTGAACTAAGAAGATATATTATAAAAATAGCATATGATTACAGGATGTTTATAATAATATCTTTTGAAACATCATCAATTCAATTTTTTCTGTTTTCCAGCTTTACACTCTGGACATGAGAGATTTAAATGCTCTCATGCTCCTGTTCATAATGCTTGGTTCACAATGCTCAGCAGGTATCGAAAAACATATACTGTAAATATTCTGAGCCAGCAAGTTAGAAGGGCTGTGCAATGAGATAAGAGATTTTTTTAAAAACTGCTATTACCAAAAAAGCAGATAAATGCTGAGGTTGGGAGAATTTTCTCAAGGATTCTTTGCAGAATAAGTGAGGAACATAAACAGCACAGTCTAAGTACTTAAACAATCTTAGATTAACAGCAATGGAAGATGGCTAACCTGTAAACATAATTGCTTGCAAAAAAATATTGGAAGTATTACAATTCTTTATATTTTTTAATTCCTCAATCTTTCTAAACATCTGTTTAATATCACTTATTCTAGGCATGCAGAAAACTATGTATTAATGCCACAACCTAATTTCCTCAGCAAGGTACTTAGGAATCCTTATTTTTCCTTTGATGGCTAGAGGTAAAATTTTCATTCAATTTAATATTAATCATTTCAAGAGTGCACCAGGAGCTGAGATATATTGTGAAGACATTTGAGAGATTCTTAGCAGATAAACTGGATAGACTATTTAATTGACATATAATGTTAAAAGTGATGAAGAAAGAAAGAAAGAAAGAAAGAAAGAAAGAAAGAAAGAAAGAAAGAAAGAAAGAAAGAAAGAAAGAAAGAAAGAAAGAAAGAAAGAAAGAAAGAAAGAAAGAAAGAAAGAAAGAAAGAAAGAAAGAAAGAAAGAAAGAAAGAAAGAAAGAAAGAAAGAAAGAAAGAAAGAAAGAAAGAAAGAAAGAAAGAAAACAAAACAAAGTAAAATGGTCTGAAAAGAAAATAGGACTGGAAAAAAACATTTACTAGAAGAAAAAAATTTTTTGCATAAGCTGCACACATGAAAAACACAAGTCTTCTTACTCTATGCAGGAATACATAGGAATGCAGATAAAACAAGGATACTTATCCATCTTCAATTTGCAAGAGGGTTTTTTTCATACTTACATGTAAGTGAATTATTTACTTTCAACTACCTATTTTTGCAAGCCCAAAAAGTACAACTGTAAGCATATATATTTGTTTCATAAATAGATATATATATGAGTACACATTCCCATTTCAAATGTAGCAAGGAGATAAACTGGGAGATCAGAACTGTGCCTCTCTGCATATGCTTACTCAGCAGCTAGATTGTAATCTATAGCTTAGAAAATGTATTTAACATCACTAAATTAGATAGAAACCCTTGCTCTGCATTTTTTATTTCAATCCCAATGAATACATTGAGCCTCAGCATAAAAGATGGTCAAGACTTTTCATAATAGAGGAGCTGGTTTCAGTGCAAAATACTGGTTCATGAGCAAAAATATTACAGAATCACACGTTGGTCTTATAAGTAACCTGTAGGAAAGATTTCTCAGATTCAAGATGTAAGGTCATGTCAGTGAATAAAAGCATGTAATAATGGAAGATTTGTGGATTAGGTTGCTTCTCTGGAGTACTTAATATTCCAGTGGTACATTACTACTGCTAGATTTCTCCTTTTTAAATTTGCATTTCCTTATTTGCAGGGGAAACTTTCCCAAACTTTTCAATCTTTTCTAAATCTGGAATATAATTTAATTATTAAATATATTCAAACCAAGATGTTCTTGGAGTCATGCTTTCCTCTGGGCAATGTTACTAAGGCATGAGCATCTCTTAGTCCATATCCATATGTGAAATAGAATGATTTCTTCACCAATTTAGATGAAGTGGTTAAGATTAAAATGTCTTATTACTTTTGAAAAATTGTGCATGCCTTGGGGACCAGGGAAGAGGGGTCAAACAGACAGTCTTCTGCCTGCTTTCTAGAGGTACTTTCTTTTCATTCATGTAGAAACTTTAATTATTTTAATCTTGTGCATATAACCACAGCTTTACTTCACTGAAAGATCTTTGCAAAAAGGCAACACATTGTGGGAAATGCTGTAGTGAAAAACATTACCATCCACTTGTGAACCGTGTTGGTTTGTCCAGTCTTTTTGGTGAAAAGTTGCTTTCTTCTTCACCTGGCCTCAGTAAGGACAATAACATTGCATTGACTTCAGAATACACTAGATCTGAAATGAAATAAATAAGATCCAAAATAAAATGAGCAAAATCTCAGTGAAAAACAACAAGCCAAGCAAAAGTGAATGTTCTACTCGATGTTATGCTTGCATATTTCTCATAACAAAGAAATAAAATCCTAATAAAAGCCTAAATATCTCCTTTTTTGTTTTGAACCTATTACTCCTTGTCCTGTCACTACAGTTCTTGACAAGGAGTCCCTGTCCAGTTTCTCTCCAGGCCCCCTTCAGATACTGGAAGATGGCTATGAGTTCTTTACACAATATCTGTAATATAAGGATGCATAACATATTCGTGGGTTCCCTTTAAATTATATGCCTTGAGATGTATGGAGGTGAAATTTGGTACAGAACCTGGTGAAATTTGTGATATTTCAACATTTAGTAAGTGGAAACTGATTTGCCAGTGAAAAGCAGCATTATTTAAAATAGATAATAATAGCAAATTAGAATTATTATGAAATCAAATTACAGTACCTCTTTTCTTCATGCAAGTTGTTAGACTAATAGGGGTTCAGTAAAATCATTCACAAATACTTTCTCTATTACCTATTTTAAGGGTATGGATTTGTCAGTCCTTAAATCGTAAATGTGACTGGGACACTAACACCTTTAAAACAGAAAAAAAAATTAAAATAAAATGAAAAAAAAAGTTAATCATTTCATGAAACTCCAGCCTCATACTTATAATCTAAAATATCTGTTCTACTGGCTGAGTAAGGAATGGGTTTTACTTTTATTTAGAGGCCTAATAAAGGAACCTAGGAAAAAACACAGTCAGATCTTATAATGAAATTTACATTTTAATGAAACTATGAGCACATTATTTTTCCTATCATTAATAACCTTCCTTTTAATGAATTACAAATCAAGGTCGTGCTACGAAAAACCTCTTCACAAATCATTTCCTTCTGCTTGCATTGCAGAAACAAAACTAAAGTAAACATCCAACTTTTTTTCTCCATATGCATTTTTCATTATCTTAAGTTTTTAGTTACAGACTAAATATTCTGGTCTTAATCCTTAATGCAAAATTGTTTTAGAAGAAAATGAAAATCATCAAAACCTTTATAAATATCCATTTTAAGATTATCCTTTAATCCTTGGCCTCCTGTTTATACCAGTCTCAAGGTTAGACGTGAAATAGCAGCTGATGTCTGATGTCCTTTAATGTCCTGCCCAGTATGGGTCCTTTTGAAGCAAATCTAACCTCAGCAGCCCCTTAGCCTGTTCAAACTGTTTTTTTTCTGTTTCTTAAGAAACATTTATATTTTGACTTACATTTCAAAACAGTAATATTGAATCTTTTAGGAGTTACAAAAATAAATTTAGGCAGTTATTCACAGTTGCAAATGTGGAGCAAACAGAGCTTGAAGAATTATTGCAAAAATTAAGACTGTAGAAAATTATCTATGAAATTTAGAAAGGTAAGCATGTACCTGCTTTGAAGTGTGTAGTTTTGTCATTGCTTAACTACATATTAACATACATAGTTAATACAGCCTCTCTTTTGGAAACTGCATATTTTTTAGAATTTGGTAATTCTAAGGGAAAGATCTGTAATATCCAGTAATGTTACATACTAATACTAAAGTGCAGTCTGCTGTAATGAATCACAGCAGAACCTAAACAAATTATTTCTTAATAAACAACAAATAAAAATCTGTCCAATTATTTTGTTAAGTTTCAAGTACATTTATAAATTTGAGTTAAAAATCAGTTCTGAATTGATTTTAGATCCTTTTTCATACTACTATTATAGAAAAATATTTCAGACGAAAAGTGGATATACTGTAAGGTGTATCTCTGTAGAGCTAGTTAAAACCAGTAAGAACCTTATATCTATCAGCTCAAAGATTTCCATTATTCCTTTCATATGTAACAGCAGTTTCTAATTGTTGAGTCCACTATTTTTTTTCAAATTCAACATATTTTCCATTACTTTTTTCAACACAAATGCTGAAACATGCCATGTAAGGAACTTATGAAGTATTTTGAGAAGTGTATTTTGCAATACTTTAGGATAATAGTTCAAAATTACAGATCTTTGCCTGTGAGTAGTGAATAGTGTAGATTTTACTATAGTTATAAGCAGGAAAAAATTCCAGTGTTAGAAAAATAGAACTGTGACTGATTATTCTTACTTAGCACCTTTTAGGTGATTGACAACTGGTAGCCTAGATATCAATAAAAAGGAAAGCATTCACCATATTCTCTCATTTAACTTAGCAGAACTAGAAAAGCTATCAGATGTGCATACAAATTTAGATGAACTCATTTTTCCCTAGATATTTCTCAAAAACCTGCCAGAGCTCAGAGACAATTTTAGAAGATTTGAGCTTTTAATGACAGATTTAAAAATGAAGTATTTATGGCCATACGAAGTCTCCTGCTGTTGTCACTAACACAATAGCAGAACTATGTATCTGGAAAAACTGAGATATAAGTTAAACATCAAAGTGACATAATGTGGAAAACAGGTGTGTGACAGTTCTGAAAGAAATTTTAGAAGGAGGAACCTGAGAACCAATTTTCATCATATTTATTTAGACAGAAGTTTATTTTAATGACTTAGTTTGTTACTGGTGCATGACAGCCTTACCTTCTGTGGTGTTCAATTAAGGTCTTAGAAAAAGTTTGAATTTTACATATTCTCTGGAAATCAATATGAAGTCATTTTACAGAATTACAAAAAAAAAAAAACCCTCAAGAGCCTTGAGGTCAATCATTGTCCTTTGGCTGATTTCTGCATCTCTTGGAATGATTAGACACCTAATTAATATATTCAAGTAATACAGGTTAGAGCTCTGTACTTTTAGCCTATAATGATGGAATTTCTGCTAAATCAGTTTATCATTCCTTCTTGTATGAGAGAGTTTCATTAACCTGAAAACAAGAGCTGTCATTTCTTACCATACTTTTTAACTCTTCCAATCAAGAGTTCTTTTCAAATAAAGTTGATGTCATTAGGTGATTTTATTACAGATGCATTTTACAAAACAATCAAAGTAAATTTCAGAGTACTTTTATATGAAATAATAACCTATGGTTTTCTTTTGATCATGATGGCCCTTTATAACCCTTGGTCATTGGCCATTTTGTTACTGTATGAAATTTATTATGTGAGCGTAAATACTCAAAATTAGTTATTTAAATTCACCTTGGTTTTTTATTATATATCTATAATAAAAAAAATACATAATTACATCAAGCCTGATAGATACCAGTTTATTTTAGCTTAGAAGCTCAACCTAAAATAAAATAATTTTTATGCTGTTTGCTTGTTCATTTTTAACAGATGTTTAATAATATGTCCATTTAAAATACTTTAGACATTAGCTCTTCTGCAGGCCCACATATATTATGAAATTTTGATTGGAATATAAACTCAGGCTACTCTATATGAACAATTTAATTCCACTTTATGTTTACCATTTTACCTGCCTTTATCATTGAAGAGTGTATATTTTGATATATCTTAATCAGAAAACTTAATCAGAACACTCATGTCAGTGTGATAAAACACAGCCACATGAAAATCATCCCACTAATAATGTATATCCATTCATAGAGTAGTTTGCAGTCTATCACATATACAGATGTTTAAACACTTAATAGACTGCTACTTTCAAAAAAACAAACTAAGTGAGAAATCTCAGGGATTTCTTGTCAAGTATTCAATTTCACTACCCTGTGTCCTTACATAGATGGACCTTTTGGTCCCAGAGAATTCCTGGATGACAAAATTAAAGATTTAAAATTGAAAACACAGGTCAATCAAGAAAAATCAAGTAAGACATATGAATGAGAGAGCAGTCATATCCTTGTCAAAAGACTTCGAGCTGCAGTTGCTTAGAGGGTTGCAACTACTAGGCGCAAGTATCAAATATATTCAATATATTCTTCAGTCTAGCACTTTTGGCCAGAGACAAGAAACTCAACCAAAAGAAATCTATTTTAGGCACAGCATACAGACAATATCATCTAAATTATGATGCTTTTCAAATACAGAACAAAAAGAAGACTAGCATGAGTTTTTCTTCCTTTCATCTGTTACTTTTACAGATTTATCATTTACACCTACTTTTACAGATTATCATTTACACCTTCTTTTTTCTTATTTCTAGTACAATCATAAAGGAGCTGTAAAGTGGCTTTTTATGCCACTGGCCCTGCTATTTGATTAAATGTGTTTTGAGCTGCTAATGCACATGTACATATACATGCAAACACACACATTCATGTCTTAATTGTCATCACTTCTTACTCTCTTATGGAAACAACTTTACAGCATCCTCTTCATCTTCTTTTAGTTTGTTTTGCTTTTTACCTATGGAATTATAACTTTTCAAATGTCCAACAGATATCCTGAGAGATTTCCCAGTAATGTGTTTTCTTCCCCATCGCCTTTTTTTGTCAGAGCAAGTAACAGTACTACATTGTTTGAATCTTAAAAGAGAAATCTCTGTTTTAAGCAGACCTTTTTAAGTAGAAGAAAGAAAAAGAATGCTGGCTAAAAGATTTTATTTATATTTTTCATTACAGTTCCTGAAATCTTTATGTAATGATATATACTGGTCTACTGTGAATTGATCCAAATCTGTTATGTAGTGTTTAAGCTTAAAAATTCAATGTATACAATGCATATTTTTCTGGGAAGTGTTTTTTGGTAGAACTTGTCGGCTAATTAAAATGAACTATAGCTTGAACAGCGATCTTTGTTGAAATCTGCTGTTTTCAGTTCAAAGAAACAGCTTTTAAATATATATCTTCTACCCCAATAATCCAAAAAAATCTTCATGTCTTCATGCTGTAAAACATTAGTAATTAACTAGACTAATTTTTATAAAGCCTTTTTCACATCTAGGCACCCATGCCATATTTTGTGGATTCTATATTGTATTTTCAATTCAGTATGCGAGGTCTTGGCTTTGATTTTCTAGTGCAGATACTGGCAAGAATATACATAACATGATGCATTTGTAAAGGAAGAAAGGTTTCACCTTGTAAAATAAATTTTTCAATGAATCAGAATGACTAGACTAGTTTAAGTCACTGATGGATACAATAGAATAAACAATTTTCTCTATATTACAGCTAATGAAGCTAGCAGTGAGAATATTTTGTTTATTTTTAAAGAGTTAATAAACAAAAGTGAAGTGAGAAGCACGAGTTGTTGATTTTGAATCTCTGTCATGCAAAAAGTACATTTGCCCAAGTAGTATTCATTAGTTTCCACTATAGTCAGAAGTCAATTCTGTGCATTCACACTTCAAAATCTGCATCTCACTTATCTCTCTCTACCTTTTCTATATTACATCACATTTACATCATTTACGTGTGTGTGCAACATTAGTACTTCACTTATGTATAACCCATACAGAGACAGACAGAAATATGCTTTTGAAACTCATTAAAATATCTATGTCGAACTGTCTTCGTTTTAGTAAACTCAAGTATTTAGGTATGTTATATTCCCCTATTGAAGAAAAATAAACCCAAGACTGCACACTGGAATAGAACAGTCGACAAGGTTTACTTGAGAAAGTATATATGGAAAGAAAGGAAATTTAAAGAAGGAAGGCACAGAGAAGGAAGGAGGGAGTAGATCTTCAGCAATGCCTGAGCGAAACATCTATATGGCCAACTCTGTGGCCTTGGAAAAATCCATGAGTGACTTTTGAGACAGCAGTACTGCCTGAAAAACCATTGTGTCTGAGAACAGGCAAATAGTCTCCAGCTGTTCCATTCTTTCCCTGTTCATTAGTGTATGTCTTCTTGGCAGGATAAAAATTGTATGATTATACTCAGTCTGTCACCGCTTTCCTAAACCAAGTAAAATCTCCTCATTTCAGCTTGTAAACTGGATAAATCCAGTCCAAAGTACTTTCTAGGAAAAAAAATGCTATCTAAAGACGTGCTTCTGTAAATTTTTTTTTGGATCACAAAATATACGGGAAGACTCAAGTATTTCTGTGTTTTTAATCCCTTCACTGTCTTCTGGTGACATAATCACATATATATGAAAATGTTCGTTTTGCTCCAATTTAAACTTATATAAGGAACATTTAATTTGTGGTTACTTTCTAACTTTCTAACTGTCCTTTTGTTCTGCTTCATGTGGATACTGGGATTTTTCACCAGTCACGGCAACTCCCTAGTCACCTTCTCTCTGTCACTCATTCTTGAAGAAGTTTTATCAGATAGTTGGGCTACCATTGCAAAGAACTGTTGTATTTAGCCTGCTTTTTATGGAAATTCTACTACTTTTTTTATTATTGATGTCATACTACTTTTAGCCTTTTCTAGTTTTATTAGATTATTTCTAGTCAAAAACTCATGTAATAGTCAAGGTGTGGATATATTACAGTTAAAAAGAGTATTGTAATAAAGATAGTCAACCACAATAAAAAGGATGACAAGTCATCCTTTTCTACTTAAATACATATGGCATATTTGAAAAGAACAAGTAAGTGTAGAATTACAATGTTACAAATTTATCATTTGAAGAAAATGTGGCTCCAAGAGAAACAGATAAAACAAATGAATAGGAGTCATGTAGCTTTTGCTTGTTTATTTATGACAGCTGTATGTCAAACTTAGTTGATAAAAAATTTGAAATTATCCAGTTTCACCTAAAAATCAAATCCACATAATGGAGTGCTCATTATAAAAGCTGGTCAGAATTTTTTTATTTTTAAAAAATTTCTTTTGACGGAAAAATATTCACTTCAAAACCAGATCTTAAAGAAGAAATATGTCATCCCTTGGACTGAATTTCTGAACAAGACACCAAGGACACACAGAAAAGCAGAAACCTTCTCAGCTCTGTTGCTAGGACTTCCATCAGAGATCCACAATCAGATCCATATTCCTACCTAAATCAATTAATCCTTTCTATGAGTAGCCTTAAGCAGAGGTCTGGCCACACTGTATGCTGGAATATCCTCAAACGTGGAACTAGGACAGAAAGCTGACTCATAACCATATTTTACAGCGCGCACCAATAACATAATTAAATTTTGAGTGATTGATAAGTCTCAACATTTCCAGGACCTTTTTTTGCAGAATTTTTCTCTTGCAGCTGTCCTTGCATCTGTGCTGTATTACTGATACTATACAAGGAAATTGTAGAGTCCCAATGCCACCTACAGTGAGCAGAGACAGTGCTCTGAATTCAGACTGTCAGTAAAAGTAATATGCATATTCGTGTTAAGCTTCACAATCACCTTGGTCTTCTCCCTACTGAAGCATAATTTTAACAACACAGATTAGAGACAGATGCCCTTCCTACCTACCCTGGAGATTCGTTCTCTAATCATCAGTAGCAATATTGTACTCTAGCTGATGTTTGGGCAACAAAATTTCCTTTTAGTTAGCAATATACACACTCCTCTGAGGACAGGGAAGTTCACTGGAATAGCTTGGAGACATGTGGAGTTTGATTTTTTATTTGTCTAAGCCTGATCATCTAATGGAAATTTCTACAAATTATGAAAATCCTATAATTAGTTTGATTTTCCTTAAAAACAAAAAAAGTAAGAGCACAAGGATAATAACATCCTATTTTAAAAAGCCAGACTGGTGTTTTTTTTAGTAGCTCAAGTCATTCTGTAGGAAATATAATTTTCTTTTATGGAATGAAATGCCAATTTTTTGAAGATATGGCTGTCATGAATCCACATGACTGACAGTTTCTAGCACAATTTATGTCAGTTACAGTAGCAAGACTGAAAGCTTGTATTATTTGTAATCAAGCAGAATACTATTTGTCCTAGAAAGACATCTTCAACTGCACACTAATAACAAAGACAGCAACGAACACAAGTCATTTACTGGCACACTGGTAGAGCTGCTATGCCTTTACTTATTTGCACATTTTTCCACCATTTAAAGGTTATATCCTAAAGAGGCTCCTAGGTGAAGATAGGAAATATTTTCAGAAATTACGACAATTATTGCATAATCACAAGAATAAAACAAACAAACAAACAAACCCAAGCAAACAAACCTAAGCAAAAAAAACCACAAGAGGACTGGGATATTTTCCAAAGCTATTTGTTTCCCAGTATTATTGGAGAAAGCAATTAAATTTTGCTTCTGCTACATTTAAGGAAATGTGCCTCACATTAAACTTTTTTGAACAAAAAAAAAGGAAGAAAAAGGAAAATGAAGAAAGTATTTTTCATGTTTTGAGTCACTTTATATCTCATTTGATCTACCACCTGTAGTTCTGACCTTTACTTGTTTTCATTACTCAGAGCTTGTGTTTTTGGCAATTATATTTTGCCTGGTGACAAGCATTATCAGCTTCTCACCTAGGGCTGGTTGAAACACCTGACATATAAGAGAATTTTAACAACTTCAGCAGGCAAACAAGGAGGAAAACAGAGCAAAAGCACTGAATTGCCTGAAATATTCAAGTGCTTAGTCTGCAGAAGAAAAATTGTTTGCAGTGTTTGGATAGATTGTTGTGAATATAAGGACGAAGTGAAGTAGCTAAAAAGTCATCCTGATTCATTTGGAACCTACTCCAATCATTTTTCAGCCACCAACAGAGCACCACTTGGAAAATCTATAGAAGAGACTACGAGAAGTAAGTCTTGAGGAATATGTACCCTTATATTATCAAACCCATTAGTGATGTGTCCTGTTATGGTAAGGACATTTTTTTTTTCCACAACATATAACTGCTACTCACATGTAGATGTGAAGGGGCCAAGCATGTCAAATAGGTAAAATTATCCTGGAGAGTGTTTATAAAACCTCTGTCAGCAGGTGAGGGGAGGTGATCTTGCCTTTTTACTCAGCCCAGGTAAGGCCACAACTGGAGTGCTGTGTGCAATTCTGGACTCTTCAGCATGAGCTGGGGCTCCGGGAAAGAGTCCAGTGGAAAGCGGCACAGATGATTAAGGGGCTGGAACACCTCTCTTATGAGGAACAGCTAAGGGAGCTGGGCCTGTTCAGCCCCAAAACAACAGTGTGGGGATTTAATCAATGTCTATTAGTATCTGAAGAGAGAGTGTAAAGAGAATGGAGCCAGACTCTGCTCAGTAGTGCCGAGCAATAAGACAAGAGGCAACAGGCAGAAACTGATGCACAAGAAGTTCCACCCAAATGTGGAGAAGAACTTCTCTGCTGTGTTAGTGACTAAGCACTAGAATAGAGTGCGCAGAGAGATTGTGAGGTCTCCTTCTCTGGATATATTCAAGAACCATCTGTATGCCAACCTGTGCAATATGTTCTGGGATGACTCTGTTGATGAATCGGAGATTGGACAATTTGACCCCCCCCGGTGGTCCTGTCTGACCTTAACTATTCTTTAATTCTTTGAAGACTTCTGGAACATCACTTAAGCAAAAAAAGTGGACATTTCTATCAAAATTGCAAGAAAAAATTTTAGAATCTAAGTGTTACTATCATACCTCAATACACTAGCATTTTCATTGATAAAAATTCTTGCTAATGTAAACCTTAGAGACAAATCTGTGAATTTAATCTCCTATTCATGACATCTTCAGCTTTTAAATTAAACTATTCATTTGTACTTAAGTGGTTTTAAGGGGAAGCAATTATATTCCTATTTATAATGGAAGATTTAAAAAACAGTCTAGGAAAATAATGAACTGTATTTAATTTATAACGTATACATATACATAGAAACAGTACATATGCATAGAAGCAATACATATATATCTCTCTTTCAGGTGTCACTTTTTCACATATAATTCATAAAATGCAAGACAATCATGACTGCTTAGTGAAAATGCATTTTAATTCTCTGCATCTATGCCTGAAAAATATTTCTGCATAAGAAAGATAATCCTTTAGCTGCAGTGATAAACACAGAATCAGAATTGTTGGGAGTTCACCTAGTTTAACCTTCCTCCTAAAGCAGGTTCACCTAAAGCAGGTTGCACAGGATCACATCCAGATGGAGTTTGGATATCTTCAGAGAGGACCCTCCACTACCTCTCAGGGCAGCCTGTTCCAGTGCTTTCCTATATTCAAAACAAGGAAGTTTTTCCTGATATAGAGATCAAATTTCCCATGTTTCAGCTTGTGTCTGTTGCCCTATATCCTCTTGCTAGGCACCTCTGAAAAGAGTATGTCATGATCTTCTTGACATCCACCCTTATGTTATTTGTATGCATTGATAAGAATTTCTCTCAATTTCCTCTTCTCCAGGCTAGCACATTACAGCTTCTGTGATATAAGACCTATTATATGTTTTTAATAACACATGAAAATGTGTTATTTAAAAAATTCTATAATTATTTCATTAGATAATAAATCTTAACAACTTGTGAAAGTAACTGTCAACTAATGACTAAAATAATAATCTTTTAGAAGACTGGCATCTTATTCTATCTATATTCTAACTCCTCATGCCACTAATAAATTATTTTGAAGACACACATAAACTACATTATTTATCCTTCATTTTCCATTAAACCTTCTTTTTAAACTCCTCAATATTTTAGTGAAGAGGGTTAACTGACCAAATCACTTTAGTTCCAGGAATACTACTGAAATGAAAGACCTGTTTTATAAACCCCATTTCACAGAATCATAGAATTGTTTTGGGTTGGCAGGGACCTTAAAGATTGTGTAGTTACAACCCCCTGCTGTGGGTCTAGACATCTTTCACTGAAACCAAGGTTCTCAGAGCTCCATCTAACTGGCTTGAACATTTCCAGGGATAGGGCATTCACAACTTCTCAGACCAACCTGTTCTTGTGCCTCACCAGCAATCATACTAAAGAATTTTTTTTCTACTTTCTTTCAGTTTAAAGTCATTATCCCTTATCCTGTCACTATATGTTCTAGTAAAAAGGTCTTTCTCTCCATTTTTCTTGTAGGCTCCTTTCAGATACTGAAAGGCCACAATTAGGTCACCTCAAAGTCTTCCCTTCTCCAGCCTGAACAATCTTGATTATCTTAGAGCTTCCTCACAGGACTCTGATTCAACTTGGTGGTCCTCCTCTGGACTCATACCAACAGTCGATGTCCTTGGTGTACTGGAAAAATTGGCATAGTTCTATGACAAAAGTTAAAGTAACCCAGGAAAAGCCCAGCTGCTCATTATCAACACTGAGACTCTGGTGTTTTCTTTTGTGGAACATTCAAACTGCTGTGAAAATTGACTGCAATGAAATTGCATTTTTTAAATAGAAATATATTTAGTAGTTTTACATCATTACTATTACCAGTTCATGATATTTTTGTGTCTTTTTTTTTCAATGTGGCTGGAATAATTTTATAACAGTGGAACAACTTCGAGGCTGTGCAGTGTTGTGAATGAATGGTTAGGCCACTTAAAGAATCACTTTCAAAGGTATTAGCAAAAGCACAATTTTTTAATAAAAAATTGTGAAAGCATGACTTAACAAAGTACATACAAAAGAAAATTGGATCAGAATCAATTAAAATTTCATTGTATGGATACTGAAGATATGAAGGATAACAGAGCAAAGGATAAAAGAGATGGTCTGTGAAATGCATTACCAAACAAGATATAATATTGAAAGCCATTGTTTTCAGATATTCTTAGAAAAAAGATGATTCTCTAGTGTGGGAAGGTGGCGTATGTACAATATTCACATCAAGCTCTGCAGTGTTCTCTACAGAGTATTGTGAAGAAATCATGCACTTTTCAGAAACACAAGGAATAAAAATTCCTAACACATTTTGATTCCAGCTATACACAATTAGCTGCTTATCCAAGTCTCCCTCAGACTTGTCAAAGTCCTTTAGGAATGATTTTCTTCAAATTCTTATTCCACTAAAAAGGCAACCACAATCTGCTTCACTCCACTGCTCCTGTGGGAGACAAAAGGCAGAGACCACAGGTTGAGATAAGAACAATTCACTGGAAACAGGAATGAAAATAAGAAAACAAAAAGTAACAACAACAGTATTAGTACTAAAAGCATGCAAAAAGAAGATTCACATGCAAAAATACTCAACATAGACCACAATTGACAGTGGCCAATGGATTTCCTACCCCTCCATGCTTCTGTTCCACCCAAAGCCATGTCCTTCCTCCCAAAAGAGACAGTCTCTTGCTTCCACTCTCCACCAATGACATGAATTGGTACAGAATAAAAACCTAGACATGGCCATGTAGGTTTAGTCTCTGCCACCTTACAACCACTGCAAAGAAAATTAGCTCTGTTCTAGCTGAAACCACGACAAAGAGATAAGTGAAAAAATATAGGTCTGTTTCTGTTGGGGATATTTTTGTGGGAAGAAAAACTGCAAAAATTCTTCCCCATTTATTTTTCCAAATTTCTTTGAGCCTTTGTGTTTCAAAAAGTACTCTAGTCAATGTGTTTTTATTGAAATTAAATCAATATCTTTCAGGGATGGATTTCTTTCAGATATCATTCAGTTCTGCAACTAGTTGTTGTTCAGAAGACCTCTTTTTCTCATGTGCTGAATTCTCCAGTCCCAGAGGTGTGGGAAAAAAGCAAAAATTACAAAATAATGCTGAAAACTATACTTTATTAAACATGCTAGAAAAATAAAAATACAATTATTTTTAGACAAGAATCATAAATGTAGCAATTTGTGGTTTTTTAACCAAAAAAGAAGTACAGTTTGATGATGATTTCTTATAGCCTACAGTTTTAAGCCCATTTTTTTGTGGAATTTTTCAGGTCATTTTTCAGGTCATTTTTCAGGTCATTTTTCAGGTCAGGCCATTAAATAATGAAATAGACAAACCTCCCATTTTCAGGCAAAGAATTTTAACAGATAAATTGAAAACAAACTATATACACATAAAAAATATTAATATTCACATTCAATTCTCCAACATTTCATGAGAGGACAAACATTTTTTAAAAATCCACAAGATAAGAGAAAATAGCCTGAAAAATTTTCAGAAATTTCACTTGGGAAAAGGAATGGAATATTCCTAAAAACAGTTTTAGAGTCATGCTATTTAGAGTCCCATTGCTATTGTTTTTAAATTAGCAGTTGGTTTCATTTCAGCTTATTCAGTCAGTGGGCTGAGATTGCTCTCAAGCTACATTTGCTCCAGTGTTTGTACTGAGGTAGATAGCTTTAAACCTGTTTCTGTGCATCATTGTTTGGATATATAACATTGTGTAGCAACAAGCCTGTAGGGCTTTAATAGGTTTACATTTTTGCTTCAATTTATAAAAACATTAATAGTAAGAGTGTTTGCAGAACTTGCATTCCAGAGTTAGACCCATACAAGCACAGGAAAACAATTCAACATTAAAGCCAAGGAACCCAGGAAAATTCTAAATATTTTTTTAAGATCAAATTCAGGCCTTTTAAGTCAACCTTTTCATCTTACAATTATGTATTCAAAATCTGATAGTTAAAACCAGAAATTCCTGTAAACCCAGATGTTGGTAGTTATTAAGTTACCTGCTAGTGAGCAACAGAAAGGCATTGTGTTCTGCAGTACATTCCTAATAAAGTATTTGTTCTGGGTATCAAGGTATCAACTATTTCAAGTCAGCTCCCTGGCTTTAATTTTCTCATGGAGTCTGGAAATCTCTGCCAGTATTTTGCTCTATAAAGAGTTGAAACTTTAAGAATTGCAGTCTTTGTGATTTAATAGCTCAAATTTAGAGTAAATATGTACGATTAATTATCTGAGATTTCTTCTCACCTGACTTCTGTTAGTGTGTTCTGATTATGCACCCAGCCTCATAGTCTAAAGGGAATGTTGTATAAAAAAGTCTACCTTCTTCTGTTTGTAAGAGCTTCATTGTACATCAAATAATTAAATGCTAATTGGAAGCTGAAAAGTAACATGTGTGAGCATGACTTTTCCAACAGTTATATCTTTAATTTGGGAGAAGTAACACTTCTGTGCTACACTTAAGATAAAATACCTCAATGTTCTTTAGAGCCAGAATTTGACTGCAAATCTCTCCTCTATCAGCTTACATTCTGTCATAAAACTAATTGAGTTTGCTTATTTTTTTTGTCTGAATAATCAACAGTTCTATGTGTAGTAAGACATCATAAGTTCAGCTATGTTGACTTAATTAGTCTTATGGATAAAATATTAAAAATATTGAAACTCTAACATGGCATTGTCTAAATAGTGTTCCATGGCACATTTTTCAGAATAAGAGAAAAAATATTTTAAAAATGGGATTTTTTAGCTACATTTGCACAAGGAGACCCATAAATAATAAAGGTCTGAATTTTTAGAATTTCTTATATTACACTAATTGTTCTCTGTATACAACTTTCTCCATTTGTCCTCATAATAAATTGTTTTCACAATTCCTTAAATCCACAACACAAATTATTTCCAAATATACCCTTGCAGAAAATAAATAACCTTCAGATTATTGTGGAATATGTAGCCAAATTATATTGCAGTCCTTTTGAAAACATCTTATTTTCTCCTTGTGCTGTGTCTGGTTAGGGGAAAGAAAGGAATAAAGAAAACATCATTACACTTTTGATAGTCTTGTTCTTACTTCTTACTTCATATGTTGCCCTTTTCTTTTCCAAAACCAGCATAGCTGTTCTGGAGACAGTGATTTCTTACACAATAACTATCCTTCAAGATTTGCTTATGACACGAGGGAATATTCATGATGTGTGCCTTTGGAGTTCTTTGGAGTGTCTTCAAGGGAAAACTCAGAAAGAAATTTTTTCACTCCATCATAGAATAAGATTTTCTTTATCTCTTTCCTTATCAGAATTGAACTCTAAGGATAGCTATAACTACATTGCTAAATTTATTTTTATTTCAAAACTTGGAATGTGTAATTATGCTTCGTTCCTGCACAGAAAAGTTATCTCTGAGAAACAAGTGCCTTTAGAATTAGAGTCATACACTATCAACAGCCAGAGTAAGATTTGGTTGAATGCTGATTAGGTCCTACAGGCTAAAAAGAAGCTAAAACCCACAAGATTGAAGTCAGAAACATATTTAAACTTAGAGAAAGTAGTATATATGCATGCAGAAATAATAGCAAACATATTTTTTGCTATTAGAGCTCCAAATACACTGGTGATCAGTCAGAAGGTTACTTTTCCAAACATATATAAGAGTTCTTCATTCTAGTCCTTGGAAAGGTCTGAATGCCTATTTTCTTTCACATCATTCACAGGCTGACATTCTTTTGTTATTTAAATATTTCAAAAATATAATTAGTTTTCACCTAAGCCTGTGAAATTTGAGTTATTTAGAATTTCCTTTGATTTTTCTGGGTAATGGACCAAGCCCTTAGTCAGTGGTCATGTTCCACTATGTGGAACTGCTGGGAGTTCTTCTTAAAGGGATCCTCCAGGACAAAATTAAGTCAAACACGAGAAATAATTGTATCTGAGAATCATTTATTGGTAACAAAAAAAGGCATTTTCCTACTAAAGAGGAATAGAAAAGACAGAAAATGAGGAAGGAAAAATGAAAAGGGCTGAGGAGAGAGAAAAAGGGAAGACAGAGAGAAATAGCAGGCATCACCACCACAGGGTTGAGGAGTGCCATTATGTCCAGGCAGCCCAGGGCGTGCACTCGCTGTGGCCAGGGAGCCTGTGCAGCTCCTGGAGCTGAGCGGCTCCACTGGCACAACTCCCACAGGATATGTGGGGAATGAATGGCTGGGCGCTCGGGCAGGAGGTGCAGAACCTTGGACAGGGTCACAGCAGGAATTGCTGCATCACTGGAGTAAGGTTAGAGGCAGGTGGATCAGGCTGGAATGCAGGGATGAAGCAGGCAAGGCATCGGATAGGAACACAGGGAGGCAGGACAGGCAGTAGTTGGGACAGGCAAAGGGGAAGGGCAGGACATAGGCTACACATGAAGCTCAGAGGTCAGTCAATGTCCTGCCAAGCATCCAGAGAGAGGGAGGATCAGCAAGGAAGGCAAGCAAGGGCCTGCAAGGGCAGAACAGACAAAAGGCAGGCTGGAGCCAGAACAAAAAGGACAAAAAGAGGCCACAGCTTGAAAAGCAGCAAGAAGACTAAAAGACCCTCACAGTCTGCAACACAGTTGTTTTTATGCCCCCTCGCCTTCCAAGGTCTGCCTGCTGGTGGGAGACCATTGGCCCAGTCCAAGTTTCCACGGCAGTGCATTGGTGGAGAGCTTTTGCTATCCTATTGCAAAGCCTTTCCAGAGGGTACAGTGTCCTTGGTGGTCTCCTGCTGGTCTCCTGATGTCTGCCTGTGCCATTTGAGATACGAAATCGCTGCCAGGCAAAGCCTCTCCAGAGACCAGGCTTTCTCCCATCTTCTCCCGCTTGCCTTCTGCAAGTGGCACTTGTACAACCCCTCCTCCACATACCTCTGGCAAAAGATGTTGAGAGAGAAATCAAAATTAAATTGGCTCCTCACATCAGCTATTAGTTCACAGTGTGCTTTATCACTCTGTGAACTAATATCTGGAGAAAATCTACTATGCATCTAGATCTGACATGACCTATACAAAGAAAATTATCTCTGAGTCCAGTAGTTTGTATGTGACAAGATAGTAAAATGACAAGCTAATTCATGTCTCTAGGTAATCTTTTTAAACCTTAATGTTTTTTTGTAAACAAAAAAAAAGCCAAAGCCAGAACCCAAGCCAAAAGCAAAAGCAAAACCAAAAATCCCCAACAAAGAAACAAACCCCAACCTAACAAAAAAGGGAGGGGGATCGCCAAAAATCAAAGGAAACTTAGCCAATTTGGCTTACTACAAGTCAGCTTCAACTGTAAAACTATAATGAGAAATAGAGAAATATTTAAACTAGCCTGTGAGAGAAATACATGGATACAATTGTTACAGTGCAATAGGCAATCATATATGTAATTAAGTCAACATTTGTCTAGCATATCTGTCAAGCCCTCTAATGATTGTGGCAATAGAAACTTTCTAGTCACCATTTTGTCTGAGAAAAGGAAAGGTGAAGCAGGCTTTACAACAGAAGAGAACATTATAGTTCCATTAAGAAACAACAAACAAATTCCAATTATTCCTTTGTAAATGCAGACCACTGGAAAAATTGCATATAACTTTATAGTTGTTTCTTTAGGGAAGTGTACTATCCTTTAATTTTTTTCTTCTTTACATTTCTCTCTTAGAGGTCTCACTTAATATTTTCATTGTTATTGCTTTTCTCAGTGTAATTCCTTATGTTTTCAGAGTTCCTGGTTGCTGTCTTCCTAAGCATCAAAAACTGTGACATATTACGGACACCCTTGACTGCACTGTCTTTTTAGCAATCATTTTAGACATTTCCCATGGCTGGATTTGATTCTAGCCATAATTAAACTGGAAAAAGTACCCACTTCGGTTTGTATATCCATTTTTGGGAAAAAAATCACCAGCACAATAGTAAGTATCATAGAATCTGTTGCACTGTTTTGGAACAATCTGCAGAGTAATGAATTTCCCTTATTGTCCACAAATTTTTTTTATGCCATTCTGTTGTTTACCCCCAAAAATTTTTTTCACTCTGACATTTGATAATACATTTTTCATCACATGCTTTAATCTTTTTCTTTTAAAAAAAAACATTGAGGAAGTATGTGAATTACTAGCATTATTTTTGTCAAAGTTTGAGCAGCAAGTTTTACAGTGCTTTAGCATCAGAATTTTGATACAGTAGTATTGAAAAGATGTATCAGGTTATTTTCTGTAAATAAATGTTTAAAATCTGTATTAAAAGTATGTTTCATAATGCTTATAAAGACGTATTTTCAGCTATGGATATTATTCAAAGCATTTATTCTCCATAAGCAATGTATTTTTTTTTTTTACCGTAAGAGCTTCCATGGACTAAACCAGTATCTCAGGGGGTTTTATATAAAAATGAGAACTGATATTCAAAGTGGTTTATTGCTACAATTGGGCAATATTTTAATATCTAGTTAGTAAATACATACATTACACAAACTGGTTTTCACATCTTCTTGAGAAATTATTTAAAAAAATAGTTACATGGATTTGATGGGTGGATCACTCAGTGAGTAAAAAATTGTCTGGGTGGTCATACTCAATGAGCTTTTGTCAATGGCTCCATGTCTGAGTGGATACCAGTGACGAGGGGTTATATTTGGACTGGCACTGTTCCACATCTTTGTCAGTGATGTGGACAGTGGAATCAAGGGCACCCTCAGCAAATTCACGGATGGCACCAAGCCGAGTGGTGCAGTCACCTGAAGGGAGGGGATGCCATCCAGAGGGACCTAGACAGGCTTGACAGGTGGGCTCATATGTGAACATCATAAAATTCAATTAAGTCAAGTGGAAAGTTCTGATCCTGGGCTGGGGCAATCCCAAGCACAAGTGCAGGATGGGTGGAGAATGGATGTGCTTTATTTTTTTGGTTTGAGAATTTTTTTCTTTTTCACAGGCTACAGATAATCTGCCAAGGAGAATCAGAGCCAGAGTCTGGAACCACATGCAAGACTCAGACCCACCATCTTGCAGCCAGTGCTTCACTTACAGTAAGACATAATCTTTGAGGTTAGTACTTACTGCTGAAGTGTAGCAAAACTGAAAAGTAAACTGTTAAACTGAAAAATAAACCATTAAACACTTAGAAATATTATTTTGAATTCACTATTATTGAAGTGCAGAATACTAACGTTTGTTAAAACTTTCTCTTAATAAATAAACAGTTCTTTTTTCTTTTTTTAAATTTTCTCTCTGCCAGGCATTGTGGCTGGACGTCTGTTTTATCCAACTAAGATACTTTGTTTGCCAGAAAATAAAAAATACTTTCACATCTAGGAAAGGCACATTTTCCCACTAAGAAAAGACATAACAGGCACTTTGGTTATGGCACTTCTCTAACAATAATATTCTTGCTGTCAGTTGAGTTCCTAGTTGACAGGTGTCTCCATAATAAGAACAAACAAGATATCTCTCAGAAATGACACCTTCAGATTCAGCACATGCCTAAAAAGACAAGAATTTCCAATAGAATAGAGTTGCCAGAGGCCGTCTGTGATAACATGACTGGCTGTATAGATGAGGGAAGAGAAGTGGACGTCATCTACCTTGACTTCATTGAGGCTTTTGATGCTGTCTCCCCTAAAATCCTCAAAGGAGAGCTCCAGAAGGGCAGATTAACTGAATAATAGTGAAGGGGATCGAGAACAGTCAAATGGCAGACCCTGGAAGGTTGTGATAATTGGTACAGAGTATTGTTGGAGGCCTGTCACGGGTGATGTTCCCCCAGGGTTCACTACTGGACCCAGTCTTGTTCAGCTTGTTTATCAATGACTTGGATGCAGGGACAGAGGTACCTTCAGTGAGTTTGCTGATGGTACAAAAGTTGACAAAGCGTCTCGTATACCACAAAGCAGTGCTGTCATTCAGTGAGATCTGAGAAGCCTGGAGAGTTGAACACAATGAAGTTCAAATGCAAGGTTAGTACCTGGGGAGGAATAACCCCAGGCAGCAGCACAGGCTGGGGGCTGATCTGCTGGAAAGCAGCTCTGCAGAGAAGTACCTGGGATCCTGGTGGACAACAAGTTGTCCATGCGTACCCTGGTGGCCAAGAAAGCCAAGGATGCATTAGGGATATATTAGGAAAAGTATTGCCATCAGGCAGAGAGAGGTGATGCTGCCCCTCTGCTCCATGGGTGAGGCAGTACCTGGACTATTGTGTCCAGTTCTGGGCTCCTCAGTTCAAGAAAGTCAGGGAACCACCAGAGGGGGTCTGTGTAGGTCTCCAATTATGATTATAGCATCTCTCTTTTGAGGAAAGGCTGGTGGAACTGAACTTGTTTAGTCTGGAGAAGAGGAAACTGAGAGGAATTCTTATCAATGCATACAAATATCTCAAGGATGATGTAAAGAAGATGGTGCCAGATTCTTTTCAGAGGTGCCCAGCAAGAGGACAATAGGGACAACAGACACAAGCTGAAAAATGGGGAGTTTGATCTCTATATCAGCAAAGACTTCCTTACTTTGAATGTGAAAGAGCTCTGGAGTAGGCTGTCTAGAGAGGCTGTGGAGGTTCCTTCTCTGAGAATATTCTCTGTAACGTACTTAAAGTGAACCTGCTTTAGCAGGAGAGTTGGACTAGGTGATTTCCAGAATCATCTTCCACTCATAACAATTCTATGATTCTGTGATTATTCTATAAATCCACATTACTATACCACAACAAATCTTGTTCTGCCCTTTTTTTTCCATCTGGGCTATCATCATTAGGGGAAAAAGGGAAAAGAAAAAGGAAAAAAATACCACCAACCTTTTTTTTTTTCAATATTGTCTATTCATTTTAAGGGTAGAGGGTTTTGTTGAGGAGAAATAAATTCACTTTTAGAGTTTTGGTATTTGACACAAAATGGTGGTTTTTTTGTTTTTTTGGTTTGGTTTTTTTTTTTTTTGGTAACTAATAGCAGTTACTGGAGCAAAATTAGAAAAGATTATAGCACTGTAAAATATACTAGAATAACACATCTTGCACCAGTTATTGACTCCACCATGTTAGAAAGACTGGGTTTCAAAGATGTACAGGCTTCACAATTTGCTCTGAGCAAGTGAAGCATGTTATTAAATCCTTTTATATTTTACACCTATATGCTTCATGATGTTTTTGGTTACTTTCTGTAGAGAATACATAGTGCAGCAAAATCCACTAATTCCTGGCAAAGCTATTTCAACAGCTGGAAAAATATTTTTCTTACTTTTCTTCAAAATGTTACTGAATCCAAATATGTACATGGTATCTCTGTGTAAAACTTTCCAACAATGGTAGTCCCTACTAAAGCTCTAAACCAAAGAAAAGCAAATGTTTACAAGCCATATAAAATTAGGCAAAAGAGCAACTTATAAGTATGTTCTACTGTAGAAAAAGAGCAAGCTTTTTGAAAATAATCTTTTATTTAAAAAAAAGATGCAATGCCATAAAATTAATGTGGCTTACAACTGAGAATTTCACTCTTGGATTTTTTTAACTAGTAGTGTCTTCCCTCACAATATTTCACAGAAATTAAGAATGATTTGGGTTGGAAGGAACCTCAAAGATTGTCAAGTTCCAACCGTCGTGCCATAGGCAGACACCTTCTGCTAGACCAGGCTATTTATGTATCCAAGAATATTGTGTTCAGGATGATTTCACACTGAACTTCCCCGATTTGGGAAGTGATATGACTCGAAGTGCTCCTTGTCTTCCAGTGGTACCTTTGTGACTGTAATTTGTGTTCACTCAGGCAGCAAGACGACAGTGTGGTGGCACAGAGAAGCTGTGCTCCTTGCACACCTCAGGAAGCAGTCATGACACACCACAGCCCTAAGGATATGGAGCTACAAGAGACAACTTGAAGGATTGTGCAAGTCTTATGCAGAAAGTGTCAGTGAACTTACACCATGCTGTTAATCAAGGTTTCACTCACATATTTATTTAGAATTGTCATGACTTAAAGCATTTTATATTAACTGTTTAAGGACAGGCAATGGATGTATTTTTATTTCAATTTCCCATGGACTATGGTGAAGCATGACTTAAAATTTAAAAAAAATTAAAATTAAAATTTAATAATTTAGAAATTATTTAGAAATTTAAAAATAACTAGTTTAGATTAATCAGCTAATAAAATTTACTATATTTTGTATGACAGAGACTGAAATATTTGCTTATTTCATCAACTGAAATTCTTACAAAGTTTTGAGAAAAAAAATTTTAAAAACTAACCTAACAAAATGTGACAGAAAGCATTAATAACCTAATGACTGAAACGAACATATTTGTTTATTTCTTTTTCCTAGATCATTACATAAGATTTAATTCTTTTGTTAGTTTCAGACACACACTGCTGTAATAAATTAAAAAGTAATTTGTTGCACATTTTGTGAGAACTGTAGCTGCTTCCAAGCACATAGTAGCTTGTGAAAAGTCAAAAAACTTTTTCAGAATTATGAAAAAGAAATATTTCTAGGATATCTGTAGAAATATAACAATATCAAATCAATAAAAATATAATTTAAGAAAATATATAAGGAAAAGAAAGAAAAAGAAGAAAGCATAGTAGTAGATAGAGGAGAAGAAAAATATCAATTCCAGTGGATCCGATGGGAAAGCTTGATTGTTGCAATAATGGTATTCCCTGGTCAAAGTCATGGTTACAATCTTGATATTTTGGGGATGGGTGAAGCCTGTGAAACACAAAGTTCTGTGGATTAATATGCATTCAGGCTCAGCTGGATTGCCCAGGCACCTCCCCTGGAGGGGAAGTTTTACACTTTCTCAACACTGTGGATCAGTTCTCTGCTGGACAGACCCAGAAATGAGTCTGGGGCACTCTGGGGGTCTTTGATGATTTATAAACCCTTTTAATACATGACAGCTCTTTCTCATGCTAGTGTAGTTGAGCCAGTTACACCTTATCAGAGAGATAAACATCTTCAGGCCTAAGTGTGAGTGTCCTGATACCTCCTGTAGGGCTGGGGATGGGACAGGGGTTGGAGTCTTACATCTGGGCCAGTTGTTTAAGGGAGGACTTGGTCAGGATAAAAAGTGTTATATCATCTCACAAGATCCTCTTCTTACCAGCCTTTCATTTGACTCAAATACATCTTCTTGGGAAATAAAGACTGGTTTGCCACGGACATCCTCTGGCAGTGGCTGTGCACCCCCTCTGCAGATCAGAGGTTTCATCCCCCTACCCCCTCTTCCCCCAAAAAAATTCTCCTCTTCCTCTTGGTTGTGGGGTGCAAACCCAGCCTCAGCAGAGCACCCTGTCTCACTGTTTGAGTATTTAACACTTCAGACTCTCACACCAGCTTCCCTGTAAATTTCAGATCCATCAGTAACAACTGAAATGCAAACACTTCATTTTTTGCTTTTAACTACAAATGACAGGTCAAAAGGTTTCCAGAAAAGAACAACCAAAGAAAGAAAGAGCATGTTATGACTTTTTTTCAGGTGAAAGAAACATTATTTTAAAGTTTCTGAATAATGTTTTAAGCAACAGTGATATTTTTTCCCCTCAACAGCTTTTGACAGAACTAATGGGTGAGCATAGACAACAATAAATTTGATTAATGGATCAACAGTCTGCAGCTGGGAACAGGTGGAATTTAAGACGCAACGGTCATGTCAAACCTTGATACAAAGAGGATTAAGGCTGATTCTATTTTATGACATTTTTCAGATTAGGGCAATTTAAAAGGCTTCTAATGAATGTCAAGACATTATCATGTACTTAATTTGCCACTTTAAATATACAAGCCTCTGTGAGTAATAAAACAGAGATCAGAAATCCGATTTTTTTTTAGCCACTTTGCTTTGCTTTGTTTCTCCAAGAGAGTGATGGAGTGTGAGAGATGACTGGTTGTATGCTGCCCTTGGCCAAGAATAAAATGCCAGGGATGTGAAAATGGCAGTTGGCTGTATGGACATCAGTGTTTGTGAAATCTCCCAAGTGAGGCAAATGGAAAAATAAACCCTTCCATTTTGAAAATGTTTTTTCTTATTTTACATGAAGAGAAAGTATCTAATGCCTGAAAAAAAGCCTGCTTCCTGAACAGAAACCTGTTAATGATGAAATCTGACAATTATGAGTTTGTAGATTCTTCACAATTTCATTAGAAGTTGTTGTAGCTAGAAGTTATAGTAGTGAAGAAATGAGGAAAAAGAATGAAATTTTAAAGCAATTTTCTAAAGCATTAAACACAAAAACATATTCAAAGTTTAACATTCTAGAAAGCAATCTGATCCTGTAGCAAAGGCATATTTTTGTGAACTGAAAATCAAATTTGATTTCATACTAAGAAAGAAAAGATAAAGCTTTGATTTATTGGATTTGTTTAGTACTTATATGTGTATTTTCAAGGATATTTTAACCTTTCTTTCCTGGTTATATTTACTTCCATGAAATAGAACATATATTCCTTAGCGAGATCTAAAACAAGGAGGTTTCATGATTCACTTCTTTTTTATATTTGCGAAGGTTTTGTTGGGGTTTTTTCCTCTAACATCTCTAACTCCACACTAAAGTAGCAAATGAGCTCAAGAGAGGTTTAATGAAATTTGACATACTAATTATTCTTTTTACAGTTCTTCTTCTTAGTCTCTGGCTTTCTTATTTCATACAGAGGGGAATAAGTTTGATGAATAATAATATTTTGTTATTGTGTATCAAAATGGTGTTTTCATGGAGTTAGAAGTCTACCTCATGACTTCTTGACCTGACAGGATTCTACAGTAAAGAAGATCTCCAGAAATCTGATGTCTAAAAAAACCTCCTTTTTCCTCCTTGATACTAATTTGATTTCTAGGAAATCATGTGAAATGAAGAGACTGCATAGTGGCATCACTGTTCTCTGATCTAATTCTGTTTGCAACTTTGGTCATCCTTCTGTGGCTTATTTGTGCTATAATTCATTTTATATTGTTCATCAACAGACAGACATTACCTGTCAGCTGAGAAAAACAGAGGTGATTAAAACAGAAAACCAGATATACTTAAAATATCTGCAACAAAGCCACATCATGTGATTCCAGCCTAAAGAGCTTAGGTGATGATTATTGGGATAAGGCTCAAGATTGAATTGCTTCTTAATATCCTATTATGTAGCAGTTACAGGGCATAGAGTACTAGACCAGGGGAATGGCTTCAAATTGAAGGATGGTAGGTTTAGATTGGACATAAGGAAGAAATGCTCCACTGTGAGGGTGCTGAAGGACTGGAACAGTGCCCCAAGAAATTGTGGAAGCCCAGTCACTGGAAGTATTCAAGGCCAGGTTAGATGGGGCTTTGAGCAACTTAGTCTAGCAGAAGGTGTCCCTCTCCAAAGCACAGCATTTGGAACTAGAGGATATTTAAGGTCCCCTCCAACCCAAACTATTCTGTGATTCTGTGATTCTGTAGCTAGCATGAGACAGCATTTTTTTCCTTACTTTGTAATAGCTGTTGAAGGCAAGGGCAAGAGTGGAACAATTAAAGTCATTGTCACGCTTGATGAAAATTGATCAAATATTTGTATGGTCTGAATATTTTAACTAAAATTCAGAAATAAATAACTTCCAAGGATCTTTTCCATGTGCAGTATTTATTTCTCAGGGGAAAAAACAAACTCCCCTTCTAATATATTTAGGTTACATGACCAAAAATCAGTTCAGGGAGAGATTGTAAGTTTAGGACCAGCTCCCAGTTTCTCCTCACTTTAACAAATTTCTAACAAAATGTAATGTTTGTTCAAGAAGGGAAATGCAAAACTGAGCTATTTGTGTCTTTATGTACTATTTCTCTTCATTAGTTATTCCAAATTTTGCATTATCTGAGTCAACAAGACTTGAAATCTTTATCTAAATGAAGTAGAAGTGAACACTGAAGCAACTTTTCAGATCTTTCATCATATAAAACAACAAATTTGTGAATTTTCATGTACAAAATACATCAATTAATGTACATGAAATTTACACTTTTTATTACATATTTGAGATATATTTTACAATACCTATGAGTAACTCAGTTTCTGTTACTTTTCAGAGTCAACACACCTCTTCTAAAAAAAGTTCAATCCATGAAAGATGCTTTTTCTTTTCCTACCAATTATGAAACAAAGAATATTTTTTTACATTAACATCCTCATTAATGAGTATAAACTGAGATGCCTGGGAATACAACTGACTTGAATATTCTTGTACACTGTTAAAAAATCAATTTAAAAAAAAGCTACTCTCAAATGGCAGTGTAGAGGTGAAGAAACAAAAAGATACGCTTCAGATTTCAGTTCTGTCACAGATGCAAACGTTAAGTAAATTGTGTACAATTAGAACTAAGAGTGTTACTTTTAGGCACCATATTATATTATTAATCCAGACAAAATCTTAGAGTTTATGATCTTCCTCTTTTTACACATTTGTATTTGTAAACAGGGGCAAGCTTGATTGTAGTCTGGGACTTCATTCATAAAACATCACAGACACTGGTGGATGGAAATGTCTTAGCTCTGCAATCATTAAAATTGTTGCATATTAAAAAATCACTCCTCTTATTTCTTATTTTGTAGTTGTCAAACATGTCTTGTTATTTTATTCAAAATTGGAAACACTTGGATATTCTGAGATAACAGATGCTAGGCTACTAGAGATTATAGAAAACTTTGTTTATGCAAGACTTTTTTTGACACAAGGCATACATATTTTCCAAGATCCTGATAGTATTAAAAATATTATTAATTTTTAATAGATGATAGAAATATTTTGAATTTCTCTAGTAGAAATATTACCTAAAACAACATTAATAAATATTTTAAAATACCAATATTAGTATTTTTTTCACCTCAGATAGATACATTATTTGAGAAAATGCTTTCATGTGTCAAAAATGGTTTCATACGCTTCTTTGGGTCAAGCAGTTAATTAGTAGGTAATTTTAAATATTTTTCAGTCACAACCTTAGACTCACTCTATTTTGAGAGTGTGACCGTGGTCTCCTGGGTAACTCAGCCAAGCCATATTTTTCTAAACTTTGTTTAACCCACTACTCTAAATGCATTAGCATCTTGTTTTGGAAGTCTAGGCAAGCACTGGTAGAAGTTAAGGCTATAAATTTCTTTAAGACAGTTACTTCTAATACAACACTTTATGTACCAAAAGCTTTAAAGCATGCTTCATAAAGTAGAGTTTATATTAAAGAATTACTATTAAATTGTTAAGAAACTTTCTTTGCAAATATTGATTTCATTACTTTTTGTGTACGTTTTATGTGCTGACACAGAAAAAATTTGGTTTAATATATTACAAAATAGAAAGTGTATTAATCAGAAATGTGATACTGTGATTTTTTATTCTTGCTGTAAATTTTATGAAATATAAATTAAGTTTTTATTTTGTATTTTAAAAGATTATGTGGAACAGAACTAGTAGAAAATTTTCTTGTAAATTATCTGTTCCTATACAATAAAAGCCATATGTCATGATCTAAAGTGCCACATTTAGCATGTAAAAAGCAGTAGCATGTAGAGTTATACCTTAATAATATGTGCTTTGTAATATGCAATTTCTGTTGTACAGGGACAGATTGTTTACAAGGTTACCACCATTAGTATGCATGGGAAATCATATCCAGTCCAAAATTGATTGTAGGAAGGTAAACAGAAATTATGAAAATATCTCAACCTGTGTCCTTATTCTTGTTGTCTTTAAAATGTTGTCTTTAAAATGTTTTAGTTTTAATATCAATAATATCTAATATCATTATTCATGAAGATTTATGTAGAACACTATAAGGACATTAAATGTCATCCTGCCAAATAATACTTTCAGAAAACATCATGGAATAGCTATTTAAAGAAAAGGTTAGTTAGGTAAAACTTTTAAAGTTTTTATTGGCTTACTTCCAATAAAATAAATAATAAAAATGAGGTATGATCAAGACGCTTTCCTTTGATGATAAAATAACTGGCTTTGTGGACAAGAAACCACCATTGAACATTACTTGCCTTTACCACATCTTCTAACTCAGTCTTTATTAGCACCCCTGTAACGAAACATAAGCAGTGAGGTAATGAAACGTAAGCAGTGAGGTACCAGTGTGTGAACTATAAGAGGCATGAAGAGGAATGAAGAATGGGGTAAACATTGGGCTGAAAAGGTCATTATGAATACTTCAAAGTCCAGCTGACAGATGGTTATGAATACATACCTCTCATACCAATACAGGAACCAATAATTCAAATCCTACAATCACAGAATGGTTTGGGTTGGAAGGGACCCTAAAGATCACCTAGTTTCAATGCCCCTACTATGGGAAGGGGCATCATTCATTAAACCAGATTGCCCTTGCCCCCAAACCTGGACTTGAACACTACCAGGTTTGGGATGTCCACTGCTTCTCTGGCCAACCCATTCTGGTGCTTCAGCACCTCCACAGCAAAAAATTTCTTCTTCCCATCTAACCTTTACCTATAGTCTTTCAGTTTGAATGTATTCCTCCTCATCCTGTAACTACAGCTCCTGACAAATGGTCCCCCTTCAGATGCTGGAAAATTATGACACACAATCTTCTCTTCCCTAGGATGAATAACCCTAATTTTCTCAGCCTGTGTTCATAGGGAAGGTACTTTATTCTCTCTGTGGTCTTCCCCTGGACTTGTTCCAACAGGGACATGTCTTTGTTAGGCTGGGCACCCCTAACCTGCATGCAGTACTCCCAGGTGGGGGTCTCACAAAAACAGAATAGAGGAGGAAAATCACTTCCCCTGACCTGCTGGTCACACCTCTTTTGATGCAGCCCAGGACAAGGTTGGCTTTCTGGGCTATGAGTGCACATGTTAAGGTTTTTGTCAGACATCACCCCCAAGTCCTTCTCCAAAGGTCTACTCTAAATCACTTCTCTGCTCTGCTTGTATATGTGCCTGGGATTGCCACATCCCAGGTGTGGGACTTTGTGCTTCACTTTGTTGAACTTCAGGAGTTTTGCACAAACCCAACTCTGAATCCTATCCTGCTCCCTCTGGATGGCATCCCTTCCCTCCACCATGACTGCACCATACAGGTTGGTGTTGCTGGCAAACTCATTGTGTCCATTCTATCCTGCTCTCTGTCAGCAACAAAGATGGTGAACAGCGTCTGCCCCCACACTGACCCCAGCAGGACATTACTCATCACTGGTCTCCACATGGCCAGTGAGCTGCTGACCACAAGTTTCTGTGTGTGGCAATCCAGCTTGTTCTTTACCAGTTCCCTCAGGACCTGCAGATGAATCTCATTAGGTCCCATGGACTCATTTAGGTTCCTTAGACAGTAGTATTAACACATCCACTATCCTTCAACATTACTGATTATTTAGACTGTATTGTTGTCAGCAGAAAGTCTGGCAATTACCATAACACCATGCCAAATCCAATGATCATAACTTCATGTAATGAGTATTATATGGTCACAATATATTCCCACAAATTATTGGGATTACATATATTAACTTGAAACACTTACTTTAGATTATGTATTATGTAAATTTCACCCAGTAATGAGAGTTCATTTATTGTAAATTAGAGAGTACACCTGATCGATCAATAGATTTAAAAATAGAGAACAAGACAGGAAAAGAGAGAAGAGAAGAGAAGAGAAGAGAAGAGAAGAGAAGAGAAGAGAAGAGAAGAGAAGAGAAGAGAAGAGAAGAGAAGAGAAGAGAAGAGAAGAGAAGAGAAGAGAAGAGAAGAGAAGAGAAGAGAAGAGAAGAGAAGAGAAGAGAAGAGAAGAGAAGAGAAGAGAAGAGAAGAGAAGAGAAGAGAAGAGAAGAGGGAGAAAGGAAAAGCAAGCAAAACAGAAAGGGCGGGGTGGGGGGGAGGGGGGGCCGTGGGATGGGTGAAAGTAAGGAGGAAGGTCACAGCCAGGGACACAGCCAGAAAGAGAGGCAGGGAGCGACAGAAATAGAAGACAGAAAAAGACAACAGAGAAAGAAAGGGCTGAAGTGACAAAATGTTACTGACTTAAAACCAATTAGCTATGACAACAGATGCAACTTCCAATAATTTAAAATTACAATAATGTTCTATGTTAGCAGTGTTGTAAACAAAGATAATGTTAATTGAAGCAGCTTTGCAAAATTTTTATTGTGGTAAAAAGTTGTTCTTCGACTAATCAGTAGTCCTAAGAAAGAGGGAATTGATATCCTCTGATTTTCTTTTCTTTTAGAGACACTCATTTCAGCACCATAACCTGTAGCTTCTGTTAAAAGCAGCCATCTGCACATTATAGCCATGGGGACCATCAGAGTTAGGTGAGCAATAAATGTAATAAAGGGGGGGTATATAAGGAAATTGGAGCAGCTTTACAAGTCACTGTATGAGGGATCATTAAAAAGTACTGAAATTCTAGATTATCTTTACGATTTTCTTACACGGTTTTATTAAATTCATTAGGTACTTTCTTTTCATTGAAGTGCTGCTGAAATGCAAAATTTTGTTCATGACATAGTTTCTATATTAACTGAATGAGTATTGGAGGGGGGGAGGGGAGGAAGAGGGAGAGGGAGAGGGAGAGGGAGAGGGAGAGGAAGAGGAAGAGGAAGAGGAAGAGGAAGAGGAAGAGGAAGAGGAAGAGGAAGAGGAAGAGGAAGAGGAAGAGGAAGAGGAAGAGGAAGAGGAAGAGGAAGAGGAAGAGGAAGAGGAGAGTTTAGCAGCCTGAATTGCTGCTAGTAAAGTCCAAGGTAAAGAAGTAAAAAGAGCCTTTGCATAACATCCACAGATGTTTAATTCAGCCGTGCAGTGAGATGTTCAGGTCCCAAACACACACCTATGGAGGGTCCAGCTTTTTTTTCTCTCCAGGGGCCTGGGGGCTGATCCTGGTCTCTGGGCAGTACAAAGATAAGGACCAATCAGGGAATAGGGAAGGAGTGGCTCAGGAACATAGGAACAGACTTAGGAAGCAATGGATGTAATTCAGGAGATGCTCCCCAGGGCCTCCACAAGAGAGGAAGAGGAAGAGGAAGAGGAAGAGGAAGAGGAAGAGGAAGAGGAAGAGATGAAGGGGAGTTGAGTTACAGGTCAGTTTGGATAGAGATTTGAACAAACTGGTCTATAGAAAGACTACAGATGTCTCTGTCTGTGGCAGAAAAGACAGAAATCATAATGTGTCAAAAATAAATTGTCATGTGGGGTCAAGGGATTAAATAAAGAGGGAAATACCGATGGAGGAATGATCAGCATTGTGCAAAAGTTTGAAAACTTGCAATTGAATAACTTGCAATTGAATAACTGAATTTCAAGTATACTATTACAGGCAAGGCAAGATTTAGCTAGAAACCAGAGTTTATGAGTAAAGGCAAAATTGCCCACTTTTTTCTGCTGATTTTCTTATGGCTTATTTTCTTTTCTGCTGCTTAATATATGGCTTCATCTTATTAAATATGTGGAATTCATAGGTTCTACTTTGGTGGATCTACACCTTATCTCTACCAAACAGATTTATCTGGCTGTTAACATATTTTACAGATCCATACTTCTAAATGTGAGTCTTTCTACATATGCCTAGATAAATTCATATTTGTTTATCCAGTTAAAGTACAGGAGGATGAAATAGAAAATGCAATGGCAATCAAATACCATTTGAACAGCCATAAGGAAACAGCTATCAAGATTGAATTCAGTATTAGAAGGGAGAATGAAGAAAAGGTTCTGGATTCTGTATTTCTCTTTCAGTACTGCATAAAATAAGATTTATTTTAGAAAACTTAATATAGACACATCATCCTAAACACTATAAACTACAAAATCCTTCAGTTAAAAAATTTCAGTACTTAATTTAATCAGACTGGATATTTAAAAAAGAATTTCTACAAGTCAGGATGATGCCATTCCATTTATTAAAGGCCAAGCAGGATGAAGATGGGTTCCTAGAAGCCACAAGCAGACAAAGCACACTTTATGCTCCATGTATGTATGTATACACAGCTGGCTGCATAGATCACAGACAGATGCATGCAGAGCACTCTCAGAAGCGTAGACAGCAACAGTTCCAACCACCTCCTCCTTCTGACTGAGCTAGATGGGGGCCCATAAGTGACAATATATCCATTTGAGTATGTGTATATTCAAACAGCCTGGTTCGGACCCACAGCCTGCCCAGCAAGTCCATTTGGATTTTAGTCTCCCCAGTTCCTGGCACTGGCATATACAATCCTCAACTCAACAGATCCACTGCAGCTTCTGGTGCAGACCCCTGTAAAACACACAGACACACAGCTGAGTTAATAAGTAATGATAAAGTCATGATCCATCACAATTAAAATTATCTTATAAGGTAGAATATAGGAAATTTACAAATTTCTTAGTCAACAAGGGAAAGTATTTTGTTAGCTGGAGCCCTACATTGCAATTTTAAAAGGATGAAGAGTAGCATTAAGAAATAAAGGTGGGAGTGGCAGCTATAGACAAAAGCAATATCAAACTGACACTATTTTCACTAAGGCAATAAGTGTGTTTATTAGTGCTCTTGGTTTTCTTCCACTAAAATCAATAACAAAGACTGTATCCATTTATTTTGCCCTAGTAAAAATATACAAAATAATCTTCTGTTAACAATTTTGTTCAGACAGTTGGTAACACTTGACAGTTTGGTAAATCTGTCTGAAATTTAGCTTTTTCCAGATTAAGAAAGTTCTAAGATATTTTACCATACTGATTTATTGATGATAAAACTGTAATTTTAAAGGAATATATTGGAATTTAGACATTAGTGGTTTTTTATACAAAATAAAAATGAATATGGAATATTTATATAAATTTTCACTTTTAAAAATTTTCACTTTTTTGAAATTATGGGCTTAAAATGTAAGTAGAAAGCACAGTAAAATGTACATACACAGAGTGTAATGAAAAGATAACCTGAAGGAAATTTCCACCTGGCTGGTTACCAGAACAAGATAAGCAAAACATGAAAAATCTCCATTTCTTATTTAAAGGAATTTTCTTTCTATGGCTAGCCTATGTTTCCATCTATAACAAAGTACAAACAGAACAAATGAGTGGCTTGTTCTTGAGGTCAACCTTTTCAGGATATGTTTGTGAACCAATTCTGAGTTGATTTAGAGATGAAAGTACCTTTTCTTCCTTATAAAAATATGTGAGTTTAGTTACTATTTAACAAAGATAAGAGGATATTATTTTTTCCTGTATCTGACTTTTAGAAGAAAATAAATTCTCAGGTTGTTCTCAGAAGTGCCTCCATAATTTCAAATTCAACTGAAATGATTTATCAATTAAGTAAAGAATCTACAGACTGGAATACTTTTCATCAGCATTACTGAAAAAGTCACCTTTTACAGGTCAAAGTACAGCTAATTTCAAATTCACTTCCTGAAACATGAAGTTCAAACCAATATTTCATATAGTTCAGGAATTATTCAATTTGTGATACTCTCACTCTTAAAACCAAGATATTCCTAGACAGTTGTAGCAGAGGTGTACTTTTTCTCAGAAGCTGCATGAAAGAGAATCATGGGGAACAGTTGCTGGTTTAGTTTTTTTCCCCTTCCCAATACCAGAGGTCAAAACTTTGTGTGGGCAGAGTTATCGCTCTAGAGAACAAAGAGGAACATAGAAATACAGCTTTTAACTTGGTGAATGCTGACTGCTTCTCCTGGCTCTATTGAAGTCTTAACAAACCAAGCAACAAGTCATGATCTTATCCAATGTAACTTGTTGAAAATGGAAGAGCTTTAAATGGTCTATTTTCATCAGCTACACTGAACTCCAAAATATGTACTCATATTGGTGATATTATCATATGACAAACTTGAAATATGTCAGTGTGATTGATAATACAGTCACTACCAGCAATACCTCATTTTTCATCAAAAAAACTGAAATGATCCTGAGGTTTTAAATATGCATCCCCCTTTTTTCTTTCTCACATTAAACTGGGAGTATTCTCTTCCTTAACCATGATTTTAACCAGCAAGAATAATATGCTATAGATTTTTCTTTGAAAATTATCTCTTTTTTTCTTATAGTAGTAAGTATTAAATCCCTAAATCCAAAATTAATGTTTGCTGCTTGATCAAAGATTTGATTGGCAAGGAAAATAATATAGGAGAGTTTCCTGCAAAGTTACTATTCCTTTTAATGTTCATCTTCCAGATGAACATTAAACTGATATTAGTCTTAACTGCAGTTCTTGTATGCAAAAGTTAAATAATCATTAGAAATTACCCAGTGTAAGATGGAAGACATACATGTCAATCTGTTGCTCACACACACAAACACACACGTACAGAAAAAAAACAAAAAACCCCAGAAAATAAATAGCCTTTTGTGGTCAAGAGAAAGAATGAAAGAATGTCATTAATTGGCAGATAGACTTTTAAAGACTTATATTTTAAACAGCTTTCTGTCATTGTGTTATTTTAAAAAAATGTGAATATAAAATGGCAGAAAATTTTTGTATGGGTGTTGAGCCTTAGACAGAATACAAAATAAGACAGACAAGTTAATACTTTTTTTTCACTTACTATGATGAATGGTAGTATTTCCACTGTCTAGAAAGCTCCACGTCTTGCATCATCCCAGGAAATAGGAGAAAACTATGTCTTGACAGTAGGTTATAGTGCTCTAATTTTTGCTGTGCCTTTCAAAGATGTTGCTGTGTAAGGGAAAAATTGTGACAAAAGACAGGAAAGAAGGAAGTGGCGGAAGGAAGTGGCAGAAGGAAGTGGCAGAAGGAAGTGGCAGAAGGAAGTGGCAGAAGGAAGGAAATGGCAGAAGGAAGGAAGGAGGGAAGGAAGGAAGTGGCGGAAGGAAGGAAGTGGCAGAAGGAAGTGGCGGAAGTGGCAGAAGTGGAGGAAGTGGCAGAAGTGGCGGAAGGAAGGAAGGAAGGAAGGAAGGAAGGAAGGAAGGAAGGAAGGAAGGAAGGAAGGAAGGAAGGAAGGAAGGAAGGAAGGAAGGAAGGAAGGAAGGAAGGAAGGAAGGAAGGAAGGAAGGAAGGAAGGAAGGAAGGAAGGAAGGAAGGAAGGAAGGAAGGAAGGAAGGAAGGAAGGAAGGAAGGAAGGAAGGAAGGAAGGAAGGAAGGAAGGAAGGAAGGAAGGAAGGAAGGAAGGAAGGAAGGAAGGAAGGAAGGAAGGAAGGAAGGAAGGAAGGAAGGAAGGAAGGAAGGAAGGAAGGAAGGAAGGAAGGAAGGAAGGAAGGAAGGAAGGAAGGAAGGAAGGAAGGAAGGAAGGAAGGAAGGAAGGAAGGAAGGAAGGAAGGAAGGAAGGAAGGAAGGAAGGAAGGAAGGAAGGAAAGAGAAAAAGAGAAAGAAAAAGAAAAAGAAAAAGAAAAAGAAAAAGAAAAAGAAAAAGAAAAAGAAAAAGAAAAAGAAAAAATTATTCTCATTCTTTTAGGATCAGCAATATGATTGTTTTAAATTTTTGCTGCATATACAGTGGGGTGGAAGGAGAGAATGTGAATTGTTATGCCTCAAAGTACGTCATACAAAGCACACTCTTTAAATACAAGAGGGCAGAAACTAGTGGAAAGAAGCAAGGAAACTTACTGGACCATGTGAAAACATATGTAGCAATACCAGAATGTCTCATTGAAATAGTTTTGTATAAATATTTTTGTTTAAAATGGTTCCAGCTCTGGATTATGTTCCTATCACTATTAGCTAAGCTCCATAAAGTGCTAAATAGCCATTTGTTCTAGTTGAGAAAATAGTTTAATAGTTTTCCATTTGATATGTGTGGTCCTGAGCTAGCATCTATTGGCCGTAAGGTCTACAGAGAATTTCAGGACAAAATCCCATTTGAAATCAAAGGGATCAGATACCAGATCATTCTGACTTTCCCAGTGTTTCTTTTCATTGTGCAGTTATTATCTCAAACACTAGTAGGCTAACAGAAAAGAAATCTTCATAGCAGAAAATAGGAAGGACAACAAAATGCTCTCAAACAATTATAGAGTTTAGGATTCAATTTCAAATCCAAAATCAACCTTTTCATTCTTATTTTTACTTACTACAGATTTTGTCCTTTACTTTGTATCGTACATGACAGCACTGATAGCACTGTATTTTCTCAGCCTTAATTTAAGTGGATCATAAATTCTGTGAAATTAGATTATTTTAAGGGAATCAAAGTAAATGGTCCACCTGCTTTTTTGGAATTAATATAGATGAAAGTTATTTTTCCAAAGTGTTAAATTACAAAGTACAAAAGGTGAATAGTGCCTCAGCTCCTGAAAACTCTTTAAGGGATTAAAGTCATTAGCCAGAGTTGAAACTTCTATAAAGGTTTCTGTATTCATGCCAAACAGAGCTGGAGAAATCTAAAGTTGTAAGATTTTATACTTATGCTTATTTAATTGACACATTCATTTAACATCAATTAATTTAACTGATAACTATCTATTTAGAAGTCATATGGGGCCAATTCTCCTCCAGGTTACATTGCTTTGAATTTGAGTAATGACATCCAAATTAACAGGCTTAGTCATATTAATGATGGTTTTTTTATATGAATAATTCTTTCCAGAAATTATGTCTTTAATTACAAATTTTTTAAAACACACTTCTATAGATATGTTTGTCCCTTAATGATTCTATGTTAATTGACTTCAGTGCAGGGAAAGGTTATGCAGAGATCTCATTGAGTGCTGTCACATGGAATATACAGGACAAACCAGGCAATCAGGCCCAGCCAGAATTCATTTGTGAAAGGCAGGTCCCTCTTGACCAACCTGATCTCCCTCTGTGAGCAGATGTCCAAGAAAGCCAGTGGCATCCTGGCTTGTGTCAGGCATAGAGTGGCAAGCAGGATTCAAGAAGGGATCATCCCTCTGGACTTAGTGCAGGTGAGGCTGTGACTTGAATCCAGTGTTCACTTTTGGGCTCCTCATGGAAAAGAAAGACATTTTGGCCCTGTAGCATGTCCAGAGAAGGGCAAGAGAGCTGGTGAAGGGTTGGGAAAATAAGTCTGATGTGGAGCTGCTGAGGGAGGTGGGAAAAGGAGGCTCTGGATAGATCTTATTGGTCTCTTCAGCCACCTGAATAGAAGGTGGACTCAGGCAGGGTTTAGTCTCTTCTCCTAAGAAACAAATGACAGAAGTAGAAGAAACGACCTCAGATTGCTTCAGAGGAGATTTAGATTGGATATTAGGAAGAATTTCTTCATGGAAAATGTTGTCAAGCACTGGAACATGCTGCCCAGGGAACATGAACCCTTAAAAGGAACAAAACCACAGTACAAAAAAATAGATTAAATACTTGTGTGTAAGGAGAGGGTTAGCTACATTTGCAGCATATGCCTTAAACATTCATTTTGTGGTGAAACTTGCATAAAACACCGTGTGTGCATATGCATAAGCTGCAAAAAGGAGCAAGTTTCAGTTCTGGCCATGTGGAGGTACCACCAAACATAATAATTTTTGAGGCAACTGCTCCATTGTAATGTGTTAAATAATGGTGGCATAACTGCACTAGCACAAAAAGGGTGGTTACAAATAGGACACTTAATTCTGGGGTGTCCTGGAAAACACAAAATTTTATAATATTCCATATCTCTCTGTGCCTGAAATTGTCACTGTCTCTTTAACACTCAACAGTGTGTCCAGAAATGGAACTGTATGGCTGTGGGGTTTCCAAGGGACCTTTAAAGAGTAAGGGAATTAAGTCAGAGTTTTCTTGCCTCTCTTGCCTCTCTCTTGCCTTTTGGCTTTACATGCAACTCTAGCTGCTCTAGAAGCTGCATTTTGCAAGGGAAAACCATTTCAGAGTGAAATTTGCAGCTCCTAACAGTGTAAAGCCAGAGCAGGTCCAGGGCAGGGCCACCACTTGCTGGTGCTTGAGAGTCCAGCTCTTTTTCCTTCCTGCATTGGAACAGGGACCCAAGACAGCAGCACCAACACCAGTGGAGTCCTGTGGCTGTCAGGAGGCAGCAAGTGGCAGCACTGACCGCAGATGGCAGCAATTTCAATCTGTCAGAGATGGGATACATTTGATGTCTTGAAAGAATGTGTGTCTGTATGTGTGTGAAAGTCTAGAAACAAATGACAGAATGAGAGCAGATGGCATCAAGTTGCCTCAGAGGAGGTTTAGATTGAATTTTGGGAAGAATGTCTTCTGATTTTGCATGCTTCCATTCATTCATTACTAGATACCACAAAGGAAGACTGTCAATTCATTAACAATGTATCAAAATTTCATCAACAAAGTATTTTAACAGTACATGCAAATGTCATGCTTAGAAGTTCAGCATCTCAAAATCTTTTAAGGTGAGGAAAGTTTTTATGAAGGTAGGCTATATGAATCACATTTAACTAGTGAAATTTTACTATTTATAGTGGCAAAAATTTCCCTTTTCTACTCCACAATGGAATGAAATATATAAAATTTAATGCGACAGCAATCATAAGTTGATATTCTTCATTTTATAACTTGGATAGGTATAATTGTGAAAGAAAAATCCCATATGTAAAGGAAAAAATGAGCTCCTACTCTTTTTCCTTTTTTTAAAAAATATGGTTATTTTAATAGTTGCATGATATAATCAAGTCCTGAATAAAATACTTCATGATGCAATATTCTGTACAAGACACCTGCTTTCCTTATGTTGGATTTGACAATGCTTTTGGCTAAAGTGCCTCGCCTCTTCTGAGAATAGATTACCCAAAACCAAGTCACTTTCATACCAAAACAATCACCTTTCTTTTCCCTTCATGAAATTTTGTTGCCTGCAGACTTTAGTTAGAAGATCACAGAGTTGTCAGAGACATTACCCATAAGTTAAAGCTCTAACATTGCTGCCCATGCAAAATCAGGCCAAAATTAGCAAAGGACCAATGACTTACTTGTACTCAGCTATTCATGTCTGACAAGTGGAACATGATCAGTGCTAGTCTCTGGGGAAAGAATTTCTTATTTTCCATGAAACTGATTTTTCCACTGTCCAACATGCAGTGAAGATTGGTCCATCTTATCAACAGTGATGCCAGGGCAAAGGGTGTAAGCAAAGGCATTAAATTCTGCCATGGCTAGAAAATGCTGATTGAAGGAAACCTTGATAGGCTCAGTAGAGCAGTGTAAGGCAAACAAAGAAACAGCATATGAGGAATGAAGATATGGTTAGAAAAAACACCATGCCAGCAGCTGATATCATTTAATTGCTTCCTGCTTTTCCATTACCTCATGCATCAGAGATCTTGACTTAGGTCCTAGTTTAAAAATATTAACATCAACAGTATCACAATGGGTGTTAAAATGATATATATTCAAATATGAGGAATGGCAGAATAACAGCTGTTTCTTGTACTTTTCAGTTTTCAAATGAATTTTGAGATTGCTCTACTTACTGTAACATAGAGTTGTGAACAGCGTGCTATTAAACCAAATATATGGAATGGAGAATTATTTATTTGAGATCCAAGAAGATTGCTATGATATGATATGATATGACTATATTATATTATATTATTTTCTTATATTGTATTAAATTACATTATATTACATTACATTACATTACATTGTATTATTTGTATAATATATATATATTTTTAAATAAAATCACAGAGAAGAAATAACATCATATTCTTAAAAGAATGCCTATGCAACAGAGGTCATGTGAGAAACTGGGTAAGTCACCATCAGAGCTACACCATAATATTTGGCCTGTGGGAGTCTTTTACTTAATAGTTAACATAGAGACGCTATAGTGGTTCAATATACCAACATCATTGTAAAGACACCACAGCCACAGTGATGAAAGTGCTAGGAGTTAGCACCTGTAGCAGAAGCAGATTTACAACTGAGCTTTCAACAGACCAAGTAACCCTGCAACACTCAGGGTATTGAGTAATCTACACATTGCTGAATGTTCACTGAGAATTTTCAGAATTAATAGGAATTTTGTAACTCTTTCAGATGTGTAACATTTAAAATAAAACACTCAAGAAAACTGTACTTTAAGAGCATCAATTTCCAAAGCCGTGTTATTAAATTTAACAAATGCAATAACAAACAGTAAGCTGGATCAGGATTTATCTCAAGGAACATAATAAAGTGCAGCCCTGTCCAGACTGTAATATGTCCTGTTCATACACCTTGACACTCGTAAAGATGTTTCCAAAGGCATTCTGAACAATCTACTTTCATCACATTTCTATGTCCATCTTCCTACATCTCTATAGCTTAATGAAAAATGTTTCTGCAAGATAAATTTGATCAAGATAATTATATTACTCACAAAGAGAAGTAACTCTATTTGTGTTACTTGGAATTCTAGTTCAGGCTTTTAAAGTTTCATTTGATAGTGCTTAATCTATTCAATAGAAGAAATCTAGGAGGCCTCCTGTGTCTTTCTGATATGTGGCCATGACAACAGCTGACACAAACATCAGATGATAAACATCAGATGGATTATGTGAATGCTGCTTGACATTAGAAAATAACTACTTTCAGTATATATGACTGAAACAGCAGTCATGCTGCCCCTACTCTGTCTGTACTCTGCCACTTGAAGTAGAGAACCAGAGTGACCACAGGACACATAGTGGTGATTTTACTGGGGTTGTGCAAGCTTCTGATTTACCAGGCAACCATCACTATTCTCTCTGAAGACAGACATAATTTCATGAAGCTCATGAAGTAGCAACCTTATGTTTCATTGTAATGGCATTAATGGCCAATCTATCATTAATAACCCGGCACTTTAGAAAGATATACTGATTTCTGGTTTTATTAATTAAGATAAATAATAATGTCTTTCAACATTCCCCTAAAAACAGTGAAGCTATTTGTTGTGGATTAACACCAGCCAGCAACCAAAGGACACATCACCACTTGTTCAGTCCGCCATCAGTGGACTGGGATTGTGGAGAGAACTGGAAGGCTGACAGCTGGAAAACTGGTGTATTGAGACAAAGTTTAACAGGAAAAACAAAAGCCACACATGCAAGTAAAGCAAAACCCAAGGAATTAATTCACTGCTTCCCATGGGTAGGCAGGTATTCAGCCATCTCCAGGAGAGCAAGGCTCCATCATGTGTAATAGTTACCTGGGGAGATTTTCCTCCATTCCACCTTCTTCTCCCAACTTATATACTGAGCCTGATGCCATATGGTGAGTGATATTCCTGTGGTCTTTTTTTGGGTCACTTATCCCAAATATGTGCCCTTCCTGCCATTGTGGCAGTATGAAGTACAAAAGGCCTTGGCTCTGTGTGAGCCCTGCTCAGCAGTAATGAAAACATCTCTGTATTATCAACGCTGTGATCAATATAAATGCAAAATACAGCCCCATACCAGCCATTGTGAAAAAAATTAACTCCACACCAGCAAAAGACCATTAAGGATGGCCACAGCAAATCCATCCCTCTCCTGCTGAAAGGAGTATACCTGTTCCAAGCTGACTGCCTTCTCAGATGGTTCAGGCGGAAAGTAACAATTAGTGTGACAGGACTTTTGTTCATGGTAAATTTACTGACTTACAGCCATGGACTTAAAACTTATGGACATAGGACACAAATCTTATGAGGGGTGAGAGAGCTGGGGTCGTTTACACTGGAGAAAGGGAGGCTTAGGTGAGACATTATCAATTGCTACACAACTACACAAAAGGAAGTAGTAGTGAGGTGGATGCCAGACTCTTCTCCAGGTAAAAAGTGAAAGGACAAGAGCAAAAGGCCTCAGTTTGTACAAGTGGAAGTTTAGATTAGGCCAACATTTTCATGAAAAGGATAGTAAGGTATTGGAACTGACTGTCCAGAGAAACAGTGAAGTTCCTGGGGAAGGATTCAAAACACGTGACTAAGGCTTGAGGACATGGTTCAGTGGTGGTAGTATTAGGTTAACATTGAACCTGATGGTCTTAAAGGTATTTCCCAACCTTAAAGATTCTATGATTTTATTATTTCTTGTACTTTAATGGATCAAGCTATAGAAATAAATGCCACCTCCACAGAACATGCAAGTACCATTCACAGTGAAGAAAACTGACCTTCTCATAGTGACTTTTAAGCTCTTACAGTCTCAGGGTGAGTATGATTTTCTATGTGTTTAGATAGGCAGTGAATCAATTTTATGTTTGCTTGGCTCAGTGATTAACAAAATCACAGAACATAAATTTAAATTAAGTAATGTAAAAGACTGTTCACTTGTATAATAGGAGATAAACTGAGATACCATACCTCTAAAATTTTAAACATTTTTTAAAACTTATTTCAAATAAATGTGATCATTTTTTGTTTGTTTACTTGTAACTTACTTGTCTGTGGTAAAAAATGTTTAATTTTTATCCTTTGTTGATGGAGAAGATTTGCATATCATAAAAAATATTTATGTCAATAAAGCACAAGGTGATTTATAATTTGAAAATGTCAAATAAAAATATTTTGTCCCAGAATGAGAACTACAGAAGTAGTCAGTATCAGATCTTACTTCCCCTCTCACATGTGAGAAAATAAAAATGATGAATTTACATTAAGAATGCCAAAAAAAAAATGTCCCAATGTATTTATAAATTAAAGAACAACCATTTAGATAAATCATATTCCTCTCAATTTGAAGCACATTAAAGAAAGAAGAGCCTAGTCACAAACATAGAAGTCTCCTTTTGGCATCCCATTATAAAAAGTATATAAAAAGTATATTAAAAGTATATAAAAAGTATTTAAAAATTACATTAAAAGTTTAAAGGGCATCCGAAGGAATGCTGTGAAGATGGTGAAAGATAGAGGGAAAGCTATACACCAGATGATCGAGGTCACTTGGTCTGTTCAGCCCAGAGGAGACTGAGGGCAGACCTCACTGCAGTTACAACTTCCTCATGAGGGGAAAAGGAGGGTCAGGCAATGATCTCTTCTCTGTGGTGATCAGTGACAGGACCCATGAATGGCCTGAAGTTGTACCAGGGAGGTTTAGGTTGGATATTAGAAAAAGGTTCTTCACCAGAGAGTGGTTGGGCACAGGAACAGGATCCTCAGGCTCCTCACAGCACCAGCTCGACAGAGTTCAAGAAGAGTTTGGACAGCACTCTGTCCAAAGATATGTGACGTGATGTGATTCTTGTTATTGTCCAGCGCAGGGCCAGGACATAATTTGGTGAACCTTGTAGGTCCATTCCAGCAATCCACAAGTTATGGGTCACTGGGCCAAAAGATTTCTCTATATTGTATTGTTTCTCCCACTAGCACCTTTCTCTTTATCATCATTATTGTTGGCTACATTTTCTGAAATTTTTTATTATTGTGACACTAACAGTTTTGTTAAGATACCGCAAAGAACATTAATACAGAACTAGGACAGATAGAAAATTTCACAGAAAGCTGTATTCTGCCAAATACATAATGGAAACAAAAGATGGATATGAAACAGAAAATATACAGAATCATAAATATTGAAGAAGCTGTAAAAACCTCTCGAGCTTTCAGAAACTCTCATGCTTCTGAGTTAGAGCTTTTGGCTTTGGGTTTGGGGTTGTCATTTGTTTGTTTTATTTACAATTAAAAACAAAACAAAAAAACAAAACAAACCAAAAATTTCTAAATTAGGAAAAAGTGCAGATCTTAAGGTAAAATCACTGAATTTTAGCTCACAAAGAGATCAGTTCTCTGTTTGCAGCAAGCACTTTAACAGTAATCATTGGGTTTATGTGACTTTCTTTACAATCAGGCTTCATATAAGCATTCAGTTAACTATGTTGCTTCCCATATTTACAATTCAATAGATACTTTTATTCTTCCTTGCATATGCAAACACCCTGGCATTTGAATCTAACATGAATCTACCCATGAATAGAGAAAATCTGTCCTTCAGTAGGATTCAGCAAATTCCTCTCACCTTTTTTGCATACATCATAAACCTACAAATGTGTGATTGTTCTCACCTAAAAGTTTAAAAGTTTAGGTGCTTGAAATGAATAAATTTAGATTTAGAAAAAATAATTTCATTCATGCCTTCACTATCCTTCATCTTGACATGGCAATTTCCTATTAATAATTACATCCATCCTCCTTCAGCTTGTAACTAGTTTGCTAAAGTAATATTCATAGTCTTTACCATGTCTAATTTTTTGCTTGAAACTCTCAGGCATTTATCAAACTGTATGACTGGACCTACAGCTGCTGTAGCCTAGCTCTTTCCCAGTAATGTCAATAGATAAAATTCAATATATAATTGCAAAGAATCTTGTCTTCGATCATGTTATCTCTTTTTACCTACCTCCACCTCTCCACTTCTGACCACATCTACATTTTCAGCTGCCTCGTAATATTGTCTCCCCATACTAATATTTTTTTTAATCTGATCCCCTTTTATTCTCAGAAGCCTCCTGCTGTTGGTATTTTGATTTTCTTGAAAATTCATACCACATGAAAACACCTCAATGAAACAGGAAGTTCCATCTTAATAGGTAGGTGACAAAGCATTGGAACAGATGGCCCAGAGAGATTCTGAAGACTCCTTCTCTGTAATAACTCAAAAGCCATCTGACCACAACCTGCGCAATCTGCTCTAGTGAATCTGCTATATCAGGGACTTGCACTATGTGATCCTCAGAGGTGCCTTCCAATGCAAATGTCCTGTGATTCTGTGAAAAGATATAAAAAGAGAAGAAAGAAAATTAAGGCTCAGAAACATTAGGGAGCAGTAATTCCTGGAAGACCTGGGGAATTAGTACAAAGAAAGGCGGAAAGTTTGTTCTCAGAGAGAACAACTGCATGTGCTAATTAGATATAAGAATCTCTGTAGTCAGGAAGTACCTATGGAAAAAGTAATGACTGATGCATCCTTAAATGAGAAAGGAATAAGTTACAAACTGAAAAGAAGGGTGCAGAAAAGAAATCCTATTAAACAGCAAGCCATATCCAAATGATTAGAACCAACAATTAGATTACAATGCTTTGTAAATTATCTGACATTGAATAATGATTGAAGAGAGAGGGAAGAGATTCTTGACATTCAGCACATTCACCTTACAACTTTATGTTGATGAAAACTTTAGTTTGAATTACACTAAAGATTAATATGGCTGAAATTTCATTTGACATGTACTTTCACATTTTGGAAGGTGACCTACTAATAACTGCTGTCTATGTAAGATTTTCTGAACAGCTGCTAAATGTTCTGCCAACAGTTAAATATAATACCTTAATTAGAGAGGATATCACAGAATAAAGACATTACAAAATCAGTTTTAATGATTTAAATCCAAAACATTCATGTGCACATTGCTAACCAGTACCAATTTGATGTTGAAAATTAAATTATTCTCTCATAAATTAATTGAAAATTACAAAAGACCTCATTCTTGCTCATTTGGAAGATGAAGAGTATTTACTATACTAAAGGAAAAATAAAGGAAAAAGCAAAAACAAAATGGAAAGCAAAATATCTTTTCTTATATTTCAATAGCTTGCCAATAAAAACCGGGCTTCATTTCAATAAAAACTGCAAGTAATAAGTGTTGGGTAATTCTGAAGGTTTTTAATACCCATGATTCAAGATAATTTATTTTAAATTTTAGATGATTAATACAGATGAAAACTGTACTGAAAATCTGGAAATTCAAACATATTTAGTATATTTTTGGCCAAATGTAACATGTTTTTTAATCAGATGACCAGTCTCCAGCTGTAAGAAAGTGCTTTTTTTCCTCATTTCATAAGATTTGGTGTATACTGTGCTCTTGGCAGGGTCTCAGAACCACAAAAAACTATTTTCTTCCTCCTGTCCTCCTCCCCCTAAATCACACTAGACTGCGTCTTTTCTTCTGACATAAGATGAACTTATTCGTCATGTGATTTCATAATTATCTTTCCCATTTATTCTATCCTACAACTGGACAATATTATCATAAAAATCTCAATTTTTTTATTATCTTTTGCTGCTTTAGTGAAGCTAAACCCTGCTTCTGGTCAAATATTCACTTTTATGTTTTTGAGGAGAGAAGCAAAGGAGCAATGCTTGATCACAAAGAATTGTTTTGGTTCTTGTAGTTGCACAAATAGATACAAGCCACATAATTTGACTTCAAGCTTTTAATGCATCCAGTGTTTCTGTAATTGATTGTCTCAGTGTCCCATAGCAATTCCATAAATTAAACTAAAGGAACTCTCCCTTCAATCAATTCTCTGGCCATTTAGATATTATCTTACAGGAAGCCACTGCAGAGTAGAGCAAGACAAGGAATCTGACTCATCATTTCCTGTTTTTAATAGGAATTCAGCAATTCTTTCATTTCACATCAAGGATTCTCTCTAGAAACGTAAAAATTTTTTTAAAAGATTTGGCTCACTGTCTCTTGAGATGTAATAGAATTTCCTTTACTGTGAAATGATATTATTTATTGGTAAGGTTTTTTTGCTTTTTGCAGTTTTGTTATTGGTTTGGGGTTTTTGGTTAATTTAATTTGTGGTTACACAAAACAAAGCAAAGGTTATCTTAGTGTTTTGCTTAATTTCCTTTCTGCATGCTGTTAAAGAATAGTGTATGTGGCAGGTTTACACATCAGTAATATTATACAAAATGCTCCAGCAGATGCAAGACATGGACTGAGGAATGAGAACCTGTGGAGCTACCTAGTTCTTTTGAATACATAAAGAACTGGATTGTTTTGTACCAACTCCTTATGGTACTGTTTGCCTTTGCAGAGTTACAGGTACTCACAGTCCTTACTGTTTCAATATTAACAAATTCTCTCATTCAGAGAGAATTCAACCACCTTGAAAATTATATGGCAGCATGAGAGAAGGGAATGTTCTAGAGAGAAAAAAATAAACAAAACCAAAAAACCAAAAAATCAAAAAAACAAGCAACTTTTACATTATAAACACAATTCCAGAATGGAAAAGTTCTTGGCAGAAACAGGATAAAACTATGCCAATATTCCACAAATAAAATACAATAGCTCTTGAAGAGATCTACACATATTATTTTTCCCATTAGAGTGACCGATTCCTTGATCTATGACTGTTAGATTAGACTTTTTAAAAATATTTTAAAAAATCAATATCTCAATCAATCTCTCTCTGAAATGTGGTAAAAACTCAGTTTTACTTTGTTTAGTGGTAATGGTCTCTAGTTGCTGCCTGACGGGGTCAACAATGGTGCTCATGAATACAAAGAGCATGAAAGATATAGTTCAGACAGGAAAGTTTTTAGGATGTATTAGTCAAAAAAATAAGAACAACATAACAGCCTGCATTTTGAAGGTTCTTGTGTTTTACAGCTAAATTCACGTCCACATTGCACAAAGCATGCGCTTAGCCATGCCAGCCATGACTGTCATGTACCAGTCAAATGATCTACATATTATCTTTATTTTATTACTGTCAGCCTGACCTTTTCAAGGTCACTTCAAAGGGCTTAAAGAGTAGTGGCAACAGTCAAAGATTAAGTTGAATTTATTCACATACCTATCATCTTCATTCTTCACTCCAGTGTTGTTAGAGAACCACTTCACAGTGAGAAGAATTATGGCAATAATATCTTCTCTAAACACAGAAGAATCCTTTGCCTTTGTAATACAGTGTGGATTGCTCAGCATGTAAAACAGATGTTTTTAGCAAGTTTCTAGTTTAATTAGAAACCAGTGTTCTGTATTTCACACAGAATTTCTTGTAATCTGTTCCAAGACACTAAACACAGCAAATGCATCAAGGATTCTGCCCTATTATGGAAATAGTGTGTGTACATACCTATGTATCCAATGTAACTGCATGAATGTGCAGTTAGTCTATTCAATTATTTATGGATATTGCACTGTTGTTTTAAAAGCTTTACATGGATGCAATGAGTTCTTCCCAACAAATGCATGGTCAGTTGGTTGGCACACTAGAATTCCCTAACATCCAGTAGATATATAAGCCTGTTTAGAACTGGAAATACTCTCCAGCTATAGAAAAAGTAAAATTAAATTCTTTGTAAACAATAAGGATGCAAGCACCAACAGAAAATTTCTTAGAATAAGAGACAGCCCACACCCTGTCTCACGTTGAGAGCTTCATGTTGAGAAAGTAAAAGTTCAGAGCTGTCCGAAGAGGCTCTATTTTAATATTTGCTCTTTTCCTCTTAAATTGCTCATGTTATTTGGAGAAGACAGTAAATTGAGTAAATCATTATCTGGCCTTACCAATCATTTATGTTCTATTAATAGGTATGTTTACCTTATTTCTCTATCTCTAATCCTGGCTTTCAATACAGTATCAGCATTTCTTGCAGTATGTTTTACCATAGAAGAAAATGTGTGAAACTTATTAGAGACAGAAATGGAATCAAAAAATAAAAAGGATAAAAAATAATATAGATAGGTTACAAAATGTTCCTTAGCTATTGCAGAAATGTTGATATTAGTCTTCTGCTGCCACTCCCATCTCTCTAACATATAAAATACAGGAGAGAACAAGGAATGTTCTATATTTTGAAGAAAACATTTTTATAGTCAGTTTATTCAGTTTATGTGATAGTTGGACAACCTGGACAAAGGTTAAGGGCTAGAGAACAATCTGTGCATTAATCTTTCTTCCAAATATATTTATTTTTCATTCAAACAGAAGATTGGATACTGCAACACTGAATTGAAAAGTCTATAGCTCATTTCACCTGCAATCAATTAACTTAGAGATTTTTAATGGCAGCACAAGAAGCCAGAATTTCCCTATTAGGATGAAATCTAGATCTGGAAATGAGCTTTCCGTTACAGCAGACTCAGCATCATGGACTGAGAAGAGATAAGCTGAGAAGTTTGAAGTAAATTGATCAAAATGTGGAAATGAAGAATCCAATATTTTAAGAGCTCAAATAAATCTATGTGCGCCTGTGTCTGACCCAGATGATAAATTTAGTCCCGAACCATCAAATTCATTGCATCCAGATTATAGTTAAAATCACACTGGTTTCCAGCTTGGATGAAATAGCATATCCTACATCTAAATTAAGTCCTTCCGCATAAGAGATTAGGAAAAAAATTGCTTCTATGAAATAATCCAATGTGATAAAATCTTTAATTTTACTTGTGCTCAAGTATTATTAGACTATCAAAAAGTTCTACAGTAAGTTCTAATAATTTACCTCAGTATCTGAAGAGAAGTGTAGTCTGTATATTTATGATTTAAACCTTGTAAAAATGTGTGAAGAAATGAAAACTAATTGAAAACTGAATTTTTGAACCTGATATATATTTTCCAGTAGATACTATAATGAAGAGAGTGTCGGCCATTTTTTTTTTAAAATTCAGTGTTTATCCATTTTTATGACAAGTGACTCAGAAATCAATAGATGGTATTGCTAAGATTCAGTAAATATTAAGAAGAGTGTTTCACTTATTTAAATAGTTTATTCACACAAATGGACAAACCATGATGAAACAAGTATAGAATTTTAAAACGCTGTATTTTTTTGATTTTTTTCTGTGATGAAGTATTTTGCCTTTGAATTTTTGTGATTTTGAAAACCAATTTATAAAAACAAAAAATAACCACAAGTATGAGTACTTTTTTTATTCTATTGGCTTACTGACTGTAAATTATCAACTCAGTTTCATTTATGAAACCTATCTCATCATGTACTTGAGAAAGACCACAGCCCTGGTGGAAGGCGGGAAGGAAGGAGGGAAGGAAGGAAGTGGCGGAAGGAAGGAAGTGGTGGAAGGAAGGAAGTGGCGGAAGGAAGTGGCGGAAGGAAGTGGCGGAAGGAAGGAAGTGGCGGAAGGAAGTGGCGGAAGGAAGTGGCGGAAGGAAGTGGCGGAAGGAAGGAAGTGGCGGAAGGAAGGAAGTGGCGGGAGGAAGGAAGGAAGGAAGGAAGGAAGGAAGGAAGGAAGGAAGGAAGGAAGGAAGGAAGGAAGGAAGGAAGGAAGGAAGGAAGGAAGGAAGGAAGGAAGGAAGGAAGGAAGGAAGGAAGGAAGGAAGGAAGGAAGGAAGGAAGGAAGGAAGGAAGGAAGGAAGGAAGGAAGGAAGGAAGGAAGGAAGGAAGGAAGGAAGGAAGGAAGGAAGGAAGGAAGGAAGGAAGGAAGGAAGGAAGGAAGGAAGGAAGGAAGGAAGGAAGGAAGGAAGGAAGGAAGGAAGGAAGGGCTCTGTAATGCTAGCATATAGACACCTGGGATGAATTTTTTTTTTCCCATGAATTTTTTTTTTCCCATGAACATTAGCAGTGCTAATAAACAGTCATGATTCAAAGTAATAGGAATTTTTAGCAGAAGGTGGTCTGTAACTTATCAATGCAACTCAGGGCAAAAGGAATAGAGAGGGCAAAGGAAAAGAAAGAGTAAAACAATTAAAATATACAAGGCCCATAGGAACTTACCGTTCAAAAGAACCAGAAGAAAGGGGTAAGAAAAACATTTCTAATTCTTTTTCGTATATTAAAAATAATACACCAAAATAAGGAACCAGAAGTCCAAACCAATTTATACACCAGATCTACTTTATAGGTTGTTTGTTGTGTTGCTGTTTCGTTTTTTGGGTTTTTTTTCAGAACAAAGTTCTGTCCTAGAGAAATTAGGCAAATATGTCTTTTTTTCTCTTGGCTTTAAACAATTTTTCTTTATTGTCACAAACTTAAAATGCTCATTGAATTACCTGGTGGTTTGGACTGCTTCTTATTTATTTACAGGTATAAAGTAGTGTAAATATCAGATAAAGTGGTGTGTTGACCACGATTATCCACCAGGTGCCCAAGAACCCACTCTGTCACCCCATTTCCTCACTGAACAGGTGAGACAAAATATAATGTATATCTCAGGAGTCATGATAGAAACAATGAGTTCTTTCAGCATTTACCAACATAGGCAAAACCAGACTTGATTAGAAGGAATTAATTTATTATCAATTCAATTGAATCCAAAAATTATAATGAAAAATAAAACAAAATCTTTAAAAAAATTCTGCTCACCTCACCCCTTGCTTTCTCCTAGACTCAACTTTAATAAGGAGTTATTTTCCTCTCCCTTAGATTGGAACAGAGAGATGGGAAATTTACTCTAAAAGTGACTAAAAAGACTAAACACGTTTAGGCTGTAGAAGTGGAAATATGTGTTTTGGTGCAGTTTTTGTATATATTTAATTTACATATGATTTGTACACAATGGCATTTCCCTAGCTCTATGTTACCTGGAACTTCCCACATATCTTTAATTTATAGAAAAGGATTATTTACTCTGAAGTAATGCATATAAACTAAAGACTTCCAGTAAAACTTTTTTGTTGTTTTTTTTTTAAGAATTACGTTAAAATCTATAGAATTACATTAAAATCTATATAATGCAGTATATTACATTAACATCTATATAATACATACTTTTTGAAAAGTCGTTAAAATATGTTTTAGAATCTAGATTTTTGGTATGACTCTATATTTCATAGGAACTTCCCATATAAAAATTGAAGTTACATTCACTTCAGGGATATTGCATAACACAGTTATTTTATCTCTTTGCTATTGAAATGTAAAAAAAAAAAAAAAAAAGCATACCAACCCACTTAAATATGGACAATATATCTTTCATAAAGATTTCCAAATTGAGTTTTAGTTCTTTGGAGTACTTCAAGAATATAAAAGTATCATAGAACGGTTCATGTTGGAAGGGACCTTAAAGATAATTTTGTCCAAAACCCCCACCATGAGCAAAGAAACCTTCCACTAGACCAGGTACCTCATAGTCCAGTTTAACCTAGCTTTGAGCACTTACAGGGATGGGGCATCCATAGCTTCTCTGAGCAGCCTGTTCCTGACTTCACCACCCTCACAGTATAGAAGTTCTTCCGAATATCTAATCCAAACCTGTGTTCCTTCTGTTTCAAACCAATGTTCCTTGTTTTTTAATTTCTTGCCCTTGTGAAAAGTCCCTAAAGCTCTCCTGTAGACCTCTACTAGGTACTAGAAGGCTGCTGAACCATCTTTCCACAGCCTACTCTCCTTCAGGATGAACAACACTAACTCTCTCAGCCTGTCTTCATAGCAGAGGTGCTCCAGCCCTCTGATCATCTTCGTGGTCCTCCTTTGGACTCACTTCAGGGAGCCCATGCCATTGTTATATCGGTAGCACCAGAGCTGGATGCAGTTTTCCAGGTAGGGTTTCACCAGAGCAGAGTAGAGAGGGAGAATTGCTTCCCTCGACCTGCTGGAAATGCTGATTTTAAACACAGATCAAGATGTAGTTGGATTTCTGGGCTGCAAGCACAAATTGCCAAGTCATGTTGAGCTTTTGGTGTGCCAACCTTTGGGTGTGCCAAAGATCTTCTTCCCAAGGTTCCTCTCAATCCATTCTTCACCCAGCCTATATTTCTGCACAGAGATGCCTAGACCCAGGTGCAGGACCTTGCACTGGCCTTGTTAACCTTCATGAAGTTTGCATGGGATCACCTCTCAAGCCTGTTAAGGGCCCTCTGGAAGGCATCCTTTCTCTCCAGTATGTCAGTTGCACCCCACAGTTTGCTGATAGTGTGCATATCACACATTTCAATTTTTTTTTTTTTGCTACCTTATTAGGAAAATAATGAATCACTAAGTTTTGGCCTGAATAATTGTATTCTCTGCGTCTCTTTCCTATGTAAAGTTTTGTTTATCTTAGTATAAAACAAGACAAAAAATGAGGCTAGTTTCTTTTACTTTGTGATGGGAAAGTTATTATATGGTTTGTTTTAAAAGGCAGTGATGGAGTGATATGATTAAATATATTCTGAGTTAGTATTGTAACTTTTAACTGTGACTTTGAAAAATAAAATGTGTTCTGAAAAGAGATAGAGCTGTTTAGACAGAATTCAGTGCAAGTTTCTGATAACATTTCTCAGGTAATTAAAATTAATACCATTTATCTGAAGCTATTCACAAAGTGACCAACAAGCACGTATGTTGAAAATGCCTGAGTTCATAAAAGAAAGGAAGAAAATAATACTCAGTCCACCTCAACTCCTACTATTAAGTTTACTTAGAAAGGGAAAGTAGAAGTTCAGATTTGTACAGAAAGGCTCTATTTTAATATCTGCTCTTTTTCTCATAAATTGTTCATGTTATTTGGAGAAGACAGTAAATTGAGATGCCTGCTAGGAAAATGATCCAGACAAATTTTCTTATCACAGAGTCAATTTTAAGTTGGTCATGATTTTTACTAAATTACTGCACAATTCAATTGGTAGCTGCAGTTATAGAAGCATGCTTTGAAAGGGGCTTTTAAAGGTCATCTAAACAATCCAGCAAATGAGCACAGAAACCTTCAACTAAATCAGGTTAAAAGTTTTCAAGAATGAAAGGGTATTGGTGAGCTTTAGGTATAGCTGCCATGAGAAGAGAGAAGATTAAACAGCTTATAGGTTTTCTGGTCTCAGAGCACCTGTCTGAGGAGGAATTGCTGCAAGTTAAAGAACGGGAAGTGCCTTGAAATACCATGACAATGCACCAACAGCATCACATCAATTGAAACACCCTGTTTTGTATCCACAAATTGGTTCAGTGATGGAAGAGTCAAGAAGTGATCAGTACGTATGCCTTCCAATTGATATCCATTAGTATATCAAAGCCTAACCATAGCCACCACTATGCTATAGGCTTACTCTGCAATGAAATCCTTTAGACAAATCTTAAATGTTGAGCAGAATTTGATGTGCAATTAAGTAACTATAAAGAAACCAATTTCTTTAATCTGTAAATAAGGAAGTACATCATGGACCTGAATGCAGTTAGTGGAAAATACAGCACAGGAAAAAATTAATTTAGGGTCCTATTTCATCCATTATATTTTATGATACCTCCAATTTTCATTAGAATATGCCATCTATTTTTCCAAAGCCAAAATATCCTCCTGGTAGAATATCTCAACCTCAAAAGCTTGGTTTTTTGTTTGTTTTCTCATTGAATGTAAATATTCAATTTATTTGGGCTTCTACAGACCATTTATTTCTAATAGTATCCACCTTTTACACTGCTTCTGGTGGTGCTTCTACAGTCTGTTTTGATTTTGGATAACTCAATTGTAGCTCTCATTCTTAAAAGTAAATGTTTGTGTGCTGGATTTGCTTGACTTACTGTCTCCACCATAGTGTTAAATTATTAAATTATTAAATAATAGGGTATTAAGCAGTTTGCTCTCATATTTCTCTCAAATTAGCCTCCATGGATTTAATCCAAATAAAAATGAGGATAGTAGTCAGCCATTAAATACCAAATTCTTTTTCCATATCCCATTTTGATATGTCATCAATCCTGTCCTTTTGTGGGCAAATGTCTGTCACTATTAACAGCCCAAATTTTCAGCTGGTTAGTTGTTTCTGGATTTTTGTCTTGAGCAATGACCAGGGTTAGTGTACTATTATATCTTTAGTATTACAACAGGGTTTTCCCTTTTACAAGACCATTTTTATTTTACAAGGTTTTATGAAATCCTTCAAATGCAGTGCTGCTCCCAGTATGTGCTACTTCACAGTTCCCACACAGGTGTTAGCCATATCCTACTAATTAATCTCCTTCACACGTCTCTGACATGCCTGTTTTATTAGGGTAGTTGGTGCCAAGAACTGTAGTGTCCCATTTTATTTTTAGAATGCCAGAATTCATGTTGTTTAGCACTAGCAAGTGTTACTTTAGCCTGCTGACTTAATGTTTCATACCCCACTCATCTGACATTCAGGCATCTTATTTGTCTGTTTTATTTATTGGTTTGTCTGTGGTTTGGGTGTTTTTTTCTTCCTTCCTGGCATTTGCAGAAACACATTAAACGTCAGTCAGAGATGCTTTGGCCCTGTCAACTCAAACCAGATGTTCTTCTGTGCCTGACAATTTTTCTCAAGCAGCATTTTTCCATGACCTTTTTAATTTTGTGTTATAACAGTCTGGTTCCATTAGAATGAAGGTGTAACCTTTCCTTTCAGATCAAATCTTTTTTAAATAGAGTTCAAGAGTTACTGACGTACTTGAATCTTTACTCCTTGCATGATTATTTCCTTCATGCATAAGATTCAAAATCACTACACACTACATCCTATATCCTACACCTCTCACAATATTTCAAACAATGAAAGTCTCTCTTAACATGAGATAAAACTCCAGAATATCCTTCCTTTACTGATAACAAATGTACTGTGACTAGTAGCTTTTCTCCCATACCCCAGGTGCCTGGTATATATAATTCTTAAAGTGAGTTGCCTTCACAGTCATAGTCATTCAGTCTTTAGACCTCAGTCCTCAGTCTCAATCTCAATAGAGACTGATTGAATATCTCAATCTCAATAGAGACTGGAAACTCTCTATCTCAACTTTAATATAGGACCTTGACTCTTTGTTCCCATTTTATTGGGAAGGTTCTATGACTTTTTTGTTTTCAAGATCTCTTTTGGATGTTCTTGTTCATATAGCTTCTCCTTAGAAGAAATTATTTAGTTTTTTCTTCTCTAAATCTACATTATGCTCATTATTTAATTAAATAAATGAAATAAAGAAATAGTCATGACCTTGAAAAAAGGCAAGCTGATCTGAATTATCTGTAGCTTTACAGCTCAAAGATCTGTTCCTCAGCTGTCCAGCTCCTGCCCTTTTTCCTTATTCTGAACAACCTATTTCCCTCTGAGACACAGCTTGAACGAGTATTGCCAAGACTGCTCACATTGTCCTACAACTCCCGTGTGAGTCAGTGGCTCTAAAGCCCTCAGAGGTCCCTCTGGTACCTCAGTGATTCTTAGATATTCAGCCAGCACACACAGTCATATCCTGCTCCCCACACCACCCTTAAATCCCTCCTAGTCTTCTTTTGTGCCAGGAACCAGCACCCCTTTATCTTTCTCTTCTTCCTTCTGCTCTTCCCAAAGTACCAAACACATTGTTTCACAAACTCTGCTCTCTGCACTATGTATATAAAGCCAAAACCAAGTTTACAAGTAGTTTTCTACTTCATTCTGGTCTAACCTGGTTACTGCAAATGAATGCTTAATATTTCTTCTATGTATCCCTTCGTCATCCCAAACAACAATGCTGCTCCAATTTGCACATCTGTTATTTCTTCAAGGTAAAAAGCAAAATTTAGAAAGTAAGGAAATGTTCAGTATGGTCAGTCTTCAAAATCTTCATAACTATCTCCAGAAAAAAAAAAATCAGTGGAAAGAATTGACAACAAATTAATAAAGCATTAAGAAAATCCCTGTTATAATTTATCTAAAAAGCAGGGGAAATTCTTGTGATAAAATATTTCATTCTTACTAAGGTATTTCTGAAAGAACATTTTAAAGCATACATAAATCAGACCAACTCAACTTCTCAATTCTCATCACACCAGGGGATGCTTCTAGAAATTGCTTTTATTATTTTTTTAAAGGAAATTTGATAGCTGAATATTAAAATGAAAATGTAATCCTTTAAAATTAAATTTAAACAAAATTGTCTAAGCTGCTGAGAAGTACTGAAAAACTATTATTAATTCTTCTGATCCTATTTAATAAATGGGAGTATAGGATGAATTGTCTTAAAAGTCACAAAATAATTATCATGCCAATTAAATTTTGTTTTCTCTGAAATATGGCAAAATTCAAGGGTTGAACAGAGTGGACGAGAGAAGTGACGCTGGACAGAACAATTGAAGTCAGCAGGTAACAATATCTCTGACAGATGTGTATGGTATCTTATGTTATTATGTAATGATATCACCTTTTGTGTTGCCCATTACACTGTGTCCATCTTGCTGGGACATAAATCTGTAAACTAGACATTCTGTACTTGGAAGCTGATATTTATAGAACCTGAAACATTTCCCCAGTGTCCTTCAGACTAGAGGAGACACTGTAAGTATCCATTATTTAAGAGAAAGTTTGGATAGAGAGAATCTTTAGAGCACTTCATATGAAAATAAAATAAATTTTAAAAATTTCTACTCATAAAAACAAAAACAAAAGCAAAAGCAAAAACAAAAACAAAAGCAAAAGCAAAAACAAACAAAAGAATCCCCAAAACCAAAACAAACCAAATGCAAAAATATCCCCAAACAAACACTATCTAATAAGTTTCACTAAGACTACATCAGGTCAGGCATTTTACACTAGTATTTGTCATGAGTCTGATCAAGTTGGTAATTACCAAAGATATTCAAGAGAGGTAATTACTCTTAGTAATTCCCTGACATTCTGAGTCTGGCATCCAGATATTGATATAAACTGATACTTATAAATACTTTTTTGACAGAGCTGACAGAAATGTCTCTGGAAGCAGGAGCTCTGAGGACTATATAATTTAAAACAGTTTTTAAATTTTCGCTTGAACCAAATAAAATTCAAACAAAATAAGTTAGGCTCCATCCTTTAGTTCACTATGTTGGAACAGAGAACATCAAAAGAGCAACAACATGTAGGGGTCATTCATGAAGTACTGAGAAGTCTCTAAGAAGACAAGCATCAACAGCATCTGCCCCTCAGTAATTTGAAGGATAATTTTGTCTTTCATATCTATCCAGGAATAACTTTCTTTTTATACCTCTTCCCCAGGAAAAAACCCACAAAAACCAAAAACAAACAAAAGAAATAACCCAGTTGTAAAGCTTCGAGTATGGCTATGGAGATACCGTTTTACCATTTACCATTTACATTTACATTTACCATTTACTACTTCTGTCACATGGTTTCCAGCACAGGAGGGTGTGGGAACTCTGAAAGAAAAATACCAGCTCAGAATATAATTTGATTGATTTGAATCAACAGAGTCACAAGGATGTTCTATTCACAACTTTTTTTGTACTTCTGTCTTTAGCTGTTAGCAACACTTTGCATACAACTATGGAATACATTCAGTATTCATTAAGAAAAGCACAAATTGCATGGAGATAGTGCTCAAATCTGTGCTCAATCGTGCTTCCAGGAAATTCCACTGCAAAAATAGTATTTATGTAAATGATAGCAGGATGAAGCCCCAAAATAGTAGTACTTCTGGCCATATAAATGCAGCAGTTTCAGAAAGGTGTATTCATTTTGAAACCTTTAATGCACAGCATATAATGGATTTTCTCATATCTGATTTAGGAACTGAATGAGGCAGATTAGAATACTATTCCTTCTGCTATACTTTGCACAGAATCTACTTACAGACCTACAAGTTCATGTGCCATTGAGCTGATAATACTCTATCTTGTTATTGATATCCTTTGCTTTTGAATAAATTGTTTTTCCGAAGCTGATGTATAGCATTTTCTCAATAAAAAATGTTTAGAAAGGAAGAAAGAAAAAGAGTAAGGTGCATCTATGAACAGTTTGCTGAAAATGACTAAATGGCAACATCAATCAAAATAGGAGTTTCGTAATTTTCTTATTCCCAGCCTGTGTGTGTGAGAGATTTACTGTGTTGCTTCTGCATGAAGCTGGTCAAAATTGATCATACTTTCTTTCCAAAAAATTCATGACAGCCTAATATGGTCATAAAAGTATTCTCTGTTCTCACAAAAGGCATGATATGACTTCAGCTTTATATAGTAAAAGCACCTTGCAATCATTAAATCCAGGCAAATGATGGTTTACATCAAAATAGTGAGTTCAGGCAGCATTTTCTTTTCAACACAGGAGAGAGTAGAATTACAGATTTTACCTAAACACAGTTAAGGTTTCAGTTTCAAAATATCCTGAAACAAGAAAAATACCTAAAACAGAACTTGAAATTTGCCCTAGAGGGATATAGTCAATACTGAAATAATTCTACACAAATGCCTTTATAAAGATACTTAACAGGTCATATGCTTCTTATGCCTCTCTACTTGAACATCCTAAACAGAAGCTGACTCTTAATAACATTAGCATAACTAAATTTCTAATAAGTTTCTAATATAATACAAATAATTAATGAGTGTTCATGACTAGCTTCATTCTTTTATGACTTTCTGCATATAGTAACTGAAGAAATCATATTTTTCTGGTAAATATAATTTACTAGGAATAATATTTGCATCTTTTATTTTCAATCTGTGAAAGTAAAAATGCAGTCAGAAAAAGATAGCATTACAATTTAATTTTAATTATAGATTGAATGTTGGAAAGACAACTATCAAGAATTTAGATTTGGACAATTTTGTTATATACCTTAAAAGGAAAAAAAAAGTTTCATGAATGCAGTATGTATTATTTTGACAGAAAAATATTTTTGCCTAACCTGTTAGAATCTCTTGTTCATAACAGCTTTAGATATCCTATGGAAATCTTTACCTCTTATGCCATAATTGTAAATTGACTGGAATATTTCTACAAAATAAAACCTTATTACAATGCTTAAAAGTACACAGAACACAACATAAAAGAACATCACGGGTCTTTCTTAAATATTTATATGTTTTACTGATGAGGATGCCTTTGCAGATCAAAGTAACAAAATAAAATTACATATAATATGTTAACAGGACACTAAATATTGAAGGAAAACAATGTTTTCCTTTAGTTGCTTTAGTAGGTTTCTTCACTTGAAAACTCATGATAGACAATATTAATAATTATCATTCAGATCAAATTGAAATACCTTAATTAATTATAGTTGAATATCAACTGCATGTTATGTTCTCTTAAATATTGGACTTTGTTAGATTGCATCTTTTATACAAAACTTGGAAAAATACATTATTTATTTGCATTGAAGCACAAAAGTATGATATTTGTTCTATAGGGTAATATAGAGATTCTCTTAAAGTACAGCAAATCATACTGTAAGCTCATCACAAATGGTACAACATTATTTTACATACTGTTAAATGTCCACTAACTTTTAAGAAATATTTATGTGACCATATGAATACATCTCTACATGAAGTGGATGCCTGTAAAAAGATTGCAATTTTGTGAGAACTATAGATTTTTTATAATTATTAAAAGGGTTGAAATACTATATTAGCAGGCAGTTAGATAAATAAAAAGAGTAACAAGTAACACACACTTATCTTTATTACCTTTGATTATATAAATATAAATTGAGAAATGCTCAAAGAGTTTGTTTTTCCTATGAGGGACTCAAAATTCTTTATTTCTAAGGATTTATTAATTTTTGCATCATTGCATCTTATGGAAGCTCAACATTAGGTTACAGGACCATTTTTTTTTTAATACTCATTATTTTTAAAAGTTATGCAATATATGTAAAATGATAATGGAATTTAAATGAACAAACCATGTAATCTCTAACAACTCCCAAACAGATTTTTTAAAATAAGTTTTTACTTGATACTCATCTATGGAAGCAAAAGGGTCTATATAAATATATTTGTGTGGGTTAATTGAAGAAATTTGAAGTGTGTGGTCGGAACCTTGGCAATAATAAATGGAAATCTTAATATCACCTCTTTGTTTTTAACATATACTGATTTTTGCCGTCCTTGGTAAAAAATAGGAGTAATAGGTACTAAAATGGTAAACAGGAGAACAAAGGTTTGGTCATGGGTGGAAAAAATTGCCACCTGAAACTTCTGCAAAATATTTTTTAAAGTGACAATAATAGACATATTTAAGTGAAGTTGAAATAAGTCTCTATGGAAAAACATGATAATCTTAAGAGAAGACAGAAAGAAATAGTTAAATTTCTGTAATTAATCATCAAAAATTCCATCCCAGTCATTCCATCATTTGAAAGGAAAGAAACATTGAGAAACATCAAGAAACATCATTAAAGTCTGGTACTACTGTACCTCAAGACATACGTCATGGAAACAGGATTCACCCAGGGTTGACAGGGTTTTAATCCATTAAACTGCTATTGTTATAATGACAGAGAAAATTAAAGCTCAGGTGACTATCTTGGAGAACAAAGCATGTCTGTTTTAAACTTTACTTCTGGTGTATTTTGAAATGTATCAGTCTCTTGAGGAAGCCAGTTATGTCTCTGACAGGCACCCTCTTCATTATCTTTTCATAATAATGTGTTAGCTGTTTTGTAATTAATAGCTTGAAATGTGCAGAGTTGTTTTGGCACAATTCTAAATGGTACTGTAATAATACACTAGCTTCTTTAGCACTTTTGGTAGAAGGTAAAGGCCTAACACACTGTCTTGGGTTGGAAATGGGGGTGTGTACTTGTGTATTCCATTCCTATTTGTTAAAGTGGGGCAGTTATCTTCTGTTAATTGAGCAGTTTTCTTTATCTCTTCCATAACCAATCTTCCCTCCGGGGAGACATTTGCTGTTAATGGGCCATTGAGTGTCACTGCATGACTGATAAAAATTACCTCATCCCATTGTGAGAACTTCTGCCTGGCGGGGGAGGAGCCAAGCATTCCTGCCTGGATAAAATCTGAGATTTGGAAGACCACAGCAGCCTTTTCCTACGAGATTCCCAGAGGGGCAGCTGTCTTCTCCACTGGATTCCCAGAGGAAGACCAGGCCCATTTGCACTGCCACTGGACATTCAGAGGAAGACTACACCCTTCTACAGGCTCACTGCTCCAACAGAACCACACCTGTCAATCCAGGAGGACTGCAGCCACCATTTAATGGGACTGCTACCCTGACCAACAGGGTGTCATGCTGTATTCTGATTGTCAGTAGGTTTTTGTTGTTGTTGTTTGTACTATTACATTTGTATTTTTAGTTTCCTTAGAAAAGAACTGTTATTTCTATTCCCATATCTTTGCCTGAGAACCTTTTAATTTCAAAATTATAACAATTCAGAGGGAGGGGGTTTACATTTTCTGTTTCAGGGGGCGGCTCCTGCCTTCCTTGGCAAACACCTGTCTTTTCAAATTCATACTGAATTAGACTTTAACAGGTTGCATATCATTGATACAGTTGGTCATAGCTGATGAATATGAATGTCATAAAAATTTATTTAGTTTTCTAGAACTAAAAATAATAATTTTAAATATTATATAAAATGCCAAAATAGAATACTACAGAGCAGTACTACATTTAAAAACACTTGCTATTAAATTTCTTGTGAATTTCTATCTAAAAAAATAAATAGAAATGGCACATTTTTACAAAGTATTAAATTTTCATACTATGACAAAAGGGCTTCTGACCTGTAAAAGTTTTATAAGGATTGTTGTTTTGGTTTTCTGAGGTCATCACACGGCATTTACAATTTTATATTTGGACTGGTTTACATCAGGAAGGTGAGGAAATAAGATTTTTCAAAAATCAGCATCTTTTACAATAATAGGGTGTAACTCTAGAAGAAAGTAGCTGAGATATTTAAAGATCATATTTACTATAAATGTGTTTAAATAGAATATAATCTATTTTATTATTGAAAAGAATGAATAAAATATTATGGTATTCTAAAATAGTTGAACTAATCTGGGCTTCTGTAGTTTTTGACAAACAAAAAACATGCATATTCAAAAGCATGGTTGTTATGAAAGAAGCATGAATGTTGTTGTTATGAAACAAGCATGTTATGAAAGAAAACATAGGTCATAACAGGTATTTGATCCTAATTTAGCTGAACAGGAAGACAATTTTAAAAAAAGTAATTACAGATTCTGAAGAATCATGAGCTGAACACCAACCAGATACATTCCTGGATGGAGTCTATATTCTTTAGAATAGGAAAAGAAAGCTAAGGCAAGGTACAGTAATATTCATATACATGTCTCTGCCAAAAATACCACAGAATTCATTTTTCTCCATATTAAGTTTTTTTGCCACCATTGAATGTGTAACATTGAACCACTTGTTCAGATAGATATGGATATAGATATATAGATGATCTAGATAGATGATAGATATAGATATAGATATAGATATAGATAGAGATAGATGTAGATATAGATATAGATTAGATATAGATAGATATAGATATAGATATATTAGGTTAGATATATGCATACATATACATACATATGTATACACAATATATGGAGTAAATATTCATGTCAATGTATTTATGGAGCTTTCAAGTTGAACAAAGTTTTCAGTTTGATCATTGCATGGCTTTGGCATTAATTACACTGCTTAATTTAACATATGAGGAAATCAAAGTGCTATCACCAAGCTGAAAGTAATTTCTATTGTATTGTATTGTATTTTATTCTATTCTATTCTATCCTATAAAATCATTGAATAGCTGACGTTTAAGGATGATCTGGTTCAATCTCCTTGCACAAGGCCATGTCAACTAGAGCCGGTGGCCCTTCTCAAAAGTGTGTGACAACTGTAAAGTTGCACTTATATAACTCCAGCCCACATTCTACACATCTATCAATGTCTTCAAATGTCTTCATAGCAGATCAGGAGTACAGATGCAGGTCAAAGGAAAAATAATAATACCATCAACTCTAAAGAAAATGTAGTACCATTCTGCTTACTGTTCCTCAAGACAGATTTAATTGGAAATATGCTTTAAAATACCCTGGGAGTTCCCAAGTTAAGTACCTATGCAGCTCATTTATGGAGTTAAAATTCTCAATCAGGGATTTGCTTCCTAATGACTTTGCTTTACCGTCAATGACTGTGTTTCATCAGTGCAGTTGAGAGTGCCATTAAGAATAGGAGGAGAATATAATGTTTCTTTTAAATTATCCGTGAACTTAATTTAAAACTGCTCTTTGCAACTCTTTTACTCTACTTACTGCACATAATGTTACATGGTGAAACAACAGTAAAATTGATGCAAGTGTTGTGGGGAAAACAAAAATATTTTATCACCATAAAAGAGTTAATTACATTTTTTTATATACCAGTATTTAAAATGACTCTTGATCTCTTCACCTCAGGAAACCATTTTAAGCATAATGCCTAATTATTCACTGTAATAAATTACTATGTAGTAATAGTAACTAAAGGTTACAAAATCCACATTAGTTTTTCTAGATTTTGTTGGCTAAAGTTCCTCTCTCAGCGAATCACAACTCCTGCAGTTGTTATTTTCTATAAAAGCAGCTGTGTCGCGCTATTCACAGTGACAGTTTTCTGATCTTATTTTCTCTCTAGGAAAAGTCATCAACCCTGCTTGAACAGTATATCATAGGCTTCTGAGAACTGATGTTTGGAAAACTGATACTTCATATTTAACAGGATATTTTAACATAAGTATTTCGCTTACCAAATGTTAAAAGTAAAAATGTCTTATGACAGACATGTCATCTGCTCACAGTTCAAAGGATCACACAGGTCTCAGAACAACTGAGATGAAACAAATTATATTTGCACACATTTAAATATACAACAGTTTTCTCAAATGCTCGATCTGGTAAAAAGAAATGTACCACTGTTGCATGTGAATTTCAACAGCCAAGTAAAGCTGACTTGTGAATAAAGCCTGAACCAACATTTCAATATTCAGTCATGATATTCCAATATTTTCACACAGCTAATATATTATCAAAATGAATTTGTATGCTTCTCTTATTGCCTGTTGTTATGATCACATGACATTTTTGCAACATCAATTGCTCTTGTGGAAAAGTGACATTATGACTGCACTGAACTGTTTCACCCTCTCTTAACATAATTTATTATGTGTACGCCATTAGCACACAATGAAAATATTAAGAAAAAAAAGGAAGACATTACTTCTCAGGGACATTAAATTATAACTCTTGGAATGGGAAGAAATGAGCAGCCTCTGGGAATCATGATGCACTGATGTTCCAGCAGCCTTGAAATACAAGAAAATCTTTCTTTCAGCAGATTATATGGGATTAAAAAAGTCACTGATCTCAGTGTTGGTCCACAATTATATCATTTGAATTATTTACTAAGGTAACTAATGCAATTGCTTATGCCTACACTCCCAACAGATGCTCAGAATGCAGCTTGCCTCGAAGTCATTAAATGAAAGCCATGTTCACAGTGGTAAAATATTTGGTGCACACAGCACAGTAAAATCCTAAATGCATAATGATACTACTGAACATAGACATTTATATATTTGTCTATATTCCATATTATTGGAATCATGTCCCATGGTTGTGACAAAATTTGACAAGTTTCCTTAAGGCCAATATACAAGCCAACTAATTATGTATAATATATAAGACATTAAAACTCCTGGTTCTGACTAAAAATAGAGATACCTGAAGAGTACCTCTCTGCAGCCTCTTTCTAAAAGCAGACCAGTTCAGGAGAAACCCTAAATATAATCACTGTTAAAAAGTTTTATTTTATCATTATTAACATTATAAAGTACTTATAATACATATTCATCAAATCACTGTAAGTTCAAGAACAAGAGCTTAAAATTCCTAGATAACTGACTTCATCATGAGAAAAAAACAGCTTTACAGTAGTTTTTTCTCTAGAAGACAAGATAATTTTTCTTTTCTTGGCAGCACATTGGCAAGATGCTGTCACTGTGGGTGCTGCAGGGAGGCCTCTGTAGAAAGACATCATGGTCTACCTCACTCAAGCTACCGCTGGTTCCATCTGTCTCCAACAAAACCACCAAGAACACAACTGAGCCCATCAGTCAGTGGTGTCCTTTCAAAAATACGAGTAAAAAGGTTGAAGACTGCTAGATATAGAAAGAACAAAAAGAGTGAGAGAGACCAGAGGGAAATACCAAAGTCAAGGCAGGAAGGGGAAGAGCACCATGCTGGAGAAGACCTTGTGGAAGAGTTGTACTGTCTGTACCCTGCTGCAGTTGGGCATTTCTGGGGGAACTGCAGAATATAGAGGGGCCACACTGGGGCAGAGAAATTGTGAGGAGAAAGGAGAGGCAGAAAGGAAGTACAGTGTACTGACTTTAAATCCCACTGACTACATTCCCCTGAACTACTTGGTGAGGACAATGGTGTTTTGGAGTGCAGGATTAATGATCAGCTTGAGAAAAGGGGAGGCAAATGGATTGTTTAAAGGTTTTTCTCTCTGTATTCTACAAGGGAAATGAGTAATTACTTATTTAATTGGCAATAATTTAAGATAATTTTCCCCAAGATGAGTCTGTTCTGCTAACAGCTGTCTCCTTGTCTGGTGGGAGACCAACTAGAGAAGGTGCCCCATTGGAGCTGTTGTTTCCAAATAGAGAAGCACTACTGGGTGACGTAGTGATCAGAGGCTGTATTTCACACAGCAGTCATGAAAGAAGAGTTTCCAATCCTGGAAAAGTAATGAGGAGATCAGCAGAAATACCACTTTGGACTTCCAAGGTGAAAACTTTGACTTGTTTAGGAGACTGATGGACAAAATCTCTTAGGAGGCAGTCCTGAAGGGCAAAGGAGTCCAGGATATCTAGACATAAAGAAGAACCAGAAAGAGGATGTGTGGAACTACTAGCCTGTCATTCTGACCTCAGAGCCAAGGAAGTTTATGGGACAGGTCATCTTCAGTGCCATCACGCAGCACATATGGGGCAGCCAGGTGGTCAGGCCCAGTCAGTACAGGTGTATGAAAGGCAGGTCCTGCCTGACCAACCTGATCTCCTTTTATGATGTGCACCTAACTAGTGAATGAGAAAAGGGCTGTGGATGCTGTTTACATGGACTTTAGTAAAGCTTTTGGCACAAATTTCCACAGCATTCTTTTGGAAAAGCTGGCAACCAATGGCTTAGATCAGCGTGTTTTTACTAGAAAAAATCTGTCTGGGCCCAGAGAGTGGTGGAATTACATCCAGTTGGTGGCTGGTAAAACTAGGGGCTCAGAGCTGTTTCCCCAGGGCTCAGTGCTGTTTAATACCTTTACTGATTATTTGGGTGAGGAGATCAAATGCACCCTCAGCAAGTTCACAGATGACACCAAGCTGGAGGAGAATGTTGATCTGAATTATAGGAAGGTTCAGATGGTTCTGCACAGGCTGGGTTTATGGGTCAAGGCAAATTGTAGAAGTTTCAACAAAATAAAATTCAGGGTCCTGTACTTTGGTCGCAATTACCCCATCCTGCACTGCAGGCTTGTGGAAGTATTGCTGGAAAGCTGCCCAGCAGAAAAGGACCTGGGGCTGCTGGTTAACACCAGTTGAGTGTGAGCCAGCAGTGTTTCCAGATGGTCATTTCTATCTTGGATTTTATCATAAATAGTGTGACCAGCAGGACCAGTGAAGGGAGTCAGCACTGGAGAGGCTGCACTTCTAGTTTTGATCTCCATCAGTCTCACAAGAAAGACGTTCAGGTACTGGAGGGTATCCAGAGAAGGGCAATGAATCTAGTGAAGGATCTGGAACACAAGTCCTATGAGACAAGTCTGAGACAGCCGAAGGGCTTTAGGAAAGAGAGAGAAGAAGGCTCAGGAGGGATCCTGAGGGATCTACAACTACCAGAAAAAAGGGTGTGGCGAGCAGGGAGTCAGTCTCTCTTCCCAGTCAGTCAGTGAAAACTATGGGAAACAATCTCAAACTGGACCAAAAGATGTTCGAGTTGGATGCTGGGAAGAACTTCTCCACTGAAAGAGCAGTGAACGGGCTCCTAAGGGAAGTGGTGAAGTCACTATACCCAGAAGTGTTCAAAATACGAGTAGGAGTGCCATGGTTTAGTAGATGTGTACTCAATGCAAGGTTGGACTCAATGACCTTGGAGGCCTTTTCCAACCTTAATGATTCTATGAGTCATCAAAATCTGGGATCTTAATCAGTGTTCTGTTCTGCTTTCTCTTCCATACTAGAACAAAATTCAAATCTTTTAATTTCATTTGTGAACAACCAAGAAATCAAATAAATAAACATCTTTACATTTACAACATTTACTTGACAAAAAAAAACAAACTACACAACCATATGTTCTGCCAAGACAATATTTAATCGCCTTGGCATATTTTTTTTACTCTTCCTGGGTTTTCTCCACATATTTCTTATTTATCTTTAACATACTTCCCAGCTAAAAAATCGTTAAAATTAACATGTTTCCAGCAGATTTTTCTTGTGAATAGTGGGGCATTTTATATAATTTTACAGTTTAATAAGAGAGAAAAAGTGTGCATCACACACATGCAATGTAAAAACTTCAAAATCAAAACCACTAAACTCAACAAAAACCCCAGAATTTTTATTTCTTCCAATGTCAATGAGTTTTGAGTTGTTCATGGACCAGTGGTATTATCTGGGTTTATTTTTATCAAATATACTTTTTTTTAATCCTTTTTTTGAGCTACTTGGTACTAAAATCCCCTGAAAATATTAACCAAATTACTTTGGAAGACAAATGCAACTTTCTCTTCTGAAAACACAAATGTCATTGCCTATGTCTTTTCTTAAAAAACCCTTTTGCTAAACACCTGTAATACATCATGAATGCAGTAAACATCTGTATCTTTCTCCTGAACTCTAACATGGTTCATTTGATAAAAGAGACTTTTTTTTCATGTTCTTATTCCATGACTTACCCATGAATACAATCTATTCAGTGCTCAGTCTTCTTAATATCCTTCTACTCATGCACACATAAGAAAGAGTTCTAATGAGACCACAGGATGGATGGATACAATAATTAACTCTAGAGAATAATTCTAATGAATTCAACTTCCTGTAAAACATGAAAGCTAATTTCAACCTTGGAAATGAATCTCATCTCCAAAAAACATGTCTTGTACTAGTTTCAAAAGTATTAAAAGCAAAGTCAATGTCTAGGGCAGTCAGAATTAAACTCAACCCTCAGATTAGAACCAGTACCTAGGCTTGAAAAGATCTGAGCTAAAAAAGGCTTCAAACATAAAAAAATGATAACGTTCTCCCAAACAAGGGATAAAAGGGAATTTAGGGATCAAAGAAAATAGGTAAATGAAGTCCTTCCCTTTGCTGTTATCACCCCCAAAAACCAAAGAATAACTGAAAAATAAAAGTAAACCAAAGTGGCTAGGGTTATCACTAATATAAGAAAAACTGATGAAATAGCAAATGTTGTCCTGAGGCATAAAAGTTGTCAAATGCACTTTTACAAGTTTAGTAGGTAATGCAGGTAGGCAGTAATAGTTTCAACAGTCAGGAGTCCTGGATAGAACATTACCATGCAAGTAGGATAATAAGTCAGGGCAAGCCACAGAAATTAAAGGGGTTTTTTTAGGTTTGGGGGTTTTTCAAAACAAAATTTAGCAGGTATTATCCAGTACCTTTATACTTTTTATGTCAAACTCATCATAGATACAGGAAGATGATTGAAATGAAATGAAATGAAATGAAATGAAATGAAATGAAAAAAGAAAGAAAGACAGAAAGAAAGAAAGAAAGAAAGAAAGAAAGAAAGAAAGAAAGAAAGAAAGAAAGAAAGAAAGATTAAATTTCTCAACAAAATTGCCCATCATTTATGTTCTTGTCCAAAAGCTTTAGTTGTTATGTCCAAACTGATATATATGAAGGAAGGTTGCCTACGTTTTTTTTTTTAATTGTTAAATAATCTAAGAATGTGTAGTATTTTTATTACAGACACTATTATGAGAAAAAAATCTGATTTGTAACATGTCGTCTTTCTGCAAATAAAATACCCAAAAAAGCATTATACTTTAAAGTTCCAATATTTAAGGAAGTAGTGAAGTCTAGCAAGGATGATAGGCTAAAATTCATCATCAGTTCTTTCCTGGCTGCAAATCTCTCTGTTTCAGAGTTCACATCATCAAATCATCATCAAATTCTGATGTATTTTTTGACATCAGAAGTAAAGGCTTGAAATCCATTTCATCAAAATAATTAAGCTTATCTCTAATTCTAATATCAGTCAGCAAATAATCTTAATGATGCCATTTAAATACTTTAATTTTTTATCTTTATTCATGGTGTAGTTATATTGTAATGTAAAACTAAAGTTCTGGAACTCCTTGGTTTCATGAATAAATAGCTAATTAATTTGGGTTTTAGATGGAGAATTATCTCCCCCAAAATGCCAGATCTTAGAATTTAATATTTAATTTTCTCTTACAAAGACAAAAAATAAAATTGCTGGAGTGTGAAGCCAAGTCTAATCCAGAAGCAGCTTTGAGTAATCCCTGAACCCTTTGTTTAAACTAAAGTAAAAATTTCAGGGATGGATGAGAAAACAAAATACATGAAAACTAACATTCATCAGCCCAGCTGTGAATGCAAAGTACACTACAAATCTTTTTAATTGGATGTGCAGAAAAGTGATTCAGAATCTAATGGTGATAATAAATGCATTGTATAGTAGATAGCAATTTCAAGAGGAAAAACTCTTTAGACCAGTAGCTACTGTCCCAATGTTCAAACTCTCTTTTGTATTAAAAAGGGAATTTAGTGGCAATTAATACTCACACTTTCTATTCAAAATAAAATTTACAGTGCAGAGGTGAGCTGCTTTTCTCTCTTCATATAAATAAAGTATAAATTAAGTGTTTGAAATTCCTGAAATTTTACTTTTCAGATCAAATATGTATTTATGAGTAGTCATATAATTAAAGTGACTGATTAAAATCTCTGCATCCAAAATTTTCTGTGTAACAGGAATGATTTTTTGAATATCTTAATGCATAAGTGACACATTCTCCATTTATACTTCAATACCTTACCATCTAATAATACAGATATACATATGCACTTACCTCCCAAATTTCCTATCTTTTCAAACTTTATATTTTGACTTTAATTTATATTTTGACTTTTAACTTCATATTTTTGAAACACAAAGAAACAGGATTTGAGTATGCAAGTTGCTTTGTTAGCTTGATCCTTTTGAAATGAATTTGCCAGAAAAGCTCTCTTTTAAAGGTATAATGACAGGCATTGACCATGAGAGACTAGTGAACTATATTGTTAAGTACTTTCAGGCTAATGTAAATATTTTCACTGATTTAATTTTTGTCTTTGACATTGATGAGAAAGGAGTTGGGCAACAGCTTTTGATTTTACTACGCTTATTTGATTAGAAATACCTTGTGATCCTTATGCAGCACATAAATGTAGTGAAGCAAGATAAATAGAAATAGAGAAAATAAACAGAGAAATAATCATCACGTAACCAGAACAACATCAAGCTGAAAGCTGAAAACCAGGTAAGAATCTAAGTCAATACAGCTGACATGGCTTGACATTTCTGAAGATCCATCCTCGTGATTTTTGTTGTTATGACTTCAATCTTCTATCTATATTTTTATCCTAATTGATAGCTAACTTTAGCCTGAGTATGTCATGTTTGACCTTCAGTTCATAGCAGTGATTTTAGAATGAACACCATTTCTGTGGCTCAAAGTCATCCTAATAAAAAGGTGTGATACAAAAACCTTGTGTCATTTTAAATGCTTAAATACATGAGACAGCTAGACTAAAAAAAAAAACAAAAATAAAACCCAAACCCAAACAAATCCAACAAATCAAAGGAGAAAATCAATCCAGAGATTACGACTTCAATATTTTTTTAAATGCATTTCTGAGAAATATAAATACATTAGGCTATTAGGCTTTTCCTGAAAACGCAGATGTCATAACACTGCATAAAGGATGTAAAAAATTAATCCAAATGGAAAACCAAGGAGCTAGCTAGTTCTAAAACTACCGTAGAAAAAACAAATTTGAGAGGAGGTGAATCGTATTACCTATGAATATCACAAAACATATTTGATCTAGAAGGCTCTCCAAATGCTTTCTATTATATATGTCTTCATATTGAATAGTCAGTCTAATACCATTGTCTTGAATGTTATGGTAGAAAAGATGCTTGAGGTCTTTAAGTCCAGCCATTAATTCAGCACTGCCAACGCTGCTACTAAACCATCTCCCTGAGGGCCACATCTACACATCTTTTATGTACCTCCTTTATATTATTTTTTCCTTTAATTAGGACAAGATTGTTTTGTCTCTCCTGTAATATGTAGCTGGGTCATACAGATTTGTATTTTGTCACAGAACTTCACAAGTGGCCAGTATTAACCAAGGCAGTACTAGAGAAGAGCTAGGGTGCAAAGTAAAATAATGTAAAATAATAAAAATTTATTCATGCACACGAAGTGTACCAGCAGTAGTGAGGCATCTTGAATGTGATTTTACGTAAGGTTTGAATAACCTTTGAAGGTTCACAGACAGTGTGATTTGATTAATCAGTAACACCACATTACCCATTACAAGTTATAGTAAATGTCTGAAAGTAACTACATTTTTTTCAGAATTCTCACCACTTTTCTAGTGATTCAGATGTCCATGGAGATGGACTTTCCATACTTACTTATCTATGATACCAGAAAACACTGAGCCTTTCACCAAAGAAAGATGTGTTAGAGGGACTGGCATGCTGGTGCTATCTTGGCTGTCCAAGGGTGTCATTATCCTTCATAGACAACCACAAGCTTCCAAGAAGAAAGGTCCTTATTTCATGGGCTAGACTGTTATTTAGTATTTTTCTTTAAGCATATACAATACCTAAGTCTTCTAAGTCTTCAGTAAATTCCACTAGCTCATTACCTTACATGGCACTATAATACACTTTCATAATGGAAAGACTGATTGATATAATGGCTAGGGAAGGAATTTTCTTAATTTGCAACGATGGAAGTTACTGTAATGTTTATAATGTTATAATGTTTATATGTTGAAGAAAGTTTATAATGTTGTTTATTTTGAGGAAAGACTACTGGTCTTGACTGCTATCTCAAATGAAAATACCCAAAACTCTAAGACTTTAGGTAGGACTTTGTCTGCTGCAGTGTCACCACAAATGGTTAGACAGCTTTCAGATCAAGGAAGCTGAGGGGGTGTCTTTTGTTGCTCCTTGATTTACATAAAGAAATCTGCACCTCATTAGTAAAGATCATCTACTTGAAAACAAAACTTGCCAGATCTGGATACAAAATTATGAAAATTATGCCAATGTATATGCATGATCATGCAATGTGCTTGAACTAATCAGTCATAGCTGCATATGAAATGGAACATGAAATAGCCTGGGCTTTGTTAACAGTATATGGTAAATTATAATAGCATGAATAAAACAGTTTATGCAAATAAACATTTAATGAAAATAATTATGGTTGAAATTACTGCAGTTTCATGAAGATACTTTCATTGGAAAGATGTTTAATATACTAGCTGAACCAGCAATGTTTCTAGTTAAAGAAATATTTACTTTCACCAAATACAGCAAATTTCTGGGTGAATTTCGCAAATAATGCAACTCTGTTCAGTGCAAACAAAAGATTCAGAATAAATACTGATTTGCTTTTTCAACTTCCTCCTGAACAATGACTTTTACTCTTAGACTATATGGGATACTCCATTCCATTCACTGCTTTTGAAAAAATTCAGAAAAATGTAACCTGAATAAGTAAAGTCACTTTCAGAAATGTAAAGTGTCTGTAGACACTTTTAGAAAGTGATCTTGCATGAAGCATTGAAGCACGTCCATCAAATCTCACACAAGTTTCTTGTAGAAATATCATTTTACGCCCTTATATGAATAGAAGTGTTTAAATCCTGTTTATATACGTAGAAATAATGCACATAGAGGATTCTCACTCTACAGAACATTCATGTTGCATATTTTGAGCCACCCAGAGTTAGAGACAAAAATGTACAGGCCCATATAAATATTTAATCAAACTTATTGGTAGCAGTTTTCACATCTTTGAAATGTCATTCATATTTGTAAGATTATCAAAGAAAAGGCAATGTCTTTACATAGATCACCAGTCAAATTCAGGTCAACATAATTACTCAAAATGGTATATTTCTAAATTATCTGAGGAGCATTCATGCTGAGGAGCATACATTTGGTGCCCCATCTGTCAGCAGGTTGGAGGGTAATAGGGTTTTTTTGCTTGTTTTGATTTTTTATACTTTATAATGTTTTAGTGCTGACTCAGAAACTAGGAGGGGTCACTGGCAGAGATTAAAACTAGACATGGGGAAGGGGCAAAATATCAGGCTTATCCCTTGCAAGCTGTGGGATGATACAAAATGGTTAGAAGCACAGGCTGATGGAAGTGACCTCTGTTGGTGACTATGAGATAAATATTAGCCAGCCTGGAATACATTTGCAGTGTTACAGACATGAGGTAACAGAGCCCAACAGGGGAAACATTTTGACTGTAAAAAGTGCCAGCAAAAGTTCAGACATGTTGCATCACTTCAATTCCAGACATAAGGAGAGCAGACTTCGGGTTGTTCAGGAAACTGATGAGTCGAGTCCCTTGGGAAAAATCTGGAGTGTATCAGTGCTGGCCACTTTTTAATCATCAACTCCTAAGGCACATAAACAGGCAATTCCTGAATGTTAGAAGTAAACAGATGAGGCAGAAGGCCAGCATGATTGAACAGGGATCTTCGCTTTGAAAGAAGAGAAAAAAGGAAGGTATATGACAAGATCAGGTGGCAAGGGAAAAATATTGAGGGAGACTGCAAAAAAAGATGAAGAGAGAGTTTTTGCAAGGGCATAGAGTGCTAGGACAAGGGTGAATGGCACCAAAATTAAAATATCTTGAGATCAGATATTGGGAAAAAATTCTTTCCTGTGGGAATAGTGAGGCACTGGAAAAGGTTGCCCAGAGAAGTTGTGGATTTCCCCTCTCTGGAAAGCCAGGATGGATGGAGCTGGGAGTAACCTATTCTAGTGGAAACTCTCTGTGGCCCCTACAGGGGATTTAGAACTAGATGAACTTTAAGGTTCCTTACAGCCTAAGCAATCGTACAATTCAATGAATTTTCATTTTAACCAAAATTCTTCTTTGTTCTTGCAGTATAAATTTTTATAGTTTTGTTGTATTTTCCATAATGCTAATGTTTTCATTATTTTTACTTTTTTAAAATCAGAGTCTGAAAATTTTTCTGGCTTAGGAAGCAGTAGCAAAAAGAAAGATATTCCACTTAAAGTATGATAAGGAAAATATTTGAACAAAAGTGATTTTTTGTTTGTTTGGGGGATTTTTTTGTTAGCTTTTGGGGTTTGTTTGGTGTTCTTGTTTGTTTGTTTTCAGGCTTCCCCCCCACACACAACTTTTTCTTATGCAGATGACATGTTTCTTTTTTCTTTTCTTTAAAATTTAGTCAAAGTACTACATTAAAGTCAATAATCCTTGTTTAATACTTGTTACCTATGTGAGTTTTATGAAGTTTATGTAGGAGGTCTAGATGGTGACCTGTGTTAAACAACTGTTAAGGTACAGTTTCAGTCTTTCTGGACTGTTAATTATAGATTAAATCTTTACATAAAATCATAGCCAAATAACTTTTCTATTGAGCTACAATTTGTGTTCATAAGTATAATGCTGTGAGGCTAGGCATACTCATCTGTGAGCAGCAATCAACTAGAATCATCTACACCAGCTCTGTGACTGCTCCTGTGTCAATAGTATTTCCATTACTTTACTCTAGACCTGTTTTGGTGACCTTGGCCTGACACAGAAAAAGTAGTTTTGCAAGAGTCACATGCCCACTCTTCTCAAAAGAGAACACCATCCCGCTTTTCTCTTGAAGATCAAAATTAGCATAATCTTTTTTATGTTTCTGAAAACTTACTAAGTACGCAGTATTTAATGCCAACAACTGTTAAACTACCACTCTACAATGATTACTGTTTTTCTTTCTTCACATCACTCTAACTGTGCATGAGCCTTTGCTTCATTTAGTCTTCCAAATGGATCAAAAAAATTGGTCTGGTATTTGCAGTTAAAGGTAATAATCATCTCTCTGGAAAGCTGAGGCAATTTGTAGAATGAAATGTCTCAGGCTTATTAGTTTTAACAAGAGAAAATGAGTCAGGATAGATTTCTTTCCATACTTCTCTTTTAGATCCTGAATAAAGCTTTAGATTTAATATTGCTCTAATTTGGAAACATGTAAAGTTGACAGTTTCCTGGACTGTTCAGAAAAGATGTTTTCATGATTGTCATGGTTTGACACTGGCACAATGCCAGTGCCCCCATGAAGATACCTTCTCCCTGGTAGCTGCTGTGAGATGTGACCAGGAATAAGCAAAGCAGGCTCTTACTTAGGAAAGAAAAGAAAATGGAACTTTATTAACTACTCTACAACTACAAATAAAAAGGAACACACACACAGGGAAATGAAAACCTCACAAATGCATTTCCTCCTCCCCCTACCAAATTTCCAACACAATACATTTATTCCTCAAATCACCAACTCTCGGTCCAGCACCACCTTTTAGACAATCAATCCTCAGTTCATCAAGAGGAGAGGAGTCCTTCTTGTACCATGGGCTTCCCCTGGAAACACAGTCGAAACCCCGTGTGTTTCTGTGTCACTCGTGGCACCGCCAGGAGTACATCTGCCGTCGTGACCTCTTCCTTTCATGTCCAGTGCTCTCACCACTGAACACGGACCAGAGCTGCTTCTAGGGTTGTCTTTTTTAAGGATGCTCTGTCCCGATCCAAAAAAGACACAGTCTCTCCTTTGGGACACCTGTCCCCACAATCTCTCCTTTGGGACACCTGTCCCCCCCATATTTTTTCACTCCCTGGGGCCGAGGGGCACCAACACTGAACCCTCTTGGTTCTGTGGCCATTGCCTCCCCCTAGAATGCAGTCTCTGTGTCATAAGGAACAAGGAACATGGGTCTGTCCATGGCTATACAAAAAGAGTCCAGCAAAAGCCACTCCATCATCTCTTCCCACTAGGATTCTTCTCTACTCTTCTACTATCTCTCGCTCACCCAGACCTCTCTCATACTTGCACATTTCCTTCCTCATCTTCCACTCTATCTTCCAGGAGAGGTCAATGATCTGTAAAGTTCTCATTCTCTGAAAAGGGGTTAAAAGCTCCTACAAGTGGCCGGCTGAACACCCCCCTTCTTCTCCGTCCCAGCCGTGCTGCCGGCACAGGCCCATGTTTATCAAGCTTCAAGGTTACAGTCCCAGGCAGCGGCTCTTTCTCTCTCTCTCTCTCTCTCTCTCTTTCTCTCTCTCTCTCTGTGTGTCTCTCAGGGGGGGCTGCCCGATGGCTCCCGGTGTCTCTATCTCTCTCTCTTCCACCCTTCCACCCCCAGGCTCAGGCCTACCTCTCCCAGCCACATGGCTTTTCCCCTCCCCCTGCCCAGCCAGCAGCTGGGCTGGGGCAGAGACCCGAACTCTTTCCCGCCTTCCCGACGGAAACCCAAAAGGACCCTCCCAGGGGAGAGCTCTGCTTTTAACCCCGTGTTCTCAGAGGCGTGTCCATGTCCTAAATGGCCAGGTTAAATGCCAATATTAAAGCCTGAATATCCATTGGCCCAAAACACCGCATCCCAAAAAACACATTTCCTGTCAAACCACCACAATGATAAGTGCAGATAATCACACAAACTGCAGCATTTTAGAACAAGGTTGAATCTATGGCCTAGCTCTATAGGTCTTGTAGAAATTTTATTTCAGATGTTTTATTAGCTGAGCTCTAACAGCTCTGCAGGACACTCAGAATTCTAAAACTACATAAATTATCAGGAATGCATAAAGAAAAGATTCACTGTGGTTTGTTTGTAAGAAACAAGAGCATACCATCAATTAGAATGGTAGAAATGAAAATGATAAAAGTTGCATGTTAATTACTACTGATACATTGCAGGCTTACACTTCCCTGTAAAATACATGCTGAGGCAAATTGTTTGTTTTGTTCTCCTAAATAAGCAATTACGAACATATTCCTTCTACCTGACAAACTGTATTTTCAATTCTATACTTCTTTAATCTATTTGCTAAATTAGATACCTTGATTATAAGGGTAAAATTATATAAAAGGCCAAATAAACCTCACAACATTTGCCTTCACCCTTTAAAAATGTCCTTGAAATTTCATTATTGTATGAATGTAACAAGATTTTAATGAGTGACATTGTTGAAATAGAAGAAAAATTAAGATATTATGCTATGTCTCAAAGCTTGATCTCTAGTGAATGAGAAATAGATTGAGGGTGTATTTCCACCATCATAGTCCTCAGTCTAATAGTACTGCTGATTTATTACCTCATTTGGGCTAGTCATCTTAACAGTGACTCATATACTGATGAACATGCTTTCATTTTTCTTACATCTGCTTAGATGCAAAGGCAAATTGAACATGAGCAAGCAGTGTCCTAGCAGCCAGGAAGGCCAACCCTGTCCTCGGATGTATCAGGCACAGCATTGCCAGCCAGGCAAGGGAGGGGATTGTCCCACTTTACACTGGGCTTGAGAGGCCTCACCTTGAGTCCTGTGAATAGGAGGAGGGGCCTGAATATAAGAAGGATATAAAGGTACTAAAGCGTTTCCAGAGAATGGTGCTCAAGAGGGTGACAGGTCTTGAGGGCAAAACTTTGTAAGGAGAAGCTGAGGTCGCTTGGTTTGCTCATCTTGAAGAGAAGGCTGAGGGATGAACTCATCACAGCCTACACCTTCCTCAATATATGATTCTGAAGTTAATTGGGTCATCATTTTTTCCCTATACTATACACAAGTACCTTTTTAAAGTTTATGACACAAGTCCTAAAGGAAATTCTTCGCTCTTTTGTGCGTGTCATTGCAATGTTTTCATGCGGTTTAAAAATACTGAGAAAACTTCTTGTCTCCTTTTAGAATTAGTGGAAAGAAAACTATTAGTGTGAAAGTTGCAAATTTGGCTGACACTTTTTCACTACACTGAGTCCATGGCAAGTTGTTTTTCCCCAGTTCTAAGCAGACAGATATTCACTAAAATTGCATATTACTCCAACTGGCTTTGTTAATTCAGAAAAGACAACATAAGAAAAAAGTTTATAAGTAGATTACATGTGCTAATACTTGTAGATAAGAGCATAAAATTAGAGATTTTTGGTTATCTGGCTATAAAGCAACAAGGTTTATTAATAAGAACACTTTCCTGTATAGTGCCTTTCAAAAAGGAGAATTCCAACACCAATATGCAGATTAACTGCCAAACAGGAAGTAACAGTACAGGTATTCTATATCTATATTCTTCATCACACAATAGATGATATACAGTGGTAAAGAGGTGGAAGGTGCATGATCTTTTCCTCAATCAGGTCATACCTTATGCACAATAAGAAGAAGACTCCCTCTGCCTCCTGGCTTTTTTCCACACTGTTTGCCTTTCCACACATATTGTTTGTTTTTTGCTGTAGCCTACTATTTCTAAATAATATTTCTCTTCAAACCTGCCTTTTTTTCAGGGTTCTCCCTGTTCCAAAAAGCAAAGTTTGATGCACAAAATTTATCTGAAGATAAGCGTTTCATAATCTTAATATCAAGATAGAGCATATATTGATTTCTTCTTTATTAATTTCTAGTATGTTAATGCCATTGTTCTATTTTTGGAACTTTGCTGGAATACTGTGGACATGCATAGGTGCCACATAGTAAAAAAAAAAATTTGGAAAGAAAATCTATTGACAATGAAAAAAAGTCAGTTTTTCAAACAAAATTCACCTTATTCTGTTTTGACCAGGAAAAAGAGTTTGGAGGAATTTACTAGTATTTTGTGCTTTAGAACTTTTTCAATTTTTCTCTCAAGTCATTACAAATAACCATGAGCTTCCCATCTTAAACTTGAAGAAATACAATTGAATTCATATATTTTAATAAATATTCCAACAAAAGGTAGCTAAAGCTCCATCTTTTTGAAACAAGCACCTATCCCTGCACACTATTGATGGATTTGCTCTGCTTTGGAAGGGGAAAAGAGAAGCATGCCTTTATGGGCTCATTCCAGAAATGAAAGGTACAGCTTTAAAATTGTAGAGTAGATTTTTCACAGTCATATAAGTATACTTCATATATGTTAAAACCATGACATTATATAATACATTTCTCCCATTGAAGAAATCCTCTTTGGTGAGAAACAAATTTAAACACATATTGGAGTGGAAAGTAGGGGGGATAGCCAGATTGACCATTAAGGATTAGATGAATTCTAGAATTGCTTCTTACCTACTTAAATTACTCCATGCTCCTCAAATAAGATTTTTTATCTCTAAACAATTTTAAAATTCTTCAAAATACAGAACCATTCCAACACCAAGGAAAATAGTGACTGAATGATCTGTACTTTATCTAATATACCCATTTATGGCTCAAAAAATGTAAAACCTCTGAGAATTGTTTTGTAATATTATAGGCCATTTATAGTTTTGGTTCCTCTACAGCATAATAGTCCTTTCATGGGAAGAAAAAAACCCCTTTTTATTGCTTCACTCCAGTGTCTCATATTTCTTTTTTCTATTCATTTTAAAACCCCTTTTTGGGCTATATACAGTCTCAGGTGAATTGTTTGGCCTTCTAAAAAAGCAATCTTTCTTCTGATTGAGTTTCCTGTGCTTACTCTCTATGAAAATCTTAACACACTTTTTCTATCCAATTTCAGCTTATGTAAAAATTTCCAATATGTTTTCCTACTCAGTTTAAGCTTCATATAGATATATTTTAAAAATCTTTCAATTATGTTTACTGCATATTCAACCTGGAATCATCCCAGGACCTTCTTCCCACCCTTCTCAGAGTGTGGGGCCCAGCACTGCACACAGGACTCGGGGTGAGGCGTACCAGGGCTGAATCCGGTAGGATGATCCCAATCCCAGCTGGTGATGCTGTGTCTGCTGCACCCCGGGATGGGGTTTGCCCTCCTGGCTGCCCGGGCACACACTGCTGGCTCACCCTGAGTCACCAGCACCCCCAGATCCCTTTTGCAGGGCTGCTCTACACACACTCCTCTCCCAGCTTATATTTGTGCCTGGTGTTACTCCCAATCACAGGGGAAAAATCTGGCATGTATTGAATTTCATTCCATTGATAATTACACAGTGCTGCAGTATATGCAGATCCCACTGCAAATCCAAGAGGTAGAAGGTATACCTTCAGCAGCACCTCTCAGTTTCATCGGCACACTTGCTAATGTTGGTATCATTGGCACACTTGCTAATGGTGCATTCAAGTCCTGCATCCAGATCATTGATAAAGTTTTTGACCAGAACTGGTCCTACAGTGAATTCCTGAGGAACACCACTGATGATTGCTCACCAGGCAGATGCAGCCCCACACACTAAAAGTTCTGACCCCTGAAGTTCTGACATTCAGCTGGTTCTTCTTCATTCAGCACACTGTGAACCTGATCATCACAACAGCTTGTCCAGAAGGAAACTGTGAGAGTCAGTATCAAAAACAATACTGAAACCAAGAAAAGCTGCAATGACTGCTTTCCCTTCAGCCACTAGGTGAGAGATCTTATTGTAGAAGAATATTAGATTATTTAGGCAGGACCTTCCCTTTGTTGAACCCGCACTGTCTGTGCCTGGAGATTGCATTGTTCTTGAAGTGCCTTTAGTAGTTTCCACCATGAGCTCCTCGATCATTTTTCCAGGTACTGAGGTCAGACTAACAGGTCTGTAGTTTCCAGAGTCCTCCTTCATGTCCTTCTTGTACATTGAATGACACTGGCCAGATTTCATTCAGCGAGGACTTCCCCCAATTTCCCAGACCTTTGATAAATGACCATAGGGTTCCTGCTATAATATCTATTAGTTCCTTCAGTACTCCAGGATGAATCCCACCATGTCCCATGGATTTATGAACTGATACAACTTGTCCCTTAAAATTTCAGTGTCCACAACTGGAAAGTCACTGCTTCCAAGAGTTGTGGTCATCCAACTTAGAGGAATGGGCAGGTCAAGGTCTATCAGTATGATTAAAGAATGAGACAAAGAAGGCATTAAATGCCTCCACTTTTTTTCATTTTTGTCAGATGAACATCATCTGGTATCAGTTTAATATTTTCCTTAGACCTTCTCTTCCTAATAAATATTTTAAAAGAGCCTTTCAAGGAACTCTTTCAAAATATAGGTTAACAAGGAAGCTTATTATCTGCTTGTTTATTTAGGAAGCCAAAAAATGCATGTTTGCTGGAGTGTTTGGATCTGTCAGAGGAAATGTGGCAAAAGTTACAAATGCAATTCAGGTTGATTCTGTCATTATTAATAGTGGGCTGAGGCTAACACAAAGTTTTCCATAAAAGTGAGAATGGAAGGTCATGGTCTGGGGTATGCATAACCCTAATCCCAGAGGGAAATAAAAGCATAAAAAAAGACCTCAAAAAGGAGATATTATTTTGGGTTAGATTGCATGAAGATGAATATGAATTCTTCCCGAGCCTGAAGAATGTGGTATTAACCCAAGACACCTCCTGAGTGAGACTGTTTTCAGGAGTCATGGAGTCTCCAGAAATATCCCATGCCTTGCAGCCAAGCTCCCCCCAGGACACACCTCTCTCCCTCTGTGCAGCTCCAGGGTGGTGGTGCCTGGCCTGCCGTCGCAGCTTTCTGCTTGCCCACAGAGCCTCACCATGTTCTGCTGCTCCCACCTGTTCCAGCTGCGTGCCTGAGGCCATCTGGAACCATCTCTTGGCCCGGGAGCTGGGCCTTCCTCTGTGGCTTTGCAGCAACTCCTGATATGAAACCCAGCAGCTGCCCTCTGTCCCTCTGCTCATTTTGCATGGCCAGCTTGGCTGCAGAAAGGAGGAGCCCTGGGGAGCACAGAGGAAATGAGTTTTTCTGTGGGGTTTGCTGACAATATTTCAGGTCTTAATTGGAAAAAACTGATATCTACTGAATATGAGTAGTCTGCAAAGTGTGTAGTCTTAGTGGATGATCAAATGTATTTTTTTATACCGGTTGTTAACAAAGCCTTTTTTTAATCTATGAAAGTTTTTTAGAGCTAGGAAAATAAGAGTGATTTCTGCTCTGTGTCTAGAATACAAGTGCATTCCGGGTATGAGGCATGCCAGTTTAAAGCTGTCATCAATGGAAATAAAGTCCTGCACAAAGCTACGTTGCCCAGAAATGAGTGAGTGGAACAATTATTTTGGCTTTGTAGATTATAATATTTTTCATTTTGTATCACTTGTCATTCTATACTACAAAGATTCAGACATACTTAGCTGTCCTTGCCCAAATTATGGTACAGGATTAAATTGCAAATTCCAGACTTTTATCTTGTCTATTCCTACATTCTGTTTCTCTGAAACAACTTTCCTGTCATTTAATATCCAAGGAAATCCATCTCCATATAAATTAATTTCTTAGACATCCCTGTTACATATACTACATACATTTTAGAGATAAAATTAATCTTTTAAGGAAAACATTAGTTTTCTAAATATTCTATGAAAATTTCTCTAAGCATCTCTGTTTCACGCTTTGCCATTTTTCCCAGACCCCTTAAAAATAATACCATACAGCAGTATACATGGGTCATGAAAATAAAAACAAAATTAAGCAAAACCAAAATCTAATGTTTGCATTTTCACAAATTACTATGAAAACTAATTTATTATAAAGATTATATTTTGTACACCTATTTTAGGCTGTATAAGGGGGAGTATTCTTGGGACTACAGGCTGAAAGCTGCTTAGTGAAAAAAGACCTGGGGATGCCAGTGGACAGCCAGCTTAACAAGAATCAGCAGAGTGCCCAGGCGGCCAAAAAGGTACATGGCACTCTGGTTGGATCAGGAATATCAAGAAAATTGGTGTGGCCAGCAGGACTAGTGAAGGCATCATCCTCCTGTACTTGGCAGGGGTGAGTTTGTTCCTTAAATCCCGTGCCCAGTTCTGGGCCCCAAAATTCAGGAAGGGCATTGAGGTGCTAAAACGTGTCCAAAGAAGGGCAATAGAGTATTTGAAGGATCTGGAGGACAAGCTCTGTGAAGAGCAGCCCAGAGAGCTGGGGATGTTTAGCCTGGAGAAAAGGAATACCTCAGGGATGCCTCTCTCTACAAATTCCTGAAAGGAGGATGAATGCAAGCGAGGGTCAGTCATTTCTCACAGGTAACAAATGACAGGACAGAAGAAAATTGCTTCAATTTCTGCCAGGAAGCATTTAGATGCACTATTAAGACTTCTCTGAAAGTCTGGTCAGGCAATAAGTTGCTCAGGGAAGTGTTATAAAGGTGTGTTTGTGGCACTTGAGAATGTGGTTTAGTGGCAACAGGTCTATGCTACTTTAACAGCTGGACTCATTGATATTGAAGGTAATAATTCCATGATTCTATGACTCTATGGGATTTCACACAGATTTTGAAGTCAACAACAAAGGGAAAATTAGATAGATTGAATATGGACACTGTTTACTGAATTTTAGAAAAGATTTATTATAAAGATTGTCAGTAAACTATTTCCCCTGGGCAGAGTATTTTAATGATTCACTGCTTACCTAGGGTGACTAATCTTTTGATGTAACAAATCTGTCTTAGTCTTAGAAAACAATCTTTATCCTAAATGCAAGTTACAGACTGTCAGTAATGGTTCATGCAGAAATTATTCTGGAACATGTTACACTGTCTTAAGTGTTGTTCCCTGATGTGACTTAACATCTGCCTGTGATGTAAATCGATGTTCAGCTATTCAACCAGTCTATAGATGAATTCAAGTGACTTTTTCTGACACTAGTGACCTCATTAATTACCTCATTAGTTATCTCATTATTTCCTGTTTCCACAGCTAAAATTCTGGGTGTCTTTAAGTGACTATTAGGCTATGTGATCAACTTCTAGGTATTGTTTCAGAAACTAATAGTATTTCAGCTCTGCAATATTTAACTGCTCCTCATTAAGTGTTCCCACGAGGCTGAAATAATATCTATTGCAAAATATATAACAAAATTTCATAATTTTTCCTGTGTGAAATTATTTTCTTGAGAATAAAACTTGATTAAAGCCCTCCAGGTGTTTGAGAGATACCTGTCAGAAGCCTGAATGATCTGTAAAAGTTATTGTCAAAGTGGAATTTCAATCCTTGAGACAAATTATGGCATATTTTTGGTATATATTCAAAATTGGATTAAAGGTTCTGATGTCTCCCACTGAAAGTTTTTTAGAGCTAAGTGAGGAAAGAATGGAAAAGTTTAAAACATTACAGGAATCAATCCCATACAGGATTCAATCCCATGCTGCTTGAGTACATTGACATGGAAACTTAATGAACTTTTCAGGCATTCTAAAATGCATCACTTTCTAATTTCAGTTATTTAATCCATTAAGTTTTTTTTGGGTTTTTTTTTTCTAGTATTAAAAATGAATTAATAACTGTAGCCATTGAAGTTGTAGTTCAATTTGCTTCACCAGCTGGGAATTTGCAATCAATTAATATGAAAATTCTTGAAGTAAAAGTACAGTTTCTATTACTGTAGATGAAAGTTTCTTATAATTGCAAGTCAAAAAAGTGTTGGCAAAAATGAATATTGAAAATAATCTTTAATATTGTGCCTTATTAAATAACAGGCAAAATGCTTTCTTTATGTAAGTATGTTTCCATAGAATAAATATAAACAGCAGAAACAATATATATAGTTTCAGGCAAGAGATTATAATATATCACTTTTTCTCATTATATTATACTGTCTCCACTTTATGATCCTTAAGGTCTAAAAGTTCTTAATTTATTTGTTCTGTTAAATATTAGCTGTCCATTTTCAGCAAATAAGGTGGTTAACATTAAAGTCATCAAATAGACTAAAAAATACTTATGATACATAATGAAGTTTTTACATTTTCACAACCAAATCTAGAAAGTTAGTCTATAACAATTCATTCAACTTGTTGAAGGACTTGGAAATAATACCTTGAAATTCCAAATCCATTATCCCTTGAACAAGTAAAGAATCTAGAAACACCGGTGAAATACTTTTTTTAAAAGTGTGCTGTAACCCTGTATCCCAGAGAGGACCCAAATCACTGCAAAGTGCTGGGGCCTGGCCAGCCTTATTGAGCCATGTTCAACACTGCTCAGTGGCCTCAGGAGGGTCTCTGAACCTGACAATGAGATGACAGCAGGGCCTGCAGCTGGTCCCACCACGGTGACAGACACTGGACAGGAGCTGGCACCAAAACCGCTGAAACTGAACCAGCCGGTGCTGCTGGCAGTGGGGCCTGCAGAGACACAGAAAATACATGAAAGTCACCTGGTAAAAAAGCTGTAGCAAAAACAGTCAAGGATGACAGTGAGAGCAAAGAGGAGGAAGAAGCAGAACCATCACAAGGGTGATTTTCAGGGTCCTCATCAAGGCTATCACCGGAACTGGAAGAGGAGACAGAAGAGACAACATCTCAACCCCTATCTCTGAGCGAGCTACAGGAGCCAAGAAAAGATTTCAGCCATCATCCAGTGAGCTTTTCACTGCCTGGCTACTCCAGTGCTGGGACAATGGAGACAGTAATGGTGAGCTAGAGGGTAAGGAAGCCAGGCAGCTGGGATCACTTGCTAAGGAATCAGGCATTGACAAAAAATAGGGAAAAAAGACACAAGCCCTTAGTTGCTGAAGGAGACTCTTATCAAGTGTGAAGGAAAGGTATTCCTATAAAGATGATGTTCCATGTAACTCAGGCAAATGGACTACAATAAAGACATGTATTCAATAACTGAGGGAAATGAAATATGAGAAAGAAATGAAATTTTGACCCAGAAAATGTGCAGCTCCCCATGGATCCAGATGACCTTTTCTGTCAATGAATTTTGTGGAGGAAATTTGTACAGAGTGCACCAGCAGTACATGCCGACCCCTTGGCAACAATTTTTGGAAAGGTGATGCACCACCAGCAGTCAGTGACTTGATCTGGCAATTCTGGGAATTTCAAGAGAGTATTTCTTTCTCCATCGCTGTGGGGAAACCGATAGATAAACTGACAGATAAACTGGCTCATGAGTTCCAGCAATTCAGAGAGAATATGTCCTGCTCCCCACCTGTACAGGCCCATATTTCAACAACTGACAGTAGGTGTTCTGTTGCACAGGAGAGAGGATATAGAAGATACACATCACAGGGTACCTTGTGGCTTTACTTGTGGGACCATGGAGAGGATATGAGGAATGGGGAGAGACAACATGCCTTGAATTTATAGGTGTGGAAATTGCAGGAAAAAATGTCTACAAATGGGTTTTTTCCCAGGCAATTTTTCACTCTATTCTCCAGTGGTAAATTTTCCAGATAGAATGGAAGGTCTGATCAAACTACTGTCTCTAGGGAGAGAAGTTTTAGTCCATTTCTACAAGATGTTAGGAGGGAACATTGCAATCAGTGATAGAGGGGTCCTGTTTCCAGCCAGGTGGAAGAGAGGCATAACTGGGTTTACTGGACTGTGTGCATTCAACAGCCTGGCACAGCAGCCCCACAGGAGCTTAAGGCTGTAGTAGACTCTGGTGTCCAGTGTGCCCTAATGCCATCAAGCTATGTAGAATCGATCTGTATTTCTGGAGTGACAGGGGGATCCAAAGAGCTGAGATTACCCTGACTAGGAATGAATGGCAAAAGCACACTATTTTGGCTGGACCAGAGATTCCACACATTCTTGGCATAGTTTGTCTCAGGAGAGGATATTCCAGGGACCCAAGGGTAGTGGTGGGCTTTTGGTATAGTTGCCCAGGAGATGGAGTAAATTAAACAGTGCCTACTTTGCCTGGTTTTTCAGACAACCCTTTTGTTGTGGGATTGCTGAAGGCTGAGGAACAGCAGGTGCCAGTTGCTACAACAACAGAGGGGGGGCAGTAGAACACCAAGAAAAAACTGTAATTCCCATTTATGAACTAATTTGTTACCTTGACTGCCAAGGAGTAATCAGCAGGACTAGCTCACAGTTTAACAGTCCCATATACAGTCAACAGCCTCATACAGAAAGTCTAACAGGGAATGGAGGCTGAGTAAAGCATTGTCCCTGAATGACATCACATCACCTCTGAGTGCTGCTGTATGAGACAGAGCACTTCAATATGACCTGGAGTCAAAGGCAGACAAGTGGTGCTGCAACTGACATTGCTGATGCGTTTTTCTCAGTCTCTGGCAGCAGATTGCTTTCACTTGGAGGGGTGTCCAGTATACCTAGAACTGACTGTCCCAGGTGTGGAAAAATAGCTGTACCACCTGCCATGGACTGATCCAGACTGTACTGAAAAAAGGTGAAGTTCTGGAACACCTGCAATATTTTCTTGATTTCACTGTGTGGGAGAAAAAAAAAAAAAAGAAAAAAAAAGAAGAAAAGAGAAAGGATTGGTTTTGCCATAAAAGTGAGAAAGGTAAAGGGACCTGCACAGGCGATCCAGATTTTTAGGAATAAAATGCTAAGATGGACAAGATCCTAATGGACATTATTAATAATATATCAATGGGTGGATGGGCAATGAACTCACCCATTAACAAGAAATAAACACAAGCTTCTTTTAGGTGTTTTAGGCTTTTGGAGAAGTTGCATTCAAGATTAAAGTCTGATTGCAAGTACTTTCTAGTGACTCAGAAGAATGATTTCAAAGTGGGTCCTGAGCCTCTGACCAAATCAAGCAGGAGATAGTTCATATTGTACTTCATGGTCCAAATGTAAAAAAATGTGCTTTACACTGCACGTGGGGAGAATGGCCCTACCTGAAACCTCTGGAAAAAGCATCAGGAGGGACTCAATGTTGACCTTTAGGTTTTTGGAGTCAGGTATACAGAGAATCTGGCACATGTTTACTTCACCTGAAAAGGAGATGCTGACAGCATATGAAGGTGTGCAATTTACTTTGATTTGAAGGTGATTTGTACTGAACCACAGCTCCTCCTGGCACCCTGGTTACCTGCATTTAGTGAGTTGGACGTTCAATGGAAGGATGTCCTCTACACATCATGCAACAAATACTATATTAAGAAAGTGGGTTGCAATGATAACACAATGAGCTTTTATAGGAAACCCTAACTGTCCAGGATTCTTAGAAGTAATCATGGAGTGGATAGAAGACCAAGATTTTGAAATGTCACAAGAGGAGATGGTATTACATGCTGAACAGGTCATACTATGTAATAATAGAAAATGAGCAGCAGTATGCCTTATTTACTGATGGATCCTCTTGTTTTGAGGGAAAATATCAGAGATAGAAAGCAGCTGTATGGAATCCCCTATCACAAGATGCAGAAACTGCTGAAGGAGAAGGTGAATCAAGTCAATTTGCAGAGGTGAAAACCATCTAGTTAGCCTTAGACGTTGCTGAATGAGAGAAATGGCCAATACTTTACACTGATTCATGGATGGGGAAAAATGTCCTATGGAGATGGTGGCAGCAATGGAAGCGGAATAGCTGGCAGCAACAGGGTAAACCCATCTGGCTGCTGCATTATGGTAAGGTATTGCTGCCTGGGCGGAAAATGTGGTTAGGCAGGTACATCATGCAGAGGGTACCCAAGAGTCAGGCCACAGAAGAGCATCAAAACAGCCAGCAGGTGGATCAGGCTGCTGGGGTTGAAGCAACTTAGGTGGATTTGGATTGCCAGCAGAAGGGCAAACTCTAGCTCAGTGGACCCATGATGCCTCAGAACATCTGGGAAGAGGTGCCACATAGAGATGGGCTCATGATCAAGGGGTGGACACAACCATGAACCCTTTGAATGTGGATCATCCTCTGTCATCATTTAAGCCAAGCAGGTCAAACCTCTGTGGAATGAAGGATGATGGCTGAAATATAAGTATAGGGAAGCCTGGCAGGTTGACTATACCACACTCCTCCAAACCTGTGTGGCAAGAGCCATGTGCTTGCAATGGTGGAGTCAACCATAGGACTGCCAGGAACTTCCTGTTCCCAGTCACACTGCATGAAACACTATCTTGGGACTGGGAAAGCAAGTCTTACCATGACACAGTACTGCAGAAAGAGTTGAATCAGACAATGGAACACATTTCCGAAGCAACATTGTGGAGACTTGGGACAGAGAGCACAGCACTGGGTGGATGTATCACATTCCCTATTGTGCACCAGCCTCTGGAAAGTTCAAGTGGTGTAATAGTCATTAAAGACTGCACATTAAAGACTGGACATTAAAGAGAAAAATGGCTGGTGGTACTTTCGAACTTTGGGATACACATATAGCAAATGCCACCTGGCTACTCAAAGATCTGCCAATAAGGCTGACTCTGAACCGTCAAAATTTTTACATTCTGTACAAGGGGACAAAGTTCCTGTAGTGCACATTAAAATCATGCTGAGAAAACAGCCTGTCTCAGCAAAAGGGACTGCTTTTGCTCGAGGACCTTGGTGCACTTAGTGGGTAATGCAGAAGGATATGAAAGTCCAGTGTGTACCTCAAAGAGAATTTGATTTTGAGTGAAAATAGGCAATGAGTTAAATTGTATTATGCTAATATCTAACACTGTGTATTACCTCTTCTATGGTGTCTACATGTGTATCACCTCACTGAGCACCTTAGGGCACCAATCTTAACCAAAAATGTTCTGGGAATCTGAACGTGACATCCTTCTGATTGTTGCACTTGAACCAGTGAAGAATGAATTCTGATAAAACTGAACAAGGGCAGAAATACTGGAATCAGGACTGACTCAAATACGCAGCATGAAACAATTTGGCAGCTGGATGGTGTTTTATCTCCAGCTGGTCTCAAAACCATGACAGTAATCAATGCCAAAAATATAATATCAGAAAGAATGGGGGGGAAAAAAAGAATTGTATTATTATTTTTTCCACACTCACAGCTATGGAATTAGAAAGCAGCAGCACAAGAATTCAGGTGTAAATCTTTAGCTAAGACATAAGAAAACGGTTGTCTTTTCCTTTCATAAAGAAACAAAGAGTTCCACTTTTCTTCACTTGAATCCATCCCTGTTTACTGCTGTTAGGGAAGAAAGATTATTGACTGTCATTAAAAAAGCTTTGAGTAATTGGATACTATTGCAATACAATTGATAAAAGAAAACCTATTCTGAAGTCAAGAAAAATATTGCTTTTATCAATACAAAGCATAATTCTTACTAACAAACTTGCTCATCAGCTATAAAAATCCTGTGTTCAAACACCTGAAAAACGGAATAAGGTGTGCATACAAAAATGTACATGACACTAACATCTCATAGTTACTAACATTTGTAAATTTACCAAGTTTAACATACAATGTTTTATTTATTACTAGAGAAAAAACTCATCCATTGAACCGTCTCAATAATCGAATGTAAAGTTTTCTTAACCAGCAAAAGCTGCATAAGGTTTTCAACCCCTGTCAACAAGATGCTATGTTGTATATTTAAAACAAAAGTCGATAAACTAATTCAGTATTTTACTTTTTTAAATAATTTGCAGATCTCCAGTAAGAACATGACAGCTAAATAAAATTAACTTATTTGAAAATATCTTCTATATTGTTTCTGAACAGCTGTAAAATATTGTTTTAGCAGTGAAATAACTACAAGATAAAGGCTTTCCTCCAATTTTTTATCTTTTAGTACCAAATCACACTTTGTTCTGCTGATTAACATAAATTGCTTATAACAAGGCATTTCTTATGTAAAACAACTTTGTTTGGATGACTTTGCAAGTTACATAGCCAAACACACATTTCTAGATGACTATACAAGAATTAATACACAAGTATTAAGAGGAGTGAGTATTCAGAAAAATGTATGGTCTACAGGTGGGCTTAGAAACAAATATTTCTTCTTGTGTTCACAGGAGACTGATGATTTTACATATCATCACAACTCCTGTTTATATAAATTGGTGGTCACTTACAATAAATATTGGCCTGTTACTGACAAATAATTCAGATAATTGCCAACTAATAAAACAGAAATCAAAACAGAACCAAATATTTAAGTAAAAGTATCTTGATTTCTGTTGAGCTTTTTTCCTGACTACCTAGTCTGTACTGGTATAATTAGTTTGTAAAATTTGTGAAAGCCTTGTTTGTTGCTTCTAACTCTTAATGCATTAGAACCCAATCAGATTAATTTTTTTCCTGATTCTACATCAACAGATATCACAAAAAAACATAAGGTCAGATATGCCAGAGTATGTAACATAAAGAGTCACAAATATTCATCTTCATGTTGAAGTCAGCATATGTTTAGAAAGTGATGCTTACTAGAACATGTAATTTCTCTTAAACAGATGTATTTTAACTTCATGACTTGCAGTATTTATTTGAGTTTAGCTTGCTCAGAGACATTAAGTACGATGCATTGTACATATAACATGAATGAATCCTATCATAAGGCAAAGATGGATTAAAAAAATGGAAAAAACAGGAATGGCTTCTTATCTCTTGCATATCTCTTTCTCAGAGTAATTGAAAAGAGAAGTCCCTGAAAGCATATCTAGATTTGTCCTTTTTCACTTATCAACCTAAGTATATCTGTAGTCCATAACAATGTTTCAGAGAGGTAGAGTCATTATAAACTGCAGAGCATTCAATATAGATTCTGTAGCACTTGTTGTTTACTGAGTGACAATAATTAATTGAATATAGGTCAGATTTTCAACTACTTTACTGTTTGAATAAAAGTTCCATTTCATTCTGAATTCTTCATCCTGAATTATTCCTCCAGTATTCTAATGCGACTAATAACTTATCTTCCATATTCATTCTGTGTTGATACTTCATTTTGAAGAAAGTGCTAAAGTCAGAAATCATATTTATACATCTATTTTGTGACAGAAAATTGAAAGAAGATATTGGAGGAAAGAAAATAATTATAGGGGGAAATAGAAACAGTATGAATTTCTTGATACCCCATCAAAAGAAGAATATCTAAGGAGCATGAAAGATATTGCTCTAGGGTTTTCCATTATAAAGATATGAAATGCTTATCTGTTTTTTGTTGATAAAGCAAGAAAACATATCTTGATACGATAAGGTAACATGAGTATGTAAATGTTTCTTAAATCAAAGTAGCATCCTCTACCATTTAGTTGACATTATGATCAGAAGAATAAATATCTAAAATAGAGTGGCTATATTGGCAAAAGAGATACCCAGAAGTTAATTGTGAAAATTACCAATAATTTTTCACATTTAAAAAATAACTTTGTTTCTTTCTCTTATCCAATTTTTCCCCTTATATTAATATACTGAATACACAGTATATTAACTAACTCTAAATCTTTTATTTTTCTTATTTTTTCCTTCTTTTTGATTTTTTTGTGAACAACACAAAAAGCTATTGAAATAAAGAGTATTTCAAATTTTAGGAGAACAAGCAAACTGCAAGAATGATGGTAACAAAAGTAGAAGTTCAGTGGTGAAGGGGATATCATCACTCAACATGCCATCAAGCCACTCACAATTTCAGAGAGGAGAAGAATGAGACAATAGTAACAACAGTTTACAGTAGCTGTTAAGAGTAGGAAGACCAATTGAAATGCTAGACAAAGAGATTAGTCCTATAATCCAGACAGATCCGCTAAATTATTGTTATCTTTCCCAAGGTAGAAATCATTAAATGAAACTTGGCAGATAACAAACTGTTCCTGCCTCAAAACAGAACTGTCCATGTGGTAACCAGTAGATAATATCCATTAGGATTTACTTTCAAATTATCAAATGTCAACAGAGTTTTCTTAATGTGATGTAAAACTTGGACACCTTACCAAGATTTTCCATTGTATATGTTCATCTTCCGCTAGCCAAAGGATTTAATGGAAAATCATATCATGTCAGGATGATAAGAAAGAATATTTTTGAACTCTCTAAAATATTTTATCTACAGCACTTAAAACAGCTGTTCAGTAGTCTGATTGCATCTCCATTGATCTGGAAGGAAGAAAGCAGTCAGGTGAATAATAACTTCATCTGCTGCAAGATTTCCTTAACATCTTCATTTATTGCATGAATGCATCTTTCTATTAAATTCTCCTATCTTTTTCTCTCACAAAGCAGTAAATACTATACCACCTCTTAAGTTATCATTTCCAGGACTAACTCCAGTTAATTCTTATCATAGATGGATGTATTTCAATGCTATCTCTAACTAGTACCAAAGTGCCACACCTATAGCATACTTGCCTTGTCAACACAGGTGCTGTAAATAATCTCCATGTTCTCTTCAGAGCAGAAATTATATCTTTCCAGGTTCCAGGAAAATAACATACTGTTCTTTTTAAAAGAAAAATGTTCACTTTTAACTAAAAGCTTGATGAATGCAATGCATTAAAACTATGTCAACATAGCCATACTATGCAAAGAATGACATAATTGTAAACCAGGGAAAAGTGCTCAATTGTAGCTTTCTCATTAGACCCATTCCTTTTGGAAACACCTACCTTCTACAACCAAAAAAACCAAAACAAACAAGCAAACAAAATATTATATGCACAAAAACAAAGCAAAAGGGAAAAACAGATTTGAATGCATAAATTGTAATACTTCTCAGTAGTACTTGGAACTCCAGGGCAGACATTACCAATTGACAAAGGAAAAAATTCAGGATGTTCATACAAGTTCTCCTATTCTTTAAGTCACTAGAACATCCAAAATTTAAGTCACTAAAATACCCAAAAATCTTTCTATAGCACAGCATATTTCTGAGTTATTAATATATAAATATATATATTTATAATATATACATAAACATATACATATATACATGTTTAAAATAATAAAAAAGGTTTAACAGGCATTTCCCAGTCAGATTCCAGAGATTTTAGTCTTTCATTATTTCGCCTCTGTATTGACTCAAGAATACCTTCATCTTTAAATGAGAGTCAACAAATTCCTTTTCTCTTTTTAACTGACATGGAAACAGGAAGAATCAAAGCATAGTAGTAAGCAGAATTCTTGAAGAACAGGCAGTTTCAGTTCACTGTCAGCTGAACAGAATCAGACACAGTTGTGTGGGCCTCTCCTTCGACAAAGGTAAGCAACTTCTCACTGAGCTTCAAGTTAGCTGACCGTCAGTTTCCAGGGTCTGGTGGGTTAAGTCTTATCAGTGTGGGCAGAGTGCCTCAATCTAAGGTACTCAAAGTCATTCTGGCCGTGGTTTTCAAATGAGGGAATGATCCTATTGTCTTAAAACCTTTTGAAGCAATAACTACATGATATCATAAATTTTACCTAGACCTTTGCTGTAATCAGTTTTTAACAGGTTTCATTTATATACATTTCTGTATTTTATATATAATAATGAAGACTTGTGTTTACAAAATGGGTTGATAGAGAAAAGTATTATCTTGTAACTTAATTTATACTCAGCATAGTACCTTTATCTTCATTCAAAATTCAGTTTTATAGGTTCAAGTTTACATTTCTAAAGTCAGTTTAACTTTTGCAATTGCAGTGTATTGGTTTATTTGAATGTTCAAAAGAAGGTGCCATTCCTCAGCGACATGCACAGGGTCTCTAAAATGAAAAATTTAATATTGTTTCTTTATTTCCATTTGCCACTGTATGTTCAAAAGTCTTAGCAATCTGATGATCACTTTGTATTTAATGATGATGTGGTCGGAATTCTTCTGACTTACCTTTATTAACTTCATAAATTATCCCAGGTTCTTCCAAATCCTTTACTATGTACTTTGAAAGGACTTCTGTTTGGAGTATTTGCTTTTGCTCTTGAAAAAATTGGATAATACTGAACCTCTGTGAACAAAAGCAGTTATGCATCCTTTAGCTAGTATAGTAACACCCACCAGAATTCTTCTGGACCTAATGATCACTGATTTCTGGATTGTTCTGTTTTATCAAAGATTTGGTCTGATTTATTTCAATAATAGTCATCTTTGGAATGAAGTAAGTTGATAGAATACAAATCTTACATTAAGGAAGGCCACTTAATTCTTCTCCTGTCTTCTCATGTGTCTTCAGAAATGTGAATGCTTAAGTTGAAAGCCACTATGCTTCCAAATAGCTGCATTTTATTTACATGCTAGATACAAATTGATTCTCTATGAATACAACACACACAAATATACACAAACAGACTAGTTCCCAATCCACTGTTGTCCAGACAGTGTGAGTATTCTTAACCTTGAAAGAATTGTAGAATTAACCTTATGTGTTTACCAAAATAATCTTTTTTATCACTATCTTTACTGTGCTGTTTACCTACTTAACTTCTAGCAACACCTTTAAATAAAATGTCAAATGTTGAGAAGCCTTCTTAACAGTATATGCTATTGCAGGTTATAAAGATGTAGACAGAATAGAAAATTGATGGAAAAATATTAATGTTTTTTGTCTGAACATTGTGTTAACAAATTCAGATAACCTGCTAAATGCAACATTAATTTTTATAAACAAGGCTGATTATATTTTAACAATTTTTGACCTTGGGGTTTTTTGTTTGGCTCTTAGAGGGGTTTTTGGTTGGTTTGGATTTCTTTACAATAGCATTGTCATGGTTTCCTCCCTGTTTCTGCTTCATTTTTAGGTTGTCCGGTACATTTTCTTTGCTTTTCTTTAAATTCCTCAATATTTTAAAAACTGTTTGTTTTGAAAACTAAGTTCCTTATATGAAGAATAGAGAGTTTATACCTGTAATATTGGACTCCCTTACTTTGGCTGTCTAAAAAATATTATTAGAAACCACAAAATTCCTATTCAACTAAGAAAATTATGTATTTTTACAGAATGTTTGTGATCACATGGTGCTTTGATATTCCAATTTGTTGATACCTTTTCTGCTACAGTATCTACATTAGGTTGCATTCAGTTTTTGGGATTTGCATGTTGTTAAGTGAGGCTGCTTAAATGTCCCATTTTGCTTTCCTCCTTGCAATCTAATTGAGATGATTTCCAGCATCTGTCTGGAGTCACCAGTGCTCAAAAATTTTTGCCTACCACATTTTAATCAAAAGTACTGGTGTAGAAATTATTTTTAATTCCTTACTTTTCCCCTCCATAATTATCAAACAATTACAACAGATGATTCTTGCATGGGTTTACACGCCTTAATATACAGGATAAGAGTGGCAGGAGTTCAACTTGCCTCAAGGTTGCACATCCGGGGGTGGAATGCAGCAATGTGAGGAGCATACTTTTATACAAAGAGCCAGAAAGGACTGTCACTACAATATTCATAAATCACTTTGAAAGTCCTAGCCTCAGATCCCTAAGCACCAAATTCCTTCTGTAGACTGACTATTTGTTACATAAGAAACCACAGTTTTAGCAAAAGCAGATGTGTACCACTTGGGATGAAGTACCATTTGTGCTCCTTCTCAAATGACATACCATGAGCAGTGACTTGAATCCCATGAAGTCTCCAGTTTCTACTCCAGCAAGGCAAGAAGTGACCTCAAGAAGGACTAATGGGCTTCCCTTCCAAGTGCCTCCATTAGCCAAGAATGGGGAAATGAGGTAGGTAAGAATTTTCTTTTGAAGGTGTAAATGGCAATATGCAGGGAAGCTGCACAGCTGTCTCAAGGTATTAGACATTCTGAAAACAGTGCAAAGTGAGGAATTTGTGAGAAATGGTGCTGGACACAAAATTAACAACTGGACAATGTACTGGCATTTTCTATGAAAAAAATGAGCCAAGGTTAACAGAATGGAACACAGGTGCTTATAAGTCATAGCAAATCATCATCCATATCTTCCCTATGAAAACATTTTCAACTGTCTACATGACTTTTTGTGCTATTATTACATAGACCCTGTAAGGCTGAAGTGGACAACATGTTGTATCAAAGATTGGCATCAGAAAACAGGGTTTATAAAGAATAGGAGAACTTGCATGAACATTTTGTCAAAATTATTTAAATACCGGAAGCCCAGAAAAAATTTGGACATCATGGAAACTAAAGAAAACAGATGGGTTCTGGGTCTAGGTTTCAAAAGGTTATCAGGCTAAGTTTAAAAAATTAATAGATAAAATCAACTTCTCTTTTATTCCATTAAGCTCATTGGGCTTTTGTGTGTATACAAGTATTTTTGGTTTTGGGGTTGTTTCTGATCTTGTCTTGGGAGTTTTTTTTTTGTGGGTTTTGGAATTTTTGGTGTTTTTTGTTGTTGGTTGGTTCGTTTGGTTTATTGTTTTGCCATGCGTTTGAAGGGTTTGTTGGTTTTTTTTTAAATTTCAGTAAAAATTTTTAAAATGTGTCCCTAAACTATCAATTTCTCTCTTTAATGGATTTAGTGACAAAAGACAATTCCTGAGTAAAATATAAACTCAGGAAGTCAATCAAGATTAACTGTCCATACTAATGAAAATAATACAATTAAGGTTTATTTAGCTGTTTATTAGAAGAGGCCAGACCTGTGGGCATAACCTTTAGCTCAACTCTAGTACCACATATGAAATCACATGGATGTGTTGGCCAAATGAGGTCCGTTTTGGAGATAAAGTTTGCGTTTTTGGCGGGGAAGCATGACGTGTAATGTGGATTATCCTACACTTCATGGGCAGTCTGATGGGGCAGAGAGTGTGATGCATTACTATACATACCCTGAAAGCAAGAAGAAAACGTGCTGGGGGGGGGGGGGGGGGGGTGGAAATGAAGGACGTACTTAGGTGTTCCTGTAGTTAAATTTTGTAACGACGGCTTTTCAGGCTGTAGATCTCAGAGAGAGGCCGAGTGGGAATTTATGATAGAGTTTGTTTTGTTTTTAGGGATGTGCTTTGTTCTAGGGGGTTTGGCGTTTGCACCTAACCCTTCCTCTTATTACGGGGTGTTAGGGCTAGCTGTAGCAGTTGCAGGGTGTGGTTGGTTATTAAGTTTAGGGGTTTCTTTTCTCTCTTTGGTGCTTGTTATGGTTTATTTAGAGGGAATGATGGTAGTGTTTGTTCGGTGTCGTTGGCGGCGGACCCTTATCTGGAGGCTTGGGGTAGTTGAGGTGTTGTTGGTTATCGTTTTGGGATGGGGTTGGTTGTGGTGGTGGGATTTGTTATGGCGGGAGTGTTGGGGTTGTTGGTGGAGGAGGGGACCGTGAATAGTGGGGGTTTGTTGTCAGTTTGGTCGGATTTTAGTGGGGTGGCTGTGTTGTACTCAGAGGGGGTGGGATTTCTTTTAATTGGGGGGTGAGGGTTATCGTTGACTTTATTTGTGGTGTTGGAGCTTGTAATTTCTATACAAAATAATTATGTACGTGAAAAAGATATATACTTTCTGAAAAATCCCCTCAATATCTTCTTTGAAGTTGGCTCTTTTTTGTTTTTCCAAGCCATGAAAGTAGTATTTTGTCAGATAAAATAAAATACACAGATTGCATGTTTGATCTCTGTTTCTAGAGATAAGATTGTCTCAGTGTTTCAAAGCTTGTACCTTTGTCTTTTCTTGACAGCAAGGAATGTAAAGTTTTTTGTTAGATAATAATATGGAAAAAATTCCTCAATAGTATGTGAACACTACGAGGCACAAAGTAAACAGCAATAACAAAATTATGATCTGTCACTGCAGGTCATCTTATATTAGCCAAGAGTTTCTGTATTACTTTTCATTTCAGTGTTTCATAGACATATAGAAATGAAAAATATTTTGACATTCAACAAAGAAATAATTACAAATTTCCAGATAATAGATGCTGTCAAAATTAGCTTTTCCTATTGCATGGTAGAGTTCAATTCACAGAGTTGGGTTTCCCAAGCTGGTGAGGAAAGACCACAACAGTAGGAAGGCACCACTGGGAGTAATACCTGTCTATACAAATTGCATTGTATTTATGCTAAGCTAGTGAGACATGAGTAAAACTTATAGGGATATGGGCTGAATGTGATTGATGTTTCTCTTATAAGCATAAACAGGACAAAGCTGTTGCTTAAAGCCATAAACTTAATGTACCTAATCCATCACCCAGTGGAAAAATAACTAGCACCTGACAAAAGGGATAGTATGGACTCAGTGAGCCCGAGAAGGCACTTATGCTCAGACCAGCAGAGAAATATGCTTTCAGCATTTCAAATCTCAAAAGCAGATATGATTCCACAGCTCCAGATTCCAAAACTTAATTTTTCCTAAGTCCAATTCTCACTGACCATTTTCCCCAGTTTTTCTCTGTATGTTTCAAATTACTTAGTTTCGTTATTCTGACCTTGATTATTTTACTTTGTTTTAAAGTTGCTTTAAAAGTTCAGTACTACTTTGGAAACCAATATTTGGTTTGATCCAGTTTGTTAATTTATTTTTTTTTAAAAGAAGGAACAATAATAATACGTTAATTTTTTCTTCTTTTTGAATGTGCTTTTGTTTTTCTCTCATTACATGATTATAGACATTTCTCTATATTTTTCTATACACTATTTCTGTATTTCAGTTTACTGTATTTTTCAGTTCCATTTGATAGACTCACATTGTGGCGGATCAATAAATGCCTAAAAGAGAGTAAGGCTCAGAAGTGGTCGGCAAGAGTGATGCTCTGGGAATAATGTAGAGTGTGATCGACCATTACAGTTGCAAGGAACCTCACCTTGATCTCAGCACAAAGGGAACACAGGCCACACAAAGGCCTTTGTTTTAAATAAACAACTATGAACTGGTGGTGTAAATGTTTGTCCCTGATTTCATTAAAAGAATGTGGCCCAGTTTAGCCAAACCAGCACCTGGAGAGTAAGCAATTGTTCAGCCCGACACAGACTAAAAAAAAAAAGATAATCAGCAAATGAATTTTAAGACAGCAACAGGCCTGGTCTAGCATCAACCCTTCTATTCCTTCCTATGGAAGACACTGAGTATCATGACTCAGAGCATATGGTGAGACTGGTAATGGGAATCACATTGATATTGTGGTTTAAACTGCTGCATTTTGCCATAATCTACCTTTGTTTTGAGATTTCAGTACATTTTTAGTCACTCTACTAAATCAGAAAGGCTGTGTGACATCAACTATCTTCAAATAGCTCGGGGGCTGATCTGCTGGGAAGCTGCTCAGCAGAGAAGAACATGGGAATCATGGTGGACAACAAACTGTCCACAAGACAGCAGTGTGCTATGGTGGCCAACAAGGCCAATGGTGTCCTGGGGTCCATCAGGAATAGCATTAACAGCAGTTCAAGAGACGTGATTCTGCCCCTTTACTGTGCCCTGGTGAGGCACATCTAGAGTGCTGTGTCCAGTTCTGGGCTCCACAGTACAAGAAAGACATGGAGGTCTGGGAGGGAATCAAGTGGAGAGTGGAAGCATTCCACACTCCAGAGAGGATGGAAGCATCTCTCCTATGAGAAAAGGCTGAAGGAGCTGACCCTGCTCAGCCTTGAGAAGAGACAACTGACAGGAAACCTGTCAGAGGCTTAAACCTGTCAGAATCTTATGGTTCATGGCTTGTTAGGAAGGACTTTTGCCCATTAGGGCAAAACTATATATAAAGAAGCTGCTGTCACTGAGGCCCATGCCTTCTTGAAACTGTCTCCTGAATGGAACCTTAGACTGAGTCAAATTGTATAAGGGAATTTGAGATAAGATAAAGGTGACACTGCTGTTCAATCATCTAGGGTCTAGGAAAAAACAAACACGGCTGAGGGAGAAGAATGCATCCAAAAGAAAGCCAAACCCAACAGCTGTCCAGAAAATCACCCCTGGCTGGGTTAGGGGTGGGGGAGGTCATAGCTCACACAATCATCTGCTGAGGCCAGGTTTGCACAAACTCCTCCAAAACCAAGGGGAGAGCAGGTGAGTTTTGTGTGTGGCATAACCTCTGGTCAGAGAGTGAACACCCATCCTTCCTTACACAAACTGGCTCAGCTGTAACACCCCCACCCTGGGAAGACCTCATCCATGGGACATTCACATGAGAGGTAGCTAAGTGTTGTCATAATCCATCAAATAACCCTAAAGCATCCCCCAGACTCAATCCTGAGGCCTTGCACCAGAGAACTGCACGTCATGCAAAGTGATGCAACCAATCCAGAGTCTGGTGCAAGAGACAGTGCCAAACTTGCTCCCTGCCAAGTGAGCATTCCCACCTGGCCCAAACATACATTAATCCATTGAACTTTATGCTTTTGGGGAACCCTCAGCACCAAGAAGATCAGATGGAGAGGATCTACAGGATGCCATTGGGATCCACAGAGTGGTGATATTTTCTAATAATAAATTTCTAATAAATAAATAAAAAATAAATAAATAAACCCCAAACTATTGGCTATATGGTCTTGTTAGCACCTTAATTCAGGCAGAGGCATCACCATAATAACCCTATTGTGGTGGTGTTCACAGGGGTCCCAGGACGAGGGAAGAGATGAGAATGTTGACTCCATGTTTCAGAAGGCTGATATATTATTTTATAATATATATTATATTAAAAGAAAATTATATAGTGAAACTACACTAGAAGAAAAGAAGGATTTCATGAGGCGGTTAGCAAGGAATAGAAAGGAATGATAATAAAATCTTGTGACTGACCAGAGAGTCCGAGACAGCTGGACTGTGATTGGCCGTTCATTAAAAACAACCACACGAGACCAATCAAAGACGCACCTGTTGCATTCTACAGCAGCAGATAATTATTGTTTGCATTTTTTTTCTGAGGCCTCTCAGCTTCTCAGGAGAAAAAATCCTAGCGAAAGAATTTTTCATAAAATATGTCTGTGACACCCTATCATAGCAGAATCTTATCAAATTCTATAAGTTTCTAAAGGAAGGGTGTCAAGAGGATGGATCCAATCTCTTCATGGCTGTGCCAAACAATAGGATGAGAGGCAATGGGCACAGAAAGTCCACCTGAACATGAGGAAGAACTTCTTTACTGTGTTGGTGACAAAGGACTGGAACAGGTTGCCCAGGGAGGTTGTGGACTTTACTTCACTGGAGGTATTCAAGAACCGGCTGGACATAATCCTTTGCCACGTGCTCTAGGATGATTCTTCCTGAGCAGGGAGGTTGGAGCAGATGAGCCACTGTGGCCTTTTCCAACCTTACCTGTTCTGTGATTCTGTTCATCACATCTGAAACTCCTATATTGTGTAGCCCAGAAAGATGTAGTTCCTCAGCAACTACAAATTTTCATGCACAAGATTAAGTCTGAATCTTGTGGAATTCACAAAGATTCTAGAAAAGGAAAAAAAGCAAGTGCCGCCTAATGCCAAGTTAGATAATTCTATTTTCTGTTTATTGGCTTTACCAATGGCTCTGGAAATCATTAAAATCCTATTGCTTGAGAAAGATTTCAATTGTATATGATCTAATGAAATGCTATCCTTACCTGAGTCATTTGTTTTTGACATCCTGGCTCTTTGTGAATTTCTTGATGCATTATCAAGAGTGGGGACTTGTTCAGCCTGCCCATTTTGTTCACAAGATTAAAACTAATGCAATCAGGAAATGGCAGAGGAGGAATTAGTAGGCATAATCTATCTCTTGACCCCTCCCATTGACTAATATAAAACAAAAAGGACAGAAGAAAAGGAAAGGAACATTAAATAAATTAATTAAAATAGAATATACTGTGACAGACAATCCTACAGAGATTCTGGTTTTTTAATGATTTATAAGCGGATATGATGATAATTATATCTAATAAAAACTTTTCATTTTTTTTCAAATCTAGAGCTAGAATTTTTCAAATTATTATGAAAAAGATTCTGAGAATATGACTATATTAGCCAATATGTAATTAAGAAAACAGCAAATGCCAAAAGCCAGAACATGATGCCATTCCTCTGATTTTTTATGCTTCACAATAAAACCAGGAGATATATTTCAATCAGACTGTGTAGAGCTAACACATGAGCTTGAGTTAGAAAGGTTACCTCTTCCCACAACATCCTTTCTCAGGACAATTGTAGATGGTATGAGCTGAGGTAGGAGAGTATTTGGCATGGATTAAATTCCCATTTTAGGTCTGTTAAATTATTTTAGGGCATTTACAAGCACTGCAAACCTGACTGAAAGCCAGTCAAAAGACACATAGTAAGAACTATCTGTAAACTAAATTAGACTTACTGTTGAAAGAGGCTGGTGCTTGAAATTGTGCTATTTTCTCTAACAGAAGAGCCTACTTTGCATTTGCCACAACACCAAATGTGACTACTTTAGATTTTCAACACAAGAAAGTTATAAATCTTTAAACTAAGGAGAGCTAAAAATCAGACTTCAATCATGAACTGTGAACACTCCTTCACCAAAATATAAAAGGAATTGCCATTTCAATTCACTATTAGAGACAGCTAACTTGGATCTATTGAATCACTTTGGAAATAGCTTTAGAATTTATCACTTCGTGTAGACTATCATGCACTCAAGAAAAATCCAGCTTCTCTAACCCACAGTTGATATCCTTTCCTTTTTCTTTACTGCATACATTCACTTACTTTTTTTGTGTAACAAGTGAATCTCAATATTAGATAACAATGTACTGGCAAATTTTGCTTACTATGATCTTCAGTGTGCCTTTACAAAGTAACAAAAACAATTACTCAAGTGTGAAATAATGGCTGTCCCTATTCTGAGCATGGGCATATGTTCATGTTAAAAAGAAATGCTGTATGCAAAATTTGTTTCCAATTTAATTTCATTTTGTGTGAGATTTTAGTGGTCTAAGCATAGTGGAATACTAGCTGAGTTTTTCTATCTTAAGGGAACATCATTGTTCTTATAACAGTGCATATTTCTGCAGTTTTAATAAATGTATTTATGTAACAAACATAATATACTGATCAGCCCATTATGTTTGATTTGACACTGCTGATCACTTGCATGCTTGCAGGTCATCTTGCCACATGCTTCTGTAAATGTTTTGCAAGTTAATTATCTTAATGACCATGGATCTGCTGGAAAGCAAACAGTACTGGCAAATCAAATGACATTACTGAAGTGGGTTCTATAATTTACTTGTCCATTCTGAAGTGCTGAGAATTTTATGAAAAGCATTTCTGAAGCATCTCACAGCTTTTCCTATCACAAATAACAAATCATGAAGCTTGCTGTGTGTAGCAGGGCCAGTTGCCTTAGTAACAGCATCACCCCACTTCCTCAAGAGAAGTGCCAGTTCCCGGTGCTTGAGGCACTGAGGTCTCTCTGCAGTTTCGGTTAGGCCATAGCTTTCCCAGGGAAGAATGTCAACCTATCTAACTAGTCTGGGGAAGAATTATATACAGAGAAACTTGGTTGAGGTTTCATTCCACTTCACTTCCTGTTAAATATGCTCCTTCTTGAAGAAAGATTGATTAAGTCAATTGTCATCTACTATAAAGTCTTAAAATTTTGAGAGATATACCAGTGATCAAACATCCATATAGAAGTAAAACTTTTTACTAAATCTATGTATTGTATCATATGTTAAAAATGAAAAAAGAAAAAAAAGTATTGAATACACTGTGGGCTATAAAGATGCAAATGAAAGAAGGTTCAAGTGTTCTTGAAGCTTGCATGGATGCTAAGAAACTTTACGTTATTATGCACACAAAAATGGATTTTCAGTTTTAATTAGGGATTTTGTGGCTTGCTAGCATTACTAGGAAGCATATTTCAGTGATCTATGTCACCCTAAGAGTCATTTTGAACAGCAGGGGCAATCCCAGAAGTACAGCTAATCAATTGGAAACCAGCAACTCTTGTCTTTAAAATTGCTTTATAAGGATAATTAAGACAAATTTCTGACTCTAAACCATTTATCAGGAGGGTTTTTTGGGTTTTGGTTCCTTGTTTTTCTTTTCTTTTTTTTTTTTACTGCTTATTATTATCTTGAACACAACATTTTGATAAATATGAAACACAAAACATAAATTAGTTTCATTATAAAGAATTTGATAACACTGAATTACTAAAAAAGCCAAACCAGAAACAAACAAAATGCAAAAAGATAACCCAGCCAAACCAAACCAACTGGTAATCTGTTACAAGGTTCCGCCAGAAGTCAGTGATTAAAAGTTTATTTTATCTACCTTCTTCAGCTTATGTGGAGGTATGAAGGCATTAGAGATACTCAAAAATTGAAAGCAAATGTTCAATTTTCAGGGAAAACTTTTTTTAAAATTTAACCCTCTTCAGAAAAATTCTAAATATTGTTGGTACCAACTAGGAAGGAAAACACTTCAAAATAAAAGATATTTGATCACGTATCTAAATGAATTTCCTTCATCACTTGTATGTTATGCACTCTTCCAGTAAAAGTATTGTAACTAGCACTAAATTAATAGTAAATAAGAATGAAATCTAATATGATGACTTAGAAGGAAAAGGGAAAAAATATACAATTTAAAGCTAAATGATGAGAACATTTCAGTATTTATTGGAAAATTTGATGAATTTACTTTCTTTTGTAGGTAATATGAAAGCCGTGGGTGGTTGAAAGCAAATATGACACCCATCCATATTTGAAGCAGCACCTTATAATAGGCCATATTTAGAGCAGGTAACCTAAATGTATTTAGTGTATTTTTTAAAACACTATTCATTTCAAAATCACATTTGAAAACTGTTCAAATTCAAAACAGGTCTTGCAAGACCAAGATGAAACTGGAGTTTTGCAAGCAGCCTTTACTTAATCAAGTAAAATTATTTTTTTTTTAATTGGATGAGAAATATTAGAAAGGTCTGAACAAAAAATAACTAAGATTTTATGGTGACATAAGGCTTTCAAAAATTATTCATTCCACTGTCAGTCTTTATAGTGTAGATTCCAGCAACAGAAATTTCTTCATGGACAGGGAAAAAGGGAACAAACAACTCACAATCTCTTTGGATCTTCCTAGTACATCTCTTAGTATAATCTGGATAACATGAGAGGAACAAGACAAACGTGAAAAGTGGTTATATCAATATGTTTCCCTTGAAGTCCATACCTATTAGAACTTCAGATAGTTCTTAATTCAGATTTTGGTCTGGATTAACCTTAGAAGTAGGGTAAATGTCCTAGAATACAGTTTTTAATCTTTCCTGATAGAGGAATCAAGGGTTTCCTGATTGGAACAATCATTCTATCCCTTAAGCCTAATTGAATTACCAAATATCCAAATAACATCAGCAACAAATGCCTTTTTTTCTTTTTTTGATAAAATGTAGAGGATATTGTGAGATATTTGTCAGAGGAGGAGCATTATCCTGGCACCTGGATATCTCTCCTGCAGCATCCTTTTTTTCCCCTCAACTACTACCTGTTTTAGTGTCTGGTATACGTAGGGAGTTAAGAACACCTCTGTATAAGAGACTGTTTTCTGAATATTGTTTTGCACACACTGCATGGTGAACCTGTGGGCTTAACAATCAGAATGATTTCTGACTTCTCACTTGAGTCCAGACATTTCAAATCAAGAAATTCTAGCCTCCAAATTTTAGTTAATCTTCTGCAGCTTGTACTCTGATAGTACAGCTGAGACTGACATGCTAACCTAATTCTTAAAGTAGAAATACTGTACTGACAAAAATTTCTGACTGCTGAAGTATACCAGAAATTATGAGCAAGATTTAATCAGCAAAAGTATTGCATTTAGTAATTATCAGTCTCATGATTCCATTCCAACAACTTGCTTTTAATACATTTTATACATACACGTACATCAACATGAATTATTCATCAAAATACTGTCAGCACTGGAGGGAATAGAGAAAAAGAAAATAAAATCATTAATGTGATGAACGCAAGGCCTGTTCAAGACTATGGAAATGTAAAATCTCATTTACTTATTTTTGGTATAGACAAATATATTGCCATTTTATCAGGAAAATTCAGATAAATTTTATTCAAAGACAAACTGTTACAAAAATTAAAAGTCTAGGAGAAGAGGATTACTTTACTTTCTGCATCATTACAGAAGACCTAAATTATTTGTATATTTAATCTCACAGAACAGCTTTCTGGCACATATTTTCTGGCACACAGTAAAATGAGGGTTCTCTCAAGTTGTTGTTGCACAAAATGGATTAACAATTGAAGAACTTCTGTTATAATATTTATAAACAAATGTTAAGTTGAGGGGAGAATAAACTAAACACCAGGATGAGATGGCATGCATTATTAAACGGGAATATACAGTGGTAGAATATATTAACATACTGTCCAAATTTTATGAGATTTTACTAACAGTTCTTTAGGGTTTCAGCAGGTGGTTATCTTTAGGCTTATCAGAAAAGGATGAATATTTAATACATAAATACTTTAAGGAACATTAAATAAGAGACATGTTTTCTACAAAAAACAAAGGATTGCAAACTTGACTTGTATACCATGCCTACGAGATTATAGGATTTTTGCCCATAAAATGTATCAAGATCTATTACAGATTGGATTATATGAATAGTTTGAATTAAACTTATAAAAGCTAGCGTATGCTACATTTTATGGAAGGATCAACATGCTTTTTCTTTGGTGACCAACATCAGACTACTTAGAGTTTAAAGTAATTAGGCAGGCACCTAATTGAGCTTTTTTTTCAACTTCACAGCTAACTCCTAGAGTAATTATTGTGTTGCATTTATGGATTCCATGCTGAAGTGTCTGATCAATAATTAAAGCCATAATTTCAAAAGCCATAAATGCACTCTTCAAATACAATTTCACTAAGTTAAAGAATTTTCCAGCTACTGAGTGACAGTGGGATACTGCAAATTATTTACTTTAAAAATCCACTGCTGTGTCTTATAGCTAATATAAATTTGCAGAAGAAGAAAGGATGTTGATTTTGTTTACTAACTCCATTAACTTCTCTTTCACAAGTAATATTCTTTCCCAGTAAATATCCCTTGATACTTCATTTAAAGTCTAAAGGAACCTCTCTGCATTAAATTATTCCATTACACATAATGAAAACTTTGGTCCTAGAATATATGTCTTCTCACAAAAGGCACCAAAAAACCCTTTCAAGCCAATTATAGAATTTTTTTTTGAGGTAAAGATTTATTTACTGGTCAAGAGATATAAGTCACTGCAGAGTGAAAGATGAAGACATGATTTTTGCTAGCTGCTTATCATGTCCATTGGGCTAACAAACCTCCAGCTGTGCAAAACATGGTTTTTTCTTTGAAACACAAATACTAAACGAGGATACTGTCCCAGTCTGAAGAGTAAAAAGTAATACTGGATAGAAATTATAAATTATGCCATTAAAGACACTTGCTCCTGTTTTATCCAAAAAGGAAATGCACAAACCTATTTTGTATTTTAAAAAAGGCTTATTATAAAATAAAAGCAGAGGTGAAGTACAAAAAAGGTTGTAGTCTCAGTTCTTCGTTATTGGTATCATGTAATTCTGAGTACTCCAGCAGAACAATCTCAGCTTTTCACACCAGCAAAAGAAAAAATTAAACATTTTTGTGGCTAATCAGAATGTGAGTTATATGGCATAAGTCATCACTAAGAGGTAGAGACAAGAAGCAACATCTCCTCTGGGAAGTCTCTTTAGGCGTACCTATTACATCTCCAGCACTCTCAAGGTCGGGACTTCAAGCTATATCATGTTTATTAAACATCTCAAATTTTAGGTCACAATATTCATCTGGAATATGTTGGGTTTTATTCCACCTGTGTACTATTTTAAAATATTGCCATTAACAAAACCCAAAACAACAAAAGTCCCAACATATTTCTCCCCAAAATTTTATTTCAAATTTCTTTAATCACATTCAGTTGTGTCTTTTCACATGATTATCTTTTAATATATAAACAAACTACTAATTAAAAGCAACAAAAAGTCAACACCCCACCACAAAAAAATTTATAGGGCAAGTTCTTTTATCAGATATTCTTGCTACGGGAAAAGAGAGGGGGTAAATGCATGTAAAGGTGTGTAAAAGTACTCGCTTATATCCTACTATTAAGTCTATTTTTTCTTAACTCTCCTTGAAAAAATTAACATATGGATCATAAATCTTCTAAGAAAGTACAATAAATTTTTCTAGCAAAAAATCCCTCAAACCCCCCAAAACAAGACAAAGCAAAACCCAAATAATCTTAGTTTCTTGGTTTACTAAAAGAGTACAAGTGAACACATTAGAATATAATTTGTACTTATAACAGAATATTTAAAAGAGTAAAAAATTAAGTCATATTTGCAGTACTTAGGAAACATAATATCGGGGATTTTTATTAGATTTTTAATAGCTTTTGGTCAGCCATTTTTCAGGAAATTATGACACCTGTTAAAACACATACATACAATTTTAGCTTTTTTTGGTGAAGATTTCAAGCATTTCTTGTCCCAAAGTACATGAAGCTTGAAATCAGAGGGCAACTCCAACAGCAGCCATCTTTCAAGCACACATTGCTAAGAACTTGGTACTAAATTGACAGCAGAATAATTCTTCTTTCAAGGCATGCTCCAAGATCCTCCATAATTAGAAGAAGAATATGGACCAGATAAAGGAAAAAAACATATCCTGAGAAAGAAATATGTTACTGTCAGGATACCTATCATTTCCTGTGAGGCACTGCAATAGGCTGCCCAGAGAAGCTGAGGATGCCCTGTCCCTGGAAGCATGCAAGGCCAGGTTGGAGGGGCTCTGAGTGATGTGTCCCTTCTACTAGACTGTCCCTTCTACTACTGCTCAATCCCCATGGTCAGGGGATTGAACTAGTTATCCTTAAGGTCCCCTCTAACCCTAACTGTTCTCATTCTTTGGAATAAAGTATATTGGCCCAAGTCTGAAATATTTTGCTCTACCAGTTCTGCCAACCAATGAACTATTGAGCAATGTAAAACACCTTATGATTTGCCTTTGGCTGTAATTTATTTATGAATTTCTACTACTATGCTGGGGCATTGGAGATCATTGACTATTATTAAAGTCATAACATGAAACAAGAGATTACTTTTAGAATGAAAATCATACTTCCTAATTCAAACAACAATTTTGTCTTGCCCAGATAAATTATAGATGGTGAAACACAGACACACAAAAATCCTGTTTTGTTACTGTTCATTAGAAGTCATATAATTATTTTCACATGAAAGTAAACAAAGTAAGAGATTGCATGTTCAAGGAATAATTTTTTAAGCTTCTGGAAGTATATATATATAAATATATATACATATATATATATATATATATATATATATATATATCTGTATATGAAATACAAATACTGGAGAAATAAGAGTTAAAACCACAACTACTGCTATTTACAAAAACAGAAAAGTCATAATTGTTTGTGAATCTGGCTCTGGCAGAGATATAAAATGATTTGGGTCTGGGTAAGGCCTGGGTCATGACTCATAAATGTGAGAGTTGCTTAACAGTTGTAGTGTGCAGATAACTGATTGAAAGTACTTTAAGACTGGGGGAAGTAGGGAGAAAAAGCCTAAGTGACTACAAGTTCTTTTTGTTTTGTTTATTTACAACCACCACTGCTTCCTCTGAAATTGATGGGACTATTATACAGGCACATTGTATAATACACCAAAGACTGGACTTTTACTATTTAAGCTTCTGGTACCAATATTTTTCAATATGTGTGCACTGTATACATTTCCGTCTGCTTTGTATCTGTATGCTCTGACTCTTTATTTCTTGCAGAGTTTGTATAGTATTTGGGATGTAATTCTGTGTGTTGGTGCAACATAAAACAGTCTTGTCTTTCTCTCCAATTAGATTTTCTAAATTGCTACAAGGAATAATAAGAGCAATTTGTTATACAATAACTCTCACTCAAGTCTTTTTCTCAACAGACAGTTAGTTCTTACTCTCAACATCATCTTCAGTTTTTTAAATCCAACAGATTAAATGTAAACACAAAACCACCTAACAGTAAAGAAGCAAGTAAAACTGATTCATAACTGTGAATTTCTTCTATTTTCTAGGATGTAAGAGGGGAAATAAAAGCTAAAAATTATAAAGAAAGATGAAGAAACTGAAAAAAAGTATTGAATTAAAAAAATAATTTTCTAGTTCTGATGTTTTTAAAAATCTGTTAGGTCCATTGTCTCATTTCTTCTTTGACTTCAGCCTTATTATACATGAACAGAGACTGCCAGAAGAGACCAAAAGAAAAGAAAATCTGAAGAAATATATCAGTGGCAGACATTTTGAGTTATCAATACCCTTGATTTTTGCCATGGAGAGAAGGGAGGTATAGAACAAAATCCGAGCATTACTATAATACTGGCATGCAAATAATATGAATTTTCTGAAACCTATTAGAAATACCATTGCACAAACTAGGTATAGTTTCAACATATTTTTCTTTGGCCCTTAGCAGGAAAATGCAAATGTTGTCTACCCTTTTTTCATGGGTAATTGAATTGGTTTTTATTTTGATGAATAAAGACAATACATTTATTCATGTTTTGGTTTTGGTTTTTGTTTTTTGGGTTTTTTTTTCTTTTTTAGCCAGGCTCCCTGTAGCTTTACTTATTTGCTGTTTTGATTTCCACCCCTTTGCCAATTTTAGTTTCACAGGAGCCAAAATCAAACACAGTTTCTTCATGTTGTCTTACCAACAGCTTCCTTTATTTCTTCTCCTGTTTTTCTTCTAAATGTATTTCATTTGCTACCTGATCTCCAGTCATCCTGAGTGCCCAGAGCACCTGTTGCTGATTTATTATCTTACAGAGGCTTGCTAGCAGCTGTTCTTTCACTTTGCTTATAGACTCCGAGAGGTGCCAGTGCATTTGGGTTATGCAGGTAGCCTGATGGGTAAGCAGGTTACACAGTATAACTCAAACTAAACAGGGCACATCCTGGGTGGGGAGGGGGAAGAACCAGAAAAAAAGAAGCAGTATTAATTTTTTTTTCAAGGCAAACCTAAGGACTTTACTGTGTGGGTAAATATAGCTCATTAGTAACATTTACCTATCACAGATAACCCATCATATTAGTTTGGTAACTAGTGTGCCTTGAGTTGTTTTTCCAGCAGTTCTGAAACTTTTAACCATTTCTTTTGTGTTTTCCTGATTTGTTTTCTATAGCAACCAGTGTCACCCTAGCTGGATGGGGTATCCAAAATATGCTTTGTTACAATACATACATGTCTATGTATATAATGTGTATATGTAGCAGAATACAGATATGTGCAGTTGCAATTAACAGGCTTCATAATGTTCTTTGCAGTTATTTTACATTTATTTCTGTCTCTGAATCCTCTTAGTAAGTTATATTGCATATTCAAGAGGAGTTTTATTTTTGTTTCTGTTGCAAGTTGTGTTGCAGTACTTCATTTACATCATAAAAATAAAAGTTCTCATTTTATTTTGACTCATTAGTTTGTATTAGAGCTAAGAAAAACAGACCATATAAACTAAGAGATTTGTGCTTGTCAGGTGATATGGAGTAAAAATTTGGTGAAGGACTCAACCGACTAATAACAGCCAGAGGCTAAGAGCATGCTCTTGCTGTGTAACTACTGTCAGTTCATGTCATGACATCCATGGTAAAGAAATTTACTGAAGTCTGAAGTCTGAAATTTACTGAAGTCTGAAATTTACTTCTGCTGAAGTCCCTCTGTAAAAGTAAAACATAATTCAGATACACTCACTGGCAAATGGATAGTTATTATTTTTTCCATCAAGATTATTGAAGGTTGTGTTTACAAAACTGGGTGAGAGTCACACTCCAGGAACAACTCAGAACTATAGACTGTTAAACAGCACAAACTTTTCTGAATTAAGCTTGCCTTTCAGCAAGTTTCTCAAGTTAATCAATTTGTATGTTCAAAAATAAGAGTCTGATAGATTTGGGAATGATCAGAAAGGACTCAAATAAATGTACAGACCTGACGATTTAATATATGGTAAATGGCTTAAAAAGGGTAAGATTTTTTCTAAACTTTTTACACTTTCAGGATTTCAGATTTTGCATATGTACCTTGCTACCATCATTTCACACCCCCTCCCTCCCCCCCCAAAAAAATTAATTTGCAAGACTCCTTACAATTCCAACAGGACTACTATTCTAGAATAACTACTTTAAGTCCACAGATTTTTGATCCAAATACTCTAGATATAAAAATAGTAAGTCAGTAATAAGTTCTATATAGTATTGTTTGCTCTGTCTGGAAGAAACAATGCTTTTTATACAGTGCAAATCTCTATATAGAAAATAAATATAGGAAGATTTGACACTATTTCTACCTTAGGAACAAGTACTCATAAAAAAGATTAAAATCTAACTACAGAAAGATAGAGAAATCTTCTAAAGCCAATGGGTTAAAAAAAAAAAAGGAAAGGAAAAACCAAACTTGGAGGAGATTAACTCTATATGGGTAGCATATACAAACTGTCATTATTACTGCTGTCTTGCCATTAGATAAAACAGGCCAGATAGGATATTGGAAGATGTTTAGTAATCTCTGTTTTGTTGCTGTATGTTCTTGTCTGAGTTAATCTGAAAAGCTTCCTCCTTGGCAGAGGTCAAAGAGTGAACAATACCCCAGAAGTCTTATCTAAATTGAGTATTAGCTCCATTTTCATGAAGTCACTTTGTAACTTTCTGTTAGCTTAGCATGAAAAATAGTGTTAATCTTGGTGGTCCCCTTATCAGATCGCAACAAGACAGTGTCATCATCATGCAAGTAAATAAAAGATTTATCAAAGCTGAGAAAAAGGAATTATATGCACACTAAAAAATGTAATAAACATTTGAACAACTTCAATACTGGCTGTGGCATTTAGGGAAAAAAACCTAAAAAGCAGCCTCCCTCCCCACCACCCAAAACCCACAAACAAAACCAACCAACAAACAAAAAAATCCAAAAAACATCAGCAACAAAACAAAATCAAAACCAAATTAAAAGCACCAGCAACATTTGTGGTTTTAAGTTGTTGTTTTCTTTAGCTAAGTAAGATTGCAATCATGACAATACTAGGTTATTAACACCAAGCACAGATACCTGCTTTCACTGATACTGTACTGAACTAATGTATGTGAAATAGGTTCTCTGAGTTGAACATGAGAGCATCTTATCTGAGGAGGAAAATAGTTTATTTGTAAAATGATAGAAAACCCATCCTTATATGATCAGGGGCCATTAAATAAAATTAGTGAGAGGAAAGAAAAAAATCCATCTATGACTCTTGCTTCTGAAAGAAAGGTAAACATTATTAAGTGATAATTCCAAGAAAATTAAAACCTGAGATTCTTGTAATGTGATTATTGCAGACCTTTTTTTTCACTCTCAGACTTTGGCCTCATTAGGAAAAGCAAGACAAAATTGTTCACCTTCCAACCCACATCAACTTCTGGTGGATATTAATTTAAAGGAAAAAATCCATCCATATTAGCTATCTGTGAGACAATGTGTGCCTTAACAAACATGATTACTGTTCAGAACTTGACACATTTTTACTTTATTTGATGTTGCAGAATGAATAATAATGTGTATAGTTATAGAGAGCTGTCAGAGAAAACAAAATTTTTAAGATAATTACAGTGCAGAAGCCATTTAACCATACAGTGACTCTTTAATTTTAATGCTTTTATTTTGAAAGAGTTTATAATTATATGAAAGAAATTATGTGAAAGAAACTTGAATTATGTAGGAATTTTGGTGAAGTAGTACATTCATAAATTCCATTGCTAATATGGCAGCTTCCAAGTCAATGATTTGTTTCAAGACAAATCCCATATCATACTTCAAGATAGCACTGACACTTCTTGATTTAACACTACACCAATTAGTGTTGGAAAACAATAGGTCTAACCTAGAGGTAAGTAGTTTCAAATCTATGTTGTGATTTAAAAGATTTTAAGCTTAATTTGGATTAATTTTGTCGGTTTTCTTTATGGTTTTGGGGTTTTTTTGTGTTTGGTTCTTTCTGTTAAGTTTGGGTGGGGTTTTTTTTGTTGTTGTTTTGTTTGGGGTGTTTTTGTTTTGTTTTAGTTTGTCTGTTTTTTTGTGGCCTTTAGTTTTTTGTGGTTTTGTTTCTTTGTTCATTTGTTTCGTTTTGTTATTGTTGTTGTTGGGAGGGGCTTTTTGCGGGGTGATTAGGATTGCCAGGTGTGTTGGGATTTTTTTCTTCTTTTGTACAATGATACTTTATGTTAACACATGGAGATATTTTGTTTCCAGAGTTTATACCAGACTTTAAAGTGGAACTCAATTCTGGATCAGTGGAATCCAATGGCAGTTCAGACAAATAAGGATCACCCTTCTTGCGACAGACTGCTGATCTAGAAGAGCACCAGAACAAATCACGCTTCAAAATCCTGTGAAAGAATTTCATATATTCTAGGATACTTAAAACACTATTGCATGCACATGGTTACAGAAATGGACTGCCTCCCACTAATGTACCCTGAATAGGTTCTTGTACCTGTATGTAATTGCTGGATAGCTTTGCTGATTTTTACTGGGAGAGTAAAATAATAATCAATGTATGAATCTTAGCCCTATGATCTTATTTTACTTATCTTCCATACATATGAATATCCAATTAGTCAGATTATTTTAAATTCTAGTATCCAAATTATAAAATGGGTTATGCAAACTTATTCTATTAATTAAATTATGTGTAAATGAGTATTTTTTTCATGCAACTAGTTAAATAAAATTTAAATTTGTAATTTAAATAAAATGTAAAGTTGTGGGCTAATTAAAAAGTCTAAAATATAATTAAATTATCAGATAGAAACTTAGCATAACAGCTAAATGTTTTCTAGGAAGTAATGTATGATGATGAAGTACAGAAACCCCTTTCTTTTGAGCATCTTATTTAACTTTGGAAATGAAAGTAATCAAGTACTAACCTAAGTATACTGCCAGGTACTTAATTTAAAGAATATTCTTTTGCTATTGTTGGAATATGTAGCACAATAGTTTTTTTATAATGACTGGCATCACTAATTTATATTTTATTGGAATATAAACTGTAAAATCCCTATGTCTTCCTTTGGTCTAAAAACCATGATTGTTGATTCCAGTCAAAAGAAACAACAGTTCAGTTCAGCATGCTGCCCTAAATTTCTTCACTATTTCAGTCAGCAGCTACCCAAACTGGGAGGAGAAACAGATGTTATTCAAATTGGTTTTACAGAGATCATTCAAAAGTTTACCTGGGGAGTAAATGAAAATTGCTGTAGAATCTGGCATTATATTTTTATGGAAAAAGAAAGCTGGCCAATGAGCCTTAAGCAACAAATGTTGCATGCTAATAACATCTTCTCTTAGACATACGACTTTCAAGCCCCTAGTGTTTAGGAAAGGACCAGTTCTTAGTCTGAAACATAGATTTTAAGAGTGCAGTGGAAATACAAGAGCTGACAGTTTGTAAATAAACCAAAACCAAACCAGACCAGATAAAAATTTCTGCTTTCAAAGTAACAAAACATGCATTATTTTTCTCCAAAAACACAGCCCTCAGAAGCCTTATGTAGCCTAGCAGCATGTGTAATGAATGAATTTTCAGCTACTTCCTGCCTGATACAATTACTGGTCCATTAATTTTTTCATGTAACGCACCTAACAAAAAAAAATGTAGGGACATTTACTGTAGGCTGTCATATGTTATTGTTGTTAAGGAGAAAGTTCAATTTAAACTTATTTCTCAGTACAAGTCCTTCCCAAGGGATGAAACTTGGGAAATTATATAAAGGGGGTTAAGTCAATACCAGCTTGACTTGACTGCTCTTGCCATCTGTTTATCATAGTCCTTTCAGCAGCTGTTTTGCACTCTTCTATTGACTAAAGGATATTAATATTGCTTGACAACTGCCTGGTGTATGAAATAAATGTTTATCTCATTTTTTGCCTAACAGCTGTTGATTCATCCATGCTAACATATTTATGGAACATCCATCATGTATTTAAAGGGTGGACATCTTCCACTGTATTTTGGTGGGAGAACATTGGGCAATGAAGAAAGGCAGCCAGTGGAAGTTAATGACCCAGCTATGCAAACAAGACTTACAATTTTAGTAACCTATACATGAATCACCTTTCAAAGATGGCTTTTCCTTTGACTAAAGAGCCCTGCAGGTAAGTAGGTAAGACATAGTGCCAAAATACGACTTGACTTGAATAAGAATCAACTTACTAGGTTACCTTACATCAATTTCTGTGATTTTATTTCTGTTTTGAAAAACTTATTTATGTGTTCCATTGAAGAGTTATTATATAAGCACCATATGTCAAATATGGTCAAAATATGTCAAACTATTTTAAAAATTATTTGAGGATAAGGACTTCTTCACCTGAATGGTTAGATGTTGTATTTATGCATGCAAAAAAATAAAAAAGTAAAAGTAAAGTAAATTGAAGTAAAATTGGAGCACTAAAAGAAGAATTTTAAATCTGGTGGTAGTTACAGATCCTTCTTGTTTACTACCAAAAAAGAACAATATGTTTTCCAACAAAAAAGAAAAATATGTACACTACAAATTTAGTTTTATTTAAAAATAAGAGTTTTATTTAAAAAAACTTTGTATTTATTCAGAATTAGACTGTTTTACAATAGACTCTTGAGAAAGCATAAGAAAGTTTTAATCTAGAAACTTACTTTGTTTCTAGGTTAAAACTTTCTTACGCTTTTAAATTGCCAAGCTGTGGTGTTTTGACTTTGGCTGGCCACCAGGTGCCCACCAAACTGTGCTCTCACACACCCTTGTCAGCAGAACTGGAAAGAAGGCAAGATAAAAAAACATGTGAGGAAAATAAAACAAAAAAAAAGGGAAAGTTTCATGAAAAACAAAAAAAAAAAAAAACCCAAAAAAAACCTCAAACAAAAAAAACAAAACAACAAAACCATCCTGGCATACAGGGGTGGGAATGTTGGAATGACAGACTTGAGGCTGTGCCAGCACTGCTCGGCAGTAGCCAAAACACTGGTGTGTTATCAGCCCGTTTCTAGCTAACAATGCAAAGCACAGACCTGTGAGGGCTTCTGTGTGAAAAATCAGCTGCATCCCAGCCAGACCAGTTAACAAAGTGTAGCCTAGATTGGCAGCAAAGAATTCTCTTTGTCCCTGTAGTGCTTTCATCCCACCTTAATTCTTTTCATATCTTTGTATTTCCAATGAGAACTTCAGCTTGAAGCACAGGGAAGGTTCAGTGGATTTATATAAAGTAAATATGCTAAATAGTACATGTTTCATCTCAAGTTCAATAGCAATTGTAAATCTTTTATCCTTAATTATGTATCACACCCTGTATGGTTTTTAATTCTCTTTGCTTCTCAGGCTTAAAATATGTAAGAAATGTTGAAATACAAAGAAGACATGAGATCTAAAGTCTTCACATTAATTCTTAACATTAACTAAATACTCTCAAAATATGATACATTTGATATAGCAACTCCATATTTCAAGAATAAACTACACTACATAAACTAAACTAAACTATATAAATGAAAATGTTTCAAAAAACTCCATGAATCCTACACCAGCAGCAACATAAGAAGCATTTTTCACTGCTAAAAATTTTGAAATTCAAAGTAAGGTTTTAGATAATTAGCTAAATTTATGTTTATCTAAGTGAAATATTTTTTTGGAAAAAAAATGAAATCTATTTGCAAGTTCTGATAATGAGTAGGTAAAATAAAATAGGTGAATTGGTACTACTGATGGTACTACTTCTAGAGATGGAAAGTTTAAGGAGTATCCGGGCGTATGTGTGATTGTCTGGCAGAGCTGATCTGTACCAACTCTGAGGCTGGCACAGCAGCTGGCTACTCCTCAGGAAGTGGACAACCCCCTACTGTCTCCCCAACGGGCTGGAGTGGATGTAAGAGTCAGAAAGGGAATTGAGGTAGGTCCCCGCTCAGGGTGCCAGGTGAATCTGCTTGTCTTCCCAGCTGCCCCTATGGGGGAGATAGGAGGGTCTGGAAACTGAATACCAGGAAAACGATGAGTTAGAAGAAGGAACCCCTGGGGAATTGTCTGAGGCTATGGATGGTTACAGGTTATTCAGGAGAGAGTTCAGGAGAGATAGGCAGGGCTGGTGAGGCTGAGGAAGTGGCGTTGTATGTAACAGAGGACTAGGATGTATAGAGGTTGCAGTTGGAAATGGTATGGTTCAGAGATTCTGGTTAAGGTTAAGGAACAAACAAATAGTGAGGATAACAGTGTGGGAGTCTACTAGGGATCACCTAGCCAGGGTGATAATACCAGTGAGTTATTTTTCAAGGAACTAAGGGATAGCTTCAAATTAACTGCCCTTTTCCTTATGTGGGACTCCAGCTCGCTAGTTGCCAACTGGGAAGACCACACAGCTGGCACAAGGAGGTTCAGAAGATTCTTAAAAAACATGGATTCTTAAAAAAGAATCTTAACGAGGTTCCTAAAAAAACAAGCTTTACGGTACACATACTGAGTGAGCCAACCTGGAAACATGCCCTAATTGATTTGTTGCTTGTTAACATGAGTGTCTCATGAGTGATGGTTGATGGCTGTCTTGGCCACACTGAACTCAAAGCCATGGAGCTAAAAATTTCTGTTGTTAGGAGGAAAAATGCTAGCAAAACCTCAACTCTAGACATAACAAGAGCAGAATTCAGGCTACTCAAGTAGCTAGTTAGTGAGCTCTAGTTAGTGGGAAAATGGTTTTGAAGTTGCCAGTATTCATAAATTTTTATCACTTTTTAAGTAATACCTCCTAAAGCCAAGGAGCCGGCCCTTCCAAAATGGAGGTAAGGTAAAAAAAGAAAGTATTTGCCCAGTGGAAGCAAGGTCAGGTGATATAAGAAGAATATAGAGATGTTGCTTTCCACTCTAGGGAGAAAATTTGTCAAGCCAAAGACCAATGTGAGTTGAAGGTGGTCAGTACTGTGGGAAGCAATAAAAAGAGCTTTTTAAAAGAACAAAAGACAGCGCAGGATTAAAATAAGCCCATTACCTGATGACAATGGTCACTTCATGAATACAGTGACATATACAAGACAGAGATGTTTAATACTTCATTTATCTCCTTCTATAACACAGATGATGGGCCCGGGGTACTGGGCCTCTGAGCTGGAGGATCATGTCTGTGATAATGAGAGTGATAAATTCCCAGTCAATCCTGAACTTGTTCACAATCCAGTGCTCCAGCTCGATCCCTATAAGTCTGTTGGGCTTGATGAAATTCATCTGAGTATGCTCAAAGAGCTGGCTGATATCATCCTGAGGCCTCTCTCAATGATTTTTGAATGGCCTTGGGAATCTGGAGAGGTCTCAGTCAACTGGCAGCTGGCTAACATTGTCCCAGTTTTCAAGAAGGGACTGGAAACTACAGGCTGTCACTTCAATACCTGGTAAAGTTGTTGAGATGATTCTAGGATCATCTATACAACACCTGAAGGTCAATGCAGTCATCAGTCAGAGGCAGCACAGTTTCATGAGAGGAAAATTCTGTTCATCGAACCTGATTTCCTTTTATGACCAGCTTATTTGGCTAGCTGTTCAAAGGAAGTGAGTTGATATAAATTTTTGGATTTTAATGAAAATTTCAATGCTATCTCTTACAGGATCCTTTTTGGCAGAAATATCCAGTCCAGAGCTGGACAAACACATCATGTGATGTGTGAGCAACTTGGCCACAAGGGGTTATACTGAATGGGATGACATCATCATACTGGTGACCTGTCACTAGTGGGGTTGCATGGGGATTGATTTTATTGCCACTTTTCTTCAAAGTTTTAAAAAACTATTTAGACACAGAAACTCAGAAGTTTATATATATACTATATATATATATATATATATTTACATATATATAAAATGAGAAAAAGAGAGTGGTCCTATAGTTGTTACACTAAGTAAAACAAAAGAAGAACCATAACCTTAAGTATTGCTTGTATCAAGGACAGTATGGACTGTGCTTTGTGACATCACATTGTCAGACCTTTCAGGCTAAATTGTATCTTATGTGCATCTGTAGGGAAATGTCTAAGAATAAATGAGTATGCAAACACAAAAAGGAGAATCAATTAATGGCAGGTGTGTGTTATTTTGAAGTATACCTGTAGCATTTACAGATCTGGGTTGGAAATCTTGTTTTGATGGAACAATAAAAATCAAAATTCTTCTTGGTTTGTTAAATCTTTTATCATTCACATTGCAGAAAGTATAACCATTCAAATTCTTTCATTTTTTCTAAGCAAATATATCTCTTTAGTTTTCTCTTGCTCAGACTTAGAGTCTCTCCTGAATTCAGTTGTGTAGTATTATAATCTTTAAAAAGCTTGTCTTTTTGAAGTTGGCTTAATCCATCCATCTAGTTTATAATGCTCTTTTGTGCTCCTAATAAAGACTTTAAAATTTCTAAATTATTATTGGTTTTGGTTTTATTAATTATATATGTATCAATGAAGAAAAGTAACCTAGTTATAATACCATTTCAGAGAGCACCTCCATGAAACATTCTAGCAAGTGATCAACCACATAGTTTGCAAGGAGTACAGTTAGAAGAATTCCTCTATATTTTCTTATCCTGAAAAAAATATTGTAGGCATGTTTTTTAAATCATTGCCTTAATTCTCTAATTAATTAATTAATTAATTAATTTTACTCTAATGTTAACTCTACCTCCTTCAGCACCATAGTGCTGAAGTAAAGTTTTTATCAGTGGGCTCCAATATTTTTATTTCAGAGTATACTTACTCACAGCTATACTTTTCCAAGTGTGTAAGCCATCATTCCTTTCTGTTAGTTTTTAAGTATTTCACAGTTAAGCATTCTCCATTTAAGGTTCCTCAGGTGACCTTTGAAACTTGCAAAATATACAGAATAGAAAACAAAACATAAAATCCAAGGGCTGTAATTTCTATACTTGAAATACTATTAATGTTTCTTAAAGCGGAGTATAAATTTTAGGCACAATAGAATTGGACACCTAGGGAAAATATGAAGGGCTGAAACTTTCAGCCTTTGTCAATATGTCAAAATTAAGGACATTTTTCAGCTACAATACTAAATGGACATGAGATGCAAAACTAGATGACCTTTCATTCTAAAAATCAAAATAGGTTTTTGTTTCCACTTTGTCCTTCCTGAGTGTCTTTAGTAAGCCTTCAGCACATAATGTTTTTTGAATCTCTCAAGCTCTATTTGAGGTTATAAGTAAATAAATAGAAATAATTAAATTTCATTCTGATGGAGCTGCAGAAGAATGTCTGTTCCTCTCAGAAAACTGACATGAAGGTTTTTAGTATTCATTCAAAGCTTGCAGTATTCATTGTATTGTAAAATCCTCCTGATACAGAGTTTCACAGTTCTAATTATCAAGGGTCCCTATGTAATAGGATACCAAAAAAAAAAAGAAAATCCCTTAACCCCCAAATTTGGAACCGTATCCATAAAAGCTGCTTCAAAGCATAGATTTGAGCTTGACTCCTAGTATTACAAATACCTAATTCAAGAATTGCTGTACGTATTTTAGATCCATATGTATGAAAATCATGCTACAGACAAAAAAATGCTGGCCTCCTTCTGTTACAGTTTATGAATATGGGGTACTGAGGGTAGAAACTTCACTTATTAAAAATGGGGTGGAACTTTGTCAAGGGCCGTAGATAAATCAGCTAAATTTTTAGGTTTATTACTGCTTCATAATTACTGAATTATTTGAGATGATTGTGTAAAAATCTGTTCATATAATTAAGCAAATAATTACTGAGTTATGAATTTACACTTCACATTTCTCCATGTAAAACATCTTAAAGAAGCCAACTTCACTTTTCTGTCCTATGGAAATCAATATTAGTAACCAAAAACTTCAGTGAACAGGACTAATCACTGTTTTGGTAATTTTTTTTTTTACAAAAATTCTTGACTATTTACATGGTTCACACCCACTTCATAACTGAGTTTAAGTTTCATTACTAATTTAACCACTTACAAATCCCTTATAAAAATTAGGCCCTTACTGGCAATGTTGGTCCTGCTTATCTAGGAAACATTTCTATTTTCTTTAGAAAGTCAGATTTTTGTTGTGGCATAAGTGAAGAAAGGTTTAAGAAACTCCAGAGTAGCAGAACTATTTTGGAAGAAGGAAAGAAAGATGTGTTACTAATCATACAATATGCATTGATCATGTGATGTGAACAATACAAAAATAATGCAGTCTTGGGATTGGCACAGAAAAGATATTATATTCTTTACTGTAAGTCTTTTGTCTCTCTTTCTTTTTTGAATTCAGCTATCTTCCCACGAGGCAGCTGTGAACAACACTGCAGCCTTACTGGCCTTAGAATTACAGTAAGACGCACAGGAGAATATTCACAATATAAACCAGACAGCTGAGTCAGATGTAAGTTGTTATAAGTCTTGCTCTCAATTTTTTTATTAAGTTTTCTGTCTTTCTACTATTTAACATTTCAAAGTCATCTCAATATATTCTAGGAAAAAGAATAGTGAAAAATACTTCATGACAGCAAAGTCAAAGTTTATCCCATATCTTATGGGGACACCACCACTACTATTACAAAGCCATATAGATTGCAAAAATAATCTGTAGTGACTAACACATCTGGAGCATACTTTGTCTTTTTAATTTGCCTCAGAAATATGTAAAAAAAATTAACAATTTTTCAGCTAACTTCCAGTTTATTTTGTCATGCTTACATATATGTACTGCCACATGTAATATAATGTCCTTTACAGAACCTTAATTACTTTTACAGTTTCAAATTTTGTGAGTTTTCCTGAATGTTTAGGCTCAATAGACAATGAGCTACCTGGAATTGCATGGTGAGCCAAAGAAATTCACAAATTTAAAATTATTTGTCTAATTTTCATGTTTCAACAAAGACTAAATGTGAAAATATGGTGACACCAAGGGCAATTTCAAAAAATTTATAAGCTACTAAAATCAGAATCTAAGCAAAGCTTATTTGGCAAATGACATTGTCAGTAGTTAAATATACATATAAAACTATCAATATTCAAGTGCACTGAATAAGACATTAATCCCAGGAAATCCCTCAGGTAAAAAAAAAAAAAAAAACAAAACTTTTAACTTATTATTCACAGTTGCTGTTTCAAATTTATAATTTCTCAAGGTAAAAATCTTGAGAAAACCTTGTATGTAAAAATCATTTTGTACTTTCAAAAGCTTCCTCCATATGTGTACGTACATAGGGCAGCAAGAAACAGGTGTTTGTATAAAATTCATCTTGATGCATCCGCAGCTGGATGTTAGACTTCTGTTCTTGTATTTGCAAGGTTCTCAGATAAAGGGGGGAATGATAAATCTGACTCCATGTTCTTAGAAGGCTAATTTATTATTTCATGATATTATATTATATTAAAGAATACTATACTAAATTATACTAAAGGATGCAGAAAGGATACAGACAGAAGGCTAGAAAGACACTAATGAAAAACTTGTGACTCCTTCCAGAGCCCTGACACAGCTTGACTGTGACTGGTCATTAAGTCAAAACAATACACATGAAATCAATGAAACAACAAACTGTTGGATAAACAATCTCCAAACACATTCCAAAGCAGCAAAACACAGGAGAAGGAAATGAGACCATATTGTTTTCCCTTTTCTCTGAGGCTTCTCAGCTTCTCAGGAGAAGAATCCTGGGTGAGATTTTTCTAGAAAATATGACGGTGACATTCTGTATAATTACATATTTAGTAAAGATGTTTTGCTTCTACAGAGAAGCAATAACAATGCTAACACAAGCTGACATAGCAAACACCTTGCATTCAATTGACTAAATGTATGCATTTGTTTTAGATTGTGGGATAGATTATATAAAGAAAATACATGCATTACCCTAAATTATATCCATAAACAATTCTTCACCTACATGGACAGAAGAAAATAAAAAAGAATTAAATCAAATATGGTTCCATTTTTTAAATTTGATAACTGCTGTTTCTGCATTCTCTGATAATCTATATGAGTATGGAAACAAGGACAGAAAGGAAAGACCTTAAAGGGATCCTTCAAAACTTTTACAAGTATCTGGAATATCTAGTTAATCTATGATTCTCTAAAGGACATTTGTTAATAAAAAGTAAAGATACCATGAGAGTCTGGTTTTTGTGGCTCAGATTTGCTAGATCTCTGGTATAACTTGCCCACATCATTTTACTCCAGTTTGCAAATGAATGAAATGAAACATATTCCCAATATCTATCTGACTTTTAGTTTTACCAGCAGCCTGCAGATTTACCTGATTTAGTTAGTTCTGTGTAAAAAGCAGGGACAAAATTTTGATGCTGAAATTAGCATAGGCCCACCTGGGGAAGGGCCACAGGGAGTCAGAACTGATAAAATGATGGCAAGGAGTATGACACGTGCCATGCTCCTCTACCCTGAATTTAAAATCTGCTGAGATTACACTGGGTGGTGACACACAGTGTCACAGTGGTGACTATCTACCTCTCTCTTTCTCTTTTTCTCTGTTTCCCTTTCCCTATTTTTTTCTTACCTTCTATTCTTGAAATACACTGCAAGCCAGACCAAAAAATCCAGTCAATGCCTTGCTAAGTGCATTATTCATTCTGGTTATTCTAAATTTTGCTAAGTGAAAGTTTTCCAGGTGCCTTATTCTGTGTGGATGCTCTAAAGTTTGCAAATAAAAATTTTTTGTTATTGACCTTTTTAGATTTTCATAATTTCTCCTGCATGCTACCCAGAATAAAACTTTCCCTGCAGAGAACAATGGGCATTACAGGCTTTTCTTCCGAAAGCCTACCAACAACTGCACAGACAACATCTGATTGCTTGTGCTGGCAGTTGCAAATAATTACCTATCACTTTTTAAGTACGGTGACACTAAACTCACTATATTATTAAGAGTGTTATTACAAAAAATTTTATCATTCACATAATAATAATAATAGCATGCTCCAAAGTACAACTGCAGTCTCAAAAGAAGGAAATTGCCATTGGTGGTTTCTAAATTGCTTGAAGCGGACCATTTGAGATTTGCGAAAGGAAAAAAAATCTCAATATAACCCCTAGAACAAACATATCTAAAACTAGTCATATTCACTAACTTCCTATATTGATTAACTCTTAAGAAAAGAGAATGTTTAACAGCTCTTTTGGAGTAATTCAGAGATGTTAGCAATAGGTAAGGCTTTATAAAGGGGAGGCCTTGTAACATGGCTCAGACCTGTTACTTAGGCTAAGTAGATGGGAACTATGGGAGAGAGACTCAGCTGGAATAGGGGTAGAGAAATGTGAGAGATGTGAGAGATGAGCTGTGGGACTGTCGCACGTCCACATTGTGGTGTATGGTGGTTGGTTGACTTGGGCTTGTTGTGTCTTATGTAAACTCAAAACCAGCTAACTGCTCAAAAAGGCCAGGGTTTTGGCAATAAAGATCACTCCTTTGCATTGCCTGGGGTCCCTACGTCACTCATTATTGCAACACAGAGGATTCCCATAGTGACAATTTTTATTGCTAGTGTGTGTGGTCTAATATTTTAGTTCAATAGGAACAGGAAGCTTCCGTTGTGTTTTTTCCTTCAGAAACTATGTTAGCAGAATACAGAACTCTTAATTAAATATACTTCTGTTTCTCAGCCTTGGATTCTCTGAATTGTTGTCTCCCTCTGTAAGCAATTATGTAACTACTACTGGCTCTTTGAGCTATTGAAGACAAACACTGTTAACTCAGTCTTAAGTCAGCAGCATGAGTGGAGAAACTCTGAGAAAACTTGCAACGATTTGTTGATGCATTAATTTGGGGATGACAGCTACTTACAGGTCTCACATCCCTTTTGTTTAAAAGTCATTAGAGCTGTGATAGCTCAGATCCAAACAAACTCAGAAAAATAAAAACTCTTCTAAGTATCTTAACTGAATCGCCACTTCAGTAATAAGACACTACCAAACAAATATTCAGATGACTGCCACATTTCAAATCTAGTACATATGGGTGTAGATTCATTTTCAGGGAAAGGGAAACTAGTGGTTTTTTACAGTTAGTTTCTCACTTCAATATAATGGTTCTCCTTGCTTCATCTATGCATTGCAGGACATATTCTGAGTCTGCTCTGGTGGTAAATCATTCTTAAATAATCTGAGTGCCTATAATGTTAAAGGGCAAAATGTTCTTTCTGAAGAATTGAACCACGCAAGTCTTCAGGTCTAAGAACAAAACCAGAATTTTCCTCCCTCCACTAAAATCCTAGAACAATTACTCATAAGTTCAATAAGGTGCCAGCTTTAAAATCGCTTCTCATAAAATTCTGCTTTAATAAATGTTACATTCTATAGCACAAAGTATAGGAAATAAAGGAAAAAAGACATTACTTACATTTAGTATTTAAACAAAATACTGGAAAAAAATGATCACCTGGAAATGAAATATAAATTATTAGTACTTTTACAAAAGAATGACTGAATGTTGCTGTAAAAAACACTTAAATTTTCTTAATATCAACCAAGCAGTTCCTTAACTAGACTAATCTCTTTGAAATTAGTATTATAGATCAGTCAGATGCATATACTGAAACTCAGCACATTCCTCAATGCTGGTCTCAAAATAATTTATGCCGAATCTTTAATATTTTGTTGCCTTCACAACATGGAAAACATTTGATACTAAAAATTTTAAATGCTTCTTAATTTCTTGTAATTGTGCTTGAAATGTCCAAATCCTGATGTCCATGACTTGAAAATATAATAGATCAGCTACTTAGAATGAAGACAAAGAAACTCCTTTACAGCTTCTGACTAAGTGTACCCAGTTTCTGCTCTGAATATAATGCTGCAAAGCTTTTCACAGCATTTCACCTACAGTTATACCATTTCAACTTACACTTTATGTATAAAGACATATAAATCCTATCCTATATTGAATGTTCTCTCATTTGATTTGTGCCTTGCTTACTGTTAAATACCTTTTTGAAAAGATCTTAAATGTATTTCCTGCCATTTTGTCACATCATTATTATGTCGCCACAATAGTGTTGCACATATAAAACAGAAAATACCTATAAAGATAAATATTTAAATATCATGCTTTCTTAGTAAAGCAGCTAGAAAACTCTTAGACACTCTAAGAAAGTATTCATACTCTAAATTTCAGATTACAAACAATTTGAGAAATACTTATCAGTGACATCCAGGAAGATCTCTTCCATTTCTTCATGCTTTATTGGAGTTGTTACTGACCTTGTGATCTCTAAAATCTACACTTTTTGAGCATCTGTGGAACCAACCATGTAAATAATATGGAGAACAAAGCAAAAACCAGTGCAAAGACACTAGCGGTGTATTTTTTAATCAGTACTTATATAGCACTAGAAATAAAATATAAAAAGACTATAGAATGCTGTAACATATGGTATAATTCCTCAAATTTTTGATTAAAGGATACCTAAGAAGTGCCTTTTTATTTTATAACATTTTAAGTTACAATTTCAACTTACAACTTTTCTTTTTCTTCCTTAAAAATTTAAAACAAATCTACTTCTCATGTGTATTAAACAAATGAAAATACTGTAGCTGTCTAAAGACCATTAGTACATGTTACAAAGGAACAGACTTTGAGGGTCTATGCAGACTAAGAGAATTTGACTATTCTAACTTGTGAAAGGATTTTCTTTGGTAATTGTGACGGGAACTTTCCAGGATGTATTTATTTCACTGGATATGCAGAAGCAGTTTCATGAGGCATATATTAATACTCAATAGAGATATCTATAAAAATAAATGTTAAAGCTGCCATAGAAACCATTTCTAGGCTATAAGTCCTGGAAATTACAACGTCACTTCAGAGGGAAGCTCCAAGAGATTCTCAAAGGGTACAAGGAACATTAGCAGGCTGTATTTATCTTCCTTCTATAAAAACAACAGTAATTGTATATGTATATATAATCAAGCTAATATTTATATTTTACCCATCAAGCTGTTTGCTTTTTTTTCTCTCAGACTGATCTGGACTCTGAATTAAAGGACTACACATACTGTGCATTCCAGTTCCAGAATGCAGAAATTCCCAGCACATTTTATGAATTTTAGTGAATGACTTTCATTCCTTAAAATTGAAACAGACCATGCACAACCAGTCATTAAATAAAAAAATACTAAACTGTACTGCAAATTTCAGGATGGAAATCAGTAGATTTCCATCTACAGAGGGAGTACAGTCTCTGTACTCTAATTTAACACGGCTCCAGATATTTTTTCCAGTTTGTATGAGTTCAGTCTGGAAGTCTAGCAAAACCTTCCTGGGACAGTAACTTTTCCTGTAAAATGAAAATACATATACACACACAGGCATCTGATTAGAGTACCTTAAACAATGTTTGCCTATATTGTTTGGCCATATGACCTTCATTTTGTAATAAAAATAATGAATAACATTACTGACCAAACTTTATTACTCTCCATGTATAGAAATCATACTCCTTACATGTCAGGCTACAGTATGTTGATGTAAGTTTTCATCAGAGCTTCAAGAGTACAATGTCATTGAAATCGGCTTTTCATTTGTCTAATTTCAATCTCTTAGTTTCATTTACCTATAGTAAGCTATTGATTTCTTTGACAGTACCCACCAGGCTGCAGATTAAAAAATATTTCAGAAGGTACTCCTAAACTTTTTTACACCTTATTAATTGCCTATTTGTTGAGTTATGTCTGCATAAACTATTGATATACCTTTGCTGTTGTGACTGCAGCATAAGTGGATTACACTCAACACAGCTATAATCTATCTGACTACTCCCAGAAGCAAAACTTCCTTTGCAAGGACATCCACTATTGAATACAGTGAGGCTAAAGCTAGATCAGTTATCAATACAGGTGTTGCCATCACACCTCTGGATTTAATTGCAAATTTAGCCTGTAGAACTGCAGTTGGCTACAAGGAAATCCAATACAGGAGTGAAACAAGGTCTAGGAAAGAAAATAACTAGAGAAAGGAAACTCTGCACTGGAAAATTGAGCTTTTGCAAAATCAACCCTTACATTGCTGAGAAGAAATATGAACACTTGATTAAAATCAATCAAAATATTGAAGTTCATTGATCATCTAAAATCATGAAAGAACAGACATTCTGAAAGAAATAGTAAGTTTGTGGCTATTAATCCAATCTAATTGTATTAATTATGTTTTACTTTACATTTTGTTTGCCTTCAAACTAGCTTGTGTTTTTATCAGGCTCGTCTTGCTGGTTAACATGCAACCAACTCTTAACTCTCCTCTTTTGTACAGGTCAACAGATTATATGGGAACTTGATCCTAATATGACAGGTTGCCATTGCAAAGGAGAGTGAAGTAGTTTGTGACAAGAAAAGTAATATCAGTAAGAATCTTCCCTCACTTCCAGGCAGCAGCTTGAATACAATTTTTGTTGCATTCCTTCCATCAAAGATGGCCATGAGAAATAGAGGAACAGTAAAGGTTTTCCATGTATGACCAAAAGCTTCCAGACCTACACATGAATGGTGGTGTAAATTCGTAAAATAAGATAACAATAAATATGAAAAGAAATTCCAGTATTTCAGTATTTTCTTTTAGATATGCTGCTGGGCTCATCACTTGAAACATTTGGCTGTTTTGAAAGACATAAATAAATAAATAAATAAATAAATAAATAAATTGCTCTATTTTCTACAACCATCTTCTTATCTTTAGAAAATTGTGAAACTTCTTCTTGAATAGTACCGAAATTTACCAATTCTTGTCTCATCACACAACATTTTGTATCTAAACTTTAGTCAGAATTAGGTTTTTGTTCTGATATGTATATCACGGAATTTGAACAAATCATTGTGTTTTGACAGATATCCACACTTTTCTAATTATTTATTATCTGTTCCAAATACAACAATGGGAATTGCATTTATATGTGAAAAAATTAAATATTTTTATCATAATGTAAACAAATTTCATAATGCTTGTGGAAATGTGAATATTGACCTGTAAATATTTTGTAGTTCATTGAGCTAAATATGAATCATCTTTAGCTACACACCTAAAATTTTAGTTGATCATTAGCTCTTTTCTTATGTTCTTCTCCATACTCCAGTTTTTTCCCCTCCTTCTTTTCTTGTTTGCATGCACAAAGCTGTTACTGAATACATCCAGTGCAAGTGGCAAATTATATATTATTAATGGAGACAAAACAAGTTATTGTCCTGGTTTCTTTCTGTCACTTATTCTTACACTATTCAAAGCAATTCTCTTAAATTTAATTTTCACATAAGGTAAAATCCTTTTTTGGAGGGAAAGTTTACAGAAGTATATTTTTTTTCATTCAAAAACATATGACATTCTTCAGTATTCCTGTAACTAGACAGTACCAGATATTCAAAGATTAATACAAAATGAGGTCATCCACTGAACTGCACAGCTGATATCTATTTATTTATATATTTATTTTCTACAAGTTTTGTATCTGTTCATGCTGCATTCAATGAGTAGACATAGCAAATATGCTTCAGCTTACAGTAAATGCTAGCCTGGGTCAAATAATATCAGTAAAAAAGCATTTATATTAGTATTTTCATTACAGCTTTGTCTTAGGTTACAAATGTGATGCAACCAAAAGTGTGTATTCTATTGCCATCTTCATAAGCTGTTAAAAGAGAAGTGATCCGGCAGTGATCCGGCAGTGGTCCGCATCTCTTCCATGACTCATCCCTGATAACTCCCTCCAGGGGTTATGTCTGTTAATGGGCCATTGAGCCTCACTGCATAACTCATAAAATTACATCATCCCATTTTGAGATGCTCTACTCAGGGGGAGGAAACAAGCATTCCTACATGCATATAAACTGAGGTTTTGGAACTCTAGAACAGCCTTACCTACTGCATTCCCAGAGGACAAGAGTTATATTACCACCACTGGACCTTCAGAGGAAAACCAGACCCATAAAATAGGATCACCACTTCAACAGAACCACATCTATCATTCCAACAAGACTGCAGCCACCATTTAATCAGACTGCTACCACCAGCCTGATCAACATCAGGTTGTGTCCTGACTCTGTCCATTTAAGCCAGTCTTTCATTTTAATCTTCCTATTAAATTGTAGTTCTGACTTTGAATCTCCCATTGGTTTGCTTTCAAACTAGTACAAACATCCAGTTAGTTTCTTTTCTTTCCCCATGTAATTCCATTGAATAAGGAAATACCTGCCTTCTGTTTTAGTCACCATCATACCCAAAATTCTTTCAGAATAGATATATGAAAAAAGGAAGGAATTGTTCCATGCATAGTGTAACGAAGTCAGACAAAATACTTTCCAAGACTTCCTGAAGTAAGCATTAATTTAAGCATCATCTTACTCTGGCCACAAAAATGTAAAAAAATATTACTTCTCCAATAGAGCCTAGTATAGCAATCAACTAAGGATGAATTACTCACAGAAGACATTTCCCTGAGAATTTTTTCCATGGCTGCACTAGGTCAAGTGAGTAAGATTCTGTATCTGAGCAGAAAAGAAAAGCAGATTGTAGCTGCAAGCCAATATCATGGAAGGGCCCTCTGCTGTAAACATAAGGCCCCAATGCTGTATAACATGAACTTGATACTTGATTCAGGACAACATGTCAAAGATATAAAGAAGGCAGAAAGGAGATACTCATCTCCACACCTGCCACTTCCAATGTAGACCATGCCTCCTGCTCTATATCCAAAGGAGAAAAGAACAGGATAATTCAAAAACATTTTTGCAGGAGGATTATTTTAAAGGGAAAAATCAAATAGAATCATAAAATGGTCTGAGTTGCAAGGGACCTTAGAGATCATCGTTTTTCAAATCCCCCTGCCATGGACAGGGACACCTTGCACTAGACCAGGTTGCTCAGAGCCTCGTGTAGACTGGCCTTGAATACCTCCAGGGATAGGAGCTTCTCTTTCTTCTTCAGAATGCTTCTCTGCCTTCTCTGAGGCACTGGAACAGCCTGTTCCAGTGCCTCACTACCCTAACAGTAAAGAATTTCTTTCAAATACCTAAACTAAGCCTACTGGCTTTCAGATTGAATCCATTCCCCCTTGTCCTGTTGCTACATGCTCTTGTACAAAAGTCTCTCTCTGTCTTTCTTGTAGGCTCCCTTCAGGTACTGGACAGTGCAATTATCCCAAAACCTTCTCTTCTCCAGGCTGAACAATCCCAATTCTGTCATCTCCCAACCTGTGCTGGTACTGGGGGTTGCCCTGACCCAGTACAGCACCTAATACTTTTTCTTGTAGGACCTTGTGAGATTCACATGGACCCCATTCTTGGGCTTTGATAGGTCCCTCTGGATGGTATCCCATCTGTCAGGTCTGTCAACCATGCCATTCAGCTTGGTGTCATCTGCAAATTTGCAAGAGTCACACTCAATCCTTCCATCAATGTCATTAATGAAGATATTAAGTAACATTTGCTCCAATAGGGACCTCTGAGGTTCCATTGCAAAAGCATCAGATTTTCACAATGAAGAATCCATAATTCATGTGGTTTCATTTCCTGACTCTCTTCCCTGTTCACAAAATTTAGCTTTAGCTAGTGTAAGGAGTCTGAATTAATTCTGCCTGTTTGCTACCAAGGGATTTTGTAAAGTTCCTACATTTCAATCATTAAAAACTTTGTAGGTCAAACTTTTTGATTTTGTCTCCAGGCCAAATACTGGCAAACTGTTAATTAAAACTGCAATTAAATAAATTGAGCTAGCATGTTTTGTCGTTGGAAGTAAACTTTAAAAATGTAATATGTTCAGTACATTAATTGTTCTAGCAGAATAATAATGAACATTTTAAACTGCTTGATCTATGTAATATCAATGTTACTAAATTAGATTTCTGTCTCAGAGTATATTTCAAAATTCATTATGACCATGAAAATGTGAAGACACAAAAGAGAGAAAACAGAGATTACTTAAAAAGCTGAAAAAACTGCTGCAGAACCTGGAGAGGCCTGAACTGCTGTAGAATAATTTTTTGTTTGAAATTTCTTTACTAAAATTACTGCTTGTGTTGGTAACAACACACCTCTTGTGCTGGGAAACATTTTAGATGCCAGTTGCATATATAATGAAGAAGAAGATATTAGATTATTTGTAGCATGACTTTGAAAATATGAGGAACCTTTGATATTATATGAGGTTAACAATAACAAAGATGTTAGAAACATCTTTATGTATGGTTTATTATAACCATTGATATTTAACTTATCTTTACAAATAGTATTTATTTGGTTATAGTCTATCATATGCTACGGATGAAATAAACCATTTTTTAATTTATGACAAACATTTCTTCATAGTCTTCTAATTATATTATCCTACTGCTAGTTTCAAGAAAGTATCCTAAAAATATCTGTCTTGTGTCACCACTAGTGAAAGCATCACAAACTAGGAGCACACGATTTTTGTCAACTAAGCATATCAGCAGACCATGTCACATTGTTCATTTTGTTAAAAAAATTGACATATTAATTTGAGAAATTAATTTGATTAATTTTGAGTAATTTTCAAGGCAAGCAAAGAATTATTGAGAGCTTTTTAGGCAAGATGGGGTTTCATTGTGTCAAACTCAACATTAAGAGTGACAGAGGAAATTTATGGTCACAAGTACATTCAGACAGATGGCTTGTGGTACTTGCACCAGCAATCCAGCCCTGAAGAGAAGCAAAGACTCTAGACTAAACAAACATTAACACAGCTCAGCCAATATAAAGAGGGAAAAAGCCTTGAGTTCAGGGCACTCACAAGTAAAAAAGATTTAACATCTCACTTAATATTGCATATATGTATTTTTAGAAATTTCTAGGGTCTATTGGACCAAACATCTTAGTAAATTCTTACAGGTTTTCAGAACACATAAATAAAATTAACAAACAGAATCAAATTGCATTTAGATCAAAAAAGAAAATGATCCATTACTAAAAATAGTTATTTTAACATTAGGAACAATTGACACAGGTGATTAGGGAGACAATGAAGAGTGTTACTCTGCTACATCTCTTACTTACAAATGAGAAAGAATTGGTCAGGTGAGTTTTAGTTGTAGCAACCACAAGATGCTGGAGTTTGAGATACTGAGAAAAGGGAAAATAAACAGTAGGATCACAACCCCAGATTTCAGGTGAAAGGAGTTTGACCTCTTCAGGGACCTCCTTGTAAGTTTACCACGGAATATGGTTCTGGAGAGAAGATTCTCAGTGGATTAGAGAGCATTTTAACAAACTGTGATTTAATCAAATCCATGAGATCCAATGAGAAACAAGTACCTACAAGTACCAAGGATGTTGTTCAAGGATGTTGTGAGGTTAAGGAGAATTCTCTCTGAAACACTGTAGAGTTTAGGACAGATTTCTGAAGACTTGAAGATACCACCACTATCTTCAGGAAGGACAAGAATGAAGGCCCAGGGAGAAACTGAAAGATGATGGAGCAAATAATCCCTAAAATAATTTAAAAGAAGGTGATGATTGGGACATACAAAGGGAAAATTGTTCCTGACAAACCTGATAACATTCTACAGTGAGAACATGTACTTGGTGAACATGGGAGAGGCCTGAAGGTGTTTTATCTTGGCATGATTAAAGCTTTTGACATTATTTCTCACAACATTTTTATTGACAAACTGATAAAAAACGTAATGGATAAATGGACAATGAGCTGAACAAAAATTAGCTGAACTGATAATTCAAGGATTGTGGAGTAGCAGCAGAGAGATAAACAGTGTACTCAGAGTTCAAAACTATTAGCAATAACTGCTTAACTATTTCATTAATGACTGGGATAATAGGAAAGAGCACACCCTCAGAAAATTTTCAGGTGGTATGAAACTTGATACCCCATATATGTTGATAAGGTTCAACAAAGGGAAAAAAGGAGTAGCTAGACAGAAGGAAATGGAAATCTCTCATGGACACCTAGCAGATTATGAGCTAGGAACATACCCTTGGGTCATAAAAGGGCAGCACCCTCCTGGATTTTATTAGGAAATACATCAACAGGACAGTGGAGGTGGTTGTTCTCTTCTGATCAGGGTGGTTGAAACACATCTCAAATTCTGGGCCCAGTCTCAGCCTCTCTGGGGCCAGAGGTACATAGATATAATTAAGTGAGTCCAGCATAGTGACATGATTTAAGGCCTGGACCATCTGAGTTAGAACTGCTCATCTGATACAAGGAAAGGCTCATGAGGGAAATGTGCACGTGTGTGTGTGTGTGTATAAATAAAACTGGTGGGGAAGGGGAATTGATTGAGAAGACAGGAACAGATCTTCTCAGTGTTGCCAAATGTGCCAGGGCAAGAGGCAACAGGCACAAATTGAAATAGAGGTGATTTCATTCAAGTATTCTTCACGGTCTGCATGGTCAAACACTGAGACATGCTGCCAAGGTTGGCTGTGGAGCTTCCATCCATGGAGACAAGCAGAGCCTAACAAGACACAGCCATGAGCAGCCTGCTTTAAGAGCTTTAAGAGAATGTGTTGATGATCTCCAGAGGTGCCTTCCAACCTCAGCTATTCTGTGGATGTCTAGCTGCCCATATCAGGAGCTAAGCACTAAGTGATCCTGTGTACAAACTATCCTTCAGCTGAGTATTTCTAAAGTATTTTTTGGTTGTCAAAGTAGATGCACTATAAATTCTTTCCTCCAGGATAAATGCATCTTAAAGCTATGGGACCATGATGTTGTAGTGTCCTCAGCATTGTACACACACTTTCTAAGTGTGGGAGTTTATATTTTCAGAGAGAGAAGAGTGTTTATAGATGGAAATATTAAGAAAATGCTGATTAGCACTAACCTCTTAACATAAATTGCAGTTTGTCTTTTCTGCCTCTTAATTTTAATATATGAATCTCTAAGAATTTTAAATCCATGTAGAGTAGATATTTTGCATACCTGAGACCTGTTCTTCATGGAACCTTATGACTCAAAATAAGAAAAAAGACTAGAAGTAAAATATTAAATTGAATTTTCCAAGCCACATCACTGCTTTACTGCATAGTGCCACCTTATGGCAAATATAATAATTTTGGACAGCGTATGTTTTAATTGAAGTTTTCACAGTGATTATAGGTGGAAAAGAAGAATAGAAACAGGGAAGAAAAATATGTACAACCTATATTCCGACTTTCAAAACAATGATGATTTTCCTTTAATATGTACTCAGTTATAAAAAACATATAATCCTACTTTTCCCTATTTTATTGCCCTGTTCTAATACCTTAAATGTTTTCAATGGTAAATTGAAGGAAATACCCTTTTCTCTTTCTAATTTCACAGATTATTTAAACACTGAAACTCCCATGAAGCTTGATACCCATTGGATAGCCATTAAAAAACCTATAAAAGTTTTGACAGATATTCAGCAATATCTATGTAAACTTTTTTTAGAGAGAGGTACATTACATTGGAAGCTCCTAAAGAATAACATTTCTGTGCCAAATTACTCCCTGTCTTTTTGCGCCACTGATACCATACATCAAGTAATTTCTAGCTCTTCCAGAGGCCTTTCCAGATCTCATTAGAGATAAAGCAATACAGATACACAACAATTTCCTATTTTGTTTGCCTTTGTATATGCACCTACCTTAGGCTATATCTTAGGGTATAACCATGTTAAATACCAACAAGACTAGTCACAGTATCTTTCACAGTATCATACACTGAAAGATACTCCAAATTCATGATATCTAAACAATAAAAGGCAGATCTAAGGCCACAGGGCATTGTTTCAAAAACAACTCTTGGCATATCTTAATTTGGCAAGAGTCAGAACACTGCCATCTGCAGAAAAGTACAAAAAAACCCTTTTCTCCTCAGGTCTTACTCATATCCACCTTGTTATATTCCCAGCAAGACCCTCCAACTACAAGAACTTCTTTATGTTTTTCTGAGGGACTTAATCCATAGCCACCTAAACAGGATTATTTAGGAAGGTACCACTTAATAGATTATAGAAAAAAACATGCAAAACACACCTAAAATACAATCACCTCTGAAAAAAAGTAATGCTTGTATCCTACTTTAGGAGTTTATAACCTATCCTTTAGAAGTTTATAACCAGTTTTGGTAGTTTGGGAAACAACAGTATTTTGCTGAACTCTGTGGATATTTTTTTGATATTAAGCTCCTCCCATGTAGGTACCTAGGTACATAGATTGCAATATAATGTGTTTCTATTCAAGATGAATGGCACAGAAAAAATAAGTTATCCTAAACTCAGTTAACAGCAGACAGAGTTTAAATGAAATATGTTCTTAATATCTAGATTAAATTTCAAGATATTTATCAAGTCATTTGCTTCTTCAACATTTAAGGATGCACATCAAAATGCAAATTAATAACCTCTCTCCATTTTATCTGAAATTTAAATGTGTCCCATCTCACACCCTAGGTGATCGAATATAAGAGGCAGTTGCTTAGAGGCTGTGGTATCTCTTTCTCTGAAAAAGGCTCAGAATGGGACTGTGCAGTCTCCAATCCACTCTGCACAGGAGATTGGACTGGGTGACCTCTGGAGGTTCCTTCCAAACAAAGTTATTCTCCAATTCCACATGCTGGGTGAATTACATACATTAAATTGATACTCAGTGTCAGCAGGCCCAGGGACAATCATTACTTATCAAATGTAAATGATAAAAAGAACAGAGGTCACATTTTTTCAGAAAAAGATATCCTTAAAATATTGCTATTATATATGACATTTAGTCTCAAGTTCAAGGTCCCAAAAGCACAGTTGTAAGTTTTCCAGGTATTTTCCTTGACAGAGTATATATTTCAACTAAACACTTATGATCAAATCATTTCATGATGTTCAGCAAATCAGGGGAATTAAAAGGTTTGTGGATAAATTTTCACTTTTTCATCTCAGGCTCTACACTGTCTTCTGGAAAGAAGGGGTAAGTCAAATATTCTGACAGTAAATGACAGCCAGAAACCCTTTCAAAAAGACACCTTTTCACTCATTGGCCACTATAACTTTGCCAAAAGTGGCCAGCCCCTCAGTCTTCCATGATGCAGTCTGGCATTTCTTATCAACATTAACAGATGTGTTAATAGCATTGAGCTTTCTTGTTAAAACTTTGCCTTCTTTCTGATTATATTAATCCCATAAAGTCATCAGAGTGCCAGCAATACTACTCTATTGTAAGTTAAGTACTTTAGAGCATGCAGCGAAAACCCAAACCTCATATTAAAATGTCTGATTCTGTGAACTTGAAAATCCAGAATTTAAATATTGGGTTTCTATTGCCAGGTTTCTAATGAATTTTTAATTTTTGTTTAAATATCCTGACCCATGCTGCACAGGCAGGTCTTACAACAATATGCATTTGGATAGGGGTGATTGGAAAATAATAGAAAATAGCATTTTCCTTGAAAATTCTAGAGAATTAAGAAGTTATTCCAATCTTTATTAGGAGAAAATAAACATTTAACTCACTATTTCTGATTTATAACAAAGAGGACTTCACTGAAAAATATGCAATAAACAATAACTAAAGACCATTGCATTTGCTTAGAATGTGTGAAATTAAAATTATTTTCAAACCATAACATCAGTATAAACCTTGCCTTCTGATATTCAACATCTACCCTAAACATTATACCTCAAATATCATTCAAAGTCCTTTTTGCTGTAAGAGTGGTTCTAAGTAAAATCATTACTACTGGAATGGATAGGTCTTTTCATCACCATACCACAAAAATAACTTCCATTTCATTGTCTGCTGTTCTATAAGATGTATGTGTGTGGGGCTGGTTGGATTTTAAATGCTTTAAATTTATGTAGAAACAGGTGTCTGGTTCCTCTAGGGTATCTGGCCTAGGACCTTTTCAGTGCAAAAGGGAAAGTAAGTAAAGTAGGAAGACATAAACAGGAACATACAGAGTCCCAAATGTGATCAACGAAGCAGATCAACAAAGTGATAAAGTAGACAAAATGACCAAATCTCATAATGTGTGCCCATTTGTAAGAGTACTGGGACCTGGAAATTTTTATTTCAGGAGGATAACCAGACTGAGCACCTAAACAAAGGGGATGGCAAAGAAAAGGGAGAAGCCGTGGGCAAAATACACAGACACAAAAAAGTGACAGATAAATATAATGGAGACAAAGGCAAGAAGCAAAACTGTCCAACACACAGACTAATGGGCTACCAAGGAACTGCAACAACAGCGGCTTTGCTGACAAGGATGATGCAAACCTGAGTATCCAGAAGCTTGGGAGGCCAGTAGGACTATGCAAACTGATAGAGGACTGTGCAGGAGAAAGTGACAGGGGAGAAAAAAAAAGTGGAGGTAGGCAGAAACGGGTGTAAAAGGGGATAGTGAAGTGTAAAATGTTTTGGTCAGCATGCTCATCTCTTTTCTGTGTCTGCGTGTGCTGCTGGCACTAAGTGGTACTGGTGTGAGTAGATGTGCCTTCAACAGCTGGAGTTAGACTGGGGTTGCAGGTGCACCTGGCTCGTGGTGCCAGCCACTGGAGCTAGTGAGATCTCAACCCCTGCCACAGGGATCAGAACAGAGTGTGATCCAAAAACCACCCTAAAAGAGAAATCTGGGTGCATGAGGTCAGTGAGGAGCTCAGAATAGGCAACTGGAGCAGAAACCTCAGTCACAATCCATATGACTGACTACGTCTCTAGTTTTTTGTGCATTTTTTGGTGGTGTACACTCACTAATTTAGAACATGACTGTTAAGGATAGTGGTTCTGCAAATGCAGTGAGAGCTAGGGTAGGAATTAAGCATTAGCATGAAGGTACTCTTAAGACCATTAATTGAAGAAAGCTTTTCTTAAAAGTCTGAAAGTTGACATTCATCAGTCCTCTTAACACACCTACTACTGCTTGCCTCTGATACATACCCACCTGAATACAAATAATATGTGTTTGAAACAATGTTTCAACTACTGAAGAAAACATATGCTGGCTAGAAATGGGAAAAAGCTATATGGGAAAAAGATTGAGTTTAATTCACTCTGGTAGATAGAGGTTTTTCTTCTCTTCTAAAAAAACCTAACCTTTGTAACAAACCAGCTAACATTTCAACCATACAGATTAAAAACAGTACAGTGAAACCTATCCCAACAGTTACAGACATCATTTTTCTATAATTGATTTGGCATTCTTCCTAAACTAATAATGTATAGGCTAACATTTACAGTCACTGTACTTGCATCTTTTGATCTTTCTATCAATAAGAGTTTTATTCTGCATCATGTCTATAGACTAAAACAACATTGCTACAATTGCATTGTTGAACTGTGTGCTAAGAACCACTTGTCCTCTCTGCACAATTTTAAACTCGGTCACCTGGCAAGAACTTTCTCTCCTCTCTGATAAAAAGTATTTAATTATCATCAACTTTTTCTTCATAAGCAGACAAAGTGCTAGGATTATCTGTTTCAGGATTTTGTCAGCTTTCTTGTTGTCATGAATGCAAAAGTTATATAATCTCTCTAAAATTTCATTTGTTAAAAGAACCCCACAGTTTTGTCTGCAAGTATTAAAAGTAAACCCTCTCCTGAGGATAAGTCTGAGGTTAAACTGCAGGTTATATTCACAATTTTGTCTTGCTAGTTTTAATTTAGCTGCATTATGTTGCTGACTTGCTCTGGTGGCTGTAAAGAAAAGATTAGCATGCTCAGAAGTGCATACAACTTTGTAAAAATAAATACATGCTTTGTATGAACCATTTGCATTAGTGGTTGAAGCACAGTAAATAGAACACCAAAAAAAAAAAAAAAAAGTCACTAGCAATTTTCTGAACTTCAGTTCAGTTTCCTGGTAAATGCAATGCACAAAAATGAAAAATTATATTCAATGAAGCGGCAACATATAGTATGGGGCAACATAAAACTGTTGGAATTGCTTCAGGTTATATTCTGAATTAAATCAGTTCTATGCTTCTAGAAGAGTAAATTAGTTTAGTTACTATATTACCCAGGGAAAGAATGTAGCATATGTTATACCAGATCATCTGGTCTGTGAATACAAAATATGGCTACAGCTAAACCTAACACCCTCTTATACCCCATTACAAAAAAAAAAAAAAACCAAACAAAAAAAAAAAAAAAAAAAAACCAAAAAAAACCCAACAAAAACAAACAAAAAAAAAAACCCCTGTTACTTTGAAGTAGAAAGATGTTTGCTTTCCTTTTAAAATGAAGGATATTTTTCCTTTTCAAATGCATTTTATACCTTATATTTCAAATTTCCTCTCCAAGTTATTGCCATGAGTCTCCTTATTTCTTACTACTGTCTACTAAAATATTGAGTTGTGATATACTCGTTTCTTGTACCTTAGGCTATTCTACTTCTTTTTCTGCTCGCGTATAAGTTAGTGTGGATAGCAGTGTCAACCTGAGATGGTTCTTTTATCCTACTGGCCAGTATACTTACTGAATTAAAAACCCAGTCCTATACTAGCTGCGTATACCTGCTGTGCTTTTAACAGCATGCTTTATCTGAGCTTTATAATCCTTCTCTAATAAGTTTGACAGAAAGAGACGTTAACAAAGTAAAACATGTGGGGCCTAAACTACTCATTAAAATATTTTCTGATTATTGCCCACCTGTAGACATAATTAAAACTAATTATTACAAAACATCCTAATATCAGTATAAATATGCCTTTCTGCATATTTGCTCTGGACACAGATCAATAGTAAATACCAAATTAACAATCACTAAGTCTGTATTTTTGCTTGCTGAGGGATTCATTGCAACAGCATTCTTAATTCCACAGAGAGGCTCTGTGGCTTTCTTTCACAGTCAGCCTGTTCATGAACCTTTTTTAACTGTCACCTGAAGTTTCCCCAAGGAAAACACAAATCTCATCATTCCTAAAACAATTCTGTTGCCTCAGGGCATAAAAAAATTACCTATATCCCTGATTCTCCTGTCAGCGCATTCAGTGCATTCATTTGCATCTTTGAGACAGCCTAAACTTTGTTCTCATGTTAGACATTTAGAACACAAGTTCCCATTGGTTTTATCACCAGTTTGGCTGAATTATTGTTAATTGAACTCTTGGTAGGTGTTTCGGAGGACGGTAGAGGCTAGCTTCTCTACTAGAAGCCTTACAGCCACTTCAGGGTCAGCTGAAGCAGCACTAGCTCTGAAGAACTCACTTTCTGCAGTAGCTATATACACATAAGGCCTCAGAAAGGTTATGTCTGGTACTAAGTTCAAGAAAGCATTTCATTGGATTCAGCAACAAATATTTAAAATCTTTTGTGCTGTTGTAAGATACAGTTGACTTGCACTGTAAATAAAATTCTGCATTAAAGGCAAGTGCCTGAGTAAGCAGGAGAGGAATTGTAGATAGACACTTGGATGTTTCCCAATTGCTACCACAATATGCAGCTGAGATTATCACTGATCATTTCAAGATTCTCCAGAGTAGCAATGTCTAAGAGGTCTGCTCATGGAGTGAAGATAAGCTCCTGCTTTCTCTTGTACAAATCTTATTAGGAAGCCCACTTTGCCACACTATTCATCATCTTGATGGAAATGACTTTTCTGTCTGCTCTGTGTAACAATAAAATCAGGGTACATGCAGACAGAGGTGAGAAAAAACAATATAAGACAGCAACTTAAAATGTCATTTTCTCTATCCCAGTATGTGAAGAAAAATGAATAAACACTCTGTTTTAAATTTTGGAGCATCCAACTAGCATTACCTAATTAACTCAAGAGCAATGTTCTACCTGGTCTTCTTCCTAAGCTGATAATAGGCTTGCCTCCTGTGTTCTATGCCTTTCCTCCACTGCAGGCTGCATTAAAAACAGAGTGACTGCAACCTTTTTAACCTATGAAACTAATGATAAAAGATATCATATGAGAGTGCACATTTTATTGATCTTGTACAGATTACCATATAATTATTATAAATGTGTATAGAAAGACTACATAATTTTTTCCTCTCAGGTTTCGGGTTTTTTACAATCATGTAATTGGTTCTGTTTACAGATAAGTAGGATGCAGTGGAAGTGAAGGATGGAAGGAACATCAAAGGTTGAGGTTTTCTCCTCAAAACAAATTGTCTACTTTTAAATCTATTATATGGAATAAATAAAATATTATCAGGAGTTATTGGGAAACTGACTGTGGCAAGTCGAATGGTAAGTATGCTATTTTTCTTGCTGTGAGAAACAAAGCCCACTCCTCAGTTAATATTTAAACAAAATTTAATAAGGGAAAACGGGGTACAAAGTCAACAAAGAGAAAGGAACAGCGCTGGGTGCTTAGCTACAGCCAGAGGCACAGCAGTTGACACAGCAACATCCCTTATATACCTTGGGTATTGCCTCCACCTACTACGTATTCAGAAATGGTCATACATACATATTCGAACATTTTAACATAGTTCCTCCTTCATCCTACCTTTTTAAAGCATGTGCAGTGGTCTTAGTGGTGGTCATTTGTTACTTTTTGATACATTCAACAAGTTTTGATTCATTGTTAAATGTTAACGTCAACAACAACTCTTTGCCAACATTGGTATCACAACACAACATTCGCATTAAAAGAATTGAAAATTTAGCAAAACTTCTCTTACAAAAGTCAACATTATAAAACACATAGTATTCACTCTAACAATTGCAAAAGCTAACACTGTAACATATTTATCACACTTGCCACCAGTGTAATTACATTCTCTGCCATGGCATATCTTGTATTTACATATAATTTAGAAAACCAGTGACAGATAACATATCTATCTAATTCTTCAAGTGTGAAGGACTGAACTGCAGTGGAGAAAGAAAAAAGCTTCATAAGCAATGCCAGAGGGTAAAGGATCTTCTAAACCATTTTTAACGTTTCTTATAGGCACCACCAAACTTTTGAAATCATGAACCCCCATGGCTGTTGGGGGCTAGGTTTCTTTCATTTTGTTCCTTTATACTCAAGGAATATTTTCCCATAAGTTGCTAGGAAACACTAATGACTGGAGTACTCAAAAAAAAACAAAACCAAAAGAAGTGGCCAAGCTCAGGGGAGGCGGGCATCTGGTTGCACTTCTCTTATCTGGGAGTTTCTCTCTGAGAACTGGGCAGGTAAAGGATGGGGCTGGAGCAGCTGCTCTCTCTCTTGGCTGTGGAGGAGGACGGGAAGGGAAGGGAAGGGAAGGGAAGGGAAGGGAAGGGAAGGGAAGGGAAGGGAAGGGAAGGGAAGGGAAGGGAAGGGAAGGGAAGGGAAGGGAAGGGAAGGGAAGGGAAGGGAAGGGAAGGGAAGGGAAGGGAAGGGAAGGGAAGGGAAGGGAAGGGAAGGGAAGGGAAGGGAAGGGAAGGGAAGGGAAGGGAAGGGAAGGGAAGGGAAGGGAAGGGAATTCGCTGCTGCCACCAGAGCCCAGCCGGAGCTGCTTCTGCCGTGGGGTGAGCCTCTGCTCGTGAGAGCAGCCACTGAACTGAGACCTTATTATCACCTCCCTCACTTCAAGAGGGACCCATCCCCGACTGTTCGGGTGCCCGGGATCCTGAGCTCGCCTCTCCCTGCCCTGCTGGGAGCCGGGCCGCCCCTGCCCTGCCCCTGCCCCTTCTTCAGCACTGCTCCGAGTTGTCACTGCTCTGCAGCCCCGCTCCCCCTGCCTGCCGAGACTCCTGCCGTCCCGGCTCGGTGCTCCTCAGAGTCCTGCTGGGCACCGGGATCGGCTGCCCCAGGGCTGTGAGGCGCAGCCTCTCCTCCCTCCCTTCCCGCCCGGCCCGAGCCGCCATCACCGCGCGCGCCCCAGCCCGCGCCACAGCGCCCCCTGCAGGCGCGGGGAATCACCGCCCCCGCCCCGCCCCCGGCAGCAGCAGCAGCGCCCCTGCTGGCCGTGCCCGGAACTGCAGCAGGCGGAAAGGGCCCGCGGCCGAGCGGGCCGGGACTGGGCCCCGGGTCCTGTTTGGGGTCGGTGCCGCAGCTGTGGGTGCTTGTTTGCTTTATCATACACACCAGTAAAGAAATGTTATTCCTATCCTCATATCTTTGCCTGAGACCCCCTTAATTTCAAAAATTATAATAATTCGGAGGGAAGGGGTTTACATTTTCCATTCCAAGGGAGGCTCCTGCCTTCCTTAGCAGACACCTGTGTTTCAAACCAAGCTTCAAACAATTAAGACATAATAATAGATACTTCTGTAAATTAGTGCAACTGTGAAACGAAGTTGCTATGAGGAACTGCATAATGGATAATTACTTACAGTAAGAAACCGGACCTAATCTGAAACAGTCATTATTGTCTACATTTTAAAAGTATATGAAAATAAACTTTAATTGTAAAAACACAAGGAAGTAGGTCTTCATAATAAACCAGGAATAGTGTCCATTCACTTTTTACAGAAAGAACAGTTTGCAATCTTCCAGGTATGTAATTTAAAATATTAATATAAAATGTATATTAGAGAATTTCTGTCTTGTTTATTAAGTTTCTTTGGATAACTTGATTTTTTTCACCCTTATTTCATGGTATAAAATTTTTAATTACTTTTTAGATAAATTTTTCATTCTCTACTGGAAAAAAAAGTGTGCCCATGTGCTTATGACAGCAACTCAAGATCAGCATTTAAATTGTTATGTTCTCAGCTGGACTGGAATGATTTTATTGAAGTATGATAATTTTCAGATTCCAGCTCTTACCTCTCCACATGTTGCCTCAAAAATTAAGTGGGCTTAAGCTGTACTATCCCAGACAAAAATCCTGTACTCACTGTGGCGCATCAGTGTTTGCCCCAGAAGAGGACTGGCAATCCTAGTGACTAGTCACACTGTACTGCTGTATGCTCCATTTTTCACGAACCTAAACTTGTCATACATTAACAGTAGAACAACATTTGACCACACTGATCCAAGAGCTTTTGACACATCTTTGAACCAGAAAGATGTGACCATACAAGAACTGAAAGAGGTCAAATTTCTCAAGCTGAGAGAACTGCAGGCAGTCAGGTGAGAGAACCGTCTAAAGGTTTTCTAGCCAGTTATGAGCTTTACAACTTATTGGTGTATGATTTTTTCCCCCCAAATTTCTTTATTGTATTTAAATCTGATCCGTACAAATACAGAATGTTTTATCATAGCCTTGGCATAAGACATGTTTTAGGTACACAACCACTCATAATATCACCAGTTTGTCTAAGTGTTTGCCTAACACTTAGGCTAGTTTCATCAATATTAAACTCTGGTGAGACTGTTTTCAAGTTAATGTCTGAGATAAAGTGTTATATAAAGCGCTTGACATAGTCTTTCCCATGATAGACATGCTGTCTATGCTTTAATTTTTTTTTCTCATGCTACATTAAAATCCTGTTTCTTTATTAATCAATTTATAAGTGCTTTAGATTTTAGTTTCTCACTTTCCACATTCTAATTTATATAAAATCTCTTAACATAAAATTGTAGAACAATGTTGGAATGCAAGCCTCTCTGAGGTCCTCAGAGAGAGAAATGAATGTAGGGGTTGAATTAAAGCCTTTAGAGAAATTAAAATATATTAAGCCTCATAGATATGAATTAGAAGTGTAGGTTTAAGTTTTAAGTAAGTGGAAGTATACGTTATAGTTTTAAGTAAGCAGAAATACATTTTAAGTGCCTTAAGAAACTGTGTTAGCTAGTAAAGACCCTAAGGCCTACTTTAAAGTTCAGTAACTTGGCTCCAGACATAACAAAAAATGTAGCAGAAATTTTTTGCATCTCTAGAATAGATAGAGCTATTCACATAAATAGATAAACTGATATATGTAAATTTTAAGTGAGAAAACAGACAGTATATTTGTGTAAATAGATAATGATATCCACATAGTTTTTTAGGTAAGTAATCAAGTACTTGGTCAAAAGTCACTGTCAGGTGGAACACAGTGACTCAGGTGGATCTCCCAAATCAACATGGAGCTGTCCCGGTCTCAGACTGCAGTGAGTGCAGTGGTTGTCACTGATGATGGAGGACAGCAAAGACAATTCCTGTTTAGGTGTGAGCAGGTGGACATCAGCTTGATGCCAGAGCTCAGAAAGGTCAAGCAAATGTGAGAGAAATGGTTCAATGGTGGGACCTGTAATGGGCATAGCCTTGTGAAGGACCTCCAGCAACCGATGGAGCTGCAGGAAGCAGTCAGAGGACAAAAATACCATGGAGGCTGAGAGGGAGAGCTGGTTCTAAGCCCAATGATAGGGGAATCATATCCCACTGAGGAAAAGCCAAAAATTTATCCCTTGGAACAGGGGAATGGAGGGAGAGCATTAACACAGGGGATTGGGAAGAAGTGGGAGGAAAAAACCAAACAAAAACACAAAAGGAAGAGGAAAGGAACTCATTAAACGAAGGGACTTTCTCCAAAAAGATTTGAATCTCCACTAAGCTGGACATCCCCACCCAGAGCCACACTGTAGCTCTGCAGGCTAATGAGACAACATCCATCATACTGGAAGAACAGCCTAAGAAAACTACAGCAGTCCAATCTGCTCCACAAATACTGAAATTAACAACTAGTTCAAACAACAAGAGGCAGTGGACCGTAGTAGTGGGTGCCTCTACTTTTAGAGGCACAGAGGCACTCATCTCTTGGCCTGACACACCTTCAAGAAAAGTGTTCTGCCTTCCAGGAACCCGGGTCAGGGATGTTACTGAGAAGCTGTTAACCCTAGTAAAACCCACTGACTGTTATCACTATTAGTTTTTCATGTGGGGACAGGGGATACAGCCAGTAGCAGTCTGAGAAACACTGAGACTACAGAGCCCCGGGAGATGTTGGTAAAAGGCTCTGGGGCTCAAGTAATTTTTTTGTCAATCCTCCAAGTCATAGGAGAGGAAATTACCAGACAAATCTGACAACAGATCAGGTCAACAGATGGTTAGAGCAATGCTGGTAGTCAAGGTTTCAGTCACTCACACCATGAAACTTACTTTGGTAAGCCTGGTTTACTGCAGGCTAAGGGGTTTCATCAGAAAAGTAAAGGAAAAATATATTGGTCAGGAATTTGCCAGACTAGTGAAGGGGGCTTTAAGACTTGTAGGCAAAGGGAGGCACCTATCTATCCCAATCCTGCAAGCTGGATACCTGTAAAGGGGACAAAACCATTCCAGGTGCTCCAGCTTCACCTCCAGGGAGGTGAAGGCTCCTTCAGGATGGAAGGGTGGAGGAGCACTGAGAGGCATCGGGCAGCCACCCCCCCTCCTCAGGGGAGAGAGAGAGAGGGAGAGAGACAGTGTCTGTGCCTGTGCCACCTTGAAATTTGATAGCATGGCCGGCCAAGGAGGAGAAGGGGGGGGGGGGTTTGCGGCGAGAAGGTGCCAAGCAGGGAAGTGTGGGAGTTCTGGACAGGCAGAGCCTGAGATTTTTAACCCTTTTCTTGGATGATGGAAACCTTACAAATGCTGATCCTCCTGGAGTTGAATGAGAAGAGAGATAGAGATGAGATAAGAGGAAATGGGCCACGAGAGAAGTTGAGAAGAATCTTAGGTGAGAGGAGGTGATGGAGTGGCCTTTGGCTGGACTTTTCTTGTATAGCCATGGACAGAACAATTTTTCCTGTGACACAGGGACTGCATTTAGGGGGGAGGCAATGGCTTGGAGCCAAGAGAGTGCAGTGATGTTATATGAAGGAGTGCGTGAACAGAGACGACGGGTGAGGAGGGCGGTGGTGCCCTCCGTCTTCAGGGAGGAAGAAGATCTCTGTTCTCGAGACCCCTCAGCCCCAGGGGGTGAATTTGGGGGGGGACAGGTGTCCTGAAAGTGAGAGACTGTGCTTTGTTTTGGAGCTGGGCAAAGCATCCTTAAAAGGAAAACCCTAGAAACAGCTCTGGTCCATGTGCAGTGGTGAGAGCACTGGGCATGGAAGGAAGATGTCATGAAGGCAAATGATCTCCAGGCGGTGCCACGAGTGACATGGAAACACATGAGATTTCAAATGTGTTTCCAGAGGAAGCCTATGGCACAAGAGGGACTCCTCTCTCCTTGATGAACTGAGAATTGATTATCTAAACAGTGGTGATGGACTGAGAGTTGGTGATCTGAGAGGTGGATGTATTGGAAATTTGGTGGGGGGAGGAGGAATGTTTTTGGAAGGTTTTCATTCTGAGCTCTGTGTGTGTTTCTCTTTATATATATCGTTGTAGGTTAATAAAGTTTTTCTTCTTTATTCCTAAGTTGGAGCCTATTTTGGTCTACTCCTGGTCACATCTCACAGCAGATACCAGGGAGAATATATTTTCATGGGGGCACTGGCATTGTGCCAGTGTCAAATCATGACAAGAGTACCAAAAAAATGGACAATTTTTTTGTCTTTCTAAAATTAACAAATGAGTTTTATTTGTGTAGTTTTATTGCACAATGCTTCAGCCAGTCTCAACTATGGTAGCAGTTTAGCAAAGCTAAGTATTTAATAGCGATAATTTATTCTCTAATTAATTTCTTAAGTTAACTTTTGAAAGCGAGAAAGATTTGCTTTTACATAACACTTGAGAAACCACTCTGAACTGCCAGAAGCAATTCAGCTCCTTAATTTTGGTTTGCATTACTTAGAAATGAAAAGGTGGAAGGCTTTAAATATATTCCTGTTTAGTAAGTTTCATAGAGAACCCAAGGGTTCTCTAATTAATGAATTCCACAGGGTTTGAGTGCAGAGGATGCTTTTTTGGTAGATATAATATCTTTAAAATACAAGAAATGTGTATGGTCTTTCCTAAAAGAGGAGTGCTTTTAGAGGAAATCTTCCTGCTAAGATGTTTCACATAATTCTTTTCCACTTCTCAGTATCATGTTCTTTGGAAATATTATGTAAAGCTATGCAGACTGGATCCACAGAAACAACAAATGCAAATCTGTCACAATATAGAGCATTCGTTTAATAGAGGGGGAAGGAGATGAGACCTCTAGCATGTCAAAAATAAAAGACACCAACTATACTCAAATCAGCATTGCTTTTAGAGATACAAATGGAATGTTTTCTGTGCCCATTTTTCTTAAAAGAAAAACAAAAAACCCAAACAAATAAACAAACCACAACACTGAATTTACAACTGCTTTTGGGAAGATTTTAGCTTTTCAGTTAGCCTTTGCAATTTTTTGTTCAGACTGAAAAATCTTTCCATACTTCAGCATTATGATGCTTTCTCCTGTTCCTTCTGGTCAAGCAGTTCTCTGTTGTGATTTGCATCATGTCCAATTGTATCTCTTTCAAAAGTGTAATGCATCACCTCCTCTGTAATGCACATAGAAAAACCCTTAACATAATGTTCAGAAACAAGAAGTGTTTTTGTGTTTCTCTGTGTTTCTCTGTTTTTCACAGAAGGAAGGGCTTAATTTTTCACTTATTCTCAATACCTTCTTCGATTTTGTAATGTATTTCAATTTCAGATTGCATCTACATCCCATTAAGTGTAAAACTACTAGAAAAAAATTACCTTTGTGGATCATTGGTTACTACTTGCACTGCAGTTGCACATGCAATAGGAACAGGAAAAAGTTTGCTGCATTAACATCTCTTTTTATAGGAATTTTATTTTTTTTGGAAAATAATGTACTTTTAATTCTGGCTAAAGAGGATTATTGTAAATAAGGTATTTATTTTTGTTTCAGCCATTTACATGTTACTTTTTAATAATTATTTTTAATCTTTCAGAGAAATATGATATCTGTCACTGCTTTCAACTTGAAGGTTCTTCAGTTCTTACTTAGAAATGTTATCTCTTGCCTTTCCTTTCCCTCTCTATCTTCAACTGACAGAACAGTAAAAATCCTGAGCCAGATATCTTTAATCATTGTCTGTACAGACAATTTCCAGATCAAGAAGTGTAAAAAGAAGTTGGTTTTTTTTTTACCTGAACATTAGTGTTTTGCCCATATGCTTAAGGGTCATCAGACGTGTAGAATACATGGAAAAGTAGTCCAAACAGCTGCTTGTGACAGGGAACACATATATAGAATCACCTTCTCTTAGTAACATTACTGTTCTTGGAGTTTATATATTATTTTCATCCAAGCAGAATCTAGTTCTCAGACCCAGAGGCATCTTTGTCATTTGAGTCAAGAAGGAAGACAGGCATTTCTTCACAACTCTTTTTTAAAAGTGTAAGTCACAATACCAAATATATGTGAAGAGTTTAAAGTCACTTAATTTGAAACATTTTTGAAATGTTGAAAAAACATTTTTGAAATTTTGAAACATGCTGAAACAATTATTTTAGGTATACTTCCTAATTTTTGCTTAAAGAATTCACACAAAGCCTCTTTCATAAGTTTTTGACACAATACTCAGGGAATGGAAATTATTTTCAATAAAAATCAAATCTTTGTATAAATGTAGAGTTTTTTGGATCTGAATTAACTAAACAAAGGACTGTGTAATTGAGAAATAGAATTGAAAGACACAGAAGTGCTGGGATTTCTTGAGTTTGTTAGGACTTTTTGCACATTTAGATCTTTTACTTTATATTAGTTGACAAAATAGTAATTTTACCTGTTCTGATCATCCTTCTGAAATAATCCAAGTCAGCTATATGCTAAAAAGTACATACAAGAGGACCATTTTCTATTTAATAATCAGAGTAAAAAAGTTGTTTCTATCAGCATCAGTAAAGCAAATGTACTTAAGAAAAATAATCAATAGATTTTTTTTTGGTTTTCAATACTTTAACTCATAAATCAATCAAAACAGCTTCTTGGTTTTAGAAAATCATTCTTCCAATTTCATATTGCTAGCTGGCTATATCATCCAGAATAAATATGTTTAAAACCCACTTACTGCTGCATTAAAAATATAGTACCATGGTAAGGATGCTTTCTTGATAACTTTTTTTGCAGGATAAAACACTTATTTCAATATTCCCCTTCCCATTAATTCATTAATTAAAGACAACTTCTACTGAGGCAAATATGCAGTAACTTTTAGCTCTTTTTCATTATTTTCAAAGAAGTATCAATAATGAACACCTGTTAAATGACACCTTAAAGGATCTTGAAACATCCAAACCATTTCATACTTCTGGTAGACCAATATCAAAGCTGACAGAACTGTCTGCCTTGATGTCACTGCTTTATGTGGACCACATTAAAACTGTGAAGACCACAAATATCTATGAATTAAAGTGAGAACTTGTCAGCTTTCTGCAATCTAGAATCTAAGTAACTGGATTTGCAAAATATTTTTTTTTTCATTAAGTACTAGCATTTATTTATTTTCTTTTGGTTATCTATGACTACATTTTTAAAAATCCAATATTTCACAGCACTTTGTTAATGCAAACCCACTAAATTTGCTGCAGTCAATTTTATACACAATTTTTGTACTTTTATTCAAGTTACCTCAGTAGTAATGATAAAATTCAATGGATAGTTATGCTACATGTTAAACTTCTTCTAGTAAGTATTGCTATTAATATTTTCATAACAAAGCTGAAGAGAAATAGAAAATTACCTGAAAGAAAATAGGCAGGCATGACATATATGTTTGCTTAAAAAGAAATCTAAAAATTCCAGCACTGCCTGAAAAATATGTTCTATTAACTTCATGAGTTTTTTCCCTTTCTCCCTTCTAGTGTAGGTCATACAAGTTCATAATCACTTAAAAAACATTTCTTCTCAATAAGTAAGTAATAATTATGTCATTAAAGATTCTCATTAACTTAATTTCCTCATTTTTATTACCCACCAAATTTAGCATTGATTTTCCTAGTTCATTTGACTGCTTCATTTAGACTCTGGTATGAAGCTATATCAACCCTTGCAGCCCACCTTTTTCTTTTTTCAGATGAGAGCATTTTTCATACATGGGATCTGGTAACTGAAATTTTCCAATCTTTCTTTTTCTTCTATTTTTTTTTCCTTTTTTTTTTTTTGTCCAGAAACACAATTTAGAAGGACTTTTTTTTTTTTCCCAATAAAATCTCACATCTCAAATCAAGATTTAAACACCTATAAGAAAAGTAACTGGAAGGTTAAGAAAAGCCAAAACTTCTAAAAATTGTTATGCAAAATGTTCACTTGTTCATTTTCAAAAGGTGATGATCAAATGCAGGAAAATACAGCAAAAAAACGTATTTACAAGTTCATTAATCCAGGCAGCAATCAAACAAAGAATAGAAGAAAAAAAGAGTTTTCCTTTTTTTAAAAACATAGGGTCTTCATAAACAAACAGAGAAAAATTGGAATCTGAAAGCTGTATTTTGACATCTCTGGTGAAAGCAGTTCTCCAGCTCTGACATGTGTACCACTTGTGCTATGTAGGCTTCATTGATATATGGGGTGATTAAATTGTTGTGCATAAAGCAAGAGTCATTTGTGGTACTTGTAAAAATAACCTGAAAGTGGGGGAATGCTAAATTTTAAAGCTAAAGATTGCTAAAGCAAATTTGAGAAGAAAATAACTGATATAATATGGGTGCACTTATATTTTGTAAAGAATAAGAATGCATCATGATGACATCTAAAATAATATCTACTTATTTTGTATTTTCTTCCAGGGCCACTGGTTACGTTGGAGCACCCATGCAATTTTTTCTGGTTCTTGAACTCAACATGTAAAAAACTTATACTGTTCATTAGTGTTATGAAATATTGTTTATGCTATCAAGTACTGGATTGGAGGGCTAAAATTGGTTCAGCTTCTCAGACATATATTAGCTTTAATAATGGTATTAATGGCAGTGTGATACCTGAATATCTAAATAGCTTTGGAATTCTGAGTAGAAAAAAAGAGAGATGAAGATAAAATATATGTTCCATTTATGGGTGGTTTTTTTGGTTTTGTTTTTTGACTGTTGTTCTTGTTGGTGGTGGTTTTGGTTTGGTTTTGGGTTTTGGTTTTGGGTTTTGGTTCTGGTTTTGGTTTTGTTTTTGTTTTTGTTTTTGTTTTTGTTGTGTTCAGGTTTTTTCTTGTTTGGATTTGGTTTTGCTTTTGGCTTTGGTTTTTTTTTGGTTTTTTTTGGTTTTTTTTTTTTTTTTGTTTTGTTTTGTTTTGGTTTTTTTTTTTTTTTAATTTCCTAGTATTTCAGTGTGGATGACCAGCTCAGTTACAATCTGAATGGTGAAAATTTTTGATCAGGCCTAGGTGATAATCAAGACAGTCCATGTATATAAATTCAATTCATAGAGCTTGGGTAAAGTAAATTAGTTCAAGCTGTAGCATTTAAGTTACCTAACAAGATTAACTTAATTACTGGCAAGCTTAGAATGAAGTCATACGGAGGTCAGAAAATTTTTAAAACACACACACAAAAAACTCTGGCTACTTGCATTATTGAGGGTATATTTTATTTCTAGTATTCTTTAGGTTGTAGGTATCACGTATTGAAGGGAAGAACAGAGTAAAGGTCAGCATGGACACCTTCTTTGAATCAAGTACACTTCTAAGAATGGCTGAGGAATGGTGCTGTGGATATGTGAAGATCACAAATGTTTTTTCTAGTCCTTCAATGGCTAGAAAAAGGCCAATTGGACAAGTGAAAGAAAAGGCTTTTATTTAAAGAGCTCCACCATAATAGGTGCTGAATATATCATAGATGATATTAAATGCTTTCATTTTAAGGAGGTAAATACAATTTAAAGTACATAGTATAGTGTAAGAGATTCTCAGCATAGTGTAGACACATGTTCTCTTGTAATAATTAAAGTTGAGTAAATATTCTTGGGAGTTTTCTGCAATATATTATGCCATTGCACTATACTACTAATACATATTTCAATTTAAGGAAGGTACTAAAATTCACAATTAAATTTACATTAATGCCTTATGTCATACAAACAAATGGAAGCCTTTGCACAAAAAAAAAAAAAGTAGATATATTAAGGCAAAAATTCAAAATTCAAACAAGAAAAAAATTGACAAAATGTATGGCTCATGATATCATTGAAATAACCAATCATTTTTATTTATATACATTATAAACTTCTCTATACGCAAAGAGCAAGTCCAGCAAGGTACCTTCCCTATTTGGCTAGCTCATCAGCTGTGTCAGGAAGTTATGTTCTGCACTCTTCAGGAACCTCTACTATGACATCTGGTAAGCTGAAAGAAAAAGAAAAAAGAGCTAGCAATCACAAGGCTTCTGCTAACTGTTTATAGGCTATTCTGCCTCTACATCCTGGCTGGGTGGTCTCTAAAACGCTCTCACCAGGATATCTGCCCTGTTGGCCCTCCCCCTGATTCTTACTTATAAACACTCAGCCCTCTCACCAACATCATTAGGCTCAAGACAGCCAAGAGTCCCTAAAGTACGGGGCACCCCACCACCTTTCCATCCTTGTCTATCCCTTCTGAAGAGTTTACAATTGTTCAATGTAGCACCACAGTTGTGTCATCATACCAAGACTGTGATAGCAACAAGGTCACAATTTTCTTGCTGCATCGTGGATTTCAGTTTCTCTTGTATGTTCTTCCTGTTGCATGCATTTGTGTAGAGGAACATCATATGGGTTATCAATCCTGCTGTATTTTTATGGGAGAAGCTGTAACTCCTGCATGACTCTTCTCAGGAGTTTCCATGGATTCCACATCAGGAAATCTTGCAACCTTGCATCCTTGCTGCTACATGGGTCATCATAGCCTATCTCTATTATTATTTCAGCAGACTGAAAGGCTTCACTAATAGATCATCCCTCAAAGAGTGGTGTGCATCCTAGGCTTATTTCCAGTGATCCTGATTTTATCCCTTTCCTCTTTCACACTGACTTTATAAAGTTCCCTCAATGAGACCTACTGTCTCCTGCTCAAGGGTCCTTTTTCCCCTTTGAGACAGGTGCATGTCATCTATTGCCAGCAGGCTCCAGATTTGTGATCAAAAACCTCAAAATTCTTCTGGTGTCACCAGGCTTGGAGAGAGGTATTCATCTATATGATTCTCCCATTTCTACCCTCATCATTCCCTGCAACTTGCAGGATAAAGGAGATCACTACTTGTGCTTCATATTCCTCAAGCAGTCATCCCATAGGCCTGACGTACTTCTGGATTAACCTTCTTGTTTGGTCTTCACTCCTGACCACCTGAAAAATCTACAGGAAAAATAATTAAAGCAGGCCATAGAGTTTGTTGATAATGTCTCTAACCCAGACCCCAGGAAGGCAGCAGGCTTCCCCAAGGGTTTGGTCCAATCAACATTTTGAGACCACTGCTCTTCTCAAAAAGGAGTCATCAAAGAAATCTCCTCTTGTTTTTTTTTTTAACTGAGGCAGTCATAATACAGAGGGTAACATCTCAGTGCTGCACAAGCTTGGATGTGGATTAATCTAATGAATATTAGCAAAATAGAATTATTAAGGTCAGAATTTTTAATAGTGGATGTCTGTAGGCTAAATGATATCTAATTAAATTGTTACAGGCTATTGTATTAAATGATAATTGAATTCCCAGAACATTTCTCACACTTAAAATGTATTAACATGAATACAATTGCGTAGTTAATGGCTTGCTGATATTTTTCTTTTTCTCTTGCTTTATTACTTTGCATCTAGGTTTTTTATGTTCTCACTTATGTCTATAAATCTTCCATTACTGACTTATGCTGTAGAATAGAGATCCATGGGATCACATGACTTGACCTCAGCTGCTAGATTTAAACAATTTTTTAACTTTATTGCAACACAGAGAAAGGAAAGGACATACATTTGTAAAATGCATGTAGATTCTATGTTTTCCTAAATATATCACAGAAGTAAGTAAAAGACAAAGCTAGACTAATTCAGTTGCACAATGGTTGCTACACTGCAGAAAATGACAAATTCCTCTGACACAGGAAAGTTGTATGGTCTAACATCTTAGCTATAGAGAAATTCTATATTCAAAACACAGAGCAAGCTTTTTTTGCTGAAAGGAAGCTGAAATGCCAGCTTGCTTCCCAAAGCCAAAACTGATTTTCCAGGCAAATTAAGGATTTTTTAGCATTTAATGTTCAGATGGTCTCATGGTTATTTCTGCCATTAACCTATGGAAGCAATGAATTCAGTTGATTCAAACAGTGGACAAGGAATAAAATGTGGATTTTTTTCCAGTTCTAGCACTACCTTGTACTGACAAGTCAATTTTCTTTTTGAACTGTTTTTCCTGGTGCTTAATGTTTTTGTAGGTTTTGTTTCATGATTTGCTTATAAGTAAATTTCAAGATACTCATAAACTATCAGTATCTTAATGGTTACCTAGCTAATAATTTTTAATCCTATATGTCTCAAAACTTATGAAAATAGTCTCAACTCAAAATGGCAAAGCTGTTCGCTAGTCTTTTTTCATTAATCATAGTACTTGTAATATACTGTCATTGCATGAATATTTTACCAGAAACATTCACTAACTGTACAAACCAAAGAATCTCTTGTCATAAATCTATCAGTTTGAAAGGAGTAGAGTGTGTGTTTTGATGCTATGTATGTTTTTCTGTCACACATTTCTTGCTTTTTAGTTTGACAACTGCATTTAAATCCTCAAATGTGCAATATGTCTAGGTTGTTAAACTGAAGAGAAAGTAACAATGTGTACATTTAGATTCTGAAACAGATTTATTGATAATTGCTTATGAATGACAGAATAAATGATAGGAGTCAATTAATTTATATCTGAGGTCCACAGTCTTTTTTGCAGGGCAGTGAAAACAAAATGAAAATGTGTTTGTCAGAAACAGAGAATGCAAAGTTGTAGTACAGAAAGATTGATTTTTTTACCAGGAATCACCAGAATAAAAAGCTTTGCAACAGCTACTTTTTACAAGTACAGCAGTTTTTCAGGTTATCCTTTTTTTTTTTTTTTTTGGAAGTATTCACTGTCCTTTCTCTATCTCATTTGTCATAAGCTATTCATATACACTTCATGGGCTATTTCCAAGATAATTATCAAGATTTATTTCTAAGTAACTAGGATTTCTCTGGTCATTTAGTCATTCTCAGACAAGGGCTTTTCACTTCCACGTCGTTGCTCCTTGAAAGAGTCACACAATCATTTTGTTGGAAAAAACCTCTGAAATTGAGTCTAACCTTTGACTGATCAGAACCATGACAATTCAACCACAGTACTAAGTGCCATGTCCAGTTTTTCCGTGTACACCTTCAGTGATGGCGACTCAATCATTTCCCAAGGCAGCCCATTTCGAAGTCTAGCAACAGTTTTTGTGTTTCCTACTGTGTTTTCCGACTGATGTCTCTCATGAATTTCTCCTGGTGCAACTTGAGGCCGTGTCCTCTCATCCCATCACTATTTGCCTGGGAGAAGAGGCCAACTCCTACCTTGATACAGCCTCCTTTCAGGTAACTGTGGAGAGCAGTAACATCACTTCTGGGTATCTTCTTCTCCAGGCTAAAATACTCCCAGTTCATCTGTTCTTCATATGACTTACTGTCTGTACCCTCCACCAGCTCTGTAGCCCTTCTCTGGACTCACTCCAGCACCTCAAGATCTTTCCTGAACTGAGGGGCCCAGAATTGAATACAGAATACAAGGTGTGGCCTCACCAGTGTTGAGTGCAGGGGGACAATCATTTCCCTGATCCTGATGGTCACACTGTTTCTAATACAGGGCAGGATGCCATTGGCCTTCAGGGCCATCTGGGCACAGCTGGCTCATGTTCAGCCACTGTTGACCAGCACCCTCACATCCTTTTCCACTGAGCCTCTTTCCAGCCACTCAGTCCAAAACCTGTTACATTGCATGGGGTTGTTGTGACCTAAGTATAAGAATTGGCACTTTACCTTGTTCAACTGGCCAGTGGATCCAGCCTGCCCAGATTCCACTGCAGTGCTTTCCTACCTCCTAGAAGATCAACACTCCCACTGAGTTTGGCACTGTCCACTAAGTTACCATGGGTGCACTCAATCCCCTCATTCACATCATCAATAAATCTATTAGATATGACTGTCCTGAAGTCTGAGCCCTGGAAATCACCACTAATGACCCGCTGCTACTGGATGTAGCACCATTCATCACCACTCTCTGACAATCAAGCCAGTGTTTAACTCAGGAAAAAGAGCACCTGTCCAAGCCATGAACTACAAGGTTTTTCAGGAGAATGCCATGGAAGAGAGTATCAAAGGCTTTGCTGAGGTCCGAGTAGACAATATTCACAGTCTTTGCTTCACCTAATAGGCGTCACCTTGTCATAAATGGAGATCAAATTGATCAGGCAGGACTTGCCTTTGCCTGATACCCTGGTTGTCCTGTGTGTGCAATGTGATGGCACTCAAGATGGTCTGTTCCATAACCTTCATTGGCACCAGAGTCAGGCTTACAGGCCTATAGTTCCCTGGATCCTCCCTTCCACCATTCTTGTAGATAGATGGGTGTCATACTGACCAACCTTCAGACATCTACAACTAGTTAGCCAGGACTGATGATAAATGATGGAGAGTGGCTTGGTGAGCTCATTTGTCATCCTTGGGTGGATCCCATCTGGCCCCACAAACCTGTGCTGGTCTAAGTCGCACAGCAGGTCACTAATAATTTCCTCCTGGATTGCAAGGGTGTGGCATTCACATTTTCTGGAAAAATCCCTTAGCCCAGGATTTTTCTCCTGGGAAGCTGAGAAGCCTCAGAGAAAAAGTAAAGAAATAATTATCTGATCTGCTTCTCCTGTGTTTTGCTGCTTTGGAATGTGTTTGGAAATTGTTTACCAACAGGTGGTTGTTTCATTGGTTTCTGCTGTGAGTTGTTCTCACTCATTGGCCAATTGGGACCAAGCTGTGCCGGGTCTCTGGAAAGAGTCATGAGTTTTCATTATTATCTTTTTAGCCTTCTATAAGTATCCTTTCTGTATTCTTTAGTATAGTTTTAGTATAGTATTCTTTAATATAATACAGTATCATAAAAAAATAAATTAGCCTTCTGAGAACATGGAGTCAGATTCATCGTTTCTTCCTGCCATGAGGGTCCAAGCAAATACAGTACAAGGGTCTTACTGTGCTCCTTGTCCCTGTGTACCACCTCAGGGGCCCTGAGGATAATCAGGCTTTCTGTCTAAGACTGAGGTAAAGAAGACATTAAGTACTTCCTCCTTTACTTCATCCTATACTTCATCCTTTACTTCATCCTTGGTGACCTCATTCTACACTGCATCCAATAAAAGGTGGAGATTTTCATTGGCCCTCCTCTTCAATTTTATTATCTTTCATAACCATGGCCAGGTGGAATTCTAGCTGAGCTCTTGCCTTTTTAGAAAAAAATTTATCACTCCATGCAAGGATAAAATAGGTAAAAAAACAGATAATTGGCTATCTATGTGATGAAGAAGAAATAATGTGAGAAAAAACAAAGCAAAATATCTTAGAGAATAAGTAAATGAATTCTGAACCAGAACAAGAAAGAGCCATGGGAATTCTATGTGCAATGAAGAGGTCAAGGGAGATTTTTAAGAGGATTTGTTTACTTTTTGCTGAGTTTTTAGTAGAAGGTTCATTTAAGGTATATTCCTGAATACAAACTCACAACACATAGCAAACTTTTCATTCATTTAGGTAAATTTCAGATCATGTCATCATAAAGATCAAGATACAATGATACGTGGCATTTTCTTTTCCCTTTTTATTTTTAACCAAAGTGTCAGACTGCATATTTTAACAAAATAGTGATGGACGATCAGTTAAGTGGGGTCTGCTTGTGACAGCCTGATGCAAGACAAACGTATAGGTAAGTAAAATAGCTATGATTTCTCTAAGGAAGACCTTTTCCACATGGATGATTATTTCAGAATAGCCAACAACACTTTCAAGTTGTAATTTTTTGTTAGAAATAGTCATCCTGCAAGAGGCAGAAGCTCCAAGTGATTTTTCATCTTCATACCCATTCTGTACAGTTTGACATCAAAGCATTATCACAGACTTGCATGTGTAGTGTGGTGTGTACTGATTCCACACAGTGTAACATGAAAATTATGCTGAAGTGAGGAATAGAAAATGGCAGCAAACCACACTGGATTTCTGTCTACACAGCCGCTGTGTGAAAAGGTCCTTTGACTATTTATAAACCTATTTTGATGTGGCTTTCTGTGAGTTACATATATACAAATGATGACAGACTTTTATGAAGAATGAAGTTTGGGTTTCCAGAAAGAAAGAGATAAACTCCATCTGTGCTGCTGTTACTTCATATTTTATTAACTCAGTGGAAAGACAGGGAGTATGGGGAAGAGGGGCTGCATGCCAGAGTAAATATGCAAAAATTTGAATTCAGAGAAATAAAGAAAAAACAGTCTCTGTCTAATTGAATGTCTTAAAAATTAACACAGTGATTCCATAGTAGAGGAACAAAAGAATAAGGACAACAGTACAAAAGCTATAGGAAGTATGAAAATTTTTGTGTCTCCAGTGAACTGTACCTCTACTTTACTCATGTGCAAGTATGTTTGTAAAGAACCATGCTTCTTCTGAGTGATTGTAGTAAGTCAGAAGGCAGCATTCAAGACAATTCCTAGAGGAAGAATTTCCATGTAACATGGGAGATGTATTTGACATTTATATAAGGTATCTTCACTGCTTCTCACACCGAGGTTTCCCAGATGCTACCACATAGAAGCCTGCTCTATGAGTAGATCTTTACAAGATTACAGGTAGGTAAACTAGAAAGTAAAATAAAAGCTGTGATTTTCTCACATTCAGTCTGGAGGAAAGGCTTTTTTTTCATTTTGCATATCATGAAAATTACATTACATACGTATGTGTATTTGAATGTATGTATCTGTATGTATATATGTATATAGACATGGAAGTGTGCATACTTATGCATATTTAATATGTGCTCTTCTCTGTGGATTTTCTAATCCTAAAAAGGGGTTAAATCTTAATATTTATTTGGTTGCTTGTGTCCAGAGTTATGTCAAACCCTGGAAATGGTTTTCAAAGTTTTCAGTGGTGGAAAATGCACCTTTTTTTACAAGGTTGGTTAGTAGTTTCACTCCCAAATTTACTAAGAAAAGATTTCCCAGATTTTCACGTTATTCCTTCACTCACACAGCCCTTCCCCATTCCCTTTTCTGACATACACAAAGCATAGTAGCTCTGATTTTGCTGAAAGAGGTGCTTTATTTATCAGAGAGCATAGGTATAAACACAAGCATGAGACATATGATGCAGGATGTTTGAGTCACATTACTTTGGGGATAGTAACATGAAGAAAGCTTGGGTTACTTGAAGATAGCCGAAACACCACTAAATTTTTATGCTTCTGTACTAAACAAGATTTTTTATGCAGAAATAAAAGTATCATGAAAACTAAAGTAAATTTGTTTACATTCCTACTGTCAGTCAAATTTATAAAAACTGTACTGATTTGGACACTTCTAGATGCCACGCAGTTTTGACAGTCCTTATTTCTCTGCCTAAAATCTCACCACAGCATTCATTTGCTCCAGTGACATCTCAGAATAAACATAATTTTCTAAAATTTGAGTATTTTTCTATTTCTGGATAGAAGTATGCACAAATTTGGGTCTGGTAGAGGAGTAGGTTTTCTTCACAGCAGCCCATATGGTTTTAGATCTCTGAAACATTTATGACACACTAGTGTGTAACACAACAATATCTATGGAGCAGTGAGGCCTTCTCTGTTTCTTACTCAGCCTACCCCTGCCACCATCTCAGAGGTGGGCTCAAAGTGAGAAAGAGCCTGGAGGGAACAGAAACGCAACAGCTGACCTCACCAGACTCAACGGAAATTCTATACCAAAAAGCATCATGTTCATCAATAAAAGTGGGGAGAATTTGTTCCTATGTAGTCATTGCTTAGAGACTGAGCATCAGACTGCTGGTGGGAGATAGTGAGTGATTGCCTTTGCATCACTTCTTTGGTTTTTTTTCCCCCTTCAGTTATTAAATTGTTTTTATCTTGACACATGAGTTTTCTCACCTTTGCCTTTCAGATTCTCTCCTCCACATAGCTGGTTTTAGGGAGTGAGTGGGCAGGTGATCACTGCTTATCTGCTGACTGAAGAAACCTATCAAAAATATTATGTTTAAATGCAACTTACCCCTAAGAAAGACGGGCTCATAGCAGATAAACAAAGAAATCCACTAAGTGATGCAACAAACATGAATATGCAGATTGCCGATGAGATTGGATGCAACTACACTGCTGTCAACATGCCATTCAAAAAAATCTTTATTTTCTTAAAGCATTGTCAGCTTTGTTGTTCCCATAAAATATCCTGTGTTCTGAGTAATTGCCTTTCTTCTAGCTTCACAACTTCAACATTTAGATTTTTCCGCTTCATAAAAATGAATAGAATTTGGTCTCTAGGCAACCTCTGAGACTGAGAGTTCCTATATCATTCACTTCTAATTATAACTTTTTTCTCATCACAATACCACAGTACTTCTTAATGTTCTTTGTCTAAGCAGATTTTACTTTTACCAATTTCTAATTTATGCTACTGGGTTAGAAGATTTCTGTTTACCATATTTTTCTCTTTATTCAGAAATATTGGTGGTCTCCTAATTAGTATTGGAACAGCATGTAGAAATCAGTTTCTTGTTATTAGTTTTCCTACTGCCAACTGGTTGGCAAATTGCTTTTTGCTTTTTAAAATGTGCTTCATGAATTGCAACAAAAGGAACACCACCCATTGTGCTCAGTTAAGAGTTTAAAAAAAAAAAAATTGTTTGATGGACGTTTAAACATGTGTCCATCTGGTTTGAGTCTTGAAGTATTAAGTATTTTCTTCTAAAGCATATCAATACTAGTAGGGCTATGGGTACGTTTGCTGATGTCAGTTCTCACTGATGAAAACATGGATTAGATGGTTTGAGTGGTGAAACACAAACCAAAATTTCAGTTATTCATTAACTGTAATTATAACATGGTGAACAAAATACAAAAAGAACAGATATTCTATTTTCCATAACAACTCCCACAAGCAAAGCACTTTAAATTAGTGTTTAAAAGAAGAAATGTGAGTGTAACCTCTAGGTGCACATGAAAGCCATCATGCTGAAAAAACTGCCTATGTACAGCCTTGAACACTGGACTTTCTTTTATTAAGACAGAAAATCTTACTCAACATAAATTGAATCAATTATAATCTATGTTTAGAACTGCAAGTGTTCTACTTCTTCAACCACCAGGAATGGATATTTTTTCTTTCAGTGAGTACCGAATACATCCATTCAGTCTTCATGCTATCAACATTTTATCTCACTAACAAGTCACAAATTATTGTAGGCACAGTAGCTTTCACTAAGTGAATACTTCTCTCAGAATCTTAAAATGACATTTTTATTTCTCTAAATACATATAGTTAAAAAAAAAGGAGAACATGTTCTAGAATAGCAAGTAGGACTGTGTTTCCAGATACTTTTGTGGAGGAATCTTCAACAATGAGATTACAAGTGCTTTGCTCTAATACATATTAACAGCAAATCAGAAACTGAAGCACTTTTTCCTGCACAGAAAATCTGTTGCCAAATCTCCATTCACTTTTTATGCCAGATGCCTGTAAACTTAAGTCTCAAATTTTCAGTCAGAAGAAGGGAGAACTTGTTCTCTACTAGCTGGCCCAGAAAATGCCCTGCTTACTGAAGATAGAGGCTGTACTGTTTCTGTACAGTGTCTGTTCTACAAACAGCTGATTAAATTAATATATGTCAAAATAAGAGAAAACTTAATAGAAAGGAGCTCTAATGGCAATATTCATCCAACCAGCCTAATCTTATGTCACTTAAGGCCTACAGTGAATAACTAAAAGAAAAAACAAAGACGCCTGGTTAATAGCTACTACCAGTTGGGTTATTTGGTCCGTGAAAGAGTAGTATATGTTCAGATATTAAATTAGACCTATAATCAGAGAAACATTTTATTGTATTGCATTCTTTATTGCTTACATATATGTTGTACAGTATGATTAGATCATGTTCTCATGGAATTTAGCTCAATAACTTCTATAGTTTGCTCCAAAAAGTCTTAAGAAAATTAGTTTTTTGATCATATTGTGAAAAGTCATAGAATCAGAAAATGATAAAGTATCTCTAGTTGGAAGGGATCCACAGGGATACAGCTTTAGCTTCTTGACAGAACTACCTAAAACTACACTGTATGATGAACGCATATCCACTTTCTTCTGACAAGCATGACCTTATATCTGGGGAGTCTATTCCAGTGTCTCAGTGAAGATCTTTTCCTGAAGGTTCAGTCTGAATTTCCCCTGGTGCAGCTTCATTCTATTTCCTCTCATCCTATCATTGGTCACCAGGGAGAGATCAGAACCTCATTCTCTGCTTCACCCATTGAGTTTGTTGCAGGCTGTCATGAGGTCACTCCTGAGCCTTTTCTTCTTCAAATTGAACAAAGTGACCTCAGCCATCCTTCAGAGGCCTTGCCCTTGAGACCATCTTGATCACCTCTCTCTGGACACACTCTAATATTCTGATGACCTTATGCTGTGACACTCACAGCAGCTCACAGTACATGTAGTGAGGCTGCCCCAGCTCAGAGCAGAGCAGCACAATCCCCTCCCTTGCCCAGCTGGAGATGCTGTACCTGACGCACTCCAAGACACAGCTGGCCCATTTGGCTTCAAGAACACACTGGAGACTAGTATTCAACTTGTTGTCCATCTAAGCCAACTGATCTCTTTCTGTGCATCTCTCTCAATTCTCTTATCCTCCAATCTGTGTTTAGAAGAAGAATTACCCCCTTCTAGATGGAGAATCAGGCACTTGGTCTTGCTAAACTGTATACAATTGGTGACTACCCTGCTTTCTACTACATCTGAATCTCTCTGTAAGTTTTCTTTGTCCTCAAGGGAATCCACCATTCCTTCTCATTTAATATCATTGTTTAAATTATTTTAAAGCTTATTTGATTCCTGTGTCCACATTATTTATAAAAACACTGAGGAGCACTGGCTCTAAGTGAGATCTGGGTAACCCACTGGTGACTTGGCCAACAGTTTGTTGTAACTCCCTTCACTGCAACTGTTTGGACAAGATCCATTTGCCAATTCACCCATTACATTACAGACAGGACATTTTATCCAGAAGGATATTGTGTGAGAGAGTATCACACGTTTTGCTAAAATCCCAAGTCACCACATCTATTGGTTTCCCTTGGTCACCTAGATAGATGTCTTTGTTGTAACAAGATTAAGTTAGGTAAGCAAGACTTTATCCTTCTTCTTGGGTTCACAAGCTGGCTGTGACTAGCAGAGGCTGCATTGTCTTTTTGGTGTTTGTCAATAACTCCTAGAAAAACAGCATAAACATTTTTGGCAGACACTGAAGTAAGACTGACAAGCTTATAATTATCAGGGTCCTCCTTTTTACCTTTCTTGAAAACTGTGTGTGAGCTATCATTTATGGCTTAAAATTTTTTTATGAAGGATTTTCTTCCCGTTATGGCAAAACTGAATTAAGAAGTCATGACCATCAAAGTTCTCTTGTCCCTGAAGATGCCTCCTGACTGGAACTTTGGACTGTGAGTTAAGCCACTGAAGGGAACTTGAGATAAGGAAAAGGTGACACTATTGTCCAATTATCTCAAGTCTAGAGAGAAGTAAACAAGACCAACTCATCCACAAGAAAGCCAAACCCAGCAGCTGTCCTGAAAATCATGCCTGGCTGTGTTTGGGAGGGGGAAGGCCATAGCCCACAGACCCATCTCCTGAGGCCAGGTTTGCATATACTCCCCCACAATCAAAGGGGAGAGAAGGAGAGTTTTGTGTGTGGCATAACCTCTGATCACAGAGAGTCCACATATATTCTTCCTTACATAGACCAGCTCAGCTGTAAAACCCTCCACCCCGAGAATACCACACGCACACAGGACATTGGTCGGACATTCATTTGAGGAGCAGATGAGGAGGTTGATAAACAACCAAAGACCCCAAAAGCACCCCCAGACCAATTCCTGAGGCCTTGCACCAGATGATAGGATGCGATGCAAAGTGAAGCAACAAATTCAGTCTGTTGCAAGACTGTAAAATTTGCCCCCACCTCTCTGCCAGGAAGGGGGCAGGTTGTTCCCCCCTGGCTCAAACATGTATTAGTCCACAGGCCACTATATTTTGTAGGCCTTTATGACCAAGAAGACTAGAAGTGGATCAATAGGATTTTTCACTCTCTTTCTCTCCCCACCACCACCTCTGTTTCATTCTCTCTCTGTCTGTTACATTTACTGTTATATAAAATACACGTAGAAACATCTCTCCAACAATTTTAATAATCAGATATAACACTGGAACAACTTTTGCCCGCTGCCAGTTAAGTGGGACCTTTCCAGGCACCCAAATAATGGAGAAAGCTTTGCAGTGACATCAGCCGGCACTTCTAGTACTCTGAGTCTCAGTGGAGACCACAGACTCATTTGCACACAGCTGGAGCAGCAAGTCTTGAACAAGTTCAGAATCATCTATGATTTTATCAACCCTCTGTCATGGTCTTCCAGCTCAAGACTGCAGTGGTCCAAGGGTCCATTACCAGTGTTAAAACCAAAGGTAAATAAAGAACTGAATATCTTTCTAACTCCTTATTTATGAAGTGACCCATCCGATCAGATAATGGGCTGGGTAACTTCAACTTCTTAGTTCAGCTTCCCTCTTTGTTTATAACATGCAGATTTTTTTCTGTGCAATGAAATCAACAAGGGTACTGGATCATACTAACATGTATTGTGCTTGGAACTGCCTCACCACTTCAACGCATTTTAACTGTTGTGGAATTTGTCTTTTCTTGCAACTTCTCTACAGAGACAGCCAGTCTTATGCTATTATCAGGGAAAACAAAAGTTCAACCACTGTTTTCTTGCAGCATTTTAAGACAGCAATTTGGGTAGAAAGTTTTTATTTAAATAATGTTAAAATATACTTTTTCCTGACAACAAAGTCCACCTTTACTTGATCCTGACTAATTCAATACAAAATGATGTCTTTTCATCTGAAATTTAGCAGATAATGTTTGCAAACCTTTGTCTGAAAACTGATGAACTCATAATGTTATCCATGTTTGTAATTAATAAAGGTGCCTTCAGTGCAGGCATACACAGTATGAGTAATAATCCTGCCTCATTATTCTCAATAGTTTTAGAAAAATATGTATTTGACAGGTACACCAATGCCTTCTGGAGAGAAGGTTTGGATAATATACACTACTTAGCACTAAAAAACAGCTTCTCCAATTCTTCTTCTAAGCCAAAACCAGAAGAAAAACAAATGTATATTTGCATATCATAGCAATCAATTTGCATCAAAAATGTACAGGAGGAAACAGCTCAGAAATACTGACCGCTCCATTAACAGTTTTCTTCTTTCCTTTTCTCTGTCTGAAGAGAAAATACAATTGGGGTGGTAAGTCACTGAACAATTTACTTTGAAAATCTCTTATAGACAGAAGAGGTTAGAACAATTTTAACAGGTTATTGAGAGGATTTTCTGTTTAATATGCAGGTCAAACCAGATCAAAATTTGTAAAATAAGAAACACTGCAATAGATAGAAATCATGGCAAGAGACAAAAAACTAAGAATTAAAGATAGAAAACCATACTCTTACACACATTTTAGTTATCTTAAAGAATATTTGTAGGCTAAAGCAAGTTTTTATGTGCTCTATATGTCCCTGTGTTTCTTCAACAGTCAACATGAAAATTGAATGGTAGAATATTTTGTCTAGGAAGCTATCCTGAAGAAAAACAGAAGTGTCAAGAAAATCAATAGGTCTTTCAGCTTCAGAAAAAGATTTAAGATTGTAAGCTTATTTGTTTGCTTTTTACATACTATAACTAAGATCAATAAGGATTACAGGTTATGGAAATGATAGGTATTGCCATTTATGTGAATGGGCAAGTGAAGAAAACAAAAAAAGACCTTACTCAAGCTGCAAAAATGTCACAGCCCTCAGTCCTTTCGTTTTGCCTTGATATCATATGGAAAATCAAACTTTAACTAAATATTATTATTATTTATTTTAGGAAAAGCAATGCAGAAATCACACAGTGCCCTTTGAACAACCATTACAGACAATTTCCCAAAGATACCAGGGTTGCTCCATAGCTCGGGAGAGCTTAATTATCTATCAGAGGGGCCTGAAGGAGTCACTTTTTTAACATATACTTTCATATCCACATCCAATGAACTATGAAAATAATGTCTCTTTGAAGAAATATAATGCAAAGGTAAAATTTAAAAATTATCACAAGCAAGTTCCACATATTTAAAATGAGAAATTTTCTATTTGATCTATAGTTTCCCTGCAGTTTTTAATTGGTTTTAGTTTTTTTAATTGCAATTGATGAGCTGTCCTTTTCGCCTACAAATATGCTGAGTATGCCATAGTTTAACAAAGGACTTATCATCAATAATACTGATAGCTCCTGTTTACATGCATTGGACTCTTAGTAACTGTGGACTATTTGCCCTTCTCATGCCACTTCTGAACTATAAGGTTAATAAATATAATAACCAAATGGTTTGGTTGTTTAAAACAACTAGTAGGTATATGGGAATAAAAGAATGAAACTGTAACTCAGACCCAACTTGACCTAAATATATCAAAACACAATGCTATGGCACATGGTTAATTCCCTGACCCACAGGCATTAAGAAAATATATTACTATCATGATTTGATTGTTTCTTAGATGAATCCTTCACATACAAAATAAATTTATAACACAAAATAAAGGCTAGCATTTGAGATTTCTGTTGTGAAATTAAATTAGGATACTGAGGGAATGAAGTGTTTAAGTGCCTTACAGTATTGGAAAATTTCCACTTAATCTCATTAAGTTAAAGCCAAATATTTCCTAACTGGAGAAAGGTTTAACAGTGCTTTGCTTTGAAAAGAAATAAGGACACATACAAAAGTACAGTGGTTTCCAATTTCTACACAAATATTAAATGAATCATTTTTGAATACCCAAAGACTAGAGATAAATTCAATAATTTAATTAGCCTATTTTTCACTCTCATTCAAAAAGCCTTACTTTATTTTGGAAACCCTGTGAACAATTTCAAGGCAAATCTTCAGCAAATCCTCAGTCACAGTTAATTATTTTATCCACTTTTATCTTCCTGCCAGGATTCAGTCATTATAAATGGGCATATTTCCCATTGGATTTATCACTGGTGGTATTTTTGGGGTTCAGTTCAAACTTTTTTTTTGGAGGAAAATAGCTCTAATATTGCAAAAAAAAAGCCAAAGACATAGGCTAAATCCAGCATTTTCAAATTTTTAAGGCTTCCTACATGCTTTACTGAGTCATACATGACACTTTAAAATTGTGATCAGAGGTAAAATACACACTTTAAAATAAGCTTTTGAACATTCAAAACCTTCTGTTTACAACCCCACCACCCTCACACCACCCTTGCCATAAAAAATACCATTTTGACTTGAAATGGGAGCTGGCAAAATTCTCCAGTTATTCAACCCTAGTTTATTAATTGCAAACTGTTCAAGATAAAAGTTCTGTGCTACTCTGCACTTCTTTCAAACTATAATAGAACAGAGATATTTGAGGAGTACTGTCACTGGTGGAAGTATAGGTTTTAAAAGTCTTTTCAATATAAATAATATTCATCAAAATTATGTAAAAGTGTCATGTTATCAAGAGAAAACTGGGAAAATATCACTATCTTAAAAAGAAAGGAAACGTTGAACTCTGATTATATTATCTGTCTTGAATTTTTTTGCTTTAGTTAGGGTAATAAATGTTATGACTGAACATTATAAGAAAAATGTGCCAGCTGATTTTCCCTTTTTAGTTCTTTATAGGTAGATTTCCTTTTTGTTTCAACTATGACTACTGGATATCAATGGACATGATATCCAATGGAAAAAAATATCTCAGCTTTATGACATCTACTTCATAGAAATCTTCCTGTAGAAAAATAAACCAACCAAACAAACAAAAAAACCCCCTTACGAAATTAGTTGTGTTTTGTGACATGACTAGGTATTTTTTAATTTGCATTTCAAAATAGAAAAATAAGCTGATGACCAGTCAGATGAGAAAAAATGCATTGACTAGATTCACCTTATAGATTGACCTAACATTCTCACATAACATTGAAGTGTGTATCCTATACAGGCCATGCTTAAAGATTGTTTCTACAAACTCCTTATCCTTCTCAGAAAATGTACACCTGACCAAAATCTAGGAATGCTTGATCCCATTGTGGATCAACAATATCATATAAGGAACAGATATGGACTGGGACATACCTGCAACATTCCTGTTTAACAAAAAGTTGTCTTCCCCAAAAAACATGTCAAAGGAAAACAGCATTTAAGGACCACTAACCTTCCCTGCTCCCGTTTATCATATTTTTGGATTGTCTTGCTTTAGTTGTCAAGTTCCTCTTTCTGAAGAAAATGAAGTTTTGGAGGATGTTCACAAAGACACAGCGGATCTGCGTGATTGCTGCCTTCTTGAATTTAAGAAGGAAATCTTCCCATATGACTATTCTCCCACCTTAATGAATCCCAGACGTGTAGTGTTGTTAAAGAACAGAAATGTAAGTTCTAGTGGTTTTGTTGCATATAAGTTTTTTGTGGTTTGTGGCTGAAATCTGAGACCTGAGTCCAAAAAAGAAAATGAACCTACACTTCCATCTCTAATCACTATCTTAGTCACTGTCAGGAACAGAGAAATTTTAGCCTCCCAACACTACTCCCACTGAAATTGCTAGATACATTAAGCTAGTAAAGTCACAGTCTGTTGTTTAAATCCTTGCCTGTGTTTACTTTTAGATGACCTATGCCCAAAAAAAAGACCAACGGGATTATTTGGAATCTACAGGTCTTTGATGATGGTTAGATACACATTACCTCATACATAACTAATAGCATATGGCTACATATTTTTTGAGTGACATGCTTTTGTAGACATGGCAGCTTCACTATAAAATTTGCATAAAAGGAAGTATTTGCTACAAAATAATTCTAAGCCACTTCTGTAATGTAAAAAGCAGAGAGCATTTCTGGTTACCAAGTAAAGGGAACAGATCATCAAGTGGAATAGTTGGCTAATAACTTTATGTTGTACTAGTAATCAGGAAACCAATTTTCTTTGTTTTTAAAATCAATAGCACTGTGTTCTGTGTTCCCTAAAATCAAAAGACAATCATTGTGTAATATATATTGGGTCAATTTTTGTTTGTCTGTTTCAGATGCTTTTTTTCCTTTAGAGATCATTGTTGCAATTTCTGGACAAAATATGCATTATATTAATTAAGAAAATTGCATGAAGTAAAAGAGAGATGGAAAATTTCAAATTAAGAAGCAAAATTTTTGTGAAAGTTGGCTAAGATTATTCCACAGATATGAACAAACTGTGCTATAAAATTATTAGAAATTCATCGCCAAGTGCTGAGAATTAAGAATGGTAGAACTAAGGGGCTGAAACAGCCTTTGATTGCCCACCTTATTTGTGCACTATAAGATAGATTTTAATTACATGATCATGCACTACATTTTCCAGAGAATAACTACCTCCCATGCAGAATGATGATGCTTACTTAATGACCAGCTATTCAGAATCTTTTCCATCATAACATTTATAGAACAACCCTATGGTGTATTTTCAACACATTTTTCAAGAGCAACACTACTAAGGTTGCTTCTCTCATTAGCGTTCCTGGAGTTAAGATTAATATAGTATCTGGAGCAAGAAATAAATGTCTCCTGGAAAAAGGCACTAGATCTTGCTGATGTCTATGTGAATAAATTCAACAGTTTCTAGTAAATGAGTGAAGTAGGTTCTAGTTAGTTTATATAAAATTCAATTTCTTTAATTTCAGAACAGATATATTTTTGAGTTTTAATTATTATTGTTTGAGTAATGGATTTATCTTAAAGTATTTCTTAGAGTTCTGCTATACATAAAAGACTTGTTAGGTTAAAAATATCGATTCAAAATTCTCAGCTCATGATTTGTGCAGATCTGACTAGGCAGATCCATAAGTTAGACAAATTATAAGTGCTAAACAGCTACTATTACACAGGATTTGAAGTGGGAAAACATATAGCCAGGTTTAACAGTAAAAATAACCCAGAAATCATCATTCCTCATCATGGAATCTTGAGGATGAGCGAGCAAGGGAAAAATATTGCTTGTTCTTTATAAAATAATTCACATCTGATTTATTCTGAAAGTATATGAATTTAAACAGTGAAAGATGCCCACAACCACCAGGATGTAAAAAAGGAAATATGCTGTACTAAGCTGGGTATAAATGTGTATTGGTTCATGTGCAGTTTAACAAATAGACATGCGAACTGCAATACTCATAAATCTGAGAAGAGGCCTTTGGGTCTCCAAATAAGCTCCACTTTTATATCTTCTCTGATGAAATATATTCTGGTTAACAAAAATATGATAGAACTGGAGGCTGAGGATATTTTTTTTTGCCACAGAGAAAATTGATCAAGCTGCTTAGATTAATTTAGAATTGTTTGTTAGAAATGCAGAATGACAATTACACTGTAGAAACTCTGAAATATATATTTTTGTCTCAGACATGAACAACATATAACAGGGCTATGATGAGGATAGAACATAGAGTGTTTAATTCACAATATACATTTCTGGGCCAATTCACAACAAAATTTTACATGAAGTTAATATACATAGTAAAATTTTTTATTATATATAAATTGCTATTTTCTCTCCTCTCAGATATATCTTTACCTGTAAATACAGCACAAAAACACATATACTACCACCACCTAATTAAAAATGCAAAACCTATCAAATTAAATAAAAAATAATTCCCAATTTCATGACAAAACTGACTAGTTTTATAATGCCTTTTCAAAAGTCCTTGTTCTGTATCTTACATAATTGTGAACATGTAGTGTTCTAATGCATTTGTCCCAGAAAAATCTTATGTCAATCAAAAGCATCTGAGGGAAATTGCTTTCTCAGTGTCACTTATTACCTAGGTCTTTGTGAGCTATAGATTGTTCTCAGCTTCTTGCTTACTGGAGAAAAAAATTATTTCATGTGATCTGTAAAAATACAGTCTAAGCCCCGCTTAATTCCCCAGTGATACTAGGTAAATAAAACACGTTAATTCCTTGGTTTGATTTGACCATGGCTGTCTTCAGAAAACCCGAGTTCTCAGCTGGCCATAAATTTCCATAAATCAAATCATTGCTTTCCTAAATTTGTCCTTTTGTTCCTCTCAAGGACCCAATCAGGAAGTTCAAAGAACTCTAGGAAACAACCTTTTCAAAGTTTATTGTTCTATCAGACAATTTTCAGTTTCCCAATAAGAGCAGACTGAAACTTCTAATAAATACTCAGGATATTAATTTTTTGGAAATATTCATTATAAAGGGTCTGAGGAAAGCATCTGTAGAAGTCAAGTGATTTGACTTCTACAGATGGGGGATGAATTAGATATTAGATTTTCACATAGGGAACCAAAAATCCCCAACACCTTGTTAAAAGAAGAGAAATTACTTTTGATTAATTTTTTAAATGCAAAATAAGAGCTTCTGAATAAAAATGTGAATTTGGCCAATTTTTGTGGTATAATCTTGAAGGATACTTCCTTTAAGTAAAATAGAGATTGAAACTGACAGAAAAATATTCAAGTCTTATAATCATTCCAAAATTTTCCTATTTAATAAAAGTACTCATTAGATTGAATGAGGTTGGTAGAGGTTGTCATTGTTACTGTTCAGTTTCTTAATACTGTATGAACAAGCTTAGATTTAAATTAATGAAAACTTGTTGAGAACTAACAAACAAATCTTGTGAAACACCAGAAAATATTAAATATATTGAAAAAACTGATTTCCAACTTTTAATATTTGAACAACAATATTTTCCTCTTGTAATCATATAAACCTAAAAGGTAAATAATGTAACTCACTCTGCCCTACCATCCTTTATTCCAAAAAATAATCAGATTTGAAATTATATCCTATGTATATTTTAATTTTGCCAAATGGGATGAAGTACTTATTTGTCTACTTCTAATAAACAGACTCTCTTTCCTTTTTGTCCTCTTTTCATAACCACGAGGAAAATGAGTCACTACACTGAAATGAGTAGAGTCATGTACAAAATTAAGTCTTTCATTGTCTTCAATCATAATGCAATCACTGTGCAATCCTTGTGCATAATACTGCAAGACTAAGAAATGCTCTTCTGCTCCAAATGGCTAATTATTAAAAGCTTTGGATGAAGTAGGATTCAATAAATATTTTTTGTTTTGTTCTTCAGAATGTTATGTTTTACATTTGTAATTCAATCTCCCTATGAATTTTGAGAAACTATTTCAATTCCACTGATTAAAATTATTCTATCTATTGAAAATAAATATTTTAAACAAAATATGTGGATTTATATAAAAGCAATGCACTGCCAAATCCTCTATCATATATGTGCATTTAATCATAATCATATATGCATACATGCACACACTTAGACATCTGCTTGCATGTAGTGGTAGTGGTTTAATAATTTCATTAAACATTTATTCTCTGTCCTCTTCAATCCCATTTCTAATAACAGAGAGGGAAATCAACCCTTAAATATGTGACTTACTTTACCCATCATGGACTATGACTTAGCACCCAGAACAGAAACAAATCCACAAAATTACAGGGCTGAAACACATGTTGTATGAGTAGAGTCTGAGAAAAATTGGTTTATTCAACCTTAAGAAGAAAAGGTTAAAGAAGGATCTTATTGCAGTATCCATGTTCTAAGTTGAAAGGTCGACCAGAAACAGACCAAACAGTTCTGAAGTGTACAGTAAAAGGGAAAGAGACAACAGACACAAGCCACAGGGGAAGAAATTCTCATCAGGTGTTAAAAAACAATGTTTTACTGTGAGGATTATTAAGAGTGGAGCATGTGCCAAGAGGACTGTCATGCTGGATGATACTCAAACCTGACAAAAGACAATCCTGCACAACTTCTTCAACACTTGGCCCTTATTTCAGCAAGGAATTGGACCTTCACAGGTCACTCATGACATAAATTATTCATTCACTCTTGTAACTAAGTCAATAAGAGGAAATATCATTACTAATACTTCTAAGGATAAAATGTCCTTTTCCTTGTTAACATATTATTATTATTATAGATTGACTTGGTTTTTAAAAAATTTTTATCAATCCTAATTTGAATTAGGCATCCAATATGCTTTCCTGTTTCTGCAATAATTTATGCATAGTTTTAAAATGTTTAGTTTGTAAAGACTCCACAGCTTCATGAACAACAAGAAAAATACTATCTTTAAAGCAATAAGCAAGGGGTTTCCTGTCTGACAGAATTATTGTTAGAATAATAATATTGGTGAGTATGAGGCCCTATGCGTGCTTTGACAATTTAACTTACAAAGTTAGATTATGCTCATTCTACATTCTGGCAGTTACACTTCCTACAAATCACAAAGGAATAGAAATTCCTCAAAATCAAAAGTGATGTCAGCATATTAGAAAGAGTATAGAAGATACTCTTGGAGGCATTTTAGTTACCCAGTCTGAATTGGTACCTAAACTGCATTTAATGCTCACTGACATGTCTCACAGTGCTGTCTGGCTTCAAGCAGCTGACCAAAAAAGTAAAGATTCTCCTACAAGTTCTGTGTCTTTTAGTCCTGTAGGGTTTGTACAGAAAACTTATTTGAAGGCAAGGTATTGCACATTTTGGCTGAGAGAACTGGGCTATTTCTTAAATTACTGCAATAAAATCTTTCCAATTTTATTGCTGAATTGCAAGAAATTAATTTCACTCTTACATCAGATGTGGTTAAAGTGCAGGCATGAAGTATATCACATTCATTTCTAGCAGATTAGACTTCTGTTATAGTCTTGACCAGCAACTGTCATAAACTGTGAACTCTTGCTACTGAAATTTCAGACCCACTAGGAGGTAAAAATTACCATTATGCTCACCATATTAAACTATTTATTTATTATAACCAAACACCAATTGTTATTTTAACTGTTGTCTCACTGGTTCCATATGCCAATTTAATTTTTGTTTTAATCCCTATAAGCCTTCAACATTTTCAAAAGCCAAACTTGACACCTTTGCAATCACAGAGGGTCCACTAGAAAGAAAGCAGATGGTTTTCAATTAACTTAATACTTTACATCCTGTTTGTTTTAATAGTTTTGTCAGTGGGTAAAGAAATCTGTCTCATGATAGTACATATGAAAACAAATCAAAGTAATGTTTTGCTTATCCTAATAAACACAAGTAATATTCCTTTAGTATCAATCTTTTTTTCTCCTTTTTACATTAATTAGCATAGTCCTGATTCAAACACTAGTCTTATTTGCCACATGTGTTTAACATATATCAGTTATCATCAAAGAAATAATCTTTAATTACTTCTACTGATACGTATTTACAGTCAATACAACTGGAAAAAAGTCAGATATAACAATTCATTCATCCTTTTCAACTTTAGCTTGATATGTTTAAAACTCCTCTTTAAAATAAATTTTTTTTTTTTACATTCTAAAACTGTCAGTATATCTTGAAATAACACCCAGTATGTAAAATTTTAAAAAGGTACAAATTTTATTTTGGCCGAAAAATGCATTTTATTAAGAAAATGGGTGAAGAAAAGAAGTAAAGTGATTATATTTTTGTGGACCTAGAAAAACTGTATTTCAGACTATTCAATTAGACCAGAAAACTAAAAAAGGTCAGTATTTGCATTATAGAAATCATCTTCATAGCAAAATACATGCACAGGCAGAACCACAACATGACTTGCTCCTTGCTGCTGAAACCTGAATAATTGCACAACTTTTCCAATCTTTTAGATACATTCCCCATGATTTTATGTGACATTATAGTCATTATCCTATATTGGGTAACACGACTCATCATTTTTTCAACACTTTTTGCAGGCACTTTGAAATATCAGAACCATATTATGTCTAAAAAGAAAGCAGCTGAGTAAAATTACAGTCAATATCCAGTTAAGGTATACTTTCTGCTTCTTCAGTAAAGAGGGTTTGCAGAACATCCCTTGTCTGATATTGTAGTTACTTTGACATTTCATTACTGGTTTCCTCATTTTTTTTATTCCTTAAAAGTTAGCAAATATGTTTGTGATACTTATGCTTCTTAGAGCTAAATAATAATAATGATAATAAACCCTTAAAGCTATTAATACAAAGAATATTAATTTAGAAAAATTAGACTTTCAGGTGGTTTTAAAGATGAAACAATTACTTAATGTCCAAACCTATGCAATAGGAGGTCACCCATGCCCACAAGATTCACTTTTACAAGAGTTCACCAGTTATGTTCCAGAAAAAAGAAGAAATAAACAAATTCCTAAAGGAGAAATTTCACCTGTTTCTGTGTATCTTTCTTGGGAGAGTACTGGTTTCAAACTGTTAAGACTCTTAGAAAATGTGATCTTATATAAGAGAGATATGGCATCTTTCTGGTGAATTTCCAGGCTGTAATACTTTAAATAATGTAGAAATATTTTTTAACAATTTATTTCATCATGCAGTATAACAGCTCACTTCCAAGCAAAGAATACTACTTACTTTTATCTAAAGGCATTGAGAATACTGGAAAATATCAATGGTTATAAGAAGGTCTGAATAAAAAAACTGAGATGTGAGACATGGACCGGGTCCACCGCATTTGAAGTATTTCCTGCTGCAAGCACATTTTAGAAATATGAGGATATTAGAGATACTTTACTACAACACTGAAAAATCTCACATCTTCATCACAGTGCAGAATTTTGGTCCTGACCCAAGTTTCTATATATTTAGAGCATCACAAATAATAGTTTTGCATTCATGAAAAGGGACTGTCAAGGTACAAATTAGTCTCACATAAAAACCAGCACAACAAACCTCCATCTCAAACAGTGAGGAAATTGAGACTTAGTCATTACTAAGGAAAGGAGAATCTGCTCTTTAGATCACAAAAAGAGCTGTGGGTGCAGAGATTTCACTGAATGATTAGTGTCAATGAAATAATGAGATATTGTATTGAAAGATTAGTCTGTGGCTTTTTTGCTTCAGGGCATATGAAGAATGTCTGCCTCCATTGGCACAAGGCAAATATTTTTAAGCATTACTAGATTATGAAAATCAACATTCATTACTCTAAAATTACATGTCTACTTACTAAAATGGCTGTTTCATTTATTGTTATTTGCACTTCCCTAATATTCAGAGATCCCATTCATATTACAATGTCAGTACCCAGGAACAGTGAAAAGGCTATCATCCTTTTACCAAAGAGTCTAAGAAATAACAAAGAATGAAAGGTTAGAGAAAAGTACATGGAAAAGTATGGAGTATAGAGACTTAATGGTGGTGTGGCCATGCAGTGTAAAAGGATGCAGGTGCAATTCTAGCCTTTTTCTACAGGCCCCTATAGCCAAAGCCAAATCATGTAAGTGTTATTAAAACCTTCACAGTAGTCTATATATGATAATGACAATAGGTGGTTATTAGCTCATCAAAGAACTAACTGCATACCCAGTTCTCATTTGTGTGGTGTCTAAAATCATGTGATAAAATGCAGATGTGTCTGATTTTTTCTCTTACTGTAAATTCACCCAGTTCTTCACTCTCATGAACATTCATCCAGTAACATTTTGAGGGTGTTTGAGGTATAAGTAATTTAAAATGGTATGCCCTACAAGTGGAAGAATGGAACAATGGAGTAGGACCAATGTACTAAAAGGTCACTCAAAAAATAATTATGAAAGTATTTTTTCCTTATGAAATTCATAGCACAAATAGCATGCTGTTTTTATTCTTGGTTGTTTCAATGACGTACATTAGTTAGTTCAGACTTTTGGACCAAAATATGCATCTCTAATTTGTAATTAAATGTTAGAGATGTAAATATGTGTTTCCTCATGTTTGCATAACATGGAAAATTCATATGGCATCAAACATTAAGTTTTAATTACATCCTAGTTAAGAAAAATCAAGTCTGGCTTTAAAAGCAAACCAAACAACCAACCAAACAAAACCCACTAATCCTCTTCAAATATTTGTATGTTAAAGAGGGTCTTACTTTTCCTGAAAACTCTGTTAATTGAAACTAGTTGCCAAATGTCAGAAAGAAAAGCAGTGAAATGCCACTCCCAGTAAAATCCCAAATTAACAACCTATTCAATTATATAATATTTCTGTCTTTGATTAAAAATATTAATATTTTGATTTGATGAAACATTAATCATTTTGCCACTACCATGACTGTATCTGCCCCAGAGCTTGTTAATTATTTTTTCAAGTCAACGAGCTTTGCTGTTCATTTTTCAACCTTGCTTCTGTTGTATAATTCAAATGACAAGTGATTTTTTAAAGTATACAACATTTCACTTGCAGAAAGTGTGTTGTCCTGACCTTAAGAGTAAGGGAAAACACAAGATTTTAGATACTCACAGTTGAAAGGAAGAAAAAAAATCAGAGGGTCCTTGAAAACTTACAAAGTTTTGTTAGTAAATTCCACACTTGGTGTGGAAATTGACACAAACTAGCTCCTGATCTCCTGGAATAAGCACATGGCAGTGGGATTTGGATAAAGGGGTAGACTGAAAGGGACAGGGGGAGACAGAGAGAGGTTAAAGAAAGGAAGTGGCGGAAGTGGCGGAAGTGGCGGAAGTGGCGGAAGTGGCGGAAGGAAGGAGGGAAGGAAGGAAGGAAGGAAGGAAGGAAGGAAGGAAGGAAGGAAGGAAGGAAGGAAGGAAGGAAGGAAGGAAGGAAGGAAGGAAGGAAGGAAGGAAGGAAGGAAGGAAGGAAGGAAGGAAGGAAGGAAGGAAGGAAGGAAGGAAGGAAGGAAGGAAGGAAGGAAGGAAGGAAGGAAGGAAGGAAGGAAGGAAGGAAGGAAGGAAGGAAGGAAGGAAGGAAGGAAGGAAGGAAGGAAGGAAGGAAGGAAGGAAGGAAGGAAGGAAGGAAGGAAGGAAGGAAGGAAGGAAGGAAGGAAGGAAGGAAGGAAGGAAGGAAGGAAGGAAGGAAGGAAGGAAGGAAGGAAGGAAGGAAGGAATAGAAATTTCCAATAATCACCACTGTTCTGCCTCCAGTGTCATCCCCTGATGAGAAGCGCATGGTGTTGCGGTTATATGTATGCCCAAGCCTTGTGGGGACACCTTTTTCTAGGTAAATTTTCTCTGCCCTGGAGACAAGTGTCTCACTTTCTATACAGATTCATTATCATGCACTGTCAAATCTTTTCAGCCTTTCCAGAAATGGGTTCAAGGTCTTCATAAGCCTTTGATAGTCCATGCCTGCTCATTGGCCTAATTTCTGCACTTTCAGTGTACTGTGTTAGGCTTATCTTGTCCTGGAAAGGTGCTGCCTTACATGTGTGGCCGACATCTCCAGCCACATCCTGTAATTTCTCACAATTTGTTGTTATTGACAATCTTTGGCTGTTATTGCCAAGGATTCTTGGCTGACTCCACAGCCATCCAAATATCAGTGATTGAGACATATATATTAGCCCCCTTATCTTCTAGGTTTATACAAAAAGCTAGTCAAAATCTTGGAATTCTGTGAGAATTTGGGGAGGAAGGAGCAAGAAGGTGATAACTCTTGCAGTGTTGCTGGTGTTAATCCCTTAGCATGTCTTAGATTTTCATGGCTAACCAGATATTGGAAGTCATGCAAGAAGTGAGCAAGAGGTAGGATCACACAGAATTTATTGACATATAAGACATTCTGGTGTTGTTCATATAGGTCACTGATCTTCTGCAGCATTATCCTATCTTGGTGTCATAATATTTCTGTCTTTGATTAAAAATATTAATATTTTGATTTGATGAAACATTTGTTTCATCAAATTAAAATCCCACTGCCATGTGCTTATTCCAGGAGATCAGGAACTAGTTTGTGTCAATTTCCACGCCAAGTGTGGAATTTACTAACAAAACTTTGTAAGTTTTCAAGGACCCTCTGATTTTTTTTTTCATCATTTGATGAAACATTATGTCATGTTTCTAAAGGAAGACTATCTGTATCAAAAGCGAGAAACCACTAGGTTTCAATAAACAGGATCGTAACAAGTGGCATTCCCTTTCCACAGTGTGGATATCTTGTTCAATTTTGTTAGATAGGTCCAAAAGTTCCACAGTCAAGGGGCAGCCTCTGCAATTTCCTTGTGAATACTAGAGAAGTTGTTGTTAATTATACAGCTGCTACTGTGTTAATTATACAGCAGCTATTTGGATGTTTCTGAAGGAAGAATTTAAGAAAAGGTAGGATAAGTAGAAAGCTGCTTAGTTATAAAAACAATATATTTTTCAGAAAAAAAATTCTTGCGAATGTAACATCTGTCAAAGGGCCAAAATCCCTATTCCTAAAATCAATGCTTAAACTATGATCACAAGCAGCATTACAAGTGTTTAAAGGGCTTTTTTCCCAGCTCTGATCATTACTCCTCTCTGGAGGGCCCAATGCATCTTCTAGTACACTTAAGAAGATAAAAGAGAGAATGATTTATTCTATACACAGCTGTTAAATGAGACCCTTTGATTCTAGTTTGAAGCAATCTCAGAGGAAATAGCTTTCTTTTATTTTCTTCCTTGTGTGCAACAATGTTTATAGTTTTCCCAGCTGTGGCTGAGAGGTTGTTCTATGAAACTTTCTGACCTTCTGTGATAATAAATACTTTGCTGATGTATCTCTGTGGTTTGCCATTGTGGTTGCAGCTCACTTATTTGTCCTCTTTTGTGTCTTGTATTTTAACATACCATTCAGAGCTCATGTGCACCAACTCCTTTGTGTAACCAGGCTACATTATATGCAACTTTTGTTTTTAAGACAATGTTGAATTTTTCCGCTCACAGGTATACTCTTTCATTTTGAAACCTCTGCCATCTCCTTCCAGAGAATACATTGTAGATCCACTTCATATATAATTTATCATAGAACCACTTATTTAGTCCTTTTTTGCTTCCTTTCAGTTAGCATCTATCTTTGACCCTCACAGAGGATAATAAATATCTTATCTTTCCCTTTTCTCCTTATCCAGCTGACTTTTCCTTATATATGTCTCATACTTCTCAGTATATTTTGTCCAAATCTCTTACAGGTTACTTTTTTGTTTTGTTTTGCTGTGGTTGTTAGATTTGGTTTTTTTTGAGTGACTGCCATTTTCAGTTATTGTCTAACATTTTAGTCTAATACTGGTAGAAATTAGAATAGCCTTTCATTTGAGGTACTGTATTAAAGGAACAATGTGACAATTGACCTTTAATGCCCACTAGAATATTTACTGGCTCTGTACTCTAAATCTCAATTCTTTTCATCATCTCAGTAGTTATTTAATTAGAAAGTAATAATGTGTATTTTTTTATACATATGTGTTTGTGTGCCTGTGTGTATCAATTTACACAGATTGGTGTGGGGAGAAATGAAGAAACATTAATACATGGTGACATTTTCAATTGTGTCTTTTAGGTGTGAACTTTTTCCCGAGCTGAAAATCTGAAAGAGTAATTTAATCCTGGCTAAATGTTACCCATTTCTCAGAAGCAGAAAAAACTATGTTCAGTACCATATAGGAAATTGCATCTTTTTTTTTTGCTTGGTTGGTTGAGGTTTTTTTTTACAACCATTCCTACAATAGTTTTTCAGAAAAAAAAAAAAATCTAGGAATGTTTGGAATAATAATTAAGAGTAAGATATTTTTCCTTAAGTAAAAATACTGATTGTCCCTAAATGTTTATATATTTCAGAAATTTATTTTGAAATCCCTGCACATTTTCAAAAAAAGTCTTATTTCTCTCATAATTCATTAACTTTATTTTTAGAAGTATTTTAAATGTTAACATATAACAGTGTAATGTAATGTGTGCAGTACTTGTTATGTATACAGAATGATACTTATGTGCAAGTATATTCTATCTAATATCAACAAAACACACACTATATATTAATAATACTTAAAATTAATTCATAAAACATATAATTATACAAATATATATGTTCATGTATGTGTATGTATGTATATTGATTTATAATATATATCATTTCCTAATACATATAACACCTGTCCTGTCTGTAAAACAAAACTTATGATTCAGGAGCAATGGACTCTGGGCATGTGTTTGTGTTCCTATGTATTTTATTGGGTACCTGTAGTGCTGCCTCTGATTCTCCATCATTGGCTTGCCCTATTCAGGCAGCTCTCTGTCTCCCTAAGTCCTCATCTGTGCAGCTCCTCTCACTGTGTCAGTTTTTCCCTCTATTTTCCAATGTCGGTTTAGTTAAAGAACTGAATGTTCATTCATGTGTGGTCCACACTTCTAAAGGCATAGGCATTTTCTTAGCAGTTTGAGTGAATTCCTTAGAAAACTGAAGCAGAGAAGAACACAATCTGTGACTGAAAAAGCAACAAATATAAGATACTTGATAGTCATTCTCTTTAAATTTCATATAAATTTAGGAAGGATTTTGAAAATACTTTTAAAGATTTTAATATTTTTAATAAAGTAATGTGAAAGTGATTTTAAAAGGCAGGTTTAGTTTTATTGAAAAAGAGTCTAATAACACAAAATAGATATCTTGAAAATTGACAGCATAGAAGGATTCAGCTAAAACAGCAACATTTTTGTGGGTGCCTTTTTTTGCATCAAGGTGATGGCTAGGTATAGAAGTAGCAAGTTCACAACTTCTTCATACCTGTATAGCAGTTACCTGTGTATGTTTTCCACTTCTTTACAAAACAACGTTTCAGAAGAGCACTCCAGCAATGACGTACCTCTCAAAGATATTTTACAAGCAAGAGATTTAATGAATTTAATTTGGTCCCTTTAGTAAGTAGAAAAGAGGTTTCAGGCAAGGTGTGAGCAGCCGCTACAAGCAAGTGCATGAGGAACAAATTTCTCACAGCTTTTTAATCTCAGAGAAGTGGACACAATAAGCTCCGCTGCCTGGAAGATGAAACTAGGGGATGAAAATTCAAGTATGGACAAGAATGTTTTCCAGTTTATCATTGTAACAGCTTATCTGTGAACCTGCTAGGCTCTCCATTGCCCAAGGCTTTAAACTGAGACTAGTTGTCATTAGAAAAGTGCAAGAGTTCAAATGATGGGTGTTTAAGAGGCACATTACTAGCCTGAATAACACATGCATCATACTAATGACCATATTCCTACACATCCTTAAAAATATATGACATGCAAGAAGACATATAAGGAAAGAAGCTGCTATAATTAAATTAGTTCATATATCTGTCAACTTAATGGCAGAATATTTATATGTAAATACAGGAATGCTAGTAATGCAACTTAATGGTCTGCAAACTTTAAACAGACAGGCAAAATATTTATCCTTATTTACCCGTCTCCAAAATGTGTAAGTCATTAAAAACATGGATTTAAAACAGCTCTAATATACACAAAACTTGGAGCAAAACATGGACAAAAGGTGTATTAGTTATAACAAATTTCTTTCACAGTAATCCAAAATTCTTTCAAGAGATCTATAAGTGATTGAAATAAATAAGTCTCCTTTCAAAACAGTACAAATCTGACATGTTTTGTCAGAAAAATCCTGCAGTGAAATACATGCCACCTTGAAGTCAGTGATGAAATCAAGCTTTTGAATTTATTACCCAAAGCCTTTCTTCTTGAACAAGCCCCATGCAAGGTCTTCATGGACTTAAATTGTAATGCTGCCGCAGCTGTTTCTTCCTTATTATGTATGCTTATTTTTCTACAGTGTAAAAAACTAATTTTTTGGGAAGTAGAGGAAGGAAAAAGGTGGATCTCTCTGTTTTTGTTTTGAGTTTTGATTTTGAGATAATCTCCTTACAAATAACAGTGCTATTCTTATTGTTAGGGAGCTAGAAGTTATGCACACTTTTCAGTAAATTATTTGGGTATGTATTTAATTTGAAACATTCATCCTCATTTAATTGTTGGATTATTTGCACATTTTATACAGCTAAATATAGCTAAACACATTTGATTTTAACAGAAAAATGCAGACTGATGGAGATAATTAAACTGGAGAGACAGAAATTACACTAAGGACAAATATCCAAGTTTTCTAATAGTCAAAATTCTTATCTAAGTTCCTTATTTCTGAGTTTGTTAATTTTTTAACTGAACACTATTCAAGGTAAATCAATAGTCTCAGCACCATTTTTTGTACTTAGGATGACCTGGCACCAGTACCTGAAGCTGACAGCCAAAATCTGCTGCTTCAAATCGTTCCTCTGCCTCCAGAGAATCAGCTGGAACAGAAGAACAGCTCACAGGGCTGTGGACAGGCTCTTCTTGTGGGCACCAGAAAACTGTGCTGGGGGCTCCCTCTTGCCCATCTGCCTGTGACACAAATCCCCAGAGCCTCCAGAGACAGATCCTGTTTTAGAAAGTTAGAGTGTAAATGGGCAAGAATTGGTCTAGTCTGCCAGTTGCCAAAGAACCGAGCAACTCAATGGAGGAGGCCAGATGGCCCCATTCCTCACCACCATACTGAGCTTCCTATTTAATTAGAAAATTTATATTTGAGCAATTCCATATGGAATTCTTACAAACTTGCAGATAAAGCTATGCAGGTGTGCACCAGCTTAGACAGGCTCAGAGCTTAAATCAAGCAGGGATATTGTGATGAGATAAGACAAATTAGGGAAAATAAGCACTAGGAGAGTAATAAAGTGTACAAGATTGCACGGAACTCTGTAAAATGTTATTTCTTCAGATTTAAAAGCTTAAATATATATTTAATATTTGCAATCACAAATGAAACCCAAAGTCTCTTTAAAATACCTTTTTAAAAATAAGTTCTCTTTGTTTAAACTCAATAGGAATAGATAATCAGAGCAATTACAAATCTAGTGTGAACAGGTGGTACTTAACTAGAAACTATAATAACTTTTAATATAAAGACACGGGGTCTTATCATCTGATTTAAATATCACAATGAGATTTATCTCTATGATGATGGAATTAATATTAAATTATATAGGCTCATTATTTCAGCTCATGTAATGAAAACTTTTCTTTATTACAAAACTATTAAATGTAATTCCATTTAATTTGCCTGACTGGTAATGTCTTCCCACAGGACACTCTAAACAAAGGCTAGAAAATCAAATCAGTTTTATGCTAGCTTATAGCTGAGAAATCCCTTTACACACAGAGTTACATTTATGCCTAAAAATGTTGGAATTGAAGAAAAATATTGCCAAACTAATAAATAAATTAAATAAAAGGTGCAGAATCTTGCACAAATGCAAAACAGCTATCAAGATATCAGAGCATCTCAAAATGAATTACAGAAATGTTAGGGTCACTTTAAAAGAAAGTCAGTCCGAAAGACTTATAATCTGTTGTAGATTCTTTACATCTGCTTTTCAACAGTTTGCATGCCTGAACGCCTGACCAGTGTGGAGATACAACCTCATCAAAATAGCTAGCCTTTTTCTTAAAGCCAAATTAAAGAGGATATTCTGAAGTTTTATAATTTCACTTTTTTTTTTTCAGTCCACCACATAGGGACTAATGCACTAAATAAATGCAAGAAGTAGCCAATTCACATCTGTACCCAACTTTGTACTTTGGCAGCACTGGGCATCTGTTTGTTTCTCTGACCAAAACAGGGGGAGAAAAAAATGAGTGACTGGAGTTCAGAAATCAGATAAGACATTTACCTATTCTTTTACACTCCAAAGGAAACATAAGAACAGTAGACGTTTTAAAACTGAATTCTGAATATAACAAAAAATGACACAGAGTGATGGAATTGGATCTCATCACTACCAAAAGAAAAGTTTTCGCAACTTAAGCAGATATTTGATGTTATTTTTATTTATGGAGGCAATACAATTTTGCTAGAGGACAACATTTCCTTATGGAAATCCATGAGGATTTACTGGTATATGTGCAAATAATTTAATTTTAACTCATACTGATTAATGGAGTTATAAAAGCTTTTCAACATGACAAGACTCAAAAGAGTGGAAGAAAATTAAAATACAATTTATCTGGGGGCTTTGCATGTGAAATTAAATCAAAATGCATGTTTCTTTGTATAATAATTAAATGAAAATATTTAGAATTTAAAGATTGAGTCTTTAAGATATTTTTATAGAAAATAAGAACTAAGATTCACAAGATTTTCTCTAATTCATCATCAAGTACTGTTCACATTATACCAACTACCCTAAGAAAAATTCCTAATACATATATTGATAGTATGATTAAACTGAAAAAGAAAATCTTATTTGCCTTCAATATCTGAATTCTCTGCAGAAAAAACTGTGTTTTGAGAAGCTTATTTCTCCTTCCCTTAAGAATATACTCCTTTGAGAATGTTTGGAGCACTAGTTACTGTTGAATTTACATGCTTGAAATTTGTCTTAAAAATCCATTTTTCCACTGAATTATTTATTTCTACCACACACTATTATTTTTAATACTGTAAAATATTCATCAAAAGTTCTATTCTTTCATATAAAGTTCTGTTTAGAGAATATCAATGGAAGTTTGTTTATAGCCTGCAAGAGTTTAGCAAGTGATTTGAGACGGGGAAAACCCAATCCTTCTGGCACAAGAACACCACGATATTTTGCACTAGGTACAATATATCTAGCTAATAGTCAAACAGTACACTCTGGAGAAGGCACTCCTAAATGCACCTGTGCTATGGGAATGGATGCACTGTTCCATTAAGGTTTGTCTTGCCTTCTTTCTGAGGTATTTAGGATTGATTTGTTTTGAATATTCTAGATAAAAGGAAGACTGAACAATAAATTTATCTGATACACTTGTTTGCATGACTTATTTTGGAGGCTGCCTCAGTTACTTTGTTTAAATGCAGGATAAAATGAATACTTGAGAGAAAAAAATATGTTTGCCATTATATAAAAACACAAATATGAGTCTTACTGACACTCTACAGAGAGATCAAGCCTTTTTTCCTGTCTTCTGTTTTGTTCAAATTTTTTAAATTATATGTAAATTCCTTGACCCATTCTTTTTCTCTCTGAATCTGGAAGAAGAGTGGTTTTTTTTATTTCTCTAATACATTTCTTTTCATTAACCCTGATGGTTTTGGTTTTCTAACTTAGGAGTGGATTTGTTGACAATGATCTGTCCTTAAGATTATATACTATTGTTTAAAATAACTGTTGCAATAATCTAAGTGACACTGACTGTAATATCTTAGTATATTTTCCCTAAAGTCTATGAAGGAGAGACCGCAGAAAGTGCAAAAATAACATTTTATTAGCAGATCTGAAGTTATTTGGTTTCTGATCTTAAACACAACATTCAAATTTCTCTGTGTTTTTCTTTGGCGTCAGTAGAAGGATTTCGAGAAAGATGGTTTATTTGTTTGGGTTTTTTTTCAATGTTTCAGATTTTTTTTATTTCTTCCATTATCCAATATATGGTTTGGTTTGGTTTGGTTTGGTTTGGTTTTGTTTTTAATTAGAGAAATTCTCAATACAACACTGCACAAATGTCTTTTTATTCTTTTCAGTAAGAAAATATAGCAAAACTTATTAGACTATCTATTGTATGATGAAAAGTTGGGAAAATAATTTTCATTGCTTGAAATCAGGGTAACTAGCTACCAAAGGAAATGTGGAATTAATCCATAAGACCGAAATTGAAATAGTGAGGACATAGCTAAAAATATTTATGAAAATTTCTTGGGTTTTCTTTTTCCTTCATTTAATGACAAAATATTTATTTCACAATTTTAATAGAAAGTACAGCAAGTATGATATATTAAATTGCATAATAGAAATCCAGATGTTCTGCATTCATTATAGTCTTAATACTTTTTTTCTCTTCTTGAAGTGTAAAAGTATAAAGGTTGATGGAACCTATATATAAGTTTTTGCAACACTGAAACTAAAAGCTACAGAATGTAATCCGAATCACAATCTAAGAAATTACTGTGTTTTTCAGAATTAACAAGGAATTTGGCATATTCTTACATATAATAATGCCACTTATTCCAAGTTACCATGTTTTAAATAGTAATTAATACCATTCCTATTTCCTCCTTATATTTATTGATATATGTCTGGTAGCATAGTATTTATTTATTTATTTATTTATTTATACTTTTTTAACTATTTCTCTGAATTCCTTTAAGATACAACAATATTATAACTGTAATTTATAGTTACCTGAACATAAGCAAATGTCTTGCTTATGTTATTATTTCTTTCCCTAAAATTAATGTTTCTTGCATAAAGTCCTTTAAGATTCTAAGATCTATGCAACTTTAAAGCTTTCTTAAGAGTGAATTCATTCTTTGGAAGACTTTTTATTGTACAATGTACTTATCACAGATTTGATTCAGCCCATTTTAGGCTATCATTGGTAATAACATTTGCTTAATAAATTTAAAAAGTATTCAACAAACAAAAACATAATTAGACAGTAACATGAAAAGCATATCCTCAAAGTAGTCTTTTGACAACTCATTTACAGAGTGCTTTACATTATCTCCCTGTTCATTAATTTTATTCTCAATAATAAAAATGTAGGTCATCATAAGATATTTGCCTGAGGTAAATTAATTTCTTTTACGTCTCTTGTGAAGAAGTTTTAAATCAGCATTTTCAAACTCCAGAAATCTGAACTGAGCAACAACTTTCTGCAGCATCCTATGAACTACATTTGTGTTTAACAGGTCTCTAAATCAGAGATTTGTGTTCCAGGTTGCTTGCTCCAAACACAAGTGGAGATCCTGCTAAAAGTTAAACCAATTGCATATACTCAAGAGTCCTGGAAAAAAAATTCAGAAATCTAACTCTCGGGAAGAATTGTTTATAAGGAAAGATTCTGGACTATGTGTTTCTAACAGACAAAAAAGAATTAGGTTAACTAAGAAATTTTGGAAAATGTATTTATTTGAAGACATTATAAGAAAGATATAAAATTACAATTAATTACAATATAAGGAAGATATTAAGCTATTTGAAAATGTACAAAGGAGGGCAACAAAGATGATAAAGTGCCTTTAGGGAAAACCACATGCAGAGCTGTTGAGATCTTTTGGTTTGTTCAGCATGAAGAGGAGACTGAGGACCGACCTTGTTGCAGTTACAACTTCCTCATGAGGGGAAGAGGAAGGGCAGACACGGATCTCTGCTTTGTGGTGACCAGTGACAGCACCTGAGGGAATGGCCTGAAGCTGTATTAGGGGTTTCAGCTGGATATCAGAAAAATGTTCAAGCCCCAGAGGGTGTTTGGGCACTGGAATAGCTCCCCAGGGAAGCAGTCAGAGCCCCAGCCGGGCAGAGCTCAAGAAGCATTTTGGAAATGCTCTCAGGTACATGGTGTGACCCTTGGGGTGGGTGCTGTGCAGGCCAGGAGCTGGACTTAATGATCCTTGTGGTGCCTTTGAACTCAGCATACTCTGTGATTCTGTGATTGTATTCAATCTGGTCATCATAATACTTTTCACAGCATTACAGACTACCACGTTTGCTCATATATGGGATAAATGTTAGTATAAAAATACAGAAAATTTGACACTTTTATTTCTTTGAAATCAGAATCAATAGAGACTGTGCCCTTACACTGCTGCTCTTCTACTTCTCACCCACAAGCTTCATATTTATTCACACAATAAAATTGGATTTTAGAATTTACCTCTTGTAATAAAGATAGATTTTTCTGTAAAAGTTATGACTATAACATGGAAACATTTTTTATATAATAATAGGTTATACTTAACTGCAGAGCATAATAGAATCATAGAATCATAAAACCATAGAATAGTTTGGGTTGGAAGGGACCTTTAAAGGTCATCTAGTCCAACACTACTGTCATGGACAGGGACTAGATCAAGTTTCTCAGAGCATCTTCTAACCTGACCTTGAGTGTTTCCAGCAATGGGACATCTGCCATCTCTCTGGGCAACCTCTTCTAGTGTTTAACCACCCTTTTAAGAAAAAATTATTCTTTCTATCTAGCCTGAATCTAGGATCTTTTAGTTCAAAATTATTACTACCATTTCTGTAGGCCCAGCTAAAAAAAATGTCTCCCTTAAAGCCCGCTTTAGAAACTGGAAAATTGCTATATGCTCTCCTTAGAGTCTTCTCCAGGCTGAATGACCAAACATTTAGCACAAGTTTTCACAGAAGAGGTGCTCCAGGACTTCCTATGGGCCCACTCCAACAGATCCATGTTTCTTGCCAACAAAAACATGCACAGGTTCTGCAAAACCTCCAGTACCTCTCTGAGGTCTGTCCATGATACTTGACCCTGAAAACATGAGGTTAATGTGAGAAACCTGACAGGATTTCTGAGATCCCAGCTTTATTCATTGCTATTTCGAAACCAAAAGTGCTTCTTCCTGTATTAAGTATTAATAACATGTAGTTAACTAAATTTTTCAGGAAAAATTACAAGATAATACAAGATTTAGATTAGATATTAGGAAGAAATTCTTTACTGGAGGGGGCTTGGGTGGTGAGGCAAAGGAACAAGTTGCCCAGAGAAGTTGTGGAGGTGTTTAACGACAGGCAGGATAGGGTCTAAAAGATCTGGTTTAGTGGAAGGTCTTCATGGCAGGTGGGTTGGAACAGGATGATCTTTAAGGTCCTTTCCAAAAAAAACTGTTCTATGATTTTATCATTTTATGATTGTTTTGAGGCTGTAATGAAGACAAGGTCAATGAGAAAATAAACCAATTTCTTTTGATTGCTTGCTGTCTATAACTTAAGCTAGTTCTGCTCTTAGATGTTCAAAACAACATTATTTTTATTTCTTTAGGGATTCAGGACTAACATATACATGAAAATGTGAACATGTATGAAATCTTTAAAAGATGCTCTGCACTTTTGAGCAAGATAAAAATAAGTGACTCTCATTTTTTATGAGAAAAAATTTTTTCCACAGTACATAATCATGTGAAAAAGTTTTCAGAACAGTACTTTTCTATAAAAGTGATACCAGTACATTCTTTTGCATGATAAAGTAAATTCTCAATTTTGAAGACAATGGTTCAATGCCTCTCTTAGGCAAGACAATGGGAAACACAAAAGAATTCTTAAGCCACGATTCCTCTGAAAGAAAAGCAATTTCTTCTAGAAAACTCCTGACTGTTGTTCTAGATTTTTTCATTACTTGCTTTAAAATGATCCAGCTGCCAAGAAATCTTCATTTCAAAGCCTCTTCTACATTTTCAGAAAGTGCTAAGAAAAATGTCTCAGTAGCCAAAGTTAATTTGTTTTATACTTTTTTGTAAGTTTCCTTTCTTTTTCTCTGTTACTGCTACTGTTATCCTAAACTGTTATTTAATTTCGTGCTCACAGAATCACTTTACACCATCAACTGAGCGAATGATCTTGGATTTATCATCACACCTGGGTAAGTCTGTTCAGTGTTGGTCTGGCATGGCTATGTGCCAAGATGGTAGAGAAGAGTCTGTATTGATTACACATCACAGAGGCTTTTCTTTCAGCATAAAAAGGACAAGAGTTCATCTTCATTAAACTTAGGCAAGGTTTTATTGAAAACAAAATATCAGCTTTCTCTTTCATTTGACCACTACTGCAGAAAGCAGTGGAATAAATATGTATAGCCCAGAGAAAGAAGGCTTACGAGAAACACAATGCACGTTACTTCTCAGTACCACAGCCAAGGTTATGCCTATTTTGAGGGAACAGTTAGATGACAGAAGCAGGGACTGCATGATTCTCTATGTAAAGGAAATAGATATAATATAATATAATATAATATAATATAATATAATATAATATAATATAATATAATATAATATAATATAATATAATATAATTAGCTTTAAAGACTTTTTCAAAGAAGCACATACTATATTTTAATTATATTATTTTGAGAAAAATTTCAGTTGAAGTGCCAGAAATAAACAGAATTCTAAATATATACAAGGGCATGTTCAACAACATTTGACACCATTACTTAAGAACTGTTGGTAAACTTCATGATGCCTACATGAAGCTTATTTTTATAACAGTTTTGAGATCAGACTCAGCACTGTTTAAATGCTGTCTTGTGCCCAGGCTACTTCAACAAATTGTCTGGCAGGCTCAAACAATTCATTCAATTAGACCTTCATTTTTAAGCCACGTGAGTGGAAGACTCCAAACAATAAATTTCTTGACATTGTGAGATTGTAATTGAAATCATGGAGCAGTGTGAGACTGGATCCCTGCTATCACCCTTCAAAACTTTCCACTCCAAGAACACTTCAGGAGAAAATAGGGAAACAGCTTTCTCTTCCACATAAACAGACCAGAGCAGAAAAAATTTGGTAACTATGGTGGGTTTCATAATTACAGATTTTTTAAAACAACTGGGGACTCAAAAATTGCTGTATTTGATATGCATTGTGGCTACAAATCCTAGTGAACTCAGTGAGCAACAGAAAAAATGCATGAATTGCTTGGGGACTTCAGAGCCAGGACAACCTGAACTGCAAAACTCATGAGAAATGTCAGCTTGTAAATTCTTGAGGCCAGAAGACCTAAACAAGACATAAATAACTGTATTTATGTCTTCTTTCTAAAAACATGACTACACAGTGTGCCTGTGACAGAGATCAGGCTGGAGCCAATGTGGTAAACTCTAGAACTTGGAAACACTGATATTTGCATCAGATTATTAATTAAAACATTCAAAATCTTTACAGAAATTTGAAGCAAATATAAATAATTTGCAGACCTAAGACCAGTTCTTTTCAGCAGCAGCAGATTTAGTCCCAAACAAAACATGCTTTAGCTTGTTTAGTTAGTGGAACATGATTTCACATTTTGTCACAATTTTCTGATATGTGTTTTTGACACCCTTTGCAGTGGATAATACCAGTGTTTTAGACAGTCGCAATGACTCAAGCTCAAACATTTAGGGATGCAAACATAAAAATATATGACCTTTTTTGTAAAAAAAATAATTTTGCTTGGACTTTAAATGGAATCTGAGCACATAAATAACTTGCTACTGGCTTGCTATATTACATGTCAGCTGGTCATTTGAATCTGATTACTCTTGAGAGTTAAAATGGAACAAACTCTCTTTTACACTGCACATTGTAAAATTATTCTTTTACTAGATGGCCCACAATGTTTCCCAGTAGGATAACTGATACAGAAGACATACAGCTTGGTATTCCCATATCTTCATGAACAAGAAAGTTGTAACAAGGGATAAGTGATAGATCAATTTTTTTGTGCAGAAGCTGGGGAGACTCAAGAAGCAGGTGAGTTCAAGGTAAAACACATAAACAGATGTGAATACATCACAGAGATAAGTATTGACAGGAGAAACTAATAGGGTGGAGATTGGCTACAAGGAAAGGAAAAAAAGAAAAATGATAATAGGAAACTGTGGCAATGGTAAAGAGAAACATCTTACAGTAATACGTTATGATAACACATTGGTCATGCTTCCTTTTTCAGAAGTAATGGATACTGAGATTAAAAAGTGGCGTATTACAAATACTAGCAAAAAAAGCTCTAAAAGGCAAGAAGAGACAAGAAGAGAAAGAAATTTTTTTAAATGTGACCACAGATATAATGATTTGACCATGACACACTTGAAATGTGTGTGTTTTCCATACTTTTAGTATAAAGAATTCAGATGTAGGAAGTGTTCTTGTATAGTCTATCCCATGCTGAGCTGAATTGTGCCTCTTTCCTGATCTGAGATGCTGAGCTAAAAAGACTGGAAATAAACCAGGGTGGAATGGAATGGAATAGAATAGGATAGGATAGAATAGAATAGAATAGAATAGAAGACACAATAGTCTAGTCCCACTGCCTGACCTACTCAGGGCTGACCAGAAATTAAAGCACATTATGAAGGGCATTATCCAAATGCCCCCTTTTGAGGCAGTGACAGGCATGGGGCACTAAACACCTCTCTGTGCCACTGTTTGATCACTCTCTCATAGTCCTTTGAGAGAGTCAACAGCACCTCCCAGTTTAGTATAATCAACCAATTTATTAATTGTGCATTCAACTAACACAGAGAAATAAATTAAAAACCTGTTGAACAGAACTGGTCCTAGAATTGAGTCCTGAATAGCTAATGGGGACATGAGAAAAATTGGAAATCAGTATAATTGAACCACAGAGAGTATAAATTGAAATTATATTAAACAAAAAAGGGTCTTTTAAAGGAAGTATAGTCTATTATGCTACCAGGAAAGTATAAAGAAGTGAAAAAAAGAGCAAGGAAACTCAAGAGAACCAGCTTCAGCAGAAAGAGGCAGAAAACCTACTCTTTGTGGCAGCTTGTTTCAGCTTCCACTCACTCCATTGACCATCACCATAGGAGGGAAAAATGTGAAGGAGTCCATGGACAAAGGGGAATATGCCATATGTAGTACAAGAGGAGTTTAGAAAAGCTTTTGATAGAGGGCCTGAGGAAATCTGGCTTCAAAGAACAATTTGAAGTCATCTGGATGTGAACCAGTTTTCTATGAACTGGAAATTGCCTGAAGAGCAAAGCAGAAGAGTAAAAAATATATAAATATCTGTGTTGCCTGGTCTGTGAAAGCAGGACATTTCTGAAGTCTCTTGTGCTATTAAGCTAGGATTGACAACTACAGAAAGAGAAATAATACCAATAAAAGGAGAAGCAGAGGTCAAAAATATCTAACATCGAAGAAGACCACACAGAAAGGTATTCCAAAATGTATCTACTCTAAGAGCAGCAATTAACAGTGATCATTGCACATAAGGTAATGGAGATGTGTTTACAGCAGTGTCAAAATATTAATTTAAAATCATGTCATAGACAGGCAAAGTTTTCTTATATTGTTCTACATATATTCTACATTCTACATATATTTTACATATATTCTACATTCTTACATTGTTCTACCAAGGCAAAAAACCTGGTTACCACTTTTCTCATCCAAACTTAATACATTAAGTACATTCACTAAAGAAAGATGGACAGGATATGAAAAAAACAACTAATCTCCTCCATATTCAAGAATAGAGTATTGGGGCACATGGGTAATAAAAACCAAGCAACAGAGGAAATGGCAGAGAGTCACAGCCTCACACGGTACATTCTTTTTAAGTACACAAAGTTTGACCAAAAAATATGTTGAAAGAAAATTGCAAAGAGCATGTATGTCCTGCCTCCCCAAAAACAGTTCATCAGAGTAAAATATGCTCAATCTGCCTTGTGAGATATAGTCGCTAATAAATGGAATACTTGCAGATCTTTGCAATAAACTGTAAGAAGTCAATCCTTGTATCTGCATAATGAAGTTACTTTATTTTATTACCTTACACTTGGGCCTAGCTGATTCACAGAATTGTGCCAGATTAAAGTTGTGATTTTACATTGATTTAACTAAACCAATGTAAAATTGACAACATTATGTTTTAATGTTTTGTGAACGATTTACTTAGAAAAGTTAACAGGCACAAGTGAAACAAATGCAGACAATCTAAGCTGATTTAAACTATAAGAAAACCCATTTGTTTCTGGCACCACTTCTGCTACCTTTGCTAGATTTGTTCAATCTTTTTCAACTGGCAAATTCAGTGTGTCTTTTACAGTTGTTTTCAAGCTAACAGAATTGTGCCTGTATTGTAAGAAATAATTTTAGTAGTTAAAACTTTCCTCCTCTAAGGTCAATGTTTGTCAAATGCTACACAAAAATATTTTTTTAATGATGATATCACTAGTCCCTCTTGATCACATCAGATGATACCATTCTCATTCTCTTTATTTAATATACTGAACACATAACTTAAGACCAGAATTCTATACATGTTGATTAGAAACTAATTTGTGGTTTGGAAGAAAGTGATTTGTTTCCATATATTAATCTAAATAATAATATTCTCTAATAATTTTTTGTTTATTTGGGCAAATTTCTTTAACTCTGGTTAGCTGTTCTCCAAGTGCAACCCATACTGAAATGAAAAGTGGAATTTCATCATGTATCCAAGATGAAAAAATAATCTTTTCTCAGAGAGTGAAATTAGTGGAAAACTTGCTCTCCTGAGATCTAATCACAGATGACTGGTAATCCACAGAAAACAACATGGGAACTCAGACCAGTACAGCAAACCCTACAAAGAGGACTGGCTACAGAAATTTGAGGACATTTAGCCAGTGTTTTAATATTTTCTTGTATTTTTACATGTTAATGGTTCAATTTGGTTAAATTCTGGGCTCGGAAGTTTTTCAATGTTTTACTAAGGTCATGGCAGACAATTCTTGAGTCCTAGAATCCTTGAGTAAGTGACTTGAATCACAGAGTTTTGTGTGGGTGCTGCTGTTTAGACCTTCATTGCCTTAAGCTCATATTTCAAAGTGGCCAGAAATTAATTTGGTGACACAAAAATTGAATTAATATCTGACTGTGTTCTTACACCTAAATATTCTTGCTCTAAAATATGTGTATCACCCACTTAACGTGCTGCTCTGGATCAACTCTGCTGAAGGATATGCACCATAGAGTCACTCACTCCCTTCCTCCAACAGAATGGAGGAAGAAGAAAGGAGAATAAAAACAAGAAAAATTGGGGGTCAAAGTAAAACAAAACCCCAAACAAACAACATTTTAATAAGTGAATGGTAAGTGGAAGAAGGATTAAAAAGAAGTGATACAAAAGCACACTGTCACAATCTCATTTGGTTAGACAAATGTCCAATGAGTTTCCAAATAAAAAGCAGGTAAACATCCCTTTTTTCCTTTCAGTGTTGCTCATGATAGTATTAAATATCTCTTTAGGCATTTTGGGTAATCAGGTCAGTTTTGTTGCCTCCCTGCACACCCTCTCTCCTCCCAATCTAATCACTGTAGGGGTAGAGTGAAATGCCAAGGAGGCATTTGTAAACACTTCTTAGGTAAAAAATACATGATCATACAAGCCGTTGTGAAGGAAATTAACTCTATTCTAACCAGGTCCAGTATAAATACCTAAATGAACCCTACATTTTTAAATAGGCAACATTGCTTCATTTGCTCTGGAAATAAAAGAACAGTAAATCTAAATTAATACAATATAAAAATAAAATACACTTCCTGTACAATAACTTGCAAATTCTCTCTCCTTTATAGATTATTCACGTAAAGTTACTTTTTCCTCTTTGTTGTAGTAAAAGCCTTTTTTGAAGGAAATTATCAGGTCATATTACCAGTTGATTCTAACACAGTCAAGGCAAATATATTTTCATCTATAACCTAAATATAGCAATGGACAGTCATTTCACTGCTCAAGGTTCTTCATGCAACACCTTCTGGCATTTCCCCTTTCTGTAGTAATATACATTCTGCATATTTTCTTAAGCAGGCATTTCAAAGTAGTGTTCTTTGTATTAAACTGAATATGAATCTTCAGGACACATCCTTTCAAACATTTCAAGTTAAACTAACAATTAAAATTCAGTATTCCCTTATACACCAGATTTATAACTAAGTGATTTTTGCAATCTTTCTTTTGAGTCCATAAGCAGGTTTCACTTTTATGCCTAGGTTTTAAAAATAGTGCAAACCCTGCCTGTAATATTTGACTGGATGAGCTTGCTTCTCCCAGACATAAAACTGCAGTGCACACTGAGCGCACTAATGAGTAAGCAGCTTTATAACAATCTTTCCTTTCAACAGCCCATCTTCACCAGGTTTTATTTTAATTGCTTCATTAAAATATTTCAAAGTCCATCTAAGAATCTCATCTGTTCACCCTTAAAACTTCTTTCAGAAAAAAACTGATTTACTTCCTTTCTGATTTCTTGTCATGAGAGAATTATGTAAATGGGATGAAAAAATAATTGATTGCAGAGCTGCAAACTAGTTGAAATTTGTGGAGAACACAGGCTGGGATATCTGAGGGACATGAAATAATAGTGACTGCAGGGATAAACAGACAGGGAATAGAGACAGAGTTCAATTTCCATTAGCAGGTTAATCTCAGCAGGTACTTTGTATTTATACAACCTCTGTGTTTGGGAAGGAGAGACAAAATTTAGGGAGCTTTAATCAGGAGCACAAAAAAAAAAATTTTCTGCTTGATTGAAAAAAAATGCAGTATTTAATTATCCAAATTTATTTACACATTGGAAAAAGATCTTCCAATCATTAATTGTGGTAAATACTGAAATGATTTATAGTATATTCAAATACATCTGATTTAGCTGATTTAATGAAATAAGAAACAAATAAAAAATAGTCCTAATGCACTAGGAAAGGTTTGTTTTTGAAAGGAAGAACTGTGTTTCTACAAAACATTCACAATCAACTATTACTATTTATGTAAGAGCATAGTAATTGACATGAATTTCTGATGATTTTGAGACAGTAGCTGGCACCCAGGCAACTCAAAATGAATATTCTGAAATTCCAAACCCTCACTTGAAACTTGATTTTTGTCAAAAAAAGAGAGCAGTTTGGTAGAACTTTAAATATAGTAGAAAGAATTTTAGTCAGAAGAAAAATTTTGTTCCTGTTTTCAAATCAAAGTATGTAATATATATTTGGTAGGCCAGATGAATGTTGAAATAAATGGGATTATTTGAGGGATTGCAGAAAACATATCTGGCTAGGAAAAATAGTAATTATTGTTCTGGTTTTCTTTTCTCTCCTATTAATAGAAGTGAGGCTTAAAGTAGTAATTAATGCCTTATTGTTTATTTCATTTAGACGTATCTAATGTGCATATTAAGTTTATACAGTCAGTATGTTTATTTTTGTTTATTTACAGACAGTGTGTAATTTTCCTCATCCCATCTACACTTTTTTAGTTTCATTCCCATTGACTCCACAATAACAGAAAATATCAATGTTACCCAAAAAGGACTTTTTATTTTAATTGGAGAGAAACTTTTGCAAACATTTGAGATTTACAGCAGTCACTGGGAATGGTTTGGCATGTGTTTTATTTGTGGTTATTAGAGAAGTTCCAGACAGAAGTTCCCCACTGAGAAATTTCTGCCTAAAGGAATTTGTTATAGAAATAGTTTTAGCTGATCCACCTACTAGGACTAGTTTCTTGAGGTTTTTTAATAAATATAAGGCTGAGACCTACTGTTCATTATTGATTGCTGTAGCTTCTAGATCTGCTTTAAGGGGTGTTCATGAATTGGTTTACTATCTAGTCACTTAACTCATGTATATAGTTTCAAATGAACACTGTCATTTGTAGTTCTGTCATTGTACTTCTGTCCTCTGTTAAGGTCTCTTTTAACTGAGCTCTTGCTCAATTGTCTGTTCCAAGACAAATATGGGAAGCATTTTTTCCAAAACTAAACTAATTCAGATTGTCCCATTGTGAGTCATAATTTTCTTTATACTTAACGTAGATCTAGTTAAGAAAAAGAAAAAGAAAAAGAAAAAGAAAAAGAAAAAGAAAAAGAAAAAGAAAAAGAAAAAGAAAAAGAAAAAGAAAAAGAAAAAGAAAAAGAAAAAGAAAAAGAAAAAGAAAAAGAAAAAGAAAAAGAAAAAGAAAAAGAAAAACTTACTTCAACCAAACAACCAAATCTTTCATTCTAAGATTCCAAACCTGATTTTTGTGTTTCATCAATTTATTCTTTAATAACTAAATATCTGCAGGCATAATAACTATTACTGAGTTATCCATCCATTCAGTTAACAACTGAGATATCCATTTAGGTTATTTCTTGCTTGTTTTTTCACCAGCCCTACAGGATTTTTATGACATGTGACCACAGATTGTTTATAGCCTGATCATTAAATGCATTTTGGGAAACAAAAATATGTTTCTCTCTTCTTATGCTTGAGGTCACATCTGATGTTTTACTGACAGGGAGACAACTCAACTGACTGACCCACTGTATGCATGGGAGCAGGTCTATTGTTTCCACCTGACCATTTCAGGAGTTACTACATGTGATGAATGTGGTGTCCTGCATGTGCCCATCCCTGTACAAGTGCCAAGCATAAAGACTCACTTTGTGAGTTGAAGTGGCAAAGAAATGGGAATGGCTCCAAGGAACTTTATGAACCTGATCTGGATAGGGATGAAAGACCAGAACTTCAGGTTCTTCAAAGACTACATGATGAAAATTTGGATCTTGGTCATCTAAATTATATGTTTCGGAATTTATGTCGCTTAATGTGGCACATGAGTCATATAAGGGCCACTTAATTTTCATTTCATGTGGCTTAGAATGGAAAAAGCTATGCCTTTCAGTTTATGTTACACTGCTAAATTTTAATATTTAGGAGATACAAAACTGAATCAAAGCAAATGGACACATTTTTAATTTACATCTTCGGGAGTATTTTAATTGTAATTCTAATGTTATTAGTAAATTTGCTCTAGAATATACATTTCTCAGTATTTGTCTCCCAAAAAGATCAGATATTTGCTGATAAATACCTTTCTCTATCTAAAATTAGGAACTCTAATTATAATATCTACAACTTTGATGAGAAAAATCATTTTAACTCATTGTTAATTGTGATTAATTTATTCATTGATGCTGCTATCAATGCACCTGTTAAAATGGCAATAAACATTCAAATATAGATTTTTATTAATTTGCTTTATTTAAGTGAATAAAAAATATTTTTCTAATCAGTAATCGTATTTCTTATTTATAACATTCTTAATGAGAATAATATGATTTTTTTCAGTACAAAGTCATAATACCACCAAAAGATACAAATTTGCAAGTGCAGAAAAACAGATTCGATATACCTCAGTTGTAGATAGGCTGCCACCAACTTTTGTTTATGATCAGTATGGAAATAGCAAAATCTTTTTAAAAATCCCAAACATTGATTTTAAATGGACTTTATATGGATGAATATGGATTTTCCTTGTTCTTTCATGCAGTAACATTTCACCACATTTATAATCTTATTGCCTAGGTAAAAATACCGAGTAGGTCAGATGGTCATCTGTTCCAACATGTGTAAGAAGCCTAGCACTGGCGGGGAGAACCAGTTTATTTTAAAAATTACTCCTTGTCACTCTTTAGGGCCACAGCACAGTTACATGCAGTGAATCCACATGGAGCTGAAAGGGAATGAGATCTGCTAAATATAGGCACGCTTTTTTCTAAGCAACCTCACAAAAGCTAACCTGGGATTTGCATGGGTTTGGGGCATAACCAAGACTCAGTCAATCAAAATTCTGCTGGCCAATTAAGTAGGGTTTTGCAATCCTAAAATGTTAAATTATTCAAATAATCTGTGATGGGCAAAGGCTCAGACTTTTTCCAAGTGCTTTAAATAGTTTTGATTTTGGGGACAGGAAGAAGCCCTTAAAGGATTTTTGCTTGTCCCTACTGTTCACTTCTAGGAGAGAAGACAAAAACACGTGAGCAAATGACTTACTGGACTTCTCCCTGCCTATAGCTTTACAAGCAGAAGCCAAAGTAGTGTTTGGAGGGGATAAATAGGGGGGTTACTGCCATTTAAAATGAGTAGCTGGGAGTTCAGATGACTTTTCTCTCCATGCCTGAGAAGCATACAGGAGCAGGGTTAGATCCTCAGGGTTACAGATTCCTTCTCCCCAAGTGATAAGGAGTGGTCAAGAGTCTCAATACAGAGAGAGCTGAACCTGTGGCACCGTCTGGTCCTCAAACAATGAATATAAAAAAGAAATAAAGTATTCGTGGTTTGTTCGTTGGTTGATTTGTGGTTTTTAGATTTTTTTTCATTTGAATGAAATCCATGCTCTTGGTTTGCTATAATTTTTACCTTCATACTATTCATTATTTTCAAATTTTGAGATGATTTCTTAGAACTAATAAAAACAACGGCAACATCCAAATGGATTCTATGAAGTTTTGCAGATTAAGAACATGTTCATTGTACAAATAGAAGAGAATTATTACAATGACAAAAAGTAAACCACCAACTTTCAAACCACCAACTTCATTCTGGTAGCATAACTGAACTACTGAACAAATAATAAAGGCTCCTCTTACCATTTTTATCTGAATGACTCATTAAAATTTGAATGACTCAGTAGCTAAAAATCCTGAATGATTCACTAAGTTAAAAGTGGTCAACATTCATAACAAATCTGCTTTATGCAAGACACTTACTGGAGTTTATAAATTGATCCTGTTAAAGATAATGATCTCTTACATCTCTCACCCTTCTTGATATCTTTCTCAAAATTCACTTATTAAAACTATTAGAAAATCTGAAGAAAAGACTCAGTTCTCCTGAGCTTGGCTAGACATGCTTTGAAGTGCATTATAATTAAATTAACAGTCAATATTTAAACTTACTTTTACACATTTTCCTAGAGATATCAAAGATATTTAATATTCAAATGCAACAAGAACAGGTGTCCTAGATAGAATCTGAGGTCTTTACATACTGTGTTGTTGATCACCACTTGTCATACCAGGGTAGCACATCAGCTACCCTGATGGCAGCACTCCAGCCATCAAAATCTGAAACTTGGCAATCTCTAAATTCAAAATCAAACCAAGAAAGCAGAATTTTATTAATTTTATTTTATTTTATGACTTTATCAGGTCTACTCTTTAAGCATCTGCAAACAATCACAACTTTCAAGCATATGTTGAATCAAATAAATTAAATTGAATTAATAATTCCTCTAATAAAAACAATTAAAAAAATTTGTTACTTCTTTATGTAATACCGAAGATAAAATGGTAATGATAAGAGATGAAATGCATACTGATCTGAAGTTAGCAGAAGCAATGGCAGGGAAGAAACTAACAGTTTGAGTGTGTCATACGTACTAGTGTTATCTCAATCATCAAAATGCACAGAAATTAGTTTTGGCCATGAACTTCTCTGACCAAGGTGGGAGAAGTTACAACTTTTCTTTTTTGAAACCCAAATACTTATGGTTTTTTAACAATAGAAAACTTTGAGAATTATCCATTAGTACAATTTGAAATCACCTACATGCATACAACGCCAAAAGAGAAATTGATTTGAAAATTTTTCTGTTTTTTGCCTTTCGCTTCACCTTACCTCTCTGATTCCACAGATTTCTTCACAAACACCTTGAAAGTAAATTGTCACATTTTCTGCTCTTTGAAATTTGGCCCCAAATGTACAACAAGAATGATTTTACCAGAATAAAAGTTTTCTGAAATTATATTTGTAGTCACTTCTTGAGTTTCTGCAGAAGGTCATATTGAAAATTAACATAATGAACACTTAACAAACTACAGCAGCTCTTTGACATATTTGAAGACAATCATCATTAATGCAAGTCGAGACCAATTCATGTCAGCTATTCACTATGAGTCCCTGGCCATTTGATGTTCCTGCAAATAATACTTGTCTGCACACAGGATCAAAAGAATGAACCTATTCATTTGCTAAAATACAGCAGCATGTGGATGAAGGAACTTAAAAATACAAAAAAGCTAGATAAGTTTCTGGTATATATGCACTATTCTATCATTAGACAAAAGAGTACCAATGTACGAAATCCAATGAAATTATCAAACTCTTAAAAAAAATACCATCTTTCTTGTAGCAATTATAAAGTTTTACAAGAATCAAGCTTCTGAAATATTGACAATATGAAAGGTAAATTCCACTTTCCTTAGCACATATCATTTCTAGCATCGTCACTTACATTATTATTGTCAGTTTCCTACTGTATAAAGCCAGGACAGTGAAAAAGATCATTTGAGTGTAGCTTCAGAGAGGTATATAAATTTTATCTCCAGAACAAAGTTTGTAGAAAGATGAATAGTAGTCTGTATTTCATACAGAATAAAACACCCAAGAATAACAATATATTTTACTGGTTTTCCAGTTCAAATGCTGAAAATTCTTGTAAGCCACAGTAACAAAATTTCTGGTGTGAAGAATGACAGAAAAGGATGAAAAATACTGAAAGATACAGTAGAAATAGAAAATTATTGTAGAAATAATAGAATAGAATTATAATAATTTCTAATAGAATTATATAATTTCTATATAATCATAGAAAATATTGTAGAAATACTGTAGAAAATTACAGTAGGAATAGAAAATTATTGTAGCAGTAACAAATACAGAATCTATTCCCGTATTATTTACCAGAACACATCTGTATAAAAGCCCTTGAATTTCAAGAACAAGGATTGAAGAACAGCAGGGAAGCAATTCTCCAATCTTGCTCCTCTGGAGAAGGCATCTTGGTATTTAGTTTTTCATTTAAAGGAAGAAACTTAGAAACTTGTCCAATTTCCAGACAGCATTAAAACAGCTGGTCATGAGGATATCACCAGTTTTGGAAATGCTTATAAGCAGCAATCTTTCCTCCTATAGTCAAGGAGTAACAAATTAACTTTTGAAGGCCCCTGAAGAAGCAAAAAAACAGAAAAAAATCTTGTAAAACTGGGTGAAAATAGTTTCTCTCCATGCTCTTATATCATGTGAACTTGAAACACCAAGTCTCAGCACATGTACATAAATACACATGCATTGGGCAGCAAGACTTTCATAAAGCCATACAAAAGGACACGTGCTTGCCTCCAGACATGCACACAGACACACACAAGAACCTTTTTAATCTTTAATTTATGAATAAAAATTGTTGATTTTACTCTGCTAAGCCATTGAAATAGTAGTGTATTTTGAAAACAATTTTTTCACATAGATAGTTAAACAAATAAATAAACCCTTTCCAAATGTGAAATGGAAATGGAAGTCTCCATTTTATTTTAACAGTAAAAATAATCATAATGTCTCTTCTCCCAGTATTTTTTCCCAAGGCATGGCAAGTGATAGCTTCATTGATTTTGTGACACAGATGTGGGAATCTAAGACATTATTTTTTTAATTTAACTTTTTTTCTTTTAAAAACTCATTAACTGACACTTTGTCACAGATTTTGAACATGCATCTGTATTCTGCTGTCCATTAAAGCTGATAATGGCAAAATGTTGCTGCCAGAAGTGACAGGGGTATTAGAATACTAAAAATCCCCAAAATCTTGCATTTTTCAGTGTCTTTTTTTCAGCTGAAAAAACAGGTGAAAGAAAGAGGGAGAAAAAGTGGGCAGCCTTTTAAGGCTAGAACAAATAAATTACTATCTCTCACTGTGTAGAATCACTGTAGAACAAAGTTCAAACAAAGATATGTTGTAAAATGAAGAACCTTTCAGAACAGTTTTCAATGCAAGGCTTTTTTCCTCTGCCAACAGATAAGAAACACGCTTTCAGGAATAAATTAAGAGAGCAAGAACACAAAATGAATGATCAGACACACTACATACTCATTGCAAGATAACATGAGGTAGTACGTAAAAATCCAGTGGAAAAATTTGCACTCAAAAAAAAAGTCAAAATAATTTGAAATTAAATATTTTATTTTGAAATACTTTATAATAGAATATGTCCTGTTATCTACATTACCCTGCAGAAAAAAACCCCTTAATTTTGTCTCACCATCCTTTCTTCAGAAAAGGTTTTCATCCAATTCTTATTACACAGATATAGTAAAAGTAAGCTAATACATTCTAAATTATTGAGTCAAAGCTAGACACCACAAAGCTCAGGTAACACTTGAAAACTACACTCAAACTAAAAGGGCAGATTTTTTTGTTACTGTAGGGATGAATGTAGTTATGCAATATATTACCAGGAACAATGGTGTAAGTGCAGTACTAACACTGCCATGCTTTCTTGAGATGCTGAAAATGCCAGATGAAATCAATAAGACTTGACAATGTTTCAGGTTTTAAAAAAGTCAACCAATCTTCATGAGATTACAAGAAAGAGTATGCTTATGTGAAATTTTACTTTTAAAAAGAAAGTATTTTTGCATCGTATCTGTACCCTTCCATTCTTGAATATCTGAATTGTTGAAATAAGACAAAGAAGTATACAGGTTTTTTTCACAAAAAATTCAAGAGGGAATTAGAAACAGAACATTGATCAAAAATTCAATTGAACGGGTTTTATTTCTTTCAAAAATGTATGTCCTGCTGAAGGTAAGATCTTTTCTTCCCCAGTTTGTGCTGAACAGAATCAAGAAGAGCATAAAAAAAAGGTTAAACAATACTTAATCAGTTTTTGTTGTCTTAGAGCAGAAAGTACTACTCAAACACAAGACTTTCAGAACCTTCTTTTATTCGACTTTTTTTATTTAAGTGTTATCACATTCTTTGGGTAACACTGCCCAATTTTATCTCTTTATACTATGAATTCCACCAAATCTCATAACAGCATGATGTCACTGACATGACATTATGTTTTGTGAATGTACACATGCATATCAGACAAAAGACCTGAATCTTTGTCCAGGTTCTTAGTGTTTTTGAACTTTTAATGCTCCTGCAAATGTATAACTATGCTTTTTTCCTACCCTAAAAGAGCAAACTCTGGTTGTTTAAAGAAACTAATTCCATATTAAATTGTCTTGAAAGGTAATTTTTCATTCTGTTACTCTACAGTCCTTCTTTTTTCTTAAGGCTTTTATGAGTGGGTTTGGTTTTTTTCATGCTACCAGTTCCGCTGCTTTAAACATTAGAGTTTTGATTGTTTTGTTAGGCTGTTTTATTTAGATAATTATGAGAGATATTTAAACTTCATTTTCAGAGCTCCAGCACTAGTTTACACTTAGACTTTAGGGGAAAAAAAAGAAAAAAGGATTAAAAAACTGCCCCATTCCTTGGTTATTTGTACTTTTTTATCTAGCTGATTTATTAGCATTTGCTTTTATGTTTTGATTTTTTTTTTAACAGTAGCTTAAAGCTATTAATTTTTATTGGCTTTGGAAGGCTGGTCTTACCTGGTGAATTTTGAACCCTTTTTGTTGGTCCTGTGATACTCCTAGCTTTAAGATTTTCTGTTTTAAGTCTGGCTAACATCTCATCAAAACAAATGGAGACATGGGGCAAGAATTGAATACCTTGATGACCCAAATTTTGGTAGCCTTCTCCAAATCTGAGCCTTAACAGAACTCTGCAGTTGCTCTTAAACGACTTTCTGCAGGCAGGGTGCACAAAAATTATCAAGCATACCCAGTATTTACAGGATCACATAACCACTATAGCTTCCAATACGTATCAGCACTGACTGCATTTTATAAAAACCTATGAAATAATTTAAAAACTTCCCCTTACTTTTGTCAGTTGTTTTTCATGCATTTTCATTTTTAATTCTACTTTCCATCAGCCTCGGTCTCAATTTCCAGCTTATTGTCATAGGCTACTAGACTGGAACAAAGCTCTGTGTGATGCATAACAAAAGAGGAAATCACATAAGGAAATTTGGCTAAATCAAATGTGATCAGTCTTAATCCTCCAAGCAGTTCAAGTTCTGGAACACCAGCCATGTTACTCAGTGAAACAGAATGAAACACGTGATATTATAATCATATCTTTTCTTCTTTTAGGTAGAAGAACAAAGAGTAACTGGCAAAGGGGTAAGTGAAGGCATCCTTTTAAAAGAACAGCTTTGATGTCAATGCTAGATATGACCTATCATTCAGAAAAGCAGAAACACCAATAATATTATTCCCATTTCTAAAATAAACCTTTCTGATTACTACAGGAAGATGCCATCTTCTGTCATTTGAGCAAAGTTAAAAAGGCGATGCCTGTTGTTTTATTTTGTTCTAGCCAAAACTCTGCATTTGACTGCAGACACAGGTAAGGAAATAAAAAATGTAAGAGAAGAGTAATAAAATAAGTAAGGATAAGCTATGTTTGGGAAGCTCATTTTCTGTACTACAGAGAACCTTCCAACTCTGTTAAAAAATGAACCACATTGAAATATTATGCATCAGATAAAGCCAGTACAATACACTTGAAAATTATAGAGACTATAAAGCTATTAACAAACCAAAAGTGATTGAAGAGATACTGCACAAATATCAGTTTATATAACCAATGAATATCAGATCAGAAGACAGCTGTATAGTCCATAAAGCAGAGTAATAGCCAGACTAGAGGTATTTTAGGTGTGTGATAACAGTGCGAGATACTCGTCAGGCAGGGCAGGGAAGGTTTGCCCACTGCTTGGAGTATCAGGAATATGGACTAACAAAATGATCTTATCACTTTTAGTACACACTAAGCTATTTTATGCATGTACATAGTACTAAAGAAGCGAGAAGCTTCCTGAAGGGAGGAAAGATCAACTGATCAATAAGTATGTCTCAGACTGACTTCAGAATGGCTGTGACAGACTGATTAAAAAAACCAACTATCGAGACAGTGTCACCCAGAAGGACAGTAGCCTGAAAATGAACCTTTGAAGATAGGATAAAAAGGCTGTGGAAATGTAAGCAGAAGGGATTATCCAGGAGGTGGAAAAAAGAGATCTGTTTGTCATGCTGATTAAACTTGCAGCAATACATATGATTCCAAATCCATAAAAAAAGGCAATAAAGCAAGAACACATGAATGAATAATATAATATGCACAATTGACATCAAAGTTCATTGTTACTCTACTATCAATGAAATGCACCGTGAAGCTACCTCTTCATGCTGCACAGCAGGTCTTGTTTTGGAACCACTATCAAGGGCAACAGATTCAAGGATCATTGCTTCAATGCATCACAAATTGTGTTACAACTTGCAAGCGAAAATAGTTCTTCTTTTCTTCCACTGTATTCCACTATAGACTGAGGAAGGCAGAAACAGAGAATGTCTAACGAATATTAAGCATGTTCCAACAGTACATTTCCAAGTAACTATAGACTCGTGTTTCACTGCCACTTCTCCATAGTTATGTTATTCCAGTGAACCTTAGTTTCTACTCCTGTCCTAATCACCATCAACGACCAAGAAAAGAAGAGGAAAGATGTAAAAGTTGTATTTCTTGCACGGATGATAACATCAAAATAATTTTTCATTTGGTAGTTGAAAATAAATATGAAATGTAATCTGTGCTTTTATATTTAATAATTATTTTATATTTAATACTGAAACTCTCAGTTATAGGCAGAGAGAAATTCTTAGGGACCTTTCAATACAAACATAATATTTTGTGTGACACATACTACAAAAAAACAATTGAAAACACTATAAATATATAACCCTTTGCTTTTTATTATAGTTTTCGTTACACATACATATAATATAGTCTGATATATTGTGTTCAAATACATACGCCACTTTTTAAATAAACTCTGCAAGTTGTGTTTCACTTACATCAAGTGTTCATCAGATAGCACCACAGATGCAGTGAAAATTAGTTTTACTGTGCATTCACCCATATTCTACAAACATGGTTTCGTTTTAAGGTGCAGAAGGACAGAAAAAAAGACCTTATTAAGTCTTTAAAAAAATAGCAACATTGCAATTGTCTGTCAAAAGTTTCATACATTTATTTTTTCCTGTGTTTTTTTATCACAGAAATAAATTAGTAAATAAGTTAGAACAGAACAAAAACCCCAAAAACACAACTAAGATCCCACTACAAAACTGAAAATAACTTCAAATAAAGCCTTTTTTAATCCACTCTAATAATAAGTCTTTTATTCTGATCAATTCTCCACTGTAAATCCTATCTGGAGCTATTTATACCTTGATTAACCTCAAAAAAACTTTAAAAATCATGTCCTGTTGAAAAAAAATATTCCAGGTACAGCTAGTCTGGGAAAGGGATATGGTGCAGAGCTGTTTAGTAATAAATATGTATGTCAGGGAATCAAGGTCAGCACAGCTGTATCAAACAGATGCTGTATCTGCTCATGAGTGTCACTTGTTTGAAAACAGACTGTGGATCTGCACTGATTTCTGCTTCTGGGCCAGTATGTCTTGACTTTGTTATACTTCAAGTGCTCTTTTGAGTAACATGGACATTGTCCAGGCAATTCCCAGCCAGGAAAAAACTTTTAAAGCAGACTTACAAAAATGTTAATGGGTTTCAGAGTTCTACCTACCTTTTACACACAATGGAGGATTCTCAGAAAAAAGAATGCCAGAGGCAGCAGCAGTGTATTCATACCGTAATGCTTGAAAGCAGCGCTTGATAAACCCCTTTATAACAGGACTGTAGCCTAAATATATTCATACAAAGGCTCAAATTAACCTATTAAAGACAGGAAGAATACTTTATTATGTGAATTAGATGTACTGCACAAGGAATACATATTAATGTTGGAAATACACAGCAATTTCAACTAAAACCATTGAAAAATTAACTCACTGAACATAATAAACAGATTTTTCAGCAAATTTCCTGAGACAGCTGTTCAAAGGAAAGGTTGTTATTTCCTTTCCAAAGGAAGGAAGACCAATTATAATATATATAAAATGTTCTAGTGAAACTATACACAAGAAAATCAGACTTGTTTACAGTTCTTGACAGAATCTCATCTCATCTGAAAAGAATCTTTGCATCATCAGGAGCTCTCCATGTTATATTTGAAGCAGTCTGAAGAGAAAAAGTTGAACTATCTCTATGGTTGTAAAAAAATCAAAAAGATTTTGTATAGAGGACCAAAGAAGTAAAATATAAAATGTAAATATAAAAATTAAAATATAAAATGTAAAATAATATTTAATTGTTTGCATGATATATTGCTAAGATAAATTCTAAAGATAAATTCTAGAACAATTTGTTGTATCATTTCATAAGATCAGTGAAATTGTATCTCAATAATATCTGATGAACACCTGACTTCATAAATTTTGATTCTTCTAAGGAATTCGGTAAATTTTATTTTTTCTCTGTATACATCTATGTCACTCTTTTTCTCATTTTCAGTCAAAACAAGCCTGGCCAAGTTTCACCATATTAGATCAGCATTGATTGTCCGTACACAGAAATACTTGAACTTGGTTCTTTCACAACTGAGCAAGCCAATAATAACCAAAAGATGGGAAGCACTCAATCCAGTTGTGATGGCCATTCAAACTGGTCTTGGTAATGATGGCCAACTCAATCTTTTTCCTTTTATTGTTAACCTCTGATATAACAGAATATCTTTAATTTATTGAAGAATAATTAATTCTCTGAGATGGCAGAGGAAATCTGTGCTCAAACATAATTAAGAAGACACCACCAAGAAAAAATACTTACCTGTTGTGTTTTTAAATGTATATGTGTGTCTGTGGGAGGTTGTAGTTTTTTGTTTGCTTTCTCCATATAAATACAGTTATTATGTTAGCCTTAGCTATACACACAAAGATGCAAACACACACATATGTACCCTACATTGGGATGGGGACTGAAATAGAGAAAAGCACAATGAGAGCATTAATGTGACAAAATAAACCCAGGAATATTACTTACCAATTACTGATAGAGGCAAAAACAACTCAACTTTGGGAAAAATATTTTATTGTTTGTTAAAACAGATCTGAGTAGCAGAAAGTAAAAAGACAAGCGTTACAACACCTTTGTTCTCTCCCAGGCTCACTATCATTGTATCACTCCAAGCACTACTGCCTCCCCACTGTTATGGCAATATATCCTGCACAATATTCCTCTGCCCCTGAGGGCTCTCCATGGTTTGCAGTTCTTTTAGGAATACCTCACTGCAGCAGCATGGGTGTTCCATGGGCTGCAGTCTGGAGATTTACTCCACCATGAAGCACTTGCTCCTGCTCTGGCCTTAGTGTTTCCTCTGTTCTTTATCACACTTTTTGCTCCCTCTGCTTCCCACCATAGAGTATTTTCTGTCCTTTTTAAAACACATTTTCATGAAGGCCTCACTGGTCTCAGCTTGGCTTTAGGGAACCAGCTGTGTCCAACACATGGCAGTCCCTGGGCCCTTCCCACAGAGGTCACCCCTGCAGCTGCCCCTGTTCTGGCTACTAAAACACTGCCATGGATACCCACCACAGATACAATCAATTGCTTTTCTATAATATTACAAATTATTGTCTCCCTGAAAATATAAATCTCATAGAAAATGTCTGCAATTTTGGCAACTAACACCAGCCTTTCAGGGAACCAGAATTTTTCAAGCCTGGGCAAGATAATATGTCAATTGAGGCTGAGGAGAAAAATTAATTTAACATTTTTATTTCTGCAGATGAAATAAAACTGGTTTCACTGACGTTCTTGATCACTAAATTTACATTTTTTTAAAATAATTTACCTTAGAAAAACTATAAAGCCGTTAAAAGTAGATTGAACATTCAATGGTTGAACCTGGTGTTATGGGTAAGTGAGCTACCTGGTACTGAACCCTGCCAGGAATAACTATGGGTATTTATAGAGTAACAAAAAGCCCCACAGTCACAAAAGTGGTGAAAATGTTTTGTTAACTGATATACCCTTCAACTCAAAAGTAAAATTGCTTCTATAAAAAGTTCTTCTCTAGTTTTTCCAAGATTTTGGTATGAAGTTATAGCCATGTATATTCCAAGACTTTGGTCTGGTTTTGTTTGGAGTTACAGCCACTCTGGAAGATAATCCATAGTCCCAAATTCTGTAGTATTGCACAATACTAAATTTGATCAACACTGACACATTAAGGACCAACAGCCCTAATTTTTTAGGATTTTAGTTTTAGTGCAATATTTAATTTATTTGATAAATGCATTATCTTATGTTCTGTGGTTACAGTGTAACACAAAAGTGAATGTTAGATGGGAACACAGGAGAGTAAAGAAGAGATGCTGGAGTGGGAAATCTCCTTTTGTACTGAATTGCAGAAATAATATTGAAAACATATAACTAGTGTTTTGGTTCACAGCTGGGACCAATAAAAGCCTATGAAGAATTTCTCTAAATTATACTATCCTGTGGGGTGCCAAGGAAATGTTGTTTCTCATTTAAAATAAATAGTACCCCCTACTAACTTATTCCTAATCAGGCAAACAACCAAGGAATTAAGTAGGCCATTTCCATACATATGACTGTTTCTTTTATGAAATGTAGTTCACCAGAATTTCAGAGCTAATTGATTTAGAGGAGTTCATGTTTGTATATTTTTTCAACCTTGTAACAAATTCCAATGCTTCTGTTTTAAGCAATTCCATTTCTTATTGCAGCATTTAAAAATTACAATATTGAGTGCTCAATGTGTCTTCTATTAGCATTGCAAAGCAATGGGTTTTGCCTATAAAAGAAGACAAAGTGTTTTGTCAGATTCAAAGTTAATAGCACATATGCCAAGGATACTGTTCATGGCATAGAAGCTATGTCACAATTTTATGCAGAACCAGTTGTTCTCATCTTCTACTTTAAAATTCGTATGAGTATCTTTAAATTCAGAATATTTGCTTTAAATCTAGTATACTGCACCAAAAATTAAAAGAGGGTCCTAAAGTTGCTTCAAGGCTTTGGTCAAGAAAACTTTACTTGAATGTTGTTAGTTTTTCATCTCATACATAATAAATCATTCAAACTAAATATGTTCTAACACTGTACATAGGGCAAAGTTTTTGCAGTTTTCAACCTAATATCTAGAAGGTAACCAACTTCCTTCAGAACCTGTTATTTCCTCTGCCTGCTAAGGAGATGCATTACAATGCATTCATTTAATTTCATCTGTGTATCCAATCACTGAAATACTGATAAAACTCAGAATGAAAAAGAAAATCCCCTGTTCATGTTTATAGTTTATAATCCTGTTTAGGTTCAAAGGTGTCTAAAATCACCATAGGATTCTTCCCTTCCCTACCCATTACATAATAATTTTCTCAAGAATACCAAGGAGAAATGATCCGGGACTTTCATAGACTAATTATTCATTATCAGAGTACTTATGGCATGTATCAGATGGGATCAAAAGTGCGTTGCTCAGCTGATTCAAGAATGGTAATGATTACAATTAAAATAAGTCCTTAACTCTCACGTTTATTCAAGTTACGCCATACATCCCAGGAGCACATCTGAAAGTTTTAAATAGTACATACAATATCTATAAGTGGACACTAAAAATATTTTACTACTATTTTAGCAATTTCATTGATATGCCTATGGTTGAAGGCAAGTTGCGAACAACATACATAGGGTTCTGTAACCTGCTGTTTTAAAGCAATCCCTGTAGAAAACCTAAACTAAACTGCAGTGATTTCTAATTATACAAGGCTGAGCTGCAGGTATTGCGATGCTTCACTAGCCACTTCATTCAAAACTAGCTGATACAAGGATGAATTGTGGTGAAGAAGCAGTAGTCCTTCTTAAAAATAATTAGCTGTTTTGGGAAACACTAGGACAGTTCAAGCTGCCATGCTTCACAGTGGAGCAGGTACCAGCCATATATCACATAACTAGAGCAACAGTAGAAAGAGGATAAGAAAACACTGGTGTAAGTATTTACAATATTTTATTTTAACTCCAGTTTACAATATTTTATTTTCACTCCAGTTTTCATTTCTGTCCTTCTGTTGGTCCCAGCATAGTGGCTATATAATTAAGCATGTTGCACTGTGATATAAAAAAAATCTAAATCCAGGCAAATTTAATCAATTTTGTAGTATACAATCTCTCAAGTACATTTCTGTCTCTTTCTGCTTGCTGTGCAAATGAATATATAAAACTGACATTTTGATAGTGGCACAGAGATGTTCTCAAAATCGGTTAAAGTGCAACAGTTGTTCAACATATTATGGTAATATTGTCAAAAGCCACATATTTAATTGAAGTCTTTAACAGTATCTTTGCCAAGAAGACAGGTATTTTTTGTAAAAACTTTGCTTGTTTCAAAATCTCTAACATGTACCACTTTTCAACATTTCCCTTCACGGATGCATTACCTTTCTCTTACGTCAGATGAATAATGTGTCTGGCAGCCTTAAGTAGAAATGAAATCAGTAATTTATGAAAAAAAGATAATCAGAAAAAACGATTAGGAGTTTGACTCTAGAATGCTAATTCAAATAAAATGTACACAAAACATAACATCTTAAAAATTTGTTTTACAGATTGCAGATGTTTTACAGATGAATTTATCCTTTTTTCACCCAACCTTAGACAGATGTGTTTTGAATCCCATTTTATGCAGCAGAAATTTGAATTGAAACAGCAGAAGTTGCACCAGAAATTGTAAACAATGAAAAATTCCTTAAATAACTTAAACTACTAAGGCGTCTGTGTAATGTGATAGAGTGTTGTATAATATTAATTCCTTGGAGGGATATTATTCCCCGGGGATTTTTTGTTTTGTTTTGGGTTTGTTTGTTTGTTTGTTTATATTGTGAGTTTTTTAAGCAGAAGAAAAAATATTTTCTGGAAAAAAAAAGGAAAAAAAATAAGAAGAAGATAATGTGAGACTTGGGAAAGGACAGAAATTTTGAAGAATACCAGCAGACATTGCAGTGACCTGATTAGCCAGAGAAGACACCTAAAAGAGACAATATATTGAAAACAATAAAAAAAAGAACAACAGGAAAATGAGGGAAACAAAAAAAGAAGGAAAAAGGGAAAAAAGCAGTATAGTGAGAATGGCTAGAAGATAACTCATAATAAGTGAGTGGGGCTATGACATATTAAAGACCAAGGGAAGGTCACTTTCTAGAAGGCTTGTTCATGAACGGCCATTTTTTCTTGTTTTTCCACTATAAGCTTCTTATAGAAGAATCATATTACTAATATTTCTGTTCCTCAAAGCAAATAAACAAACAAAAACTACAACAAAGGTAGCTGAATGGCTTCAGAAAACTTTTATGGAGTATACAGAAAGAATGTAAGTTGTTCAATATCCTCCTTTACTGGTCCCAGACATCAGTTTTTGTCTGCCTAACAGATAACGAATTCCGTCGTGCAGCTTGAAATTGACAGGGTCAAAGTGAAAGCTACGCATTTCATACAGTACACCACCAGAGCAAATTTCAGAGCTGCTGAGGAAAAGGGAGGAAAAAGAAAAAATATAAGCAATAAAAGGAGATATTAGGATAATCTTAAAACCAATGAGAAACACAATGAGGAAAAGAATAAATGTGAGAAAACAATTGGGTGTGTTTGTTCTCTATATTCCCCCTCTCCTTTTTCTCTCTCACAATAATGATAAATTGGTAAAGAAGAATTAATTAAAAGAAAAATAGATTCAAAGAGACATAAGAAAATAAACAAAGGAAGCAAATATACAACAAATAAAAGAAAATATGATAAAATAAAGGAATTCCAAATTTTAAAAGGGTTGGATGAGATATTAAATTAACAAAATGGGGAAAAACAAACCAATGAAAGCAGCACTTTTTTAAAAGGGGTTTATATTGTCTTAAAGTCTGTGTATGTCTTCTAAGAGAATGAAATTATATCACTGAAGAAGTACACCTAACCTTTGGAGAGCAAGAAGAATATATATATTTCTGGCAAAAGCATTTATTTTACGAAAAAGAAAACTGCTGAAATAAATTTATGTGCATTTTCATCAGTCATCATCATACTGTGACCCTAGCATCGCCACTGATCTCTACAAGGGTAGAGTTCACTATTGGGAGCACCTCTTATTCTTGAGGTTTTTTGTATCTGGTCTTCTAGCTGCTGGGTTTTGAACATGTTAGGTAAGGTTCTGCAGTTATTTTCACTTCAGACAACTGTTTCTATCTCTAATGTCTCTTCTAATTCTATTTCTGTGAAAATGTCAGTATACACATTTATTTTGCTTATAATTAAAACCTTTCTTTTCCTTTTAAATACTTTTAAGGAATTATTTTAAATTTATTACTTCCCTTATTATGCATAGAAATTAAGTTTTTAATTGAACTTTCTCTGAAAACAAAGCCTCTCAAAAACGTACCCTCCTTTTTGTTTTTTTTTAAAAAACCCTCTTGTCTTGCTACTTTGATTCTGTATTTTGAGTATGTGTCAACGGCAAAATCTTCACACGTGGTCATGCCCACTAGCGAGAATCTATGAACTCACCTAGGTCTTATACTACACTCCACTGAGAGTTATTTGCAAGACAATGAAAATCTGCAAACGGTAATATCTAAGCTGAAATTTAGTGTTCTTTTCCAACACAATCTTTAAGCAAAACATTCTAAAATTGAAAAAGAGAAAAATGAATCTTTAGCTTTTTTAAAATCTGGAGTTTGGCTGAAAAACAAGCAGAATAGGATTTTCATTAATTATCCTCATAACTTTCCTTTGCTTTGTTTGAATTGGTGTTTTCGAGAAGCTTCACTGTATGGTAAGCTGACTGCAGCTTTTGTGAGAGACATACATTTATATTTCTTCTTTTAGAAACCTGATCAGATTAACATTTTTCAGCAGGTCTTCAGGGAACTCTCAAACAAAACTTCAGAGAAATTTGGTTCAATCTTTTCTAACTTTCTAATTGTATTTAAACTCTGTAGCACTTATGATGTTATAAAATCTTATTTTTTCTTACTTGCTAGGACTTTTTCTCTGTCTTTTAAAGCAAGCCTTTGCATCATCATCATCATCACCATCATTTTGGTATTTGCATAAAAGTTAAAAGTTAAAATTAAAGCTGGTAATAGAAAAAAAGTTAAAATTATTATTTAAAAATAAAGAAGTCTGGTGAAATAATTGCATCTATTTATAGTTTCTTCTTTTACAAAGGAAATTTGAGCATAATAAGTAGAGAAGGAAAAAATTGATTGTCGTTCAAATTTCACGCATTTAATATATGAGATTTTTAAGAGAAGATATTGAAAAGCTGATATAACTAAAACCATTCATACCCAAATACATACCATTCAGACTGAATTCGTACCCAAAATATTTCTCAAGTTTTTAAATATTCATTTTAAGGTCTGAATTGATTGTAGTGTTTTGAGTTGAGACACCAAATTAGTCATCCATTTATTTCTTCTTTAATAAATGTGCCAACAAGAATTAGAAAATAAAACTAAAATCACAAGACCAGAATGATAGTTAATAATTTGAGGTATAACTTTTACTATCACATCTTCAGTGAGCCTTTAGGTTTCACATTCACTTTTAGTTTAGAACATTCACATCATAAACTCAAAGTACGTTGCAGCAAAAAAAAAACACAATGAAAAACTGATGGACCTTAGTCTAGATTCAATAGGTCATTTTAATTTTCTAAATACTAAAAATTTCTGTAGCCTGGTGACTCATTTCACGCAATGAAAATGCTAGTTCTATATAAATAGCACTTTATTTTCATTGTGTGATTTCTGAACTAGAAAAGAAAGTACACATATGCAATTCAAATTATACAGTAATTAATCTATAAATATAAATAAATATTATAAATAGTAATGCATCCCCTTCACTATTATTTCCCACTTTTTTCTTTAAATACTTAACATTTTTTACTTGTATTATTTTCTGATTTCAAAAGCTAGTAACATTCTGCTTATTTACAGAAGTCTTCCTGAAGTGTTTAATTGCATATCCATAAAGAGGAATCCACTCTTATACCTACCTAAGAACTTCCTGGAAATAAATAACAATTTTATTCTTAATATGCACCACGTGGTCAAATACATATATCTTTGTGAATCCCTGAATTAAAACTTAGCATGCAAATCTATGAAAACTGTGGTTTTAAAAATTGTTGATCACTGTTGTTGATCAATAAAGAGTTCTTACTGATTTAACTGAGCATAATTTGGTTCTTCACTTTTCTAAAAGCAAGTACACAACTAAACAATGGTTTTAGAAAAGACTGTTCCTTTTAAATAAAATATTAATTTTAGCTCCATAATCTTTAAAAAAAGATGATGTTAGTATAACTTCTGGAAAAGAATAAAAAAATTATTTCTATACTTTAAAATTTAGTCTCTTTTTTCTAGCTCTATTCTTTTTTCTCAGTCTTAGAATCACTAACTCATATGGAAGTCCATAAAAGTAATTTTATTTATGCTGATTATGAATTATAGATTACATTTTGAAGTTACAGATTTTTTATTTCTTAATTATGTGTCTCACTGAAAAGTCCTGGATATCTGGAGGTATTATTCTATCTGGGAGAGTGTCTTTCTTCTGTGTTCACAGAATTACTTGAGGAAGTAATTAATAGATCATAGATTTCTACTCTTCAAGTAGATGCAAGGGCTGATGCTGTTTCTACCTAGATATACTTAGCATTTCCAGCCAACTCTGAATAATCAAATAATAAGCAATATACTTTCACTTAAAATGTCAAAAATTATTTAAAGTTCTGCTTGCCACAAGTGGTTTCCTCAAAAATAAAACAGCAAAATATTTACATTAAAAAAATCAGTGAAACAGCATAATAATTATTGCTTACTTTTTTACTACCAGTTGTTTAGAATGTACTCTAAGTAAATTAATGGGTATATAAAAATTCTCTTAACCTTTGGAAGAGCTAACACGTCTTCCTTTAAAAAAACATTTGTACAAAGCTTCTGTTTCTTACAAATTACAGTTAAATCTCATCTCAGATGACATGAAAATTAGGAAATTCCTCAATTTTTTGAAAAATAGCTCTCAGCTTTCCATGTTTTATGCTGGAGAGAAAGAGAATTGTTTGGATTAAGAATATAAAAAAGAAAAGAAGGCTATATATATTAATAATGACAACCAAGTTGTTAGAAGTTGTGTGTTGCCTTTATCACAAAAGGACAGAGGAAATTATCAAATCAGGAATGAAAGACTGAAAAAATGAATATGCAGATAATTGTGAAAAATGCAGAATGTGCACTTATGAAGAAGCCACGTGGGCAGGAAAATGGATTTACCCCACTTCAGAAAAATAAGAGACTGGGTTCTCCATCAGTGAAAATCATCATGCCTGACCGACCAGACTCAGAGAACTAAGTGGCTGTCTTCAAGTAAACTACACATTCCTTAAATCGAGCACAGGAAAGCATAAAGAAACAGCTTCAGAGAAATTAATTCTCTGGGAATGGCTCCATTGGATAGAGCTTCTCTTGTGGAGGAACAGTTGTCATAGATTTTGAACTGGGTATGGATTTCCTAATGTAAAGTTAAATTTTGCCTGCATGAACTTAACAAAATTCTTCCTGTAGTTCTTACACTTCAGAGTCCACTCTGTAAAGGTCTCCAGGAATGATAAGCTTGTGCAATAAGGTCCCTACCCAATTTCTCTAAAGACTGGAGTCTGCAGTCTGATTGCAGAGCCAACACTGGAGACTAATATTTTGGCCAGATTGAATACTGTGGTACTATCTGCTTTTCACCAGTTTTTAATCATTAGGGTAGACGTTCAGGATAAACTTTCACTGCTGCCACCACAAAACTGCAATATTTTCTCAAAGGTATAGCAATTTTGTTAATATTTCCTAGAAACCATGCCACATTCCTTTCACATCTGTCACATAGTAGTGCTTAATTTTGGGTTCTAGGGGTGCTGTATCAGTTACTATCAGCTTTTTTCATATCTCCTTTCACCTACTGCTGATGCATTTAACGTTTTCCTGTAACACATCACTTAGCATGTGCATTGTACCATCTCTTAAAAAAACCAGTAGATTTAATAGAACTTGGGGAGAAAAAAAATAAACAAACAAAATATAAAATAACAACAAAAAGGGCCAAAAAATCCCAAGGAAACCAGAAAATTATCAGTTACTACCTAGGCAAATTCTGTTCTAAGTTACACAGATATATTGTGGAATTGCCTTTATATGGGAGACCTTAAGATAAGGACACAGAGGATTTAATTGAAAAATATGTGGGAATTACTTAAATAAATTTCACCACTTTTTCCTTAGGAACTTTCTGGGGTATTAACAAGAGAAGACATAAAAATTAGTATTGTAGATTTCTGAATTCCCAGGGTAGAGTGTAATTGTTTCACATAAAAATCTTCTCTGTAAAAAGACAAGAGTAGTGAGGGACCTCAACTGAGACTACAATTTTTAAAGAGATATTTAAAATATATAACAAAGCTGGTCATACCTTAATATGTATTATTTAATATTTGCCACACATTTAGTTAATTATTTAGCTTTATTTTTGTTCAGAGATGTATGCCAATGAAGGATGTTTCATAAAAAGTAAGTAATATTAATAAATTATATATTGTTATCAATAAATTATTAGGAAATTGAATAATAATTATGAATGTTTAATGATTTATAAAGAAAGATAATCAAGACAGACATACAAGTTCTTGGTTATACTTGAATTAAATTTCTGACATATTCTGCAGAAATAGAGGGATAAGAAAGCCCCAATGTGGTTAGATTGTGGGTTCAGCAGTAGATATTTTTTGCATTTTGGGAATCTATTGTTTGCACGAGGAATCTATTTTCAGAAAATAATTAAACAGAAACAGCAATCATTACTGTGGGCAGTCTGTATTCAGCTTTTGACTAAGATTTTGACTAAAATCTTAGTCAAAAACATAAAAAACCAAACCATGATTGTGTTAAACACATTCCTGTTACTACATGCTAATATAAAACATCTGTAGTATATTGTAGAGCTGAGGAGTAAAGCTATTTTGTAATAAGTTTCCTCACATAAAGAAGTGTATTGCTATCTCTCATGAGGCACAAAGGCCAACACAATCCATACTTGTATAATTTCATCTCAACAAATAAGATAATCATACATCTTATCTTTCAGGTCCTAAAACTAAACATAACCTTATTTGGAAGAATTATTTCTTTGACATGTTTCAAATTACCTCTCAAATCACAGAACAAAGATTTACTTTAAATCCGATAATAATAGCCTAGGCTTCAATCCTATACAATATTTCTTCTATGCTTAAATGTACAAATCAAAGTAGATCAATTGAATACGTGGTACATAAGTGTGGGAGTTTGTAGAAAGTTTAGACACTACCCCAGTTAGCTATATGAACCATTGCAAGAAAAATAAAAAATATCAAGATTACATCTTCCTTTTTTTAATCAATTATACAGCAGTTTGGGTATTCATCTAATGAAACCTAATTAACCCATGAATTTAATTATTTGTTTCACCTAAAAAAAAAGTAATTTATACTTTTCTCTATGAAGCCATTACAGAATTTGAATTTTTCACTATGTTGACATTGGGAAAGAAATCATAGAATAATAAAGTAGTTTGGCTTTGAAGGGACCATAGAGAACTCCTTTTTCCAGTCCCTCAATTGTCTGTCCATGAGCCAGCAGTCTGCCCTTGTGGCCAGGAAGGCCAATGTTATCTTGGAATGAATTAGGAGAAGTATTGCCAGCAGGTTGAGAAGTCTGGTTCTGGCATGGTGTCCAGTTCCGGTGTTCACAGTACAGGAGGGACATGGACCTTCTGGAGCAAGCTCAGTAGAGGAATACAAAGGTGATTAAAAAGTAACTTCTGTCTTACCAGAAAGGCTGAGGAAGCTGTGCCTGTTCAGCCTTGAGAAAAGACAACTGAGGAGACTTCATCAATGCCCTGATCTGAAGGGAGAGGTGTCAGGCGGGTGGATCCAGGCTCTGCTTGGTGGTGCCAAGAAATAGGACAAGAGGCAACAGGCACAAATAGATGAACAGAAGTTCCACCTGAGCATGAGCAAGAATTTCTTTACTGTGCAGGCGACTGTGTATTGGCACAGCTTGCCCAGAGAGGTTGCTGGGGTGTCCCTACTGGAGATGTTCAAAAACCATCTGGATGCAATCCTGTGGAATGTGCTCTAGGATGACCCTGCTGGATCAGGGGGTTGGAGCAGATGACCCACCATGGTCCCTCCAGCCTTACTTAGTGATTCTGTGACTCATCAAGCAACTGTCCTGCACACTGAGCAGTAGCATACTGTTTGGCACTCAAGTGTTAGAAGTCTAATACTAAAAAGCTGGACAGCTCTAATATCTATCATGAGATATAAATATTTGGATTTCTTCTTTCGTCCTGTTTGAGCAACCTTGAACAGTTCATGCTTCATCAAGTATTAGGCAGAAGCAGTAAACAATATCAGCATTTAGGAGACAAAATCTCAACAAAAATATCAACTAAGCACCAGTGGTAATAAGTGAAGACTCAAAAGCTACAGTACATTTACTATCCTGAACCAAAGCAAGTGTTTATGAGAAAGGAAAATTTTAAGAGGCACACAATCCAAATGCAGAAAGAACCTCTTAGTGAAAGAAACATTGATCAATGAAGAAGTCTTTTAATACTTAAAATACCATCAAAGTTCTACCTATAGATGGGTAGTTCTACCCATCATAACTGTTCTATTAAATAAACACTGAAGCTGACTGGAGGGTAATATTAAAACCCATTAAAGGCAATAAGAATAATTGATATTTATGAAAAAATGAAAATTACTAGTTCTGATTGTACAGCATATTCTGATTAATTTTTTATTTTTAAAAAATTTGTAGAAACAAACTTTAAGTATAATCCTATATTAACTGCAATGTTATTATTCCATCAGAGAGTCTGCAGTCACCTTCATTCCTTAGTAAAACAATTCTTACAGTTTTGTTTTTGCTATTGACTTACAAAAGAGCAGTAATAAAAAAAAAATTTCTTGGTCCTTTTCAGGGGGAACTGGAAAAAAAAAATACCATTCTCAATTGATGTTTAGGACGTATACATTTAGATACACTATTCTCAATTCCTTATATCTTCAGTTTATGTAGAAATAAGAATTTCATGGCCTTCATTTCCTGTTGTTTTCCATTATGATTTTCAATTAAAAAGACAGTTTAGAAAGACAGTATAAAGTACATTAAGTAACAGCAGTTGCATTTCAGGTTAATCTGTACCAAAAAAAAGTGAGTTCTACCCTTGAAGCAACACAGCAGTATGTGAGCCATTCAAGAAATATAAAGGGGTAGTTTTAAATTTTGAGAGAGAAAGAGAGAAAGAAAGGGGTGGGGGGAGAGAGAGGAAAGAAAGCGAGAAAGAGAGAGAGAGAGAAAGAAAGAAAGAAAAAAAAAAGAAAGAGAGAGAGAAAGAGAGAAAAGAAAGAAAGAAAGAAAGAAAGAAAGAAAGAAAGAAAGAAAGAAAGAAAGAAAGAAAGAAAGAAAGAAAGAAAGAAAGAAAGAAAGAAAGAAAGAAAGAAAGAAAGAAAGAAAGAAAGAAAGAAAGAAAGAAAGAAAGAAAGAAAGAAAGAAAGAAAGAAAGAAAGAAAGAAAGAAAGAAAGAAAGTTACCACCCTCCTTACCCCTGCCAAAAAGCTTACTGTGGAACACATAATAAAAAATAATTCTACCCAATATACAAAGATACTTAAATATGTGTTCCAATATAGAGGGTTTTTGCGTCCTGAGAAACTTACATGAGGTTGTACTTCTGTAAGTATTTGTCAGTCTCATGGTATTTACTCACTAATACAGTAGGCCTGAAGACAAAAAAATTTTCTTGATTCTTCATTTCTGTCCCCTCTTCCACCTCAACTTCCATACATCTCACTTGAACACCAGGACTTTTTAAAGAATTCAATGAATGTTTGAATCTTGTGTAATTTTACCTCTTTAGAGAACAGTGTTGATATTTGCCTTTCCATTCCTTTTTCCTCTTTTATGTCCATACATTATGCAGCTGAGGAAAACAAAACTAGCAGGAACTATTTAACTTCAAAATATATGCACATGATGCCGCCACTGGAAGTCTAGAAAACTGAAATGTTTTATAATAAAATTGAAATGAGCTGTGGTCTCACTACAGAGCTCTGATGGAAAATCTAGCTGTTAGTATTACAGTGGTACATGACATACTGCTTAACTCTACTGCAATTCTAGCCCTCAGCAGTGGTTTAACTCTGATTATGCACAGTGTTGACATAAACTGGTTAATACTTGCAGAGTTTGTGTTAGCATCAAAGCCCTGGAGAAGCAGAACAAGCTAGAGCTGTCGTGGTATTAGCAGATATAGCACTGCAAGGTTGGTTTACAGTTAGTGCATGGAAAGTGTCATCCTGATATATGGCAAAGCTATGATTCAAAAAATGATAATTTGTTTTTAAACAAATCCCTTCACGACCAAAACTGTCAGGATAAATGTCTTGCCAAAAAGCATTCTGCCTCACTGTCGTTCTCAGCTTCTGTTTTCTTGAAACATAGCAATCTCAGAACTGATAACTGGGACCACAGAAGGAGACTAGAATATTAAAGCAAATTCCTTAGCAGTAACCAGCTTTAAGAAAATTTGCATTAATGTTGCTTATGTTATTCTAAATTGAAAGTCACAAAGTGAATGTAGCATTAAACTCCCCTCAGAGCCATCCACTACTTTCACAAAAATAATATAATTTCTCAAAAAGCATGGGATATTTTCTTTACAGAGTTAGTAATATACCTAGCCATTTTGCCCTACCCTGTAACTCACTTTTCTCACCAACAGTCTTTTAACCTGATATACTGCCCAGTCATTTACTTACTGGTACTTACTGTTGCTCTATTCCTCTAATCCTTCTTCAACTTCAAGATGCAGATTTAGATTGGAAACCTCTTCCTCTAATCAAGGAAACCTCTAATTATGATAAGGATTCTTTCTGTTAAAACTGCTTTCAGCTCAGCCAGAAGCTTATGGCAGTTGAAATATTAAAGTCAAAGAACAGAAAAGAACCCTGAAAGGTCATTTAGCCAGTGGTCTTGGCCCAGGACAAGGACGGTAAAATACCAGTATCATTCATGACAGCGTATCCCCTCCTGAAAAACCTTCAGGAATGAACATTCAATAGCATCCACAGGTAAACTATTGCAATCCTTACCACTCCTTTCTATTAGAACATTTTTCCTAATGTCTAACCTAAATCTCCCTTGCTGGAAGTTAAGCCAATTACTTCTTGCCTTATCTAGACTGGACAAGGAGAACAGATTACCTCCTCTCCCTTAGAAGCATGCTTTTATAAGACTGTTTTCAGGGTTTTTTCAATTGTTTCTGTTACAAGCTGAAAATCTTCAATTCATTCTTTTATCCTGTTTTCGAGATTTAGATTCCTAAGTGTTGTTGATGTCCTCTGGACTTATGTTTGCAGATCAGTGTGTTGCTGATCATCAGAACAAAAATCTTTTAAACTTGATTCCTTGGTGTCACCCTAAAAATATAATAACTACACCAATTTACTAAAATTCCCTTTCATTGGGGGAAATAAAAATGCAACAGGTCTGAAAGAAACACATATGGAATAGTTTTTGCTACATATTGTTGGTTTGGAATGAAAATGTTCCTTTCTGGTTATAGATTATCAACAGTCATCCAACACTGAAAAAAATACTATTTTTCAAAGCTCTAGAAATGTTTATTTGGGTATCTGCATAAAAACAGGTTGACCAACTGATTAGATTTACCTGGATGATACACATTTCCCAGTCATTACTTTATTGCAAAGTTATTACAGAGACTTCTTATATAACCTCTTGTTTGTACTGCACAAGTTAAAGCTCTGCAGTAAACCTCATTGATTTTAAATCATTCAGTAATGGTGTTTTCCATCACAGTTTAAAGCCTAAAGGTTGTTGAATTCTTTCCAGAGAGCAACACTAAATCTAAACTGCAGCATTACAAGATCCTTTAGAGTGAAAGGTAATCAAAGAGAATAGAAATTAGCTGTTACAATCAAAAAGGAACAGAGAACAGAGTACAGTTGCTACATCTGGAAAAATCTGAGCCTCTGTCAGAGGAAGAGGCAGTAAATTGCTGCAGTGCCCAGGAGCCAGCTGACCTGAAATAGAGGTATCTATTCAGCGTTCTGCTTGAAGTGATTATAACTAACAAAGCCTTCCTCTGTTATTATTCTGAAATTCTGATCCTCTCTCCTTAACAATTTTTTTTTTAAATCTTCTGATTTATTTGTCAATCCATTTGAGAAAAAAAGCTGGTAATGTCTACAATAAAGCCATTCCTGCCCCTTAAGAAAATGGTAAAAAAATAACAACCAGAAAAATGAAGCATTAAAGCAAATATACATTACATTAGGCCACACAGCAAAGAAAATATATAATCCAAGGCAAGAAATCCTCTTGATTTTCCCTTCAAATTAAAAAAAAACAAAAAAAAAACCAACAACAACAACAACAACAACAACAAAAAACCCAACCAAACAAAAAAAACCCAACCAAACAAAAAAAAACCCAACCAAAACCAAAAAACCTATATTTGGAATGACAAACCTTTCTGATCCTACAAGACAAATAACAAAATCTCATATTTATATGACCATCAAACTGCATATTGCAAATTGATCACAAGTTCTACAAGTTCTACAAGATAAAAAATAGCCATGTCTGCATAACACTACTAGTACACATTACTCATGCCCCTCAAAGGAACACTGTGGTCCCTGAGGCTCAACAGTGATCCACTGCCACTCCATGGCCGTGTCACACCTGTGCAATTTACGGTGCCTGTGAATCACATAGGTCATAACACCCTCATGGTGCTCATTCCTGATTATACTTGATTTCCATACTTTCCTTGCTTCTGTGGAGGACTGATTGATGCATCAGAAATCTGTGCTGTCATCCACTGAGACTTGAAGAGGCTCAAGAGTTGGGAACCTAATGAAGTTCTATAAAGTCAAATGTAGGATCATGGACATGGGAAGAAATTGCCCCATGCACGAACACAGATTGGGGGCTGAGCTATTGGACAGAGCTCCACACAGAAGGAGGTTCAGGCCTGTCAGCCTACCTTCTGTGCTGGGGTAGGTCAAGGAACAGATCATCTTTAGTGGCACGTGCAGGAGACTCAGGGGATCAGACCCAGCCAACATTGGTTTGTGACCAACCCAGCCAACCTTATCTCTCTCTATGCAAAGCTGACGCACACAGTGGATCAGGAAAGGGGTGTGGATGCTGTCTACAGATTTTAGTGAAACCATTTACACCATTTCCTACAGCATTGTCCTGCAGAGGCTAACTGCTCATGGCTTGGACTGGTACACCTTTCACTAAGTAAAAATCTGTCTGGATGGCTGGGCCCAGAAAGTGTTGGTGAGCAGATCTGCATACAGTTGGTCACTAGTGGGGTTTCCCAGAGCTCAGTATTGAGACCAGTCCTGCTTTGTATTTTTATGAAGTGCACTCTCAGTAAGTTTGCAGATGACACCAAGATGGGTGGGAATGTTGGTCTGCTGGAGGACCAGAAAGCTCCACAAAAGGACATTGATAAGCTGGATCAATGGGCCAAGGTTCCATGAGGTGAAGTACAGGGTCCTGCCCCCGGGTCACAACAGCCCCAGGCAGTGCTGCAGGCTGAGGACAGAAATGCTGAAAAGCTGCTCAGCAGAAAAGGACTGAGGAGTGCTGATCAACAGTGGCTGAAGATGAGCCAGCTGTGTCCAGGTGGCCAAGGAGGCCAATGGCATCCCAGCTTGTATCAGAAACAATGCGGCCAGCAGGACCAGGGCAGTGTCTGTCCCCCTGAATTTTGCACTGGTGAGGCCACACTTGGCCAAACTGTGTTCAGTTTTGGGATCCTCATGGCAAGAAAGATATTCAGGTGCTGGAGTGCGTCCAGAGAAGGACAATGGAGCTGCTGAAGGGTCTGGAGTACAAGTCCTGTGAGAAGCAGCTGAGGGAGATGGGGGTCTTTAGCCTGGAGAAAAGGAGGGTCAGAGGAGACAATATCACCCTTCACCACCACCTGAAAGGAGAATGTAGCCAGGTGGGGACAGTGTCTTCTCTGTAAGCAATGACAGATGAGAGGAAACGGCCTCAAGATGCACCAGGAAGGCATAGACTGCATATTAGGAAATATTTCTTCACCTAAATGATTGTCAAGCACTGCAACAGGCTGCCCATGGAATCAACATGCCTAGAGGTGTTAAAAAGTCATGTAGATATGGCACAAGGGACATGGTTTAGTGGTCAGTTTGGTAGTGCTTGGTTAGTAATTTGGCTCCAGGATCATAAAAGCTTTTTCCAACCTCAAAAATTCTAATATTTTATGATTCTAATACATACCTAAAACTCAAGAGTGGGTTCCAAGAAGATAAGATGGGACCAGACTTTTCAGTAGTGCCCAGCCACAGAACAAGAGATGATCACAAACTGAAAGGAAGCTCCATCTAAATATGAAGAAAACCTTCACTTTGAAGTTAACAGAGCACTGGAATAAGTTGTTCAGAGAGGTTGCAGAGTCTTCGTCTTTGGATATATTCAAAACCCACTTGGATGTGATCCCTAGCAACTTGGTGTACGTAAACCTGTTTCTGCAGAGCATTTGGACTATGTGATATCCAAAGGTCTACCGCAACCATTCTGTGACTTGGTCTAAAATTTTCCTTGGGAGTCTTCCTCACTATGAGTTTGCTTCTCTAGATCAAAGTCTGGTAATAAAAATTCCCCTGAACCTAGCAACTTTCCCCAGTCCGTTCTACCTTCCCCAGTAACTGATACTGAAAGAAAGGAAAGTCTTCATTAACTGGCAGGATGAATCAGGAAAATCTCTGACATTGTAGCCAGAGGCTGTCAGAAGGGGAGAAAGATTCAACAAAATACCACAGGTTTCTCCTTTCTCCCTGACCCCTAAGGTGGCCTCTCAACATAACAAGTGCAATTATAGTGTACTTTGAACATGCTACTTCAGCTAGTATCAGTGATATCTGGCTTTAAAAAAAAAAAAAAGAAAGAAAGAAATCACATCCAGGGAAAACTTGACTCCTATAAAGTCAACCATCTACTGGGCTACAAAAAAGTATTTGAGAAGTATTATCTACATTTATATCTTCTTCTGTGGTGATAGGGGAGACTAAGAAAATTAAAAGAAAGTCAGAATATATATTTTAATAAAGTAGTAAAAAGACAGAGGCATCATTCTCCTTGGATATATAACTTGGTTCGCTTAAGCTTTGTATGTGATGTCACTCTGGTGAGGGGTGAAAACAGGGCTTGCCCCACTAATCATTAATACCTAGAAAGCAGCAGAAATTGAACACATTTAGTGCTACACTCCTGTCCCCTGAGAAATACACTGCCCTGTTTCCTAGGTGATTTCCTCCATGTCAGCAACAGATTATTACCTAATTAAATTAACATTAAAAAAGGATTACATTTGTTGTTCCTCATCAGAAAGATGCAAAGGACACCAGTATGAACAGAACTATTCTTAAATTATGAAAACTTCTCAATGTAAAGGAATTTGGCTCCAAGACACCATTCCTGGTAAAATGTACTTATTAATATTTGAACTATCTATTAGAATGCTTAGTCAGCAAATATCTGACCATAGCTATTAATTGTTAAAGCACAATATTATGCAAATGTATGAGACAAGATTCCATCTCATTATCTTCATGTTTAGAATGTAGCATAGATAGTTTCTATTAGCTCCTGCATTAATTTTTAGAAATCAGTTACTCATACATAGATTAATAACTAGATATTACTAAAAAAACCACAAATTTTTACCCTCAGGCAAGCTCTTTTCATTTTAGAAACTTTAAAATAGATAGTTTTAGCAATTCATATTACTTACTACAGAGAAATTGTATCCTAATGATATATCATAATAGGATTAATTATCTTTTTGAAACATTGCAACTTCAAATAAATTCATACATGTATGTTTTGAAATACCACAAATATTGTCACAAAGTACCTCTGAAACTGATGAGCTTCATCTAAAGGTTTTCAATAAATTATAAATACTCTAGGGCTAAAATCTCTTTCTAGATAATGGATCCCTGCTAAAGGAAATAGATCTCTGTAGAATTCTGTCTTGGAAAATACTCTAAGAGGATTTCCCCTTCCCTTATGACTTAAATATGATTAATACAAAGGAATCACCAAAAGAAAACAAATTTGATTTATTAATAACTGTTTTCTAATTATTTTTCATTCACATTCTCAAACACTTTAGATGGGAACAATGTTTCATAGCTGTTGCCTTTTGTGAAAAACGCTACCTTTAGTTTTCCAGAGCTGAATTTTTTAAGGAGGAGGATGATTTAAGTTCACTGCCCACTTCTGCAAAACCCACCTGACACTTCCTTTCTCGTCTTATACAGTAACACTGTAGACTCACTCTGAAGCACAGATTTTAAAAAAAAGAAATTTAAAAATGATTAAACATTTTTAATTGATTGAATCAATTTAATATGAAAGATGTAGAGAAAAGCCCATAAAATACTTTAGTGATTGGGTAATTTCTTCTCACTTTAAGCATAATTCTAGCTAATATATGATAAAGCATGTTTCAGAAATAATATGCTGTAAGGAACCCCAGAAGAAAATTGCTCTTTGTAAAAGAACTAAGACATTATTCTAAACCAGAAGCTTTTAAAAGTAAAAAAAAAAAATAATATATGTTCTTTCTTACTTCATTTCTTGACTCTGTAGCGTCAACACCAAATTGTGGTCATTCACATTGGACATCGTCACCATAATTTAAAATGTTATGATTCAGCACTTTTGGAGAGTATAATTCAATTATATTTTTCAAGTTCAATTTTGGTATCTCAAGCAGGACAGACAAAATAACAGGATTCAAAATTCTTTTTCAATGTTTGAGATTGTTTCACATTATTATTCAATTTTTGACACATTTTAAACACCACCTAAATTTTTTGCTTCTCACCCACTGTAATAGCAATGAAAAAAAAGTCTTGGATTTTATTCTCCCCTTTCCCTTTTTCCATTGCAGGTAGATGAAAATGGGATTGTGAATGAATGAATGAATGTCTTTTTATATAGAATACAAAATACAGAAATATAAGAATTTCCACTTTATTTAATCCTTAATAATGGAAATTCACTATTTCTAATTTTTCAGAAGAAAAATATCTCTGTTACTAGGAACACCTTTTCACCCCTGTTAATGTAATTGACTTTAATTGCACTTTCTATGGAAGTAAGGAACCCCTATATCTTGGAAAAAATTAGAGAGGTTTTTACACCCAAACTGACTACCACACAATGTTTAGATTACAACACTGGCATGGTCATCTACACAGTTGTATAATTTCTTCACAAACTTCTTCCTGAGCAATCACATATTTAATTTCCTTATTTTATGTCTCTACTCTCACAAATTAGGACATGTATTGAAAATGAGAACAGATCTTAAAATTTTGAACAAAAATACAGTGAAGTTATTGTTTATCCAGGTAATATGTAACTACTGATACCTAGATCAGTTTGTTTTGTTTGCCCTAGGATTGCTGACAAGAGAGCTGAATATGAGGAGGATGGAAGGGCAGTTGATCTCAGTATTCTGAGATTTATTTCCCCTAAGATTTTGTGCATTCCTCTTTTTTGCAATGAGCAGAGAATAACACTTTAAGCATAAACTAATTCAGAGTTGTTGACTGCAAAGAAATCAAAGAAAAGAAAATAACAGCTAAACCCCAAGACAAAGCAATATCTTGTTCCATAAGCATAGACAACAATGTATATTGCATAAAATTTCAGGGAACTGCTGCAACTTGTTAAGTACTTCATTTTAAAGGACAATTATATTCTCATTAATGGGAGACAGAACTGAGATTAAAGAAATAAATGTTGAGATAGAAAAGGCTAGATAAAGGCGACCAGGCTTGTTACAAGGAGACAAAATGAGGAATCTGTAATAGCAGCTAACATTTCTGCAATTAAGACTCATACCATTTGCATAGACTCTACAGAGAACAGGACAGTGGCATTCAACTCTGGCAATATCTGTAGAAAGTAAAATGGTATAATTTCTGTAAGTCACATTAAATGCTTAAGAATTGTATTACACAGCATATTAAGTCTGTGAGAATGCTTCTCTCAGTAGAATTTTGTTTTGCTTCATTTTTTAATTATAACATTTGACAAGGAAGAGGCAAACTACCACTCAACCTAGAAATCACCTCTGGATAAATTCAGCTTTGGCTGACATTTCAAATAACTTATAAATTCATTGAGAAAGTCTGGGAGCATAGCTGAATAAAACTGAAATTCAAGACTGGGGGAAGAAGAATTCCAAAGAATATTCAGTCCAAACAACAAAACTGAATCAAGTATGGGTGCTAAAATTACACAGAAAATGTCAAACAATGGGGTCTGGCTAGAGCCATTCTAGGAGACAGCTTTATCAGACAGAGACACAGCAATTAGGGGCAGAACTGGAGTAAAGTGGGCCTCCATGTGATAACATTTAACAGCATGAGCCTTTCTGAAAATGCAGCCCAAGAAAATAGTTCAGAAAAATTCAGCTGTAATGATAACAAAAATAATGCTGCCAGATAAAAGCAGAGATGAATGCACAAAAATTATGCAAGCTGTTTCTAAAATGTGTGGGAGAAAATAATAGTATTCATAAGATACAGTGTGAAACCAAAGGAGAAAAGGTAGGAAGGAATGGCAGAAAGCAGTACTTGTATTGAATACTTGAGCTGTAGATGAAATCAGCTACTTTTCATCTGGATATGTAAAGTCTTAAAAAGAGGACAGCAGATTACTGACAAATCAAATCGGAAAACTCGAAAATTTGAATCTCAAAAGACAGCTGAGCACTTCAGTTCCTGTACTGTCCTTAAGAAGATGCAGCTGAAAGAAATTTGAAAGAAATTTTTTTAAATGTCCAAAGAAAGGTGTATCTGAGCTCACATCCATCCTCTCAATATTAAAAAAATCTCTTACTCAGGATCTAGAGCCCACTCCTAAAAGGAAACATCATACAAGTACATTTAAAAACAGTGTGAGATGATAAATTTAATTAAAACTTTTTTTTTCTTTCTTCCCAAGGAAACACACAAAAGATAGCTGTCATGATTATCTTTTGTCCTTCAGCATGAGATGAATTCCCAGAACCCATTTTCAGTTCCTGAAATTAGAAGGAAATCCCATCTCTCAGAAATACATTTCAAAAATATTTTTTAACCCTGAAAGGTGTTTCTCTGTGGCCAGAGTTGCATGTGAGAGAATATTCCAGGGTTCCATTTCAAAGCTGGAGCATTTGTATAAAAAGTTGGTTAAGAGCACAATGTTTTTTTCCATAATGTCATCATCTTCCCAAGTAGTTTTCTGTACTTTGCTTTTCTGAGCGAATCCTTAGAAGTCCTAGAGATGATTAACCTTGTGCTTTAACAAGCAGTCACTGGGGAGCAGAAGAGGAAGGTCAGCCTTTTTAAACCAGGTCTGAGCTGTCAAGTTGGCTGACAGCAGAACTCCATTGATTGCTTGCTTTCAGTTCACCACCCTTTTACTCTCCTCTCCTCCAGAGACAACACCACCAGACAACATGGAAACGCTGTTTTAAGTGTGGTTTCATGCTGTCTACTCCGTGGAGTAGACAGCATGAAACCTGTGTAGCTAAACCAGGATAACACCAAAATTGTGGAATATGACATATGAAGTCAGTTCCAAAATATATCCTTAGACTGTTGGCAGATTCTCAGGAATTTGTCCCTCTCATTTAGCCTAGTGTTCTTACATATTTTGCAGGGAAAGTAAGTCAGCTTTGTAAGTTTGGAGCAACGAGATGATGTCATGACACTCGTAGTGGGTTAACCTCCCTCAGCTGGCCAGGCTGTCAGGGGCTTACAAAAGTGCTCCATTCCTCCACCTCCTCAACAGAATTTGAGAAGAAAACAAGATAAAAATGTTTATAGGTTGAGGAAAAGATAGGGAAATCAGTCACAGGCAAAACACACTTGACCTGAGGAAATAAATTACAAATTAAATATATAGTAGAATGGAGAAAAGCAAAGAGAAAAACTAGAACACTTTTATTCCAGCCTTAGTCTCAACTTTATTCCTCCATTCCAAATTCTTCTTTTCACCCTGTCCCAAGTAACACAGAGGGAGAGGGAAAGGGTATTCTGCTCAGTCTATAACAGCTCCTCTCTGTTGCTACTTCCACCTCACAATTTTCCCCACCTCCAGCATGGGGTCCTTGATGAGCAGTTTAGTCCTTTAGGAACAGCATACCAATTCTCCCCAGTTGCATTTCCAACTAGAAGCCCTGCTGGAATTTACACACACTAGCCCTCATCACTTCACCAAAATTATACCAGATATTGCCCACAATTATTCTGCTCTCTAGCAAAGTTCAGTCCACATTTTGCCTGCTAACTCTCCCAGTTATTGTCCTTATCTTGAATTCTTTAAAATTCTGAACTCAGGCACCAACAAAGTGACTGTGGTCAGTTGGCTTGGCAGGCCATCACATGCTCATCTGCTGTGGTCACTGTCCCTGCTCAACAGGACAAGGGGAAAAATTACAACAAAATGTCATGGTTAAGATAAGGACAGAGAGACCACTCAGCAAGTATGATTATGAGCAGAACAGACTCAACTAGGGGAAATTATTTTAATTCACTGTCTATTAGACCAAGTAGAATAATGAAAAATAAGTCTAAAAATATCTTCCTTCCATTCTTCCATCCCTCAATCTGGTTCAGCTTTACCTCTGACTCTTCTATTTTTTACCCCCAAGCAGTTCAGGAGTATGGGAAAAAGGACACGGGTATATTCATACACCTTGATGAGTCTTCCTTCCCACACTCTTCCCCTCTTCTAGTATTTGGTCCCTTCCATAGAAAAAAGTCCTTCAAGAACCTCTCAAACATGCATTCTTTCTATGGACTGCAGTTCTTCACAAACTCCTCCAGCACCATGGATCCCTTCCATGAGGTGCAGTCCTTCACAAACAGACATCTTCAATGTGGGTTTTCCATGGACTGCAGTTCCTTCCAGCAAACCTGCTCCAGCATAGGCTTCTCTCTCCACAGAACCACAGATCCTGCCAGGAGCCAACTCCAGCATAAGCTCTCTCTACAGGGTCACAGTCTCTACAGGAATGCATGTGTTCCACTGTAGGTCTCCTTCACAGGCTGCAGGTGGATCTCAGCATCCCCATGGACCTCCATGGGCTTCAGGGACTCATCTACCATGCCATGAGCTGCACCACAGCTGGCAGGGGAATCTCAGCTCCAGCAACCAAAACACCTCCTCCTCTTCCTTCTCCACTGACCTTGGTGTGTGCAGGGACGTTTTTCTCACATTTCTCTCACCCCTCTCCTATACAGCAGCCAGAAAGCATTTTTTGACCCCTCTGAAATATGTTATCACACAGGAATCACCAGCTGCTGGGCTCAGCTGTGCACTTCAACAGGTCCATTACAGACTGCTGTGTATGACACAGATCAGATCTGGGTGCCTTCTCATTGAGGCCAAACCTGCAGCACCCCAGCACCACCAACACCACCATGAGACTTTATGATTTAAATCAAGTACACCATGCAAATTGACTGTTTCATATTAACTGTTCCAAATCCCAGGGCTATCGACAGTAGGTATTATGAAAGTGGAGTTCCATTAGCATTAATGGAAGTCATCCAGATAAATTTTTCATACATACACCAGTGAAAAAGATTTGAGTGATTCATAATGCATATTGTAGATTCACAATACCAAATAACTTGCTATCTTTAAAGTCACAAAATGCACTGCAAAAATCTGTAGATTTTATCCTTTAAGTGAACGTATTGGGCAGTTAATGACCTTATCACTAAACAGTGTGTTTGATTGACTTTTGAACTGACAGCACTACATTAAGTTCCTCAAAAATCAATCCAATAGATTTCCATTTATACCATTGCAGTTTTACAATGGGTTAAGTTCTTCTTTTCAAGCCAATTAGAGATGTGATTCAGTCCAAATTCTCTTTCTTATTTCCTCAGCCTTATACAAATATTCCAGTTGCACCAGCTCTTTTTCAACCATTTAAAAGTTTCTGTTAAAACCTCTCTTCAAAGGAAATCAGGATTGTTACAAAAACTATAGAAACTCAAATTTGACAAGCTTGGAAAATTTGAGATCACAGGTTGCAGTTTAAATAATTTCTAAATTATTTTTAAAATATATCTTGTATATCTATACACACATGCACAGACACTTTCTATATGAATATTGCAAAATTTAGGTGGTCTAAGTACAATTAATTAATATAGGATATACTGTATTCAACATATATATTTATAAAATATATCTACGAAATAGACATATATATTCTATCCAGAGAGGTAGGTATAAACCTTCCATAATTGTGTCTTTACAGCCCATAGTACATAATTGTAATGTGAACAACTAAGAATTTCAATACTTATATTTGGGATTTCTAATAATGGGAAATAAGATTGGAAAAAAAGAGCAAAACCAGTATTCTTTCGGATGCAACAATCTTATTTCAAGTACATAAACCAAGGAGAAGTTCTTGTTTCTCATGACACATAAGCAGCGGCCTGTCAGTTCCCATAAAATCATGACAGCTTTGGTACAAAACATATTTCCACAGCAATCAAAGTAAGCATGATAAATCAGCCAACAGGGCTCAAATCAACCATTTTTAATATATGCAGGAGGATGGAGAAAGCCTGTCCCACAGAAGAATTTCCACATTAGGCTTTGACATATTGTTTCTTTTAGGAGCTTGCTCTTTGAAATGAGGAAACCAAAAGAATTCAGGCAGTCATATAGCATGTACAGAGCACAACATCATTAGGCTGCTTGCCTTGCAATATTCTAGTGCAACTGAAACTTGTGGTGACACAGAATCTAGGAGCCAAGGTTGCTGCAAAGGGTAAAGAGAGGCAAAGACACAATCTTGGAACATATTCAGTATGTTCCAGTATAGGTGTGCCTGCCATGGATTTTCAGCTAGGATAAGATAGAGTGATGGATAAACTCTTGAAGCTGAATTGCATGGTCCAATGGAGGTTGATGAAATATTGTAGATTGCTGTAACATCATTACAAGATTGTGTATTGTGCATTCTACTTGTGTATAAATCCTTTGGTAATAAGTTATTCAGACTTTTGAAATCTCAAGATGAATATAGAGTAACTGGTAACACTGTGCATTTCCTATTCACTGTAAAGCCAGTAGAACTCATATTATCACTACAAAATCTTGATAAACAGAAAATATTCCCCTGAGGATTAAGACATGCTGCTCTTAAGGTGATTAAAGTCACAGGAACTGTCTCCTACATCTCTCAGAGATTGGTATGAGGAACTGAACTTTTTTGGGCAGTTTCTCCTCTCTCTCAAATATATATGGAAAGTTAAATTAGGTATGGAAATCCTCAGAACATGAAATATGTAAATAAATTTGGTAATATGTAGAGCAGCTACAAAGCTATTGGAATGTTTAAGAAAGCTGCATTCCCTGAACTCAATTTTCCTGAACAGCAAGTACAGTCCCTTATGTCCTCTTTAGCATCCAGATACATGCAACAGATATACAGAGTTAGAAAACTCATGCACACGGTAAATATTGAACTGGAAATTCTGTCTGGCATCATTTGTTTTGTCTTGACTGTGCTCAAGTCCACATTCATCATTAGGTAGTATAAGATGGCAAGCTTTTCACAAGTGTTGGTAAGGCTTGTACTGATTTAGACAAATGGTCCAAGGCCATTCCTGAATATATGATGGTAAGGCTTTAGGAAACAGTGCAACCAATAATGGCAGGAATAAAATAGTAACTGTTGCTATACATACATCCCCCCCTCAATATTTCACACACAACACAAAGATAATGTATAAAATGCATTTCCCTGAGAGAGAAAGATAAACAAATAAATCATCATCTCACCAGGCTCAAGACAGCTAAATACTGGACTATTTGCAAATTCTGCTTTGTATTGGACTATTTCATATATTTGTATAGCTGTAATTTGTTCCCAAAGTGCTTGCTAATACTTAGGAATTTGACAGAGATACTGCACTAAAAGGCAATGATCTTCTCACATTATAAGAAAAAAGTTTAGGACATAATCCCAATTGCTATTTTTGTGGATATGTCTTTGAGCATTCTGGTAATTAACGTTAAGAAATTTTAAAAATTCATCATTATAATCCTAGTCTGCCACCTTTTATTTGCAAATCAATGCTATCACTCTCCAAGAAAATCACAGTTACTTGCTTAATATCCTACTGCTATTTCTATCACTATCCATGTGAGAAGCTTAAAAAAAAAAAGCCACCTGGTCTTTACAACACAGAAGACATTTTATCAACAGGGCTGAAGGAACAAGATATTTCCTGTGGTTTATGGCTCCTTTAGTGAACTAGGCTTAGAGGCCTGGAGAGGACCTTGAATGTGAATTACCATTTGAAAATTAAAAGAAGGTGTTTATTCACACACAAGGTTAACGTGGCTTAAAGATCTTTTATAGATCTTTCTTTCTTTTATTGGCTTTAGCTCTGCAAGATGTTCTGAGGATGACAGGGACTGACAAACAGAGAGCAGAAAGTAAAACATCCCAAGTAAATACTACTTTGATTTTAAAAGGTATTTATGACTTTTGTTATGTTCAAAAGATTTGACAGTGATTTGCAGAGGCAATAAATCTTTCAGGCCTGTCTTAAGTCTGCGGCAGGAGTGTACCTCTAATGCAAGATCTTGAACATTCTTCTGCAAATATACAGCATGTGTTACATTCTTAAAAGAGGGGTTAAAATATACAATTAAAACTCTGATCCGGTATTGCTTTCTGTTATATAAATATGAACAGAAGGGATGCATTTTCTAAAGAGGTTAAGGCTCAAGTTTAAAAAAGTAGTCATCACCAGATCCTTGAATAAGTCTCTTTTTTGTTTAATCTCCACTGGCAACTATTATCTGAACACTTCTCTTGACCAGTTCTACCCATGCTCTCCTGAGTTATGTTAAGGGCACACATGCACAAACATGAAAAATGAGCTCTGACAAACTCCAGTCAGTGAAAGATGAGAACTTAAGAAACAGTGTTCTTGCTTAACATGTCCCCAGTGAGTGAATTTATCATTTTTCTTTAGAATACAATGACACTCAAATATCTTATTAAAAATAGAATATACTATTGTATTAAAAATACAATTAAATGTACTTTTTAACATTCTCGACACTTAAAAAAATATTTTCCAGCTCTGACAAAAGTTACATCTTGTACAGTAAGGGCCAGTGGCCTTGTGGGACATGGTATTCATCATCTCCTTCTGGTCCAGTATTTTTATTCCCTTACTCTGAGACTACACGTGGCTGGAGGAGGGTATTGGATTTAAAGGAGATGTGGAAGAGGATCTTTGATTCTTTCTCACTTTCATTCTCCTGCTTTCCCACTACCTGCTCCACACTCTGCACCTAAGACACTCTCCCTCTGCAAGAGAGAATACTCCACTAGTGTGTCCTCCTGCAAGGGAGAGTAACTTCAATTAACTGCACAGGCAGAGAGCAAGGCAAGAGGCAGGTATCAGGGTACTGTCTAAATTTCCTGTATCACGTGTCTAGATTTGCTTAGTTACTGTGACAATCATAATGCCAACTTTGGAAAAAGAATTTATTTTAAAAAAATTATTGAAAAAGTTTGTTTTATGGAAAAAAATTGAAAAATAGCTGTAATATCCCATGTTCTGTATGGATCTAAAAGAGTCCTATAAATTTTATTCTGAGCTCTTGTCTCCCCTCTAAAGGCATGCACAACTTAGGTATTCAACATGAGGTTATTTTAAATCATGAAATATATGTTACAATATATTTCTAATGAACAACTGAAGAAAAGAGCTACAAAATACCAATTTTGTTGTACTGGTTTTTGGTTCTTTTTTTTTTTCTTTTACATCTATTAGAAAGCAATTGCTATCCTAAAAGCCTATTTTACAAAACCATTACTACAATCATAGATTTCAGCCTCATAAAACATTCCCATTTTTTAACCATAATAATATAAACAGTCGAAATGGATAATAATGGTGATGACACACTTTAGAAGACTTTACTGATCCAACATTATTTGGTGCTTGTACGCTGCTAACATATAATTTATAAATCTATGTCCTTTCTGAATTATTAAAATATTAATTATAACAAATAACTGACTTTGCCAAGAACTGCATAGATAAATAACTGATAAATTTCCAAAGGGGAGATAATATATTTATTATGCATGAACAGTGGTATTTTAAAACATTAAAAGAAAACTACTATAAAATGAAATATAAATGGAAAAATTTTGTGCTCAACAGAGATAGGAAATAATGATTAAGTAAAAATAAAACTGTCAAGTCTCTTACATTTCATAAGGGTTAGGATAAATCTAGTAAAGAAAAAAGCCAGATTTTATCAATTAGCAGTTACAGTGATGTCATTTTTTTTCCCAGAAAACAGCTATAGATACAATTTCCAAGTGCCATAACGTCACAAGATCTGTAAAAGCAATCAATGGGAAAACAAAGTGAGTAATGAAATTGAGATATTCTTGTTATGATACTTTTCTCTAAGTTCCCAAGTCATGTAACTGTTGAGGATCTGTAGAAAATATTCCCTGTGAGTCAGATCACTCTGCCTCTGATCCTTGCCTGCCTATGTTCCTTAAATGAACTATAACTTTGTGGTAAAAGAATTCCTCTAAACAGATATGCTATGGCTGACCACTTTGTGGCTTTCTTTGCTACAAAAAAATTGTTCAGTTTTTTGCTTAAATACTGCTGACATCTAATGCAGCTGTGCTCATTCTATCTTTTCACACAGTCTTCCCTGGGAAAGTGGGCCCACATCTCAAGAGGAAATAATTCAGTAGCACTGTAATATAGGTATTTCAGCACAAAAAAAAAAATTTCCAAAAAACTCTGAAAATCTCAAACATGGGGCAGTCAATAATGCAGTGTAAAAAGTAAAATATCTGTTTTTGTAAAGGTGCCTTCCTTACATCTGGCATTTCTTCAAGCTATCATTTGTTTCTTACTGCATGCATACATTTTCCTATCTTTTCTTATTTCTCACTGAATTTATCAGACTATAGTGTATTATCCCTCTACAAGGTCAAAGCTCTCTGATCCATCAGAGTCCAAAGTCTCATGGAACCACTTTTACACTGTTGAATTCTTACCACCTAAACATTGTACTATTTCTCAGCATACGAGTTTAAACCACAGTTTTTGTTATCTGGAGCAAACAGTAAACCTGCAGGTATTGCTTTTAGGCTTAAATTTCTAATGTAATTTAATGAAATAATTTTTATAACCTGTGTATACCCATTGTTAGGGGTTGCTGTCCTCTCCCCTAGATCTTTTCCACTCTCCCAGGCATTCTTTTCTTCAGTGAGTAAATGAGTACATGGGTTCATCAAAGTCATCCCCCTCTTTCCCTCCCTGCAGGCTTTGTTGTGTTACACCCGAGCCTTTCATCACTTAGTTCACTCACTTTTTTTATATCTATTCTTTCATTACCTCCTTCAATTTCATATCACTGTGTCTCCATTCTTCCTTCTTATCTTTGCTTATCATACATAAATAGTCATTCAATATATAGTTTTTTACAGAACATGGTCTGGACATAACAATTACTATCAAATTTAAGAGCTTCTATAAACAGCTGAATACTCCTGTAAGACATTATTTTTATGTACTTTGAGTAGACATCTTGTGTTCTGTCTCCTACACTAGCTTGGAGAATGACTTTTTCCATTGTTTAACTTGCAGGGCTTTTTTATCTGCAGCTAAAGTGTAGCTCTTCATTTTCCTAGATGTGGAGGTGATATACATCAAGGCAAACAAAAAGAACTGCAACGCAGCTTGATGCCAAAGGCAAAACATGCATATATGCCAAATCATATTTTGCCTGACCAATCTATCAGTAGAAAATACAGCATTAAGTCAGATCTCAAGCTTGTAGCTGTCTAATCTTAGACAATATAATTACAGAGGTTAAAGGTAGGACATGAAATTAAATTAAACTAAGTCCTGTATATATTTTTTTTGTACAAGAAGAATCAATGCAGTTTTTACGGAAACCTCCAGCCCTGATTTTAAAATAGTATCTGCAAATGTGTTCTCAGTGTCTTGACTAACACAGTTGCCAGCCAGATTTCTGTTACAAAGGTGGATGAATAATTCATTTCTATTCATGCAGCTAACAACTTAGTCTTTATCTGTTCATGAACTTTTCATGAAATTGTCGGCACTCTTTAGGTGGAACCACTCAAGCCGCAGTGCAGCATGCACTTCCTCCTCCCCATGTAACCCTCCAGTGATGAATGCTCAGGTTTGGACCTGTACTTATTAATTATAGAGCTCTAATGATATTGTTGCAATTCTATGATTTATGTAACCAGCACTGCATAAGGTTTAAATTGCAAAATCAGAGAATAAAGAGAGAGTTGGTTCTGGCCAACATACAACTACCCAAGACTAAAATTGAATTTAATCAGCATTCCCACTAGCAAGTGCTGAAACTTTTGTGGAAAATTAAATAGGAAGAAATTGGTTCCCTAAGGAAATTATATAGTCCTGCCTATTCTTTGGCAGTAACTTTGGAAATCTGCTTTTCCATGTGACGGTCTTTTTCCTCAAGTTAATAGAAAGCCAGGACTTCCAAGAAGACAAAACACCTTATTTTATCTTACGAGTTTTTTTGGACTGTCTGCACAAATTTTACAGAAAAGAAAGGTGTGGATTTTTTTCTCCATTCTCTTTTCCGCAGTTGATGACCTCTATGTTTTCTGCTATGTTATAGCTATCAGATTAAAGCTGAAATACTTCACAGCAAAATCAACAGTTCTAAATCAACTATTTTCTATCCTCCATCACTGCATGCAATTTTTTATTTGTTTGGTTTTGATTTTGGTTTTACGTAACAAACTTGGCTTGCTTTTCTTGGTAGTAATTGAATCTAGTAGTAGCAGAGCTACTAGTAGAGCTACTACTAGTAGTAGAGTACTAGTAGAGCTACTAGTACTCTTTTTATCAGTGGTCCTATGTTTCTATACCAGAAGAGCAGAATCTATTGTCTCTAAGATGGCTCTAAGACACCATTTTGCACCTCCATTCTGCAATGGAGGTTACTTCCTCCTTCAGTATCTTCTCCTTCTTTACATTTTCCATTGTTATTTTGGTAAAATAGGTATATTTCAGTCTCACTGAATGTGAATGGCAGTTTCTTATGTAATCTGTAGCCTCAGATCATACGGATGTGTATGACATCTCACATCACCTTAGCTTTTCTCGTTACACAAAAATACTAGGTTTTGTCATTTTAAAGGCAGCCACTGTTTGCCTTGGCTTTCATTTTTCTAAGTTAAAATCAATTTCTAAATTAATGAAGACAATTTAAAACTATTTTTCAACACAAATAGCACTTTTATTCACCAGCCTGGATTATAATCCCTAGATTTACTTATCTAGTAAAAATTATATACTCCCTCCATTGGCTCCATATTTGATTGAGACTGTCTAAAGAATTTTGTGAAACTATTTTAGAGGTTTTATTCAAATAACAATATAACCCTGCTTGCTTTAGAAAACTCATGAGTGCTTTTAAATAATCCTCCATGCATTAAATTCTAAAATGAAAAATTAACATTATATATATTATTTGAGGTAATGAACATGAAGCATCCCTTAGTTACTATTCATTCAGTTACAATAACAAGTTTGAGGATTCTAAATATAAAGTAAGCACACTATGAATATTAACTTACAGCAAATTTTGCACAAACACTAATATCAAAAGAGAACAAAAAAGAAACAGAACAACACGACTAGGTAGTCAGGGTATAAACATAACTTTTCATTAGTAAGAGTCCACAACCTCTGGGAAAATTTCTTTGATTTTTCAGGGGTAATTCAGGAAAGACTACTCTAAAGAAAAATAATAAGGGAAATAGAGGAACATATAGCATGTGTTAGAATTGAAAAATTCTTAATCAGCATTAATTGCTACTTATTCTTTTTTAAAAATTAATATATTTTCTCATGTGAGTTATGCAATATAATTATCAGCTGTGTTACATATTAGTTTATCAAAACTGAAGGTAAATCAATGATGGTAAATTGTATCGTGCCATTACAAAAAGTACTTTATTTTCTCTGTAAAATTTTTAGACTCAGCCACTCTGAGGGTTAAATGAGACTCTCTAGGCCATATTTTTGGGCTGAACTGAACGGAACTTACAGAGTTCATGTTCCTAACACAAATCCCAAAGTTCAGTTAAATGCTTGGATCAATGATAATATAATCCAGAAGACAGAAAAGTAATTGTATTTATCACAGAAAACTAAACACAGATCTACTGCATGGAAGCTCCATATAATTAATAGCATGAAAGCTCTAAATTGGCATTTTGTCTCATATTACCTCCAGGCAAGCTGTTTAATACATGTTAGACCATAGGCTTTTCTATTTTTCTTTTAATTTTTCCCCTTTAAGAGCAGATACCTACAGCTAATGTTTGAAAGTATCAGAACAGACTCAGTATCTTCTTCTAAGATGCTAATGCCTTTTTTAAAAAACAATAGCATAATAAAATATTTACCTAATTATTTCTTGAGGAGACAAGAAGGTTCAAATGAAGCAACAATGAAGAAAATTCTCACTGCATATCCTACAAAATACATTCCTGAAAAAAAAAATCAAGATTATTGTCGTCAGAAGACTTCTTCTAACTGTGTTTCTTATTTCAGTAAATATTGATACCTTTCCTAAAGTACTGTCAAATCTAAATTCCAGACAAATTTTGGAAGCAGGATTCAAAAAACTGATTATACTCTTCTTGGATTCATGTCTCAGTACTAAATTAAAGAAGGGATATAGATAATTCCTGAGGAAGGATGCTTGCTGTCTTTCTGATGAAAATGATTTTGTGCATTTCAGGAAAAGGGGATAGCAGTTACATGCACATTAGATGCTCTTCCAGCCTTTAAGCTAGAGGATGTAGCTCTCTTGGAGAACTCAGAAACAAGCAGAGAAATCACTCTGGTCTTAGCAATTGCTCTTAAGCACTGTTAAAGAAAGGATGGATAGGTCAACATCACACCTTAAAAACAAAACAAAACAAAACAAAACAAAACAAAACAAAACAAAACAAAACAAAACAAAACAAAACAAAATTGTGCAAGACCATCTTCAGATATTCACAGAGAACACTTTTCACTCTAGACCTTATTGGAGACTTGGAATAAATTACTTTCTAGATGCTGTTTATCTTCAGGTAGCACCTATGTGGTTTCTCACCCTGTGGCAAGCAAGGAGGTAAAACTCTTATGCGAACAGAAAGTCTTCCTGAAATATAAGGAATGTCTAGAAGTAAAAGGAGACAGTAATGTATATTATAGGTTTATATATCTCATATACACAGAGTATACTATATTACATCTAACTAATTTATTAGACATAGGGTCATAGATGATACCCTCAAAGGTTCGGACTCAAATTTATCCAACACTTCAAGGATATAAATCAAATATACTATCATATACTCATAATTCTGCATATCTAGTTCCATATTTTTTTTTTAATATTTTGTAAAGGTGACAGAAGACCATTTCCAAAATTGATGGATGGAATACAATTCTTCAGCTGACAGGGACTAGAATTATCACCTAATCCAATTTCTCAGCCAGTTTGGTACTGAATAAAGGTTACATTTTGGCATTAAGCACATGGTCCACAGGCCTTCTTTGAAGGCACAAGGCATCAACAACCTCTCTAAAAAGCCTGTGAAGGTGTTTGACCACCCTTGAAAAAATATATGTTTACCAATGGCTAGCCTGATCTTCCCCTGATGCAGCCTTGAACCTTCCCATCTTTGTTCCCTTCCACCAGCTCTACTGTCCTCCTCCGGACCATCCCAGGACTTTCTTCCCACCCTTCTCAGAGTGTGGGGCCCAGCACTGCACACAGGACTCGGGGTGAGGCGCAGCAGGGCTGAATCCAGCAGGATGATCCCAATCCCAGCTGGTGATGCTGTGTCTGCTGCACCCCGGGATGGGGTTTGCCCTCCTGGCTGCCCGGGCACACACTGCTGGCTCACTGTGGCGGTTTGACAGGAAATGTGTTTTCTGGGATGCTGTGGTCAGGCCAATGGATGCTCAGATTTCAATATTGGCACCTAATGTGGCCATTGGGACATTGGATCCGCCTCTGAGCACACGGGGTTAAAGCAGGGCTCTGCCCTGGGAGGCTCTCTTGGGTTCTGGTCAGGGAAAGGTTCAGAGCTCCCCTGCCCGGCTGCGGGCTGGGTGGGGCAGGGGCAGCCATGCGGCCGGGTGAGGTAGGCCGGGCCTGGCCAGAAGGGAGGGGAAGGCCCCTGCAGGATGGAAGGGTGGAGGAGCACTGAGAGGCATCAGGCAGCCACCTCCCCACCCCAGGAGAGACAGAGAGAGAGAGCCTGTGCCTGTGCTTGCGCCACCTTGAAATTGAATAGTGGCCGGCCGAGAAGGAGAAGGGGGATGTGGTGAGAAGGTGCCCGGCTGGGCAGCTGTGGGAGTTCTGGACAGACAGTGCCTCAGATTTTTAACCCTTTTCTTGGATGATGGAAACCTTACAAATGCTAATCCTCCTGGAGCTGAATGAGAAGAGAGATAGAGATGAGATAAGAGGAAATGGGCCACGACAGAAATAGAGAAGAACTCAGGTGGAAGAGATGATGCTGGACTCTTTTTGTACAGCCATGGACAGAACCATGTTCCTTGTGATACAGGGACTGCATTCTAGGGGGAGGCAATGCCTCAGGACCAAGAGGGTTCAGTGTGGGTACCCCTCGGCCCCAGGGGGTGAAGAATATGGGGGGGGAAAGATGTCCTGAAGTTGAGACTCTGCCATTTTGGAGTGGGACGAAGCATCCTTAAAAGTCAACCCTAGAAGCAGCTCTGGTCCGTGTTCAGTGGTGAGAGGACTGGACATGAAAGGAAGAGGTCACCATTGGCACAAGAAGGACTCCTTCTCCTCTTGATGAACTGAGGATTGAGCATTCTGAAGGGTGGTGCCGGACCACGAGTCGATGATTTGGGGGATGTATTGTATTGTGAATTTGGTGGGGAGGAGGAGGAGATGTATTTGTGAAGTTTTCATTTTCCTTGTGTGTTTCTTTTTTTTCCTTTCCCTTGTAGTTTAGTTAATAATTTTTTTTTTCCTAAGTGGGAGCCTGCTTTGCTTATTCCTGGTCACATCTCACAGCAGAAACCAGGGAGAGAGTATTCTCATGGGGGCACTGGCATTGTGCCAGTGTCAAACCATGACACTCACCCTGAGCTGCTTCCCACCAGCACCCCCAGATCCCTTTTGCAAGCTGCTCTACACACACTCCTCTGCCAGCTTATACTGGTGCCCAGCTTTACTGCATCCCAGGGGCAGAATCCGGACTTGTTCTTGTTTAATTTCATGCCACTGATAATTACCGAGTGCTTCAACGTATCCAGGTACCTCTGCAAGGCTCTTGGCCCCAAAGAGAGTCAACAAATCCACAAGTGATGCTACAGGATAATTTCATGTATTTTATGTGCTTTAAAACAGAGGAACTGCTGTCTCTCTGTGCAGAAGGTGAATTACCTGTCTTTTCTGATTTGTCCATTTAATTATTTCATACACCCTTCTCTGAAAGCCAAATATTATAAAATTTAAGCTGCTAATACAGCTCATACCTAATATATCTTCAGAAAACATTACCATCTCCAAGAGTCTTTTATGTTTTTGTTTATGCTATGTCTGTTTCACCAGTGTCAGAGTGGAATAGCCAAATCCTCATGGAGAAGCCATTCTCCATTAGGAGAATTAGGAGAATTCTCCATTCCTAATGAAGAATGCCTGAGCATTCTCATACCACTCAAGCACCCACATACTCACCATGAAAGACTTTAACTTCTGAGACCATTTGCAGTGGATGGCTCCATGAGCTGAAGGGTGCTCCTGTCAACTCATCTGTTACACACATACTCACTCTCTGAAGCTGTTTCTCCTTTTTCAGGCTCAATCCTCTGTTTCCCATAGCAAAGTCTCAGTTGTCACATTCATAAAAGTAAAAATTTAATAGTGTGGTACAGTAGCAGGTCAGCTTGAGATGGATACATCTGGGGAGGGATTTCAAATGAAGAAAGCCCTGGGCAATTATACTCTCCCCTCACATGGTCTCAACATGCCTTACCAGAGCCTCCTGGTCCAGTGGTGATTTTTAGGGAGAATATTCTAGCACCTTATTGAAATCTTCCTCTTTGTACATGTTAACTGTTCTTGCCAAGTTGCACATTTAGCTGATGGCTCTAGTCCCCTTCCCTTCTGGTTTGGACTTAACGACTATTTGCTTGCTGCTGCAACCCTAGACTTAGGTTAAATATTACTTCTCAAAAACAAAAAACATCAGTGTGTTATCAGTATTCTGGTCATACTAAAGACTGCACACAGCACTGTACCAGCTACCAGGAAAATTACTAAGAAAACTCTCTTCCAGCTGAAAACACATCTAAGTGTATGTTCACAGCTTGGGGCCCAAGATTTCAGGAAATCCATCTACTCATGCTAAGCATTCAAAGCAAAGAAAACAACACAATAAATCACAGTATTATAACTTTATATTACTCATTCTACTTAAAACATATTTCAGTTAAACAACCACTATCTACTAAAAGTAAGGTTTGTGCTAGCGTTCTCTACTTCTAAAAAGCATAATTCAGAATATTCAATACTGACTATTTGCAAAATGTACAACTCTTTTACATGCAGGAACTTGCAACAAGGACAATGATTTCAGAAAACTGGGTAAGAACAAATGTTCAAGCAGTCTCAAAGAGCACGTAGTATCCTTTTTATCAGCACTATGCGTGACCCAGTGATATCCAGCATCAAAAAAAATTATTTCAGATCTCTGAAATCTTATACAACAATATATTACATATGACACATTCACAAACCTCCCAAACTGGATGTAAATTTAATTTTAAACACCTTATCACTCTTCCTCATTTTCTCCCACAAACACTGAAGAAAACTGCCGACATGGACAGCAGAATTACTATCAGTAGTGATGTTTAGTCTGTAGACATTAAAATACTGATTTTTTTTTTTTTTTAGTTTAGAGATAATGAGCTAGAGGCTTCCATGTTGCAAAAAAAGATAGGCCAATTACAGTTCCCTTCTTTTTGTACTGATTCTACAATTTAATGGGCACATGAAACTTCCATTAACAATAATGGGACTTCTGTGCATGCACTGCAGAGAAAATAAAGCCCTGTAGAGTTTTTTTTTAAAAACAGCATGAAACGAATGAAGAATGATAATAATCTCAAAGAAGTAATGTAAATTGCAGTATACTGAATGAGAAAAAAATCTGAGAGAGTAGTCCTGATGCACACAGAGTAAAATTAACGAGTGAAAAATGCACAGTGCTAAACAAGACAACAAAGAAAATAATCTCAGGAAATGATTTGCAGGTACGTTGGCCCAGACTACTCAGAGACTAAATATCTACAAAATATATAAAGTAGAGACATTAAAAATATTTTAAGACCAAAATAAAGAAAAATTGAAATAAAATACATGTCAATGGGCTAAAAATAAGTAATTTATAAAACACTTGAGGACACACTGACAGAGTTAGTATATCTGCAAAGTGCAGATATTAATATATAAATTTTAAAAGTGCCTGTAGTACTCTTTATAGCGTTATTCTAGTTGCACTAGCTATGGTTTTGAGATCTTACCTGACTGACTGAGCTATTAATGAACTTCCATCTAATGGATCTTAATCTAGGCCTTTCAGCTGGGTGAAAGCCCATACAGCTTGGTTCTTGTTTGCACTCTAGCTTGTATTCACGTTCCATTTTTGCAATTAATTCTCTGTGTTTATGTTGCAGTAAATAACTGACTTGAGAAAACATGTTTCCTGTATCTGTCTTTGAGTACAGAAGAGTTACTAGAGCTAGGCAAGTATAACTGATGATGAGGGTCTACCTGCCAGTAAGTCTCATATGGGACAGGGATAAATCTAGCATAGAACTCTAAGTATGGATTCCAAGGATCGGGATGAAAAAGTTAACTCAGTTCTTGCTAACAGAAGCAAATCAGGAAAAATTATATACTTGCAGAAATAATTTTTGCAATGCCTATTTTATCATGGTAACCTAATGTTCAGGATTCTTGAGAATGTCTCTGATCATGCCACTGGGAAACCATAAATTAGAAATCTAATTTAACTGCATTTTATTTTCATTTTCTCAAATGAAAAAGAAGTTTGCTGTTATTCAGTGCATAAAATGTATAATGTGCTGCATTCACATTTCCACAATTTTTCTTAAATTACATTTATCATGAAAAGTATTACAACTTAAATTCTAGTTATTGAAGACCCAAATAAAATCTATACACTGGGTCTACCTCTTTGATATTTATTTCTGTAATGACTTGCTCTTTGATGTATTGTCTCATGCTTTGTAATTTCAAAAGACTTATGGCTAAATTATCAATTGTAAATAATTTGTCCTTTATATGTCTTTGTAGGGGTCTTTTTTGTTTTACCTCATAGCTTTTCTTGGTTTTGATCCTTTTCAACAGAACTGATTATCATTTAGTGTAAGTAAAAATAAAAAGGCTGGGATTTTGGGCAATATTTTGGTTTGGTTTTTGGTTGTTTTGCTGTTGGTTCCTTGGGAACCATACATGCATATAAACACATAAGATTATAGATTTTGTATGTTTATGTTCTTTATGGCATATTGTTTGGAATTTGATGGTTCACATTCTATTAACTCCTTTGAGACATGTAAAACATGCATGAAAATGCATGAAAAGCACAGTGAACTAAATGTAAGTATTACTAAAGACTTAATTCAGTATTACTTTCATATACATCTAGCTTTTGAATACATTTAGCTAGATAGAGAAAGAAAATTTTAAACAGAATTCTCCCAATATTTTATACTCTAAACATGATATTTATTCTAAAGAGTGTCAAAGTAAATCTGAGCCTACTTATACAAGAATATACGTTTAAGGGAAAAGAATAATTAAAGCATCTTTCTATCAGGAGTACACTGTTGTCCAGACAATGCACGGAAAACATCTGTCACATAGTTGAAAACTGAGGCTGTAGAGAGGAACATTAAGTACTGTTTAAATTAAATTTGCTGATGGTTTCTGCACCAACAGACAAGTTGAACAAACACAGTAAAGCAGCTTTTTTACAGCAAGGGTTCAAATTGCCATGACGCACCTGAATGATGCATTTCTCACCCATTATTGCCCTAGAAAATCTATAACCTCCATTCATATGTTCCTCTGCAGGAAACATAACCACACACATTCCTGCCACACCGAAGCTTTACTCTAAAGCACATCCTGTCCCACACTTCCTTAAGTTCTTAAAAATCATATAAATAATAACTTAATTGAACATTTGTGAACACAATCACATACTCTCCAGCCACAGTTTCAATTTTCATACCAATTTTAATCTGAAAACGCCAACTTTCTAAAACACAGAGTTGTAATCCACCTCAGTGTAATCCTCAGTCTCAGACCTTAATATTTTTTGTGGAAAATATTTGGGGCACAATTAACAAAGCTTCCCACTTATCTTAAGTTTTAACAATTGCACTTTTTTCATGAAAAGTAAAAATTCCACAACCAAAACACGAAACACAAAAACAACAGCAACAGCAACAACAACAAAAATTCAATGCATGTTGGAAGGGAGAACAACTGGAGGCAACTGGACAAAATATAATCAACAGCACCTTTAAATGCCATTTAACTGTAATGGTACTTTCCAATGAAGACTTTAGCCTGCCTACTCTACTCTATTTGTAGAAAAGGTCCTCAGGGAAGTCACATTAGCTTAACTCTTCCCAAAACTTCAGATAGAGTGTTTTTTTGCCCCAGAACTAGCTAGTTCCATTAAAAAATTGGAATCCTAATGATCTTTGCCTCTTGCCTCCAAAAAAAAGAGATTACTTGGCTCTCAGCATCTTGAACTTTATTGAATGGATTGCCTGTGTTACCAGATGATTTTTCTCTGAGAGATAGTGCTGCCTCTTTCTGCCTTGCTGAATGCACTCAGGAGAATTACTCTATGTGTCTCTAAACACAGTTGTGTTACCACAACAGAAAGTATAAGACAATGAAACAATTTACATGGAAAATCTGCAATAATACTGCCTGCCTTGCTTTCTCCCCCTGTACGGAGCACCCTTCTTCTCTCAAGCAAGAGTCCCATATCCCCATCGCTGGCAATTGACCTGCGGTGGTATAGAATAACTTCTTGGCCAGACTCATAGCTGCTGTAAAAATTAACTCTGTCCTGATAGAACCAGTACCGTTCCTTTAATTTTTTTTTTTTGTTTTACAAAGTTTATTATATAACATTATTTTCCTACTGTATTGTGTCTGCAACATCTGAAAACATAAACCAGCCCAAATCTGCAAAATTTCTGTTGCATTTCAGTTCCATTCTGAAATGTGTTATAGTTTGATGTCAGGCCTAGGATTTAAGACTAAAATATATCTAGTTTAATTTAGACCTTTCTGAGGTTAATTCCTTAATATCTCTTTAATATATCTCTACTTTGTAGAAAAGAAAACCTAGACAAAGGAGATTATGTGAGGACAGTATATTGCAATAACAAAATCCCAAAGGCTTCTCACTATCAAAACAGAATGGAGTGCAGAAGGAGACAGAGAATCAACAAATATGTGAACTATGAAAGAAAAACTGAAAGTAAATTGAGGGATAAAAAAGAAATTACAGATATAACTAAACCTTGCATACAGTACCTAAAGATGATAATTCAGTAAATCAGATTTGGAGTTGTCTGTTAAGTTTTTTTGTTCTGTAGACATTGTCAGTAGGTTTTTTTTGGTCGAAATCCAGTAGCAAATAATTAGTTTGGATTAACATATGGTCATACAATAATATATTTACTCCTTTATCCAGCAATAGAAATCTAAAATAAATTCAAGATTTTTACCAAGAATTAAAGAACAGCTTATTCACCTAGTGTAAATCAGAGTAGTATGAAAATCATTTTAAAATATCGTTTGCCTGAATTTCACTATTTTTAAAAATAAAATACCTCCTTCATAATTTCATTTTTATGTTTTTGAAGTCAAAAAGTATTTATCAAGTAAATCAATGTCCCTACTGCAAGAAAAATAAATAGATTTTAAGAGGTAGTTCTCAGAGCCAGACAAAGAAAATGGTGGATTTACTGTCTTATGTGCTGAGCAGAGGCAAATATTACAGTTCCTTGTTCCATTTTTTTCTGCCATAATTTCTGAGGAATGGGAAGAAGCTAAATCTTAGGTATATATTTGTCACAAAATTAATATTTTCTTAAAAGCGGGAGCTATCCTGTAAGGTAAGAAGGGTGCAGACTCTTCTTATTTATGGTATTTATGTATCTGACCACATCTAAGCAGCCATATTTTACACTGGACTTGGGTTTCTAAGCGCAAGAACAGGCAGGACTGGAGCACCACAGAAATATTTTATAGCTTGTGGGTTGTATTTGCCAAAAGATCCTTGAAGTGAAGGAAGAAGAGAAGAATAATGAAACAACAACAAAAAAATCCTTGGGAAAAAATTTGTGAAAAAATTGTCCAAAAAAGCTATGGAAATTATACATACCTTGATTTGAAGCATCCTGAGAAGATAATATTTAAATAGCTTTCAGAACACAGAAATGTATTGAATTTAAAAACAATATAATAAGGAGGTTGAAGCATTTTTTGTACAACTTTTCTAGTATACTGTGATTAGAAGAATGTTAATTTCTCATTGGAAAAGGACCATTCCATTAAAACTGCTAAATGAAGTATAGGAAGATTTTTCATGTAATTTTCAAATTTCACAAAATAAGAAAGGAAGTCAGGTAGATTATTTTAAAGGAAGAATTATCTATTTCAGATATTATATTTTCCTTAGGAAAAACTCCTCCTTACAGGGAGGAGATAGAATGTGTTTCTTAAAACAAGATCTGGTCAAGAACTTTGGCTGAAATTATTTTCCAGTTGTTTAATTTTTGGAATTGCTGTAATAATTACACTGATGTTCTCTAATCAACATTTATGGACATGGTATCCATCATATTAAATCTGCTATTTCTTCTGTAGAAAGGCTTAAGCCTTTCTTAACTTTGGTTCAAATGCTCTTTTTTAGAGATTTTCTCTAACTTTTTTTTTGGCTTCTTTTTCAAAAATTGCTTTTTCAAATAAGTCAATAGAAACCTTTCAATATACCCCCTAAAAGATCATATTATAAAAATGACCTTTGTTAAATCTATTAAAATCTAGATATAACAGAGCTTGGATTTAAACACATTGTATTTGGCTTTCTATTAGCATGCTCTAAATTTCATCATGGTAAAATGATGCAAAGGGTATGTACTGAAATCAAAAATAAAGCTAAACCCTATGAGTTGCATCTGTTTCATTCCTGCCTTCTTACATGGATTTTGCTGGGTTTGAAATTTTTTTATATTATTTTCATACATATTTTTGTGATGCTTTGCAGCAGGTAATTAAATCAGAATGTTTTGAATGGCAAAAGTACTTTGAGGAGAAACAGAAGGCTGTATTCAGTTCATGCAGAGCCATAGTTTGGTGTCCATAATATAAAATTCCTATTTCTAGTATCACAGTATCAGTAAAATTAAACTAAATCCAAGGATTATTTATGTGCCTAATTTATCGCTGTTGATGTCAATACTTTCATGACTTCACTGCCATAATCATCAGCTATTGAAACTTTACTCAAGAGCTTTACACTGTTTCCATTTATATCAACTGAAATATGAGATATCAAGGGAATTTAACATAGCTTTAAATAGCTTTCTTGGGGTTGTCATGACTCAGTTGAATGAACAGTCAATCTCAATTACACTTTTAATGTACTGAGTCACAGACATATTCATAGGATGTGAACCCTTACATACATCTTCAAGAGACAGTGGTATGAACTGGTATAATCAACTCAGTATAAATATATATCTACTGTCCTGAAAGTAAAGTGATTTTTTTTAACAGTTTTTTGGAAGTACTTTATCCTGATGTTGATTTCAAAAAACCTAGTGCTAAAATGCCAACCAATCATTTCAACATATATCCAAATACAGTAACATTTTGGGGTTTATTGTATTAATTATAAATTGAAAGAAAGGACATTTACTAGACAACAACCATCTAGTACTGTTTATTATTTCCCTTTATTTTTTTTTCCCTGTCACAATGCATCCTTCCATGCCTCCATTTACCAGGACATTGAACATGTGAAATAACATGTGAATAATAATAGCTTGCTTGCCATTGTGCCTACTATCAGCTGTCATATTCTACCTAGCTGGCTTATATTGAGTAATATTTCTCTTTACTTCCTCTCCTTATCATGAGCTTGCTTTATTGGGTTTTTGTTCCTCACAGTAAAGTAGAAGACTCTTCACAGCGTGACCTTATAACTACGTTTTAAAAAAACATTTGGCATGCACAAGCGAGCTACTTGCATTTCTTCATACTCACAGAAATCAGATGAACTGCAGCATGTGCTGCTTTAAAAAGATAGTTAGAAAAAAAATAAAACAGTTGCAGAAAATTTCCAACAACAAACATCTGGACCTGAGAACAAACACTGGATCTGACAAGAAACTCCAATATAAATTTGCCATCAGGGATGTATAAAGTTTATGTATTGCTTTGCCTTTTTTCATCATTGGGAGACTATTTTAAGGCTGTGGCTGCATCTATACATCTCTGCAGCTCCACCTTCAAATCATAGATTTATCCAGCCTACATTCACAATGAGAGTTTGTCTGCACCTTTACGTGGGTTAAAGCAAAAGCAAACTACTAACCACACCCTACACTGAAAATAAGCTCCAACACTTTCAAAGTTAACTGTAATATTCATCATTCATATGGAGGGCATTTTTTGTCTTGTTTATCAAATGTATACATAAGGTATATAAAATACTAATATATGTTTGATTTTCCATATCTATGCTATAGAAATGAAATAGTTTCTGGAGAGCTGCATAAAATTAAATCTTCCATACCCTAGACCTGCTCAATGATTGAAATAACTAGCTCTACAAAGTAAGAAAAGACAATAATAAAGAAATATTTTCTTCCTTTGACATTGTGTCTTCATACAGCTACATACAAGGTACAGTCAAGAGCAATTGCCATATCAATAAAATAAGTAAGTGCCACTACATTAGATATTTTCATTTAATTATTTAACAATTGATAAAAGTATTTATTTGTATGTATGCCAGTATATACGTATCTATATATGTGTGTGTGTATCTATGTACGTACACAAAAACATGCACACAAGAAAGTGTCTCTGGCCCTATTCATTCTCCCCTCCTTGCACTTCTCTTCCTGTGAAAAAATATCATGGTATTTTATGTTCTACCACAGATCATAATAAAAATGCAGAAATACTGGTGTGATTTTCTTGCTTTGTTGCTGAAACTAATGTAACATTTTCTGGATATGACTCATCTTTACATATATCTCAAAATGAGTGGGAAGGTATCCCATTCTTCCCATTCCCATTGACACCAATCAGTACTCCACAATAAAGGCTGCTGCACACAAAGAGGAGCAGCTAGAGAAGACAGGCTCACGGGCTGTTCAGTTACGCAGAATATAAAAGATCAGCTTTTCTCTTTCTACACGCTTCTCAGGAGTTATAGTCAACCAAACCACATTTACAATTCTTCTCAGTTCTTTGCATTCATTTACTATGTGTACATTATTCTGGCTTGTATTCAGAGAATATGTGCTGAATTCTAAATACTTATACTGCTCAATATTCCACCAGGAACACTGTGTACAGTGATGGTTTCTGAATGCATACATTAGGTTTACTTCCATATTAATTTTGCATATAGTTTTTGGTTTTTGCTAATCCCCACCCTCCCCCCTTTCCAGAAAAATGCAGCTTTTATAGACTGCTAACCCCACTTTTCACAGAGTACTGCACTGGCTGAAAACAGTGGGTGTCAACCTGGCATTTTTCCTTCATTATACAATTTGTTTTCCTGCCAGTAAGATTTAGAGCAAGGGATACAAATTATGTGATACAAAATTACTAGCTGAAGATAGTTGTCATGCAAATATTAAACTATCTACCTTATTTGCATAGTTGGAGATAACCTGCTAGAGCCATATAAATTAATTTTAAATAGTTCAATGTATAAGGGAAGCAGCAAAGCGTACCAGGATAAAATAAGAATCTTGAGAGTTTCTCCATCATTACGTTTCAATTTTGGGTGGAAGATGAGCAAATGAAACCTAAATTAAGCTCTTCTACAAACATGTAAGTTGTTAGAACTTTTACAAATCTTCATTACATTTTAATGATCTGTCATATTTCCTAGCAGTGTATAGTAATAACTTACGTCTAGACACAATAACTCAGGAAAATGTTTTATGAATGAGTTAAAAATAAATCTACAAGCTTTCAGACTAGACATCAACCAGAAATTTTATTCAGATTCCAGATATGCTATGTTAGCACGTTTAATTTTATATGTTTTTTCCATTCAATTTCCTCTTGAAGGCTTCTAGAAAAAGTATAGCCTTGGATCTGTATTGCACATGTGGTACTCCTAATTTTCAGATGCAAATGAAAGCAGCAGAGATATCTTTCTGTCATTGGAAGTCATTTTTCTAGAGTCTAATATAAGTAAATATGAATAAGATTACATGCTGAAATGGTCAAATAGATTGTATTTTCTTAAACATCTGTAAGTGTTGAGTGAATTAGTAATTTACATTAAACACAAAATATTGATAAATTAGAAAAAATGCAAAATATAAGTTCAAAATATAGATGTAATTAGATAAGATTTTTTATAATTCAAATATTATATATAATTAGAAAAAAGTATCTAATTAGAATATAACGGAAAATAAATCTCAGAACAGTTTTTACCAATAGTATTATTCACCAGAAATGTTCTTTTGTTCTTCATTTTCTCAATAGAACCACTTGGATGTAGGTGACCTGGAGAAGAACTGTGCCCAGTCTATTTCCTCCACCAAGTAGCAATTGAATACCGTATGTGCTGAGACCTCTAAAGACTTACAAGGTATCAGAGAATGACTTGCATGTTATTTTCTGATTTCAGTTTCAACCACAGAAACATCGCCCCAGCTGAGTCAGTCATTCATTACGTTTTGGCAGCACTGATAAGCCCTCAGCTTGCTTTGTAATGAGATGATGAGTTCATTTAATAAAGGAAAGAAATAAACTCTCCCTAGATCAGAACCTATTTCCTTTTGCAAGCAGATGTTGGGACACTAGAAAAATTGTATTTTATCTCAAGGGAGTACTGCATGCCTAGAGAAGCTGCCTTATTTCTAGAGTCACTGCCAATTTGTTCTCTTTGTTCCTAGTTGCCAGCCAAATGTAGGTTTCCCCATGCCAGACACCACACAAACTGAATGTTGTGCATCCAATAGCTATCTATCAGTGCAGCCACATTCCAGGGATAACTGCAATGCTCAGGTAATGGCTGGTGTAAGTTCTAAAAAGAGTAGCTTCATCCAAGAGGAACTTAACAACAGCTCCATCTGGTACCTCTTCTCGCTGCTAATTAGCTGGCAGGGCAGTGGGAGCTGGCTAGAACGGCTGCTGCATTCTAAAAGTTTGCTTAGCATGAACTATAAATTTGGATGCCTACAATTTCACACCCTAAGAGGTGCTCTTGGGATGATTATTGCCCTTGGCAGTTATCTGCCTCCCTAGTCACAGAATGACTCACTTTCTTATTAAAGCAAATTAAAGAGATTGAGGTTTATCGAGTGTTAGGCAACCCAATAAACAGTGGAATAAGGCTTTCTTGAAGGGTGGGTTTAATGCCAGACCTGGACCTGAATTCAATTTGAACAGACTATCTACAGCTTCCTCGGCAAAAGTGTGTAGAACTTGCAGATGGAAGATGCTCCCTGGAAAGGGAAGGCCCCTTTCCAGTGTGTGTATGCCAACAGAAGAAAAGGAGAGGGGCAGTTCTGAAACCAAAAGAAAAAGAAACCAAACCAAACCAAACCAACATCAAAGAAAATAAAGGAAAATCAAGTAAGGAAAAAGGTGAATCCTAGTATCAAAAAACACAAAGACATGGGGTAGAATAGCTTACCTTGACCTTCTTCCTGGGGTGAAAGCCTTCATTCTGGGCCTTTTATCATCTATTATTACCAACAGTTTATGTAACATGGGCCCTCCATTATTTTATTGCATTCTTAATTTTTCACAGCAAAATTTAGCATGTGACCTTTTATGTCAAGCATGAAATAGTTTCTGAAGAGCTGCATAAAATTGAATACTCAAGCATACCTGATAAGAAACTAAAAAAAAAAAAAAGAGGGAAAAATGTTTATCTACACTAGTGAGATAGCTCTGTTACCAACAGGATATATCATTTTAGACTACTTATTTATGTTTATTAAAACTTCTCATTTGTAAGGCAACTAAAGCTAGGTTCTTGTGAGTGAAAAAATTATTTTCTACTCTATTTTTAAAGATAAAAATACACATACACCCATACCTGAATATGGGGAACAGACTTAAGAAACTAAACTCATTTTCTGAATTAACATCACCAAGATAAAAGAGGAGACAAAGAGCCAGGGAATACATAATATTTAAGAAGGGAAACCAGTCATTCCACATTTCAGGCCCCAGAATAATGCTAGAATGTTTACAAGCAGATTGTATAGAAATAGAAAAATTACTGAAGTTACTAAAAGCATAGCAAATATGAAATTATGAGGACAAAAAAGAATCATACTAAACAGGTTTCTTAACTACAGGTCTACTGCATTAATTATGGGGAAACATTACTTTTTTATACAACTAAATTGAATAGAAAGTGCAGTTAAAAAAAATCAGAAAAGTACTGACTTGAAACACATGGTACATACCTTAGAAAGTAAGTTGTAACTGTGGGAGGAGGGGACAGGGAGGATGGGGTTGGGACACCATGGGACGAGTCAATCAATCATCTGTAACCCACTCCCTTTCTTCCAGAAAATTCCCTGCTCCCCACTTTTTCATTGGATCTCTCCCTATGAACACTCTCTCCCCATTTCCCTATTGGTGTACCCCCAATCACCCCACCTAGAGCCCTCCTCTGTACCCTCTCCTTAGTGGTCGAAGTGTACCCCGATCCCGTCTACCCTTTCCCCCTTAAAATCCCCGGTCCCGGGCGGGATTGGGGTTCCGCACCCCGGCTCCGGTGCTCTTCAGTCGAGACTGTGCCCCGCTTTCCCTGCGGGAAAGGGAGGCCTGCCTTCCCCCTTCGGACTTCGCGACATTGAAGCCTGTTGGAACAGCACCGGAGCCTCCGAGTCCTCCTTCGATCTGTCTGTGCCGTCCTTCAGCCATCCGGGACTGCGTGTGCGTGTGTTCGCGGCGGAGGCGCTCCGCGGCGGGACGCGTCAAGGAGAAGGTCGGCCCGCACCCACCCAGTATCGGGGTTCCCCGCAGCTAGCCGGGCCCCGAAAACCCGCATCTAACTAAAAAAAATCTGCGAATTTTAGATCTGGCATAAAATCAGTCAGATGAAACTCAATAAAGATAAATTCAAAGATCTATATTTGGAAAGGTGATGACAAACGCAAGAGTGGCAAACAGGCAGGTACAGATCAGGATGAAATCATGCAAAAAGGAGCTAGATGCTGAGTAGATAAAATACATCGTGAGTCAAAAGTGCAGCGCTGTTCCTTACCATCGTGTCAGGCGGCTATCATTGTGGGATATAGCAACAACGGTGTTAATGTATGATGACAGCCATTCTGGTATACTTTCTCCAGGGAGCTCTCTTTTGGAGCGCACCTTCAGTTTTGGGTGTAGCAGTTAATTACTTAAGCAAATGCATAGGGGAAAAAGTATATTATATCCTGAGGAAACACTGCATCTATATACTCCGCTTTAATATAAAGGACCCGAGGTTTTCTGTAATGAAAGTGGAAAAATTTTTGTATTGTGGAACCACAGGTGAAAAATTATAGACTACTGTAATTACAGCAAGAAGGGTGAAGGCTGCCCTGTAAAGTTTATAAAATCTTTACTGGAAGTTTAGATTTCAAAATTATTAACAGTAACAGGGATGATCTAAGTATACTTAACACTACTTAAGACCAGAAGGACAGATAATGTAATCCCTCAAGGTCCCTTTCAACTCTCCGCTTTCTCTCTTCCCAAATGCTCATACCATACTTGATTAATGGCACTGAGTTCCATTACTGAACCTGATCTAACAAGAGTTCCATAGCTCCTCAGAGAGCTTCTGAACTGATAAACTTTTCAAAGATACAAAGAGATAAAATTCATGTTGCAGAGTTTGGGGTTTTTCCTCCTATGAACTTGAATATATGTGGGTTTTATTAATTTTTGTTATTTCCTTATACTTTTTTCTTTCAAAATGCCCAGTCCATACCATCTCTGAATACAGGTCTTCTGTTAATTGTACTTAAATTAACAAAATTTAAAGCAAAGTACTTTCCTTTATGTGTTTCATATACAAGATTCATTATATTAGAAACATAGAAATAAGTTGCATGTATTCTGAAATGAAATTACTAAACCAATCATAGTGTTAGATACTGTTTAAATTCCTCAGAAAATCCTTTAGGGTCCTTATAACCAAGATCAGACCAAATAATTAGTTTCCATGATCCCTCTTGTTCCCAGTAAAGTGTCTAGGGCCAGAAGTAATACAGTCCATAGACAGCATGTATTGAATTTGTCTTGAATTTGTCTGTTAACACCCAAACTGTCTAATATAACACCACAACAGTACTACAACACAACAGTATATAACTGTACTTCATATAACAGTACTACAACACAACAGTATATAACACCACGCTAACCTTTTTTTTTTCTTGCTAGATATTCCAAATGCACAAAAAGTGTGTAAAGGCCAACATTGTGCTTACATTGTTTTGAGATTTACTTCCTGAATGCACAGCAAATTCTGTCTTCAGGAATACACAGAGGCACTCCAAAAACAGTAATCAAAAGCTCAACAAAGACTGAACTTCTTCAGCAATAAACATCTAGACAATAATGTCTTGGAGCACAAATTGTTAAATTATACTATGGTGAAGAACACCACACGTACTTGTACTTTTTCTAGGTAAATACTGCTATTCAAAACCAAAACACAGTAATTCTACTTTTGAGTATTTGAACACATTAGATCCTATTTTGCAATATTTTCCTTCTGAAACATTTTATACATAAAAACTTCTTACTGTGTGCGGACATAAGGAGCAGAATGATAGCAGCAGTTAATGTAGTTTGGCTACATTAGTACTAGCCAAAGTCACCTGCGTCTTGCTTTAAAACAAATTTAAAAATCAGTGAAGTCCAGAAAGCACCCTCTGAATTTTTTCCTTTCTTGGGAATTTAAGTTTAAGCTCCAGTGTTTAAAAAGCACACAGTTACTCCTAATTGTTATGTACCATTCCAACAGCTAACAAGGTACCTTATTAGTGACCTACATGTACAACTACCTCATTTTCAAACATAAAAGATAATTTAATGTGTAAATTAGTCAGAGATTTCTATTTATAAAATTATGAAGGTGCATATTTTAATGCAGGTTAATCTGGACTCGGTTTCTCTTCTTGAAAGCCAAATCAGATTGGAGGGCTTAGTTCCACCAATTTTGTAATATCATAGATGTTTCTTTCATATAACTCCCCAAATCATACAGTAATTGAAAATAAAGACAGTACACTGGAGATTAAAAAAATAAGATCAGATCAATTATAACAAGTTAATGAGTGCAAGAGGACCAATTTATTATTTTTAAATTAAATTGCAATAGGTATAAAATAATGCATACTTACTCCAGAAGCATACATTGTATTAATGAGCTTTTTGAAAATAAATAAAATACTTCTGATGTTAATTTTACGAATTAAATGATTGATGTTTCTTAAAATATTTGATATTTATAAAAGAAATTGAGCTTAAATATTAAGGATCCAAATGCAACTATTTTGAAGCCTTGTTTAACATGCACAAAGAATAGTTGGAGTATGTAGCTGAATCTTCCACACATTTAAAGCATTATTTTGTTGGACCCATTCCAAAAATCTCCCAAAGAAACAAGAAAACTGTAATGCTAGGCAAAGGAATATTATTTAATACCTGGAGATTTAAAATGCTAGGTCCTTTCTAGTCTACCATTACCTTCAAATTTAAGAGCTCATTTGAAACTAAATTCTTATACCATGCATACTACAGTGTAAGGCCCCAAAGAACTTGCTCAACAAGATGGGCTTATGGCTGTTTGTGCACTCTGAGCTGGATGCATGGGAGAATTGCCACCAAGATATCCTCAAGAGGTAAAAACAACAAAAAAAAGAGTTTACTGACAACTTCAGAAAATCAGAGACCTTGGGCAAAAGGTTCAGTGCAACAGTTAATCAACATAAAACAATTCCCAAAGCTTTAACTTGGCCCATTCAACTTAGTAAACTTTAAACCCATTCAATCTCAAATAACTCAAGAATTCCAAGAGGAGGAAAGTAGAAGAAGAAGAAATATAAAAAGACAGCAACTATATAGAAAAGGACATATGAAGCTACCAACTCCTGGGTTCCAATGATGATAGATACTCTGAGAAGAATTATGATCCAGACAACCTGATGGCCTCATGTTCAGCTTTAAATACCCCTTGCCCTTCCCAGGTCCTTCCCCCAAGTGGGATTTCCAGTCATGTGGCATCTCAGGTGCTGGGCTGGGGGCTGAAGTCATTGGCCTCTGGTATGCCAATAATTGGCACCACTGCCAGGCTGGGATCCAAGCCCTAGGGTGAAGGTGTAGGGCGGTTCACTGTCTCATCACAGCAAGGTCTAACTTGCCTCTCCCTCTTCACAAAATTTCTCGAGACGTCAATGCTTGTGGTCGCTCACATGCTGCTGCAAAGGAAACTTTGCATTTATAACATCAACTGTCTAAGGCTGATTTGCAACATCAAGCTCCCCAGGGAGGTGGTCCAAGCAATAGCCTCAGAGTTCAATAAGCAATTTGACAATGCTTTCAGGCATGCAGTGTTATTTTAGGGGATGGTCCTGTGTAGGCCTGGTTGTTGAACTCAGTGATTTTTGTGGGTACCTTCCAACTCAGCATATTCTGTGATTCTGTGACATGTGGATCTGAACGTTTCAGTATTTGAAAGTGTATTTTACTCAGTCAAAGTCCAAATATAAGTTTTCATTGGCAGTTTTTTTATGAAAAAAAAAAAATAGAGATTTAGGAGACCTCAGTCCACCTGTCAATTTTGTTTAAAACCTGTGGGGTAGGATCTCTTGTCTTTTTATCTAATATCATCCACCTATACCGTCCTATCATCTGGTCATAAGAGATTTAGTGTTAGGTCTTAGCATTTAGATGGTAGGTGAAAATTCAATTTGCATGCCCTTAGAAGATGGAAGTGAATATATACAAAAGTCCCAGACAGATTTTATCAAGTTAACAATGGGTAGATACTCTCTACTCATGTGAAAGAATAGCTCCATTAGTGGCAAGGTGGCCAATACATAAGGGCAGAGCAAAGATTATAGATAATCAATACATAGTACTGAACCAAGAAAAAGTAAGATGTGCCACTCTTGTTTTAACAATGTGTGGGTTTTGAAAGGTTTTTATTTTCAGAAGGGAAAATAAACGTAGTATGAAAGTAAATAAGAGGAAGCTAATAGATTTGAGACAGCAGCAAAATAAATTGCAGTCCAGTTTTACCTACTAAAATTAACTCAGTACAGAGAAGCTATTTTCTTCCAACATCTCTGAAACAACTAACCCATTATGTTCTCCAATTAACAATGCACTTTCCTAGATCTGTCAAAACCAGGAGCATATGACTCAAGAACTCTAAAGTTCATATAAAAGGAGGAAAAAGATAAAGTCAAGTACAAAGAATTAGGTTAATATTAATAGGTTATAAGGCTTAAAATCAGCTTTGGAAGACAATTTTTTTTAATTAAATAATGAAAAAGAAAGAGCAATAAAAAAGGCAGGTAGGGATCTGTGATAAATGAGTACTGATAACTTTATTTTAAAATCTGTTTCCCAAATTAGAGGATTCAGTAAATATATTTAACTGAACACCAGTAAAAATACGTTGTTACATGGAAAAGCAACAGTCAAACAAGAAAAGAAAGGACTGGTACTAGATTGATAAGGGTGAAAGAATTGAGCTGGGTCAATGTGATGAAACTCAATAATATATGTATGTAAAGTCAGATGCCTTTCACCTATAGCTAAGATTTTTTAGATTTTTCAGGAAGCTTTGAAAATTCACCCCCTCTGATTATAGATATTCATTTATTTCATAAACCATGAATGAAATCATATATGTTTCCTTTATAAATGTAAAGTATGAACACTCTTTCAGAAGCTATTGATAATAGTGTACCTTGCTCATAGCCTATCTTTATAAAGTCTTCAGTCAGGATATCTCTTTTCAGGAAAAAAGAAATTTGAACTGGAGTAATGGCAAATGAATTTTACTAGAAAGATGACAAGAAACTCTGAGGAAGAGATGAAAGGAGCTTGGCTTCTTTAATATTGTCAGTTTGTCCAGTGATAAGAAATGTAGCAGAGACACAAGAACCAAGGAGGAAGTAATTTAATTTAAACTCAAAAACAAATAACTGAATACGAATTACCTACTAAAATTATATTTTTATTCTAAATTACAAAATTGCCTGTAAGAGCAAAAAAGATCCAGAATCTCTTTGACTCTTCTGTTTCTTTTAAAAGATACTCTGCAAAAGTGTGCTCTATTTATAGAACATCTCATACATTTTCACAAGTCAGTCACTTTAATGAAAGCAGTAAAAATTGTAGAGCTACCTGAATCTGTTGAAGTAATTTTGTCTCAACCTAGATATCAATTAAAAATGCCATAAACTGTTTCTTTACCAAAGTATAAAAAAGTATTACAAGAATACATAAATTTTAGGCAAAAGAAGCAGTTCAAGGTCTGAAGTTATACTATTTTTTTCCTGGTGATAAAACAGCAACCCCTTACACATATAGTCAACTTGAACCCTGCATAAAAAGAGACAAACATTTTTGCTAGTTTTTTACTCTGGAAAGATCTTGAACATACTGAATTGAGAGGGGAATCATTTGAACAGGATTCTGTTCCTCTCATGCAAATCTTTACACAGCCTTCACCAAAATGACAATAAATGTGAAGAAATGTGTTTAAATATTTAAGAATTTTCCATGTTAACTTAACAAGAACCTGCTGATTTTAAAGTGTAAGAATAGAAGAAATAATTATTGAGTTGTCAAAGTTGTCATCCTAAATAGGTTTCGAGCTAAATTTTTATGTCATCTATTTCAAACTCACTAGATCTTTTAATGAAAAGAATTTAGGAATGTGGAATTATACACAAGCAGAAAACATCCAGTTTGATCTCATCCAAATATCACAGACAATACAGGAGGTTTCCCATAGGTGAATGTTGAATCCGTGCATCTGGATTGTTTTTAAATATCACTTACAAAATTCTCTCCTAAATGTTATTTCACATGGGAAAATCACACTCCACCCTTTCCCACCTATATCAAATTATACTAATCTAGGTGTGATTTAGCTCTGTGTAAAAAGACAAATATAGTAAACCTGAACTGATTTTCTGAGCAGAAAAGCAGTCAGCAGGAATGATCAGAATTTTTTAATTCAGCTGCTGTGTTGCATAAACTTTGAGGGGAAGTTTGTTATGCAAAAAAGACAGTCTATGCCAAAGGACAAGTAATTCTTCATGTAAGTGAAACAATAAAATACAATCAGAAATATAAGCATTCAGGACAATTCCCTAACTACTTCTTCTTTGATATAAATGATTTAACTGTAAGTTCTTGTCCTGTACAAATAGGTCCCATGGCTTAATTTTTGTGAACAAATTGAAAATTCTAAAATTCAGCACACAATTGAAGATGTTTACACAGAATAACATACACAGAATTATGAAGTTTACTCTGAGGACTTGTTACCAAGAAGTTTATTAATGTCTGATTTTTTTACCCTTATGCAAATATTCATTAGGAAGTGCAAAGATCTCTATTCCACTGTAAAAATCACAGTAGGCTTCATTAGTTCTTATAGAATAAATTAGAATAAAAAGCAAAATAAAACAAACAACCAAACCCTCTCTTGCATAGGAATCTATTTTCTTGATCAACTATACCTGCAGATATTCTATTCATTGAAATGCTAAATCTGAACAGCAAACTGTGAATGTGACATATGCAGAAGAAATCTGCTGGTATAAGGGTAGAGGAAGCATTCTGCCAACTCAGTTGCCCATCACTTGGCAGTCCTCACTTTTTCTTCAGAGAAATTCTGACCATTCTGAATGCCAATATGGACTGAGATAAGCTAGGTTGGTTAGAGCATAAAAATAATGATGCCAAGACTGTGGTTTCAATTCCTGTATAGACCATCCGCTTAACAGTTGGACTTGATTTTTTTGGGTTCCTTCCCTCAGAATATTCTGTGATTCTACATAGTGATAAATAACACTCATTTAAGCTAGCTTTGCTTGTACAGTTATATTTTTTTTTAGGCTCTAGGAACCACTCACACAATTGCAGTTGACCCATTCTGTTCTCATCTTCTCAAGACATTGTAATGATGGCAAGGTATTCGACTACAGATAGTTTCATACTGATCAGTAACTATCCTTTCATTAATTTCTTTCATTACTATCTGATGACATCTACTTTCAGCTACTTGTTATGATGCCCTATGTTTATCAGCAGCGTCAAAATAGCAAGAGTGTGCTTGCAAATTCTGTTATCATTCTTTAAATATTGGAATAATATTGACTTGATCTTATGTGATAACTAGGTGAGATGTATAATGCATGGGAAAGCCATAAAAAGGGAAGCTTTTTGACATCATTGCCACTGTGCTGCTTGGTTCCAAAATTCCCCCTAATATTCACTTGTTAGAAATTTTGGCTTCCATTAAATCATTTTTTCTTTCTATTCATTAGATTGGAAAGATTGAAGTCTGTCGTAGTTCTTCTCACCAAAGGAGAAATCAACCACTCATCCACCACTGGATGAGTTTTTGCTGCTGTCTTCCCGAATGAAAAATTTGTACATCACCTGAATCTTTTCATCTATTCTTTTAACCTCAGGGTAGATATGTTAGCATCCATCATGTTAGCTCTGTCAAGTGTGTAAGACGTTTCTTTGAAGCCCATCTGAGCATCTGAAGGCTCTCCCATCCCAAATAAGATAGTGCTGGGCAGACAAAGCCTGTCTGTATGAAGTACTTAGGCTCTGGAAGTGGACCGGTAACAACTACAATTAGGGTAGCAGTCAGAGGTGCATTGCTCCGTTTCAATTATTTCTTTATTAAATCAGTTCCAACACGCTTCTCTTTCTATTAAATAATCTCAATTCATTATTAAATGAGTAACAAGATGAGAAAGGCATCACCACATTCAAGTATATGCAAAAATTGTTTTCAGGTGGAAAGCGTCAAATGACTCTACAACAATAACTAATCTATATTACTGAAAAATATTTAACCATAAATATATTTTTTCATTTCTTTCTTCCTATTTTTTTAGCAATTCTTGTCTCTGAACTAGAAAGCTCTAAATTACTGAGAATAGATGCCAGGAAGGAAAAAAACAAACTATTTGTATTGCATTTATCCCCTGTAATATGAAGAAAATAAGAAATAACTCTAGGCAATTGCATTACTCCAAGATAGCTCTTGAAATGCTTTATAAATATTTTCAGAATTTTTGGTTAATTTAGGAGTATCTCCCTAACAGAATGATAACAAAAAGGTTCATTGTTTGACCACGTAATGGTTTAACCACAGATGACTGATAAGTATCACACAGCAGCACACTAATTCTCACCCACAGTAGGTTGGGGGAGAAAATTAGAGGATAAAAGGGCAAAAACTGGAGGATTGAAACCAAGACAGAGTAATAGGTAAAGCAAAAGCTGTGTGCTTAATCCAAACATAACAAAGAATTCATTCCATTTTTTCCAGACAGCCAGATGTTTAGTCATATTCAGGAAAGCAGGGCGCCAGCATATGTAATGGTTACTTTGGAAAACAAATGCCATAACTCCAAACACCCTTCCCTCTCCTCTTACTCTCCACCAGTGTTTATTGCTGAGCATGACATTATGTGGCTTGGTATACCACTTTTGTCTGTTGTGGTCAGACCCATCCAAACTTCTTGCCTGCTGCCAGCCTACTCATTAATGGGACAGCATAGAGCAGAAAAATCCCTGACACTGTGTACGCATTGCTCAGCACTAAAACATGTCTATGTTATCAACATTCTTTTCAAAACATAGCAAGGTACAAGCTACTATAAAGAAAGTTAACTCTACCCCAGCAAAAACCAGTAGAGACTGTCATCTCTTTCTTCCTCATCATCTTACCTTACAAAAAAAATATAAGCTGTACATCAATTAGTCTATTTTAGTGTCATGATAAATATGCTGTATTCAGCCTTGTAGTTTCAGAGACCAGATCATCACTACAGGACACACTACAGTGGCTCCTTCTTCAGGCCTGCTGAAGTGGTTGTAACTTGGTTCATCACCATAGCCAAAAGAGGATCACAGTTACCACACATCTGAGGAGAAGGCAGCAAGCAGCAGTGGAGGACAGTCAATAATATTACTTACCAGCTGTGGTGGGAGAACCTGACCCATATAATAATCTAGTCCTTGCTTCTGACCAATACTGGGCTGTTAGGAAAGGGCAAAAAGCCCATAGTCGCTTGCCCTAGACCCACCAAAAGATCTGTAAGACATTTGTCTTAACTGACATCTTTATTCTTCTCTATTCTGAAGTGTGGGCCTAAAAATGTGAAATCTAACAGAGGAATTAGTGATGATACACTAATGCCACAATGTAGTCTAATCATTTTCTGTTCCAGGTACGGGTGAACGATAAGTGGAGTTATTAGCACTGCTCATGACAGAAAGTGTTAAACTTTTTTTTAAGTCTCACCATGAGTCTCACCATAGCCTTCAGTCTTTCTGTAACATACTTATCTTCCCTATACAGTAGAGCTTACATAAAGTTCAGCAAATACAGCCTAGGACCCCAAATCAACAAAAATCTCATTACTTGAATCCTGTTAAAGCTAAAAAAGGTATATGGTAACCTCTACTTAAGAAATTATCTTTACAAGTTTACTAAATAAAATTAATGAAACAAAGTAACTCTAATTCTGCATTTCCCAAATTTTGACTGATTTTATCTTTGTAATTTTTATTTTTAGAATACTTTAAGAATACTCTTTTCAAAACTTTTTCAAATGGAAAAGAGTAAGGGTGGGTCTTAATCTTAAAATATACTCAATATATGACAAATTTTCTCAGCCTCATGTGTGCTAGACATGCATGGTTCTCCTAGAGGGACATGTCTGTGGAAAAAAGGAGGGATCTTCAACAACACCAAAAAAATGTATATTATTAGATTTACAGGGATAATCTGGACAGCCTTAAGTTCCAAATTATATTTTATCCTGCAGGTTTCAGAAATACGTCAAATTTATTCTGAGAAGTATTTTTATAGGATGGTTTTAAACTTCCTTGAATAACAATTGACTGGCTTTGAGGTGTTTTGATACTCATTTTTGACCCACAAATGTAACAGAAAATGAAAATACAACAAATCAATAACTAAATTCACACAAGAAATACTGTGACTTCTAGACAAGTAATGAAGTACTTAACTTTAAATATTGCCAAAGCCAGAAATAAGAAAATGCAATTCTCAAAAAAAACCCCAAAAAAAACCAACCAAACAAACAAAAGAAATTTGAGAGAAATGGTATCATTATACTTATGATATGGTACAGAAGCAAAGAAGAAAGCATGAGAACCACAAGAAGCACAGAATATAAGTTTAGATTCTAGCAATCTACCTGAATCCTAAAACTTTCCACACCAACAATAACCTAAAGCAATTAAATTAATCTTCTGATCAGTTTCAAAATCAATGCAATTTCACCAGCTCACTGAAGCTTTACTTTCAGTATAGGTGATTAAGAACTTAGGTATGTTTGCTGCACATCTGAACCTGAGGCTAAGAATTAGTAGAATCACCTTTGCCCATATTTTTATGCTAATGAGTGTGAGATAGAAAGTGGTCAGCAATAACTTGATATCTGAAAGCTCTGAAACCTGTTTTTTCAAACCTTTGCTTTCAACACAACATTTGAATCTTACCTCCTTATAAGAGTTTATGTCAATTAAAACTTATTGGTTTTTAATGCTACTCTATGCCTTTAATTAAAAGTACACATGAGAACATAAACTCCAGTTTTCCTTACTCTCATAATAGACAATATACTTAGGAAACCTAATTATCAATTTTCAAGTGTGATCATTGCACATATGGGATATGTTTCCTTTTCATTGCTCTGTTAATTGGATGCAGATATTTTGTTTAATTTGTTTTCTACCCATAAGGGATGAGGATTATGTTAATGAGAAGCCAAACACTCAAGAGTTGAGAAAAATTGATTGCAGTTTCAGAGAAGGTTATCTTGGGTTTTTTTGTTTTGGTTTTGTTTCATCCTGGGTTGCTTCTCTGTCTTGAATATTGCCCTAAAACTCTTTTCCTAGTAATGATATGGAAGAAACTTCAGTACGGAGCATGGGCCACCCCTTGCCCAGACACAGAAAGGGAGCAGAGAAATAAAGGCAGAAAAGAGACAGAGAGGGAACAAATATTATCAGTTCTTAGATCCTACATTGGTCCTGCTGAACAGATGGTCCAGAGCTGGGATAGTGAGACAAAGAAAAAAAACAGAAAGAAAAAAAGAGAGAGGGAGACTGATCCACTTCCTTTTACAATTAACCTTGTATATATGGGGGATAGAATTCTTGTTCATTGAAAGGCAAATGTATGTAAAAATAAAGGAACAAGCTCATTCAAGTGGAGCTTTTTGATGTCTCAGACTAAAATTGGTCATATAAATCCACTGGTTTTGATAAAAAACCATAAATAATTACAGTATTGTCAGGACAAATACCACTGTAAATTGGGTTTAATCAAAAAAGATTTGGAATTAAAGCCCTACTACCTGAGTAAAAATCAAGCAAATGAATGTTCTACTAAAAAGTCCAAAGCAGTAATTTTAATTACAGAAATTTTACTCCATGCTAAAACATTGTTTAGGATCAATTAAAGGCAAAAGTAATTTCTCTGACAATTTATTTCCCTTCTACAATGTTTAAGATCCTAAAAACAAGCAAATCAATTCTGCTCTTAACCCCCTGAAAAGACAAATACAAGTCACTGATGTCATTTTTATTTCCCATAAAATTAATTAATAGGAACAAGCTTCTTTGAAAGACATGAAAAGTAATTCCTTCAATTATTTCTTTCCAATATGCAACAAAAATTCATTAAGCTCAGCTTCATTCTGAAATTTCAGAGCAATTTATTCGATAAGTTTATTTTAATTCACAAGCAAGTTAATTACCCTAGGTCCTGTTCCTCACAGTTTTTCTAGGACAAATTCCTCCCTTAATTGAATCTACATGCTTTCTTCCATCTTTAAAAGCTATAAATTTGTCTCAGGATCATTTGAGAGGCTGGGCATAAGCAAAGGGCTAGATCCTTAAATGACACTTGCTGTGCACCTAGAGATTTACAAGCACCAGTCACATTTCAGAATCAGCCACAAACTGAGCTTTTCCTCACAGCTGCTATAGTCTCAAAGCAAAATTTACAGCAATAATTGCTCTAGGTTCCTCAAGTAGTCAGCAAAGCAAAACTTTATGTTTCTATCTCCTGTTCTGCTCTTTTGGCATTGGTGATGTGCAAGCATCAGCACTACAAGTCACATAGAGATATTAGCATGAGCTACATGTGCATTAATTTTCCCTCTCAAATACTTCACAGAAAAATTAGTGTATTCATAAAAGTTACAAGAACTTGTAATGTTTTTGCTATTTAAGCCTGATATTGCACATACCCATTTCTTTTTCAAAATTAGCCTTTTGCACTTCTCTGTAGATGATGAGGGACTAAAACACTGCTTCTCAAAAAGTCATTCCTGTTGCCTTGTTACAAGTTTCATTCCATAAAGATGATTAAAATAGAGGGAAAGACTGAAGTGTTGAAGAGCATATCTGCAGTCTTTCCAAAAAACACCTGTGAGCCCTCAGGCTACCATTTCAGGACCCTACAATCAAGAACATAGAGATGAGCATCATTGCCTCCTCTCCACAGCTGGCCATCCTCTTGCTTAGGAATGAAAACACTTTACTGTAAAAAACTACTACAGAGGTGCAGATTGAACAGACAAATATTTATGGAGCCTGGTATTCTTTGTGGGGCATAATTTTCAGAAAGTAGTAACTCTAAAATAGTAGCCTACTTATTGAAGGTAACAACTTATATTTGAAGAAAGAAAAATGAGTATCGTTCTTCATTTTTGCAAATGGCTAGGCATGGGCAATGTTAGAAAAACAAGAAAAATAATGTATAAAAAAATTAAAGTGAAATGAATAAACAATTCAAATACTATTTTACTTAACTTTTAGGCAAAATTTTAATAAGTTAAAAATAATCACAATAAATTTTAACCCTATAGATTCTTTTCTTCCCATTCCTTTAACATTCATCTTTCTTTCAAATATACATGAGCTAGTGCTATTTTACAGTTAGAAGGGATTCAGGCTTCCTTTTCTCATTACTCTTTTAAATTAACATTGTCTATAAGTGATTTATAATCCTGTCATCAAACAATAAGAGATCAGAAAAGTAGAAATCAGTAAAACTGTCCAGCTGCAGACAGAACCCTTAAAAAGTTCTGTCCAAAACTGTTTTTATTAATGTACTTCTTTATAAGGGCCAGAAAGCTAATATATTCCCCAAAGATATTTTCCATTTCCAAACAATTAGGCATTAGGTCTAGCCTTGCAAGGTCTAGGAATCATGGATCTCATGTCCAGACTCCATTGAGTTAATTTCTGTACCAAAATTTTTTTCACAGGCAGGTCTGAGGACAAGACACATTTAATGTTCAGCAAAGTAAGGATAACTACAGCCCTTTGTGCAATCCTTGAAGCAATATGCCTCCCAAATGTTATGGGGCTTACAGTTCCTCTGTGGCTTTAAACACCTTTCCGATTATCTTGGTTAATAACAAAGTCAGCTCTAAGCCATCGCTACTAAGTTTATTCTGAAGTCATCAGAAAAGAAAGTGCGTCACTATGAAAAAGAAACACCTTAAGAGAAATGTGATTGTAAATTGATTGATGTATGGAGTATTCTTTAGTATTCTAACTGAGAATACTAAAGACATTAATGTGTTGAGAAGTCAAAGAGATAACCTAGAAAAGAAATCTGCCATAAAAGATTGATGGAAATTTTTGAAGGCATGGCAATAAGAAAAACTAATTTTTATTATTTGCACTGTATTACAATATTTTGTAATATAGTATAACAAATCTTTCAGAGGAAGTTGCACTCTCTTCCTGCTTTTACTGCCTTGATTGAAAGCCAAGGTTACAGGGGAGTGATATTTATCCCATTGCAGTGCATTTTACCCAAACTCTCACACTGATTGATGAGCTACCTAGTAATCATTGCACCCAACACTGAAATCTGGTTACTGTTTCTGTGCAAATTAACAGTACCTTGTGCCAGTAAACAAAAGCACTCGATTGCTGCTTTCTGGAGCCCTTACCCAGGATGTTGTGAAGACTGTCAAGGCCAGTCTAATTCTTTGACATCTACAATCTGCTGTGCTTTCAGGTGGGAACCAAGGATACTGCCAGGAGCAGTCTGGACAATATCAATATAGGCAGTCACAGGTATGAGGGCCCAGGTAGCATTTTACTCACTCCTACTGTTGAGGGAAAAGGGTTGTTAAGAAAGTGTCACTGGTACTGCATGCCATCAATTGGTTGCAGAGCTGGAATCAGCAACAGGGTTTTGGCTTCCATGCCTGTGGGTTGCTGATTGACCAGCAGATTCTTGGGAGAGACGCGATTCAGCTCAGTAAGTGGAGAAAGGGTTTTTTTCCAGGAGGATGGTGGATCTGGTATGATGGGTTTCAAAGTGAGAATGAGTCCGGGGGAGCATTAGCAGCAGCCTTCTAATGAAGGGATGTACAGGGCTGAAAAGGAAAGAACCTAGAGAAGTTGAAGAGAAGCAGAATCAACAAAACTGGGCCTAGAAGGGGTGACCTCAAATATTTTCATATAAGTGGATAGCAGCTACCCTTATATGGAAAAATAAAATCACAAAACCCTCTTTTGAGTCATCCTAGAAGGTGATAGAAATCCACATTATTGTTAATAATAATTAACAATATTGGTCCCTTGGTGTGGATTAGAGTAAAAAGACACTGAATCATCAGTGTTTATAAATATATAGTGTTAATTTTAGAGCAATTTGGGTGCAATGGTAAGAAGTTATGCAGATGTTTTGGTTAGTATTACCTATATTAGTATAGCAATAAAATATTTAAGGAAAAGAAAGAGAAAGGATAAGAATAGAAAGGTATCATCACCTGGATCCAGCAGCAAGATGTGATTGTTGCCATTTAGTTGTCTCTTGGTTGAAGTGATGGTCACAGTCTTGATCCATCCAAGGTTAGGGAAAGCCCATGAAACACAAAGTTCATTGGGTTAATACACATTTATATTTAGGTGGAAACATGCAGGTAGGTTCCTCTGGGAGTGGAGTTTTACTCTGTTGCAATACAGTGAATTTTGCTCAGTCCTCTGGTGGAAGGTCCCAGAAATGAAAGGCAACGCTTCAGGGACATCTGATGGTTTACGAAGCCTTCTAAGCCACAATTGCTGCCTCTTGCTTCGGCATGCTTAAGTCCCATCAGGAAGGATAAATACTTCAGGCCCACTTGTGAATGTCCCATAAAAACATCAATCCCCATCTTCCCTGGCTGAGCAGAGGGAGGCAAGGGGAAGTTTTACAACTGAGCCAGCCATCGAAGGGAGGATATGGATGAAGAAAACACCATCCCCTGTCTGCAGGGTCTGTTTCTTACCAGTCTTCTCCCTTATCTGGCTCAACATCCAGATCAAAAATCTCTCCTTCTCCCCCTAAGTTTGTAAATAAAGCACCCTGCCAAAAACAACAGAAAATTTTGAGTCATTAACCATTAACATTCTAGTCTCTCCCAAACCTAAACATAAAATCTCAAACTCAAATATGAAATAGGATGATTTTGGAAACTCAGAATGCTGGAGTGTCTCTTTGACACTCTATGTACACACTAATGCATATAGTCCAGAAGTTTCTGGGAGAGCATGATGAAAATCTTTGTGGTGCCAATGACAGAGGATTCAAGGAGATGTGCTTTGCTGTACCTAGTACTTACAAACTAGAAAAAACTGGTTGTGGTTTGAAAGCTGTTTGTAGTATTTAACAAAAGTATTTATCAAGAGTCATCTATCCTAGTGAGCAAGAAATAAGATTAAAATGTCAGGACAGGAATGAACAAGTGGCTCCTAAGAAAACTCAAACATTAAAACAGAAAAAGAAAGTCAAATCAAGGACAAATACTCTGAGGGGATCATAGAGACACTGTCTGAGCTTGCTTAATACATAGCTAGAGAAAGCAAACCCTGCCTGGAACTTGATATGGGTAAGGGATGCCAAAGATACTTGCTTATTCTCTAAATAAGTAAGTGGGAATGAGAATGTTAGAAGAAATGTAGGCCTCTTGCTGAATGTGGCCAGAAGTCTGATGACACTGGGTATGAAAAGGCAGAGGTAATGAATGCCTTCTTCACCTCAGACTTTATAAGCAAGTCTGGCCTTCAGCAATTCCAGAACTGAACCAAATGTACTTCAGACTACTCTTCCAGCATCAGCCATTCTGTGAACCAAAGTGTTAATGTAGAGTGCCCAGCCTGGCTTAGTTCATTTACCCCAGGTACAAAACTGATTTTGGAGGGTGCACACCAGCCATATGTGACATAGGGTGACTGACCATGGGGTGTAATTTGACCGTAAAGAGTCCTGAAAAGAAATGCAACCTTGCAAGACTGCCAAAAACTTGGCAGTTTCACTATGTGTGCAACACATGGTGCTGCTGGCCCCAGGATCCCTTGCAGTGACAGAGAAAGCTGAAAATCTGAAGTGAACCAGGTCATCAGAGACCACCTCACTGATTGTAAGAAACACTGTCTGCCTTCAGTTTCCCTGCAGCTTCCAAGACCCATGCTGGATAAGACCCTGGCAAATGGTATTTGGCCAGTGAAAACCCAAATTACTGCTTTGCTGAGGTCACTGGTAGAATTTTGGATTAAGTCTAAGAGAGTGATAAGACAGCACAGAAAACAAAATCAATTTGTAATTCAGACATTATAATTTCCAGAAAATTCTGGCACAATAGAAACAAAGCTATGAATTCAACCTTTCACATGCTGCCAGTAGAAGGGACATGACAAGAAAAAGTACAGAAAAAGAACTATCCATGCCAAAAAAGTGTGTTGCCTTTGCACAACCGAATGATGAATGTGTCTTTTTGCTACGGTGCCACATGGTTATTACAATAGAATTTTCTATCAACTTTCAAATTTCTATCAAAATTTCCTATCAACTTTTCTTGACATGTACATCCTAAGCCAGAAACTCCTCAGAAAAGTTATTTTTCCCTTATTTTATCTTTACTAACACTGCATCTGCCAGTCATTACAATAACCCAACAGACTTACATCTAACATAGAATGCAGCAGCAGTTCTTTTTATTAGTGGATAGTGAGAGAGAAGACAGAGACACAACCCTGTTAAATCAGCATTCAGCAACTGTGTTTCTTGCTTTCTTATATTTACTCTCAATGCATTTTCAGTGTTGACAAACCCATTTTTCATCCTTATGTTGAATGATTAGTATTTATGAAAATGAACATGTAAGATACACATTGTTTTGTACCTGGCCTCATTTGTCAGGAGATGAGATCATTCAATGCAATTAGGGTGATGACAGAGATTGATGGTAAATTATCATATCAAGGGATTGTTATAGTTTTCTTTTTAGTATTGGCATGATTATACGCTGAGTTGCATTACCTTGAAGTTTGGGAATTATAATAAAGAAATTTCAGTTATATGAAGCTCAAAATTGTCTAAATTTTCTTATTCCCAGGAACAAATGGGAGGGGAAGGAAGGGGAGGGGAGGGGAGGGGAGGGGAGGGGAGGGGAGACCCCAAATCACCATTTAAACTCAAATATCAAGGAGGAGTCACATTAGTTATCCTTAAAATAATAAGAGTCTGTGTCAAATTTGCTTATGATACTTTTAAATGCTTATTACGTTGCAGAGACTCTTGAATTTTCCTTCTTTTCTTAAACTTACTCCTGTCAATTCTGGTGTTTTTGTTAGGAACAGAATGGAAATTAAAGTCTGATAATAGTGCCAATCACAACAGAAACCAACTTTTGACAACTTTTTTTTGAAAAGTAAAGGAATAAATTCAGGAGATTTTAAAATAAGCTAAGCATTGTCAAAGCATACTGAAAGATTTTGCATAAGAAGTTCTAATTTTTATGTTCAGTTATAATTGGTTGGAGTTCTTATTGTATCTCTCTTTTTAAAATATTTTTTTCCTATCAAATATTCATTTAACTTTATTCATTCAAATATTCATTTAACTTCCATCTTTTTGAAACAACAATCCTGAGTCCAATATCAATTGTTCAATAGTAAGAAGAGGGAATAAAAATCATGGCAGATCTCAAAAGGAATTCCATAATCTAGACCAAAATACCATTGTGTTTGGCTTCTCTACATGAAAGTACACTAGAAATTACCTGGAGGACAGTTTGGTCTTGCTATTTTTCTCTTCTACTTAATCCAATTTTGGTGTTGTCTGGTTTTCTCTAGTCTCTTGAATTGCCTTTTCCAATCAATAACTCAAATCCTCAAAGAGGATAAAACTGTTTTCTTTCTTTTCTTTTCTTTTCTTTTCTTTTCTTTTCTTTTCTTTTCTTTTCTTTTCTTTTCTTTTCTTTTCTTTTCTTTTCTTTTCTTTTCTTTTCTTTTCTTTTCTTTTCTTTTCTTTTCTTTTCTTTTCTTTTCCTTTCTTTTCTTTTCTTTTTTCTTTTCTTTCATAAGCCTATAACTCTTTCTGAAAAAAAAGGTTATGATTTGTAGGGGAGGAGAAAAAAGTGGTTTATAGCTGAAAACAATATATCAGATATTTTTTAAATTAATCATTAAATTCTGTGTAATTGTGCTTCCTAGTGTGGTTGTAATGAAACTGGAACTCTGATACTTAATCTGAAAACTGATTTCCATAATTTTTCCTCCTGCATTGTTTATGCAGAGATTAAATTTATTCTGTTCAGCCTTATTTTTGGTCAAAATATTCACAAATATACAATTTACATTTACCTCTTCACTCTCAATTTTTACTACATCTTTAAATGTTTAAACTTTTAACTATAGTAAAATTATACTCTTCTGGTATACCACCTACATGTGATTTATGTTTTAATACAGAATCCTGCACTACTGGATCCATCAAAATACTGAGAAATATCACGCCACATTCCTGTGGTTCCTGTGATTTGCCCTTCAGTTCTCGGGTAGCTGTAACTATGCTCTATTCCCAGTCCAGGAAGTATTTTTACTACAGGCTGCTCAAGGGGAGCCTAATAATTAAGTCTTAGCTCAGCCTACAGGAGGTATTACACTTGCTGGCTCCTGTCCTGCTGGGGCACTTCAACCACCCTGATAACTGCCGGGAAGGTGGCACAGCAAGCTGCAGGAAATCCAGGAGACTCCTGGAATGCATGGAGGAAAACTTCTTGAGCCAGGAGATAGCGCTGCTAGAGAGGATGTGATACTGGAGCTGATGGTCACCCAGAGAAGGGAGTGAAGCAGGGACATCAAGAGTGGAGGCAGCCTGGGCTGCAGTGACCATGCACTGGTGGAGTTAGCAGTGCTGAGGGATATGGGTCAGGAAGCTGTAAAGTTAGGCTTCTGAACTTTAGGAAAGCAGACTTTGAGCTCTTCAGGGAGATAGGCAGTGGGCTCTCTTGGGAAACTGCCCAGAGGATCAAAGGAGTGGAACAGAGCTTGCAGATGTCTGAGGAAGTCTCCCATAGAGCAGAAGAGATGGCAATTCTCAGAAACAAGAAATTGGGCAACAAAGGCAAGAGACCAGCATGGCTGAGTAGGGTGCTACAGGTCAGACAAAAACAGAAATAAGCAAGTGCACCAACATTTGAAGCTACAACTGGTGAGCTGCAAATGATATAGAGACAAAGTTTGGTTGTGGATGGGGTCAGAAAAAGCAAGATGAACCTGGAATTGAAATCAGCAAGGGGCACAAAGTAGAATAAGGAGGTCTTCTACAGGTAGGTTAATCAGAAAAGTCAAAGTTGTACATCCCTTACAAACAATGCTGGAAATTTGGTAACAATAGATGAGATGTCTGAGGAACTGAACAACTTTTATGACTCAGTCTTCAACAGCAACCTCTCTTCTCACACCTTTCAAGTGAATGGACAGCAGGATGGGGACTGGCAGAAGCAATGTCTCTTCCACTGTAAGTAGAGATCATATTCATGACCACCTGAGGAACTTGAAATGTGCATAGGACTATGGGCCTGGTGAAATGCATTGGGAACAAATTAACCTTGATCTGAGAACTAGGGTTCTGAGGAAATTGGCTGATACAGTTGCCAAGGCATTCTCCATGATATTTGAAAAGTCATGCTTGTCAGGTTCCAACCAGGGGGCTGGAAAAAGGGAAAGTTGTGCTCATATATAGAAAGGAAGGTTCTGGGAAGTACCACCCTCTCAGTCTCATCTCTGTGCCTAGGAAGATCATGAAATGATCCTCCTAGGAGTTCTGCTAAGGAGAACAGGGAGCTAATTTGTAGCAACAACCACAGATTGACCAAAGATGGAAAGCAACCTAGTGGCCTTCTATGATGGAGTCACTCCATCAGTGCACAAGGGAAGGCTACAAGTGTCATTTATGTGGACTTCTGCAATGCCTTTGACACCATCCCCAACAACATCTTTCTCCCTGAATTGGAGAGAAATTGATTCAGCATGTAGAGTCTTGGATCGTTAAGATAGTAGCCAGATGGTCACATCCAGAGGGTAGTGGTCAAAGGCTTAGAATGGCAATGTACATCAGTGACAAGAGGGATCCATCAGGGATTTATACTGGGACCTGTGTTATTTAATATCTTCATTAATGACACAGACAAAAGAATGCATGCTCAGCAAATTTTTAGAGGACAACTGCGCTGGGTGGTGTTGTTGACAGACCTGCAGGATAGGATGCCATCCACAGGGACCTGGATAAGCTCGAGAAGTGGGTCCATGAAAATTTCATGAGGTTCAACCAGACCAAGTGCAAGGTGCTGCGCCTGGGTCGGGGCAACCCCTGGTACCAGCACAAGCTGGGGATGAACAGATGCAGAGCAGCCCTGTGAGAAGGACTTGGGGGCGCTGGTGGGTGAGAGGCTGGACATGACCCGGCCATGGGCACTCCCAGCCCAGAGAGCCAAACGTGTCCTGGGCTGCATCCAGAGCAGCATGGGCAGCAGGGGAGGGAGGGGATTCTGCCCCTCTGCTCTGCTCTGGTGAGAGCCCAGCTGGAACCCTGCATCCAGCTCTGGGGTCCCAGCACAGGGAGGACATGGAACTGTGGGAGTGAGTGCCACAGAGTTCTTAGAGAGTTGGAGCATCTCTCCCATGAAGAAAGCCTGTGAGAGGTGGGGTGGTTCAGCCAGGAGAAAAGAAGGCTCTGAGAAGACCTTTTTGTGGTCCTTCAATAATTAAATAGGAATAAGAAGAACGGGGACAGACTCTTTAGTAGGGTCTATAGCAATAGGGCATGGGGTAATTATTTTAATTTTTAAAAAAAAGGATTAGACTAGATATAAGAAAGACATTTTTTATGATGACAGGGAGGCCTGGAACAGGTTGCCCTGGAAACATTCAGGTAGGGTTGAATGATCTAGTTGATGTTCCCTACTTATTGCAGGGGCATTGAACTTGATGACCTGAAAAGCTCATGCCGAGCCGAACTATTCTACAACCTTCATAATGGTGATAGAAAATACATTTAGGAAATATTATATCAAATCTTAAAAGACAGTAAATATAGAGAAGTAAATAAAGGATTTTTAATTAAATGAAGATATATTCTGAAGTACCCTGAATTCAGAACAAACCTACTTCAGAGTGTATTTTGCCTAAATGATATCATATGTGTTCAGATGTTACCTTTGAAAGCTTTAAGCAGCTCTTCTATCTGTATGTTGTTTCAGATTTCTTTGTGATTTAGAATACCACATTGTATTAATTCTTATGACCGGCTCAAGAGTCACCTTTGGTTGTCATTTTATCATTGTATTGCTAAACTGGATTGTGTCTCCTAATTAAAATTCAAGACAAAATATTTCATTTTCTTGTGTGGAATATATAATTTTATTCCATTGATTAAATTTTAAATTCAAAAATGGTTTTCAACTATCAATGTTTGAACATTTCAGGACTGCTGTACAGAAACAGGTTCAGTTTCATGAAGCTGTGTGTTTCTGATCAAAAATAATGTCAAAAGATTTCTTTATCATTACAACTACATAATGCACCTCAGGCCTGGCCTCATTCTTTTCTGATTTAGGATTTCTTTTGATCTTACAAATGATATGTAGCTTTATGGCACATAAAAGGAACAAGAGTACAGTATATTCTTTGTTGTGGAGACTATGCAGTCTGATGATTTGAATGAAGGCTGAAGAGGAGAGACTAGGGATGGTCTTCCTTCACAGCAGAAATAAGCCAACATAAAGGGATAGAAACCACTGTAATTTATAACAGTATTCTGATTACAGCAGGGATTAAGTGTTTTGTTCTAAATTTTAATGAAATTAGTTTACATATCCCCTTCATTTGTTTGGGTAATACTAATCTTCCTAACATTATGAGTAGTATCTACTATGAATGCTTATCAGTTGTCTCTTCAAAAGCTGTAGTAATCAAGAATAACCAGAATCAAGATTTTACCTCAATGTTTTCATATTTTCATAATATTTTTATTTTTCTATAATCAAGTCTGTAATGGAATAATTTTTCATTTTTATTAAGAAGAAACTTAACACATTTTAGAAAAAATATGGTTTTTAAAATTATTTCTCATCCATGTCAAAATGTATCTTTAACTCTATATTTAGATTCCTTTATATAGATTAATGACCATCTATTCAGCAGTTCTTCAGTTTACTCAGGGGCATGATAAACATTAAAGATTGAACCTGATTCTCTATTTGAAATATCCTATTGCATATTTATTATTTTCTAATGTTAAATTATCTTCTAATTTTAAAGAATCTAAAGTTTTCAATCTACTAAAAATAAACATGTCAGTCAAATTAGTAAATAGGTACAGTAAACATCCACTGTTTTCAGTGGGCATTTTTGGTTGAATAACCTTGTCATCTCCATATACTTTTATCTGCATCACCACTCAATTTAGATTGCTAATTCTCTAGGGCAGATTTAGCCCTTTTTGATCAAACCATATTAACAATATTTAATCAAACAATGTAAAATATCAAAAGAAAGGTCTAATACAATGCGCAGAAAAATGCATATCTTTGACAAAACAAAAAAAAACCAAAAAAATCCAAAGCAAAGAAAAACCAAACTACAAACAAAAAAAAAAAAGTTATATCTTGATTTTGAGCCTAAGATGCTGAGGTCAAAATATACCTTTAATGTAACTAAATACTACTAACCAGATGATGTTTCTTGATTTTACAGGTCTTCAAGCCACTGAGTTCAAATTTGATATGGTATGCAGAGATACTGAGAACAAAGTTATATCATTTCACACCATCACCAGGATCACCAGGTTGCCCATAGAGACACAAAATATTATCTATAAAACATGAACATGTAATTCTTAATGGTTGTGATGACACCAATTGTTAAAGTCATATATTTAGCGTGGGTTGTAGAGATGAGAAATTTGTGTACATTTGTGCAACAGAAAGAATGAGTGAAGGCTGTATGAAGTGTTCTTGAATTGCATCTATAACCTGGATCACTGTGACAATATGGGGTATTAGTGAGAACCTTTTTCCTATATTCTGTCTATAGTGCAGTAATGAGGAAATAAAATTGCAGAGCATTAAGACAAAAAAACGTGATAGGAAGAAAGTAAAACAGTATTAGCCCTACTTTCATTGGGGAAGGAAGTTATTAGAAATAAAATAACTAATATGATAAAAGATCATTTCAGCCTATATTGCACAATTACAAAATTAATAAATAATAAATGCTGTATTAATGATACAAATATATGACCTTTTAGATTAAATCAGGTATGGGCTGCTGAGAGGTTTTCTCCTCTGAATAAAAAGAACCTATGACCTGAAGGAAAAATTAGAAAATTTTCTTATACTACTAAGGAATTTTGGTGGTGTACAGTAACAAATTGGATTCTGGAAACATGATTTTTGGTTGGTTGGTTAGTTTTATTAAATGAAATATAACATGCATTGAATACATTTATTTAGATATTATAAATACTATTCTCTATTTCATATATTGAAGAAGATTTCAGAATTCTAATTTTATTAAATGTTAATTGATAACATATGATACAGGTATCTTCCAGCCTCCAAACCATCCAGTTTACTATCCAAAATTTATAGTGCCAGATCAATAAACCTGATGATCCTGTCTCTACAGACAATATTGTCCTGTGTGTTTTATCAATTACAGCATTCCCCACTTTTATGAAACATGAGGACTGTAAGCACAACCAATCCAACAGATGTTCAACATTTCCAGCTTTCCCTGAAATAAAATGCTCATTCTGACTGCTTGAGGCCAGACAATGTTTTCCAACTTAACACTCTTTCAGAATGTAAATGAATAGCTTGGATGTTGTTGCATTCAAATTCTTATATCGTGTCTCCACCTTGTTCAGATTTTTTAAAGATGTTCAGACCATCTCTTAGAAGTTCAATAATTTATGTTTGTTTAAAAGTTATAAAACTGCAAAGACATTTTCCAAATCTATTTAAAGATTATGAAAAATCAATATAAATGCATCCCTAATGCTTCAAATTTTTATTATTTATGTTAATGTAGTATAAGAAATAGCCTTTTAATGTTTTCTACTCCATGGTAAAATAAGCATATCCATGTTTTATGTTCTAAAATATGCTATTTAATTCAATATTCACTTTCAAAATACACCATGTATCATAAGATGCAGCTATCGGTGCCCTCATGAATGACACACAGTGACAAACCTGTAACTTATACAAGATACTATTTTGGGAAAGATAATCTGTGATGTGATACAAAGTATTTAAAAATGGAAAAGGTAGGCTCTAATTTCATCCTGAAATAAGCAAAACAGTCTATCAGAACTTCAGAAATCAGATCACAAAAAAGTTTTGATCAAACATTTTTCTTTGAATATATACGTTACTATGGATACCTGGTTACTAAGGTTACAACCAGATCTGTAAAATTATAAAAGATCATGACAGATATGATAACTCAGAATCACAGTAGGAATCTATAGTTCTTTGATTTGAACAAAGATTTTCCTTCTTTGATTACCACTTCAGCATTTCTATTATTATCCTTTTTGTGGTGGTTACGCTAGCTTTTAAAAAAAGAACGAATTAGCAAGGATGCATTTAAATGTATTATCTAGCACTGCCATTTATGATAAAGAATTCAATCTCTAAAGAATATTGTAGTCAAAAAAGTATGCAGTTCTTGATAGAGAGAGCCTGGAAATAAAAATATTTAGTGTCAAGACCAGTTAGAAGCCACAGACACAAGGAAAACAACTTTGGTCTGTTGTTTAATTTCATTCTGAAAAATCCATTTTCCATCCTTTACTCTTGAGATTTACAAAATTGTGCAGGAGGTGCATATGCTAAGCTTTGCCAAGCACTGCATGTCATTGTGCTGCAAATGGTAGAGCCTTAGGACTGTATAAAACCTGTACAGAGAAGTGTTTTACCCAACCCAGTAGTACCACAAAGAAGTTGAAACATGTGCAAGCACTGGAAGCATGTATACCCATAGATATGGGCCTATTTCTGTCACCTTTCTTCAGGGATTTTATGGGGAGCATAAATCTAGCTAGATATCTGTATCAATCACACCCTTTGAACTGTCCAAATTCCCCACACAGCCTTGCCCAATAAAGCCATTTTCATTATTCAAAAATGCCTTTTGTCTCCAGGCAGTTATTACATTGCTTAGGGCCCATTGGCAGAAGGACAAGAGTGACTATATCCTAGAGCTATTAGACATTAGGATTAACTCTGTTAGACATGAAGCTACAGGATATCAGAAACTCTCTTCTGCTAGTCCTACACCCGCCTGTAAAACAGTTTGAAAAAGATCCTGCATCTTTCCAATCCTCTAAGTTCCCTAGGGTCAGCCAGTATTTGTATCACTGTGCAGTCCAGGAAGTGTGTACATGGGTATCCATATACCCATGTTTTCTTCTGTGGGTAATATAATTTAATAGGAAAGATCTAAAGATCTGGTGTTCACAAACCCATAGGGGCAAAGTCCTGACCAGTTTCATCACATACAGACAAGAAAAGGAAGGTTGTTCTCATTCAAGATAGTTTGACAAATTTGTCACGGCTAAGTAGAAAAAAAAAAAGTAAAAACAATGAAAGAAACACTTAAAAACTAGGAGTTTGGTCAGCTACCCAAAGTGTGAGGCAAATAATCCTTATTTGAAAGTGTTCTAATTTGAAATCTAACATTTCAAATTGTTCATTTTTAGAAGTCCTTTATAAGGTCTGAGCAGGTAATGTCAATATATTAAGGTCAATTTATTAAAGTGAGTTGGAATTCATTAAATACTCCTAATAATAATTAAGCCTTAAATGACATGTGAGATCAATGCAATTGGTAAGAAAACATGATAAATTGCTGTATACCACAGCTTAGGCATTTAAATATTGGTAACACACAGTTTTATAGAGCACTAACAAAACTTGGGAAAAATAAATATGATATAGCCTTCCTAGTATGTATAGAGAAGGAAAAAAAAAAGTAAAAAGAAAAGCAGAAATTAAGCAAATTACCAAATTACCATATCCTACTAATGGAAAATAATCCTGAATTTTCAAATCTCTGAAAGAGAAATTGCCAAGGAAAGAGTAAATTTAAAACTTAAAAAAATCCATACCAACTAAATGGGAATATGATGAGAATTTCAATCTGAGCATTCACTTCTGCTCAATAGCATTCTCAGCTCTGAAATAAAAATCAATCTCTATTTTAGACTAGAAGTTATTTTAAAAATGAATAAAGACATTTAGCAATTTTTTCATAATCGGAACTGTCTAAAAAAAATCTGTGTTTTGGAGACCAAATCTTTTAACACTTAAAAACATAAAATTATATGGCTTAGATATCTGAGTTTTATTTACTAACTCATTATTTTGTTTCAAAATGCAAATTTCTACTAAATATGTTATTGAAATATAATTTTTTGCCTCCATCTGAATTCAGAGTGATTGTTTACAAATACTCTTTACGTCCACTTGAAATCTACACATGTAGTGTCATGTCTAGCTCTGAGACAAGACAATGAAATATAACAAAAGTCAGAAGAGAGGTTCTACTTCCAGCTCTTCTGAAAGATGTTTGAACAACCCAAACAAAGCACAACTTTTCCTATTCTTCTCTTTAACAATGTAGAACAGAAAGAAAAACAAAAACTGTTTCCAAATTCTCATGAACTCCCATACAGAAATTGATACCTATCCTTGGGCAGCTGGATCGCACTCCAAATAACATCTGTGGAGAACGGTTTATCTGGTGGCTCTGGCAACCCAGACAAGTACCTCAGATGTAGATATCTGTGTTGTAAACACCTTAAGTTTGGTGACATCAGCCTCTCAGTCTCTCTTCTGATAGGGAAAAAGCTTTTATTTAATTTCACTTTTTCATTCATTTGTGAAAAATAAATGGATGTTTAAGGTATTTAGTTGTGAGGAAGAATGAAAGTTTTTCCTTATGGGAATAAATTAATTTTCCACATATAAGTCCTTTGCAGACAGTTTGACCAGACATTCAGCTTCAGAGATAATACAATACAAAATATTTTGCTTTTCTTTCAAGCAGATTTTAAAATTTTGATGAAATAGTACAAAAGTAGTATAATTATGCAAAGTCCATTAAGTGATCCACCTTTTAATGATTTGAACATATACATACAAAGTTTCTAACACATTTTCCATTTAGAAACCTACATTGACATATTGTATTAAAATTGTATATATTTTGTAGTTTACTTGCAGCAAAATCAACACTAAAAATATCAATTTTCTCCTTCAGCAAGGAATTCTGACTTCTGCAATATGATTGAAAACATACTGCTTCAAGAAGACATATGCAAGCAGAATGACTTTATAAATTACGACACTTCATTTCCTCTTAGCAGCAAAATCAAGTGAGTTTTTAGCAGTCCTTTCTTAGGACAAGGAGCTTATCTCAAATGAGCTTTTAGTAAAATAAGTATTTTTCAGCTGATTCATTTCTCATTAGTAAAACACAGCAAAGTTCTATTAAAATATGCAGTGGAAATTGGCTAGGCAGCATTATTAAGAAGATTCAGAGGGTGCTGTCAGTAACATACAAACTACCAAGCTGTAAGGATACCCTGAGAACCATATTTACTGCACTAAATGCCCAAAATATGGACAAATCTGAAAATAAGCTGTATAAAAGACTTAAGGTTAATGCTACAGAGATTAATGAAGTAGATTGGAGCCATTCACCGTATTTAAGTAGCTTGCTTAAGATCTTTTACACTAAAAGTCCTATTATTAAAATCCTGGTTTTATCACTCAGATGCTAGCTCTACAGTAATACTTGAGGGAAAAGGAAAAAAAATTGAAGCAATTTGGACTGTCAGAGTTATTTAACTGATATGCTCTTCATGTGCCACTGTATCTTTTGTTTTGTGCCAGTTAGCCTCACATTAAACTTTTGTATTTTTTTCTTTTAATAGAATGGCAGGATAGGAGCAGAGGGGGCCAGGTGTGGGGAAATTAATATATATCATTAGTGAGACTGGCTTTTGAGTATTTTTTCCAGTGTTGACCAAATTTGACAGTGGAATCAACAAACGGAAAATATCTTAGAATTTCAGACATCAGTTCCTATCCAGAGGGGATATAAAACTGCCAAAATAACTATTGAGCCTGGCTTTGAGCCTAACAGCTGAGGAAAATGAAAGTAGAATAATCTATACTCTTACAGATTATAGGGCTGATAAACAACATACAGCACTGCACAAAAAAATCTGTGCTTCTGTGTTTGGATTGTCATTTAAAGCTGCACTGAATGGTCAAAATAATGCTTTATGTACCTAGAGAAACAGTGGGAAGAAGTGAATTGGAAGGATAATGGTAAAATGCATCCATTTTTTTCCCATGTTGAAATGCAAAAGGCTATTTTCCCCTTTGAAGTGCCCATACAACATGCCCTAGAAACCTAGATTGTAACTATACTATCCCTATAACTGAAGTACTTGAGTAGAACTTCAGTTGATATGATAGGTGATACAATAAGAATTAAGTTCTTTCATATTCAAAGGTTGCCTTGTTCCACCTTGATGTTATAGCCATTATTTTGGGCCTTGCCCTGATATTTTAATTCTCACAGATGCATTAGAAGGGGATAAAGTTACATGGATATGGTAATATATGTCAGATACCCATTTAAGTTTTGCTTTGGGGAGAAGATTGATTTTATCCTTCATTTCTGTTTTGTTCAGTCTGGTGGTCCATGATGTCCAAAAAAGGTAATTAGTTGTTTACTAATAGTCTTTGAAAATTAATTTAAACAACCTATTTTGAAATATCAAGTGATGATTATCATAAATATGAGGCTAAATCATAAAGGGGTGAGGAGCTCAACTATTTTGACACTCTTGATTAAATTAGTGTTTCAGACTTCGGCAATTACAACATTTCCTTATGCCAAACCTATCCTAATGTGATTTAACAAGCTTTAATTACAGATGTAGTTTACAGTGGTCCTTAAAATATGATCATCCACAAAGTATAAAACTCTGAAATTTTCCAAATATCTTAGTGATGCTTGGATAATGTGACCTACTTTCTTCTTACATGATGTTGTGATGTTAAATGTGCCCTGAAGCACAAGTAAATTCTAAATATCTAACATTTATCATGAAATATCCTTGCAGCAATGATTTCAGGTGCAAAATAGTTCTAGTTTTAAAAAAATCATAATCCAAACATATTGTGATTCAAAGTAATATGTGACAAACATATTGCGATTCAAAGCCAAGCACAAAGCACAAGTACAAATTTAAAATCAAAACAAGGAATAAACCTTTTACTTGACATTGGAAAAAGACAGCACACAATTGCATGAGAGAAGCAGAGTGAGCATTAAAATTTTTCACATTCACTAAATCCCAAGAAATCCCAAGATATAATAACAATAGCAAAAGTTGATTCTGCTGTATGGATTTGAACTACTACAGAGGGTCATCTGCATGGCCTTTAGGTAGTGCATTCATGTGTATGGAATATCTCCTTAACATTTTACCTGACCTGAGATTAATAGTATAAGATCTATACTTGAAGTCCAGTAATCTGGTATTTTATCTCTCTATTACTATTTGTCGTGTCAGAAGTTAAATATTATCTCTTAAAAACAGTAAGTTTCTGCTAAGAGAGGCAATAGAAAGTGTTGTTAACCGCTAGACATTCTGATGCCATTTGATAATTAAAGTTTCCAAACTTTAGAGGCAAATATACACACGCACTAAGAAATAAATGCTGAAATCAGTGCATATAGATTAAATGAATGCCAAATTTCTATTTTCCAGGACTGAAAGCTTCAACAATGAAAAAAATCTGAGAAAACCATGGCGGTTTTAGAAAGAAAGGTCAATATTTTATTAAACAGACATTTAACACAATTAAACACAATAAACACATTAAACCCTACTAGACCTATTAATTCTGATTACATAAGCTATGTTCATGAAATTAAACTATACCGAAGTGAAGAACTGAATTTTGCCCTATATGAAAGTAGTCTGAAACACAACAGTACCATTTAAAAGATGCAGAAACTATGCTAAGTGCTGGGAAAAATATCTTAGTCAGAAACATTCAATGTTATTTCTTTCTTATCTTAGAAGGTTTTCTTATATAATCTCATAACTGGTATGTAGCCATTATCTAATCATAAGAGATTATTTACATGCAAGTCAGACCTAAAGACTGGCTAAGAGCACATTGACTTTATGTACTCCAGATAAAATAAAATTCAGATGGAGAAAACCTTACCACCCTGCTCATATTTGCAAAGACAAACACTAATCATCTTCAAACATATAAAGATTTCCAGTGCTATTTTAATTTCTTTTTAAGTATGTGCACATTAACTTGCAGTCTTCTTTTATACTGCGGCACATAACTTTTTTCATAAATTCTGTCTTTTCAGTGCATGGGGTGATATATGTCCCAAAAGCCTTTCCCCTTTTAATTCTAGGGAGTACCTCCCAGACCACAATACATAAACTCCAAGGCTAAATACTGACAAGGAAAAAAAATGTTTCTGAGTGCTACTTAAACTGAAAAATGTAAATAACAATTGTTTCTCCAAGCTTCATATTCAGGGAAATGTGCAACAGAGAAACAAACCCATATAGTGGAAGAAGACTCAGGAAAGACAGACCCAGGTAAAATCTTCAAAAATCTTAAGGAAGACTGTAGGGAAAAACTAACAGTTATTAGAAAAACTAAAACTATCTCAACGTAAAGGGAATGCAAAGAAAGGCATTTCTTACTTATAAACTTTTGTAAAAGTGAATCAACTGGTTACGTCACTTGAGTGGACCAGATGGTTTTGTAAATGGCCTTTGCTGAGTTAATGAATAGAGAATACTTCCTCCCTCAACTAGCCAAGACCAGTATAGGGAAGTGTATACAAAACCCAGTACAGAATGGAGTACTAAAACTAGAAAAATATCCCAACCAAACCAAACCAAACCAAACCAAACCAAACCAAACCAAGAATCTACAAACAAACAAAAAACAATAAGAGGATGATATTTAAAGAGAGAAACAAGCAACAGACTTGAGTTGACTTCTACCCAAGCATTCCTACCTGAGAACTGAACCTGATATCCCAGATGTCTGGGATATCCAGAAAGTCAGTAGTGAGCATATAGAGCCAAATAATGGGAGTCACATTCTATGACGTAGAAATTCTAACCTTTATAAAAATGGTGATGACTTCTTTCAAAACATTTGTTTACCCTTTATCTGTTAAAATTTTAGATGGTTTCAACTCAACAATTTACATTTGCAATCTCTTCTTTTTATCTTCTTTTTGTTTTAGGAGCACTAATTTTTGTAGGAGAAAAACCTACTTTTAAAAATAGCAGGCAGCTTTTCGTGCTGGAAGTACAATTCAAAGAAGTAAAATATCACAATCTATTTCCTTATTTAACCCTGAGGTACAAAGTTGATTTGATGTTAAATTTATAAATGCATTTTGCATAATGCTTGGCATGCAGAATACATGCCAATGCCAATGGCATCAAAAATGGTAAACACCATTAAATTATGCCTAAGTGTTTGTTAAAATAGTACACTCTCCAAGGTTATACACTTTTGTTTGTTTGCTACCAAAATTTAAAATCAGCATAAAAAACATGTTTCTTCATCTATTTATAATCAGAGCAGGTTTTATTTCATGGTATTTAAATAATTCTAGTGGTTCTTGAGCCACCAGAACTAAAAGTGAAATATGAATATTAATGAATGCATCTAGAAAACCAATATTAATCCAAGTTATTCCACAAAGACTCTGACATAAATTTGTTACATTATTAGATTATATGAAGTTATTTCACCCAAGGCATAATGAGATACCAACTCAAATTAATAGCATAGCAATAGATATTTTGCTACCCATAAAAATAAATTAAATACAAGACCCACTTATCCTATAAATTGAGAATACAGGACTGATTAAGAGATAAATGTTTATTTTATTCTCTTTGACATAGTATATGCAGGTTATGAAAGAAAATAAAATTGTCCTTCCCTCAGATTTTGTCTTCACTACAGAGACAAATGTGTTACCAGCCCCATCTCTCTGACAAAAAATCCAAGTAAGCCCACAAATAAAGCCTGTGGATTTGCATCCCACTCATTTCAAGAGAGTGTGGATGTCAATACATAATTAAGCTTTTCTATGCAGTCCACCTGAAGGTTGCAGAATATCAAAATACTTTAAGAACTTAGAACTAAAAATAAATAGAAAATAAAATAAGTAAATTATTTTAGGATGTTTAAATTATTTTAGGATGTTTGTGTAAATATAGTTAATTTAGTTAATTTGTTATCTTCTGTCATAAAATAATAGATATTGTCCCAAAAAATATGGCCAAAATAAATAATTAAAAAAGCCCTTTTAACACATCCCAGGTTTCCAGCAATATTGATGCAAAGACTGCTGTGCTAATTCACAGTATCCTTTTTTGAATAACAAATTTTTCATCTATCCTGAGCCATTTCATAGCACTTCCAGCAGGTACATGCTGAACTTCTATGCCTGAGCATATCTCTAAAATTAGTTCCAGAGATAGCCTACAGCACAGAAAAATGCTGGAGAAGAGGACATATTCTTCAGGACTTTAAAATACAAAACTCTGAATGTTTCAGAAAAAAGGAGGAATTCAATTTTTGGGTTGCTAGAGGAAAACAGTATCACTCTTCATTTTCATTTTGGTGGAGTCTGAAGTGTTCATTGCTTGTAAAATGAAGCATCAAAATGATCGACATTTTGATAAATGTCATAGAATTAATTAATTTGGAGTGGACCTCCAGAGGTCCTTTGGTCCAGCCTGTCACTCAAAGCAAGGCCAGAACTGGTCAGGTTGTGCAAGGCCTGCTGTGGTAAAACTTTCAGTATGCCCCAGAAAGAGCTTCCATGATCTCTCCAGATAGTTTTGTTCAGTGTTGACCATGAAGACTGTAGAATTTTTGCTGATGAAATCATGCCAGAATTGTAGTAAAAAATATGGTAAATTATAAACTCAGAGCTTTTCTTATAATTTAATAAAGCATATGTGAAATTACACTTTAAATTCTTCTAAATTTAAAAAAGATATTGTCATCCAAAGGAACATTATTAATACAGTATAAAAACAGTTCTTTCAGAATTTTTTAATGTCTGTGTTAATAGTTCCTATTGAAGACTCACAGTCTTTCTTCATAGTTTTCAGGATCAACATAAGTACAAAAGTTAGCAATATTAAACATAGAACAGTGACTTGGCTTTTAGCATTTGACATTTAATGTTTGAAACCAATACCGAGACAAATGAAAGGCATGCATGCTACAGTTAGGTGATAAGAATAATGATCATCTGGAACTTTTGACTTAAATCAGGTTTAAAGTTCAGATTTAAATGTTGTAGGCAATTTTAAATCTTTGAAGTTTATCACCTGAGTTAAACAAAATCTTCACCCCAGCTGTTGTCACTGCAGTCTTTTTTGTTATCACTGACTTCAAAAATTTTAACAAAGCCGCTGAATTCAAAAACTTCACCAGTCTTACTGACGTGAAACCAAAGTCTATCTTGTGATTACACAAAGTCCATAATCATCTACCTTTTTTAATTAAAATGTCCAGCAATCACTGCTTCCATTTTTAATTTTTGCATTTATTTCTGGGTGAATACAGGATTGACAATATAAACTAGTCTCTTTGTCTTAAATATTGTCACATTATCTTTATAAGGACCTGTTTGTGGGAACTATAAGAACCACTACCTAGACATTCTCAGATCAATTTGCAGCTGTAGGGAGTTTTCACAATAGCCAACAATCTGCTTGAAGCTAAACCCACTCTGCTGTTTAACAGGTAGTGTGATGGATCTAATGTCACAACACAGAGGAATGTGCTGTGGACAAGGTGTTGTGTGGATGGGAATTTTAAAAATCTTATCCTCTGCTCTCACATTCTTTCTCTACATAAGTCATTTGACCTATCAGTCTGCATATTCTCAACTCCCAAACAATTATACTTACAATTGCTCCTAAAATGTCTGCTAGTTTCACATACCCTTAAATACTTTGAAAATTCACTCTCTTCTGCCTCACTTCAGTCTACCTTTAAGACAAAGCAATTATGGTTAACCTGAGCTCCTGAGTTTACAGCTGTTTAAGGTTTTGTAAAGAGTTGTTACAGACCTTCAATAACACTCAAAAACATTTTATCCTAACACAAGAGAAATATATATATGTTCATTACATTTTTCTAAATGTCTTTTACTCCTCTCAGAATGAAGTGCAAAGAGAATTTACGTGTTTTTTAGAGGAAAAAGAGGAAAGCTTGGAGCAATTTCAAACTTTTCAAAAATGCTAACTAGAGTTTCAAGGCATCTCTCAATTTCTTGTTTACACTGTACATAAAGCTGTAATGTTATAGAAAGAAGACAATAAAAATATTTATAACTCTCCTCAAAAATTTTAAGTTCTGTTACAGGTGTTAAAAGGAGCAGCTGTTGGAACAATGTGAAATTTAACAAAAAAGGATCACACTAATAAATTTTAGGCACTAAATCCCAAGAAATTCACCTGGTGTCCTATCTATCTGCATTGGTCTTACACACGAACAGTTATAACCACATTGTTTAGTCATGGCTACTGATGTTTCTTGACAGAATGCATAAATAAATCTTCTGAACAGAAGAATATTGCTTGAAATATTTGCAGAAAATATTGATTGCATTATGATTTGAAAAATTTAAGTGTAGAAATATTTCAACAGAATCAAAATTTTGTTTCTAGAAGGGTCATCTACTTTTAAAAAGGGAATTATTTTTAATAAATAATATTTAAAAAGAAATTTGCATTTATTTAGAGCACATGCCTAGAAAAAGTGTTAGATTTACAAAGGACCATTTCTATTTTCATCAAATAAAGTTGTTGATTCAAGTTACACACAGATTTTTGCAGTTTCCATAAATATGTGATTGCCCAACTCTTCTTCTAAAAGCCTCAAAAGTTTCATACATAACTTTTCACTTCCTTAATTTAGATCCTTTATCTTGTTTGTTATCTGTCTTATATTACACTCTCTTTCCTTGAATTATATTCTCCATATGTTTCTATTACAATAGTTTTTATCAAGGTTTTACAACCTTTAAAAAGGTAAATATAGCATCTCTGGATTTGGAATCATTCTTATATGGTGCATACAATTCCATCATGTTACATTGGCTGGGGAAAAAAGCCCAAACTTTAGTAACATATTGGTGTTAAAAAAAAAAACTGAAGAAAAAATCTACCATTTCCATAAAAGCAAGTAAGATTTACTACAAGTATGGATCCTTCTTGCATGGCGTATTCTTCAATATGATGATTCTAATGAGCATAATCACCAATTGGCCATCATTAATTCATAATTGCCTGTCATAACAACATTTCCCTTCCTTCTCTTGATCTAGTCTTTATGCAGATATGTCTCCAAAGTAACTGACATCAGAAAGCAGCAAGCCTGATAAAAAATATAAAAGTCTATTTAGTTTATCAAACAGGCATTCCTTATACCTTATACACAAATTTCATTATCAAGTGAGAAGTTGAGGACATTGGATGTCCTCAACCTCTCACTTGATAATGAAATTGCATGTCCAATTAGGGCATAAACAATAATTTCTTCTTATCATGGTTTAATCCCAGCTGGCAACTAAGTACCACAGCACTGCTCACTCACTGTGCTGCCTCTGATGGAGAGGAGTAAGTAAAGCCATTGGTTGAGATTAGAACACTTCAATAACTGAAAAAAAAAATGGTAATAATTGTAATAAAAAAGAGAGAAAAAACTAAAATAAATAAGTGCTGCACAATACTACTGTTAAGCACCCACTGACCGAATGAGGCCACACCTTGAGTGCTGTGTCTAATTCTGGGCCCTCAGTTTGGGAAGGACTTTGAGATGCTTGAGCATGTCCAGAGGAGAGCAACGAGGCTGGTGAGGGGTTTGGAACCCAAGGCCTGTGAAGAATGGCTGAGGGAGCTGGGGGTGTTTAGCCTGGAGAAAAGGAGACTTGGGAGTGACCTTATCACTCTTTACAACTCCCTGAGGTCGTTGTAGTCAGGTGGGGGTTGGTGGTCTCTTTCTACAGGCAACAAATGTGAGAACGAGAGGACACAGTCTCAAGCTGCATCAGAAAGAATAGAGGTTGGATATTAGGAAGAAGTTTTTCACAGAAAGAGTGACAAAATATTGGAATGGCCTGCTTGGGGAGGTGGTGGAGTCACCATCCCTTTCAAAAAATGTTGAATACGGAACTTGGTGCCATGGTTTAGTTAAAGTGTTTAGGGTATGGGCTGTACTTGATGATCTTGAAGGTCTCTTCCAACCTAATCATTCTGTGATCAATACGCAGCCCATCCCCCAGCAGCCATCTGCCCCTCCTGATCAATCCTTCCCCTCTCTCCCCTCCACATTTAAATACTAGTCATGATATCCTGTGGTATTGAATATGCCTTTGGGACAGTTTTCCTGGCTGTGCTCCCTCCCAGTTTTTTGTGCATCTGTTCACTGGCAGATTGGAAAACTGGAAAGTTTTAGACTAAGGACTATCTGGCACCCAACAAAACATCAGTGTGTTATCAATACTATTCTCATACTGAATTCAAAATGCAGAGCTTTACCAGCTACGAAAATCAAGTATATCACATGCAAAGCCAGGAGTTCAGGAAAGCATTATCAATTTTTTGTTGTCTAGTGCTGAAATGATGTTCTATGTTCTGAGCATACATCAGATTTCCTAGAGGATATGCCCCTCCCTAATTTAAACTGAAATTTTTACTGACATTTTTAAGATAGTGTTGATCCTTGAGACTAGCACATGCAAAATGTAGATATTAAGTGATTCAGATGAAACCAGTCTTAATAAGTCATAAAAGAATGTGCTAGTAATTCACATTATGTTCTTAGCTTATGTGCACTTCATTTTAGCAACCACTTGCACCTGTTCTGTCATCATCTCTATTTACTTATTTATTTGCAAAGTTTTGCTTCTGCTGCTCATCTCCCTTGGTCTGTCTCTTCCTTTCCATGGTCCTGAAAAAGACATCATGGTCACCTCTGCTAAAAGATAGCCAGAGTGAGTTAGAATGGTTTCCACCGATGGTTGCACTGACCACTGATGTAGCAAAATGCACAGCAACCTGCTGTTCATGCTGTTGCATGTTGAAATCCAACTTTCATTGGTTTCTAACAAACTTTGGCATCATGCACTTTGGTGCATGGCTTTAGCTGCTCTCAGCATATCCAATGTATCTCCCAAGGAAGAGTATTTTCCCCAAAGGAGTAAAGCATTTAGTGTATGCTAACAAGTACAGTGAAACTCTGAAAATTTTTATGAGGAAACAACCTTACAAGCTTCCCCTTATTTTCTCACATGACTCTAAATATAGATTCCAATTATAGTCAGAGACACTATACATCATACAAGCTGGAAAACCCACCGCAAATACTTTATTAATCATGTAGAGAGCCAGTAATACACAGGAATATTATTGTAGAGTGTGTAATTTCCCCATTATTCTGTGAGAATTCTACGAAACAGGTAAAATTGTTAAAATTCAAAATATCAAAATAAGGATTAAGTTTAATATAGCATTAAATTTCAATTCTGCCTTTCTTCTGCATAACTTCCCTAGGAAACATAGAATTACTTTCTGAATCATGCCCTGTTAATGTTTCTATGTACACAAGATTTTTGATAGGATTAGCTGTGCTCAGCCAAAATTGCCAATGCAACAACAGATCAAGCAGCACTCCTGCCTTTCAAATGGCTCAGTCAAGAAGTCAGTTGACTGGCAGTTGTCTTTCAGCACCAAAGATGTTTATACTAAACTATACTTCAGAAACATCAAGAAAATCTGTGTTTCACATGCAAATTTTCTTCTCTGTACAGCCCTTTTTTTTGCTGATTGAGGTTTGCTCGTACTTTGACAACTACACTTTTATACTTTAGTTCACCGTTCCTTCCCATTCCTCAGATATCATGATGGAATTTAACAGTCTAGCCCAAGGAAAATGTTTTCCCATCACTTCCCACATGTCAGGCCCAAAGCTGACATGTGGGAAGTGATGGAAAAGATCAATACAAGGATCTTGAGCTCTCAACAAATTCAGAAAAAAAATCTAGAGAATTAGCAATAGCACAGAGAGATGCTGAAATTTACAGTTAATAAAGGTTAAGATGAAGATTTCATTTTCCCATTTGCTCTGTTTCCTTGCACCCAGTGAACCCTAAATTTGACTTAACAGGAGTGGACAAATTGCAAACGGTAGCACAACTTTTCATAACATGAAATAATCTGATTTTGCATAAGTTTCTTTCAACAGTGCTGAGTCTGACAGCACAAACCATCAAAACCAAAATGAAGAAAAAGTAGATTTGACATGCATAAGCCCTGTTAAGCACTGCATAGCTTATTTTTAATGAACACTACTGGAAGCTAATCACAGATCACAGACTATTCCAAGCTGAAAGGGATGCACATGAAACTACAAGCTCAGCTCTTAAGTGAATGGCCCATACAGGGATCAAACCCACAACTGTGGCATTCTTAGCAGCATGCTCTAACCAACCAGATTATATGGAAGGCATCCAAAATTCATAATCCAGACAGAGAATATTGAGTGCTGTCACAGCAAAGCCATTAGAAGTGAATCAAAACTGGATTATATGCTGCAGAAACCTTACTCTTAACATTTATGGTAAACTGTTGTTTTGTTTTACATGTAGCTACAGTGAGACCTGTTCAGAAAACCAGGTCAGAAGATATACAGGTTTTATGCCTATGAAGTAGTATAGTACTTATTATCTGTCTTAAAAGAAGCGGCATGAAAGAATCTCAGCAGAAAATGTTTGAACATGCAAGCATTTCTACTACATGCAGTGTAAACACAAAATAAAAGAGCAAGTAGAAAAACAGTATGGATTAGGCTGCAATTCTAAATTTCAATCTATAAAAATTGGCTCTTGCTGATCTCCAATGTACAGCAATTGTACATTGGTGGAATTCTCCAAGATTCTGGAAAGGTAGACAGCTATTCAATTTTCTCTGTGCTCATGGTGGATACACCAAAAAGCCATCAGTACCTTTCTGGGTCATTGAGTAGTTTCTGCAGCTGTAGTCTATGCCCAGAGAACATTGGGTCTCTTGGTTGGTCACAACAGGATACTTTTGCTGCTCATCCCCCTTTAGGCTTTCCTCAGCCTCCAAAACAGATAACTGCTGATATCACACTGTCAGTCCAGAAATATAGCTGGATTCCTCCTCGCTGTATCCTGATGACATTAGGGTGGGTACACTGTTCCCTGATGTCCACCCAAGCCTTATACTTCTGTGGACCTTGTGTGCCAGGCAGTCAGATCCACACAGTCCTTCGAACCCAATTATCAATTTCCTTCTTGTGGCGTAAGTCAGAGAGATTGTGTTCCCAGTCAGAGTATTCACTGCCTGACCATTGCAGTGCTAGAAACCTTTTCACCACAATCATGGCACTCTCAGTCCTTCTTCTATCTGTAGAGAATCACTGCTTGCCTACTATTGTATCAGCAGCAGCTGAAGTGACAGTCTTCTTGGATGACTCCTTCCTTCACAGCTGTCTTCCTCCCCAGTTTGCAGATGTGGGCTTGTAGCTTCAAGGTAGGTTAACCACTCCAGTTCCTTGTGTCCTCTCACTGGTCACACAAGAAAAAACAAAATGCATGTAGAGCGATTGGGATAGAGCTAACTTTCCTCATAGTAGCCAGAATCAGTACAATTCCATGTTTGGGGTTTTCTAGTTTAAACCACTTTGGCTGCAATGTCACATTAATAAATTTATTACAACAGATGCAATTTAAAAAAAAACAACTTTACTCATAAAGGTGAAAATAAATATATCCAGATAATTTCCTTGCAAGAAGGTAAATCAATACATTTAAATATATGACCATGCAACAAGTAGAAGAGTAAATAGAATGCATCCCTGGCTGTCATTTCACGTCTAACTTGATCAACTAAATGATAGTGTAAGAATATTTTGTATTCTAAGAAAATAAATGTACCTAGGTTAATTTATATATCTCATTAGGAAAACAGTAAAAAATATAAACTACTCTGATCAGTCCATGAGAAAATAACAGTGGCAGTTGGTGGTGTCCAAAATCCATATTTTATTACCATATTGTCTAAAAATAACTTTCTCTATAGACAATGATATTTGTCCCTACTTAAAGACGATATGAAAAAATGTTCAAGAATGCTAAGTGATGCAATTTAAAGTTTAACTTTAAAGTCTGTAGCAATCATGAACAGAGGTTTGAGATGCTAATGATTCCTGTAGACACATCTACAATGAAGATCTTCAGCTGGCCAATAAAGTAGCTGAAGAATCTACATGATGGATCTGTCCCATGCAGGTATTCAGTATATAACTCCTACTTAACCCTTTCATAATTGATCCATTTCATTTTCTTCACCCTGAAAGGGGGAGTTTGTTCAAGACATAGTCATCAAAGTACAGTCTTCCTTAGTCAATGTTTTGCCATTAGGATAGAATAGGTTGGACTCCATAAATACATCACTAAATCTTACTAATTACATTAGCCTGGCCCCCTTTGCAGGGCTTAGTACAGGTACAGGGACATATTTGTGGTACCAGCCATTTCAGCAAATTTCAGGTGGAAAATGAGTGCATAGTTTCAGACTTCTGTTGCACTTATTCACGGAGAAATTAAATAGAATCCAGGTTTTTCTTTGTCTCAAAGAAAAGTCACAGACATGAAATAAAATACCAATATAGCCACTAGTACATGATTTGCATCCTGGTAAATTTATGATTGTGTTGGGTAAATTAAGAGGAAGTTTATCAAACAAAATAATTGCTGGAAATATTGCATCTTTATAAATTAAACACAATTTATAAGCCACATAATTACTTTTTAAAAATCTTACTACTTACATGATGCACATACATTTGCTTGTTAGCTGGCTTTAAAAGAAGGATTCATATGTTGTCTCTGAGAAAATCGCTAAAAACTGATCACACTTACATTCATACCAAAGTGTAGCAACGAGTAAAAGAGAAAACCATTCACAAAGTATACATTTTGAAAAATTCATGTATGGGGACAATACATGTAATTATTCTGCCACCAGGAATGCATAGTAAAGGAAATCACAATATCAGCTGTCAGAGGCTAGAAAAAGGAGCAAGCTCAGAACATACGGAACAGATGGAGACATTGAAATCAAATCAAATGTGTCACTCCACAGGACAGAGAATGCCACAGATGAACTTTTAAGAGTGTCTAAAGAAGAGTTCACAGCAAGCACAAAAGACATCTAGATTTCATATATATGGTATATATATGCAAGTAAACAGAGCAGGCAGAAAATAAACCTCCTTAGATTCAACCAAAAACTTTATTAGCAAAGTAAAAATTACCCAAAAAAATCCTGTCTTGCCATAGAGGATTCATTAAACATTTTTAGAACATTTTATTTTCACTTTCTTGAATTTTGCTGCACATATATGGAATCGTACAATGTTGTCTTGCTCTTTGTAAGATAGGTGTATTTTTTGATTTTGGTGACAGCTGTTTGTCATAGTTGAAAAATTGCTGTGGTTGTGAATGATATTAGAAAGTAAATAATTGGGCATATGTATGTGACAATGTCAAATACTGAGCTTTTGAACCCTTATGCATAAACCTTCCACTTGGTAGCTTCCAGTGATACAATTCCATTGTAAATTTTGACAACATCCTGGCTAAACAAAAATGACATGTCCAGAATTGTCAAATAATAAAGACACATGAGACAGAAGCATTAATTAGTAAGCTGACTACATGCTGTGCTTCTGTACATACACATGGGAAAATTGAGAGTTTAGAGTCCTCCAAAAAGATGAGATAGAGCCAAAAACAGGAGTTCCCAAAAGGAAGAAGGGGGTTTTGAAAGAAGAAGGTGAATATCTTTTCTGCAGAAAAAACCCTATCATGAGAAAAGTTGCTAAAAGTCACAAACCTCTGTGGAGAAGGGATGTTCAGTGACTGTGGTCCCAAGTGCCTGGAACTGGGAGCAGACATCAGGAACTAACAACAACTTTCTGCCCAATGTCTCATGCCATCTTCCTGCTGGGAAGGAATGTCTTGGACATAGAGGTGGATGGGCATGAGCAAAGTGAAAAAAGCAAAGTAAAAGCTCTGATCTTGTAACTTAAATCCAGTATACAGATTCCCTACGGGCTGTTCATTCTGTCCCACACTTAGCACAGCTCAATGTATATGATTCCATGTCTAATACTGAAAGACCTTGAAGAAAAGGTCTTAAAAATATGTAAAAATTAGGCAGTTATATAAAAATATTGTTTTTATCTGCTGAATATGAAATAAAATACTGGATAAATAGCCTTTGCCTGGTTTCCTTGAGTTTTGCAATTGGATTCTTTCATTGCATATCTAGCCTTTTATTTAACAAAGTTTTAAAGGAAATTAATAAATCCAGAGCAGCTAGCCACTAACACAAGTTTTTCCCACATTTTTGAAAATGCACAGATGCTGTGAATTTAATTGAACTGCAGAAATTAAAAAAAAAAAACACCCAAAACCAAAAAACCCAAACAAACAAACAAAACAAAAACCTGAGAGCCTCAGCTTTCTAAGACAGATAGTTGGACATTGATCTAAATTTGACTCATCATTTGAGTGCTCATAGCTCAATCTCTCTGCAGTCTGTGTCACCCTACTTGACCTGAGCTCTAATCTGGCATCTCTTGAAACGGAAAGGGTTGAACCTGAGCTGAAAGGAATTGATGAGTCCTACTTGGGGAAATTGTAATCTTATTAAAATCTATAAGATTTTTATTGTATCTTTTCAGTGGTCTACCATTTCTATGCAGAATAATCAGGCCCTCCATACTTCCCTCAGCTTTTCATTTTAAGAATCTCAAATTTGCATAAACAGCAACAACTCCCATTCAGAATCCTGTGAATTATTTTTAACACTCTGTTTACTATCAGTGCACCATTCAATCTGGAGGAGATTCATAATTGAATTTATTTCAATTAAGAAAGCATACCTAATCTTTTCCTAATATTTTACACAAACTACAAGAAAATGTACTGATCATTTAGTTGTGACTAGAGTTCCAAAGACTTTTTGTTCCTCTAGCTTCTGTTTTTCATTTATTTCAGTTTTGCTTCTGATTCCAAAAGTACTGCAGGTTCCACATCTGTATATATACTTTTTTAAAATTACATTCAGAGATATAGAGAGAGATAAAAACATCATTTGGCTTCAAGGTATAACTTCTAGAGAGTCAAAGTTGAAAGAAGAAATAAAAGCAGATATATGGTTTTTTAGAATACATCAGTAAACTGTTCTAAAAACACCTTTTCAGCTTTCACATCTTTTTGCAGCAAACAGAAGGGCAGTCTCTAAATTTAATTTTGTTTGTACCTATTGCAATGAACAAAACAGCAAAGGGACTGTTTGATAGCTGAAAATAATATCCACTGAGTAAACTGGTGTGTACAAATCAGATGACTTTTAGGATGGTAAATTTATAAAATAGATACTGTTCTTGATTAATTTAGTAGTGGTTTGACAGACTCAGAGACAAGGCTCATCCATCAACAGAGCAAGCCACTTTTCTTGGGGAAAAGGTGTACAAATTTCTACATGATGATGCATCTTCACCAGGTACTGAGGTCAGCACTGAAGTCTACATTTTTCACTTGTGGTTTAACCATGTTACTATCCAGTGATATTCTAGACTCTATAATTCTGTAGAGACTCTGAAATGTATCAGTAAATGCCAAGTTTACAGTTACAATCTGCGAGTTACTCCTGAGGTAAATGAGTATATCTTCATCTTCATTTAGATGCTCAGATATTATTTTCTCTGCTATTTCTTCCATTCTAATTCTACCATTAAAAGTCTGTACAAATTACATAAATATCTCAGAAGGTTTTTTCTGGTAATATTTTGATGAATATTTATCAATATTTGTTTGAGCCACTAAAAATCAGTGGTTTATTTGAATACACCATACAAGCTGTGACAACAAATCCTGTTGCAGTTCTCACAATAAAAACTTTAAAAACCCATACCTTATGGCAAGTTCAAATCACTTTTTGGCAGGGTTTATTGTTCACCTGTTTTACAGCTCTAAGTATGCTTTTTTATTTTGTATCTTCAATATCTCTGTCTATCAGTTTATGCAAAAGGTAAACTTTTAATTTAGACAAGGAGAATGAAAATATTTCTACCTTGTTATGGACAATATGATGATGTAACATATATTCACTTGGATATTATCCTTTTCTTGAGACGTGCTTACTACCTGAACGGCTTGTCTCATGACCGCCATCACTGGTACATCAAGATGTTTACAAAATTTAAGTTGCTTATAATTAATTTTGTGCTATCTTTCTGCACACTTCACAGTCAAACACCAGTAATCGCTCCCCAGGTGTAACTCCTTAGATACTAGTTTTAGGTAGGTGAAAGACAAACTGAATAATGTTAAACAATGCAGGACTATTTTTAAGATAGTTTCATTAACTCTGTTACTGGGAAGTTGTGATGAACTTGTCAATAATGAAAACCAACAGTGGAAATGTGATTATACATTACTTTGGGTAATTGATTCCGATGTAAACTTTTTTACACTTTCTTTTTTTTTTCTTTGATTGACGAAGACAGCCTATAATTTACATTTCAACACCTTGGTCTCTGTTGCACACAGGAAATGTCTAAATGGTATGTATCTATGAATCTATGTATGTCTGTTGGTATTTCCAGACACCAGGGCCAAAATTTAAGGTCCATGGTAGGGACCAGCTAGGCCAGTTCTTTATCAAACCATTGAGACTTAACACTCTACACTGAGTTTGGTTGAAGTAGACCTAATTCTTTTAAGGAGCATGTATGGGGCTGTGTTTTGTGTTTGTGATGGAGATGTTTCACTAAGTACATAACAGTGCTTACACAGCATCAAGTCCTCTTCTGTTGCACACACTGGCACTCCAGTGAGTATCAGGGGGTTGTGAGAGAAGTTTGAAGGGGGCACATCTGGGACAGTTGATTCCAGCTGATCAAAGGGATATCCTATACAGTATGACATTGCTGGAGGAAGAAGGACAGAATGATGGTCAGAGTTTCCAAATTAACTGGTATGCATGATAGAGACCTGCTTTCCCAAAGATGACCAAACACTTGCCTGCTACAGGGAAGCAGTGAATTAATCCCTCTCACTTTAACTAGTGAACAGTCTTAGTTGCAATCCATGAGCTTTCTGGGCAAGCACATATGCAGTATTTATTTTCCTGCTGGGGTTATGCCAAGACAGTCCTTTTTGCCACCCAATATGGGACTTGAAGAGTTTGAGATAATGACAGGTTTGACTGGAGTGTGCTAGGTTGAATTCCTAGCTGTTGTTAGCACCATTTAGCTATAATTAGCAGGTTCCTATGCTTCCCATGGGGCTCGCTTGTCATCCTCTGTGTGAGAGTCTTGTGCTTGTTAGAGGCTGCTTCTGGCTTTCGCTGGTCGCTGTACTGCTGTGCTGCTGTGCTCCGTGCTCTGCTGTGGCCAGGAACACCTGGATAACAGCATGGAGGTGTGCCTCGGCGGGCCAATGGCCAGGGCATCAGTGTGGTTTCTGTGCTGCTGTGCTGGACAGGATAAAACCCTAATGTGAACTTGAGTCAAAGAGACTGTGCACTTATGGATGAGTGCACAGAGGAGTAGGACGCTCTGGAGCAGCTGTGGCTGAGTGCACAACAGAGCCAGTACATCTCGTGTCATCTGTGTCCATGGCTATCTCTGTGCTGCAGCAGGTGTACCTCTGAAGGGTTTGTGGTTTGTGGCCCACGGTCAAGTTCATGCTACAACAATTACACTTTTAAGTGCCAATGACTGCATGAAGCTGTGCTGAAGTGTCTGTGCCTGTGAATAAATCCATGACACAGGAGGTACACCTTTGAATGGTCTGTGGCCATGGGCAGTGCTGTGATGGATCTGATGAACTCCCTAAGGAATTGCAGCTCATTGATGAGGTTAAAGTGAAGAAACTACACAACTACTGTGTCTCCAGATAAGTCCATGCTGCAGCAGGTATACCTCTAAAAAAGACTATGGTTCATAGACAATATTATTCCAAGAGCAGGTACACCCACGAGGACTGTGATCCATGGATGACTTAGCTACCTACCACATCAAAATCACGATACACAGCCATTCCCTTTATTTCACAAGTAATCATCCACTCCAATATAGCACATTTAGGCTAAAATGGTGATCAAGAACATGCTTTCTGGCCTAGGTGTAGCTAGCTGGGGGTATGACAGAGTGCATATGGAGACCATAAGAGGAACTGTAAAATCAAATACTGGAATGAAAAGTAGATACAAAATTATAGGAAATGCCCTTACTGTTTAAAGAGGTAGAAACTCACAACTACGAGACCAAATATGATAAACAAAACAGAGGGAAAAAGTCAAAACAAATAGATGTTTCTTTGAAATATTCATCAATAAAACAAGTATGTTCCCTACTTCTGAACATCTTCTTCACCTAAATACAGGCATTACATTTCCAAATACTTTTTTATATATGTTGGAATTTAAGCACCATGTCAGTTCTATTTAAACAAATGGGAGGAATATCCTCATCTCAGCAAAGGAGGCCAGTCATATGCTTAAAGATAAATATATATCAGACTGAAATTTATTTTGAATATTAGCAGAGAGAGTTGCTAAATATTGATGATGCATTTTAAGGTCTTTATATCACAGGGTTCTTTGGATACATCAATCATTCAAAATTTATGGAAACTTAGTAAAAAATTTGATTCACCTAAGCCCTAAATAAATGGCAGGTTTGTTTGGTTTTGGTTTGGGAGGTTATTTTAGAATCACAGATTTATGGAATGGCTCAGATTGGAATAGATCATCTGATCCAATATTTCATGGGAAAGGGAACTTCGATAAGATTTTCTAGCACACTATCCAATCACATCTTGAGAACATCCAGAGACAGGGACTCTACCACCTCCTTGACAGGGTTCCTTTCATGATTGATGGTTCTCACTGTAAAAAATATCCTTCTTGTATCAACATGAAATCTCTCCTGGTGCAATTTGTACCCATTTCCCCTCATCTTCTCCTTGTTGTTTTCACATAGGTGTACAAAACACCTGGGAATGGATTATGCCTTAGCAACAGACACAGCTATAAGCAAAAAATTTATTATTTGTTACAGCTTACTGCAGTCACTATTACAAAAGAATACAAGGATCTTGAGCTAAGTCCTGTGCACTACTCAACCACATGTACAGCATCATACTTTCTGTGTAACCTAGAAGTATTTGTTGTAGGAAACATCAGTTGCTACTTCTAGAAAGCTTTATGCTGACAAAAAGTGGGGCACTAAGGATGTGCATAGTTCCAGAGAACCCAAAGAAGACCAGGGTGTTTTACAGAGATCATGATCAGATACAGCCTTCACACAGCCCAAGGGGAGGGGGACAGTGGTAGTTCAGAGTCTGGCTGGAACATGACTGTATGAGATGTACACAGGGTTAGACACATATGTGGGATTGACAGGGCAAGGTCATGAGAAAGTGATGTACTAAGAAGGACAAGTAAGGCCTATGGAATAGCACAGCATAGAATAGAATAGAATAGAATAGAATAGAATAGAATAGAATAGAATAGAATAGAATAGAATAGAATAGAATTTAAGCCATTTTTTTTCTTCTAAAGTTCAATGGCACTCTTCCACTGAATAGTCTGCCCTGGAACTCCAACAAAGCTATCTGCTAGGCAACATTAACTCATTAATAATTCTTGAGCCACAAGGTTTGGGTCACCTATTATATAAAGGTTGTGATTTGACAAACCACTTTAGTGCTGCTTTAAGTTTCCAGTGTTGGTGAAGAAGCAATCATGGCACTTGCAATATTGAGTTATAAAGCAAGGGAAATCAAATATCATCTTAGAAATCTGATGTTCCTCCTCTATTTGTTAAGATTATGAAACTTATTTCCCTCCCAGCCACTTCAGAAGTAGCTCAACATCTTCCTCTCAGGAGTCAGACTGTACCAGCTCTTCCAGTTTATCAGATTCAAACACATACATAAACAAGCACAAATGCACTCATGCAACATATAACCTTTTTCTCCCAGAAACACTAGATCGTCTATCTAAGGTGCACACACTTATCTGTACATCTCCTTCTCCTAAGAAGAACCATAACTATCAGCATGTCTAAAATGCTCTTCTTCACACCACTGATTCATAAGTGGAAAGGAACTTTAGAGGTGACCCTATTCAACACCACCATTCAAGCTGAGTCAAGAATAAATTAATAAAGAGGCAGCAGATCTCCTAATTTAAAAGGCACTACAGACTGTCTACAGAAACAGTTCCTCTTAGGTTGTAATCCATTGACTGTGAATATTGTTGGAGAAAGAAATCCCTCGTAGAGTTGTAATGAAGCCATGTGCAAACACCTTGTCTTACCTCTATTCTTGTGCTGTTAGAGAGAACATTTGATTAAGTGCTTTTAGGTAGTGTAGCATTTCTTATATGGAAGTTTGCCTAAAATATCTCTTTTACAGCAGTTTTGCTTGTTTCCCTCAGTTCTCTGCAAGATTTAGAATCTCAGAATCAATTAGGTTGGAAAAGACCATTGAGATCAATGAGTCCAACTTATGACCAAACACTACCTTAACACTACCTTGTCAACTAGACCATGGCACTAAGTGCCATGCCCGTTCTTTTCTCAAACACTTCCATCACCTCCCTGGGCAACCCAATCACTCTTTCCACAAAGAATTTTTTCCTAATGTCCAAACTAAACCACCTGAGGTGCAGCATAAGACTGTCCTCTTGTCCAGTCACTGGCTGCCTGTGAGAAGAGACTGACCCCCACATGGCTGTACCCTCTTTTCTGGTTATTGTGGAGACCAATATCCCCTTACCCTCCTATTCTCCAGGCTAAACAACCGCAGCTCCCTTAGTTGCTCCTCATAGGACTTGTGGCCCAGATCCTTCACTAGCCTTATTGCTCTTCTCTGGACACACTCCAGTGTCTCAACACCCTTCCCAAACTGGGGGGGGAGGGGGGGGGTGCCCAGAACCAAATGCAGTACCTGGAGTGTTGTAGCAGTGTGTGGCTGCAATGACGAGATCGTATCCAGGGAGGCCACAACCCGATACCAGGGGAAACAGATGAGACAAGTCTCTTAATTGTTTAGCACGGGAGTTCATTTTATTTCCCCCCCCCCCCCCGATCCTATGCCGGGGGAGGGATGGGCAGGAGGCAGAGGCCCAGGAGTCCAAACAGAGCCCCAGAGAGCTGAGAGCAGAGAGGGGGAAGCAGACCTGGGGCTGGGGTTTTATCAGGTGTCCCATGGGAGGGATCTTAATATCAGATTACAGCCTCCTCAGAATATGAAGGCTCCACAGGGTGTGGCCTAACCAGTGCTGAGTTCAGGGGAAGAACCACTTCCCTGGTCCTGCTGGCCTTTTGCTGATACAGGCCAGGATGCCATTGGCCTTCTTGGCAATCTGGGCTCACTGCTGGCTAGTGTTCAGTTCACTGTCAGTCCATAAGTCCAGGTCCCTTTCTGCCGGGCCTCTGTCCAGCCACTCTGACCTCAGCCTGTAGTGCCTGAAAGATGTTGTTGTGGCCAAAGCATAGGGCCCAGAACTTGGTCTTGTTGAGCCTCATATCATTGGATTTGGCGCATCAATCCAGCCTGTCCAGGTCCCTCTGCAGAGCCCTCCTATCCTCCAGCAGATTAACACTCACAGCCCTCTTGGCATCATCTGCAAATTTGTCAGTGGTATACTCAATTCTGTCATCCAGATCATCAGTAAAGATATTAAACAGGACTGGGCCCAGCACAGAATCCCACTAGTGACAGGACACCAGAGGGATGTGGCACCATTCATCACCTCTCTCTGTGCACAGCCACCCAGCCAGTTCTTATGCAAGCTTTCCCAGGAGAACCTCATGGGAAATGGTATCAAAGGCTTCACTGAAGACCAGGTAGACAACATCCACAGTCTTCCCCACATCCGCCAGGCAGGTCACCTGGTCATAAAAGGAAATCAGGTTGGTCAGGCAGGCCCTGCCCCTTCTAAAAACCCCTGCTGGCTGGGCCTGATCCTTTGGTCATCTTCTGTGTGCTGTGTGCTTACATTCAAGATTATCTGTTCCACAACCTTGCCAGGCACCAAGGTAAGACTGACAGGCCTGTAGTTTTCCAGATCCTCCTTTCAGCCCTTCTCATGGATAAGTACCACATCAGCCAAGTTCCAATCATTTGGGAACCTCCATGGTCAGCCAGGACTGATGATAAATGATAGACAATAACTTGGCAAACTCCTCTGATCCAACCAGGTCCCATAGACTTGTGAGCATCTAAGTAGCTCAGCAGGTCACTAACTGGTTCTTCCTGAGTTTCAGTGGGTCCATTTTTATTCCCATCCCTATCTACTAGCTGAGGAATCCAGCTGTCTGAGGACAACCTGTCTTATTATCAAAAACTGAGGCAAAGGAAGTGTTAAGTACCTCAGCCTTTTCCTCATCTTTGCTAACTATATTTCTCTCCATGTCCAATAAAGAATGGAGGTTCTCCTTGCCCCTCCTTTTGCCATTGTCAGGGTCTGATTACTAAAGGTTTTTAGAAATGCCTTTGCCTGAATTAAGGTGCAAACGAGACCATATGCCAGTGACAATAGTATAAGTTTGACAGTAAATATCGGGGAGATAGAGAGAGAGGGAGGGAGAGAGAGAAATAGAAACTAGATGGGGGAGACAGAAAGATAGTAACAGGGACAGAACAAGGAAAATATCACCACTCCATGGATCCCAAAGATGTTCCATTGATGCTCTCCAGCTGGTCTTCTTGGTGGTGAAGGTCCACCCAAAAAGCACAGTACCTGATGGGTTAATAAACACCCAGGCCAGGTAGGAAAACCCAGGCACCTCCCTGGGTGGGGGTTGGTGGGGATCCTTGCCATTGTCTCTTGCAACAGATTCCACATTTTTTGTATCACATGCAGTCCTGTGGTGCAAGGCTTCAGGACTTACTCTGGAGGGCAGTTTGGGGGAGCCTTTGATGGATTAAAGCACACCCCCTCAACTGCCTCTCATGTGAATCTCCCATAGATGTGGCCTTCCCAGGGTTGGGGGTTCCATAGCCAGTTTGCAGTAAGGGAGGATGTGTTCACTGCCCCTGAGCAGAGGTTACAACACATAACACAGAGGTTACAACTTCCTCTGCACCTCAATTGGGTGGGAAATCTGTGCAAACCTGCTCCCAGCAAATGGGTCTGTGGGGTAGAGCCTCCCCCAGTCCAAAGCAAGCCAAAGATGATTCTTTGCATGGCTACTGGATTTGGCTCACATTCTTTTTTTGTTTACTTGTTTGTTTCAGGTGATTGAAGAATGGGTTTTCCCTTATTTAATCTCAAAGGTTTGACTTTTGGTCCGAAGTCCAAGTCAGGTGTCTTCAGGGAGGTTTCTTTGGTTGTAACTTCTTTATACAGTTTTTGTTATAATGGGCAAAGCTTTATATCAATGTTTGAGGAATGAAGTATTTCAGTCTCTGACAGCCATTAATGTATTTACAAAAACATTTTTATTATCCTTCAGTGAAGTAGCCAGATTATGTTCTAACAAGGCTTTTGCCTCTTTAATTTTCTTCCTGCCTGACCTAGCAACATCCTCAAATATGTCCAGAGGAGCCTGCCCCGCTTTCCAAAGTTGATATATTCTCTTTTTTTCCCTCAGTTTTTTCAGAGCTCCCTTACAATCCAGGCTGGTCATCATCCTTGCCAGCTCATTTTTTTGCACATAGGGACAGCTTGCTCCTGAGGCTTCAAGACTTCTTTCTTGAAGTATGTCCATCCTTCTCTGAACCTGTTTGTTTTTGAGAACTGTTTTCCAAGGTACTGCCCAAATGAATCTCTTGAAAATGCCAAAATCTGCCCTCTGGAAGTCTAGTGTAGAAGATTTGTTGATGCATGATGCCTCAGATTCTCTAGGTGTTCTGTGAAGATCATACAGACTATGTCTCAAGAAAATCTGGAAAGATTTCTGTATTCAGTCTGTCATTGTGTATAATCCATGAAAGCAAAGCAGAATAGGATTTGCCAAATGCTCTGACAGTCATCTCCTTAATGTAAATGTGTCTTGAGCACTATCAAAAAGAGACATAGATGTACACTTCCCTACATCCCTCCTTCTCCAGATTAAACCTTTTACATTCTCCACAGACTTGAAGCCATATTGACACATCTGAAGTAGAGAAATAAATATGCTGCATTTGAGAGACAAGATTCATTTGTGTTTACAAATTTACAGTACTTGAATCTTTGAGGGAGGGAAGTATGTCTTGTATCAGCTACTTGCAGTTAATACTGTAGATTAATCAATATTGCAGACAAATCAATGGAAAACTCAGTGTTATATTTTCATGGTTTATATGGTCATTAAGAATATAACTTTTTGCATCAAATCCCAACTTGTCTAAAGAGCCATCCTGAAAGAAAATTAAGCCCATCTTAAGCATAGCCTTAAGCCCACATACAAAACCATTGACCTGAGTGACAATTTACAATGGAAAGATTAGGGTTCTCCTAATGAGGTGTTCAGAGTTTCAAAACAAGCCAGCAATTTTGTGGAGTATTCGTGATTTCTTGGTAATATGAGTCTTCTCTTAGGCTTCTTTAAAACTGCCTTGTATTGAAGGCAAAATATCAAGTCTTACAAGTGTACTTTTGCTTAGAAAAACAAATTCTTCTGCATGGGACTGTGCTCTCTGAAAAATATGCAAATAACTATAAAAAAGTTTATCATTAAATGTAAGTAGCTGAAATAGTCAGATGTTACACCCAATGAATATCAAAGAGTAAATATTGTATCACAATAATTTATTTAAACAGTTGTGAATTAACAATACTTATTAACTTTTGTCATATAATGCAAGGAATAAAATAAGGCTAAGTGTGTCTATTTGTAAATAAAGCATGTTCTTGTTCAATTCAAGAGATGTAATATTCATTTCACCTTTCAGACAATGAGCAATGCTGCATGCGAATCAGTCCAACAGATTTGCCAGCAGAGTGATGGAAACACAGAGGAGAAACTGATGCAACTTAAGAGTTAAGCTGAATGGAATGAAGGAACACTAGTTGAATAATTTACTACAAAAATACTGCAATTCACAGAATAAATTATTTTATGGGTATTATTCGGCTGACTTCAGCAGTGAGACTTGTGCATCATAATCTGACATGAAAATTGACTGCATCAATGAAAGGGCATCATTAATGAGTGTCACCTCTGAAGAAGTCTCTGCTTAGCAGGCTGAAAATCAAGATGATCTGTGTGAAAAAAATGCTCAAAATACTTTATTGGTAGCAGTCTATCAGAGGTTAACTCTTTAATATTAATGAAATTGCAAGTGTCAGAAAATAAAATAAGAGCTCAGGAAATAGTAACAGTCCTTCATTAACTAATAATAAAAACATTCAGTAAATTAACTTTCATAGAAACCAAGAGCAAATCTAATTTATTAAGACTCTGACATCACAGATCACCTAGTCTCTGAATGGCCCTTCAGAAGAGTTGGAATGCAGTTTGAATTTTGTGCATGTGTAACTAATGGAGATGTAGCACACATGCATTTTTAAATTATCCTCTAGGTAATGGAAGAAAGTAAATTTGCAAAAGACTGAATTTAGAGGCAAAAATAACAAGCCAATGATATGGTTTGCTGTCATGGCATATGCACTCACCTAATGTTTTGCCATCTCAGTCTAATGGGACTACATGGACAGCACCCTTCCCTTGTGGTTCTTCTCACTAACAGACTTCCCTGATTGTTGTTTGGTTTTGCTGGGGATTTGGGAGCCTGTGGGGGGTGTTGTTGTTTTGTTTGTCAGATTTTTCTGGATGTAGTAATCTTTTTCCTCTGCATCAATAATGACATGAAAGTAAGTCCAAACTGCAGACTGTGTTTTCAAGTCCAGGTGCGCTAAATCCTGTTTGGTCAATTACAAATGCAGACGTGCTTGCAGAGTGAAAAAACAACTGAAATTCCTTTACTTTTGATTATGCAGAATATAGTAAACCAGTGAGACTTCTTAAATTCAATGTTAGGACACAAGTTTATTGCAATCTATAACAAACAACTATACAGTGCAAAATTGAATCGTCAATGCGAGCAAAAAGGTCTTAGTACCAAGTATCAGGTGACGTATCGGAAGATAGGTAGGCATTGTGAAAAAATGTTCTATCCTCAGTAGTACAGAAGTGTTGCATGTTTGGTTTTGGAAAACAGATTGCACCTTAGAAAAAGTAATTCTGAAGTTCCATGTTTTCTATAGGTGGTAGCAAGACATAGTAGAATAAGATTTACAGTAATGGTGTAATTTTTTTGACCCTTGCTCATGATCTCCATCCCATTATGAAGGCATACTTAAAAGAGAGGATGCAGTCCTTTCAAAGTTTTGATGTTGCCCAGAAAGCTTTGCCCAGAAAAATTTTAGTTAGTGCCAGTATGGTCATTTGTCATGAGATTCCAAAATACCTAAAGAAATGAGTGGATTGGGAGAAACTCACCAGTTGTGGCTTAAAACATAATTCTTTTTCAGAGAAGAGTGTTATAGTGATGGGCAAATATTCATTCCTCCTACAATGCTGTCCATCTACCTACTTTTGAAGAAGATATTTAATGTCATATTTCTCTAGCCCATCAAGGTCTTCTGAATGGCAGCCTGATCCCCTGGCATAGGAACCTTTTCTTCCATTTCAGTTTCATCTGTAAAACTGCTGATGATCCACATAATCACCATCTTCTGGTGCTGACCACTTAAGACTTTTCAGGTCAGCACATGGTCTGTTCATCTAACCCAATCTTCATCAACTTCTTTCTGAAGATCTTATGGAAGACAGTCTTAAAAAGTCCTTACTGGGCTCTGCAAAGTAATATCACCACATACAGGAAAAAAATGGGCATGCCGTCATCATGAGTCACAGCTTAAGAGCATTCAAATTTACGTTTCCATAAGAGAGGAGTGTAATAACAGGTTGTTTTTGTACTCATATATGACTGTTTTGAAGAAGTGTAGTTCAGTCACTACAACTTTATACCAGCTAGACCTCAAATCATCTTGGTGGGTTCCTCACAGCTCACTTCTCAATGCGCTTCCTGAGTGGAAAAGTTCAGAGCTCGACATAGTACCCCAGAGAGTCTCACCAGAGAGGAGCAGAAGGACAGAATCCCTTCCCTGGCCCTGCTGCCCACACTGCTTTGGATGCAGCCCAGGACACATTTGCCCCTCTCGGTGAGGAACACCCGTGGCTGGGCCATGTCCAGCCCCTCATCACCAGCATTCCCAAGTCCTTCTTGGCAGGACTACTTTCAATCTAGTCATTCCTAAGCCTGTATCTATACTGGCGGTTGCCCCAGCCCAGGTGCAGCACCTTGCACTTGGTCTTGTTAAACCTCATAATATTCCCATGGGCCCTGCTCTTGAGCTTGTCCAGGACCCTCTCAAAGACAGGTGTTCAGGTGTGTCAACTGCACCACTCAACCTGGTGTCATCTGCAAATTTGCCAAGAGTGCACTTGATCTCTTCATCTGTGCCGTTAATGAGGATATTAAATAACACTTGTCCCACTACAGACCCCTAATGACCTCTCATGGACTCCAAAATGCCAACAGATCAAACTTGAGGCATGCAGAATATTTCAGTGCTTAGATGCTGAAAGATCCAAAGCTATAAGAAATGTCAGGGTTTCAAGTAGAAGGCAGAGGTATTCTAGTCTGTTTGATAGTTTGATATTTTTAAAGCAATTTCTTTCAGTCTCAGAAGGTTGAATTGGGTAAATAAAGGAAACTGTATAAATAAATACCTAGTCAAGAATAAAAGCTCCTTTGACATTATTAAAATCCAGGTCAATCTGCCTAGTCACAGTTAAACAAGTCATTTAAAACTCATTGAAGCAGTATAAAATTATTTACATTGAATAGTAATTACACAAATGATCTGGAGACCAGTAATTATTTATGGAAGAAATTAGCAAATTAGTTAAAATAATAAAGATCTAATGATTTAGTGAACTAGTTGCTGACAGCCAACAAACCATGCAAAGTGTTCTGAATAAATTATCTTTTTAATTATCATTAGCTCTTATGTTTTGTTTGATGTCTAAGTGGAAGAGTTGTGTTTACAAAATACAGTGCTTTTACAAATAACAAACAAACATAAAGCGACCAAGAGTCCTTAAATGATTGATTATGGTAATAACATAACGAGAAGTTCGGAGGAAATCATTAGATTCCCTCACTGTGATATTCTTGCTACTGACTTCAGCTTTTTTTTTTTTCCATCTGAAATCAGACGTGGTCTGGTTTCCAAGAACTGAGTGATAAAAATATTATGATTTTAAATAATGACATACAGTATTTAGTAGAATTTTGCATTAAGTTTGAAAAAACCTGTATGCATTCTAGATATTGAGAATTGTTTTTAGTACTTAGGAGAAAAATATGTATCTACTACTGATCAAATTTAGAATGGTTTACTAATGTGAAAGTATTTTTTAACTGTGGGCACCATGGGCTTATAAAGGTGGCTCATCAGAAAATTATAAAGTGTCAAAAATTTCTATAATTGAATTGACTCTCCATCAAATGGGCTTAAAAGCTTATTTAATCAGTATAGCTTTTACCTGTTTATTAATAGAATAAAATTTACAGTAATTCATAGCAAAACTTATTTAATCTTTCTTCAGTGCTGCTTTTTCAATAAAGTTGAGCAGCATAGGAACTTTCTAATGGAGCTTCTTCAAAAAATTATGACCAAAAAGAAATTTCCACCTATTTGCATTTTCCCAAAGCTGTTTTCAGTCTGATATTGTTAATTGTTGTTTCCACCTAGGAAAGAAACCAAAATGTTTTTTCACATGAGTCATTCTCAACAGAACTATAATGTTCAGGGAGTTATATGACAGATCACTTTCCTATTAGTGACGCTTCCGAAACTAAAAAGAAATTTTCCAGTTGAAGAAAGAAACTTCAGTGTAGCTATTTCCATTGGGCTGTCTGTCTGAACTTAAAACCAAAAATCAACAAAAGCTGTATCTGCAGGAATGGCTAAGGAGAACTATCACCAAAAAAACAACTATTTCATCTTATAATTTATTTGCATTCTTCATAAAGGTTGCTTTTTCATCCTGATGGGGATAGATTTTTTTTTAATTCTTGTTTATAAATGTACTCCTGTGTTGTAAAAGACCACTCCTGTGTTGTAAAAGACCAAATCAAAAAGAAAGCTAAGGAAATAAGTGTGAGAAGTAATGATCATTATTTGGGACAGAGAATACCATAACAGACTAAATTTAGATAGGGAGACAAACAGGAAATTAAGAAAAGTCTTTTCTTCTGCTTTTTTAAGGAAAGCACAGATGAAGACAAGAGAAAATAAAGCATTAGAGGGTGTTTGGCTGGGCTTTTTTTTCCCAAATAGCAAATAGTAAAATACCCAAGTGATGAAATAAGAATCTTGGTCAAAGCCTCATCCTGACACATTTTAGTAAGTTAGACATTGCAAAATATTATATTGAATTCAACTTCACACGTGACCATATGTGAAACATTGGATGCTGAGAGTCAGCTAACTACTAAACACCAACTACATTTGCTGGTGTCACCAATACTATACCTCTGAAGAGTGATCAGTTGGAAACTGATTCACAAATCAAGAAGAGTTTTGACTGACTACCCTCATGGACTCAGGCTGTGTATTTTTTTTCCTAATCACCTTGAGAAACTGATTGTGTATCTCCCAAGGCCTGATAGGAGTGCCTAAAGAAAATAATTCTGTTCACTTCAGCAAACATTTCACTCTAACCTCAATGCTCTTTCAAGGAAGCTTTATTGATATTTTCCTTCCTCTTTAATATATTATAGTGCACTTAGAACCAAAATAAAATGGTAAATAAAGTAAGACATCAATCAATAATACAGGAAAACAGACTGCAGAACCTCAAAGACAGAAGTTAGTAAGAAGACTAATCATAGAATTAACTGGGTAATAGCAAACCCATTATTGATCTAGCAACTTTAGCAAAAAGGATTCTGAGTTCAATGAATTTTGCAGAAGTTGTGCCACACTGCACAAATCATTCCCCTTTTCTTTTCCAGGAAAGAAAGCAAGGGTGCATGTGATACTAAGTACTTGGGCCTCCTCAAATGGAGCTGCAGTTTCTTTTCCAAACATTTCTGTTGTGACTCTAGAGCTGACAGACAAGGTATTATTCAGCCCTATCAAATCAAATGCACTTCTCAGTACACAAAAAAGCACAGCTATTTATAAACTTGGGGACCTACAGAATCTGGATGCATCAAGGTTTAAGAACTCTGACTTCAACCCAGGTACCTGAATTCTGCTTTAATTACACTTTAGGTCCCTCTGTCCCTTCTTGGCTCTCCCATGGCTGACAAAGTCAAACCCAGATGGTCCTACCAAGGTTTTATCAATCTCAGGACCTTAAATAATCATAACCTACAAACATGTATATCAGACCGTGTGCCTACTGTTGAAATTTAGGATTCCAAGAAGATATAGGAATGGTCTTGAAAAATACATCTATTTTTTTTAACTAGCTACTTATTTTCAAGAATAAGACCATTTTGTTTCAAAATCTTTAATAAAACATACCTCATTTTCTTTTAGCTGTAAATAATAAGTATGCAATTTTCTAAAGATCCATTCAACCAACAACCTCTAAACCTGCATTTTAAGCAGCAGAGTAGTTCCTTTCTGTGCGGAAAAATGATCAGAGTTTCCTTGTTATACCATGTCTGAGGTTTATTTTATGGGAGAAATAAACAGAAACAAGTGTAACTGTCTTCTGGTTTATTTGATCTCTATAAATGAAGTTTAGATTTCAGTGTTGCAAGGGCAGTCTTATAACTAAATCTTTTTTTATGAGAATTATATTAAAATATATAATTAACTTTGAATGCTTTTAAGTGTCTTAATGAATATTTTTTCAGCCTTTGCAAACCTTTCAATCCATCCTACAAACATCCAAGTCACAAACAGTTTTTTTCAGAATGTAATCTGTCAAGCTAGTTACTTTATATATTTAAAGCCAAGAGCAAAATCAATCAAATGAAGCTCTCATACTAAGAATGGTTATTGCAAAAGTAGTAATTACAAAACTAATAGCAGGGAAATACCTTTATTTAATGATTTTAGGTATCTAGCTGTATATTACAAATATGAGTTCTTTCCTTGTCTTTCCTTCAGGTTCACTTCAGTGTATGTTCATTGCTTACTCCTGCTTCACATTGACAGTTAATAATCTCATGGATTTGCCTGCTTGGTTCAGAAGAATCAATCATGTTGAGTCAGTCCAGCAAAACCTTCAACCAAACCTCTGCCCTTTATAAGACCACTAATGCTTTGTCCTGCAATCAAAATGTCTCTTAAACTGGCAAGAAATATCTAAGGGGCAGAGGGCTAAAACAAAACATTACTTTTTTCCTAGTCCTCTAAAACTTCTCAAATGTGAAGAAATTTTAAATATCATCCATTACATCAACAAACAGGTCTATTCAACTCCATAATAATTGCTAAAGCACTCACAATGGAAATAATCCACATTTTGCTATCTACAGTATAAGCACTGGCAGACTACAATAAGCTATATGACATAAGATATATATGAGATTAGTAGCTAGACTGGTGCAGCCAGTCTAGTGTTTAAATATGTTCTGCATGCAGCAAAACTTCCTCTTCTCTACTTTACTGAGCTAAGAAAAGAATAGTGAATCATAATTATTACTTTCTGGCCATGATATGATGTCATTGAGTAATTTTTTAATGACCCTATAGACCTTCTGACCTATAGGTCATACCCTATAGGCAACACAAAACAGTGAAAGGCCCTTCTAATTTGTCTCAGCAATTAAAACATTGTAAACTGGAAATCCTTTAGATAACAACTAATCACTGTTGATTCTTGTAGTAAGATGAATAATTTTACAGAAAGTGCTTTTTATAGCATGATAGAACATTTTGTACATCTGAATTTGGACTAAGGGCACTTTCTTCTCTCGGTGACTAAAATTTAATTGAATACAATGTCCAACTACTCCATAAATGTATAAAATAAAAAATGCTTTGACAAACATCATTAGAAAGCAAAGAGGACATGGGAAGAGAATACGAGGGAAGACAGCTATTCCTTTAATGATTGAGGTGCTCTGTCCAGAAACAAAACCTGTTGATTTATCTATTGAGTCTGCAAGAAAAGGCAAAAAAATAAAGCAACTTTTCATTACTTAAATGCTTCCACTAGAACACCATTCAGCTTCCTGGGGGAAGGCTACTCATAAACTCAGAATACTCTGCTGCCATAATTTTTCATTTAGACGAGAATCCCACCCTCAAAAAAGCAGCAAATCACAAACTAAACAATAAAAGTCAATGAGCTCCTCAATGCAAGGCTATTTGTTTCCATCTTTATCTCACCTGAAAAAGTATAAATTGTGATTCCAGTTTCTCTTCTCAGTAGTTAGCAAGTTGATCAAAATTCAAATGCCTCATAAATGAAATATAAGTATAGTATTCTGACCCTAACCTTATGGATCTTTTGAATGCTTAGCCTTCATTTGCTTATTCTTCATCATTCCCCCCAAACTTTTCTTCTCAGGTCCTTCAAAAAGAGAGAGAGAGACAGAAAGAATTTGCTAAACTGTTAGATACAGTGGAACATGCAGAGATTCAAAGATATCTGACTTGGATTTTCTCTTCTATAATTTTCAGCCCTCTAAAAGTAGTGCCTAATACTGTATGTATGTAAATGAGAGATTTCTAAAGCTAACTTCACTTCAGAGAAGAAAAATTCAGAAAACACCAAAAAAATTAATTAAAAAAATTGTCTTATTCCAGTATTACTTCTTGGCTCTGGCCATCCCCACTGCTAGACAGCCATCAGAAATACCAGAGGGCACTTTGGCTTCAACCGTTTGTACAAAAAATCCTTTTACCGGCACTTACAGATTTGTGCATTGGCACAGCTAAATACAATTTTAAAAGTCATTATCTTTATTTTACCTTATCATACCTTAATTTAATTGATGATAAATGAGGTATGTGTTCAGACTAATTATTCTATAAAAATCAGTTTTCCCCGATGAACACTACAAGCAGAATAATAAAGCTATAAGCAATGAGTAAATATGAAATTGATAGCCTGATTTGATTGAGTTGTTTACTACTCTAGGATTCCAAAGGCATTTATTTCACAAACGCCTACATATTAGTTAATAATTGAATATTCACATGATCACATGCCCCAAAGAATGAAAAAACAAAAAAATTTAATTCTGTTTACCTTAATGTTTACACATATATATATGTGGGGTAACACTGCTCTCTTCTATCACAGCCTTATCTCAAATGGTAAAGGGAGGTTCTAGTTTTCCAGATAAATACTGCCAAGGTAAGTAAGACTTCCTTTTCCAGTCTATAAAGGCACTGTGATTATTTCAGCAAGAAATTCTATCACCAAGAATCTGGCTCATGGCTAGTAGCAGGATTTCTAAAGACACAGAATAAGCTCAGAGTGAGGTAATAATTATGAGGCTTCTCTTGGAAATTAAACCTGTTTTTTCAAATACCTGATCAAGTTATTTAAATATCCATCTACTACTTTCTCACTTCTTCTGCTTTGAAATATTTTTTTCTATTATGGCAGCCAAGAATGAAATTATAGAGAAGTAAAAAAAAAATTACTTGATGGAATACCCTCCCAGAAATGAAAAAACAACAGTCTTTTGGGTTCAAATTCCTATTTCAGATAATTTTAAAATTATGTTTGAATAGAATTTCAATACAAGAGATTAAAAATACAGGATGAAGATGCCCCACCATCTGATGCTTAAGGACGAAGATGAAGTCCCAATTTCTCTCTCAGAGGCATTAATTTAACATTTCTTTCCTGAGTACTCCAACAGTACTCATCATTAGGCATTTTATCAATTTGGCTCAAATGTACATAAATTGAGCATAAACATCAAATATATTTAATTCTTTTCATTTTGTCAATGACAAAACTCTCAATCTTGTTCAGCCCCTCCATTTGTACTGTAGTTTATTATTGGTTTTGTTAAATGAACCAAAAATAATTCAGTGCTGAGTGGTTCCACTTTTAGCTCCTTTTGAAGCCTCCGGAGAAAAGACTTTTATTTTCAGAAAACCTCTGGGTTTTTTCATCAGTAAAACTAGCCAGGAATGAAAACAGATCAATTAACAACAATGAAAATACTTCCAAACATCCTTTCATGTGTTGGGTCTAAATGTTTTATCCATTTTGCCAACCCTGTCTGCTACAGACAAGGACAATCTGTCTGAGAAGAGGTGCCACCAAAGGAGCTTAGCAACTTTACACATAGCTTCACCATCTCAATGAGAAGGAAACTAAACATGACTTTCACACAGAATTATTAATTAGTAACACTGAGGAGGTAAAATTGGATCAGAGCATCCAGAGAAGGCCTAGTTTTTTTACTTGCCTAGAGGGACAGGAGGCCAAAAGCATAAAAATATTGTCCCACTGGAGCTATAGCTGATCCCTAGGATGTTACATGCAGAAGCATGGAAAAAGCAAGTCTAGAAGTGTCCTCTGCTAGATGTTGCAATGTCTTCAAGAAATGTGTTTCTAAGTGAAGCACAGGCGTCAAAAGAACAGAAAATCATGCAGTGAAGACCAAGAACAAACACAATGTGTTTTTAAGTTTCAGCTTTTCAGTAACAGAATGCAAGACCAAAAAAATATCTGAAGATCTTAAAAGGAAGCACTTGCAAATTTAATGAGAGCTGGTTTTACATGTAAAATAGCATTATAAGGGGATTGATTTTCTCTACAAGAGGATATTGGTTTAGGTAGTTAATTAGACTTTTCGAAACACTAAAGAGGAAGCAAAATCTCTTTACTCACCCAAAGCAGGATAAAACAGAAGTGCCTACAGTTTGTAAATACACACTTGCCACTGCATAAATGAGAAAATCAGATAGAATAGGTAATAAGAAAAGACCTAACACTTCACAGTATAAACAAATCATTAACCCGGCTCTTAAAAATATTCATTAATGCAACTTTGCTCAGTGAACTACATATTATGAGTATTCATACACTTTGAGAAGATGAATGTGTCAGGTTTCATCAACATTTGTAAAGGACAGGTTTCAGTATGGCTGTGGAATTCCTCTTCAAAGAAAGGAAATTATTTGCCGAAACCCATAACTCTAACTGAACTCTCAGTTCTGACTCCTCAGTCCTCCCTGAGAAAATAGATTCTCGTGGACATACATACATGTAGGACCTAGTAATCTCAGAGGCATAACTAGAAACTAGCTGCTCTGTGGGGTATAAAATAAATATTAATGTTTTAAAAAGTAAGGCTCACAGGAATTCCATGGCATTATTTCCTTCCTGGAAACCAATTTAACTCATATCTCTGCCAGACATGTGCAAATCTTGTAAGTGAGTACACTCCGATTCAGCTACAGTGGAGTTGTTCATATATTGTATATGGGTATTTTACATGTTCCTCTGACATTTACACAACAGGAAGATACGTAAACACCTTATTTTCAGGAAGAACAAAACCAGAAAACAACAAAAACAACAACAGACAACAAAAACCAAACCAAACAAAAACCCAAACAAACAATCAATATTAAAATTCAAAAGCAAACAAATGAAACATAAACAAATGAGCAGAAACACCACTAAAAACCACCCACTCCAACAAGTAAAAAGCATATATTCTCTTCAGTCTGGTCAGCTGTCTAAAGTGGAGGATGACTTGCTTCCCACAGTAAATAAATCTTATATGTTATCACATTCAAATCTCCTCCAATCCTCAAAAAAATTATTTAGTGCACATTTCACAAAGATGAGGATGTCACAAAGGGAAAATCCAAACCTTGAAGCTTCAGGAGTTTTATCAAATATTTGATGCACATGAAAATAAAACTTAACAGCACATATGAGCTTATAAAGACATTCATATACAGACAACATCTTCTGCAAATTAGCCAGATCTTCACAGGGAAGAACAGTCCCTCAGTTCCCTCACTTAAAATCTGCAGGCTCATCAAAACTCTATATATGGATATTTATCAACTCATTTATACACTCCCAACCATCCAGAAATCTAAACCTCTGCAAAGTGCCTTGTAACAGACTTTCTCCTCATTCCTAAATATTTTGATATGTGTAAGATACTTCTAAATTTGTTTCTATTTTCTTTTTCTTCTCCTTTTTTTTTTGCATTCATGAAAAAAGGATCTTGATGGGAAAACTGAGTGTAGAAATTAGTTTTTTCCTAAAAACAGCAAGATCTCATTCTTATATCTTGCAGAAGTGAGATGACAAGCAATACTTTTGAAACTGAAATAATTTTTCCACCACCTTTATACGTATTTGTTCATAAATTGAGTACTATAACCAAAGTACAAACCCACATAACAAGCTTTATCACTTTCAAAGAGGTGGGGAAAAAAAGAGAAGCAGAAAATTGAGCTTTATCACCATAGATTTTCAGAAATATTACATAGCTGCTATTATAAAATTAGATTATAGGATGAAAGATCAGCCTGATTTTCTAGGCTTTCCAGTATGCTTCTCAACTCATTGTGTTTGTTTATGAAGTGATTGTTGTTGCTAAAACACATTTGATTCTTATGTTGTCAATGTTTACACTTACTAGTATTTTTCAATTCAACTGCTCTTCCCATTGTGTTCATAAGAATTTCACTTATATTTGCCATAATTTTTGAGGAATGAAAATATTCCCCGAAAGTACTCACACTCATGGTAAAAACTTTCCTTGCCTATTGACTCAGATGCAGACGGAGGGCAGGCAGGTTGCAGCACACCCACACAGTTTCAGCAATTGTTTCATCCTGTTGGCATTCTGGTCCTTTTCTTTGTCAGAGCGGATTAATTACCTATACACACTGAAGTGGCTACCAGCAGATGCTGTAAATTACTTCATCTGTCACCATTACAATCATATCATTCAATTCAAAGAATGCTGGAAGATGAGTTTTGTGTCGTTGGTGAGGGAGAAACATGAGAGGAAGAAAAACACAAAGTAGGTTGTTGACTGCTGCGAAGGAAACAGTCTTCTTTCATAAGCCATGTTTAAAACCAGTATAAATATTAATTAAAGATATTCAGGGAACTTCAGATTTCCAAAAAGTACCACAGGACTCTTTATAGAAAAGTGGAGTCTAAATGTCTGTCCTACATTAATACTTGCTGGTCATGCAATGTGAAAAAAAATGCAGAGGGAAGATGTTATTTAGAAATAATGAAGCCACCAAGTACCAGTTTCTTTTGTTAATACGGTTTTTCTTGATAATAAAACATAGGTTATGCCTATTACATGTTCATTGCTCTATTTTATGCTTTCTTACGAGCTATTAATTTCTGTTAGAAACAGAAGTTTGGAGGATTCAACTAAGTACTCACATTGTTGTGTTTACTTGTACCATAAAGACATGGCAAGCTTTTCAATTGAAATGAGAATAGTTTCAAATTGTCATGTCCAATAGGGCTAAATGACACTCAAGAGATTCTATCCTGAAGAAAGCATTGTTTGCACTAAAGAAAACTGCCTTATGCTAGCCAAAAAGACTTTCAGTCCTCAGTGTTGGAGATTCACTAACCTGCAGACAACCCGGCCTACCTGACACCAAGCTTTTGCTAAAGCCATTTCAAGGAAGAAAAATTGAAAAGTATAGCTTTATTCATACCATTCTTGCATCCTTATAGTATGAAAAAATGAACTTAAAATAAAAAGCTGGTATCATATCAAATCAGTAAGTCAAAATGTAAGCTCAAATTAACTGGGAAAAAAAAAATTCCTTCCTTATATCCCAATTTACATCCAGAGTAATTATCAAAAGCAACCTTAAAATTTTATTTGAACTTCTTCATCAATAAAAATGAAATTTCCCTTTAGCATGAATTAGCTGATTCAAGCAATGCACATATATTGACTCTCTGTAAAAAGAAAATCTCACTTCTAGTAAATGCTTAACACCCTTGTAAAGAGCTCTATTTTGCAGGACAAGATATACTTGCTTGAATGTAAATTATGTAATGAAATTCATATGCCTATGTAATTAATGAATAGAACAGATAATGAGTTAGACAATACTTCAAGGATAATTTTTTTTTTTCTTTAAATGAAGAAGCCTTCTTTACAGTTCATAGTATATTCTGTCTAGCACTGATGTTAGAAGTTCCACTTGCAGGGTCCTCTTCCATTTTGGTTTGGGTAATGAGGACATCTTCTGGGAAGTAAGAGAATAGTATATCAGACAACGGGGGTTTTTCATCATTTTAAATGCCTTTTCTTTGTCACTTCAAAACGTCTGGTGGGTCATTCAAGCATTGGCAGGTATTTCTTATTCCACTTAATCTCTCTCTCTAATTCTACTCAGTCCTCTTGGAATCTCCCAGAGACATATTTCCTATAAGCTAACTGTAAAACAAATATATGTCATAGTTATCAGTACACTGTCAATTCAATTTTTCTTTGAAAATAGTTAAGAAATTCCTCTGTGAATGACGACCCTATCCTTTCTTTAATCTCTCAAAGAGTGAAAATACAATAAACTTCAAACTAGCAGGTAAATGGACTTCTAATCTGTGTTTAATAAATCATCACAGGATGGCTGTGAAACAGCTTGATTTCTTTTGAAGAGCTCGTCATACTTGGCAAAGTTCTTCAGAAGTTCTCAGAGAGGTCTGAGGATATTCTAATTTAGGAGCTCATATAGTCATCTGTGTATGACTCATGCTACCAATATCCTTCTTTTCCAGCAAAAGTGATAAGTATTACTGTTCAATTTAGTTAAAAAGAGAAGAACTCATTTACAGCTGAGTGCTGCCAAGGTGAAATACAGGTCATTCTTAAAATTAATGTGTGCAACAATTACTAGTGAACTTTGAAAAATTCCAAGGGTCATCGAGTTCATACCCTGATGATCATGAATGAGAGTATAAGAGGAAACAGTATGACACAATTGGATTGCCTTCATTGTTACTGATATTAGTTGTTAATTAGAAAACTCACAGGGCTCTAATTCTAATTAATTCTTTAATAATGTAAAGTGAATATCTGACTGATACATTTTGTCACTTTCCATTGGTGAAAAGCAAATTAGGTGTTGCAATGCAGAGTGAAAGTTCTTAGTTCAACAAGCAGCACAGTTAATTGACAGAAAGTTGGTGACATGTGGGAGTTTATGTTGTGAATCCTACTTACTAAGAAACTGAAAACCTGAGAATGCCACCACTCTTTCTGCTTTCTCATTTATCCTGAACTATCAGAAGCCTTTAGATTGGACTTTCAGCTGGTAAAAGGTGGCTCAACTCAGTGAAGCTGAATAGAGCCCTGCCAAAAAAAAGCTGGCACAATAGGTTCATCTGACTGGTCACCCTGATGTTCTAGTTCTCAGAGCAGCTGTGGGGGCCTTCTGTCTCACTCCATACACTGTGGCACAGAAGAGTGTCTCCAATCTTTGTCCGCCTTGCCAATTTTTACCCATCTTAGTATTTGAAGTCTCCAGAACATGGTAAGCAAATCCGTAACAGTTTTTTGGTTTAGGAATGGTCTTCATAAGAACACAATTGGTAACAGATCAATGGAGTAACTTTCCATAAACCAACACTCACTTCACTTTCAGTCACATCGATCTAAAATATCAGTACACTTCACACTGTTTTGCAAAAGAATACTGCTGTCAGCATGACACCTTCTACATGTGACATGCTAATACTCTCCATGAAGTACAGAGACTCACAACACTACTTCAGGGTCAGCGGAAGGCAGCAGGAAGGAAATGAGGTATCAGAACAAGCACAAAACTCTTAGAATGCATAGATTTGTCATATAATAGCTAACGAGCATGTTTTCTAGTGTGAGGCTTGCCATGTCTTATTACATACTTTTTAAAATTTCATTAGAATTGCACATTTCATTCCATGTCTAGCAAAAGATAATCCTTACTTTAGGACTACACTTTAACTAATAATATCATCTTCTACCATGAATAGTCCTACTGATGCCACTTTTGTGAATGAATTAACTGTCATCAGTCAGCTTATTTATCCAGCATTTAGAAAATAGATAATTCTTCAAGAGAGACATCACCAGTCTTTTTACTCATTCTTGTTACCCACTGAAAAATAAAGCTTTGTTTCTAATGGAGTGTCTCTGTAGCAATTTCAGCTTTAATATAGACAATGTTTAGGTAGCAGTGTTGCAAAGTATGTATCTACCATGTTAGTTTTAAATGTTTGTTCCTTTCACCACCATACCTATGTCAGATTGCAATTTACCAGCTAAATGATCTTTTGTTATTTAACATTTTTCTATTCTTTTAAATCAAAAATTTTGTAAAACACCAGAAAATTTTGAGGCCTTTTTAAAATAACATTTTAGCAAATATTAATAACTTTGTATATACCCGTGTAAACAAAGTTACTGTGATAGGATAATTATTGAAATATTATAATTTCTTTTCAGGAAGAGATCAATGTTTAATATTTTTTCTTTTTGTAGAGTTGTGAGTTCAGCACATGCTGAAGAGCTTTACTAAAGGAGAATCACTCACTTAAATCAAGGGATGAGGCATTCTCTTCTTAGCCCCAGGCCCTTTTTAGAAAAGCTCTTATTTCATCTTGTCTGCATGTAAGGATGAGAACCTCAGTAAGAACAAGGCATCTCCCTGGAATGGAGGAATAAAAAAGAGGGCCAGATAATATCAATCTCCAAAACTGGGCGGAGTAGAGGGGGCCAGGTGAGAAGACTTCTGAATACTGCCACAGAATTTGCACACTCCATTGCTTAGGAATATCCTGTTACAAGCATAAAAATGTTGCAGTTATTATGTCACAGGATTTTTCTATGTGCTGTGAGGAATTATGGGAACTATGCAAAACAATGTAGAAGTGTAAGTATAACAAATTAAGAATGTTATGTGACTGACACCAGCTCTGTAAATTTTTATCTGAAACTGAAAATTTTAAACTGAACTCCCATCTCTAGTAATTCTTTGACTTTTTTTGTGTTCATTTTAGAAAAATGGAGCTCTGCCCCAGATTTCATATAATAATTTAAGACTGAATAGGAACTGTAGGATTAAGAAACTATAACAAGAATGGGCAGATAAAGAGGAATGATTATATGAGAAATGTGACTTCAGAGACCTCATCTGCAGCTAGATAATTTCCACAATGTAAGTCTGAATGTCAGACTTACAACCATATTCAGATGGACAGAACTCACGAACTCCAGAAATCTTTAGGACAATTTTTCATGCAAGAACAGGCCTGAATGCAGAAATTACCTAATTTTTTTAAGCACTAATATTTTTTTCTGTTGTAAGGCATGAAAATAATCATCTATCTTTTGCATACCTGCAAATGTAATGACATGAAGAAAATTTGAACCTAGATTAACATCAGCTGATTTACTACAAGATATAATTTGTGATGAATGCGACACAGACTAGATAGCACCAGAATATGGGCAGGAGGCCTTACACTACATTATTAGACTATGCTGATGGGGAGAAAATTATCTTGTGACCTTGGTGACTGTAACACACAACTGCTATGTTTGCATTTCTAAAACTGTTTCAGAACTAAGTAACTGTAATGGTTTAATTTCTAAATATTGCTTAAAATTTGAATTAAGAATGTACAAGCCATCTTAAATATTTACTTAGTGAATAGCACTGTACTATTATGTTCCACTTAGGCTCTGCAGCTGAGATGACTTTTTGCAGGTCAACTTTCCTTTTTTCTCTATCTTCTTCATGATTAACTCCTGCAATCATCGTTTTGCATTAGGCTGGAATGAGTCAGGTTTTCAGAGTTTGAATACAAATTCAATCCAATGCTTTTGCTTGGAGCATATCTGATATATAGATATTAGCAAAAGAAATACATAAAATAACAGAGTTTTTTAAACTAGTTTTTTTGCACGCACTTGGTAAAAATGTGATATTGCAGAATTGAAAACCAGTTTGAGAAGAAATATGTTTTAAATACATTAGAATACTAGACAAGCCACTGCAAAATGCAGAACTCTAATATGCACTAGGTTATGGCCTTCTTACCCACATTACTGCAGTGAAGGGCTCTGAGCCTTTCTGTTAAAAATCCTATTTTCAATACTTTGTAAGTCTGGCGTAAATATTACACTGGACAGAAATTCAGAATAAAAGGTTTCAGAATGAAAATATGTAATTTAAAGTTTTCTTTGGTTTCTGTTTGTTGTGGGCTTTTTTCCTCAATTGTGTCTTAGTTTATTTTGTTTGTAAATGCAGAATAGAAAGAAATAATTTCTTAAGGCATTTTGCACTGAGAGCACAAGAATGCATTTTAAATATGATTGAGACTGGCAATTTTTCATATCCAAGCTGCATAGGCAAAAAAATAAAAAAAAAGATAAATGAACAGATGAAATTTGATTATACCAGGGCTTAGTTTTAGCTTTACCTCACTTTATAAGCATGCTCCCTTCATGTGTTAATGAAAAAGAAAAAGAAAAAGAAAAAGAAAAAGAAAAAGAAAAAGAAAAAGAAAAAGAAAAAGAAAAAGAAAAAGAAAAAGAAAAAGAAAAAGAAAAAGAAAAAGAAAAAGAAAAAGAAAACAAATAAATATACATATGTGTTTCAGTAATTATTATGTATTTTGGGATAACTATTCAAATAATACACAGCAGTAAACTGCCTTTTAAAGTATCTAAGCTAATCTAAGCTATCTAATTCTAAAGTATCTAAGTGCTTAGATACTTTTAAAGTATCTAAGCACTAATCAGTGTGTGTGTCAGTATTTCATGACACTGATTTACAGAAGGGTTTTATGGAAGATTTTAGAGTCCTAGCCTTGACTTAGTTCACATAGTTCACTTTACAGAGCACAGAATTAATATAATGATCTCATTTCTGATCCATCAAGTTAACATTTGGCAAGTTAGATTAGGAAAAAAAGCTTGTGTTCCAGTTCATCTTCTTGGTACAGAATTAATTGATTACTTTTACTGGTAATAGAAACATGAAATTAATAACTGAATAAAGTGCTTTGTCTTCTATATCAGAAACACTTTATATCTCAAGGTTGGGGAGCTGATTTAAAAATTTAAACAATGAGGGCAAAATATTTTACCAAAGTTATTCTTAAGTAGTAGGAGCACAGGAGAAAAGTAAATATGATGGCAAGACATTTCTCATTTCAGTATCTCCACAGAATATTTTCTTCAGAGAAATGTATACAAATCCCAAAAGAACAACTGGTAAATTTTCTTTCTAAGACACAGAAAGAAAATTATCTGTTTCTGTCATTAAATCAGACATCTTTCTTTTAATTTTCCATGTTTAACCTTTTTCATACAACACTGTATGAAGAGTGTTGTGTGAAAAAGGTTAAACATATATAACTCCTTAGAGTTATAGAATAAGCTGAGCTGGAAGGGATCCATCAGGTTCACAGAGTCCAACTCCTGGCCCTGCACAGGACACTCCAAGGGTTACACCATGTGTAATTCTGAGAGCATTGTCCAAGAGTTTCCTGAACTCTCTCAGGCTGGTGGTGTGACCACTTCCCTGGAGAACATGTTCATGTGCTCAGCCATCATCTGAGAATGAACTATGACAAGGTTTTGATCTTGAAAATAAGTACGAGCAGTAAGTTTTGTAACTGAACCATAAGCTTTTTTAAACAATCCTTTTGTCTTTTTGTAATAGACTTCAAAAATCCTTGAATGTATCTTTATTCTTTCATTAAGAATCATATTAATGAATTATTAAGGCTCAAAAAGACATTTAGGTCATCAAGTCCAGCTGTCAAAGAAGGCACAATGAGAAGTCTTATTTTCCCTAAATATATTTCATTCATCTCTTCTCCATATGTTCACATTCTTCTTCTTTAAATTATGCTACTTAAAAATATTAAAACATTCTTCTTTCCATTCTTAGTGAGTTCACAGATGTAACTACAGATGTCTCAGCTAAGCTACAGAGTATTGACAAAATTCGTCACTACAAGTACCAGATGTAATCAAAATAATTTTAAAATTGATTGCATTTCAGAATCTATATTTAAGGTTACAGAGTATTCCTTTAATTTTCAGTAAATAACTTGTTAGGGGTTTCTTGTTAGGTCTCTTGTTAAAATAGCTTTAAATGCTGTATCTCAACAAAACTGACTACCACAGAAGTTCCCCAACCCAAAATTTATATATTTGTTCGAAGTTTTCCATACTTGACAGTCATAGCCCTTTTATCCAGTGACATACAATACCACTTTCTCTAGTAGTTCTCATGATGGGAATGGAAAAAGTAAAAGGGAAATACAATATTACAAGTACACAACTTGATTCAGACACTTTTTCTAGTTTTAAAAAATGCTGACATTTCTTCTGAAATTGCAAACAGTTTGTTCACTAGCATTTACTATGTGTTTGCTGTCTGTTCAAATGTGTCCATTTTGATAATAAGGGGTCCAATCAAACACTTACTGATTATCTGGGTTCCATTTCATTCTGGTTTTGAAGCAAAACATTTTGCAGATCTAATTAGCTTCATGTTTCTAATTGTCGTGGTTACTCCATGTACTTTTATATGCTATACTGTAACCAGCAACATTTTTATTCAGAGAGTATATTTCAAAATAATTAATTCTGTCAGATATGAGATGAGATGTCTTATTATTTCTCCACATAAATTGAGCTTTGAAAGGAAATATTATAGTACTCTTTGTTCCTATCCCAGTTAACACCATCTTTTCTTCTGCATACTTGCAATGTCCCAAAAGGATTAAAATTCTTTATTCTCTGGCCAAATTTATGCCTTAATCTTTGTACACCAATAATCCTTCTAGGGTAGATGCCAATAAAACACATCTGTTACATTTATATTCTGATGGTAGTCCAACTCTGTGCTCTGAACCATTGTGTTTTGATGCAATGTGCTATTAAGCAACTTCTATGTTTTCCGATAAAGAAAGCTGTATATCACTGAATAATTAAGTAAGCCATTTATAAATAGCATTAATATCAACATTAGTACTTTCTCCCAAGTCCTTTATTGACCTTGTATCTTGGTTAATTTCTTCCTCTGCTGAACTAACTGTTTTAAATTGTTTTGGTGAACATTGCTTTCAACTATTTATTTCAACAATAAATAAAACAAAACACTGGCAAACTGTATCCAGAAAATGCTCTGATGTTTCAAGAGTTGTGACCAGGGGGTGTTAAAAGGCTGAAGAATAGGGTATACACTTGAATAACATAAGCCATATGTTACTATTTTTCTATAACAGGCAGTATATATTGTGCCTTTTGTCAAAACATAACTGTTTCTGAACAAAGCTTTCAAGCTTATTAGATAGGGGGGATTAATATTATTTATATTATATTACAAGACTGACACCACTTTTTCTTGCTGTTTGGACAGAAAGTTCTTCTACCAAAGATATTGGTGCTTCCTGTGAGAAAATACATATGAATTTATGGATTCTATTACAGCTGGCTTCCCTGACATATTAAAAAATCAAATTCCATAAAATTGGAATGCAATGACTATACATGAAAAAAGGAAGAACATTGTATACTACTTTCAATTACCCGTGTTGCTATTTAGCCACAAATGACAGCAGAAACCCATAGAGCTGCTCACTCACCTTCCTCTATTCCTCCCCACTGGAATGGGGGAGCAAATCAGAAGGGTCTAAGTGAGAAAAATAGTGGGTTGAGGTAAAGACTATTCAATAGAAAAAGCAAAAACTGCATACACAAGAAAAGCAAATAAGGAACTCATTCGCTATTCCTATTCAGTCACTAATCAGACAGCAGATGATTAGCCATTTCAAGGAAGGAAGGTCTCCACCATGCTTATTAATAAAGAAAATAAATGCATTATGTCCAAACTCCAAATTTCCTCTTTTTTCTCCTCCAGCTTTTATCTCTGCATATGACATCCATGGTATGGGATGTCCCTTAGGGAAGTTGGGCTTTGCTGTGCAGGCTGTGTCCCCAGCCCTACCATGTTCATGTAGGCCAGCATGAGAAGAACAGAAAGGCCTTAATGCTGTGTAAGTATTGTTCTGCAATAACAAAAATATCCCAAAACTATTTTAGATTTGTTTTGGTCACAAATCCAAAATGTAGCAACTACTATGACTGAAGCCAACCTTATCCCAGCCAAAACCAATATGATGAGTGTTCAAGAAATCAAACTCTGTTTCCAGAAAATAGAATGCAGCTACTTATAATGCTCTCTTTTTTTCCCTTTGTTAGATGCAGGAATAAAATTAAGTTTCAAGACTGATAGTTCTGTAGATTAAGGGAAGGTGATGATAAGCTTTATCTATCCACATCAAGCTGAACTCAGTATTGCAGTTAAAGCAATGGGTCTTATTATAATCAGAAAATTATATTCCAACAAGCCAATTGAATTTTTCTGCAATTACTGTACATATAGAAGCTGAATAAAGCTAGATGCTTTACATGTGAATAACAACTCAGAGAATGACCCATAGGACTTAAAATTGGGCCTTGAATTGTGAATGAGAACAGTAAAGAGTAGAGAGAAAATTATTACAATAATAAACTTTAGAAGTCCTTTGCAATCATTAGAACAAAATCATTATGCTGGTATTTCCTTCTTCAACTGCTTTTCTTTGGAATTTAGTGTATTACAGATATGTCTGTGTCTTTCAGACCAAAAATAGCACTTAAAAAAAAAACGAAAACAAGATATCTGTGAAAAGTGTCTATTACTGCTCCAGAAATTTCTGCCTGAAAGGCCCCAGTTTACCTCTTGAAAGAAAATTAGAATAATTTCAGAATAATGTTTTCAACTTAAAATCATTTGACTTAGAATTGCTCCTTCTTCACAAAAATATCTTTGCACAAGGAAAGTTCTGAATCACAATCCCCTCTGATCATTGTCTGGAGACAGTCATCATTTGATCACTTAGAGAAAATGAACACACTTGAGCTAGTAATCTCCCATTTAAACATGCTAAAATCAGAAGTCATGCATTTTAATCATTCTACCATCAGACACTTTTCGCTGGTGTCGCTTTCTCTGTGTTCTGTAGAACCGTGCTAAGGCGACAAAAACAGCTGATAATACTTGTCATTACTTTTTCAATATAAATTCTAACACCATCTTCGGGCTAATTCAGTATTTGGTATTCAGGGAGGAAGAAGAATGTCAAAGCACAGGCTGACTGCATCATCACTTCAAAATGAAACTTCTTCTATCTTGAATCCATCAAGTTATTTTATCTCAGGTAATTACACTGTTTTCACTGATAGCACAAAAAATAACCCTTGTCTTATTCTATGAAGTATTTTTCCCAAATGAGCACAAGCCATTAATTAATAAATTTAATAATTGTCTTTGAAAATGTGTAGTTTTTAATCCTATTCCAAATAATAGAAGTAAACTATAAAAGGCGAGACAATACCATCTCACAGGTTATTTGGCTTTGTGGTGTTCAGGGCTGCAGATTCTCTCCAGGAACAGTTGGTTGCCTGGAGCAACAATACTGCAGGCTGCATGCATGTGTCTCTAGATGCCAGGCTGCAGAGACTTTCTGTTGTTGTTAACTTAGGGCATTAGAGCTCTTAGGGCAAGACTAGGTAATAACTAAGGCTGCTTTTATGTATAGTTAGCTCCTCTTTAACGATGAAATCCAGCAGCTCTTATAGGACCAATGTTCTTTAGCTAAACCTAGCTAATCAGCTATGTTCATTCTCAGTGAAATGTGTTGCCGGACGATGACATGTAGCTTACCAACACCCCTGTGATTGGTGGAGCTGTTTGTGAAAGTGCCACGTTCAACTGTACTGTGAAGGAGTTTACTGCAAGTGCCACAGACCTGAACAATGTTGGGGCACCACCAACTCAAACTCCCACAGGGCTTGTCCCCACAGGGACAATCTGCACTATCTACATCTGCTCTGGCACCTGCTTTAGAGGAGAAACCAATCCAGATTAGTTTTAGGAGCATATTTTAAATAATCCTGAAGTGTAAATATAAACTATGTGTCAGTTACCATATCAAACCAGATCCAAGTCTTAATATCTACAAAATACAACAGCTATACCACAGGTAAATTGTAAGTGTTAAAAAGGCACCAGAATATTCTAATAGTAAAATAGTGAAAAATATCTTCCACGCTCACATTCAAGTATCCTCATTTGTATGCTTTTTTATGATCTCTCAGACAATAACTTTTAACCCATATAAACATGCTGGAATAGTTTTGAGATGTAAATACTATTTCTCCAGAATATTTGGAAGCTCTCCTTCTCCTGAGGTGCCAAGATTAGACTACAGCCTGCAGTATTCTTATACTGTAAAAAGATATTCTTTAAAATAAGTAGAAGAATTAACCTGGTCTGTGCTTTTCACCCATATATCCACTTTTTTCTAGACAGACTTTACAATTTCAGCATATTGAATGTCTGTGATACAGTATATGCATATCTACAAACACTGTAGAAAAAGAGAAGAGAGAAATCTGAATAAAAGGATCATTAACATTACCTTGTGTGCTTTAGAAGTGTGCCACTTTTACATGAAGACAAAACTTTGGCCATAATTATATATGTGTATGTAAGTTTAAAATTTAAATTTCCACTGTTAATAAACAGTGCCAAACAATAGAGAGGATATTTTTATCTAAACCCCCAAAATATGGAGATTATTAGTCTATTTCAGGTACTAGCATGGCATTTCCTGTATGTAGCAATCCTGCTGTTGAATCATCAGATGCAGAATCATAGAAAAAAATCACAGAATCCTAGAATGTCCTGAGTTGGAATGGACCTAAAAAACCATCTCCTGGCCCTGCACAGGACAACCTGAAGAATCATACCATGTGCCTGAGAGCCTTGTCCAAATGCTTAGTGAACTCCACTGGTGCTGTGAGCACTTCCCTGGGGATCCTGTTCCAGTGCCCAGCCACCCCCTGGGTGAAGAACCTTTTTCCAATACCCAACCTACCCAACCTAAACCTCCCCTAATTCATCATCAGGCCATTCCCTGGGGTCCTATCACTGATCACCACTGAGAACAGATCAGTGCTTGACCTTCCTCTCATGAGGAAGTTGTAACTGCAGTGAGGTCTGTCCTCAGTCTCCTCTTCTCCCAGCTGAGCACACCAAGAGACCTCAGCCCTTCATAGAGATTCCCTTCTAAATCATTCTCCATCTTCACAGCCCTCCTTTGGCTGCTCACTAATAGTTTTGTATTCTTCTTATATTGTGGCATCCAAAAACTGCCCCCAGCACTCAAGGTGAGGCTGCCCCAGCTCAGAGCAGAGCAGGACAATCCCCTCCCTTGCCCAGCTGTGATGCTGTGCCTGATGCCCCCCAGGACAGGGTTGGCCCTCCTGGCTGCCAGGGCACTCATGTTCAGCTTGTCACTGACCAGGACAGACTCCAGGTCCCTTTCCATGGAACGGCTTTCCAGCATCTTATTTCCCAGTCTGTCCATACATCCAGGGTTGCCCAACCCTAGGTGCAGAATCCAACAATACAGCACTTTCCCCCATTGAACTTCACAGGGCTGGTGATTGCCCAGACCTCTGATTTGTGGAGGCCTCTCTCCAGGACCTCTGCCTTTGAGGAAGTCAACAGCCCCTCCCAATCCAGTACTCTTGGTGAATTCCTTAGTGTACCTTTGAGTTCTGTTTTCTTAAACAGTTCAAGCTGTTTAAGAAAACACTGAAGAGGACAGGGTCCAAGAAGGATCCCTGCAGAACCCCAATACTGACAGGTCAGCCCTCCAATGTGACCCCAATTACCGTAAGAATAGTTCAAGGGTGCCCTGCTTTTGAACCTCTTGTTGACCCCTTGCATGATGTGTTTAACCAGCTGGGTGCTGGACGTTTTGTCACTGGTCTTTAGAAGCTAAAAATCAGTTTTTAAAGGCTAAAAATTCTCTAGTCTTTGAAAGTTTTATGTTTCAATTCATTTCAAAGGAAAAGTGGCAGTAAAAGAAAGCAAATAAATCATCTGCTTGAAATCAGAGCCTTCTTGAAATACCCCAAGGCTACACTTTGCTTCCAATTAATGTTTGCCTTTTTGGAATCATATACAAATAGCTTTTATGTTCAATTATGCACAGCAAATCTGTCTAATGACTTTCTTAACATGTTCTAGTCCAGATCAAAGTATCTAATTGCTGTAACAACATTAACTTTACAAGTCTATAATTCATAAGGAGTGGTTAGCTGTTTCTAAGTTGTACTATCACATATGAAGAGGAAAATGAACATAACCCAGTAAAAAGTTACATTATTAAGAAAGTACCTTGTTCAAACCTATTTACTATATGCTACTTAAACCACTACAAGAAAAAAATGCAAATTCATGTGACATGAATTACAGATACTACTTTTCATAGAGGATCAAATTAAAATAATAAAGAAAAAAGAAAATTCATTTCTAACCATTGATAGTGAATTTACCTTAGTTATATTTTTGTATTTTTCTGGCTATATATTTCCTTGTTGTTTTCTTTTTGGAAATACATAAAAGCAGCAGGAGAAAATGCACACAGAAAGTAGATGTAAAGGATGAATTAGAATAAAAGGCTACCCTGATAGTCCCTATTATTATAATAGAACTATAAAGTACATCACTTCTAGAAATCAAAAAAGTCTTGCTACCCATCAGTGGGAAATAAAATCAAGTTTCTGTGACCAAAATTAAGCAACATGAAATATTAATACACTGGAAAAAATATGGGAACATTCACAAGCAGCAAACTTGGAATAGAGAGAGAGGTTTTACCCCCCCTGAAAAGGCTGCTAAACCAACAAAAACAAAGCTAGAAATTCCAAATTTTCATGTTACTTTAACTCCATTTACACATCTGCTTTCCCACATGCAAGAGAAAGAAACAATTTTGTGTTCACTGAGCACCTACAGAGATTAGATGACATGGAAGTCAGGACATCTCCAAACTACCTTTTACTATAAACACTTGAACTCAAATCTCCTGAGGCCTTATTACTAAATCTAAGGGCAGAAAAATAGTGGGGATTTCACAAAGCATTTTAAAATTCCACTTAGATCAAGAATCAGAAGTGGGGGCAAATGGGCGGTGGGGTAAAACTGCACAGAATATCTGTTCCAGTTCAATTTTACATGTAAGTGGTGAACAGGCTGGGTTTTAGCACCCTTATTTAAGATTATACTGACCAACATATCTCACTTAATCAATAGAATGGGAATAATTAAATGTACTGTTATTGAAGAAATTAAAATCTTGTTCTATACCCTCAAAGTACATAACTGTTGCTCAGAAACTGTAGAATACAGTATACTGCTACTATTATCACTGTTCATAACTTGTATAATTCAGCCCACCAGCAAACTCCAGCATTTTCAAATTTTAGTGAATTATCTGAAAATAATTTCCTTCAATATATAAAATGTCATAGTTCTTTTTCAAGTTCAATATCAGTATTTTGGATTATTATTTTAAATTTATTTTGATAAAAATTAAATTTTAAATCACACCACATAAAGGTCATTTTAGTATTTAACAAACATTTTTTTATCTTTAGTAAAAAAGTTAAAAAAGAGGGTTTGCAGCAGTGGGGGAGGAGAAGTCAGTATAGGGAATGAGAGACAGAAACAAAGAGAAAGCAAAAATGTAAAAAGGGTTCAACTGTTGGAGAAGATGAAACAGGAAAGCCTTATAAATATGATTGTCTGGCAAAAGATTTTGAGAATATAGAAAATATAAGTGAGATTGAAATGAAAGCAAGCTTTGAGTTACCTTAGTTCCTGAACAACTGGAAAACAATGGTGTGGCTGACTGAAGGTAATCGATGAAACAAGACCGTCTGCTTGCAGACAGGTCCAGGGGTCAGGGCAAACCCTACTAGCTTAGCAGAAGGGGTCCAAAGAGAAGTTTTTAGGGTTTAAAATGTAACACAGTATGGTAATGTAATGTAATGATTCTTATAGGCTGTATGTAAATGCTATAGGATTTGTATCTTGTACTAGATTGCTTAATGAGAATTAGAATATTCAACACAGAAGAAGATTTATTGTATTGTAACGGGAACCTCGCCCTCTTACCCTCTTTTCCTCGCTCTCTCATCCTCTTTACCATGCTCTTGTCTTCTCTCTCTTTACCACTGACTTTACTTCTCTTGGGCCTGCTCTGATTTGCAGCTGGTAGCACCAAGCAGGGCCCCGACACCCATGCCCTTGGCAATAAACTGCAAGTTCCACGACCTGGCTTCAGAGATCTTGTCTCCATCCATCCCAGCTGTCCTACCCCTGCCGCTCCTACAGTCAACATCAAATGGCTTAGCTGTTTAATAAGATAAAAGTAAAAAGAGGAATATAGATCGTGAGTAACGTTTTGTTCCTTCAGATACTGGCAAACCCACATTTCTACTGCTAAATGGATATTCCTATGCCATGATGCAAACATTTACCCCATTAAGAGGGGTTAACTGTGCTGTTTGACTCCTCAATGTGCAACAGTCTTCCAGCTAGGATCACTACACTCTGCTCTTTGATCCATACACAGTTTACTTGTAAGCTACAGGGTATATCAATAGCACATAGATCTCTCAGGCCCTAAGTGCAAGGCCAAACAGACCAGAAATAATTCCTCAAGCACAATGCCTTCTGCAAGGCTCCCAGAACAAAAATTTTTCCAGCATTCAAAATATGAAACTAATTATCATTTCTAAAACAGAAAATTCAGCAACAAGCTCATCAGCTGAAATATCTGCTACTTGATATTGTTTATTAGAGGACTGGGAGTCATAACCTACATAAAAAAGATCCTAAGTATTTCTTTTTAAAATGTATATAGTACTGAAGTAGCACTCAATAGTCACATTTCATTTTTTTTAAAGAGATGAATGTAGACAAAAAATACATTAAATCAGAAGTCCTTGATCCATGCATATACTTATATTTGAAGTCACACAATCCTTCTCAAAAATTCTGGACTTACTACAGAGACAATATCAGAATTTTTATTTTCTGAGTAATAATGATTCTGTACACCAGTTTAATCTCCAAAACATCTAGGTGTTTAAAGTACAAAAAAATTGTAGATGTAATACAGTTCCAAGTTTTGAATTTTTCAAATCTACAAATTAAAACTGAAATTTTCCACTCATTTGTAATTGAATTGCCTCCTTGTAATTTTTAATTTGAATTGCCTCCTTGATACCAGCTGAAATAATGGGAAAAGATAAAAGGAAGGGGAGAAAATAGGTCTACATGACTGTAAAGTTTATCTATATTTTTTTATTTCATATTGGAATGAAAAACTTGCAAAGTAAAACGGTACACAGGTTTTAATCATGACTCAAGTAGGTCAGAATTATCCATATTTCATATAATTTATATTACTTCAAAAAATGTATCGTGATGAAAGTCAGTGAACTCCAACCAACCACCAGATATGAGAGTCAGAAAACTTTAGTGTGCTATCACTTATAACAACCATAATCAAATATCTCATTTCAATGAACATAACAGGATAAATTTGCATACATACTTGACATGAATGCCATCCAATAGCATTATTCAATTCCTGCTTCTGAAATTTCAAAATTCTATTAATATATTACTGTCTGAGTAAAGTCTGCATTAGCATAAGACTCATAAGTTGTAAGAAAGAAAAAAGAAATAAGTTATTAATTAAAGGTACGTTAAAAAAGACAGAGTTATGCTGTGAGCCATAGGCTTCTTTGAAGAAAGTATCCAATCCTGAAAGAAATGAGTACAAATGTGCTGGAGACAGCTATGATGCTTCTTCTGGGGAATCAGTAACCTTGATGTCTCTCAAGTGCCTTTACACCAATGTCTATAACATGGGAAACAAAAGTAGTCTGTGTGCAGTTACATGACTGTGACCTCCCTAAGATCACAGAGACACCATGGCATGACTCATGTGACTAGAGAACTGCAAGGAATGGATGAAATCACTTCAGGAAGCGCATGCTGTGAAGAAAAGAGTGCATATTACACTTCTTGTGAGAGTGGAAGGCATAGAATTTTATGGAGAGCATACCATTCTTGGGACTGTTCAGGAGCCTGGCAAGGGCACACAATTCAAGGTTAGCAGGCAGAACACTACAAGTCTTGGTATGGTAGGCATCTGATACAGCCCCTTCACGAAAAAAACTGAAAGTAGCTTCATATTCACAGGCCCTGGTATGTAGGCATTACTTCAATCACCCTCATATTTTCTGGAAAGGCAACATAGCAGGGTACAAACAATCTAGGACTTATCCGAAGTGCATTAAGAAAATCTTCCCCAGCCTAGGTCATCAAGGAGACAACAATGAATAGTGGACTTCACACTTAAAAACAAAGAAAAACTGTCTTTGGATGTAAAAGTTTTGAGCAGTCCCAGCTGTAGAGACCATGAGATGGAAGAGTTCAGGATCTAGGCAAGAGAATGCAAGGAAAAAAAGCAAATCACAGCATGGATTCAGGAATGCAGACCTCACCTTCAGCAGAGATGTACCATATCATGTACTATATCATGGGATCCAGCCCTAGAGAGAAGGGAGTCCAGGAAAGTTGGTTGATGCCTCCTTCAAGCTCAGGAAAGGTCCATCCCAACAAGCAGGAAATAAACAGAGGTGGAAAGAGCCTGCACAAAGGAGTAAGGAGTTCCTGATTGAACTGAAATAAAAAGGAAGTGCAAAAGATGTTGAAGGAGGGACAAATAATCCAGAAGTGTAGAGATGCTGTTTAGTTTTGCAAGAATGGGATAAAGAAAGCCAATAAATACCTGCAGTTGATTCTGGCAACACCTGTCAAAGGCAACAGTAAAGGATGTTACAAGAACACAAACAGGAAGGACACGGGAAAGCTTTGGTCCATTGCTGAGTAAGCTGGGAAGTTGGTGACAAAGAACATGAAAAAGGTCAAGGTTCTCAGTGCCCTCTTTGCCTCAGTCACTACCAGTAAGATTGGCCTTGATGCACCCATTATGCCCTGAGACAAGAGGGAAAGTCTGAAGGAGGCAGACACATCCTCAGCAGTGGAGGATCAGGTTGGAGAACACTTGAGCAAACCTGCACAAGTTAATGAGCCTGATGGAAGGATCTCTCTGACATCACTATGAAGTTAACTCTGACATCACCATTCTCAATTATATTCAAAAGGTCATGTTAATTGGCAGAGGCCTCTGAATGCTGGAAAAGAACAAAGGTCACTCCTGTCTTCAAGTGTAAGAAGGAAAATCTATGGAATGAGCCTCACATCAGGCTCTATGAAGGTGGTAGAGTGACTAATGACAAAAATCCATTCCAAACATGTGAATGACACAAAGCAATTGAGAATAGTCAGCATGGATTTATTCAGAGGAAATCAAGTTTAACCAAATTTTCAGAGTCCTACAACAAGGTATAGAGCTTCATGGATAAGCGTGTCACCTCACGTGACAAGTTTTAGGAAGGCTTCTGAAACTTTCTCATCCTCAAAGATAATCTGACAAAGCATAGTTTAGACAAGTAGTCAGAGAGTTGGATGGAAAATTGTCTGAACAGCCAGGCCCAGATAAGGCAGCAGACAGTCCATTTGCAGGCAGATCATTAACTATATACCTCAGCATCAATAGCTGTGACAATGCTGTCTAACCTCATCATCAATGATGTGCATGTTGGGGCAATATGTATGTTTGGAAAGTTCATAAATTATATAAACTTGGAAGAGTGACTCTTATATCAGAAGATTATGCTGCCTATTCAAAGGCAGCTGGACAGGTTGGATAACTGGGCAGAGAGGAATCTTAAGCAGTTTAACAAAGGCAAATGCAAAGTATTTCACCTTGGAGTAATTACCCCAGGCACCAGTACTTCCTGGGGAAGAATCAGCTGGAAAACAGTTTTGCTATGCTTTGCTTTCTTTTTTAAGGAAAGGACATGGGTGTTCTAGTGAGCAACAAGTTGATTATGAGTCAGCCACGCACCCTAACAGCAAAGGCAGCCAACAGCCTTCTGGCCTGCAGGAAGAAAAGCTTTCAGCAGGTCCAGGGAGGTGATCCTGCCGCTCTATCCTAGTGAGGTCACATCTGGAGTGCTGTGTTCAGTTAGGGGCTCCTGAGAACAAGAGAGACATGGAGCTCCTGGAGCAAGACAGCCAGAGTGTGACAAAGATGATTAAGGGACTGGAGCATCCCTCCTATGAGGAAAGGCTGAGGGAGCTGGGCCTGCTCAGCCTTGAGAAAAGACAACTGAGAGGGGTTCTTGTCAACGCAGACAAGTATCTGAAAGGACGGCATCATTAAGATGGAGCCAGGCTCTGATTGCTGGTGCCAAGCAATAGGCAGAAACTGATTGGTTTCAGGAAGTTCCACCTGAGCATGTCACTGTGAAAGTGATTGAGTGCTGCAACAGGCTGCACAGAGATGTTGTTGTCTCTTTCTCTAAGGATCTTAAGAACCCACCTGGACAAAATCCTGAGTGTTGTGCTCTAGGGAACACTGCTTGAGCAGGGAGGTTGCAGCAGATGACCTCCAGTTGTCTCTGCCAACCCTACCCATTTTGTGATTCTGTGAACATTCAGAAAAGTTAATTTGTTCAGCTATCTCAACTAAAATGTATAAAAATAATAAACAATGGGTTTTCATATTCCTAAGAAGGCTGAATACTGTAAATTAATACAGTGCAAATATTCTAAAATTAAAATGCAAACTTTAATGCCTCAGTAAAACTATGTAGTAATAAGACTATAATAAGTGGCTTATCAAAAAATTCATTTATTATTCATTACAATAAAACTAATTACAATTAATTTATTTTCTGTGCCTATCATTGTAAAAAATACTTCATCTAGCTTAAGTTAATAAATATGTAAATGAAAAGTTACCAAAGCAGGGTAAAAAAGAATTGGATGTTAACAGCTCTCCACATCCTTTCTTATTTTGTAAATGTATTTTGTGCTTTGGAAACTTTATCAACTTCTTGTTCCAAAGCAACTAGTCTTTGTTTGCTAGTCTCATTTGTACATCCAGATATTTGCACATTGGGATTGTAGACCAAAGGAATACATATACATGGCCAGAAATGAAAAAATCTTACAGAAAAAGGGCTTCATTGTCCTCCCTGGGTAAATTACAGAATTAATCATATGTGAAAAACTGATCTGTCATAATAAATCAAAGTGCCACCGGGTCTTTAGTTACATAAACTTAGCGATTCTGGCAAACATAAAAAGTCTAGTATTGGACTATTATATTTAGACCTAGGTAAATAACCATGATTATTCACAGACACTACTCTGGAAAAAAACTAATTTCTATTTTTATGTCATTTCTTTACATCTTTTATTTGTCAGAAGTACAGGCAATGGAAAGCACTCCTCCCCTTTCATGTTGGCCACAAGCTCTATCAGTTGATGATAATGACATGCTACAACGTAATACAGACATGACTGGTTTACTTTACAGAGCTTAGTTTCAATGTCCATCGCCTTCATTTGGGTTTTCTGAACTCAGTTTAAGAGAGAGATCCAAAGAAATTCCATCCACCCTTAAAGAAAGCAGTACTGGGCCCCTCCTAAAAATGATATTATCTTCCTCTTTTAGCCAGTAATTCCACAGAGCACTCCATCATGTTAAACCATGCACAAATTGCCACGTGCCCAGCCCTAAAAATTACTTAATATTTAGTACATACCTAAGACAGAGGCCTCAGTACGCCACACTGAACTGCTTGGCATTCCTGACAGTTTGAAAGTGATACTTTTTCTCTCATTGAACTAGGATTCTTCATCAGCAAGAATTTGAGACCTACCAGTTTCACTCTTAAAGGGGAACTGGAAAGATTAGTTCATTAATGTTTGATAAGTAATAAGACATTAGGCTGATAAGAGCCCCCAAGAAAACAGCAACAACAGTAAACAAAAGAAAATAATTATAAAGTTCAGAATTCAGATGATATACAACAAATAAGTAAAGCCACATAGTGAATAATGGTGATCAAGGTAAATCTTTAACATGTTTCTTATAATGCAGGAGTTTAACAGAAACAAAAAAAACCCAGTATCTGATGGGGTAATTAAGAATCAATCATTATATTGTTGTTATAGAAGTTGCTGGTTAACATCTTTTTGCTAAGTATTTGGTTTTGCAACATTAAAGCCTTCCTTTTTCTAGGGTGCCTTTTGCAAATGAAAGTGTGTACATAGTGCTTTAGAAGCTGCATTTCCTTAGAAGCTGCTAGTTTTTAGACGTGTTCTCTCATTGTTGTTGTCCACAGAGACCTGAGTCTTTATTTCAAAACAAAGTAGTTTCTGCTTTGAGCAGATGTCTCTGCTCATCCAAAACAGCAGCCTTTTTCATGAGCATTGCATGTATACATTTGACAACCTGTTTCTCCAGAAAGTTTCCCAGGTAATGCATAATGGAAGTCATAAACTCAGCAAATGCCTGAAAGATATTTTATAAATTATCAAAAGCTAATCAATGCCTCACACAGAGAACAGGCAACAGAACCATATGCCCTCTCAGGATCCAGGGAGACACTGCCTCAGCAAGAGTATTTCACATTACTAAGGCAATATGAGGAAGAAAGAACCAACACAAACACAGACAGCATCAGATCGAGTCTTTCAACTTTAATCAATCTCCCTTTTTGGTGTATAAATTTCAAAGTTTCACTCTGTCTCTGTTTGAGAACTCATAGATAAGATTATGTCTGACAGACAGAAACTTTATTCCTTTGATATTTCTCTTTAATTATATGTCTTTCGATTGCCAGTGAAATCATTATATCAACCAAAAGGAAGCTTCACTGCATCTCATTATACTGAAAAAATTTTTTTTGAATATACACATTGTTGTGTTACTTGACCATTATGGCAGTATACATGCAACTCCTGATCACTCCTTGTTTTATAATGGGATTAGACCATTATGTGATTTTGCATTCATTTTCTATCAAACTCAGGCTGCTTAAAGGACTATATGACAGCAAATTTTTATTTCAGTCAATACATTTATAAAGCTGTCCACAAGAAACAGTTGTCTATAATTTTTTCTAGTTCTGTTAAAATATACAATTTTATTTAGTATACTGTGACAAAATATGTTTAATAAAAAATTAATTTCACAGACTTCATTTAATGATCTACCAGTGGTGAACTATTGGAAAATGATCCCAATATTACTGGGTGAAATGTGCCTGGGCTCGTCTGACCCTTGCTGCTGGACCAAAGGCAGCGGCTGTGGTGGTTTCACCTCAGAGACACCTTTGGCTGGCTGGATGCTGCAGCTAGGCATTTGGAACAGGCCCAGGCATGCAGGAACTCAGTTTTACCTCTGGTGGAAAGGCTTCAGGTGATGGTGAAGGGAAAAGGAGATGGATTCTGCTGGAGGGTTTAATCCAGAGCTTTCTTCCACGGTCACAGATCTCTGAATGCTGCAACAGCTCCAACAGAATACCGACCGCATGCTCGCCGTGTCTTTTAAGCCCGGCGAGACGGGGAGGGAAGGGATAGGTGTGCTACCAACCAGGTAGGAGGGGGGAAGGCTCAGGGGACAAGTGACACCTGGATAGGCCAATGACCCCAGGGCTGAGAGGCATCTTTTGAACTTTTGCCAATCAGACGATGCCCTTGCTGGAATGTTAAGATTGACAGACAGCACTTAGCAAGGGGGCAAGGGGGAATGGGAAGGAAAAGGTATTGGCACTCCTGGAAGGGACTGGGATAGCTGAAACAGGATATTGTATCACACTGCAACAGTGAACAAAGTCAATTAAGTAAAATAAAAATATTTTAATTATTTGCTTTCCATTTTACTATTCATGTTAAATTCTAGAGATTCAGAATTGGCACAATGCATTTGTTGACACATAATCTGGATACAGAAGACAAAATTGTCTTGCCTTTGAATTTGTTGGGGGCTGATCACTGCACCAAATTAAGGATTATTGTCATCATTAAGTAAATGTAATGCTGTGATGTTATCAGTATCCCATTTCATGATTGTATAGTCAAGTCTGATTTTAGACAGACCTTTTCTAATACAAAATGTGTAAAAAAGGAATTACAACACTTGGATGTGCCGATGTGGCCAGGATTCTCAGGAGAGTGAATTTGCTTTTTATTAGCTTTTGAATGTTCTTATTCATGAGAATAATTCTGGAGATTAACATACTCAACACACAGATACAGAAATATACTCAAAGCCAGTAAAGGCAAAAGGATGCAGTCAGAAACATGAGCCACGTCAGACACTTGTTTGTAAGTTTCAAACCAGATCTTGCTCAGAAGACACAACCAGAAGGAGTAGAGGGTAGTGGGAAGGAAACAAAAAAAAAGGTTTTACCAATCCATGTTTCCTGTTGGAGCAGCTCTACTCCTTATAATATTAAATATTCAGATGGATACAGTCCCAGTCTATCTTGGCACATAATCATAAGGCCACTTAGCAAATGTTTGGAAGGTTGATTAAACAGCTAAATCCGACATTCCCAAAAGGTGAGTGTCCAGCTCATATTCAGCTCATATTTCAGTATTGACTTTTCTTGAACCATGTCTCTCTGTAAGATACCATGTACATAAAAAATATTATCCCTCAGGTGATTGCAGTCAATACAAGGGGGATCATTCATTGCTAAAGTGACTTAGACCACCTCACATGACTTCAGTCTTAAGTTCTTCTTTATAGTAAAAGAAATGTATTGTAATTGAATATCTGTAGTTGAATATCTGCATATAGGCTTTGCCCTGGGAAGTCCCGGTTTTCCTTGATGGGCTGCAGCTGCAATGTCCTTAACTGGGCTGCAGCTGTGGCTAATGAAGATAACTGGGATAAAAGGGGGCGGGCTAGCCAGTCAGGGAGAGCCTTGAAGGAGCTCTGAACTGAGAAAGAACAAGATGCAGAAGAAGGAGCCTGTGCTGTGAAGATCAGCAGCCATAAGAACACACCAAGAAGGTATGGGACTTTAGAAATCTGATAACAACAATATGGGACTCTAGAAATAGAAGAACAACCATTGGTAACCCCGACGTGATAGTTAGCAGAAGATAAGACAGCCAAGAGCTTTGGTAATATTTGGTAGAAGATAAGACAGCAAAGAGCTGCGAGAGAACATAGCCTTTGGGTCAAGGAGCTGTGAAAGAGTATGGCCTTTGAGCAAGGAGCTACGTGTGTTGTACATGGCTTCTGAGTCATGGGGAAATGTATGTATTGTACTTGAAATATTGTACTTGAATATCTGTACAACTGTTAACTCAAGTAAAAGAAATGGGGGAAATATAGTAGATGTGGCCTTTGAGTCCTAGCAAAATGCATGTATTGTACCTGAATATCTGTATAGAGGCTTTGCCCTGGGAGGTCCCAATTGTCCTCGATGGGCTGCAGCTGCAATGTCCTTAACTGGGCTGCAGCTGTGACCAATGAAGATAACTGGGATAAAAGGGGCCAGGTTAGCCAGTCAGGGAGAACCTTGAAGGAGCCCTGAACTGAGAAAGAACAACTTGCAGAAGAAGGAGTCTGTGCTGTGAAGATCTGCAGCCATAAGAACACACCGAGGAGGTATGGACTTTAGAAATCTGACAACAACAATATGGGACTCTAGAAATAGAAGAACGACAATTCTTACACAACAATTCTTAAAATCATAAAGGATAAGAAAAGAGGAAGCCAGTGACTCTTCTACTACCCCCAGAGTTCCTTGATACAAGCCCAAGACATAGCCATTGGAAATATATTGAAACTAATCAAACATTTAAAATCATAAACAAACTTGCATCAGATCAGTTTTCAGGTATCAGATTTCCTTGAAACTGAGAGCCTTGATATGTTGTCTAGAGAAATGATCCACACATACCCAAAATTAATATATCTCACAAACTTGATGTATTGGTTTTGAAATTCTTGCTTGTTTTTAGAAGACACAAGCTTTAATGAATATCCAACCTTGAGTTACTTATTTTGAGCAGCATTTCATAAAAACCACCAATATGACAAGAAAAATCTCTCTTAATGGCAAGGAATCCAGCCAAGATAAACAACTCAGAATCTCATCAGAAAAAAAATCTCCTATGGATAATTTCAACATATGTCCAGAAAATTAGATCTTCATGTTGATTAAGGCATGGCAAGGCAAATTACTTTAAAAGCATAGACATTTTTGGAAGACAAGTGCTGACCACAAGAATCATTGAGCACCAAAGAGAGAAATAGAAAACACAGATTTTTCCAGGTATTTCAAAAGCTTCATTTGTAATGTCTTCAGGTGGAAGCTGAACATTCAAAGATGACCAAGAGACTTAGGAGTAGAAATGCCATTAACTTTCAATTTAATTGCTTCTCTGGGTATACCTTAGAGGCTTAGAAAATCTCAAATCTCCCCTGTAGGTAATTAATCAGTCTATGTCCACATTCAGTAGTGATCTGTGCTGATGATATTTGTTTCTTGTGTGTCAGGTGCATACAGTCAGGAGAAATTATTGTACAGTTTAGTTGTTACTCCAGCATGCAAGCAATTTGCCATTATGGCTTAGTAACAGTAACCTTTTTATATTTTAATCAAAAAGCACACAGAAATTTTGTATGGTGAAAAATAGACAGTAGGCACATTTTTCTTTCTTGAACATGAATCTTTTGCACATTGTCAAAAAAATATTTTGTTATGAAAATAATGAAAGTACAAACATTTACCCAACACAGCAGAGTGCAGCATTAGTCACACTTTTCAACCTCCATAGAGAATGCTGTTATTGTGAATGATTGAAAGAACTCTTCCAAACATGCATGCTTTTACTGATTTCAATGAAATTATCTTGCTTTTCACATTTCATAATTAGTTCACTGAAATTAAAAGAGCTCAAAGAAATAAAATTTGAAATACAATCAATATCACATCTAAACACAGCAGGTTTCACCCACTAGGAACATAACATAGTACTTCAAATTATATTTAAAGCAAAATCAGGAAGAGAAAATTAACTGGTGTGTGGTGGTAAATGCAGATTTTCTGGATACAGACCCCAGGAAAAAGTTAAAACGACTAATATTGTATATTCAGTTTTGCATCAAAATGTAAATAATCGAATACCCTGAACACTTGTCCTTTATTTTGCTGTTAATTTTAGTCTTTCCCTTAATCTACTACAATCACCCATAGGATTTTTCCCAGGTTTTGTTCATTTAGCACTGAAATACTGAATTCCAATTTTAGGTTATATTTGATACACATCTGAAACCAAACCCTTTTCTCACTTTTGTTTCTCTTGAGGAATCCCAAACGACCTATTCCTTCAGCATTTTGTATCAGCTCTCTCTCTTTATCTGAAAAGCAAAAGTCAGAATCAACTGGTATTTTCTACTGTCCTGAGAACTTTACTGGGCCTCCTTTGCACCTGCAGGACAGAGACTTGGCTGAGAAAACAACTTGATATTTGTTCACACCAAATTACTAAAGAACTTTCTGGACTTTCTAGAAGATGAATTCTTAATATAAAGCAAAAAGCCTTTACAGAGGCACAAAACAGAGACAACCTATGTAGCAGTGGAAAGTTAAAAAACATGGGGTCCAGAGGAAAGTGGTTGTTGTTAGGGCTTTTTTCAGTTGTTTTGAAACAAAGATCTTTTTTGAGTTTAATCTTTTATGCAATCATTAAAACTGTAATCACAGTCCCAAGATCTGTAATCAATTTTGTTTGTCAGAGTAAAGAACGTTTTAGAGCTTGTGATATACTATGGCAAGAACAAAATTTGACAACTGTCTCCAAAATTTTTTTTCAATGTTCTCCTCTTTTTACTCTGATAAATAGTCCCAGATGATAGTTGATTGACAATAGTAAGCCTGCGCATCTGGACTTCCATTCATTGTAGCATTTTGAGTTAGAATTTTACTTAGTGATGACAAGATTCAATAATGCTGTAATACTTCAAATGGAACCATTATTTTCAGTCTTGCATTACATACTTGTGTCAAGTTTCAGTTATTTCATAGGCACCAAAACCCCTTTAACCAGCAGCTTCTGGGTTACATCCAACCAGATTTCAATATATATGCACACTTAAATGACTTATTTTTTCATCTCCTTTTAATAATTACTTGCTTCCATGGGGGAAACAAACAAACTTTCAGAAAAACTGTGAACAACATTCTCAACAAAAAGGTTTACAGCTGGGAGAGTAGTAGTAGTTTTTATTTTGGATATAATAACTTCGATGTTAATTTTAGAGCTTGCAGTGTCTAATACTGTCTCCCCATAGATATCTTCATAGATATCTCCCCATAGATATCTTCAAATTGCCTAGAAGCCCTCAGCGACTAATTCCTTCTCTAAAACCCCTGAATCACCTGAAGATGACACACGCTTAACACAAAGAGAGTATGGAATAATGGTTTCAAAAGCAGTGTTTGGAACAGGGTAATACTGCAGTGATGAACCACAAGATGGTACAGGCAGCTCGATTTCAGCCCACATTTGCTGGCAAGTTTTTTGAATCTTACCTGTTGATCTAAGAAAATCTCTCTTCGTTTATAAAGGTTGGTTTTATACTGATTGTGGGAAATGACTGGGAAAGCCATGGCAAAATTCCTCTTAGTTCACTGGTCCTGATACAGAGAATTACTTCCCTTGCATTGAGAATTTATCTAATACCAGACATTAAATATTATTTATAATAAATGTTTAGGAAACTCAAGGCAAATTTATGGAAACCATTGTTACATTAAATCTGCTACAGTTTGGACAGCATTTGCATAAGCAATGAAATCTGATATTTCTAGTGCTTAATACCTAAAGCAAGCTGCCTGTTTAAGAAGATCCCAGTCAGAGCTTCAGATAAGGATCGATGAAGTTATTCAACATTTGGATGAGTAAACATAAATTGGGAGGAAAAGGACATTGAATTCTATTAGAATGGACCATGATCAATAACAAAATAACATTCCTAAGAGCAGCTCTCCATGACTGATCTAACCTGCACACCTGTAGCATAATCTACAGGTGTATATCTACAGGTGTATATCTACAGGTGTAAAGCTCAAATACATGCTTATTTTTTCCATTATTTTATTTAAGATCAGTACTGTGAAAATGAGCTTTTGCACTTCATTCCAAATACTTCCCTGTTGAAGTCAAAAAGTATTTTCAAGGCTCCTGTGGACACTTAAGCAGAGATATGCAGTCAGAAGAAGAGATTATATATAAAGATAGCTGATTTTATAATTCATTGTATTTATTTTAAATTCATAACTTCATTGGTGTATGCACATCCATCAAGGTTTTTCTTTTGTGTTTTGCTCAATCAACAAGAGTACAATTGCAGTACAAATTTTATGATGTCAAATTTTAATGTGTTGGCATCCTACTTGGTATGTATTTGTGGCTGTCTTTGGAGAGGGTGGAATGGGCTTTCTTTAATTCACTCATTCAGAAACTGTGACTGTATTCTGCTGACAATGTAGTGATTCTTTAGTTTCCTGCTTTTCTTCTGAAGAAGAGGTATACATGTTAAATACACCCATAATTACAGGTCACTGGCTTAAAGGCAGCCTGGTATGTGTTCACAATCACAAAGGTAGAAAGCATGTATTATCTTTACTTAGAATTTCATTTTACAGTTGCAAAACTTCTGAGATTTTCATTTAGTACATGTGGTATTTTGACCCAAACTATCTAGTGTTTAAAATAAGCTTTATGTGAACTATTTGTCTATAGCTTAAGAAAACAGTAAAAAGGTTTATTTTTCCATCTTAATCACTCCTATATATATGTATTAGGGAGACACCTGACCTGGTGTTACAAAGAGAAGGAGGCTCAGTGAAGGAGACTGGATAGGATGATTTTTTCTTTCTGTTTCCTTTTCAAAAAGAATTTTTATCTATACAGCAGTTTGCAAGCTGGGCTCAATATAATGATGGGCAAACTTCAAATTCAGGGTTTGAATCCAGACTGCTGCTTGAAATATATCTTTCGTTGATGCCAGTTCACGAATTAAATTTATTTTTCTGCCTCTTCTACATAATGTCAATATACATATATATTAGCACAAATTGAAAACCATACTTTTTACTTCCACTTATTACAAAAGTTGCAATACAATTTTCTAACTTGGTGAAATCCCTGATGTCCCACAACAGCATTAGCCTCCATAGTAATTTTCCTCCAACTATCTACAATATCTACAGTGTTTTTTCAATTTGTTTAGCTATTTATTTTTCCAACCCATTATTTTAAAATACAACATATTAATTTGGAAATACTGCATTAACAAAGAAAAAGCAGTTAGAGATGTCTCTGTTCAGTAACCTCCTAATTTGCTTCCTTAAATCTTTACCTGTTAGAGATCCTGTGAGACAAAAGGCAGTATCATTCACATTTATGACTCATAGCTTCATGAGCAGTTTACAGACTATTTGTGCAGAGGAATTTGTACATATGTTTTATGTATGCAGGTTGCTTTTTCCAACAAGTAATTGAATATAGCAAAATATCCATGTAGTTATGCCAAGATGTTGAAAATTTTCTCAGGAGACAGTATAGTGTTAAACCACAGATGCAGTTTTATAGCCACAGTTTGCATCCAGCTTGTATTTATCTTGCACATGTGTAGAGAAGAAATGCACAATCAAAAAAAACAAACAATCCCACCACACTCTCTCCCTCCAAGTCCCCCCGCCCCCCAAAAAACCACCCACTACCAAAGGCACAGCAGCAAAATGTTAAACCTGTCAAAAGTTAATTAGTAATTTCTGCTACAAAATCCTTGCATATCAGAGGAAAGCATATAGTAAGACAACTGAGGTATTTGTTGTTCTGAATATAGCCAGGAAGAGTCCTCATTAGCTAATTGTATGAATGCAGGAAACAATCCTTCCTAAGTTATTTGGATGATAGAAAGTGGTCTGAATTAGAGGATAGAAAAACATTAATTTATTTCCTGATCTACTCTCCTTATTTAGCAGCATTTAATCTCATAGAGATGTTTTTAAATATTTTGAAGGTTAAGACCTCAGTGATGCATCTACCAGACAGCTAATCTCACAGAATTTAAAACATCATCATCTAGGGACCAGATTGGTTTGGCCCACTTGGGTTTCAATCAAGGTACACATGAGTCTTCTAAATTGGTGACATTGAAAGTTGTATATTAAAAACATTAAGTTCACAAGTTAAAGAAAGAAGTCAGACATTTATCAGCATTAGGTAAAAAATGGTATAAATTCTAGCTACCCAGTAAGAACACACAGATTTTTATTTTTTTTAGTTTAAGTGCACAAAACCTTAGAACTGATACAGTTCTCAAAAGGAATTTTTTATATGATCAAAAAACTCTATTTCTTTATTTTAATAGAATAGACATGCATATAACCTGGTCAATTTTAGGTGGTATTTCCTATTGTATCAAAAATTCAGTTTCAATTGCATACAAGTAAGTAAGGAAAATGTATGTTATGTTACAATAGCAAAGATGGATCAGAATTTATCTAATTTAGTTAATTCCAGTGGTACTTCTATTCATATGCATACTGAGTAGAGACTGACACTTCAAAATAACCACATCACTTTGTAAAAACATGGCAAACATCTTCTGTATCTGACGGCATAAAAAGTTTTGAACAATCTGCACAATATAATTTCAGTATAGGATTAATTTACAGGTTATTTACTCCACTATTATCTCCCTTTAGGATGTTTGATACTTAGATAGGCCAACTGAATATTGTCATTAACAGTAATAATGGATACAGAGTATTTTAAAGATTTTCAAAGTAAATTTTTCGTTCTTCCAATTTATTTCACTATTTACAGGTAAACAGAGAAAGCAAATACAGATAATGCAAATTACTGTATTTCTAAGTGTGCTAGTGGGTTTACCCTGATTTAAGGCAACAGCCTCTGGACTGCAATTATTACCCCAGCAATTCAGTCTTCAGAAATGCACATGTGCATTAATCACTGCCAGCTCCAGCAGGTCAAGTGGACTGCTCCAAACATTCTTATAAAAAATTAAAACCAAATTATCTCATTTTCTGAAGTAAAAAAAGTTAAATCTGCATTTCCCTTTCCCTTGAAAGTTCCATGTTCTTTGGAGCTGACAATTCAGAAATTATATCTTACAACCACAATTGACATATTTAGAGCCTCAAGCTGTCTACAAAATGGTTCCATATCTTGAAAACATAGCTTGCATTAATTTATAGCCATATTCCCAACAGTTCAAGCATACAGTCAAATGCAGTTTTATGATGCAAGACTTCAATTCTCTGCATGCACTGTCAATGAGACTGTCCAAATTATTTTAATGGCTAAAAAAATAGGCTTTATATACCATAGCCTTTTTTGAAGAGTGCAGAAATTTTATCAGAGAATAACCAAGATTAACAATCTTATTGCCTAGACTTTGCTTAAGTGTTAGACAACAGTGTTCATGCAAACATACAAAACGGTAAACTTCACCTCTTTCTCCTAAAGTAAATCCAACTTTCTCACATGCTCATTTTCAGGGAGATTTTTTTATTAAAAATGTGCCTTATAATTACTATTTCCAATATTACTGTGTTTTGCTGCTTTTGAATGTCTCACAATGCAAGTTGTTCTTCATATGCTGCTGTTTTAACACTATTTAGGTGAAAACTCAGAAAGAATCAAAGAGCATTCTGAGTTGGAAGGGACACTCAGGGACTCTTGAATCCAACTCTTAAAAGATTGATCTGTAGGGAATCAGACCCACAACCTTGGTCTTCTTAACACCATGCTCTAATGAACTTAGCCCATATCAGGGTCAATATGGCCTAATTCAGTTTACTCTGCAACATAACTGGATATTCATGGAAATTATTATTGGTCTGAGATTTAAGGTGGAAGCAGACTCCAGAATCTCAGTAACAATAAAATGGAATCTTTTTGCCCTTGCTCAGCACCAAACCCCCAGCTGCACCTGGTCCGTGAACTGGCAGTCTGCTTTGATATAGGTACAGTCTGAACAGATGTTTCATAGCTCTGAAGACATATGAATGGACAGGATATGCAAACTTAGGATGAATTCTAGGGTGCCACAATTTAGATTGAATTTTATGGCACCATGACAGATTTGGAAGAGGTTAAATCCTATTTAAGCACTTCCTACTAAAAAACTTTAAATACTAATTACATACTCTGCCCTATGTATCCTAATAATCTTGTGTCAGACATTACTGGGGATTAGGAAAGTGCTGCCTCTCATTTGCCTCTACAATGTACTTTTCACATCAAGAATATTTAATTTACCTGTGATGTATGGTTATGTGATGCCATATAATGTTTCATCACATTTATGTAAGCGAGTAACATCTACAGTGACAAAAAGTCACTGGACAGAAAACACTTTGGCAGCCCATCATCTGGTCCTTGTTCTGATTTGTAAATATAGACTGGCTTTTGCAGACAGATGCACAGAGACAACTACAACAGCTTTGTTCTTCAAGGAAATGGATTATCTGAGCTTGTATTTCATAACCATTGGGCCTAGCTGTTTTTTTACAGAAAATCTTACTAGACCCAAATATTTCAGAGCAAATTTTGGCCTTTAAGTGTACTCATATTTTTATATTCTGATGTCTTGTGTATATTTTCTGTTACATACCTTCAATGCATGTATGTAAAAATTTTTCACAATATAAAAGAGAAAGTTGAAGAACACAAAATGTAAATAAAGATATGCTCTTGTGAAGAGAAATGAGCAAACAAAAAAGTCCCATAAATCAAATGCTAATGAAAATTATGTAAATGAGCTACTGACTCACCAGAAAGTGTGATGTGCTAAGGCTGATCAGAAAAAAAAAAGGAAAACAAAAAAAAAATTAGGTGGTAAAGAAAGATCTTTTCTTGATTTAATCTGGGGATTTAACTTTTCCAGAATTCATTCTCCAGGAAAAAAAGGCCAAAGTCTCAGTGAATGCTTTATTTTACCAAAACATAAAAATTTTGTGTTTCTCCTTCTTTCTTCAAGATATGAATATGCAAATATATTTTTTGGACAAAAAATACAAATGTCAATGATCTCTCTGATAAATACAAAGTGAAAATGATTCATTTACAAAAAAAACTACAAAAACAACCCACACAGCTGTTTTCTAAGGAGGATAAAATATGACATCAATAATGAACAATTCTCTTGCTACTACCAGGCATCCTTTCTGCAAAATGCTTTTGAAACTGCTCCCAAGAGAGAGGAGTAAACTACTTAGTTTCACTCTAGAGAAAAGAAAACTAGAAAGAAGGATACAAAAAGACCAACCGACTTTCATTCCTGTGGAATTCAAATCTCTACACAAGCAATTTCAGACGTGTTGCCTGGTCACTGTTGCAGTGTTTCTGAAGGCCCCGCAAGGCAGCTGTGCTCTGGACAGCGCCACTCTCCAGTGTGAGGAGGCAGGACCCCAAGGCAGGGAGCCACGGCCCTCAGCAAGTTTCCATGCTTCAGTTTGACTCGCACAGGAAGAGTCTGAGAGCTGCTTGTGCTCCCTGCTTTTGCCAGACCAACAGGCTGGACCTGTTCAGAGCTTCAATCAGTTCAGATTCTGTTCTTGAGCCAGCTGTAGCACTTATGCTTTCCCTCACATCCCCCCGGAGTTTGTGCTACAAAAGCAGGAGGGCAAGGATATGGGAAAGTAAGATAACAAAGTTACTTCAGAGATTAGGTAAACACGTAATGCTTTGAATTATCATTTTGATTTTACTTTCAGCAGCTGGATTCACATCCATGATTACTGTCACTAACAATCAAGCACATTGAGGAAGACTTCTGAAGGAATTGTGGTTTGTTTAAATTATAAGTGAGACAGGAAGTGCTGTGCTCAGATCCAATGAACACCTGTGAACAAAGCAGAGTAGGCAATTAAGGCACTGAAACTCTCTTCTTCAGCCCCAGTAGCAGAAGCTGTAGGATAGCCACCTACACATGGTTTTCAGGGTTTTTTTTCACCCAGTTTCCTCAGTTTGAAGAGTCTTATTATTTCTTATTTATTTTTCTCCTTAATAAGTCTTTCCACTACAATGCTTTTATGATCTGACAGCAGAGCTTGCCCTGTCTCTGCTATTTTTGATTAACTCACTTCAGATGCACTCAAAGCCTTGAAACTCTGGAGCTGAGCACAAGGCAGGTGCTACAGAAATGTCACGTTAACTTTAGAAAAAACTTACTCATCCCTTCTTCCTAGAAGGGAAACAACGTATCACTTTCAGCCAAACAAACCTCCTGCGGTCAGAAGCTTTATTGTATTATTCCCCCCTCCCCTTTAGACAGGGAGAATAAAAAAGGTATAGTCTTTAATCAATATCACATTGGAGCTATGTCTACCAAGGTGTATTGAGGAGACCTGTAACATTATATAGCATTACACATGATAATGCACTACAATCCAAGATTGCAGCAGCAGTGTAGTGTAACAGTGTTACAGTGCAACAAAAGAAATCTGGATTCTAGGTCATCCTCCTATCAAGCAATTAATGGGCCAAACATAACCTCCCAACCTTCACTAGGTCATGCTAAACATGGAGAAACACATGTTTGGAGTATGATGCAGTTCAGTTCTCAAGGCAGCAGAAAGTTTTTATGACATGTAACAAAGATCTTGAGCTGTAAGGTTTTGCTTGACTACTTCATTGTAATGGGCTGGTTTTTTATAACTTATAGTAGGTTCACATACCAACTGGTCAAATTTATCTTCAGTGCAAAGCCAGTGGCTTGCATAGCTTTGCTCCAGGGATAAATTAGGAGCCCTCTGACATGTACTGTCAGCAATAGCACCACAAAATTGTTGATTAAAATGAGAAAGAAAGTGCATTCACTGTGAATAGAGCTGAAATGCAGCAAGTAAGCACAAATAATGCTTGGAAAATAAATCTTACCAGTACAATGGTCCACTGACTACATAAGTTATTCCTGAATAATTTCTTCTTCCTATCTAATAGAAAAAAAAAAGCTATCTAGCACTATATATAAATATGCTTTTTTTCCTTACTTCACAATAGCAGTCTCTGCAACTGAAAAGGAAAGCAATGTTTTTTCCTTTGGTGGATTACAGAGCAATATACTCTTTTATCCTTACTTGAATTTTGCTATTACTTGGATATTTAATCTGTTCATGCATATTTATCCATTTTTAAAAATCAGCTAATGAAAATTGCCTCTCACCTTGATTAAAAAGACCTTTCAGTATCTAAACTTATACTAATAAATATTAATCTGCATCCCAACAGGAAATCACACCTGCCTTCTAATATTTAATCTGGGTTCCCCCTTCTTTCTCTAATTGTTATTTTGCAGACATTTTATTCTAGGTTGTTGGTTTTTGTTTTTTTTTTTAGCAGAGATAGCATAGCCCTCAAGCAGACAGCTCAACTTCTCACTGGAAACTCACAGACACTCAGTTTTGTAAACAACTCAAGTCTCACTCATAGCTTCTTAATTGATTTCATTTGTAGACTGTAAATGTTGTTTGCACGTTACTTCAAAAGGACGAATTTAAATGAAGTGACAAAAATAGGCTCAGCACTCTGCAAATTGAGGTCCTTCTGCTTCCTAGCTAGCTTTTGTTTAAAATCCATTTCTATCCTCTGTTCTTTTTGTGAGGTGGGTATTGAGTTCAAAAGGAATTGAACACTTTTGTGTGGGCTTATAGGAAAGCTTCCGCATTATGAAAGGCTTCCCATGGAAATACTGCCAGAGGCTAAGTTTTGAAAGAGGAGCTGCCCACTTGGGTAGGAACTATTGCATTTGGTATAATCTATTCAAAACCAAAATTTGCTCTTTGCCTTTCTCATAGGATACTATTTAAAATACAATTTGAAATTTAGAATACAATTTGCAGTGTTTAAAAACATTTAATAAGCAAGTGAACATCTAGAGAAACAAAAATCCTATATTTCCATAAGTGCATAAAGACCAAAATAGAACAAGTATGAAGAGCAGGAAAGTTAGGCAAGATCAACTATCACCCAGAGGAAAAAAAACCTGGAGAATTAAAGAGGGCCAAGAAAGCATAAATCAGTTATTTTGAGCTTCTGTGGAACTTTTCTAGAGCAATATTTAATAAAAGTAACCTTTTGTGTATACTAAAATAAAATCTTCAAAAGCAATAGAGTATAATTCCAACACATGAACAAAAGTGAGACCATTCTTTGACATCATCTGATCTTTTTAGTCACCAGAAAGGAGATATATCTCATCTAACTTCTAGACACTGAGATCCATACTAGCTTGTTTTCCTCCATTTCTAGTCAATAGAGGGAAACAAGTACCTCTAAATAGCAAAATTCACCTAACCAGTTTTAGTTATCAACCTTAAAAGGCGATTAATTTCACCCTGAAAAAGTCTGGCTTTTGCCACAGTCTACAAAGAGAGCCTGGAAAACAAATGAGGTATTCAAATCTGTGTTGTTGCTGCCTGAAGTTCGAAGAAATGCATCTATCCCTACATGCAGCCAGCAAGAAACCTAAACACAACCTCCTGTTTTCATTTTTTTCCTGTCATTATCCCTATTTTATGCAGTGAAAAATACTGTTTTATTCTCATCACATCTGTACCAACAAAAAAATACAGCCTATTTGCTGACAAAAGTTATGTTACATGCATTTCTTTTCAGCAAATTTAAAGAGCTGTTCCAGGAAAGGAATGTAAATAGTCAATGATCTTGCCTTTCCCACTCCTCAGCAATGCAAACAACATCAAAAAGAGACAGCAGATTTCAAATTTCACTCAATGCATGCAGCCACTTTTTTAAGAGGCCAGGTGAAGAGGTAGAAAGAAATGAAACCTGAATCCCAGTAGTTCCAAAAAGAAAGGTCAAAATTTTTGAAAGGGGGTGAAGAATGAATGAAACAATTTCCTCTCATTTTATCTTACCAACCATATTTTTCCTTTATCAATGAGGGGGATTTTTTGAACTATATCTATATAAAACATTTTCAAAATGTTCAACATTTGAATACCTTAACAATATAAATTATAATAATCATTCCAAAATGATCAGTACGACAGATCTTTTATGTTTCCATTAATTTTTTACATTGCTGGTGGGATTTTTACCCCATTTATGGACGAGTTCCAGAGACTTTTACCTAGTGCTATGTATATCATTAGCATATTGTTACACTAACACAGTGATAGTTCAGACAAAAGGTGCCTGTTAGAGATGGCTCTGATACTGATCGGAATTTTTTGTACCTACACAGAGAACAACTCAATGTAGAGAAAGAAAATTAATGAAAAAACCTAACATTTTCTAAATTTCATTGATGTTTTGGAACATTAAATGCTTCCTAGTCATCTAAAACAACAAAGATATTTGTTCAGAAAAAAAAGAGACTAACCACAAAGCCAACAAAAACCTCCTTAGAATGGTTTAATGGTAATCACATAATTAACACAAAATAAATAGCATCTTTAAATTAAGTTTTCAATTAATAAAAGAGTAAGTAGGTCCATAGCTCATTCTAAATATGAACAACCAAAGTGCCCTTCTTACCCAATCAATTTTTACTTGTTTCCATCAGTATTCAACATATTTCTCTTGTTTAAAAGCTTTGGACTGACTTAAAGTACTTCAAAAGATAGATGAATGAATGAATGAATGAATGAATGAATGAATGAATGAATGAATGAATGAATGAATGAATGACAGATATCAAATTCACTCTAGGATGAAACTTCACTTTCATTCTGCTAGGTAAATTTATTTATTTATTTTCTTTTTCCTCAGCAAATGAGGGTAGGGAGAGTGACAAAAGAATACAGTAGTGTTGGAAATAAAAGAAGAAATCTTAAAGTTATCCCTAGTCCCTATTCTTTTTACAGATTTTTGGACAGTGGATGTAAAAAGCTACAGTGCTTAATATGGCATCATTTGTTAGGCTAGTCCTTTTTGTTGTTGAATCCCCAGCCAAAATGTTTTCATATTTGTTGAGTTCAGTGGTGTGGTTTCTTTGCCATATGGGTCTATGTTCTGACTGTACTGTGTGCAGACTACATATTCATGGTGACATTTCTCTCTCAAGCATTAAAACAAAGGTAATCTGTTACTAGCAGAACTTCCTAACAGTAACAGTAAAAGTTGGAATGTTTTAAGATAAATACTAAAGTGAAAAAAAAGAATTAGATACTTAATAATTTTAAATTATCTAATCTTGTAGTCTCACCTACTGAATTAGAATATTGTTCCTAATAATTAGAAGCAAATGGCTAAATTTTAGTATTCAGTAACCTAGAAAAAGAAGCCTACATCAAAAATATGGGGAATGAAAATCCTGTGTACTTCATCATTAATAGGGTCCAGATTGTTGCTCATGCTGGGAAATTTTATATCATCCTATATTAAGCATCTATACCTGGCTTGAAAAGGCTCCCACGTTATGTGGAATGAACAGCAACAGCAAAACCCTACAGGAAACATATACAGTGGAGTGAGGAAGCAGCCAACAAAATGAATTAGGAAAGCTGGTATCTGATAATGAAATCTTCCCTTGGTAAAAGTTTAGTAGTATTTGCTGCTGGAGCTATTTCCAGGCTTCACAGGGAGATATAAATAATAAGGCCCAGGATGATAGTAAAACAAGGGATTTCTTAGCTGCTGGTAACTTTAGGAAATGCTGCTGACAACATGCATACTGTTCTTACAGTGCTTTACAGCAATAGCTGGTAACAAAAGGGATCAGTTCATGATAAATTTAAAATTAATAAATCAGCTGTTAAAAAATGCTATTTTATACAAAATATACTAACAAGACAATAACTGTAAAGTACATGAACTATTATTGTACATGAACAATTACTACTGTATGCACATAAGCAATCATCTGTGCAAACAATAGAGTATCACATCTCAGTAACACCTTTATTGATAAAAAATATTTTAAAGAAACTCCTGACAGAGAAAAATGTGTGGCAGTCTTAATCTATTTATAAGGGTAGAACTTGCAATTACAGGGGAGGATGGTGATATGGCCTTTCATTATCAGTTCCAAGTACTTCTCACAAACAAAACTTTCCAATAACTAAAAACTATTTTCAATAGTTATTGAACTTATTGAAATAGTTATTGAATAAGTTATTCAAATTATTCACAATATCTTTTATATCACATTGCTATTGGTGGTTGGTTTATGAAAAATACTTGCCAAAATACAACTACCATTTTTTAGAAAAAAGTTAAAGCTTTCTTTGAAAACTCAACGGGCTTCTTATGTTAGAATGTCTTTCAGACAGCCTTTGTGCTAGACAGGTCTATATCCCTTTTTCCCTTGAAAATTTATTAGCAGAATTTATTCCCATCGATTTAGAAGTGAATTTCCCAGAAGCTTAACAGAGATCCAGCAAATAAGATTCCATCTGCAACAAGCATGATCCAAACTGTGCGAATTCATGACTTGTTGTCCAGCCTCATGAGCTAAGAAAAAATGGGCTGGTCAGTTGTCTCACCAGAAGTTCAAACCCTACAGAAATATTTGATTAATTGACTGGGAAGAGTAGGTAGAGAGGCCTACAATTGTAACAGGCTAAAGCAATTAGTCTGTCTAGTAACAGAAGAGAGAAGAAACTTAAGTCTGGCATGCATATGCCAGTTCTAGACTGGGAAAGGAAATCTGATCTGAGATACCAGGAAAGACACAAGGGAGAAAGCTACAATCATTCCAGCTGTTGGCTAAGTGCTGGTTAATGGCCCTGGTCATCCAAACTGACTAAAATGTATAAAATTATAATCTTAGGGATAAATATGTTTGAAGTAATAGACTCTGAAAATTGATTCAAGAAATGTTTGGGACAATACAAGGAGCTTAATGTCTAATGCATTACCTTCTAAAAGCCTTGTAAAAAGTCAACTTAGGTAAAAATGGTACCTAGGTTATACAAGATGCACAGCCTATACCAGGCTCTACTGAAAAGAATGTTTTAAAAATGTGTTGGTTTTTATTTTCTCTCAGGCTGTGCTTTTCTGGTCACATTAACACATAATTAAAGGGTCACAGCTAAAGAGGTCTTGCACTAAAGGGGAAGTCAACATGTGCCTCGAATATCCAAGACAGCCAGGTGCTGACAGATTCGTTAGAATATCTTCCCTTAGAATCCCTCAGAATCAGAATTCTCTCTCTTAAAGATCAAGAGAACATTGTGGGGGTTTTTTAAGGCAGAGGCACCTCTAGACATCCACTGAAGAAGAGAGCAGATGATAATTGATGTGTACTGGAGAGCATAATGTGCAAGCAGAGTGATTTATTAGCAATTAAAACTAAAGCAGAAAAGCATCAACTCGATTGTTTTCCTACAGACGTAGAAAGAAAACCCCATAAAACATTAGAAATTGTTACTGCTGATCCCTAGTGGCCTGCAAGAACAAATGGTCATTTTTGTAAGCTACATTTCAATTTAAATTGAAGGAATACGGGAAAACATTCAGTGGTTATATAACTGAGCAAATGCTGATCATTTAAAGACTTTGTTTAATTGCTGAAGAGCCCAGCTTGTGATGGGACTTAGAATAACCTTTTCTTTGTTCCTTTAAAAAAGGCTGAAAAAGTAATAGCAGGCTTATAATGAAAACAACTCCAACCCAAACTACAAGGGGATGCTGCAAAAACTCACTAGTCTTTACAACAACAACAAAGAAATTAATTTTTTTTCCAAAGGAAAAAAACCTTACATTTTTTTAGGAATGACAGCTTTCAGGTGCAGAATGCGAATGTCTAAATAGTGACACATAAAGCTCCCAGCTTCCTTAAACCATGAAACTGATCTTAATTACACAGATGTTTTAACTAGAAAGTAACAATGAAATTATTTATATCAGTACTAGCCACTTTCTCCCACTTCACCTCAATAAGGCCCCAGACAATTCGCTGAAAGGGATTTACAGTGGTCCATGTAGTCTGGGTTAGATACACAGGGACAATACAATATTCTCAAGAGGTCTAAGCAAGCCAAAAGTATACTGGCAAGCTATAGAAAATCAGGGAACTTTGGTAAAAGGTTTAGTACAACATTCAAGCAACATAAGCACTTCTCACAGTATTAATCTGGACAATTCAACTCAGAAAACTTCAAACCTACATGATCTTACTCAAAGTGTTCCAAGAAGAGGGAATTAGAAGAAGAAAGAAAAACAGAAAACACAAAGAAAAACACATATATCGCTACCAACTCCTGGGTTCCAGAAGGCCTGAGACCAAGGTAGGATCAAGACATATGGGACTCATGTTCAGCCTTTAAAATCCCTGGGCCTTTGCAGGCCCTCCCCCCAGGTGACACTTTTGGTCATTTGGCCACTGAGGAGCTGGGTTAGGAGGGAGTGGAGCCCTGCCTCTGGAGTGCCATGGCTGGTGGCTCTGCTAAGCTGGGATACAGGCTGGGATACAGGCCTGGACACAGGCTCTTGGGGGCTGCTGGGGCAAGGACTGGGCCTGACCCACCCCTGCCTGCCCACACGCGCACACTCATCCCAAAAGTCTGGAGACATCAATCCCTGCAGGCTCTGGCAACCTCCTCCTTCTACCTTCCTATTTAGTACAGCACCCTTCAGTGGCATGTATTTAGAAGTCATAGGTGCCTTCCAGTAGGACACAGGTGAACAGAATTACATTGTCAAAGAAACTCTGAAGAGACAGGTAGATATTTTGGTGTTCTCCAAACCAAAGAAAAAATTCCATATGAACTTCATATTGTGGAGGCTGAGGAGCTGTGGTAAGAGTCAACAATGACCTCATATATTCCACTAAACATGACACAATATTATATGCTTTTCTAGACTTCACCAACACGATTGCACTAAATTTCTGAGCTAAGGTTCACAGCCCTTGGAGGATGCATGAGATCCTTCTACTGGATCTGCTAGAGTGTTCAGGAAAACAGGGCAACATATAAGTCTCTCAAGGTCCAGCATATCTGTAGAAATAGTTACAATAAACACACGATAAACAAAAAAAAAAAAAAAAAAAAAAGGAAAGGAAAAAAAGAAAAATATAGCAACATACCTTGTTAACTTAAAGCTCCCTTCAGGTATGACTGTCTATGAACAAACTGATATAGGTTAAAATAGATGGCAAGAAATGCAGTGCTCACTGTAAAACAGGGACAATGAACAACAGCTAAATTGCTGCCCAAAAGGACAATTCTATTCCCATTTCCTCATCAGGTGCTCCAGGACAGTCCCACTCTGTGGCTGTCAGCTGTTTGATTAGCTCATCTATCTCTAGTCCAGATTTGATGAGCTCATCTATCAGTACACTGCTGCTGGGAAACGGCTGCTCTTACCTCTTTGTGTCCTTCCTCCTTTTTTCCTTCAGTAACCTTTTGAACCGTCCTTCACATCTTGTAGCAGCCGTAGTGTGTGCTGGATCCTTCACTGGAATCACTGCATCTACCAACCCAACAGTAAAAGTACTGCATGATTGCAGTTGATCTTGGATCCCCAGATCATTTATCACTGGAGTTTAATGGAAATGCATGGTGAGGAATAGGGAAAATGGATATTGCATTTTTAGTAACAATGGTCTGTTTAACTTACTTTGGATTTACGTAATGATGATTTTAACTGTACATTCCTTATTAGTGGAGGTGTTTTCTGAAAGTCTGTTTGAGTTGTTGACCTTTGGGATTTTTCTTTCTACTTTATTGTTTAAATATTTTAGTTGAGTGTTTGAGTCTGAAGTTTGATGCATGAATGATAACTTTGCCTCTTCTTCCTTGTTTTGTTATGTTGATATTTGTTTAATTTATGACTAATTAAATTATAGAAGCACATGTAGCTTGATGTTTCCGGCATGGTTTTTACACAGTCATCTATTGGCCGATCTTTTACCACCAATGACAAGTCATGTTCTGCTGTGAATGTTCATTTGCATTGTAGATTAACTCAGCCTTCATTTTCATTAAACACAAACAACATCCAAATTTTTTAATGTATTTTAGAGATAAAACTTCATGGTTTTGTCAGTTCACAAAGCTTGTTTTCCACTGTTGTCCTAGAACTACATCTTACTTTCATCAGCTTTCTCATTGTGTTGCACCACATACTCAAGTAAATGCAACCATGTCACGTTATCTTGAAGTCCTTGATATTTTTGATAACATACAGCAGAAATCTCTCCAAATTGAAAATCTTACATTATTCCACACTGCTGAATTTATCTCCTTATAGAGCTCCTCTACTCACTCTGTCCTGTTAATTATTGGTAGTTATTCCTCTGCTTGCTGCTGCACTAGTGATTCTTCAATAGTGTGTTGAAAGAAACATTCAGAAGCCTCATCCTCCCAGGCAGCCAGTAGCAGACTGCCAGCCTGTTATATATTTGTATTCACGTTACCACCTGTTCATAGAACTTTCATATTCATTTACTTTCTTGGACATTATCACTTCACCCATTCCTGTACCTTCTGTTCTTTCTGTAGTCTGGATATGAACTATGCATTTCATGTAATTACATTTTGCTCTATTGAACACTCCTTGAAAGGCAGAACAAGAGGTCACAGAAGAAAGAATTGCTCAGTCCTGTCTCCCTTACAGTCATTTTCAGTTTGAGATGTTTCTTCCTTAATGTTTTGGCGCTAGAAAAGGCCAAATACACATAGTTTCTGGAGATTATTTGGATTCAGAATATGAGAGTAAAGACACCTTTAGCGTATACTATTGCTTCTAGGCAGCTAAATGAAAATATTTTAGATCTATGGAATTTGTATAAACTGAAATTCAGAAGCCCCAGAAATCAGTTCTCATGTGAAACAATACAACCAGTGCACATTTTATTTCCTTGTCATTTTTACGTCTTTCCCATATTTTAATGATTTATACACTTGATTCAGCATAATCAATAAAAAAAAAAATCTCGTCTTAAATCTGTACAAAATTTTGCTGCTATAGCAGTTACTGAACTATGTAGACAGTCAGTGGAAGAGCTCACCAGAAGACTGGAGGGAAAATAGTCTGTTTTCTCTTGATATCAGTTAAATATAATGATTAGTGTTAGCAGCTCTTATATGAGGCACATAGTTCAGATAAGCATAATCAATGCCTTCATAAAGAAAAGTATTTTAACCAGTGGTAGCAATGCACCTTCAGCAGGTTTTGGGTGAAATAATATTTAAAGTTTTGTATCAGCCTCGCTTTATCTTCATTTTAATTTGTCCCACATATCCACTCTAAAAGTTTAATGACTTTAAAATACTTATCTGAGAACTAAAGAAAAACAAAGAATTATGTGGGGTTTATTCTCAGATCTAGAACTGAAGAGCTCAGATTCACTTATGAGGTATCCCAAATCTTGTGTGCTTTAAAGAAATCACTTGGTCTGTGTATGCAATGTTCCACTTTAGATTAGGCAGCTTTCAATCCACTAATATTGTGGGATGGTGTGTTGCAGACATCTTTTGTGAAAAATCCTTTCTTAGGATTTTTCCTTCTGGGAAGCTGCAGTTTCAGCAACAAATGTAAACAATGGTTATCTGCTGCTGTGGAATGCAACAGGTCCGTCTGTGATTGGGCCATCTTGAATGTTTACAATTAATGGCCAACCACAGACCAGATAGCTTGGACTCTCTGTCCAAGACAGATCTTTGTTATTCATTCTTTTCTATTCTTAGCTTAGCTTAGTTAGCTTCTGAGAAAACCTGTCCTTCTTTTTCTTTTTAGTATATTGATAATGTAATACATATGTATATCATAAAATAATAAATCAAGACTTCTGATCATGGAGTCAACATTCTTGTCTCTTCCCTCATCCAAGAACCCCTGTGAACACATTGTCTCATCTAAATACAAACAATAATAAGCAAATACACATAATGAACAAAAATATTTTTGGTGTAAGAACTTCTACTGATCTGTAAGGAATGGACAGCAAAAATTAGCCAGCATAAATCCACAACACTGGTGAATTTAGAAGAATTTGTAATGTCTAATATGCAGGTTATAAGACACTTTGGAGATTTTATGTAAACCTAATTCCCTTTTAATAATGAATACAAGATTCACTGCCTCAGAAGGGTGACAAGAAATTATGTCCCACATGCAGAACAATTTTATCTCAAACAAGAAAGCATCACATTATATATAGGGCTGTATCTCCAATTTATTTTAAATTCTTTCCTCTTGCTCAAGTAACAGGATTCCTCTGACCTGTACATAACAGACAGAGATAATTTTACACAATAGTTTTTGGTAGTGCCACAGAGAGAAGCAAAGAAAATAACACAAAAATGAATAGTAACCTTTTCTCCAAGACTGAAACTGGGAAGAAAAAAAAAGAGGATTATTTTCCTCACTTCGGAGGGGAAAGAAGGATAGGAAAGCTCAGTTAGCAAGTATACAGTAGACTTAATTTGCTAATAAATTTTCTCTTGGGAAAGGGGGTTTCACCTAACTATTGTGTTAATGGAGGTGGGGTATGAATTTCTGTGAAATGTTCTTGAACAGTTACAGTTTTATCTACTATCACAGAGAGTTCTATTTACCAGCTTCATTTTTCCCATTTAATTTCTGACACAAAAGAATGTTTTAAAAAGTACTTACCCATTTAACTTTAACTACAAACTCTTTGATTTAAATATTTAATTGTGTGGTATGGAACCCCAGAAGACTGGGATAAAAAAGCAGCATCAGCCTTCAGGGTAAGATCCTGTATATTTATATACAATATGTGTTTTGGCTTATGACTGGAGATGACAGCAAACATCAGCTCAGAAAAATCTATGGAATGACCCACAAGGAGATTTAATCTCCAGTTTTTGGAAGAATAAGCCCCTAGTTTATCCACAAATAATTTGTATCCATTCATTTGGTAATTCACAAGTAGTTCAAAAGTGTTTTGTTTACTGCTAGCTTATTTTATCCCTTATTTTTATCCACCTTGTGTTTTCTTTCAATGAAAACCTGCAGGAAGGCTCTGCAGAGGCATCTGGACAGGCTGGATCAATAGGATGAGAACAGCTGCATGAAGTTCAAACAAGGAGGAGCGTTGGGTCCTACACTTGGAATACCACAACCCCAGGCATCGCTGCAGGCTTGGGAAAGAGTGTCTGTTTCTGCTCAGCAGAAAGGGATTTGGAGTGCTAGCTCACAGATGGCTGGATATGAGCCAGCAATGTGTCCGGGTGGCCAAGAAGGCCCAAGAAGGCATCGTGGCCTGTATCAGCAATAGTGTGTCCATCAGGGCAGTGATTGGTGCAGGTTAGGCTGCACCTCAAATCCTGTTTGTAAACCCTCATGGCAAATCAGTTTTGGGCTCCTCATTGCTCTCTGCAGCTACCTGAAAGGAGGTTGTAGGAAGGTGGGGGTCAGTCTCTTCTGCCATGTCTCAAGTGAAAGGGCAAAAAGAAATGGCCTTAAGATGTGCAATGAGAGGTTTAGATTAGTTATTAGGAAAAAAAAAATATTCACAAAAAGACATTGGGCACTGGAATAGGTTGCCCAGGGCAGAGGTGTAGGGTCTCTGGAATTGCTCTAGAGGCAATTGAGGAATTGCTCTAGAGGCAATTGAGGAATTGTTGAGGAATTCATCCAGCGCAGGTGGCTGGGTGAGCAGCTGCAGTGCCAGCTGCAGGTTGAGCCCTGGGTGGCAGGGCCCCCAGGCAGGAGGCCATGAACTGGCACCAGCCCTTTGCATAACAAAGGACACGGGGACCTGTGCTGCTGTCTAGGTGACAGAACACTCAGACACACAGCAAGAGCCAAGGACTACAGACTTTCATATGCTTAGACTGTGAGGGTATAAAGGAACAGGATTTCCTTTGTTCCTTTTTTGTATTAATGATTTCACAAAGCATGAAGAAGAATTCTAAAATTTTGTTGAGCAACATGAGCAACTGAAATTCTCTGTCAATTACTCTCCTTTTCTGCATCTAAGAAGGTTCTTTAACATTAAAGTGATATCTTTAAGTTAGTTTCCTAGCTTATGCTTTAGGATTTCTGAGTTTTAAAAGTTATGTATTGTTAAAATTAAAAAAAAAATTATGAGTGAGTAGGAAAAAAGATATTAATTACAGGTTGAACATTCATACAACCAGATAAAGATAATATTTAGCATTATTAGTTCAGAGTAAACCTAAGAAGAAAAAAATAAGTTTCTGTAAAGTTAAGTAAGCTTTAAGCATAACAATAAATAAATAAATAAATAAATAAAGTAAAATCTTTACTGTCAAATTTGAAAGCATGAATTTCATATGAACAATTTACAGAGCATCTTGAGATAAAGTGACAAGACAAGTAACCAGTATGATTCTTGGGGCTGTCCTGTGACTGACCAAGAGCTGTACTTTGATAGTCCCTGATGGCCCCTTCCAGCTTGGGCTAGTCAATGGTCTATGATCTGATCTTTGCCAGTTACTAAATCTCTGCCTATGTAGTCAATTGCCTTATGTGCACATCAACATAATTTTGTGGACAAAAAACAATGATTTTTCTTCTTCCTTGCAGCAATTTGCACTTTATAAAAATGAAGCCTAAGGAAAGCATTCTTATAGATTGTAAAGAAGAAAAGAAATTACTAATATTACTCATTGAAAAAATTAAATGTCTGAAAATTGAGGAAAATATATCCAGTCTCCTAATATTTTCTATTTCATTTTTGAAGTGGAGGATATTTTCTTGCAGTAAATGTCAGTGCAAGTTTTGAGAAAATATTTCATGTAATTATTTGGACTTTTTAATTTAGTCTGATTTACTTACAGACATTTTTCCACTCAAATGGACAAGCAAGATGTTGCTAGCTAAAATATATTTCAAACCAATGGATTTAAAGCAAATGCTGTAGATGATTGATTTAGAACAATCCCAATCTGAAAGCAAAAATATGTGTGATCTTTCAAATCAAATAGGCTTAAGTTTCATATATCTAAAAAGGTCCAAAGGAATTGTTTACAAGAGTTTTTGCAGAAATTACATTGGAGAAGAAAGCAGAATAATATCATTAGAACAATATTTTTGGAAACAAAACTTGCAAAGAAAATAAGGCAAGACATTCAGTATGAATATTTCATTACATTCAACAGAAAATTCAGTTTTAAAATAAACTGAAACATCAAGATTTTCAGTATTTTCGGGAGGCTAAGTGGAACATATCCTTTTTGTTTGTGAAAGTTTACAATCAAACAAAGAATATCCATGTACACACAAAGATCCTACCAAAGCCCCAGCCTGGAAAGCTTAACATCAGCTTCAGCTACACTCTGTAAGAATTCACATTTCACAGACATTTTCTTGCCTAAATGTCAGCGGTATGCACACTTATTAAACAAACTGTCAACAACTGAAAAGGGTTTGCTCTCACTGAATGTCATCTGCAAGTTGTTAGGAGTCTAATCTCACCATCTGACAAATGCTAATGGTTTAGCAAGGCAGCAGATTCGTTCAAAAAAGAAATGTTGCTCATGAACAGAGAAAGCACAAATGGCACCTTACAGTAATAACTGTTAATATGACTTGCTTATGCAACAGCAATTTCAATCAGTCTTTATAAATCTGCGTCTGATGCAGACATTTACATTTCCGTTATTTTGCACATCCACCTGTATGAAGATTCCTCAATCATTCATATTCATGTGCACTGAAGAAATAAAGCTTAAAAAAAAACAACAAAAAAATTATAGTTCCTGAGCTGGAGAAATTAAATCAGTGGGTTTGCTTTTCAACTTTATTTCACATCTTCAGGCAAACAGAAATAAATGACGATTGCTGTCCACTGAAGGGTGAAGAAGGCAAAAGCACAGCTTTTCACAGCTCCTATTAAATTCAATGTAAATCCCTTGTTATTTTTCTGAGGAAGTCTTGGTAGTTCTCTAACACCCTGGTTCTTTACTTTCCTTCTTCACAGAAGTTTTTTTAAATGAAGGGCTATTTCTTACAAATCTTATGGATAAAACAAACTTGAATGGATTATTATTATTGGAAGAGAGACCCATTACCTGGGGAAGGGATGAAATGGAAGAAAAGGTTATTAGAATCATAAAATAATAAAATGGTTTTTGTTGGAAGGAGCCTTCAAAGATAATCTAGTTCCAAGTCACCTGTCATGGGCAGGGATCTCTTTCACTAGATCAGGTTGCTCAAAGCCCCATCAAACCTCACCTAGAACATTTCCAGGAACTGGACATCCACAGCTATATTGGACAACTTGTTCTCTTTCACTAGATCAGGTTGCTCAAAGCCCCATCAAACCTCACCTGGAACATTTCCAGGAACTGGACATCCACAGCTATATTGGACAACTTGTTCCAGTATCTTACAACCTTACCAGTAGAGAATTTCTTCCTTCAAGTTAAAAATTGTTAGCCCCTTTTCCTATCACTAGTGTTCCTGATAAAAATTCTTCCCCATCTTTCCAGTATGTCCCTTTTGAGTTTGATGTGTAAGGAGTGAAAGTTGAGTCATCTCTGTAGAGCAGTTACAGAAAACTCTAGTTAATTGGTATACATTCTTAATAATACAGCTGTGATGGTCAAAAAACACTAAGATCATAAAACTATCTTTAATATGGCAAAAAATGTATTTTCATGAGGAAGAGGAAGTCAGGATAAACTTAGTCACACACAGTTTTACCCTTGAACTCTTTATCATTATTCTATGGGGACATAGGTCACATTCTAGGTTAGTTTAATTAGGAGAGGGGTAAAAAATGCTTTTCATTTTCTATGGATTGCCAAGTACAGAAATAATTATTTTAAACAGGACTTTGTTATAAATGGAATTCAGTTTTTAACAGATCTTATCCAGGTGGAAGTTAAGGTTCTTAGTTAAGCTTTAGAGAGACATTTATATGCTTAAATATCATAAGCTTTGCTAATTAAATTTCTTTCTGTAACTTATCTTTTCCCATTTTCCTTCATCTACAAATGATCCTACTTTTTTCTTTGATTTATTGAAATTTTATAGCTTAATTCCACCTGTTTAGGTTGTTTTGCTATTAGCCATCTACCTCCTATATTTTCTATTTTCACTTCTTTGGTTGGTGGATGGTTTTTTCCTTTTTTAAAATAACACTGGAGAGACAGAGAAGAGTGTTTTATTTACTCTCTATGGAGTTAAGAAGACACTTCACTTGAACAACCAGTAGCCTTTGACCTAGAATCCCTTCTGGCAATTTTCATTTTTTCTTTCTATAGTATTAGTCATTTGATAGGCTCAGACTAATCCAAATCAAAACTAAACTGTTTATATTAGCTGAGCAGAGATCACTATAAACTTCCCATCAGAATTTTTCAGTGTGTGCTGTCATTACTGTACCTGTGGACAAGCTTACTAAAGTGTTGCAGAGATGTTCTCTCAGACACAGGGGATTTTTTTCCTATGTGAAAATTTAGTAGCTCCTTGCACTATTTTAGTAAATGGTCAAAGTTGGAAGATGAAGAATAGATTTATTTAACCAAGCAAATGCTATTATTATCTTAGAAAGAGAATTGTTGCAATAAATGAAAGTCTAAGAATAAAATAAAAAAATGTTTTCATAATTAAATTAAAAGGATTTATTCATTAAAAAATTAGTGTCTCTAGAATGAGAGAGAATACTAAAATGCAAGTTTCATTTCATGCAAGTAACCACAGGCTGCGATCAGGATTACTTTCAGACATTTTAAGTATTTCAAGGTAGTTGTCAGTTTAACAAAATGTATTGAATTTGACAAAAATAACTTCCCAAATTTTATTATTGGTCACAGGATCTTGCTTATTTGTTCCTACAGTTTTTCTGTGAATTTGTTGTCTTTATCGTAAAATAGGTTAGGATCTGTTTTATTTTATTTTAAAAGCTATTTTAGAATTTCACTTCTCTGACAGTCAGAAAATTTCTGATCAATATAACCATGCCACAGATCTTCAATGCATTCATAAAAGTAGTCCTATCCTTCATGACATTCAGGTTAGGAGAGGGATTCAGAATTCTCTTAACTGAAGATAGAAAATTGTAATGGTGTAACTGATAATGTAATGCAAACACTTTCCACTGCAGAAGTCTCTCAGGAATGACAGCTGATAGATTTCTCCACCAAATACTCACTTAGATGATATTTTGGATACATTACAGGAACTAGCAAAAAACCTCACAAAAGTTCAGCTTGAGAAAGCCTCTCACATCAGGATACTTTGAACTAATTGAACTAATTTTACGTAACAAGATAGACAAAATTGGAGTTAAACATATGGTTTCATTATTCTTATTCCCATAAAAATATGTAAAAGCATGTATTTTATTAAAATAAGTAAATAATCTTTTCAGAATTACTACACTGAAAAGTTTAATCTTGAACTGGAGAGTTCTAGAGATTTAAAGGTAAAGAAGAATGAAATTATAAACAGTATAGAAGCTTCTGTCCTAAGGAAGGAAGGGGAACATTAAGCAAGGAGGGGGTACCTAGATGAATCATCCCTTTGTAAACACTAGAAAGAAGAGGTGGATGCTTTAGGAAACAATATCTGACAGCAACGAAACTATAAAAAAGGCCTTTCCAACTATATCTGTCCAATAACATTTTTTTAATGTAAGAAATGGTAAAAAAAATAAACCAAAGGGAAAAACTGAAACTGGTCCATACCGACATATAGACTAAAAACAAGATTAAAAAATAATGCACGTTTTCATTAAGTAGGTAAGATATGACAATAATTATTGCCCTAGTAGGAACTATGAAAAAAAAAATATGTCCACAGCTGAGTTGGAAGTAATTTATACTTTGCTCCTGAGGGAATGAGGTAGGGGAGAGGGAAAGAGGATCACATTACCACTATTGCAAAATAGTGGTGGCTAAAAAATCCCAGCTTATGTTATGAAATCTTAAAAAGCTATGGAACAGTCTCTTCTGGAGCATCCAAGAACTGTGAAACAGCAAACATGTTATCTATTCACACAACCAGAAAAAGCAGTAGGCAACTATAGATCTCTGATTGAATGCAAATCTGTGCAGTTTTGCAAGAGTTTGTGAAGCCAGTAATCAAGGGCATGGAGAAAGAAAATGTTATAAAATAAAACACTATTTTTATCAGAGGTTAGAGTTTATGATATCAGACTAACCTAACATCTCTTTTTCATAAGATAATTCACCTGTTAATCAATAAGAATGCAATAAACATCTAGCTAGATACAAGTAAGTCTTTTCATTCAGCAGGAGAATTTATCCTGTAAAGTGATGAAATGCAGTTATTAATTCAGAACCAGTAAGATGGTGCATTGTGTGTCCTTGGACATGTGCTGGAAGCTGGGGGCTGCAGGGCCAGCCTCAGTGAGGCAAGGCTGGAGCCACAACCTGCCAGCCAGTGCAGACAGTTCTGTCAGACCCACTGCAGCACACAGCTGAGCCCTCAGACAAGCTGATGGCACCTGTGGGAAAGCATATTTAAGAAGGGATAAAAACACTTCACAGCAGCTGTGAGAGAGGGGGAGAGGAGTGAGGGAAAAAAAAAAAGAAAAAAAAAAAGGTGAGAGACTACCCTGCAGGCACCAAGGGCACTGAAGGAAGGAGAGGAGATGCTTCAGACACATGTGGACACGTCAGAAGAGCCCTGGTGAAGACCATGTGAGGCAGACCAGGGAGTTCTGTGAGGTGGGAGGTATCCATCTGCAGCCTGTGGAGAACCCTCTGCCAAAGCTGGTGGGCAGGTAGGTACCTGAGGAAGGTACCTGTGGAAAACCCTCACCAGCACAGGTTTTCTGATAGAAACTGTGGCCCTTGGAAGACCCATGCTGGAGCAGGATGAAACGGAAGAAAATGCAGCAGCGGGGAGCTGTTAAGATTCCATTCCTGTTTCCCTGAGCCAGGGAAATAGAGGACAAGAGAGTATAGAAATGAAACAGAGTCTGAGGAGAATGGGATGTGGCAAGGGCATTTTAGTTTTTGTTCTTTTTTGCTCAGCATTCCTCTCAGTTTTTCATTGGTGATATATGAAATTAATTGCTCCAAATTGAGATTATTTTGCCTGTGATGGTAATTGATGAATGAACTCTGCTTATATCTCAACAATCTTCTCCATCTAAACTGACAAAGCATAATGGGTAATATCAAAAGGCTGGTTATTACAGTAATGGAGTTGGGAGGCCCAACTTGACACATACACCCCTCACCCACCACACCCATTTTCACTAGCTACTTCCTCGTGGTATGCACCTATGACATTGTAGATGAAAAGATCAGAATATGCAGCCTCTGTTGAAGAGATGACTCAAGTGATATTGTCCTGCACCATAGTATAACAGAGTGGGAGTAAGAAGTAGACATACAGTTTTACAATTGGGTTATTGGGGACCAGTGAAAAGACAGACTTTTGGTCCTGTTACTTTATTTCCTGCTTTTACTTTCTCCTCTCTCAATGAGGCTTGTTCCTTCTCTGTGATTAATTTCCATCCTCTTTATCCTATTGAGCAGAAAGATTCATGCTAGGGGACAGCACCTTGTCGGAAGACCAAGTTTTCATTATTGAACAGAAAATCTGGGCTTCTATCCGAGCTGTTGTAGTAGCAGTTGCTATGGTGACACACAGGTTGCAAGAGTGGCTCTGATTCTCCCTCACAATTTTTGGCTCTATGATAAAGCAGTTGTTGCATCTGTGAATGTTTTTTGATTAGTTTTCTTTAGTGAATCTCTGTGAGGCCTTAAGCTCTTCATTTTCCCTTACCCATTTGTGTGAATAGATTATGTCAGTCCCGACTGAAGCTAAAAATCAAGGCGTGAAGCAGAGGGACTTACTAATTCCTCTCAGATGATTGCTATTGGTAGATTTGGCTGCCAGATAATCAAGGAAAATGGGAAGTTCAAGAGTAGGTGTGAACAGTCTCCAAACTAAGCTTCATTTTAATTCCCAGCTAATCTTGTTTTATTTGCTTTACACTGAGGGCAGGCAATGGTGACTTCTAAACTTGCCACTTTGGCACTGCATATATGAAAAGGAATCTCAAACTGCTAGTATTTAGAATAACATAAGAAAAGACCAGATAATTATGAAAGCATAATTATCGCACCCACTTTTAGGTTAAGCCGCAGACAAGGGATTTGATCTCCTGTTTGCAACAACTTCGTTGGTCAGACATGACAGCCTCACATACTAGAGTGCAGAGAAGAAGTTAATTCCTGTACAAACCAGGTACATGCTCATGGGTGCAGTCCTGAGTAATTATCAAACTAAAAAGAGAAGATAACAGACTTGGTTTTTTAATCCCTGTTTATCCTGCTTAGGAATCACAAAAGTAAAAGCAAGTTGTTACATTGCTGCAATGTTTCCAGCCTCATCTAGAACATTTTAAATGCCAGTTTATTACTTCTGTCAACCCTTTTTTCCCTGTAACAGCCAATAAATAGAGCAACGTATTTCCTCAAGTATCTTGTCTAAATAACCTTTACTTAAATACATAAGGAGACACTTTCTCTCTCATTCTCCCATCTCTCTGATTTCTGGCACAATCAGACAACTTGATTTACCCTTTATGTGCTCCTTTTTGCCAGCTTTCAAGCTGTCCTCAACAGGTTATGCAGCCAGTGTCCAAAAGAACTTCTATTTTATGATGCACCAGCTACTCTAAGATCTACTGTACAGTTATAGAGGTCCACTCTTCTTCCCAAGCCATGTGGTTTTTTTCCAGGGTGAATCAGCCAATGCCTCAATCTTGACCATGAACCAGAAAAACTGGTGAGCGCTTTATTCAAATTCCTGATGATTTCTCTGAATAGTTAATTTATTTTTATGCATGTCTCAGCATGATCCAGATTGTTCTTTACTTACCTACTTCTTCCTACAGCTCTCCCAGCTGCTTACTGAGCAGTTTTACTGATAAGACTTACAAAATCCAATGTAATTTTTATAAGAATTAAACAATTCACAGTGAAAGAAGAAGGGGAAGTCAGATTTTTGTTAAAGCATTTTTTGTCCCAGTTTGTGGGACAAAAAATCTGCTCTTACCCTTTATTTTTGTTCTGGTTAAATTACAAAAATACAAAAGATCAAGTTAGAAATTCCATATTTGTATTTGAAAATTAATTTTTCAAATATTGTTAGCTTTTGTTTTCTCTTTTCCTCTGTACATAGGTATGGCTCCTGCAAAGTGCTATGATTTCAGTAGCAGAGTTTTGCAGTGGCTAACTTTCTAACAAAGTTTTTCTGACTACATCATTATATTACACATATTCTTCCTACACCTGTGACTGAAACAAAATAGCAGCTCTAGGTAGAACTGCTTAATTAAATTGCCATTATTTTCTTGTTCTTACTTCCTTTTATAATTCCAAATCATAGTCTTGTGTTAATCTGAATGCTCTTGAAAGTGAAAAATACATAATTGTTTTATAAACCTATTTTCTTTTCTCCACTTAGGTAGTTGTATAGCCTCTAGATTGATGATATGACAGCATCTTTCTAGCTCTACACAGTTATTAGAAAGGAAATTTAACTATAATCTCAGTCAACTTCAGGCTACCACTGAATAGAAATGTGGTCTTGTGTAAAACATGCCTTGCAACAAATTGGATGTGACAAGCAGGGAAGATCAGTAGATTACAGTTCTGAAATTGTAAGAAGAATGGTTATACTCTAACCTATGTTTATTATAGACTCTGCCAGGACAATAGAAAAGTCAAGTGTAATTTTCTATTCTCTTCACTGGCTTTGTCCAGTAGAGGCATTGTTAAAAATATAATTTCTAACAGCATCATGTCAAGTAAATCAGAATATTGTAATAGAAAAGTACCTTGGCCTTTTCACTTCTTTGCAATTTGATTGGCTTGTCATTATTCTCCTGCCTAATATTTGAGTGAAGCTGTAAACAGGTAAAGAGCTGCAGTGCCAGCTAACCATGAAATTGAACAGGTCAATGCATCCTGACACTTAACATCCTATTCATTTGTTTTTCTCTTGCAGTACAAGTGCTGAAACAGAAACTGAGAGAGACAGATATTTTTCCCTTTTGTCATTAATTGGAAATAGATAAAATTGTGATTTAGCTTTGCTTCAGATTCAGAACAGTTGATCCCTGATTTCTTTTCACCAAGGAAACTAAATGAATGCAGCAAAACTAAGTATTACTTTTGTTGACCTCTGTGATTAAAAAGTGGACATGCTAAGTTTAGTCAATATTTCTGTCTTCATATAGCACACACAAATTTTATTTATAAACAAAATAGCATTCTATATAGCCCAGTCTTCTCTGTGCTCTTCAAAACCAGAGGATTCTTCTTTAATCCATGCTACAGAGTGATTTAAGGTACTTTTACTACCTAACCTAATTTTTCATTATCACTTCCAAAGGTGTGATAGGGGTGCTCTGAAAGATGGAGAGAGCTAATAGACTCTTGATCTCTGAATTTTCACTGATTTAAACATTTAAGCACTGATTTAAGCATGCAGCTTCAATCACAAAGGTGATTACTATTGTTGCCAAAGAATATTAAAAGCTTAATCATGATATATATTTCATATGTAACAGAAAGCAAGGAATAATGAAAGCTACAAAATGCCTTAGCTAGCTATGACTGTGATTGTCTATTGATAAATGTAGATTTGTATATACCTCTTTGATTTGAAATACAACTTTTAACTGTGTGGGATGATAGAACATAATGAGTTTTCCTCCTCAAATTAGCCAAGGCACAAAACTTAATATTTGTGTTTCCTTTATGTTAGAGAAGAATAAACAATATGGGATCCCTTGTAAAGTGTTCTGGGACAAATTTAACACTTGAAAAATTTTTAATAAATATCAGTCAGGACAGTGAATTTTTGCTGTTTCAATACTCTGCATCATGTGAAAACACTGGGCCTTTGCCTTTACTAAGTAAAGATTTCAAAATGCATGAGAAAACCACAGAAATGTGTTCCACATGTTAAACTATTAATACTTCCAAAATTTAATAAAATATTTTCAAATATATCTTTTCAAGGTTAAGAGAACTGCAATGAAGATTTATTTTTCTTATTCCCAGTACTTAATATAATAAGAATGGCTAAGAATGCCTAAATAATCACACATTCCATAAAAGACAGGGTTCTGCTCCTTCCCTTTCAAAATAATTGCAAAATGCTTTTTGACTGAAACAGGCACAGGTACAAATAGCACTCTGCCTAGTTGGAAAGTAGAATTCAATTTACGTTGAGAATTTAGTGAACAGTCTTATGATATTCTAGGTCTACTGCCTTAGTAAACTAAGCTTGCTGCATGAATTGATGCAGACGAATGTGATTCCACAAAAAAAAATAAAAAAAAAATTAAAAAAAAATAAAAAAAAAAAAGAAGAACATTAAAGTAGCCAATGACATTGTTATGAATTTGGTTTAAAATATTGCTCCCAGGAATAGAGCCAGATTTGAAGGTAGAGTGGACTTTTACCTTCTGCTAAATTAGAATATCTTATGTGTGTTCTAAGCAGAATTGCTGACACAACCTAGATCAAAACAGGCTGAAATGCATGGCTTTAATAGAGTTGTGCAATCACTTCCATTAGCATAAATGCCTTCTGCAACACAAGTAAAACAAAACTCTCCATTTACTGAACACAGTACAGTTTTGTGTGTTTTTATCATCTGTGATTTATGAAAGAATGGATCACATTAAAACCAGCAGGCTTTCAGAAAGGTTTCAGCAAATGACTTCTAAAAATTAAAACCTCTACTCAAACTCAGATTACCAACTCATAGTCATGATTTAATCAAGAACTTAAAAATGCATCTAACAACTTTCACATGATTGGCTATAAAGCACCAACTTTCTTCTGTCTTCTCTTCTATGGATCTTATTCCTTGTGAAGGACTGAAAATTCTTGACTCATTAAAGCCTACTTAGCAGAGATATGGATGCAGACAGAGAGCAGTACCACAAACTTAACCTAACTGGACTTCAGGTATCATAACTGTAGCCTGAGGGAAGAAAAATAAATGTTCAGCGGTGGAGGTACAAAGGCATATCACTAGGTTGCCACTGCAACCTAAACTAAGGCCCCTTTCCAAAAGCCCAGTTTTGAGAGATGGTAAAAAAATCTAAAACCATTGCTGTTATCCTGGATTCATGGATTGTTATTTGTTCCAGGTAGATTAATTTATTTCTTCTATGATTCCACCAGCTTTTCCTTCATCTGAAAGCAGGCAGGCTGTGAACCTCTTGATGGTCCCAGAGTTCCCTGAAAGCTGCTTTTGCACTTTGGAGGTTTCATTCTAGCCCCATGTTTCTTTTCTGTAAAGCAAATTTTTTCCTTGCCTCCAACCCTGGCCGCCTGCAAGATGGCTGCAATCTTTTGGACAGAAATACAACTTGAGTAATATATATAGACTGCATTCACTCTTCAAGGCATTTCTGCTCATATTTCTGAGCTTCCAAGACAAGTAACAAATTGAATCTTCCACATGTGGCATAAGGGATACTGTGTTATATCCTTTCAGAAGGAGGACTTTGTTTTCCGATGGGATATTTAAATATCTAAATATTTTTTCCAGACCTGTCTCTTAATTTATGTCTTCCTTCTCCTCTCTCCCCTTCTCCCCCACTCTTTCCCCTTCTTCTTTCTTTCTTTTGGAGACTAGAAAAATTAACTTTGCTTGTACTGTGCCTTGAACCCAAGTATGCCACCATGTAAACAGCATCTATTATGTTGTTTACAATAGCATAGCTGTTGTAAAACAGCTGTTGTTTCTACTACCACTATTGATACAGGACAAGAAATCAAATGGATAAAAAAGTACCATATAAGGTAGAAAGATAAAATTAGCTCATTTGAGCTTTTTCAGTTCCACTGTAGAATAAATATGTACTAAAGAGATTTTACTGATTCTCTTAAAATAATATTTTAAAGCTCCTTATCTGTCTTTTTGCTGTGACATGAAAGTTCCAGTGGCACTCCCAGTGTTTTAAGGAGAAGCTGTTTAGTCCAAACTGAATCAAAAATATTTGTCTTAGAATGCCAGGAAAAAAAAATCATAATCTCTTTTATGTGATACACTGTTGGCTGTTGTTATGTGAAACAGTTTGCTGTTCCTTTAAAAGGCAGCATCTGCAATTTCTGCAAGTGTTTCAATTCAACTTAATATACTGAAAAACTGTAGCCTTTCTTATAAAAATGAGCTTTGTGATATAACCAGTCTCTTAGGTAACACAAAAGACAAAATTAGCCAATGTCAAAAATTTTACATTGCACATTTTGTGGCATTGATTGCAGAAGACACTACCTTAAGGCAGAAACTGATTACCAGGTTAGAAAGGCAGGACAGTTGTTTTAAGCCTTGATCTTCAGGAAGGTGCAGTGGTGAAAACTGGCATGGTTCTCAGATATGATAACAATGACTTCTAGGACAAATTACAAGATTAGAGTTGAAAATAATTATTCACGCAACATGGTTAAACTCATTCTGCTTTTCTAACAATATTTTTTAATGGTGAAAAGTATGCTCTTGTGGGATATTTGGTTTGTCTGATTTTGGGAGTCGTATGCCTTTCATCTTCCAGCAATGGTCTATATTTTCAGCTAGCATGATAGTAAAATAAGGAGGATGCCCTTCCTATAAAGACAGCAAGCAAGAAGCAGAGTGTGGAGAAAGTAATGGATAAAGAAGATTTCATAATATAAATTTAATTTTAGCTGTTCATAATAACTCGTCCTTGGCAAATTTAAATGAATTGAGATGAAATGAGGAGTAGCAACTCTCTTCTTCTCTTTTCTTCTGGACAAATTTAGAAAAAAAGTCTGTAAATAAGAACTACACTCATGTTGAGAGTCATGGTGACTTTTCTCAATCACTCTAGGACTTTGAAGGATGGATGTGGAGTTTGGCAGTGCATTGGTTGTAGTGGAAGGAATTATGCTTTTAATCATGCTTAGGAAAAGGGATCTGTATTTAGAAAAGTGGATAAGTTACCTTAAACCAGCTTTTCACACCTTTTCATTATATTCTGTAGTAGAATCCTTCAATTTCTCTCTTTCTACTTGTGCTTTCTTTTCCTTTTTTACTGTCACTTAGGCTCTGTTAACAACAGAACTGGATCACTGAACACAGTGTAGTGCAAATACAAATGAGACTACCTTCTTAGGATCCTTTCACAAAATCCAGTAGAACTGGCCTGAAGAACTATAAATGGGAGGTCCCCCATCCTTTGCTGATACAAGCTGCTTTCTGAAAAACATCTGGCAAGATGGAAAGCAGAAAGAGAAGTAGACCAATTGAGACATTTAGCTGAGTGACAGATGAGCACAAAGAACAAAAGACTGGGGACAGTTCTGGTGCTCCCAAGCCCAGCTGGTCCAGCCTGGGACTGGAGGGATAGGAGAATGTAAGGAAGCAGAGGCTGGTGGCTACAGGTCTGTTTGAGATTCCAGAACTGGGAGCTCTGAACACAAAATGTTGTAGCTAGTTTCAAAGTGAAGAGGTTGGTCTCACATAGAGAGGCAGTGGCTGATGAGAGCCTAGGTTCAGGCCAAGCATCCAGCACTTACTTGACTAGAAGTCTGGCAAGACTGTGATTGGTTAGGCAAAGAGTATGCAATGATGTTGCATATGTGATGGTTAGAGAATTAATGGATTCTGGCAGGGGGAATTTCAAATCTCCAATGGAAAGAAAAGTATAATAAAAACCCAGCAGTAAGAAGCCCATTTGAATGAACAAGCAGACTAAGGAAAAGGAGCAGAAATAGCCGAGGGGCACTGTGTTGGCTTAACAAAAATACAGGGATGAAAATGGGAAGAAAAAGAATATATAGAGTAAGAGAAAAGACTGGGCCTTTAACAGCAGATAAGACAGTTATAGCTGCAGCAGAGATTTTGCCTGAAGAATAGAAACTGGAAAAGAGAAGAAAAAAGCAACATGACTCAGAGAAGAAAATTGGTTTGGGAAGGAAGATGATTGGAAGAGGAGAAGAGAAATCAGTAATAGTGTGTCTTTATGGCTGCACATTGTCAGATACAGGATTAGATTAGACACAGGAATTAAAGTGGAAACTTTTAAAAATTTTGGTATAATTCTATTATCATTAAATACATAAAAAAACCAGTGACCATTGACAAATTGACCACTGCTGCTGTATCAGCTCCAAAGGTACACTCTAGTGCAACAGATCCAGTGACACTGATAACCAGTGCAGGTGAACATATATTAAAAGATGTGCACTTACCCATAGCATGGCTGACCTTACATTTGATCCCCTTTGTCTAGAATAATAATGAGCTCAAAAGGAAATAACCCACAGAAATTAAAGATATTTTAAGGTTACTAAATAGGGCAAAAATTGTTGAGATAGTATTTTGAATAACTGTTCATTGCAGTCACTAGGTAGAGGCTGCAATGGGAAAAAATACCAGGAAATGAAATACCTTGTCATAGCTTATATGTTGTAGAGTTAGATTAAGCTTATTAAAACTACATTTAACTCTGAGTTTTACTAAGTTTTAATTGTTCTTCACCAAAATTAAGTCATTTTAATGTAGCTTTCTGAGCAAAATATTTTTTAAAGCGGCTTTTTCTCAAAGTTCTTGATTCTCTTCTTTTTTTAGTTTAAATAATCAGGTCATATACCAGCTCTGTTTCTGACATAGAGAGGTGTCTGGAAAAGCTGAAAGAATCAGATATGTTAGGCAGTTCTCTGCTTGTAGGTACCAAGCAGCTGTAAACTCTTGACAGATCCAGCAGAGTCTTTGCCCCTACTGAGAGGATGCAGCATCATCCTGCTGCATCCCCTTTTCAGCTGGATCCTGCATATTGATATCTGCTTGTCGTATTCAAAATAGGAATGGAAAAAGTAATTATGAATAATATATAATACAGTATTAGCCATAACTGCCTGTCAGGGTTTTAAAATATCTACTGAATGCAAAAGATAATCCTGAAAAACAGGCAGCTCAATAAAACAGAGAATAAAACCCCAGAGTTTTATTTCATGACTTTTGTCACTTGACCCCGGTTTATAGCTTGGCTGCAAAGATGCTCAGATTACACAGAAGTGAAGAGTACCAATGCATAGATAAGCAGACTGACAGGCAGAGAGAGGCTTTTGCCAGTTTAAAAGGTTACAATGTTTTTGTCACAAACTTAAATATATTCGTACCTGCAGCACATGTATATGGACAATTCATTGACTAATCCTCGTTACCACTATGCCATGAAGATGACTGTCATTTAAACAGTCTCTTTGATATACTGAATAGAAAATATCGCAACTACAAACAATAGTATTCAGGATAATTACTGCAGAGCTAGATATTTTTGCATTTTGGTTTTTCTGCAGTGGCCATATATACAAAAATTGCCAAGCTGCACATCCATTTTAGTCATGCCAGGTGAAAATTAAAGTATATATCACCCTCTGGAGGCTCTCATGACTAAAAGAAAAACTTAACCCTTCTGTCTTCCATTGATGACAGAAACCTATTGGGCAAATTAAGTAGAGTGTAATATATGAAATAATGTATTCATCAATTCATCCAAGAGGACACTGAAGCAAGTAAAATATTACTGGTTTTGTTGTCTTCATTCAGAATGATGGAGTGGCAATAAGTCGTTTTTGTGCATGGACTAGCAACTTTTGTGCGTATTTGCAAGGTGGATATATGATGGGTTTCTTCTTCTGCTTAGACCAAAGAAGTGATTATTTTTGTCCATCTTCAACTTAGGTTATTGCATAGAGACATGCCAGTACTTTCGGCTGTTAATATTTACATACAGTTTTTAGAGCAGTAGAAATACTGTGCTTAGCACTTGCAAAAAGTTCCATTAAAAGGTACATAAAAATAAGATCAAGCAGCCTCTGCTGGTGAGATTGGGAATTAGAACAATAAGATACCTTGCATCTTAACACTGTACTTAACAAAGTAAAATATAAATAAATAGACATGGAAGAATCAACACATTCACAGCTCGTCAACAGCTGAGTTCTTTGATAGCATCAACACACTTGTAAAATTAATGTAGTCAAAAAAGCCATTCAATGTTCCTATCCGATATGCTGGATATATTGCATTTCAGACTTTGCTCCTTCCACATCACAAATAAAATAACTAATTTTTGCTTAAGAACCTGAAACTGTGCAATGGCAAGGGTTGCTGTTGGGGTTTGACAGTGGCTGAAAGCCAAGCACCCAAAAAAAAAAAAAATAAACAAAACCAAACAACAAAAAAAAATCAATCACTCCTCCTCTGCTACAATTGTGTGGAGGAGGTGGGAAAAAATTCTGAAGGGCATACAAATTGGGATAACAATTAGGAGAAAATATTAAAGGTAAAACAGGCTTAAATTTAAACCATATGAAGAAAATTTAATTACAGAATTAAAAGAGGATAACACAGTTGTCTGCATTCACAATATGGTTTCTGTCACACAGAATTTGACCCACTCACAATCTTTAAAGTATGGCATCCAAGATTTTCATTGCCATTAGATCACAAATATATAAGGAAGGTTCCAGGTCAATCTTTTCAAGACACCCAGAAGTGTTAATACGGTGCCTTAAAAAACCATGCTTTAAAAAGTACATATCTCACCTGTTGAACTTCTGCAGGAGTTTAAAATTCAAATAAGGAACAAGTAGAGTATCTCAAAATCATAGAATCATAAAATGGTTTGGGTTGGAAGGGACTTTACAAAACATATAGTTCCAACCCCACTACCATGGAGAGAGACACCATCCTCTAAAGCAAGAAAAACTCCATACTGCCTGGTCTTGAACAGTTCCAGGGATGGGGAGTCCACAACCTCACTAGACAACCTCTTCCATGCCCCACCACCTCCGCAGTGAATTTCTTCCTAATATCAAAACTAAACCTACCATCCTTCAGCTAAAGGCCATCATCCCTTATACTGTCACTTCTTACCTCTGTAAGAAGTCCCTGTCCCTCTCTAAGTAGTGGAAGGTACTGTAAGATATCCCCAGAGCCTTCTCCAGGCTGAACAGCCCAAATTTTCATCCTGTCTTCAAAGGAGGATTGTTCCTCTGAGCCCTCTGATCACTTTTGTGGCCCTCCTCTGGACTTGTTTCAACAGCTCTATGTCTTTCTTTTGTTAGGTGCCCTGGAGCTGGACACAGTATTCTGGGTGAGGTTTTACAAGAGCTTCCCTCCTTAAAGATGTTATGTGCAACTGAAGTGAACTTCTTTTGTACTAACAAAGAGGCTTTATTTTTCAGTGTTGCAAAACATAATGTTATTATACTTCCTTGGCCTTCCCCTTGATATCCAAATGGGTCATTCTTTTATTTCTTCGACTTCGATGAATTTATTCTGAGCTGGCTGTGTTTCAGACCACATCTAACAAAAAAAAGTCTGCAACCATAAACTGTCTAAATTTTATTCCAGTTTTCTCTAAACTGACATTTAAGCTTCTTTTTCATCCTGTGTAATATAAAGGATAGATATGACTGTGAGAAATTATAACCTTTTCCTGATTATGTCCCAAACTAAGCCAAAGCTTTTCTGACAGCTGTTCTAATTTCAAGCAAGAATATAGATAAAAAAATACAGCTTCCACTGTATTTCCTCCTACTTAACAGTCTGTTTTCCAGCACTAGACTGGTCAATCATAAATGACAAGATATTTAAATAATTTCAAAATTCAAAACATACCTCAATGCTTCAGCATGTTGTTATTTCAACAGAATGCAAAACCAAGTGAAATAAAAAATAAAAAAAAAAAACAGAACTACCATAGAAGAAGAAGTAATTCAGTATAGTTTCCCCTGCTAGGTAAAACTAATCCATTTTTCTGCCTTTCTTAATTTTTTTATATCTCCAAAGGATTCTTTTTGCTCTACTTGTTGTTCTGTATCTTTTGTAAGTACTCCTGGAAAATATAGTTCCATGTGTTATCAAACATTCTTGGACCAGAAGTATAACTTGAGTCCCAAAATATATGTCAGTGTTTTGGCAACCAAGATCCATGTACCAACTCAGAACTATAGGTCGTATCAGATCATATGATGAAATCAGAGGAAAAGCACAAAATGACAGTTTCATACCAATTGTTCAATCAGTTCACAAAGGCAAAACTGGAGATGCTAATCTTCCAGGTATGGAGAGAAGCAGAGTTGCAAATATTCATAAAGTGTCTTCTTTCTAAAATTATATTTTTTAAAAAGCCAAAAGAGAAAAACAAGTTCTCCAAGTCTACCATGCTGTTTTACCCTTCCTCCTTCTAAAACTGTTTTTTAAAAGTAGACATAAATTATGCCAAGATTTTGGATCCAAGCACAATTGTGTTTCAGAGCTATGTTAACAGTGGATCATTTCCTCAAAGATCTCAAGTCCATTTTACCGTTTGGTACATATATCAGCACCTGAGTGCTTGAATGTAATTTATTCCTTGCAGACACCCTACCAGCATTTTTACTCATATGAATTTTGCTTATGGAGCCATTCTGCATTTTCTGTCCAGCTATTTTTGAAAGCCAAAACTAAAAGAGCAATTTCAGCTAAATGAAAAATTCCTTTGCTGTACAAACAGAAGTTACATTTATTTCCATACTCATTAAAAGGTCAATGTATTATTGCATTGATACATACACTTTTTTTTTTTTTGCATTCCACAATACTCAGATGAAAAGTTGGTGAAATATGTGTATGCACTTTGATGTAACCAGAAAAAGTGCATCCTATCTCACCAGATCACACCAAAGCTCTGAGACCACAAGTCTTTCACAGCTCTGGTCAAAAGCAAGATTTGGTTTCATCCAAAACCAAAATTATTGATACAAAACTACCAATACAAATCATAACAGAAATATCTATTGTTCCATGTTCAAGAAAAAATAATGGATTCTAAAGCATTTAGACATCACTTGAATACTCATTTTCTCTTCACGTATATGGAAAATTATAAAATAGCTCTTTCCAATTTATTTACACTTGTTGGGATATACTAGGTTTAGGAAATTTTTGGGCCAAGTGACCCTCTTCCTATAGCATGTAACCACCTACAAAATATTATTTGGTACCAAAACCATTATAAAATTGTTCTTTTTCATTCCAAATGGAACAAGAAGTAATAGCTGGATTAGGATGAAATTGGATTTTGGAGATGGAAAAAGGAGATTGCCCTTTCTTCCATTCAACCACTGAAACTTCAAGGCTGGTTACTTGTGTAGCTCTGCTTTACACTGAATGCAGCCTCTGCCTGACAAAATTTCAAGCACCCTCTGCAGCAGTAGCAACTCAAGCTGCTGCTGCCTCCTCAACTTTATGTTTCGACTTGGAATAATGCCAAAAGAATGAAATGAAAGTTCATCAGATAAGAACACTTAAACAGAGATTAGCTACATTTTCAGCTTTAAAATCCCTCTCAATCTATTTAGTTTTCCAGAGATGTAACAGAAAAAGAACTTTTCACAGACAAGGAAGAAGGAAAAAATAAAAGTTGGGAATGTCATTCCTCCTCCTCCTGGTAGAAAGGAGAACTTTTCTCTATCAACAGCTCTGTGTACCTCCAAATAAAGAGGCAGTTATCAGTTGCAGGGAAATATTTAGTCTAGCATTGTTGAAAATAGAGATTTTTAAGTTTTTGCTTCTGAAATTGGCACAACCAACATCATTTTATTTGGAAGTTTGTAAAATACTTACGCTGTTTATACTGCACTGTTCTATCAGTTCATGATAGAACAGTGCAGTATAAACAGCATAAGTAACTCCGTAGAAAAAAGCATCTTTCATTGTTTGATTCAAAGTTTTTTAAAACAATTTTTGACCTTACAAAGGCTATAATTTGTTTTACTGCTATTCTCAAAGATAACAAAGGGAAGAGAATGCATGAATGCATTTGCATGACTAGTGCAATGGAGTTTTATGCTCCAGAAAGAAAACATATTCCTCCATACTCTGAAGGAAAGATAGATCAGTGGATGAGGATAATGATTCCAGTAAGTCTCCTTGAATATTATTACTGGTAGAAATACATCCAGGAATATCTCCTAATTAAGTAATGGCTATTGGAGTCTCAGCCAGCCACTGGAATTAATTCTGAGTACTTAGTAGCCATTAGATAGACCTACAGACAATAGGTTAGCAATTAATAAAATAGAGGATAGAATAATTGCTTTGCCAATAGAAATTACGGGCTTGCTCTTGCTTTATTACGTTTAGTTATCCTTTGCTGTGGTTTCCATTAGCTTTAAGAGAAACGACAAATATCTAAGCTTCTTTTTTCATATGAGAAAAGAATTCAAAACAGACTGTATTAGAAAAAGTCTTTGGAAGTATAATTTATATGGAAATGGAGTTACTTAACAGCCCAAATATTGAGTCCATAACATCAAAGTGTTAGCATTTAGAAGTATTCAAGGCCAGAATGTAGCCCTAATGAACCTTATCTGGTGAGTACCATCCCTGCCTATGGCAGGGGGCTTGAAATTAGGTGATCTTTAAGGTACTTTCCAACCTAAATCATTCTATGGTTCTATGAGTCCATGAGGTTATGATTTTATTAAATTAATTCTCAAATGATTCAATTTCTACACTTTGACATTTGAGATAACAGTCTATGGTAATTTATCTACACTGTCTAGAGTCAATTTAAACTCTAATCCTGCACCAGTTTATGTGCAATCATATTCAGTACCATGAGCTTTCAGAGAAAATTCAAGGTACAAAGATGTTAAAAACCTAATATATGATGTACTACCCTGTATTCCTAAAGGCACTGTCCATATACATTAGTATTCCTCTACCAGGGAAAATATTTTCCTCCATCCGCTGTGATATATATGTAAGTTTAATATGATGCCATAAAGAATGAGCGGTCCAATGTTCTTTTCTTTCACAACTCTATAGAAAAAATATGATGAGTCTGGACACAAAAAAATTTCCAGAACAATGTTGACAGGAGAATCAATCAGAATACACTGAACTCTACAACCCTGACCTAGCAAAGCATTTCTGTACCTGCTGTATACTGAACAAGCAAGTGATCTCATGGGTTCTACAGGACCTACTAACACTTTAACTCAGAATTTTTTGGCTTGAGTTTTTTTTAGTATGGTATACCACATTTCAACATTAGACAAGAAATAATGCAAAGCATATCTGCTAAGGCCCTGGAGGCTATTGAACCTAAGCCTGGAAAGGCATGCTTAAATCAGACATATCAAAAGCCATTTTAATTTTAGAATATGTGCAGCAAATATAATGGTTAATTTGGGGAATTTTTTTTTCTTCATTAAGAAGTAGAATAAATTTTTTGTAGGTAGGAACTTGATTTTTTTCCCATACAAGATTTCTATGGTCAAAATCACTTTATGATAAAGGAGTTCTAAAGTTTGCTTGAAAACTTGAACTTTTCCAGCCTTCTAATGCTTGCTTGAGTGACAGAATGATATTATTCTGAAGGTTGCACAGTGACTCTTTGATCTTAAAGCTTGTAAAGGCCGTCTCACATGTGCGTGTTCTAATATTCACTGATAATCTGACTTGAACTTCAAGGCTATAAGAGCTTGGATCAGTGATTTGCAATTTAAGTGCCTCAAAAAAAAGGAAAAAGAAAAAGAAAACCAGCTTAGACTTGTTAAGTGCTGTTGTAAAGCTATTGAAAGCAATTTTTTCTTAAGCAGCTCTGAAGTTCTGGGCAGAAATTTTGCCTACATAAATACATAGAGAATGTCACAAATAACAGTGTGGGCTCCCTTGAGTCACCTTTTCCCTCTGAAAATCCCTAAGAAATCCACACAAAATTTTAAGTTAGACTTAATCAAAAAAATGAAACACTCAAGCAGGTATGACAGAAAAATAGGACAGAAAAAAAATATTTTTTAAGCTGCAACCTTAAGCTCTGCCCCTTTATTGCTATATATGTTTTTACTGCAATACAAATTGTGAACCTTCTGGATGGGATTGTCATAATGCAGTATGCTGTGCAGAGATGTAAAAGGGAAAATACTATTAAAAACTTTTATAGGAAAATGAGATGCTAATACTAAATCCTGGACAAAATATAAATTGTAAAGACACAGCCTGAAATGAGCTGTCATTTGTCTATGTAAATTCCTCTGCCTCAGAAGCCCAGCCTGACTGACAAGGGACCCTCCAAGGCTTGATTGGTCCAACCTGTCATGAGAAATGTCCTCAGTAGAAGGTGACTGCACTAGGGGCCAAGACTGTACCAAGTCATAGGAACAGTATCTTCCACTGAAGAAAATGGAAAATATAGTCTACAATTTGTGCCCTTTACAAATCAATTCATGCCAAAGTTCACTCAGACTGAAGTACTGTTCTATTTTTTTCTCTGATTTTCCATCTCCCTGCTCTGTCTCCTTTGGCCTTCTTCACATTTTACATTCTTTTTCAGTAACTACATGAAATAATTATGCCACTTGATCAGTTTTCATGTAATCACTGTTCCATCTTTATTTCAAAATACAGAGTTTGCATCAGTGATTTTCTCAATTCTATCATAGGTGTGAGATAAAATACACTTATTTCTTTTCATTCAAGTTTGTGTTTCCTAAAGAGCCACAATATACATATTTGAACATTGGGCTTGAAAGTACATTATGGAATACAGAAAACAGTATTGGGTTTGCCCAAGGGAAAAGACAAATTATTGCTATCTGGAGATTCACAGCCTTCAACAACTTTGGTTTTGTTTACCTATATTTCATAGTAACAGTTACCTGTGCAGTGAATATATATAGCAGTCTTCCAAAAGATACGGATATGCAAAGAAAAATAATTTGGTAATCCTTGTGGACATTATTTAAAACAAATAAACAAACAAACAAAGCTACTACAACCCTTAGAATAATGTATAACAGAAATCATTACCAATTTAAAACATTTCTGAAACATCAAAAATAGTAGACTAATGTTACAACCTCCAGTTAGCTAGACTGAGAGGATGAATGTTACAAGTGAAAGACATACAATAATGATTTAGTAACTAAATCCATTCTGTGTTTCACTAACACAGAATTAATCAGAAATTAAAGCCTTGCAAATAACAGGATGTAACAAAAACAAATTAAAAAAAAAAATATGTTGAAACTGTGGTTTGGCCTTGAATTATAAGGAGACTTTATGATACAAGATGATTATTTGGCTCCCTCTCACACAAAGCCAACCAACAAGCAAGGTACTTTAAGTTTCTAAAGGTACAACTCACACATACCTTTATCTAGTTTTCTTGGATAGCTATACATGGCCTTAAATTATTTTTAGGAACAATAACATCTTGTGATATGCATTTTTCCCAGCAGAAAATCACCTTGGGCCCCAATAGTACCCCAACAAATTAATCCAGAAGTTCAGCCCTGAAACTTGGCCTAGTGCTCCATACTTTTCTTCAGTGGATCTGCAGAGCCAATTCTTCTGCCAGAGATCCAGGAAACATAGTGTGTGAGGTTCCCTACATTACTTAAAGTACCATCTAGATTAAAATATCTAGTTCATTGAGAAAAATAGGCCCAGATTTGAAGTAACAGAAGAACTGTCCATTTTCTATACATTTTTTTTAAGGAGACCACACACAAAAAAGACTCCTTGCAGTAAGTAATTGTTGCTGAAAAATATGGTAGGAATGCATTGAATTTAAGGGTACACGACTGAAAATTTTTCAAGTTCATTATAATATGTGGAACTCGAGCTCAATTTGTGTTCTCTAGCTAGAAATTACTGTATTGTTCCATCATTGCAGTTTTATAGGCTTCATATAATCTTATAAGTGTGGATGCACCCATAATTTTTTTCTTACTTGACTGTCAGTTCCAAGAGATAGTTGCTGGGTTTTGTACTATATTTCTCTTCTTTTTGTTTCCTCCAGCTGTTTGATCTGTCAGTCAAAATTACACCTTCCATAGGATAAGAAAGGAACAGCTTAGATATGATGAATCTTCACTTCAGAAGAGTTAACAACACACTAGGGAAACAAGATAGATAGATAGATAGATAGATAGATAGATAGATAGATAGATAGATAGATAGATAGATAGATAGATAGATAGATACACAGAAAGACTGGCCTAAGAAAAGAAAAAGGAAAAGGGAAAAAAGGGAATCAAATGTGACATTACAATTAACAACCACAAGTCTTCAAAATCTCTGTAAAAACAATAGGAATATGGCATGTGATTAAATATAGAATTGTACCATAAACTCAGAATGCAATCTCATATTTCAAAATCCATCTAATTTCATTCAGAAATTCATAGATGCAAGTTTAATTTAATTTTATTTACTCATCGTGACACAATAGGAAACAAGCATTTTGCCTTTTAATAGAGACTTTGCTAATGGGAATAACAGCTGTTCTCCGAGTTTCTGTACTCCAAGGCATCTTAAAAAGATCATACATCTTTTTATGTGTAAAAACAGTTGAAAGCTGTATGTGCAATTAATTTGTGCAGTCAGGTGAAATTAAAATTCAAATGTAATCAAGTGGTTTATACCTCTTAATTTTTTATACTATTTTTTGTAGTTTAAAAGCTTATTTTTTATGACAAAGTGCTAGTATAGAAGTGAAATTTTATTATTATAAAATAAAATTAATTTTATCAAAAATTACTTAATAAAAAATTATATACATACATGCTTATATCATTTATATGCATACCTATATTTGTTTTGTACCATAGAACTTTACAACATATATGTTAGCCCTCATTTCTAGTTAATGCATTTAAGAAAAGGTCACATTAGACAAGGGTTAATTAATTATTCAACACTTGGTTCTATTCTATTTGCTAAGCAAAACAGTGTACAGCACCATAAAACAAGTGATTAGAAAGGGTTTGTAAAGCATATCTATTGCTAGGGATTTAAACAAATATGTCATACAGGAGATACACTCTAGATGCAATAGAAAAAATATATAATACAAGCCATTATGTGTGTCATGTTACCCATACCTAAATTTTGACCTATACCATCCCATTTTTGCATTTTGGTGAAAGATTGGTATCAAAATTGGCATTTATGGGTTAGTTTCCCTATATGTCAATCAAGGAAAATAAATTTCTCTGGAAGACATTTGTTAATGTAAACACCTATGCTGTGCTGCTAAGGTTAGCAAACATGAATATGATGTGCTTCTAGTGACTCCCTAAGAAGTTTTTATGACATTCAGTTTTGCAACTCACTCAGATCAAACTTATGTAGAAAAAATTCTGGGTAGCTCTTTACTAAAAGCAGGCAACTTGCCTCTATGGCTCATAAGGCAATATACTTTAAAATAGACCATGCAATTGGTAAGCAGATAGTAGACCTACTTTGATTTCTCTGGTACTGCATTTTTCACCATTTATTTTTAATTTCTGTACTTTTTATTTAGCAGAAAAGGCATAAAATAACATCAAATGGACCTAGAGACTTGAATTTTGCAGGTAAGGAAAAGAAAAATATGAAAGTAAAGGAAGAAATGGCAAGTGAATAAAAATGCTTGTTTAGTTAATATAGGTTAGGTGATTTAATTTGTAACCATATTTCCTCATTGAAGCGTTTTCTTCTTTTTCTATCTAATAAGCTTTCATAAAGCATATGATATGGCTTTCCATAGCATAATTGCAAAGTTTAATGTACTTCCCAACTGAGCATGACCATTGACAAACTCTTAGATCGTTTTTATTTTGGAGGCTACATGTGATAATCATCTAACAACATGAAAGAGAAGGCTTATAAGGCATGAAAGACAAGCACTATTAGGGGAAGTTATATACCTTAAATGTCTTGATGATGTGTGAAGGTCATATATGAAACAAATTTACTTAAAACAAATGTGTAACATAGAATCATGGAATGTTAAGGGGTTGGAATGGGCCTTAAAGATCATCTAGTCCCAGCATCCCATCTCAGAGCCTCATCCACTCTGTCTTGGACACTGCCAAAGATGGCACATCCACAGCCTCCCTGGGCAACCCTCATAGTACATTTCTTCTTAATATCAAACCTAAATTTCCCCTCTTTCACTTTGTACCCATTACTCCTTGTCCTATCACTAATGTTCCTTATGAAGTCTCCCACTTCAGCTTCCCTGTGGGCCCCTTCAGATACTTTGAGGTTGCTATGAATTCTCCACATAGGATAAAGGATGTATGGTCTCAGTTTTCTCAGCCTGTCTCTGTAGGGGAGATGCTCCAGTCCTCATCAATTTCCTGGCCTCCTCTTGATTTGCTCCAAGAGTTCCATGTCCTTCTTATTTTGGGAACACCCGAGCTGGAGGCAGCACTCCAGAGCAGAGGGCCAGAATCCCCTCCCTTGCCCTGTTGGTCATACCTCTTTTGATGCAGCATGGGATGTTAACACCTCACCCACCCATATCTCTTTTCCCTAGCTCTCTTTCTCTACTCTGTACTGCTGAAGAAAAATCTGTGCTACTGACTTGAGAATTTGTACCTTAATTTGGGCAGTGACATCTCTCTAATAATTTTAATAATCAGATCTTAACACAATCAAATCCATGTCTCTTCAATTTGGAGACAAGGATATTTTGCAGGACAGCGTCCTGCAAAATATGTCCACAACTGTTTTGTCACATATATGCACAAAGTGATTTTTTAATTGACGATTTATATTTTTCCAATTCTCATAATTTATTGTTTTCTGAATTCTTATCTTTGTAGATAAATTCTGGGGTTTGGGTGAGCAAAATAATTACAACACAGAATACCCCAGAATAATAACATTTTTTAATATGAAGAAACATTATCCCTATTTTATAAGAACTAAGAATGAGAGGATAAGAGCCAAATCCACAACAGGCCCATAAAAATTCTGGAACTTCAATTCACATACAAATCTTCACTTCCAGTCAGCTCCAGCTCTCTAAAGAACAGATGAACTCTAGTACCTTAGTGTTTACCTTGGGGTTTTCCATGTATTAAAAGTTGTGTCTGTGACCAGTATCTACTTCACCTCAACAGGTTTTGGTTTCTAGCTCCTATGACCAGAAAATATAAACTAGGCTCTGAATCAGTGCTTGTAAACCGCAGAGTGTCTGAGGTCTGAAGTCATTAGCCGAGATACATGAGCTATCATTTTTGAGATCACTGCTATTGCAACCTAATTTAAGACAATTAATTGTGAGAAAGCCATTTGCAGAGACCCTCAGACAGAGCTAACAACTCAGTAGGTAGGCATCTTTCAGTCTCCCTCATTTTCTTCCGATACAACACCTAAAGAACTGTAACAAGAAAGTACAATCAAGCTGTATAAAGATGAAACCACAAGAACAGATATCTCTTCAAATACAGCAAATGACTACCAACAGCTATTTATCTCTATATCATTAAATACTTCTAAAGCACCTGAAAATAAAATGAGGTGTAGATTGGACTAGCAGTCTAGTCTTATTTTGTAAAAAGTGTGTTATATTTCTGTCTCCATTTTGATTACCTCCTTCAGAACAAATTGTAACCTGCTATTGGTCTGTATCTTTATTGTTGAGTGCTTGGCTTTTAATTAAGGGAAAATCAACTTTGAAAGTGTCCTGTTTAAGTGAAAGCTTAAAGGATGCTTGTGTTCCCACACTCTGTTTACTCTCAACTGGTGAAATATCAATACATGAGTTACAAGATGAAGAAAAGTCTCTTCACAGGCAAAGCCTTGACCTAACATTCAGACACATAAATTTTGTTGATAGAAGGCAGAGTACACAGATGTTTACCGTTTCCACTCTGTGCCAGAAAGGAAATAGTTGATGTGGGTATGCCTCCCTGTAACACGTTTCTTTAGGAAAAGAAGTTTCTGCATTTTTTACGTTATCTGTCACATTTTCAAAAGCAGCTGTTTGACAAATTTCTAATAAGAGCAGAGCTCTGCAAAAAGAATACATAATATATCGTGCATGCTTACGAAGATTCAGTATTAATCCCAAACTGCTAGCATGGCTTTTCATATATGCAAGCAGGTGTATAAAAGAATACCATACACTCTTGTATGTTCCTAAAAGGCTGCACTTGAACAGATGGTCCAGACTGCATTAAACTCAGTAGGTCTGGAAGGAAAAATGGGATCCATTATCACAGTAGAATGATCATCTACAAAATGTCTCTGTAGGGTTACTATAGGTTCCACCTTTATTCATTATTTCAACATGGTAGTATGATACATTGATTTTTGAACATGTTCAGTGCTCCCCAAACATCTGTGTAGCTCAGTACTTTTTAATAATAATATACCATATCACCAGTATAATTAACAGTATTGATGCATAATTTTTAAATTAGTTTTTTCTTTAAATATCAGTAAAGACTGCAGCTGAAATTCCTTTAGGCATAGCTATCAATATTGGATACACCTAGTTAAAGCTGCTTTTTTCTGCAGAGTAGACCGTACATTGTCATTGTGAGAGGGCTTTAAATCCCTTGCTGTTCATGGGAGGGAGAGTTTTTCCTGACTTGGCATACCCATCTTCTTGAACAGCTACACATCTTCCCACACAGACATGAAATCTGCTATATTCATGTGACAGTTGTAGAAACAATATGATCTATTCACTGGAATATGAAAGAAAAATCATCATCTAGAAAGCAATGGATTTCTGCTGGGCCTTAATCTGTTCTTTTGTGAGTAGACTTCCATGACATTTATGGAGAAACATGAATATTTGTGGATTCTTGATTAGATTTGAAAATGTATGATGCTTATACTCCACCTAAAATATCCATGTCACTAAATGTCCCATGGGTCCCAGATGTTCAATAAGGTCACCTCAGAACTGTGTCTTTGTACTGCAGAACAATCTCTTTAAGTGAAGCCTAGAGCTTATTTTCTTAAGACTTGTAATATCATGGTCTTCCAAAACACAAACTGACATTGCTGAAATATTTATCAGATCTCAAAAATATTAAAAGTCAAAAGCTGCACACCACTCATCCGTACATAGAGATTCCTACACTGAGTCAGCTTCAGTACTTTGAATGGTGTATGGCTATAAGTAAATACCACTTTGAATGTAGTGACAGTGATTTATGTTTTCTTATAGGGAATCTTATTATTTATTTAAACATATCTTAGGATTCAGGAATTGTACTGAAACTGTTTTAGTTGTATTCATTGTCCTTACAGCACTGAGTACTTCTTATCTATCCAACTCTTCTGTTCTGTAATTAGCCACTCATGGTGAGAAATTACATGCTTCAATTTAATTAGCTTGAAAAACATTCACATTAATCTGCAGATATTTTTCCAAGCAGGATGCCCACACAGTCCCAGAGATGTTTCAAAGATATATTTTTTCCTTTTTTTTTTGTTTGTTTATTTTGTTTCTTTGTTTACTGCATCACAAGGCTGACACAGAATCATAATGGCTAATAGGTATTATTCACTGCAAAAGGATTGTGTTTAATTACTTAATGTCTTTCTGATTTAAGGAATCCATATCAATTATTTAATTAGCATCCTGCTACAATTATTTGAATGCTCACAAATTAATTAAGAGCTTCTTACCTTTTGTTAGTTCAGCAACATCAAAGGAAAATTCTGAGAAAAAACAATATTTACATAGTAAAGGCAATCCTATCCTATCTTCAAAATCCATGTTGGAAAGAGAGTAGCGTGTCCTAGACACTGCCCTTCTGGGTAGTACAGTAGACAGCTTTCTGGCATTCTGAATTGACAGGTTCTCCTTTACAAAACCAGTATTCACAGCAAATTCACTTGGCATCTTGGCATTCAGGCGGACATTCTCTGTTTTTCCATGTTTATGCCATAAAAATTAGTCCCCCTGAAAAACAGAGAGGACTCTGGCATTGTTTGCCAGCAACGGCAACTTATTAATGTACCATGGATTATCATTTCAAACTCTCTGCTTTTCTCTATGAATCTGAACGCAGGTGGTTTTCAGCATCTGACACACCAAGCTTAAAAGCCAACTAGGAGCAATTTGCAACAATTCTGTAGAAAAATGGCTCCTACTTTTCTTCAAATGGAGTTGATCTGCTTAACTCTCTGATCTTGCATCATGCAATCTTTAAAACGGCAGACAGTGAACCAGCCATGTCACTGAACACAAACATTACAGAAAATTGGGATTTTGCACTATAAAACTTTCACAAAACTGTACATAAAACCTCTTCCTGTTATTTAGGCTTTCACCATCTGTGTCTGCAGGGGAAGAATTCATACTTAACCACTTCCAATTTTTTGAAATTTTATCTTTTTTCATGAGCTTCCTGGGAAAAAGTACTTAGGATTTGCCAAATCTGCTAAGCTTTGTGCTATTGTAGTCCAGAAACAGTGAGAAGTGGCTTGCTGCCTAAATGCCAGATAAAATTTCAGTTTAGTGGTACTGACACTTAAAAAGATTTGGCCATTCATTTTGAGCTTTATTTTGGAGATAAATAAACTGTAAATACAAAATTTTAAGTGACCATATTCTTAAATTTTGATTAATCACTGCTGCTGAGAAAGGTCTAGGATAAGGCAACAATTTTCATAAAAGTGGATTGGGTGATTGAAACCACAGGCTTGATCCTATGGAATGTTTCATTTGAGCTCCTATGGAACCAGTAAAAGGAGAGGTCATCTACATTTCTTGAGCACTGCATAAAGAGTTTTACAAAACAATAATCTACGTAACAAAAGAGTGTACCTCCTAAGATGGGAATTTTGTCACATTTGGTATGAAGTCTTTATGATAGACACTAGCTAAGGAATTGTATCCTACATTTATAAGCTTATATAAACATCCCGAACTTGATATTATCCCAGCTTTTTACTCAAGTCTCATCCATGCCTAAAATTGCTCTGATATCCAGGGAGAACTGCAGTCTCAAGGATTTCCTCCTATTGGTCCTTATTTGGTATAAATTCCATTGTACAGATTGAGTATCTCAGTTTCTCCTAAAGAGAAAGAAATAATTAGGCTATCATTTTTGCTTGGGTTCTTTCAGTTAGAACAGTTAGATCCAAGGGTCCCTTGGATAGGAAGAAATATGCTGAATGCAGTTTCTCAAACATCACACAGCAGCCAATATGCTAACACAGCAGCACAACAAATTGCTTTCCCCCTCCATGTTTCTCTTGTATTTGATGAATATGAGAGCATATTGTGACTGGAAAATAAATATCTCCTGTGAAACACAAGGGATCCCTTTAGCATGTCAGTGCACCATTTCTACTTAAATGAAAGTGAAGGAGATACATACAAGCTAGAAACATACTGTTTATATGCATAGGTAGTACAGTGTGTGGTTAGGTAATTTGTTACAGCTTGACAGGAAAGAGCGGGCTGCTTTGTCTCTAAGTTGATCTAGAACTGTTCTCCACTGTTCAGATATTGGAATCAGGTCAAACATTGTGAAAAGTGATAAGCAGAGGAAAAAACCTGAAGTGAACTATACTGCTGATTAGATGTGATAGTATATCAGAGAGAAGAAATAGCAGCAAAACCAGTGCAGAGTTAATAGAATGAGAAGCAGTTTTGAGAATGTATCCCAAGTGTGCAACACTACTAAAAGTAAAAAAAAGTTTGGAATAGGGTCAACATTTCTGGTATTTAAATCTTTTGGGGGTTAAGGAAACACACCTTTCCTTTTTGAATAAATGATGTTGTGAAAAGTACTAAGAAAATTTCATTTTTCTAACACAGTCATCCAGGATCCTCCTTGTGTAAGCGTAGAGACCCTGTTGGTGTACTGAACATAGATCACCATATCAGAGACTTTCAGACTAAATTATCTACAGCTTAAAGATGTTTGTCTTTTTCCCTCAGTCATTCCATTGCTTGGTTTGTTTGGGTTTTTTTTCCTAACAATCGTAAATTTCCAGGACACATTTATTTCAGGTTTCTGCTAATGTTACCCTTTCACCACAAAAGCTCTTCTTCCTCTTTCATGGTGAAAGGGTAACATTATCTTTGTCCTTATCTTTAGACATATTTATTTGTATCTGTCACGTGCCTCCCAATCTTTAATTTATAATACAGTACAAGCTGAGCTCTTTAAACCTGCTGTCATGAACAAGCTCTCCATTCACTTTATCTTTTCTGTAGCTCTTCTCAGGTAATGTTCTAGGCTGAAATCCATTTTTCCTGAATATGATCTGAAATATGCAGTACTCCAGATTTAAGTCTTATCAAAAACATTGACTTTATTTCATCTCTTCCAGAAGTACCTTTTCTGACTCATTCTAAGGGTGCATTACAGGTTTTATAGTCCCATCACACTGACAATCAGAGATAAGTCTGAACTAGGCTAGACAGTCAGGTTGTTCTCTACAGACATCATTTCTAACTCATCAGGTTACAGCTGAAATGACTGTGATTAGATTGTCAGCACATAATTTTGCACTGTTGCATTTTGTGCCCTATATACTTACAGCACTCTTCTTCATCATTTAGTTTCTATAGCTAAATTACTCTCTGCTACTAGTTATAACAACTTTTAAGGTCTAATTCCGCTGACCTGTAATATGTTCCCATGTGAAGGCTTATCTCTAAGTTTCAGATCTCTAAAAAATGCTTTTTTGGTGATTAAGTAAAACTCAAAGTGACTAAAAAAACTTAAAAACTTAAGTAAAACTGAGAGGGATTTTTTCTAGTTCAGCATTTTAAATGCTTCTTGAGAAGGCGATTTTCTCATATTTTAGCAAATCCTTTCCTACATGTTTTTTCCATCTTTTAGGGAATAGATTTCTGAGAGCTTCAGCACTTATTTGTACAGAAACTCCACTGTTTATGTCTTCCAGTTCCCAAACTCCTAGTCTAGAGCACTTCTTCCAGCTAGTTCCTTTACCTGAGTGATCAGTTTTAATGATAGTTTTTCACTGGTCCTTACCATTTCACTTAAATTGAATCTGTTTTTGATGACTTCATCTAGAATATGTCAGCCAAAGCTCATTCTTCTCTAATACTCTAATTTCATACCAAAAACTAAACCTGGAGTAATAACACTTTTTTGCTGATTATTTGCAAATATTTGGTGAAGAAAGTTGCTAGCAATCTCATCCAGGAATCTCAAACAATATCAATATCAAAATAATATTCTTTCAAACATCTTTCTGGGCAAAAAATGACATTAACATGACAATTGGTAGCATTTATTCTTGGTGATAGGGCATATCGTGATCAATATCTCCTTCTGAGATCTAGAGCATTTCAAACATCATTCACCATAAATAATCTTGTCACCCTTCCACAATCATGACCAAAAGTGGTTATTTCCTCTGTTCCATCTATCTTCATTTACAGTCTATCACAGCACAAAATTCCAGTGAGTCCTATTTTTCTGATACTCACCTTAGTATTAGTATTTCCTGGCAAATGCCTACCTACCTTAGTGTTCCTGCCATCATTTTTGTCTACATTAGTTCTGCTTACTATGTCACTGCCAACTATAGCTGGCCTGAGTGGTAACATCTCTGTAGAAATATATCCATTATTTCTGATTTCTTCAGCTACTTAACTTCTATACTTTACAGTTCATAGGAGCACATATGCTATCTTTTTGCTTCTTATAACTGCTAGTAGACTTCTATCACAAATATTGAAGCAAATCAATCGTACTGTATCTCAAGATTTGTCAGCCCAACATCCCAGGTGTCTATAGTCAGGTCTGAGGCACTTGGTTTTCTTCAGGAATGTTTTCAACAGCTCAGCAGCCCAATCCTCCTTACAATAATAATCAATATAATCAAAACAACGTGTGTATTTAAATAAGTAGATGATAATCATTTTTTTTAAAGACAGCACCATCCATGTTGTAAGTTGCTGTTAAGTCAAATTCTTAAGATATTTCACTCTTTTAGTTCAGAAACTGTTATGTTGAATGGCCACACAGATTTTTTGCTTCAGCCACCAATCTGAAATAACACTCTTCATTTGTGGTTTTTTTATTCTGGTAAATCTTTTACTGATGAAGAATAGAGTAATTCAGGAGTTTCCCTATACAGTAATATATATATATGTATGTATATATATATATATATATATATATATATATATAGACATATAGGTCCTGATTTATTCCATATAACATAAGACTTTGCCTATATCAGCAAATTCTCCATACTGGTTATTGCTATTTACTGTAAGGACTCTGTGCAAGGCCTGATATGGAAGCCATACATGACACAAGGCACTAATTTTCTTGTATTCTTTACAGTGAACACACAGCACTTACAGGATGGCCAGCGTATCAGACCCAGCCAACATGGAGCGGGTAGGTCATGTTTGACGGACCTGATCTGTTTTTATGACCGGGTGACCTGCCTGGTGGATGCAGGAAAGGCTGTGGATGTTGTACCTGGACTTCAGCAAGGCCTTTGACACTGTCTCCCAGAGCACACCTGGGAAAGCTGGCAGCCCAGGGCTTGGACAGGAGCACTCCTTGCTGGGTTAGGAAATGGCTGGATGGCCAGGCCCAGAGAGTTCTGGTGAATGGTGCCACATCCATCTGGGGGCCAGTCACCAGGGGTGTCCCTCAGGGGTCTGTGCTGGGGCCAGTTCTGTTCAATATTTTTACTGATGACATGGATGAGGGTGTTGAGTCTTTCATGGTAAATTTGCAGACAACATTAAGCTGGGAGCATGTGTTGATCTGTTGGAAGGTAGGAGGGCTCTGCAGAGAGACCTGGAATGGTTGGATGGATGGGTAGAATCCAATAAGTTGACTTTTAATAAGTCCAAGTGCTGAGTCCTGCATTTTGGCCACAATAACCCCCTGCAGCGTTATAGGCTGGGGACAATGTGGCTGGACAGTGCCCAGGCAGAAAGGGACCTGGGGGTACTGCTCAACAGCCGGCTGAACATGAGCCAGCAGTGTGCCCTGGGGGCCAAGAAGGCCAAGGGCATCCTGGCCTGTGTCAGGAACAGTGTGGCCAGCAGGAGCAGGGAGGTCATTCTTCCCTGTACTGGCACTGGTGAGGCCACACCTTGAGTGCTGTGTCCAGTTCTGGGCCCTCAGTTTGGGAAGGATATTGAGACACTTGAGCATGTACAGAGGAGGCAACAAGGCTGGTGAGGGGCTTGGAACACAAACCCTGTGAGGAATGGCTGAGGGGGCTGGGATTGTTTAGCCTGGAGAAAAGGAGACTCAGGGGTGACCTTATCTCTCTCTACAACTCCCTGAAAGGTGGCTGTAGTCAGGTGGGGGTTGGTCTCTTTCTCTAGAACTGACAGAACTAGGGGACACAGTCTCAAGCTGCACCAAGGGAAATATAGGTTGGATATTAGGAAAAAGATTTTTACAGAAAGGACGATAAAGTACTTGAATGGCCTGCTTGGGGAGGTGGTGGAGTCACCATCCCTGCATGTGTTTAAAAAAAGACTGGATGTGGCACTCAGTGACTCAGTGCCATGGTCTAGCTGAGATGTTAGGGCATGGGTTGGGCTCGATGGTCTTGAAGGTCTCTTCCAACCTAGTAATTCTGTGTGACTCTGTGATTCTGTGATTTGTGTCCCTCACAAATCATGTAACTGACTACTGATTTTAGAAAGTTTTGTTAGTCTTTATAAAATTGCATAAATAGCCATCCATTTTTCTTTATATTTCTGGTATTTTAAAATTTTGCTTAATAATTCTAAACGTGTTGTAGAGCAGAACCTGTGTAAAGTAGAAAACATTCAAGTACAGTCAGTAGCAAGAGGTACTTATCTACAAAATTCTAGCAGGTATGAAATGGAACTAACAGTAGGTCAATTCTATATACTAAATAAATACATACATATATAGTAACCTGGTTTCCTAAAACTTTTGATTACTTTGGTATTTATGTACAGATGTTCAGTATTGTTCTTCCTGAAATTTCAAAGCAGTATATTCCAAAAAGTAAAACGTACAATAGAGAGAAAAGCAGATATCAATTCCAGTGCAATGTGACACTGTCCAATAAATTTCCTAATGGTCATGGGAAAATGGCATCCAATATATATTTACTACACTGACAGTGAAAATTTAACCTTTTAGCTGCCCTGATCATTTTTCATAGAGACAACCCTCATCTTTAAGACAGGATTTTCAAATAACTTATGTTAAATACTCATGTCCATTTCCAATAAGTATATATTTCAGTAGAGCTTATATTCTTTTTAAGAGTTCTTAACACTGACTTTCTAAATGGCTTCTGTTTTCTTCCAGTAGAATTTGTAAAGACTTATGTATTCATTATTTGTAAGATTATCATGAATATTGGCCATTGACGCAGGGAAGAATCCCAATGTGCTAACACTGAACATAGATATCATTAATTAACCACCACGATGGCTTACAACTGAGTAAGAAAGTCAGCTGTCTCAATAGTTTCAAATATACAAGGACTATATACAAAAGGGAGGCTGTTCTCATTTCTGTATTTCTTTCATTATTCACGTGGGCTAAGAAAAAACTACTATAAGCTCGCCACAGGAAAATATTTTGAAACAAATCGACAAACTAAATTCAGTAGTTTGCGATGTTAAAATTTTTACCTTTTTTTTTATTTTTACTTATATTTTCTTACTTACATTAGCAAGAAGGCATGACAAACAGTTTAAAATTTGCGAAAATTATGACTTTTGTTCCATAATAGGTTAGCTGTGAAGTAACACAGACAAAAATGAATGAATCATCCTTTATCAAAATGGTTTTGTGTATACCTACATGAACTATTCAACATAAAGTATTTTTCCACTTGTTTCCCCTGAAGAAAAAGTGTGCTATTTCTAAGTTCCTAGCTTTACAATTTCTAGTATCTAATAACATCATAACAAATGGCAATGCTATCCATTCAATTAGGCACTCAAAAAGTGTAGAAGAACTATTAGAAAATAAGTAACCAAATTCATTGGTAACAATCACGCAAATAAATATAGTCAATTTTATGCTGAGAATAATGTCCTGCCTAGTGAGAAGGGTCACAAGGGAAATTTCCACAGCTGGAAATGCAGCTATTTTGAATTTCATTAATTGATATCAGATTAAAGTAACTTTATTGTGCCAAACCAGATGATGCCAAGATAATAATGAATGTCAAGGAAGAGAAGTGATGGCAGCAAATCCTAATGAAGAATCACAGTCAAACATGTTTTCAGTATCCTAGATAAGAACACAAAATAGCATGGAAACTATATGAAATACAATTATTCAGAGCACATTGTTACAGTAAATGCACTTTTAAACCATCACATAAGAGATCTTTCAAAGAAAATGCAGTATTCACTGGAGGAAGAAACAGGATAAATAATTCATCAAAGCATGAACTGAACTGCTTTTTTTGCCCTGTGCACTGCATGTTTTGAAGTCCTCTGATAAACATTTTGTTCAGCTGCTGTGCCAATAGCAATGCCAAAATAGTCAGAAGTGGTTGTAGTCCCTCCCTCTCTCTTGGTAGGTAACTCTCTGTTCTTCTTTTCTAATGGAATGACACAGACGACTTCCAGATCTTCTTATTGGCAGAACATCAAAGATAATGATTTTGAGATCCAGATCTCACTGGACAGATGTCACAGTGCATGACTTTTTATTTTTCATCTCTTCATTTCCATACAACTGCTGTTGTGTTCCACAGGACTCTATAACACACACACTAAAATGTGTTACTGAAGGTTGAGAAGCTTTGCGTTAGTTGATTTAGGCAATTACCACCATGATTCAGAAATATGTCTAGCTGTTAAAAGAGTGTAGCACATCACTGAAAGAATCCTTACATGACATACCTAGGACAGCTTGTCCCATGCTTGAAATAGATGAGTTTTGGATCATTTGTCCACCTAGTCATCTACATTTCTGCAATCTTGTTTATGCATCAGAACTGGATATAATAGCTCAAGTTAATTCTGAAAGAATGCAAGCTAATTTCAATAGCAGTGGTAAAATACCTTTTAATAGAATATTGCTGCTAATTTATACAGCCATAAAACTATGGTTGTCATACAACGGTGATAACAATTGTCATTACCATTCCACTGTGATATAACAACCAGTTATATCACAGCTGGCCTTCTGCACTGACTTCCAACATACTGTGTTCCATCATGTTTCAATGTGAGTGGTCTTTGCAGCAGCAGCTGCATTTAAATCTAGAAATAACCATATCCAAGTGCAAATCCTGAGCCATTGAAATTCAGTCCTTCCTGTCCAAAAGCCTGATTTCAACACATTTTTTGTATCTACCAACTTGTCTAGAGATGCTTCTGATAGTTTGCTAATTCACCACTTAATTTTATGAAGCCAAGATTTTTCATGAATACCCATTGCCAACAGTAATTATGACAACTCTTTGACCAAATATCAAGTTCACATTTGCTCTTACACGCAACCAAAGCTTCTCCTTTTGTATTGATACCCAGTGAGCTCTTACTAATGTGATCATTTTTCTGCTCCAGTGGTTCCAGAACTGGGCACAGAACTGGACACAGAACTTAGATGCAGTCTCACCAGACCTGAGTTGAATGACTGGATAATTTCCTGTATATCGCACTGGCAACATTCTTCTGGATGCAGCCCAGAACAACATTGGCCTTTTTGGCCACCAGGGCACACTGCTGGCTCTTGGACAGCTTCTTGTCCACCAGGACCCCCAGGTCCTTCCCCGCAGAGCTGCTTTCCAGCAGCTCAACTTCCAGCCTGCATTGGTGCATTGTAACTGGCATTATTCCTCCCCAGGCACAGACCTTGCAGACTTGCTTTTGTTGAACTTCAGCCTGTCCAGCTCATGCTGACAGTCAACACAGACATCTGCTGTAGCAGACACTGCTTCAGGTTTTGAATCATCAGCAAGTTTGGTGATTACACTCAGGTGACCATTATCCAGGTCACTGACCACCTGGGAATACAGCTGTAGGCCTTCAACTTATCACTACCCCCTGAGCTTTGCCATGCAGCTAGTTCTCAAGCCACCTCTCTGTCACTCCTTTAACCCACATTTCCTGAGCTCACCTGTGGGATGTTATGGAAGACAAGTGTCCAAAGCTTTGCTGAAGTTAAGACAACTTCCTACTGCTCTTCCCCCATCTACACAGTCATTCTAGCCTAGAAGTCTATCAGGTTGGTCAAGCAAGTTTTCCCCTTGGTGAATCCACATTGACTACTCCTGATAACCTCCTTTTTCTCCCTAAGTAAATGACATCCAGGATAAGCTGTCCCATCACATTTCCAGGGATGCAGGTGAGACTGGCCTGTAATTTTCTGGATTCTTCTTGCCATTTTTGAATACTAGAATGACATAATTCCAATCTGCAGGCAGCTCTCCTGTTGTCTGGACCTTTAAAACTTATGGAAAATGGCTTGCCAATAACATTCGCCAGCTTCCTCAGCCCTTGTGGGTGCATCCCATCAGGGCCCATGGATTTGTGGCTGTCAGGTTTGCCTGTATGATCTCCCAGTTGATCCTTCTTCATCACGGGAACGTCTTCCTTTCTCCAGACTCTCTCTTGTATCTAGGGGCTGAGGTTCCTACAGGCCAGACTTAGCAGAAAAGGTTGAAGCAAAGAAGGCATTTAGTAACGCTCTGTTTGTCACTAGGGCACACACCTCATTCAGCACTGAGCCACATCTTCCTGATTCTTTCATTTGCTACTGGTGCACTTGAAGACAACTTGTGATCGCTGACATCCCTTGTCAGATTTAATTCCAAATGGACCTTCACCCCTTTTGTCACATCCCTGCATACTCTAAAAACATTCCTATATTTTTCTCAAGTGGCCTGTCTCTTTTTCCATATTTTGTAAAATTGCTTCTTCAGTTTGAGTTTTGTCAGAACCTCCTTGCTCATCCATGCAGATCTCTTGCCTTCTTCACTTGATTTCTTGCTCACAAGGGTGCAGTGATCTTGAGCTTGGAGGAAATTATGTTTGAATACTCACTATCATAGGCCCTCCTGCCCTCTATATCCCTAAGGACTAGGGATCTTACAAATAGGTTCTTGAGGAGGCCAAATTAAGTTCTTCCCAAATCCAGGATTGTAATCCTACTTATTATCCTGTTTCCACTGAGTAGGATCCTGAAGTCACCATATCATAATCACTTCAGCCAAGGCTGTCCCAGTCTCCACATCCTACACCAGTCCTTCTTTGTCTGCTGTTTCAAGGTTCAGCAGCACCTCTTTTGTTGCTGGCTTCTACACCACCTATGTCAAATGCTCTGGATGTATATATAAATATATATATATGTGCTCTCAAATGTATATAAGCATACAGAATGCCTTAAGACAGGAAGAAATTAAGATATAAAACTAATTGCCAAAAAGTCACCATGAATATGCCAAGCAAGTTTTTGAATGCTTGGCTTGTACTCAAGCATTCAATCACAGACTATTTTCTAGTCTTGTTTATAATTTATTTTTTTTTAATTCTGGCTATCTCACAGATTTGCAGGTATTTCTAAATCTTGTTTTATCCCTCAAAATTATTTTTGTCACCTTTATGCTTGAAATTAATCTGAAACTATCAAAATCTTTCCCAAAAGGAGTTTTAAATTCAGTTATTACATTATGAAAACACTGTACCTTTGCAGCAATAATCATTGCCTCAGCAATAAAAGAAGACACACCAGAGACACCAAAGGTTGTACATATGCAGCAATACTCTTTCATATCACTTAAAAAAACCACCAAACAAACAAAATCCCCAAAACCACAGACAATAGACTTATTTTAGGGTCGATGAGTCTTTTTAGAATTTTTTTAAGATTCTTTCAAATTTTTTAATTGTTGTTTGAGTTTTTTAAGAGGCCTTGAAAAATAGATGTGACTGGATTAACCCAACTTGAAAACAGTGAACGTGATGACCTCGATCAGGGGGACAAAAATGAGCTACTTCACACACAAAACATGTATTAAAAACAGCTGCTATCATGTAAAGCATCCACTTACAGTCAGCAAGCAGTTTTTACCATAATGAATTTGAGTAAGTGTTATGACTATGTTAAAATGTAGCTTGGTAACTCTTTTACTTTTATCAAGCATTTCAGGAGAAGTGAAAAGAGAATGTAAAACTTTTCCTATAAATTTATAAAAGACAGCTTCTTGTTGCTTTGTCTATCACTGTTGTGTATTTAGAGTTACAATATATGAAGTGTATATATTATTTGGAATCATCAGGGTTCTCCTGCGCATGTTCTATTTTTCTAAGTAGGTCAAATCTGTTTTTTGCAGTTTAAACACTTTCCCTTTATATGGAAAAATCAATATTGATTTTAAATCAGGAAAAATAATATTTCTATGCACAAAATAGTGCTGAACATAGACATTTTGATTTAAAAAGAAAAAATACCTGCCTAAATGAAAATAGCCAGTAAGTGAAGTATTTTATCCAAAATTATGTACTTAAATTTACCATTAGCCTTAGGTCTTGAGCAATATAGTACTAATGATAGAATACTGATTGTCTATAACACACTTTAAATAACTGGAGCAAGACCTTTACCAAATCCAAGTCTTGCAGAGTAATAGGGAGAAAAGTGCATTTTTCTAGCCTGTAGGAAAGAAAAAATTCCTTTCTTTGAGGTTTCAAACCTTTCCACAAGGAGAGTGAGTGTCAAAGACTTGGATTTATACAGCCACCAGCTCACATCTCTATTTGCTTACACTCATATTAACACATTAGAGGATTTAACTGGCAACACCAAATAGCTTTCTAACCATAGCATTGCTCATCTCTCCCAAATTGGAAAAACAATCCCAGAAAACATGCTTATAGATTTCCCTGAGGAAAAAAGCATAGATGGGGAAAACAGAGAAATCAAGGCACTCCTTTGATTCCTGCCTATTGCACACAACTGAGAATCATGTTGAACAAACATTGAGCGTTGTTTTTGTTTGGCTTTTTGCTTGTTTGTTTTTAATGGAAGTTCAAATGTGTGCAGTGATCTCTGCCTGAAGCAGTTACTCATTTGTATTCCTGTCCAATAAAAGAGTAGCAATACCTCTAGAGGCAAATGTAACTGAAGTTGCTAGAATGGTCCAGGATGAGAACAAAAAATTAGATGCAAGCCCAAATAAAGACTCAAAACAACAGCACAGTCATTCAATTTTTCTTTTTCTGACTGTGCACAGCAGTGTAGCCAAAGAAGCTCGATCCAAAACCATTTCAAGCAGAGCTGTTTCAGAAGAAAAAAAAGCTATCAGAAGGAAAGGCCACAGCCACAAATGTAAGTATTTCATTTCCGAAAGGTCTCTGTGGAGTTTCTTACCCAAGTGTTTCTGTGTCAAGACTTGCTCCTTTCTGGCTGGAATCCTGCTGCATTTGTGTTTTTAAAATAATTTTGGATGAAAAGTTTTTGAAACACAGGTTGTTGTCTTTCACTGTTTTCCAATCAGATTGTCAATAATAAATTTTCTGAATAAATTTTTCAAGCCAGAGCACTCCCAGCAATAACAAAGGTGAGGTGTGAACACATTTGTTATACTCCTGCTTTTCAAACTTCAAAACCTTTGCATCAATTTCAGTACCATGAACAATTTTTTGAAAAAAAATTAAATAAGTAAAATAGAACAAAATAAAATTAAATACACCAAAAAAACCCCACTCCACACTAAAATAATTTTTATTGAAACATCTCATTGTTCCTTTTTTAAACTGAAAAAAATGCAACAAGGCAAGACCAAAGTAAGCCTCTTACTAAAAGTATTGTGCTAATAGCAGTGAGTTACAAAATCAATTTCTGGTCAAGAAAAAAAATTGAAATAATGGGTTGAAAAATAGACATTGGTACAATGAACAGAATTATTCTGTCTTCGTTAATAAAAATAGTGTCCCTGCATTCCTGACTCTGCCAGTTGCAGTCCACACATAACCTAGAAAAACACAGAAGTAAAACAGAAAAAAGACAAAAAATAAGTCAGGGAATAGCTGAACAGCGAAGCCTATTTATACACAGATTCTACCCCTATTTCTTCTCTGACACAACCTGTCTTCCAACTTCATAAAACCTTTAGAGGATTAATTCCAGCAGTACCTACCATGCCACAAATGTATTCCTCAGCAGGCTACACTGTCCTAGAATGATCAGCCCTGCCAGAGAAGATAATTTTTTTGCATATACCTCTGTCATAAAAATCAGAAACTGAGTTGTTCCAGACCATGGAACTCTGTAGTGAATATGTTGCAGGAGATATCTGATCTGCAAGATTTCAACAAAGAAAAGTAAATATTCTTATTAAAGAAAATGAAAAGGATATGCCTGTTAGGCTGCTGTGGGCATGCTATGCCTGAGATACCCACAAAATCCCTTCTCTGCTCCAGGGATGTGCACAGACTTCATTGATTCTCAAGTATTTCAATCTACAGTAGCTATTGATGGATGGAATGATGGGGAAATCTAAAGGTCTCCATAGTTTCTTCCCTCAGCAGAAAATGTGAAGTCAGTTGCTTGTAAACTCAGTGTCTTTGGGTGCACAAAGATTTTGTATGGGCCATAAAATGGGAAATAATAAGGTTTTTCCTTTTTCTCTGTTACCTCTAGTTATCTAAAGGCTGGCATATTTTTCTTATGTTCCACCCACACCTGGGGAGGATTTTAGACATACCCTGCTCTCTGCACTGCCAAAGCCCTCTCTTTAAATGTAAGATGGCTTGCTAGCAGAACAGAGTATTAGAAGTTGAGTTTGAAGGCAACTAATAATGCTTGTAATAGACATGATCTCTAAAGTGAGTAAAATGGCAATTAAGTTTATGAAATGTGTAAAGCGCCAAATACATTTTAGCACAAAAAGACATTCAGAAAGATAACTTTTATTACTGTGCAGATCTCTAACAGGTCCATCAATTATAGTTTTTGAATATTGTTGAGTGATAAATCACCATAAATGAGGGAAAACCTTTGTGGCATTTTTATCATGAATGATTACACAAGGAATGCTCTTGGGTTTACTGAAGCTGTGGCTGTTTTTAAGGGGGGCCCGGCTGAAGGGATTTAGAGTTCAGCCACCTTCAGTTACACCGGCACTCCCCTGGCACGAAGCCAGTGGCATGTGCCGACCGTGGGTGGGGCGAGAGGAAACAGTCACCGATATTGAAGCAACCACGCCGCAGGAGTGAAGAAAAGAGACGGCCCTCCTCTGCTGGGTGAATTAACTTGGTTTAATCCAGGGTAGGGGAAGTGCAGGGTGGCCACCCAAAGGTGGCGAGCGGAGGAGGAGCCCCAGGCCCCTCCGGGGACCGGGTTTTACAGGGAAGGGGTGGGTACACAAGAAACCAATCACAGAACGAAAATTTGCATACATTGAAGACTGATGGGTGGTGTGGATCAATGGGGATAGGTCAGGGGAGGAGCCAAGGCCTACCAGCCAATCACTCGACACCCTAGCTGGAAGATTCTGGAACTTGGGGCGGGGTGCCGGTGATTGGCAGAAGGCCTGGGGAGGGGATACAAGGACAAATAAGGGATAATGAGGGAAAATGAGGAGGGGAAAACCGTGATTGACATAACGGGGGGTTTGAGCCAGACCAACTTGCCAAGCTAGGAGAGGGGAGAACGGAACAAACCAAACACAAACCACAACATCTCCCCCTTTTTTGTTTTAAAAAGAAAAGGAAGGGAGAAAACAAACAGTCCCTTATAATCAGGCGGCAGTTGTCTCTTGTGCTGTTTTAAAGTCCAGGCTTCCACCGCTCACGCTTTCAGAGTCTGAAGTCGAGGCAGGGTCCTCCTCGACATCTGAAAGCTCCAGATGGTTTATGTTGGCCGCTGAGGCATTCAGCAGAAGTCTCTTAACCAATCCCCACAGTAGGGAGCAGGCGATGACAATTATGAATATAACTAAAACAAAATATAAGACGGACCGAACTATGGACCCGGCCCATCCTGACAGTCCCCAGCCTCGATAAGGAGGACTGTCAGGAGGGTAACGATGGTCATCGGGTCCATGCAGGCGGGAGATCAACTAAAAAGAAACAGAAATATAAATTAAGAAGGTCTGGCTCGAGAAGGGGGGGGTCAGGACCGTGGTCAATGGTGGCTCGCCCACCAGTTCCTCCGTTTCCGCCGCCAGCACGCCTCTGCTACCTGTGGGACCGGTTCCGGTTTTGCACCCCGCTTAGGGCGGTAGGGCTTGACCCACTTTGATGGAATCCATCTCGGACCTGAGGGAGTGGACACGCAAGCGTAACCCCTACCCCAGGTCACGAGATCAAATGGCCCTTCCGTTTTCCAGGTCTCCGGATCCTTAATGAGGACCGGGGGCCTGGCCCTAGGTCGCAGCTCCTCGTGCTTCCCGAAGTGTCGCACTATGGGCGGGTTGAGATTTTCAAAGGAGCAATTTAGAAAGTTGATAGTATACAACGCCCGTGCGAGACGGATGTGAGGGGACTCCACCTTCACTGCCGAATGCTGTTGCTCCAAAACCCTTTTAAGGCTCTGGTGGGTCCTCTCCACCACGGCTTGGCCTGTTGGGGAATAGGGGATGCCGGTCTTGTGTTCTATTCCCCATTGCTGTAGGAAGCTCCGCAGTTCCTTGGATTTGTAAGCTGGGCCGTTATCTGTTTTGATTACCTTAGGGATGCCCAGGACCGCGAATGCCTGAAGCATATGCTTCCTGCAGTCCGCAGCCCTCTCACCTGTGTGGGCAGAGGCAAAGACAGCACTAGAGAAAGTGTCCACAGAGACATGTACAAACTTAAAGCGGCCGAATGATGGATAATGGGTTACGTCCATCTGCCACACCTCGCAGCTGGACAAACCACGGGGGTTAGCTCCGAGAGGGACAGAAGGGAGCTGGTGGGACTGGCAGTGAGGACATGTAGCCACAATGGCCTTGGCCTGTTCGCGCGTCAGATGGAACTGCCGAACCAGGCCAGGCGCATTCTGATGGAACAACTGGTGGCTGATCTTGGCTTGACTGAAGAGATCAGGGAGCGGGGCCACTTGAACAGGGGCGGCAAGGGCATCGGCACACCGGTTGCCCTCCGCTATGAACCCCGGCAAATCGGTGTGTGATCTCACGTGCATGACATAAAAGGGTTGCTCTCGGTGGGAGACCAATTGAACCAATTTGGAGAGCAAGTCGTACAATTTTGGGTTTGACACCTCCTGCAGCACAGCATTTTCAGCTCTGGACACTACACCCGCTACATAGGCTGAATCCGTAACTAAATTGAAAGGTCCAGGGAACCTCTCAAAGGCTCTGACGACTGCGTCCAACTCGGCAATTTGAGGTGAACCTTCAACCTCGGTGACATCGGACTCCCACTCCCGAGTTTGGGGATTCCTCCAAGTCATGACTGACTTGTGGGATCTTCCAGACGCGTCAGTAAAAATGGTCATTGCCTTTAGAGGAGTTCTGCTCTGGATCGATTTTATAGATAATACGAACTCCTGATTGAATAATTTATGGGCCGGCCGATCAACACTAATTTGGCCGGAGTAGCTATCCAGAGCGAACTGCAAAGCTGCATTCGTTTGCAGGAGGCTGTCAATTACCTTTTGTTTTAGGTGGCCCGAATTTAATTTAAGAGGAATGTATATGCACGCAAGATCAACGCCTGCCAGCTCTCTGATCCTCAGCCTAGCTTTCCGGATCAACTCTGCCACCAGTTCAGCGGGCTGTGTCATTCTCTTGGACCGATGGTGGCTGAGGAACACCCACTCAATGATTAAGAGGGGGTCACTCGAGCCCCGGTCCCTGCCTTTGGTGGCGTTGTCCCACTGAAAAATCACCCCGTGGAGGTGTGGCAGTTTGCCGCAAATAATGAATTTAAATGGCAGGCCCGGATGACAGCGGTGGGCCTACCTAGCCGAAATGAGTCTCTGGATTTTCTCTAGTGCAATCCTCGCCTCTGGGGTAAGGGTCCTGGGAGAACTTAGCTCCTCTCCCCCTTTCAATAAATTGAAAAGGGGGGCCAGGTCTTCTGTTGGTATGCCCAGCCAAGGTCTTACCCAATTCAAAGATCCACACAGCTGGTGAACATCCGCCAAGGTTTTGATAGTTGTTACAATAGCCAATTTCTGAGGAACAATGGTCCTCTTAGTAATTTCCAGGCCCAGATACTTCCAAGGCGGCACCCTTTGAATTTTTTCCTGTTGGAGCTCGAACCCTGCAGCAACCAGCGCATCGACTGTCAGGTCAAGGGCGTGGCCAAGTATGTCAGCGGTCGGGGCACACACCAGGATGTCATCCATGTAATGGTAAATGATGGCATCGTTTACCACTGCACGTATTGGGGACAGCAAGGAAGCGACGTACCATTGGCAGATCACTGGGCTGCACTTCATGCCTTGCGGGAGAACCCGCCAATGGTAGCGCTTGCTTGGGGACTCACGGTTGATGGAAGGAACCGTGAACGCAAAACGCAGGGCATCGTCCGGGTGGAGGGGAATTTGAAAAAAGCAATCCTTTATATCAATCACAGCCAATTCCCAATTTTGTGGGAGCATCGTTGGGGAGGGCATCCCTGGTTGGAGAGGCCCCATATCTTCTATAATGTTGTTGATTTGGCGGAGGTCGTGGAGAAGCCGCCACTTGTCCTTATTGGGCTTTTTGATGACAAACACGGGAGAATTCCACGGTGACGTGGTCTCCACTATATTGCCCTTAAGTAGTTGCTCCTCAACGAGCTCCTTGAGCGCCGCCAATTTCTGTTTATTAAGCGGCCACTGCACTACCTGGACTGGCTTATCTGATTTCCAATTGAGCTTCCAGGTAGGGCGCTCATCAGTGACCGCCGCCCGAAAAACCTGGGGAGCCGCTGGAAGGTCAATTCGGGCTCCCCACTGGGCTAGGAGGTCTCTCCCCCACAGGGGCTCCGTATAATCTAAAACGAATGGGCGTATAGAAGCCAATTGCCCATCAGGCCCCGTAATTTGCACGATGCTCTTAGATTGTCTGGCCAATTGTAAACCCCCAACACCACGGACGTGTCCAGGCGCGGTTTGCAACTCCCAATGCGACGGCCACTCCCGAGAAGGAATGACCGTGACATCCGCCCCAGTGTCCAAAAGGCCTTTTAGCTGTTTGCCTTCCCCCCCTTTTGTAATATAACAATCGAGGCAAGGTCTTTCGTGCCCCAAAACCTGGGCCCATGCGATGGTCGGCGTGGTGTTTTCTGATGTTTGATGTAAATCCCAGGTTATTTCAGGCACTGGGATTGCCTGAGCTACAATCTGCCCTTTAGGCAAAAAGATGGGGGGCTGGACACAGTGCAGGCCGACGGCGAACACCCCCGGGTCCGATGGTAAGAGGCCCGGGATAATGTTCACCGTCGGTGGTGTGTGCTTAGTATCACCGACCACAACATACTTGCAGCGAATCCGTCCCCAGTTACCTGGGCACTCCGGGTCGACAGCAACGAGTTGAAGGTCGGAGGTCCTCAGGTGGAGAGCCTCCGAGAGCCGCAACCTATAGGGTGCAAAAGCAGAAGCGGTCGTTAGCACAGGTCTTGTTTGAATTGGTAAAACAGAAGTCAAGTCCGGTAAGTATTGGTCACATTTAGTTGGCGGCGGTCCCTGATCTCCCTTCCCCCTACGCGATGATGATAAATGGCCCGCCTGATTTTTGTCAGCGCGCAGGGGGGCACTGCGCTCCGATTTTAGTTTTTTGGGGGGTTGGCCCCCAACTGTCCCTGCTCCCTTTTAAATTTGTAAAATTCTGCCCGTAGGGGGCAGTCCGGCATCCAATGTCCAGTCCTCCCACACAAATGGCAGGGTGCGGAGGACTTCGACGAAACAGCTGCTGCAACACCCTGCTCGGTGGAGGGCTCTTCTGCCGCGGCGACCCGGGGAGGTTGAATCCTCCTCTTTTCGCTGTCCCTGGTGGTCAGTAGCGGGACCTTACGCGCACACACTTCCAACATATCAGCCATCTGCGGTGCCGGGTGGAGGGGCAGGCTGAGGATGGCATCCCTGCATGCCTGGTTGGCATTTGAGGACGCCACCTCCCGCAAGATGGTGCTTCTAGCTCCTTCGTCCGACACCTGATGTTCAATGGCCTTCCTCAACTTCTCCATGAAGTCAAGGAAGGCCTCGTCTGGACCCTGAAAGATTCTAGAAAAGGCAGTTGGGGGCGCGCCCCCCGGCAGCAACAAAAAGGCTTTTTCTGCGGCAGCTGCCAACGCTTTAAGAGCCTCCCGGGGAAGGGTACTCGCCTGGGAGTACCCATCTTCCCAGTCCCCGGTCCCCAGGAGCTGGTCGATGGCCAAAGGGCGACCTGTGAAATCAACTCCCGATTGGGGTTGACTCCACAGGCTTGGGAGGGCTTCAGTCACCCCCCTCCTCCAGGCAGCTTCCCACATTACCCGCTCGGATGGATTCAGCAGGCAAGTGAAAAGCCGCCGGACATCGAAGGGGGTGATCTCTGCTTCGGAGAGTGTTGCTTCCAAAACTCCCCGGAAGTATTCACTCTCCCGGCAGTACTCCTTTTGGGCTTTGACCAGCTCCTTAATTTGTGAATGACTTAATGGGACCCATTGGCGACGCACTCCCCCACCCGCTTCTGGCTGGTAAACAACCGGAGCCGCCGATGGTACCATGGCCGGCTCCGGTTCCCGGCCTTTGGCCCCCCCCCCCCCCCGGGCCCCGAACCGTGGGAACCGGAGGGAGGGGCGTGGGAACCGGAAGAAGGGGAGGAGGGGGCGTGGCAGGAGACTGGGTGGCCCGATGACGAGGGGCCATCCCCGGAGGCGGGAGCGGGAGGCGGGGCACAGTGGCAAGCGGTGGGCGGGGAAAGGGGCGGGATTGTGGGAGGAACGATGGGAGGAGCTATCATGGGAAAGGGAGGCGGGGAAACGAGATGGGAGGGGTCAGATAGAGGGTGGAGCTGGGGGGAGGTCGGGAGGGAAGGGGCGGGGAAAGGGGAGTGGCCGAGAGGCAGGAAGGGGTTGGAACTTGGAAGAAAAGGATTCTGGGATGAGGATGGGGGTTTTCCCGCCATCTCGACCATGCGGTCGCCTCCATTTTGGGCCACGCCGCGGCCATCTTGTGAAACCAGAGGCGACCCGGGGCAAACTGGGGATTCAACGAACTGGGGTACATAACTCTGGGGTTTGGGGACAGGAGCAGGGGAGGCAGGACAAGTCGAGGAGCCCCCGAGAGTTTGGCCAGAACTCTCGGGGCGGGGGGACCGGGTATTCTGGAGAGGGCCAGGGGATGATGGAACGCCCTGCGCCTGGCTGGTCTGGGGGGGTGCCCCCTCCAGAATCCCGGTTTTAAGTTTGGGTATACGGGAAGGGGTATTCGGGACAGAGGGTGAGGAAACCGAACTGGGGTGCGAAACCGAACTGGGGCAACGTTTAACTCGAACTGTGGCCTGTTCTGAGCTCCCTTCTTCTTTTAATATTTTTCTAATTTGGGCAACAAGCCTGGCCAATTGTATGAGGGAAGCGTCGCCTGGCCTGAACAACTCCGAGAGTCGAGTTTTAACCCTCCGCCAAAAGGCCGGATTTTTGATCAGGTCAGGCGAAACCTCCGGGAACTCAGAAGAGACCCATTTTATTAATTTTTCAACAACAGGTTTTTCATAAACAATTCCCCCCCCAACAAGGATTCCCTCAACTTGGATAATAAGTCTCTTTTGGGCAGTGGACAGCTTAGCACCCATAGCTAGTAGAGACTTCCCACGAAGTCAAATGTCCACTACTAAGAACTTCGAGCCCAATCTGCCACGCAAAAGGAAAAACGAAAACTAAAAGGTGACCACCCACCGGCCCCTGCCTGTAAAATCAAGGGAGGGCGGCAGAACACCCTGGGGACTGGGGAGGACGACAGGGAGAGCGGCGAAACACTCACGTGTCCGGTGGGCTATCAAAGGAAAGCGCGGCGAAGCGGGTCCTGCGGCCGGACGGCTCGGGGTGCTCGAGGTCCCGTCCGGTCCCCGGGGAGCGCTGCCTCAGAGGGCCTGCTCACCTCGGGGTGCTGCTGCGTCCAAAGGACGGAGTCCAAAATCCGTAGGGTCCTTGCGAAGATTGTAAGTCCAGGCTCTACTGGTCCCGAATCCGGCCGACCAGGAGCAGGCAATCGATGCAGAGGGGCCCCACGTTGGGCACCAGCAACTGAAGCTGTGGCTGTTTTTAAGGGGGGCCCGGCTGAAGGGATTTAGAGTTCAGCCACCTTCAGTTACACCGGCACTCCCCTGGCACGAAGCCAGTGGCATGTGCCGACCGTGGGTGGGGCGAGAGGAAACAGTCACCGATATTGAAGCAACCACGCCGCAGGAGTGAAGAAAAGAGACGGCCCTCCTCTGCTGGGTGAATTAACTTGGTTTAATCCAGGGTAGGGGAAGTGCAGGGTGGCCACCCAAAGGTGGCGAGCGGAGGAGGAGCCCCAGGCCCCTCCGGGGACCGGGTTTTACAGGGAAGGGGTGGGTACACAAGAAACCAATCACAGAACGAAAATTTGCATACATTGAAGACTGATGGGTGGTGTGGATCAATGGGGATAGGTCAGGGGAGGAGCCAAGGCCTACCAGCCAATCACTCGACACCCTAGCTGGAAGATTCTGGAACTTGGGGCGGGGTGCCGGTGATTGGCAGAAGGCCTGGGGAGGGGATACAAGGACAAATAAGGGATAATGAGGGAAAATGAGGAGGGGAAAACCGTGATTGACATAACTGGGGGTTTGAGCCAGACCAACTTGCCAAGCTAGGAGAGGGGAGAACGGAACAAACCAAACACAAACCACAACAGTTTACCTCTTGCCTGTGGTTTCACAGCTGAATTCTGCACTCTAAATTAACCTCTGAGCTAGTTTCTGACACCTTGCTTCACCTTCTGCTGCCCAGGGAGGAAAAATAACAAAAAATCGCAATCGAATAATGCTGGTTGAGAACAAACTGGTATGTCCCCAGCACAAAAGAGATCTGAAATAATTTCCACCATGTGTGTGTGGTTTCCATTCCTCGTATTAGACTGCTTCCTCAGGTGCAACTGGCATAGCACTCAGCCCCTCAAAGACCTGTCTTTTTCTTAAACTCAAAGCAACAGTGCCAAGCTACTCTGTGTCGCAGACATCTTTCATGAAAAATCCTTTCTTAGGATTTTTCCTTGTGAGAAGCTGCAGTTTCAGTAACCAAAGTAAACAATGGTTATCTGCTGCTGTGGAATGCAACAGGTAGAGCCGTGATTGGTCTCCTGTGGGTGTTTGGATTTCTTGACCACTCATGGCAGAGCTGGCTCTTGCTCTGTCTGAGACACAGATCTTTGTTATTCATTCTTGTCTATTCTTAGCTTAGCTAGCTTCTGAAGAAACCTTTTCCTTGCTATTGCTTTTTAGTATAGTCTAATGTAACATATATCATAAAATAATAAATCAAGCCTTCTGATCATGGAGTCAACATTCTCGTCTCTTCTTCATCCTGAAAACCCTTGTGACCACAGTCACAACTCTGCAATGGAAAAATAACATCATCAATAACAGGATGAGACTGGTCACCTCACATACATGGACAAAGCAGAGGGGTTAATGCCTTCTCTGCCTCTGTCTTCAACATAGATGACAGACCAGTGCCCTCAGCTGAAGGACCCTGACTACAAGAATGATCATTCCCCAGCTGATTCTGAAATTGTGGGATATTTGCTGGTCCAACTGGATCCCTATATGGTTAATGGCATTGATGGGATTCTCAAAGAGCTGGCTAGTGCCATTGCAAAACCTCTCTCAAAGATTTTTGAGTCGCCTTGGGAATCCAGAGAGGTCTCTGAAGCTAACTCGAAGCTGGCAAACATTTTCCTGATTTTCAAGAAGGGCAAGAAGGAGGAGCTCAGAAATGGAAGGCCTGTCAGCCTCGCTCCAGTGGAGAAGATTATTCTGGGGGTGCTGAAAAACACCTGAAAGACAACATAGTCATTGGTCACAGCCAGCACAGCTCATGAGAGGGAAGTCCTGCTTATCAACCTGGTTTCCTTTCATGACTAGGTAATCCACCCAGCTGACCAAGGGAAGCCAGTAAAGTTTTTGATACTGTCTCTCACAGGATCCTTCTGGACCTAATGTGCAGCCCACAGCCGGATAAACACATCATGGGGTGGGTGAGCAGCTGGGTCACAGGTCAGGCACAAAGGGTTACAGTGAATGGGGTGACATCAGACTGGGGACCTGTCACTACTGGGGTTCCACAGGGCCCCATCCTCAGCCCTCTGCTCTTCAACATCTTCATAAATGACCTGGACACAGAACTGGAAGGGATACTGAGCAAGTTTGCAGATGATACAAAAAGGGGAAGAGCTGCTGACTCCCTCCAGGGCAGGGAGAGGCCCTGCAGAGAGACCTCCACAAATTGGGGGTCTGGGCAATCACCAGCCATATGAAGCTCAACAGGGGAAAGTGCTGGAATCTGCATCTGGGATGGGGCAACCCCGGATATATGGACAGACTGGGAATGAGGTGCTGTAAGCAGAGCCATGGGAAGGGACCTGGGGGTCCTGGCAAGTTGAACATGGGTCAGCAGTGCCCTGGCAGCCAGGAGGGCCAACCCTGTCCTGGGGGGCATCAGGCACAGCATCACAGCTGGGCAAGGGAGGGGATTGTCCTGCTCTGCTCTGAGCTGGGGCAGCCTCACCTCAAGTGCTGGGGGCTGGTTTAGGCACCACAATATGGGATAGATATTACGCTATTAGAAAGGGTCAAAAAAGATGGAGGGGAAGCTATATGAAGAGTGGCTGAGGTCACTTGGTCTGTTCTGCATGAAGACTGAGGACAGACCTCACTGCAGTTACAACTTCCTCGTGAGGGGAAGAGGAGGGGCAGGCACCAATTTCTTCTCTGTGGTGACCTGTGACAGAACCCCAGAGAATGGCCTGAAGTTCTCTTGGGGGAGGTTTAGGTTGGATATTAGAAAAAGGTTCTTCACTCAGAGGGTGGTTAAGCACTGGAGCAAGATCTCTAGGGAAAAAGTCACAGCACCAAGTCTGACAAAGTTCAAGAAGGATTTGGGAAATTACCTCAGGCACATGGTGTGACCCTTGAGTATGGTTCTGTGCATGAGCAGAAGCTGGACTCGATCACCTTTGCAGATCTCCTTCAACTCATCTTATTCTGTGATTCTGTGATTCTGCATTTTGCCTGGGAAAATTAGAATCTGGATTGAGCCAAAGATTGTGAGTGGAAGACTGTTTAGAAATTTTTCCTTGCTTCCACTTATATCTTTCTTCTACTTTGTATACTTTGTGTACTAAAAACAACCAATAACAAGTCCACCAAGAAAGTAATGTAGTAGCACCAAGTAGTTCTTTTCATCCTCAGGACAGAATTCAAAAGATTCTTTTTATTACCAGACTTTACCCCCTGACTAGGCCATTTTGCAGTCTTGAAGAGAACCCTAACACTGAAACATTAAAGCTATATGGTGGTTTTTCAATGCCTGAAACTGATTCACAGAAGAGATCAGCATTCCTGTATACCTCTGCCACCAGAGACAGCCATTTGGACAAACATAGACTATTGTTATTGCTTTCTTTAAAAACAGACTTTTCCTTCTCGCACTGTACACAGCTGTTGCTGTATTTCAGATTCACTGTCTGACTAGAAACAATCCTCTGATTTTACACGACACATTAATCCCACTGCAGGGCATATTCACTGAGTTGTCTTGGGCAGGGTCTGAAGTCAGGGCAGCAATGAGTGTACCCCAGTTTCCATGTGGACACACAAACTGCCTCTCTCCGAAGCTCTCTGCAAATGCTGGCTGTGAGCTGCAGAACCTTCACCAAACGTGGGTACTGGGAGCAATGTACCCAGTGCCTGCCCAGGGGGAGCACACTGGAATCATTCCAGAAACACAATAATGCTTACAAACAATGACTCCAGCATTTCCAGGAAAACGATTCCCAGGTTTCTTGAGCACTTATCACATTGTTTCTATCTGTTTGGGGGAATATATGCAAACATTGTACTCTGATTTGGTAACCTGTTTTTCCTCATATTTCCTGAAATCAAAATTCTGATTATTTTTTCCCGACTAGAATCTGAAGGCAATTTCACAAATATTAGAGCACTTCTGAGGAAATTAGGAACTTCCAGCTGTGGGAAGGGGAGAGGCAAATGTAGAGTTTTTCCCATGACATCAGAATACTTGGAGATAAAAAAAAAATTTCATTACCCCAGTATAAATTAAAAACAGAAATTGACTGTTCAGGTGATCAGAAAAAGGATACACTTGTAGAGTAAATCCTCTCATATTTACCATGCTTAGTTCCCAGTTTAGAGTTTCAACCAAAACTTGGATTTTAGCAGCTATGGTACAGGCAATAGCCTGCTTTTATTAAATGTTTCCACCAGTTCTCAAACCAGAATTTGGGGTGTTAGTGCTTCAGGATGACTAAAGCACATGAAAGCCGGAGCAACCCTGTTAGGTAGAAAAGCAAATTACTCTTTTTGGAAAGCATAAAAACTGACTTTTTATGCACATGTGCGCGCGCACACACACACACACACACATAAAGTGTTTTATTTATATATTCATTAACGTATATATTTATCTATCTAATTGCAAGTCTTTGTCATTTTGTTCTGAATTTAATAGAGACAAAGACAGAATTTTAAAAAGTAAGCAAAATACAATGTGAAGACATTTTTACTGAAGAGAAACAGCAAAGTTCTTTCTAGTCCTAGAGCTGCTGCAAGTGCCATATGGGAACCTCTATTGTTCTTAGCATCCTCAGTTAAAGTGTGGATTGCAATAATAAGTAACAGCTGCATGGGAGGTGAATCGGGAAGTCAGAGAGGAAGTTTTTAATATTTTCTGGGAATGTTGACTGTACCAGAGAAGGCTAAAGCAGTGCTCCTAGATGCTGGGAGGCTTGCAGTGGCTGCAGTGGGAGGATACTTGCTCTTGTAATTAAAGAGGTGTAGCAGAGGGAATCTTTCTATCATTCCCCCATGGAGAAATATTGCCTTTGAAAGACGTATGGTTGCCAGGAGCCAGGGCTCCAGCAGTACAAAAATTTTCCTTTCCCAGCGTGACTCAGCATTAAGAGCATCATAATTGAGTACTCACAGTATTAAAAGGCAAGAAAAAAGTTCATCTGTGATCTGATCCAAAGCACATTGATGTTAATGGAAAAAATCCCACTGATTCCAATGAGATTATGGTCAGACAACAGCATATTTAGACAAAATTTTAAAAAAATCTTTACTTGTGGAATTGCTATTTTCAACAACCAAAGGCAGGTCAGGGAATTATGTAGGGGTGAATTTGTGTATAAATTACCTTCTCAGTCCAGAGACAGTAATAGTAATAGAATATTTTAGTTTTCTAGTGTTTATGTTTTCCTAGTGTTTACGTTCATTCAAATACAAGCTAATGGAAAAAATAGCAAAGTCTTGTAAAAGTGATCTCTTTAGCTGGTAAGAGAACCATCAAGTGACTTAAAAGCACAGAACTCTTGTAGAGGGAAGTAGAGAATCTCTCATGGGGCAAACGGTGGGAAGCAAAAAAGGACTGTTGATATACAGACACAGAAATGAGAGGTCAATGAGTATACAGGAAGATGAGAGTAGATAAGTTTTTATTAGAGAAAGAAAAAAGAGAAAAGAAAGAAAATTCTACAGAAATAAAAGTCCATTTGACATGCTTAGAGGGTAAAAAAACAAAGATACCATGGGATTTTTTTCCTTACATATACTTAGACTGTATAGGAGAGAAAAAAGGAGAGAAAACAGTGTCAGATGAAGCAGCTGCACAACACTTTCATCAGAGCAGTGAGATCACTAAATCTGGGAAAAAACTTAGCAGGGAAAACACCTCTAGATGGTGTGCTATGGATAAGATTATAGGAAGATTTTGTAATATTAAAGCAAAACCTCTGGTGATAAACAAGAACATGGGATGAGCCATTATACTCAAAACTGGGTTTAGATTCCCTCATAATAAAGGGTATAGTATACCTGAAGTTACTGTCAAAGGTTTGTTGTGCAGTGAGATTTTGCATTGCTTTATTACAGTTATTAATTATCTATCTAATATGTTTTCTTCCTCAAATACAGAGGGCACAAGGCTGAATCTTGGGTCAAACCTGGTGACATAGTTTTCAAAACCAAAGGCCTTGGCTGGGTCTAGTCTAAATAGTTTAAGTATATGTCTTGCAGTATACAATATTTTCACCTATTCTTGACTTGGTTTGAGGGAATTTTTTAGAAGGTAAGAGTTTAATCACTCAGCCTTACTTAAGAGCAGTGCAAGAATGCAGCTAGTGATATCTCAGCAGGATTTCCTAAGGGGAAGTCAAAACTTCATATCTTTGCTAAAAGGAAACTGTAGATTGATCTGTCAGCAGAATGTACTAGATCTAAGCCTTTGATGGACCTCAATTTCTAAGATCTATGAGCTTGATCTACAGTAACTACACCCACCAACCCACCAACACAACTTTGACAAATGCAAACAACCGACCCCTCCAAACTCAATTTCCCATCTGGTGCTCAGAAAGGAAGTTATCATTAGATCACGGTTACTGGGTCGCTGCGGATCTCTCTGGTAATACACTCTACAGAAACTTTCCAGCCTTAGTGCAGGCCAAATTTATTCCCTTTACACTAACTCTTGCCTACTTTTCATTGTCAAAGAAACACGAGATGGCATAGAAAGAGTACCATAGTAAACGAAAGCATGCTGTGTGTATACTATAGCTGTGTCATCACGTTTGCATATACGTCCCTATGCTGAAGAATAAGAATAAAAATATCATATCTCACTTTTGAGAAATAGTCATTTCTCATTAAGACTCCAATGGTGATAATGATTACCAGAAAGTTCAACAGATTCACGACTGAACTGACAGTGGATCTTCTAAAAAGGAAGACTATTGCATACTGAACCATCTCTTTATCCAGGTGAACTACAAGTAGTAGGATGAAGTGCAATTGTCCAATATGGAGGTGAAAAATAGTTGAATGACCATTACCAGACCTGCATCCAAGTGATGAGTACAGCTAAGAGAGGGAAGTTTATATTTTGGTTATTTCTGTGTTCTGAGAATAGAATTTTAAAAAGCTTCACCTATGTTTACAACACCTTCTCTCTTTCCATTTATAACAAAGTGCTGATGCTCCCAGAAACACCACTCAAATGTAGACCACCTTATTAATTATGGGTGGTCCGTATCCATTATTATAATTTTCCTTTTGGAAAACTAGAAACAGCATAAGAGCAGATAATCACTCATGAAATTAAGGATGTAAAGATCAGCATGCATACATTTCTGCTGGGAGGCGGTAACACTGGCTAGAGTTCTTACACAAGTTTGTAGCGCATCTTCAATATTTCTTGAGTTAAAGGGCAGATCAGCATTCCAGCAGAGGAGGAGTTTTCTAAACAATAAATAGCAGGAAAAATCCTTATTAAACATGCTTTTGTATCATGGGTAATTATAATAAGAGTTTTCACTGTTAGTCTCTCAGAGTCTTTGTTGTGTGAATGGGGAAAAAAAAATCTTAAGGATTTCTACACATGTAATCATAAAGGAACAGAATTTATTCTAGTGGAATTACTAAATGGTTGCCTTGTTTACCCTTAATATTCTCTTCCTCTTCAATCAAGACAGAGCAAAGAAATTTAGTCCTGAAGTAACATCTTTTTTTTTATGGAAGTTTGATTTCCTCCTATGAGCAGGTTTCCCCGTGTCTAACAGAGCAAAGTGGAGAAAACAACTGTTCCAACTTTAACCCAAATACCATCCCAGAGATATTGCAGCAGCTTATACTTAAGTCATAACTTCCCAGCGCAAGAATCTCCCTTCAAAATCATTAGAAAATTTAAGGACTAGAATAATATTACCTTAGAAAATCCAATCTTTAATCTGTTCCTTGATCTGTGTTCTCATTCTTACATTAGCCCATATTTAACTTCTGGCTTCAAGTTTGTGATTTATTTATGTATTCTGAGAAAAAATTGATGTCATTCTAAAATTGGCTCATTGAAAATACTAAGCATATTATTTTTATTATTATTCAGGAGGGCTTAGAGAGCTAGATAATGTGAAATTTTAAAGTTTCTATTATTTAGAGAGTGTATGAAAACAAATCTTCAGCCTATATTAGTTCTGTTATATTCATTAAATTTTCCTACATTTGGTTCTTTATAAAAGTAATATTCATTTAAAAAAAAATTAAAGCAAAACCTAAGGATCTGTATGAAAAGAGTTGTAATAGTTTGACACGACAGATAAAAAATTATTTTTCTAAATAAAATAAAGACTGTATGTACCAAGATTTTTTAATGCCCTCATACAATAATCTAAAAGCCTCTATTTTTTTCTCCTTAAACAAACCAAATATACCAAAGGAGACCCCACAATATTATATTTATGCTGTGAAATAAACTCAGCATAACTAGGTAGAGCCACTACAGAATTTTCCTAATGGCTGAGATCTCAAAAAAAATCACAATTGCAACTGACACTAATTGGGGCCCTTACTGGCAGCCTGAACAAAGAGACCATGGCTTAGTCAAACATAGCTACTTATCCTTAACCCTGGAGGAAGTCTCTCTGGGTCATTGTTCCTATATATCATTTGAACTGCATGGGCAGGCTTGTTTTACAAGACGGCCAGTGCCTGTTTTACATCTGTACTTTCAGTATGTTTCTGTCTTTCCCTTGCTTCTTAAAAAGCATCTGTTTACTACACTGATAATGTAGGTGTGCCCTAATCACCTAAATTGTACAGAAAGGGGAAAAGAATGGGAATTTTGATAGCACAGCATATGGAAACTTTTAATACTGTGCATACTCTAAAAAGCAAACAAGTACTTTGCTATAAATTAGAAGATGAAGAGTAGATTAGTGTGGTGCAATAAATCATAGATGACAGAGAGCCAAGGGGAGAAAACTCTTCACTGGCTGATTGGGAGATACCAGTCAAGTTGCTGAAGTCTGATTCCATCAAATGATCTGCAAACCCCTGTTATCCTTTAAGTCTCTGTAACTGTAATTTAGGATGGAACACATCAGCCCCAAGGATGCAAATTATGTTCTCTTTCAAACACTAGGATGCCACCCACAAGTGGTTGCACAATTCTATCAGTAAAATGCTTTAATCTAATTCAGAGCATCTTTGTGGATGTTTTTCCCCATCTTCTTCTAAATCCAGGTAAAGAGAACAATCTTAGGAAACAAATTCCTCACATTAAATACAGCCCACTGAAATAAATCTGTTTGAGAGAGCTGGAAGAATATGATCTGGCATAGCAAATCTCATAATTTGCTATGTCACAGTGAGATCAGATGTTGTTTGAGATAAATCAACATAGACTCTACCAAATTAAGCCTGCTTCTGATCAACAAGAAATATAAGGTTTACCTCCTCAGACTCTGTATTCACCAGCTATACAGGGGATCCTGCTGTGGACCAGCTCTGTGGGTCAGTACAAAACCCACATCACCCTGAGATGAGTCCACCATTCCTTATCCTGCAGACAAGTCTCAAGTTTCAAGGTCAACCTAAATTTCTGTGCCCAAGTTCAAAGCAATTGATAAAACATTTACTTAATACAGTGAGAAATGTGCTAATAAGTACATTCTGCTTCTCATTATCTAAAAATATTTAATGATGTCATCACAATTATCTTAGATATGCAATGGAGTCTACAAGGAATTTCAAATAATTGCTTTTGCAGTTATCCTTGTAGTGGAGTTAATTTAAGCATAATTTCTCTTAAAATATTTACAAAAAAGTGGAAAGAATTTTCTTGGTTCAGCAGCTTAAAAATACATTAAACCTTCATAGATTAGCACATAACTTTAAATAACAAAGATGTTGCATCTGTAAATGATGTGTGTTCTTATCCTTCTCAGGTTTTAGGGCAGGGCTTCAGTATCCTTGGTTTAGGTTTTTTTCTGTTACGTTTTCATTTTCTTTTTCGCTTTTTTTTCTCTTACTTTTTATTTTCTCTTTTTTAGGGGGGTGGGGTTTGGGTTGGTTTTGTTTTGTTTTTTGGGGGACTGGGAGCTGGTGGGTTTTGGGGTTCTTTTTTTTTTTTTCCTTTTATTTTAAACAACACTTGCTCCATCTAGTGGCAGTTTCTCAAGGGAGAAAGAAAAAAAACCCATAGTAACTCATATATGCATATAAAATGCATACAGAAATAAAAAGCTCATCTCAAAATCAGGAAAGTTTTCACTCAGATAATTTGGCTTGTTTAAGAGATTTTCCCTTTAGCAACACTTTTGCACAGAAAGAAGTAAAAGGTTTATGAAAACATTTTATCCTTACCACAAAATAAAAATGCAAACTATTATGCAGTAAAAATCCATTTTAGCTTCTTGTATATCATCAAATAGGTGAAACCAAATATTTGATTTTTTAACTCCACAAAGACTTACTGCATCTTTAATATGCTAATTAGTATCCTTTAGTGATGAATTCCATCAACAAAATGCCTTACCTTGCTGACCGTCCAGCTCTGCTTGGTGGTGCATTTATTGGTGGTGTCTATGCAGCTAGGCCTGTTACCTGATAAAATTGTTTCACATACACAAGGGAAAGGTTATTCTTAAACTAATTACTCTGGCTGCATGGTGAGAAAAACCTCTTCTGGCCCAGCTTTGTCTCACAACAATCTCTGGATAAGCAGCTGCGAGCAGCTGCAAGAAGATCTGTAAATTATTTTCTGATGACAATAACTGAAGTGCTAATGGCTGGAGATTACTGTTTCGGCAAATTTTTTTTTTAAGTAATTTCCATATTTGTTACAAGATGTATTTTTCCCCATGTGATAAAAGCAGTCATTCTCACAAAAATGTAAGGGCTCAGGGCACAGTGGATTTTTTTATATATAGGTATTTACCGTCACAGTGTGCCCTAAAGAAACGCAGGATTCAGATTAGCATATCCGTGCTCTTTTTGGTCCATTTTTATCCTCTTATTCCTCCCCCTGAAAACATGAGGAAGTATTGCCTCCAATTCTGAGCTTGAAATCAGATTAATCCATTATATATGCTTTGGTAAATTGGATTGGTCACTAAATTTCTCCATATCTGTTTTCCCATCTCTAATATTTACTAGTCATTGTAAAAATTATTTTTAGAACAACAATTGAAGCTAACTGATATCTCCTATACTTTTCCCAAAGGAATCTAGGAGGCAAGTTTAACTAACTCAAAGGTGTAAAAAAATTGAGAAAGGCTAACTATTTCACATAAAATGGGTTTTTATTTAAGCTGGTTTCAAACAATGCCATTTTAATTTGACTTGTTCATAAAACAAACTACAGGAAGGCCACTCAGTTGAACAGATTATTTAAGAAAGTGGCCATAGAATATAATTAAAAATATACTGTTTTACAGGCACATTCATGCCTTTCCCTGACCACTCCAAAGGAAAGCAAAATGTGCCTTTCTGCTTTCACACGGTGCCATGGGCATCAAGTTAAGGATGCAAGAACTCCAAACACACACTGCAGTGAATGTCTGACCAGCCAACTGTGTTCAGGTGTGTGTCATTTTCCCTGCCATGAACTGCTGTTTGCCAGGTGCAAGACCTAACAACTGTTGGTATAACATTCTGCCCCTCTGAATACTGTTACACTTGTTAAAGTGAATGATTTAAAAGTTTAGCCAACTTTTTAATCCAGCTTTAGTTACTCTAAGCACATTCAGCCAAAACCGTTGTGCTTGATTGCATTGGGGATGTCACACTTATTGTACGTTCACTGAATTACTAGAAATTCAAGCCTCCTGCAATCACTACAGACAATAAGAGTTCTTCATTTACCATCTGTAACCACTGCAAATTTGTCTACAAACCCTCACACTTTCTCTTTTACTAGGTAACTGAATAATTCAAAAACACAAAGATACAAAAAGAGAAACAACAGTCAGAAATTGTAACCAGTGCTATTCTTCAAGTCTCCAGCTAAAATGAATAAAATAGTTTGAGGGTTGACACTATTTCTTTTTCTTCTTTCTTGGTAGCTGAAAAGGAAGGTTTAAGATGAAAAAATTGATATTTAATTCAAAACAATTGAAGAAAACAGAAAAGCTGGATATAAAGGATCTCTTTTCCAATCACAAAATTGTTTGAATTAAGATACTGCCTTCACCTCATGATGAAAAGATCTGGGATTTAGTTTCCCATGGCTATAAAATGGGAGAATGTTCCAAACAGCCAGCTACCATGTGGTCTCTGCTGGAGCTTGCAAATCTATTCACTAGTAAAAAAAACAGCAAACAGAGCATTCTGCCTGTAAATAAAATAGGGAATGGATACAAGCAGACAAACCCATTTTCTTCCATCGCAATCCATATTTTAAGACACAGAAGACGTTTGAAAAGGACAAGAAGAGTCACCTCACAATAATGTTGCATTAATTGGGACAGTCTTCTAAGATGCAGAGTTTTGGATACACATATGTGTTCTGAAATTAGTAGAAGATACAAAGACGACTCAAAGGAAGTGGGGGCAGTGTCCTTCTCAAATGTATATTAGTCATCTCCATTATTAATTCCAGTCCCAATTTCTATCAAATACACTGGACTATGGTAGGGGATAGCATTGTTGGGAGGTGGAGGGATTTTTAAATTCCAAATATCTGCAAACTGGCTGAAAAGCATGCCTTTGGCAAATAAGTTGTTTATCTTTTTATGATTGATATCATAAAGATTTATGCTAACAATTAAGGATTCTGTTGCTTTGAAAGACACTTAATGGAAACATTTTAAATTGTTCAGTGGCACGGTATTCAAAGGACCCTTTGGGAGCTGCTAGTTACCTCTACCTCAGGGAAAAGGATTTAATTGCTGAAATAACAGCATCTTGGTCTATTTTCCTGCCCAACTCCATTTTTAAACAAGAAAGAGGTTGTGCTTGTGTAGTGCAAATAAGTCAAATAGAAGAAATAATTGGGTTAGGGGCATTGAGCTGTATAGGAACTTGTGCAGGTGCATGCCAAAAAATGGGACAACTAAACATTTCCACAATTACTGCTTTTGGCATTTATTTTTGTTTTGGGGTTTTTACTTACATCCACAAAGCAAGTTTAAAAAAAGTCATTTTTACCTAAGATAAATTAAAATTTGCTTTATCTGACATTTAGGTTACACTGGTTATTAAAACTATTATCCCAGATGATAATTGAGAAAAAATGCACTCTGTCCACAATCATTATTATATTTACCTTAGGCTCACCCTCCTCCAAATATTTTTGAGCACAGTTTATGTGAAATTAAGCAATGCCAAAATGGTTCACAATTTCTGTGCAGTTGTCCAGTAGCCCAATTAGTCACCACTTGCACTGGAATGTTTTGACTGGATTAGTTGATCAGGCTGAGCTGAAAAGGACTCAGCCTTTATGAGAAGCGAAAGCAGTAGGGATAACTGCAGCCTTGCAAATTGAATAGATGGTTACTCATTAGCTCTATAAAGAGACAAATGTTCTCTTACATTAATCTCAAGGAAGTATGTCATATTCCCAAATCTAGCCCCAGCTGGCACCAAATTCAATACAATTCTGCTTTGCATTGCTTTGTACCAGATTATACAAGGGGGTTTTGTGTATAAAAGATATACCTGAAGCCATTTTTAAAAAAAGGAAAATGTTGCCACTAAGAGAATTAAGGCCATGATCTGTTCCTATCTCTCAGATGAATCTCCTAGAGCACTTTTTCTTCAGGCAAGAGTGGCAATTGTCCTTTAAATTCCCAGTATCTAAAGCTGTGCAGTCTTCCCATTAACTTACAACCTACACTTCACTGTATTCCCATACCCACACAACAAAGAGAAGAGTTTATTTATAGCCCTACTTACTATCTCTTTTGCTTCAGGATGTACGAATACAATTACTCAGTCCTTGACTGAAAAAGTAATTTTTACCTTTCTTTCAGTTACAAAACTTGCAGTTTCTAAATCCAGCTGTCTCAAAAGTGGCTGTCTTAATTTCCCACTTGCATGTCAGCAAATTTCTGCATGCACAAAGGCAGACTTCCCCTTCTCAATTCAGAATGCAATTTTCAATTACCTTCTCATGGCTTCCAGCTACAATCTGGGTTTTCTGACTGTACATAACCCCTGACCTGTTGTGATAAGAATCACTTCCATCTCAGAAAATGACAGTCTCTCATTATCACTATATTTTTAAACTTCACTTTAACACTTCTTCTCCCCTCTGATATATTTGTGGATATCTTTCCTATTCTGGCCTCATGGGTGAAGGATTTCATTTGTGTGCTGAATAGAGGTGTTTTTGCATTCAGAAATTCATGCTGCATAACCAACTTGTCTGTTTCTTTACACACACACTTTGACAACTTGAGTGCATTGGGTCCTAAGTTTTAATTTTGAGCATCTTAAAGCATTAAAAAGTTTGCAATGATTTTTCTACTCAAAAAAAAAATAGTAATACTAAAAGATCCTCTATTGTATCTTTTTTCTCTCTTTTTAAAGTTAGATTTGACAGATGACTGACATAAGTTCCCTGGCTATATTAAAACAAAGCAAGTTGCCTGAGTGGCTTCTCCAGCAGCTCAACAGTGATGCAAGAGAAACTGGAGATCAACATTAGTCTTTAAGTTGCCCTACACCTGGACAGAATCAGCATAAATATTACTTTTCTTAACCTGTCAGAAATAAGGCCAAAGTGTTTTTCACGTCTGATATCAGTTGTATCACAAAGCTCATCGCTGTGCCAGAAACTATTATTACCAGAGTTTTATATGCACACTGAAGAGTTTAAAGACAAACATAAAGACTAACATTTAAAGAAACATCTCTCAAACATTCTGTAACAAACCACTTGGATGCTGGGGCTAAAATTTGTCTTAATCAAGCTTTAGTTTTCAAACTAAAGGAGAACCATTTTTAACTGTAGAGAAAGGGTGGGGAGGGGGAGGTTTGTGCTGATCTCTTTCCCACCCCATGACCCACTATTGTACAACTGCAAAACTCCGAAAATTTACTCAGAAACTTTGTGTAGAAACTTTGTCCAGGCACACCTGGACAGACAGACAGACACACACACACTCACCTGCCCTTTTGATGTCAACAAACTTCCAGAATCTTCTGGAAGATTGAGCTTGTCCAAAACTCCTTAAAGAGGATGTACTGGGGAATTTCCTGGAAGAATCAGGAAAATCAATTTTCCATGCATCCATGGGCCCCTACCCCTGACAGTGCAGGATGTTGTTTCATGACTACAGGCCATGATCACACATATATCACTGGAGCCATGGGTAGTGATTATCTATCTATCTATCCATCTATCTATCTATCTATCTATCTATCTATCTATCTATCTATCTATCTATCTACCTATCTATCTATCTATCCATCTATCTAATCTCTTCTCATATCTCTCTATTTCTCCTTTTTCCTTTGCAATTTTCCTCTCATAGGATGATCATAACTCCAGAATGGCTGTAGACCCCTTTTCCAATCCTTACAGTTTTTTCCAGTTAGATTTCAAAGCAATTTCTCAAATAAAATTAATTTTAATATCATTTAGCTAGAGTAATTTGTTTTAACCCATCCCAAAGAATCTGTTAACAATGAACTCAGTTTCCCTGCTTCAGAGATGGGTCACAGCCGCCCTTTGGATCTTTTGTACATATTTACAGACCTTAGCACAACAAAAAGACAGGTGAACAAAATATTCAGATTTCAGAATGATGCATGGTCTAAATTTTGTAAAAGATGCATAAAAATATACAACCCCTTGCTTGTGAGATGAAATATTTTGTCATGCATCAAATAAGAGGAAGGAAAGGAAAAAGCTATCAAATTTTTAAATTGTAGAAATTTAACTGTGTGTTTTCCTCAGTTTATATGAGATACCATGTTTTAAGGGGTCTGGAAACCCATGAGATTTGAATTAATCTCAAAAAGGTGCTATGACGAACTCCAGGAACAGCCTTATTCTGGTCAGGTGAAAGTTAAATACAATGTCAGCCTATATGGAGTAACACTGTGATAACACATTATGCTCCTATATTGAAATCAATGGTTCACAAAGTCATTTTAAAAAATACTTTTAAAACATGACCTGTAATGAGCTGTTGTATACTAATGACTCAGCAGGTTGCAGAGGCCAAGAATTTAAGTGTTAGTGAAATGAATGAAAAGGGATTATGCATTAATTTGAATATCACAAATAACCTGTGCCATAAATGTAGGCCTTTTGCCAAGCACTAGCTTGCAGTAACAAGGATTAGTCAATTTAGAGGGTTTCTTAATAAATTATATAAGTAACAGTGGGTAAAGCTACAACCACCCAACACAGGATGTTTCACAGTGTGAGAATGCACCACAGACTATTTAATGTACCACTTCCCTGCTGAGTGACAGAGTTAAAGGGGCTATAACATAGAAAGGAAGTATGCTACAGAGGAGAATGAGCATATTACTTTGCAAAACCAATTTTTCCATGTATTATTAAATTCCCAGGTCACATCTCTCAGTCCTACAAATATGCCTGCATATTGATGGTCAAACCAAGATTGCTTTTCTTTGTTGACTGGTCAGACACATCATTTTGATCCTCTGTTCTCCCAGCTCCACCTGTTGTTGTTTTTGGATCACCTTTCACAGAAAGGCTCTTAGTGTTCAGTTCAGGAGTACAACAGTCCAAAGTATCTACAGGAATCCCAATTTATAATTTATAAAAGTTTTTCCTAAAAAATAGACAAACACAGACACAGAAGAGCAGACACTGAAACAATTGCTTCTGAAGAACTGTCTTTTCACACATTTTTTTCATCTCAAGTCTTCTCAGTTAAGGAGACTGGGTAGACAAGGCAGCTTTCCAACATATAACTAAAAAATTACTCAGTGTTTTCACAAAATCCACCTTTGCTGTATTTAGCAGCAAAATCCTCCCCAGGATCTCAGATCTTATGCGTAAATTATGCCTCCAAGCACTGGATTGTTCTTCTAGTGCTTATAGTTCTCCATCAAAGATCCTTTCTCTTAATGGGCTTTCATTCATCTTCTCATAACGAAAAAAAGCACTAAAAGATGTGCAGTAGTTGGATATCTCTGTGGTAAGGTGACAAAAAATTACCATTTTAATATCTAAAAAAACCCCTCAACAGAGTTGCACTGACATGAGGCATCTAGAAACAGCAGCTAACAATAACAAACAGTCCCTTCATGACTATGCTTATTCAGCCGTTGACAAAAAAAAAAATCTCATATATCTGTGGCTCTGCATACTTTTCAAGTAAAGAAACAGTTTAAACCAAAATTTATGTCATACCATGTTTTCCAATGGGACAGCATATATTGCAAAACAGCTTCTACTCCTTCAGTCTTTCATAGAACAAAAACTTATCCACATTCAAATATTTAATTTATGATCTAAACTTGAAGTAAAATTTCTACAGAACAAAAGTAATCCTGTATTTTGTAAAATACTGATAAGTTATTTAAATGTACAGGTCAGATATTAAGCACAAATTATACATTCCTAGCTTTCCTGAAAACGTGTCAAATATGTATACGTCATTTTAATGATAACAGAAAATATAACGTGTCGAATCTGCTGCTTGTCTCAATTTTTGACAGCTCTTGTTAATTAGGATCTATAAGATTGCAGTAAGGTATAAAATTTTTCTCTAATGTTTCTCAAGAGCTACATGTAGCACAAAGAGCTACATTCCCAAGAGCTGCATATAGCACAAAAGTAGAAATGAACATAGAACTACTACAGTATTATATGTTAATTAGGTTTTCTATCACAGCAACAAATGTTTATTGACAAAATTTCATGTTAGATGTGGGAAGGGAAACAGGAAGGAAGAGAGAAAGGGGAAGGTGAAGGGGAAGATGCTGAAACCCAAACAAACATGCCATTTTAAAAGTCAATAATTCTCAAGCAATTGTCACATAAAAGACACTCTTTGACTAAAATTAAAAAAAAAAAATTAGAGTGTTGAACATTTTACAACCCTGATTTATATCACCTTAACAGAATTACAATTATTCTTGAGATAGTCAGTAAACCGTTTTCACATTCAGAGCTGCACTGTAGCTGCAGTGTAACTGCATACAACTGTAAGAGACAATTATTTTTAAGGATAAAATTAGACATATGTCCAAGCTTAGTACTTCAGAATTGTAGCTCTCTTGCCTCTCCTTAGATACCATAATTCTAAAAAAGAATTAGAATGTAACTACTCATTAACAACTCATATAAGTTGTGTTTTGAGGTTTTGAAATATATGTATGCATGCTACACAACTAAAACTGATTTTGAAGATACATCTTCAGTGACTAATTGTGTTCAAAGAGGCAGTAGATTAAAAAAATTACCAGTACTTCACAGAAAAATTATTTTATATAATCTGCAGCATTTCTGCTTTAATTGTTCTGGTAAAAGTTTAAAAAAATCCTTCTTTTTGTTATTTTATAGTGGTACTTATGCTCACAAAGAAGCTTTAAAACATGGCTGAAAAAGTATCTGGTTGGACAAGCTAATACAATTTGCCATCTTTTACAGAAACCAATTGATTTGCGCATCATAAGAGGGCAAAAAATATTTGATTAATCCACAGTAAATATTGAGAATTATTTTTATAAAGGTTCTACATATGCAGACTTATAATTGTATAGTCAGCTTGTGGGTTTCTCTAATTTTACACTGTTTTCTTAAATTCCAAAATAAATACAGATTAGGAAGTGTAATTGGCTTATTGACTTTTATCTCTTGAAAAGTTTCAGTGAACATGGATTTCATTAAGAGGGAAGTAACCTTTCAGATAGTTTACAAAGTCACACTCAGAATTTTTATTTTTTCCATCAGATATTTTAAAATAAATGCATATTGACCATTACTTGATTGAAAAAATTACTTGATCAAAAAAAAAAGTTTCTCTTGATTCAACCATTTTTGATTAAAACTAGAGACACATAACACATTTTAAAAACACAAAGTTTCAACACATATGGCACTGGAAACAGACCTATCAGGTGGATTTATTTGCCTGGAATAGATGGGTCTTGATGCTACTTTAATAATAAAAGAAAAATTGCTAGAAATCCATACAATTTTTTAGAAAATATATATTATTTATATTTATATAAAATATAATATTCATGTGTTGTTTTGATGAAGATCAAAACACAGCAAGAGCATTCTGTTCTTGTATAGCACAATTTTGACCCCTGTGTCCATTCGTTTGTACAGACTTAAAGAGAAAATTAATGCCTATAACTTTAATGGAGCTGCATTTTTTTAAAAAAAATTAAGTTTTCAGCTAGCCTATGACTGCATTTTTTCTGGACAGTGAAACAGACTATCAATAAGTGAGAACTTCCCAGTGAGCTAAGCCAGAAAATCTGGAAAACAGTGAAGAACAGAATGGATCTGTATTCTAATGTCAAAAGGTACTCTCTAGACCTTTCCTGGGAAATTAAGGAGTTCAGAAAATATTTTGCTTTTCCATTCTGCTTCTAGAAATTTTGTTTACTGAGTTGTGTACTATCCCAACAAAAGCGATACAGCAAACAAAAATCTGAACTTCTCTCAGGATTCCTTTCAAGTTTGCAACCATAATAACATCATTTCCAGAACACATGGAAAAATGGGTTACTACTCTGACATGAAAACAAGGCCATAATATTAATCTTAGCACACCAACTGATATTTTTTTGTGCAGAACTTTACATTATGGCAGCAACTCACCCACCCAAACCGCTTGGAAGTTGCTCATTGCCTTGATCCATGAGTAATCTCCCAGACAGGTTAAGTTCAGTTAGCAGCACTTTAGATGAGTTTAGCAGCATTTGTGAGTCAAAAGGTCTAGTTGTTCCAAGGTGCATTTCCATCCTTCTCCACATATCTTTATTAATTGAGGGGCTGCAGATTATTGGGAGGAGGATATTATTCAAGATGGAAAGAGAGCAGCATTCTTTACAGAGGAAACAGATAAAAAGTTAGAAATTATTTTATCATATATTTTATTAAATTATTCCTTTTTCTTGATAATGGCTGAGAACTGGAAAACATGACTTTCAGAACTCTTTCTAACCATTTTTATTCAGAAACCTGTGTGTGTGTCCAATGTATATATGAAGTGCAACATTACAAAGCAAAGCCTCAGGAAATCATGTAGCCTACTCTGCTTGGAAAGGTTGCTATTTAATTCCGCAGGTTTCCCCAACAAGACGGATGGGTGTCTACACAGATATTGAGGATGCTTCCTTACAAAACACAATAGAGTGTCATATTCCAGCCAATTGACTAATTCTGGCACACAGTAAAGAAATGACAAATTGCTGAGATGATGCACCATATCCTCTGGTATCTCATTGAGTGCCTCATAAAGTGCTGTACAGCTCTCTAGTGGTCAAGTGAGCACATTTAGAGGCAGCTAAAATATCCCCAGACTGTGCCGCCTAGAACTTTGCCGCTGTTGTCAACAATATACTTTTCTACAAATGCACTACTTGTAGTACTCACAAAAATTGTTTCTATTTGAATACATGTATTTCCTTTCTTCTCCTCAAATAAAAAGAAAAATAAACCAATTTTTCGCCACAAAAACTGCCAGCTACCTCCCAGTTCCTCTGTGGAAGATAGTGTCAAATCTGCCATTTACCTGAACACCAGCAGAATTTTGCCAGTGTCAAGTACTCTTCAAAAATCCGCGTCTTCATCTCTATTGTTTTGAGAACACATACACAAGAAGGATCGAGTTGTTACCATATAAGTTTCATAACATTTTCTGCAAGACATAGCACTATCTTCTTGTTTGATGAGCTGTGACATTGTTGGTGAAATCAAACCTGTTGCTCTAAAGGTTGCTACCATGCAAGCTCTGATGGAGCCGGCAACTGAAAATTTAGATGGATTTTTTTATTCCTTCATACTGTGATAAAAAACAAATAAAAAATTGCACCTAAAATCTATTCCTTCCCTTAGTGTTGAACCACAGGCATGCACCAAAGAAACATGACAGTATTTTGAAACCCCTCAGGTATTTTTGACTAGGATGAAGGCCAGAGCATAAAGTAAAGCTTAGAGTACTTTTCTTAGTCCTCCACTATCGTATGGCTACTACCCTCTCTTAACATGGCCTGAGAGGCAGACAGCCAGTTTGTTGGATGGATCGGTGGCTGGTTATCCTTCCACCTTTTCTCTGTACCTGTCTTCAGACAGCAAGGAAGAGGGCATTTGTTCCTGAGAGGTGGTTTTCCACAGGTGCATTGGTGTTCCTTGGGCTTGGTTTTGAGGGCAGCAGCTGGGTGTTGTAAGTGTGGAGGAGATCATCTCCATCTGTAAGAAAGGAGAGGTGTAGAAGAGGGAGGAGGCAGATGTCAAAGGTTTTGAGAAATATCAGTTCAGCATAAAAATACCTCAGAAATTAAAACAGAAGAAAAATAGAAATCACTAGGGGCACAAAAAATTAAATAGATATAGCCTGTTAATCTATAATAAGACACATGGACCGAGTTGTTATAGAAAATCCTAAGTGGAAAACCCTCAGAATTCATAATCGAAGCAGAAATGCAGCTCTAATATCTTGAGTGTTTCCTGCTAAAAAATTACAAAATGCAGGAAGGACTGGCTGACTGTCCTTGCAGAACACCCTAAAGCAAACAAAAGAGAATCACAATTTCAGATTGGCAATAAAGTTTTTAATCTCTGATGGAAGTAGGAAGTGAAAAAAACCCAAACTTTTCTTTCACCAAAGTATTAAAAATATGCTGTGCACTGTCCTCTCCTGCTCTACCACACAGAGAGGTTCATTAGGTGATTTACAAATCAACAGCAATTGAAATGTAACTTGCTTAAGTGCTCTGAATGAGAGGACACTAAGGGACTGAAGGATGGCAGTGAAGAGCTTTTGTCTCTGTGCTGGTCTTGAATGGAAGAGAGTTAAAATTTCCCACAGTCGCTGTTACGGCGCTGCATTTTGGGATTGTGCAGCACATATTGCTGGCAATACAAGGCAGATTTCATTCCTGCTGAGCTGCACTGACACAGGGTCAAGGCATTTTCTGCTCCCCATCCCAGCAAGCTGACTTGAGCAAGATGTTGGGGCAGGTCACATGTCTGCAACAGCTCACTCCCACTTACCAAGTGGATATTCCATACCACATGAGGACCAGTAATAAAAAGCTGTAGGAAGAAGAAGGAATGGAAGACACTTAGACTTATGGACATTCAGAATAATGGCATTTGCCTTCGCAGGTGGCTGGTGCAGGCTTGCTTTCCTCGAGATGACTGAAGACCTGCCTGCCTGTGAGAAGTGGTGAATTAATTTCTTGGTTTGCTTTGCTTGCTTGCAGCTTTTACTGCTCTTCTGACTCTCTTCCCCATCCCTCTGAGGGAAAGTGAGTGAATGACCAGCTTAGCTGCTGGTCAGAGTGCTAGAGATACTGACTGATAAGATCAAGTTTTTCAACACAATATGAAAATTAAAATCAAAGAAATTGTTTTCTCTAAACCAATTTCTGTATCATTTCAAAACCTACATTTCTATACCAAAATATGGTCTTCCCAGATTAATCTGAGATTTTAATATTAAAAAAATAATATTTGTGTAATTTTAGGTATTTCCTGGGGGCACTCATGCAGTTGTTATCATTCAGGGAATAATAATGATTTGGGGGTTGAGAATTTAGTGGCATGAGGATCAGGCATTCTTAATCTGCATTTTCCACCTCAACAAGATAGAATACCTATGTCAGAGTACACCTAAAGTAGCCAGTTTGCAATAACAAAAAATAGATATAAATATAGTTTCTACTGCCTAACCTTCTTTTTACATTAAAGCACAGTGTTCATTATCTTTAATAGATTAAAATGAAATAAATTTTGTAGATATTGAATCTAATTTAGTGACTGAGTAAAATTAAGATATCTGCAAGAGAAAGATATGGGTTTATTTCTGTGTGATAAAGGTGAGAGAGAGTTCTATGCATCTCACAGAAATGCCAATAGAAGTATGAAGTTACCAGATGTCTGATCACATGTGGTTTTTTGCTTAGGCTGTGTTCTGGAAAAGTTTTGTTAATAACTGCCAGTAGTACTAATGTTCCTTCACTCCAGCTATGCAAAGCTTTTCTAAATTTATGTAATCTAGCAATATTTCAAATCTTTGACTTGAAAAGTGATCAGATTAGTAACGATATACTAGACCTCCCAAAACAAATTTTTTTTAATAAGGGAAAACAAGTGGTTCAGTACATCACAGCAAATGCCAGAAACAAACATCAGTAACATTTGAAAAAGTAATAGCCTTGTTTTTCATGGCAAACAATTCTAACACAAATCAGCCATTTAATACGAGATAAAAGCCACTCTAGAGCAAGTCTGCTTGCAAACAGGATTGTTAATTTGAGTCTAGAAACTAACACTAACTTTCAAGGATTAGATCTATCTTTACAATAGATCTCCTATGTTAGAAAATAAAAGAAAAAACCCAAAAATAACAAAAAGACTAGTAAAGAATTCAGGGATTTTCTTTTCTTTTTTCTTTTTGTGTCTTTAACAATTGCTCCAGCAGAAATATAGTTGCAAGCAACTTGCAGAAAGGCATAAAAAGAACATGAATTTAACTGATGGCATGGTTTTGCTAATTATACTGTAAATAAAAATAAGGCTTTCCCAGAGCAACATATAAATTGGATCCTTTCTAAATTCCCAGAGTGGTTCAGAGAAAAGCTATCTGTATTAAACAAGTATGCAGTTCTTACTGTTCAGTCAACTAACAGCATCCAACAAAAAAGCTTTTGGAGAATTGGCAATAAGCTGGAAGGCATCCAGCAATTACAGAAGGAAGAAAACAAGCAGAAAAAAGTGTGAACACTACTGTTTCCAAGCAAGGCATTCTGTCAACATGGACATTAGGCAATATATACAGGCATATGCATCACATGTTGACATACATATGGATTGCAAGTATCAACTTACAAATTAGTATGAGGAACAAAGCTGGTAGTAGATAATGACAATTTACAAAAGCAAACAATAATGCAGACCGAATTCACAATTAAAATATAACATTTGTGCATGATGTGCCATACCTCACAACACTAGTGACTGCAGACAGAATATTAATTTGCAAAAGGGTTTAGACTTCAGGATAATTAGAGACAGAAGCAAAGATAATTGGCTATGGTATCACAGAAACAGCAGGAAAATCACTATGAAGTAGCAACCACAGATATAAGCAAAAAATTATCTTAAAATAAGAGGACAAAACCAAATTTTCTTAAAAATCTTTTGCACAGAGGTACTTTAAAACATATTTTTGCAGGAGTTTTAGGCATACTAAATCAGAAAGAAGAAACATTTATACCCAAGAGCCAAATATCTCACCAAACCCACAAATATATATAGGCCTTATGGTCTTTAAAATCATGGGATGTGATTTTTTTCCCTCATGTAAGGTATGCTATGAAAAAAAAAAATTTAATTGACTTAAAATAGATGTAAGAATGTAACACAAATATCTTTAAAATCCTCTCCAAAATATATTTCTCCTTCTACCATCCTAACAATAAGATTTGTCATACTGTGCATCCAGTTGCAAAAGGCAGACATAACACCCCTACTTCAAAAATAAAAATAATAAAAAATGAAATTAAAAATAAAAGAAAGAAGGAAGAATTACTTCATTTTTTATATATTTTATATTTATATCTTACTAGTCCTCTCAGAAAAGATCTCTTCATATGTTCTTTCCATTTACTGGAAGGAGCAGATTCAATTAAATAACTTGCCTGATCAGCAAAAAGACATTAAGCAAAACACAATATTTGCTGAAAACCAGCCGTGTCATCCATAACTCCAAGATTATGGGTTAGAAGACTCTTGGTTATTTGTGCCCCTTCCCACAAAGGATGTAGCTCTCGATATCTAAAAAGCAGCTGCTATTTTTTAAATCTTACAGATTTTGATGGTTTCTAAAGCAGGTGATATATTAATGATTACCTGCAGCCCAGGAAGGTTTCAAACAGTTTAAAAATGAACATAAGAAATCACACCTGGGATAGGTAACATGAGACTTATTAGGTAAAAGAAATTCAAAGAACTTGAATGGGTTGTAATCATTCTGGTTACTGGAACAAACAAGATCTATATAACACAGTATATCAAAACCCAAACTAACATTTTGGCTGAAAGGTAATGCATTCAAACTCAGGATAGAGCCACTCATAATGTCATAAACAAATTTGTAACAAATTCAGGAAAAAAAGCACCACTAAAACTAAACTAAATGAAACAAAAAACCAAACCAAGAAAATAAAAAAACAATGCAAAAAAGTCAACTCCAGTGGTGGAGTCATTAACTCACTAACTCCTGAAGATGATGGTTTCAAAAATATTGCTCTAGAAAGTTATTATTGAGATCCACAGAAACCTTCCAGCTATGGTTTCTCCCTTGCATTCAGAAACATAAGCCTAAAAATCTTGTCCAAACACACGAATATTTGATTTCAGGAGATAGATTCCACAACTCCAGAAGTCCTGCTCTGCTACATTACTAGAAGATCTTCTGTTTTATTAGGGAAGAGTAAATCCTTAGAGATTGACAAGACCGTTCCTAACAACATTTCTCAAGAGAGCAGATGTACTTCAAGCTGCAAACACACCTCTGTGTTTCTATTAGGTTAATGCACATAAGCATGTGTTTGCTTTAACAAAAGTCACAATAGGTGATTTTGTCATCATACTTCAGAATGAAGTGGCTTTTCTTCTTTATACACAAATTTTAGCATTAGGAGCTCAATCTATAATATTAATCATAACACTTTCTACTTAGCAATAAGCATTTGAACCCAGTGTTTCCAAAAGTACCATCCCAATTCAAAGACTACTGTACAATCCTGGAAACTAAAAAAAAAAAAAAAAAAAAAAAAAAAAAAAAAAAAAAAGGAGGCCCTAGCCAATACATTTTATTTAGTTTTGCACAAAGGAGTTCAGTTGCCCTGCAGCAGGGTAAGAAAGAGGATTCTACACCCTCCCGACATTGATTTCAGTGCCAGTTAGGATATTAAAAGAATGGCACTTGTGACTCAGCTGCACTGAGCTATTTCTGTGATGAAACACTGTAATAAATCCAGCTTAATTTAATGGGTACATTTTGCTTACAGCTAATGCTTGTTACTGACAGAAACTCAATTCCAAGTTCTTTAGGCGAGAGACTGTCTTTTCCACCACATATTTTTAACATGCAGGACAAAAAGGCTGAGATTCAGAACAGAAACAACTGCAGCAGACAGAACCCACTTGTGAATCAGCTTGACATTTGCTCTAGACAGCTATTTCAGGCCATTACTGTTTAACTTTAGGTCACCCAATTAGACGCATAGTAACTATGTACAGGGAGAATCCCTGGTGGCTTTGTATCATGTCCAGAGCAGGTAAATGACAGGTTTTTCTGCATCAAATATGCCAAAGAAATATTTTTGCAAACTTCACAGTGATGGAGACAGGGGAAAAGAATGAAAATGCCCCTTCCCAGCCAGTTTCTCCACTCTTGCTCTCAATTACTTTTGAGTTCAACATTTCATTATCAATTGTGCCAACTGCAATTTAATTAGCCAGCAAAACCTCAGTACACAAAGCTAGTCAGAAGAGTTTGGTATTATGAAGATTTAGTCTGCTTCACTTTATGGAACTGTAAGTAGGAATGTTATTTTGCCAGCCTTTTCTAAATTGGATATGACAGCTTTGATTTTTTTATATAGAATATAATACATCAGGTTGAACAGCTGGATAAGCTAGAGCTTTAGCCACTTACAAGCTTTTGTGAAATATTAAATCAGAAATTTATTTACCATATAAGCTATATGCCTTTCAGTTGCAGTCAAAAAACCTCAAAGCTTGAATAGATCTCATTTGTAAAAGTAAATACATAGTTGTGCATGCAGGTTTATGTGTTAATACATATATAGTAAACACAGGCAAGGGGAAATTGCATGTAGCCATATATACAAGTGTGCTTGTGTATACCATCTCTCATATACATGTGCACAGAAATCACTGGATGCAGATGCTTGGGTTTGGTGGGGTTTTATAAAACCTCAATGGAAATTCAAGGTGCCTGTAAACTTCCTGACTGAACACCCTTCCACAAATGCCTGTAAAACCTTCCTGGGTTTTATCTTATTTTAAATCAAACTAGAATAGAATAGAATAGAATAGAATAGAATAGAATAGAATAGAATAGAATAGAATAGAATAGACTTGTTCCATTAGCAGAGGTTTACAGTGATCTTCTAGTCCAACTGCCTGACCACTTCAGGGCAGAACAGAAGTTAAGGTCCCTTATGAAGAGCATTGTCCAGATGCCTCTTTTAAAGAGATTGACAGGCATCTGGACATCAACATATGGTCTTATTTGCACCTTAACTCAGGCATAGGCAATTCTTATAATTGGATCACAACATGAAGCCAGCAGTATGGGTGCCTTTTCCTGGCTGCTTACTAACCAGGCAGCCTGATGCATGTGCTGGTGCCTGGCTGTGTCCCTCCCCAGGGGCAGGACTTCAAATTTCTCCTTCATGAACTTCTAGGGGCTCCTGCCTTGGCAGGGTATGCCCCTGGGTGACACAGAGAGCAGCACCAAGGCGTGACTCCAGGCAGGGCAGGGAATTGGTCACGGCCGTAGCGAGGCTGCACTGGGCAGCACAGGCTGACAGGAGAGCAGAGAGCCAGGATGTGGGGGCAGGGGCTGGCACTGGAGAGCTCATGAGTGGCCTGGGGTGATGGGCTGTGGGGCACAAACCTGAAGACCCCCCGGCTGGAAATATTTGCCCTGGGGCTGGCTGCAGCAATGGGCCTGAAGAAGGCCTGCACTAGCCTTCAGGGGGAACAGAAAAAGAGTCTGGAACAGCCTGGCACATATAGAAGGACCCCTCCACAAATATCCCCTCTTACCCATCAAGAAAAGCAAAAAAACATGAGGATAGCAACATCACATGCCCTTTTCATAACACTGAGACTTTTCCTGTAGTTTTCATGCATTTATTTTATTCGAATAGTTTGATCTGGAAGGCTGGGAATCTGTGAGAACTGGTGTCTTCCCCAGCTGATGCCTTAGTCCTGGTCTGGTCAGCCCCCAAGACACCCTCCAAGGTAACTGATGCCGTGTCAGCCTCTTATTAGCCGGAGAGGTGTGGGGGCTATTTGTCCCCCTCTGGCCCACAGTGGCACTTTCACTGCCCTGGCTGGAAGTGGAGGGCCAAAGCACAGCCTCCCTTGCTCCCTTCTGAGTCTCTTGGTGCTCTGCAGGGATGGCAATAACAGCAAAGGGGGTCTTCTGGTTGAATGCAGCTTACTTAGACCCCCTCCACTGGCTGTGGAGGAGATGTTGGGGAGCTCACTGGCACTGAGTCTTGCAGCACTGCTGAAGGAGGCTGGGGTGGGAGTGAGACCCTCCTCAGGACGTAGCAGGGCCAGGGACACATGTGGGCTGCTCCCTTGCTCCTGGTGGCACAGGTGCCCTGCCAGCCCAGCAGACAACAGCCTCTGGGGCACCATTGCACAACCACAAGTGCATGCTTCTGTGCAAATATCACCATGGCAAGAAGCTTCAGCTGTGATGGACACAGGACTGCAGGATCTGGAGGAGTGTTGGGTAGCTCTGGAAGCTGTTCATCCGGTTCAGGGCTTGGAGGTTGCCCACAGGATGCCTGGGTATCCTTTCCAAAGCCCGCCATGAGGGTCCTTCTTTTCCTTTGCTTCTTCTCTCCAATATAATATTTGTCAACTTGGAGAAAAACACTCCAGCTGTGGTCCTATGCAGCATACTGTGGCTTGTGCCCCAAGGACAAGAACATTTTGTCTAGACCCCCAAGCTTGCAAAGCTCCTCTGAATCCTTAAGAAAATTTATTTCTTCCCATTCCTTCAGGCCTGGAGGGACCTGCTCTCTCAGCTGTGAAGGCCCCATATGGTACTTGTGCTATGTGGAGGAGTGGCAGCTGATCATCTTCCTACAGAGCAGTGCTCAGCACAAGCTACCCAACAAACTCAGCCTGCCCCAGGAAACAAACATAGGTCGCTTAGACAGCCTACTTTTTTATTTTTGGGGTTTTTGGGTTTTTTGGCCGGGGGGAGGGGAGGACGCATTAAGAAAAATAAAGAAACTTAAGATATCCAGACGTCTTCCTCTTCAACAAGGCAGAGTGGAATGTGTATTGTAGGTGACAATTTCATGTTTCTACCTACAATAATTTAAAAGGTATTGTCTAGAGTGAAATTAAAGTCTGTAGTCTTCTCGTTTCCTGAAAAAATTCACTGGTGGTGGAAAATCTAATATAAATTGAATCTTTCAGTGAACATCTGCACTCTCCAGGTGCACACAGGATGATCTTCATACTCATCTCATAAATATTTACATGACCTATAAAAAGATTTCTAGATTCAATTTCAGTAGCATCTTAGAATACTTTCTGCAAAACTTCTTAACCCATATAGTGCCCTAGAGCCTAGTGCTAGTGGTGGGAATTCTTGACAACTCTAAAACACAGATAAAACATAAATTTTACCTGTCATCAGAAGAGAATAAAGAGTTATATCCAGAATTTTGCTCTGAAGACATTTTGACAGTCATGAATCTCATTTAAGGAATGCCCAAACTCATACTATATTTTCATCAGCGGAGAACCTGGCCAATTATAATATGGGAATTTTAAGGGGCAGGGGGGAGGGAGGGAAGGACAAAAATGAAATAATACTCCTTTAAGTTGTAAAAAGTATGGCTAACTGATATAGCTCCTAACACACCTGTAGGAAGCTGACCAACTTCCTTGGGTTCAGAGCTGCAGAGTCCATTTGTGGGGCCTGAAAATATAGCATTCTGTTTTTCAGTTCTAGGATGTCCATAAGTCTAGGTCCTCATAGATAACAGTTTTGTTCCTGGAATTGCTGAAACTAGGTAAAGCAAATTCTATCAAAGCTGTTTATTACAAATCAAGCACTATCTTTATATTATTACGTTTAAAGTGAATTAACAGAGCATTATAGAAGCAGCTTGTGATGGAAAGCCTATGGAAGCTAAATTTCAGACTATCCTGGTATATTCAAAAGAGATCAGAATGTTGAATATATAGCTGTCAGACAACTTGCTTTGTACAACTGTAGCATTGCTGGACATAATCTGGCTGTTGTTTCTTCCCTATATTATTATTTTAGTTGCTAGAGTTCAAAACAAACATAGATAAACTAAAAACTAAAAAAGTTTATTTACCTATATTTTTTTTAATTCATAGCAATCACACCAAAAGTAAAATCACCCAAACAAAAACATTAATTTTAATATCCACAAAGTGTCTGTTCACACCTCATAAGTAAGTTAGAAAGAATATAAGAATAGCCAGTCTGATAATTATTAAACACAGCAATCATGCTGTTTTACTTATTAGAACACATATTCCAGATGGGCTCAAAATAAATGAAACACTAGTTAATAAATGTACATCAACATACCATTCTAATCTAGCTTTTTCATAATACTTCACATATTAATACTGAGATACTGGGATGCATTTTCACTTTTGTACAACCTGTCAATTCCATCTTAAGGCTTTTTTGTTTCTGCTGTGAATATCACCCACAGCTTCAGTTCAGTACCATCTGCTATACACCTTAGGACTCCCAAACAACAGCCTTTCCCTTCAAAACAGAAATCACTTGGAGTAATAAAATCCCCTACTGTGTTAGTATAATTTGGGAGGCATAACATAATCACAAATTTCATTTAATGTTTCTCCATCAACTACTTTTACCCACTGTTTTCCCTTCATCTTTATTAGCATTTTGATCATGCTAGATAGAATTGGTCTCTTTTTGCCTGCTGATTCAAAAGTGATAAAATGTGCAGCAGAGACAGCATGTTAAATTTTCTGTGCTGTGATACTGTCTTGCTCAGATGTTTATGAAGAATTGTCACCTTTCTGGAAACCCTTGTCATCAGTTCTCTGGTTCTTAAAGACAAGAAAAGAGATAAGGGCAAATTCCAATGCTGAGGTGGCAACTGGTTTGAAGAAAATTGAGTGAAGACAAAGATAGGGATTTTTTTTTTTTTAATGTCCTTGGAAACTATTTTTCAAATGTTTCAAATACTCAGTCCTGATCTGTCTGACAGGAAATTATCCAGTTTAGAAATTTTCCTTAAGCTTGAGAAAAGCCTTTAACAACCCTGTCGAATCTTGTAAATTGGAAAAAAAAAAAAGGTATAGTTGCATTTTCAAAATGCTTCCAAGAGCATATCACAGCTCAGCGCTAAGACATTATTGCACCTTGTGGAGCCAGAGTCTCAGAAGCCGAGATGTATGTGTGGTAGTGGTACACAAGTTGTACCAAAACAAGTGAGTTTGCACCAGAAACATCTACCAGCTCTTGCACAGACCTTCATATGATAAGCAGGGTAAACGAGCCTGTTAAAGTTAAATGAGACTGTGAAAGGACTGATTCCAGAATCCAAGCTAGCCTCACTAGCTCTTGTTTTTTCTACAGTCTGCACTGCAACCCATCTACACACAAAGTGTTTGGGAGCTTTGCTTAGTTTTCATTAGTACCCAAAGCATATAATCTAGCTTTGTAACTGTGTGCATACTGAGTTTTTCCTGTTCCACAGTTCAGCATCGCAGAACACAAGTACTCACAAAACTAGACTAGACTGCTGTATAATTAGGAGTGTTGCCATCACAGGGTACTTCAAATATCCCTCAGACCCATAACATTTAATTTTCTTTAGTTTGCTTATTGATGCAGGAAATTATTAAAGTAAAAATTAAATGAAAATTGACTCCAGCTATGCTATGCTAAAAATGTAAGTAGTTTCTCAACTGTTTAGTCAATTCCTGACTGAAAATACACTGTACTTTCTGTGTATTGCAAAAAGAGAAGGACATAACGAGATTATGAATTAAAGCATTGTTTGAGAAGATATGAATAGCTAAGCTGACCTTGTCTACTTGAAAATAACCAGTACAGTGGTTATGATCAAGGAAACTTACAAAAAGCCAACAGTAATCAAGACTGTTTGGATTCAACACACATGAAATAAGATAGCACAATATACACCAGGCTGGGGCTTTTTTGGGTTTTTTTGTTTGTTTTTTTGCTAACCTAGAGAAATGCAATTTGAATGAAAAAGCCAATCAAATAAAATTCCAGGAACCATTGAATACTTCCTATAACCTACAATAAGGTCCAACAGCCAGAATGAAATGAGAAATAAAATTATCTCTGTTTGAAATGATTGCTCTAGTCATGGTGAAGAAATAGCAAAGATATTCTTCTCTATTTATTTTTCTCTTTTTTTTTTGGTTGATTATCTGGTTTGTTTGTTAGTTTCATTGATGAATTGGTTGGTTGGTTGATTTGCTGCTACACAACAAGTTTGCTATAACACAGAATTAAGAGTTTTGTACTTAATCGTGAACCATCCCATGTCACATACAGGTTCATAGGTCTGTACAAGAATTCTCTGCTTATAGGATCATGGAATAGTTTGGGTTGGAAAAAACCTTAAAGATCATTTGTTTCTAACTTCCCTGCTGTGGGCAGGGACACCTTTCACTAGACCAGGTTGCTCAAAGCCCCATCCAACTTCGTCTTCAACACTTCCAGGGATGAAGCGTACATGACTTTGACAGAAGTGATGAAAAATTAAAGTGTTTAGATACCATGACTTTTCAAAGCCAGTTTCCCTGCAGCAGTGAGTTATTTACCAAGCTTCAGGACTCAGCAGTCCACCATTTAATTTGAAGATTTTTGAGAAAGCAAGTTACTACCATATGTTTTTGAAATTAGCTGCAGCCTGGTCCTCTTGGGCAATTTCAAAGTCATCTGTGGCCCTCAACATCACTTGCTCTTTATCTTTCACTTCTTATTCCAAGGCATATGTATCCTATGTTGCTTCAGTAGTTCTTTCTTTTCATGTCATGAGTTAAGTTTTTTTCTGAGAATAAATACTTCTTGTTTAATGCTCTGATATTCCTATTAAATGAACACGCAGCAGGAGATAGCAGAGAAATAAGAAGTTATATGTTAGAATCAACAGCAAAAAAAAATTCTCCTTGATAACTGCAGTCAAAAGCATTCAGAATACAAGCTGGGAAGGCAATTATACAGAAGACATTTTGGTCTTCTTAGTGCAAAAAATGAACTTTGTTAAGTCTCTCTGTTACACTGTCTTAACTTGAATTATTTCATAGCCCAGCAAGATTTGTCTGGTTCAGACGAAACCTAATAAAAATGCATCTTACTTTCAGCCACAGTGCCAGAAAAAAACATTAGATACTTCAGCTCCATGACTTTGTAACTATATTTACACTGTAATTTTTTTGTACATGTATTAGACATTAAGTAGAGCGTAAACAGGGACTATACAATGTGTCACTTTAAAGCAGTAGTCAAACTTATTACCTGTATATATTCCCTGGAAGATATAAGGTTGTCATACTTAGCATCTGAAGGCCACCGTTTAAAGCAAAGAACATATTAAAATCAATTTTTATTTACCTGACTTTGAAAATGAGTTAATCTTTTAATCTCTATAAATTGAAACACTATGTTTTAGGTGGTGGTTCTCTCCAACATCAGAATTCACAAGCACACTTGCATGAATGCGAAACAACTACAAAGGGAATCCTGCACACAGTAAAGCAAACCATCATGCTGATAAAGCCCCACTGTCATTATCACATCAATGGAGAACATAGGAGCTGGTGAGACACGATAAAGAAAATTGCACAGAAGAGTTCGAAGAACAGGTAGAAAACAAACAAGCAAACAAACAAAACACCAACCAAAACCAAAACAAAACAATCTAGCTTAACTTGTGATTATATTTAATGCTCAAAAACATACATTTCCTTCTTCAATTTCTTTTTTACTAATTTAAAAATATGGAAATCTTTTCTAAAAAGAGGGCCACCTATGGAGTAACTAATTCATATTATGGATGAATTCTACTGGAAAAGTAATAATTAAAGCAGGAAACATTTCTTTTGTGTCAGCTTCAGAACAAATGTAAACTGTTCTCTCACATGCCTTTGGTTAGCCTTTTGAAAGTGGAAGAAGTAGGGAGAAAAAAGCCTTACTAATTGCAAACAAGTCTCTCTCTCTGCTCAATTAAAATTTAAACTAAGTGGAATAATTGTACATATGGCATGCATGACAACAGCAGTAACATCCTGTTCAATTCACTGCCATGGAAATCTTCTCCTGCTGTTAATTGTATATAATGACACCAAATTTTAAAAAAATTAATTAAATAAATGGCAAAAATATGGTTCCTTAAAAATCCTTACAGAATGAAAAAACGAGTATCTGACAGGACCTCAGGAAAATGTTTATGACTGTAAGATGGCCAAAGGTTTAGCAAAGGGTGACATTCATTGCATAGACCTGTTTCTGGGTGCATGCAATAACATCTCCCAACAGAGGGGGTGCAAGATGCGATTGCAGCCACGCTGTATTTTTAACCTTCAAAAACTCAAGATCCCAACAGAGTAGGAAAGAACTACAAATTTTGAGTCACATAAGATTAAATTGAATGTTGTGATCTCTATGATTAAAAGACAGTTTATTCAAAAGGGCCGTTAGTGAGACTCTGACACCAAACTTTTTTTACTGCTGCTGACTGGCTAGCAAAAATTCTATAATTCTGTCACAGATCAATATAATATTTTTGATTATTTGGAACATGGGTACCAGTACCAAAATTTTTAATCTATTTTGCATACATAGGCAGTCCACTTCTCACCAAAATTCCTCAGTTCCTTGTCAATTAGAACTCTATGAAATGACACTACAAAATTTATGATCATCATCCACAGACATCTTATTCCTCAGTATGGTTAGCTGACTACTGTCTCATATGTCATTAGGCCTGAGCATTACAATATTTTCTTTCTTGATGTCCATTCTCATTAATTTCTTTAAGCTGTACATAATTCCGGTTCTAGAAAGAGCAGATAATCTTTTAAGCAAGGTTTTTGCTGATCTAAAACCTACCCTATTGCATTTTTAATAGAAAAAAAGACACTGTCTTATCTAAAAGAAAAATTACAAAAAATATCATAAATTTTTTAATCATTTTGATCATTGTTAGATGGGCAACAAAAAAACTATCAGTTTTACCATACTTTGATGGATTAGGGAAAAGCATAAACCATTCACATGGCCTTTTTAAATCAGATTTTTTCAGCAGTTTTCACAATGTGAAATACATTTCTAATCCTATCAAAGCTGAAGATTTCCGCTTCCATAAAAAGGTTTTATTACAATTCAGATAGTTAGCATCCCACCTGCAGTTTCTTTGTTTCACAGAATTAATTTTCTTATTGATAATTTAATTCTAATTCTATATGTAAGAATCCGTTGCCCTAAACATTACTTGAAACCAATTTCCTTTTATTCTAATGACTTCTCTTTTTTTTTTTTTTTTTTTTTTTGGTTTGGTTTGAGATTTTTTGTTTGAGGCTTTTGATATACAAACCAGCTGTGTTCTCCAAATGCACAATATGATCCCCTAAGATCAGAGGGCAGAATGAGAGAGAAAAGAAAGGAAGGGCTTATAGAGAAGGACACACTAATTCATCATTCAGTCAGTCTTCATTGATTAGGTTACTGTGAAGACTTCACTTCTTCTACCTCTTCCAAAATAGTGATTTATTCTTGAAGATAAGTTGCATTTAATTTTCTGAGGCAAAGAAAGACATAGTAGACATGGAAACAAAAAGTTATGTCCTTTAGGGGAATGACAGTCCGATGTCTACAACAAGATAACATGAAAATATCTGATAGACACTTCATGGTTATTCAGAAATAGCAATCTAATAATTATGCAAATCAAACCTTTCTCAATCAGAGTGCAGGGATTTACATAATTGAGAAATAAACATACAATTATGGGTCAGTGATGGCACAGCATCAAGGTACTTGAGAGGAAATATCTCAATATCACTGTATTTAAACCTAAAACATGGAGTTATGGAAGGGCAACAGATGTAGCATATTAAGCCTGAGTCTACAGAAATATGAAACCTATGAAAAATCTCATTCTGTGCACCAGAATAAAGTACAAATCCTCAGCTGCTAAAAGCCTAAACAGCTTCACTGATTGAAATGGAGCTACATCAATTTCAATAGCTAGAAGCAGAGCACTGTTGGATAAGTCAGTGTGCTATGCAATCAAGATAAAGACATGGAACCAAGATAAATGTTCTTAGAGAATACAGCCTTTCCCACCCTCACCTCCCCTCCACCCCCATTTCCTCAGGAGAATGAATATTGTTTTGAACCAGGATTATCCCTAACATTATGAAGACCTGATGAATTCTCTACTGGTACTGAAGGTGTGAGTGGAGCAGCAGTCTCACAAGGTCACTGCTTATGCTACACACCAGGACTCACAGACTTAGTGGCAGATGCTTGGGCAAAAACCTTTTTGCCCAAAGGTGGGATTAAATGTTTTTTTCTGGTGTAATCTTCCGCAGTTAACAAGAGTTGACTGCCTGGCCTCTTTCGTTTCATTTTAAATTTCACAAATGCATGAAAAGAATGTTTGGAAGTTACTAAAATAGTATTTTTACCTTTTTTTAAATTTAAGAAGAAGTAGGAGAAAAAATGCCTGTAATAGGAAAAATAAACCTGTCACATTTTTCCCAACATTATTAAAAAGACTAAAGATTTTGTTAGAGGCCTCACAACAGACTGTGAGCTAATTTTCAGCTAACTACTAAAAGATTATATAATTTTCTATGTATCTCTTCAGACCCTGGAACTTTGGACCTCTATTCCTGTTTGGGATTTTCAGATTCGTCTTTTCTTCAAGCAAGAACTTCACTACGGTTTTTCAGCTCAATTATCCTACTTTGTAAATTATTTAGCTTCTTGCCAAACATTGTTTCCACCTCTCTTTTTTTTTGCTCCTGCTGCAATCAATGCCATCAATCCCTTGAGTGTCAGTCAAGAGAAGGGAATTAATGAAGTCATTAATGAAAGTCTTGTCCCATGTTACGGACATTTCTTAAACCAGGTAGCAAAAAGAAAGAAAAGCCTGCTAGGCTCAAGAAACCAGATTATAAAACCACACATATAGTCTGTATTAATTTGCTGGGACAGGGAGCTGGAAGAGCAGGGAAAGATGACTATTAACCTTTGGTGGCACCTCATACGTTATTTTACAGAAGATGTAGAAATTCCCAATTTGAGAAAAATACCTTTGTCTTTACCTTTAGGATTTGTTACTTTTCTGTTGAAATTTCTTCCATATACTTTGCCAAAATAGGTCTGTCCTTTAATTCATCTGTTTGCTTGATTGTTTTTTTGTTTTGCAAAAGACCAAATCAACCCACAGGATCATTTCTATTTAGGTGACTAAAACATATTTAAAGGCAACTGAAATAATATCATCACATCAATAACGAATGCACATATTGAGTTTTTTGCTGTGTGTAGTCTGTTTCTTACCTGTTGGTTACAAGAAATTTTCTTGAAAATCTTTGTTTTCCACTGTCCACTTTCACTTTGAACTTTTATTTCACAAGCAGTTAGAAAAACACAACGCAAAAGCATCACAGAAACTACACTTTAAAAAATTCAACCTGAATCTGTGTTCTCATTTGTCAATATGAAACATATACTTCATAATTATAAAATACTGGTTATAATAAAAATCTGCTATATCAAAATATTTCTATAAGGCAGACTCAAAAAATATAACGAATACAAAACAAAAGAATGACTCAAAGTGCCACGTTAAAACAGAGAATGTGTACCATACAACATATTAATTAGGCTTTATATCAGCACTGATTTTGAAAGGAATGTATTTTCTCTTTTTAAGTTGTAACAGGTTTTTTAAATAAACAGAAGAATTTAAATACAAGAAAGATATTTTTATGCCTGTGATATTCAGTGGCTTCCCACTGGCCTTATACTAGTGTTTTCTGCCTCATGTGTATCCTACTTAATCTTACTAAGTTGAATGTTTCTGCTGTAAATTTAACAAAAGCTGTTATTTATTTTAGCAGAAGCTATAAATTAAATCTACTTCCAGTCTTATCTGAAAGAGTATATAAAATGTGGGAACTTGTTTTCCTTTCATTCAAGATGGTTTAAAAACAAAATATAATCCAGAACTGAGTCCAAAAAATCCCTCTTCTCCTTAGCTGCACAATTTACATGCAGTGACCCTGGAAACCTGCACTTCATATACTCATAAAATCACAGAATTGTTAAGGTTAAAGTTGGAAAAGATCTCTAAGATCATTAATTTCAACTGTTTAACTAATGCCTTTGTGGTCATCACTAAACTGTGTCCCCAACTACCAGAACCATACGTCTTTTGAACACTTCCAGGGATCGTGATTCCACCAGTACCCTGGACACTCTGTTCCAAAGTTTGAACACGATTTCAGTGAAGAAATTTTTCCTAATATCAAACCTAAACTTCCTCTGGTGCAGTTTGAAGCTACTTCTTCTCATTTTGTCACTCTATCACTTGGGAGAAGAAGTGGACCCCCATCTGGCTACAACCTCCTTTCAGATAGCTGTGGAAAGCGGTAAGGTCCTCCTTGTCCCTTCTTTTCTCCAGGCTCAACAATCCCAGGTCCTTCAACTGCTCCTCATGTTGCCCAGGTGAAGAATTGCTTGCCTCTCTTGGGGTAACACAATGATAATTTTGCAAAATCATAAGGCCATGGAACTCCACGATCAAAAGTTACAATAAACATTAACCATGGAGAGAAATAAGAAATTACACTTCATTGATCTAAGGACTTACAGTATGATGGACTAGACCAGATATGTTAACTTCTCTCCTAATTTGGAAAAATAACATCAGTTCCCCATGTGTTTGGACAAATAACACCAGTTTATGACCACCAGAGATCACCAACAACACCTTCAAGACAGAGGAAGCTATGTGCTGATGGAATGGAATGTATGTTAATGGCTTTGGGGAAATTATCATCTCATATATGTTTCTTCTGGGAAAACCTATGAATATGTATGTGAAATATAGTATGCAAACAGGAGATTTTTCCATACTCAGCATGTAAAAGAGATGGAGCTATCCACTGTATATCTGATGTCACAATGAAGAATGCCCTGCTCCAAAATACAAAAATTATAATCTTAGGGAGTTTGCTTTTTTGCTGGTTTTTGGCAACACTCATAGAACTTGTGCTCCCTATCCTTTCCCAGATTTGATGACCTTCTTCAAATTTGCTCCAGCACCTTAAAATCTTTCTTGTAGTGAGGGGTCAAAAACTGAATACAGAATTCAAGATACACCACTGCCAAGTACAGGGAAAGGATCCCTTCCTAGTCATGCTTGACACACTATTCCTGATATTCGCATTAACAATGGCAACATAAAAAACACAACTCAGCTTCTATGCTAATTAAAAGCTGTAAATGTTTTTCTTATCTTGCTTTTCTAATTGCTGTAGATTTTGCACACCTTCTTAATAAGTACATGGCATCAGCAGCAGTACCAGGCTGCTGGACAAAAGGAAAGAGAAAACCTCCACAGCTCCAAAATTAGTAGAGCCTCCAGAGCTCCAAAATCAAGACCTTGACAGTAACATATGGCAAAGACTGTAAAAGTACTGTGAATAAACACTAAATGGTGATTTTAAATTTCACCTTGAAAGTTTTTTAGTTGAAAGAGCAAGCTAGTTTTTTACTTCCTGGTGACTCCTCCTGGATAAATTTTAAAAGACAGGCTAGATGTGTGGCTGAGGTTTACTGTGCTTAAACAAGCTTACATTATTCAAACAGGTAGTGTTATAAGGTGTATTAGGAACCCACAGTTTAGCAACAAATTTTCATTTTTCCTTTTTGGTCACAACTCCCAGCAAAATATTGATGCTGATCTTAATAAAACACTTGATTCTCTTGCTCCAAAATGCATTTCTGTAACAAACTGATAAATTTCTGAGAAGTGAAAGCTTCACTGTATGTGCTTTTTATTTTTAAGTATAAAAGGGGAAAAAAAATCTAATATTCACATGACTAATCAAATTCACTCTGAAATGTAAAGAGTTCATAAAATTAATGTTTCCAATATATTTGTATTTATCATTGTACTGGTTTTGTCCAGGATGAAATTTAATTTCTACACAGAGGCCTTTTGGGTGCTATGCTCTGGGTTCATGGCTAGAACACTGTTGGTAGCACACCTGTGTTTTGTTTATTGCTGAACATGCTTGTGCAGTAGGAAGGCTTTCTCTCCTCTCCCTTCTCCCCTGTGAGCAGCCTGAGCGTGGAGGGTACATAGCCAAAACAGCTGACCAGATCTGGCTAATGCATTATCTCCTAACATTTCACATCTTGCTCAGCAATGAAAGTTCAGGGAGACGAGGAAGGAGGGATCTTTGTGGTTCTGGTATTTGTCTTCCCAAACAACCAGTATGCTTTTGTCCTGTTTCTCTGGGAGCAACATCTTCTGGAGAGTGGCAGACACTTCTCATTTTCCTTTCCATGAAGCTTTTACTTTTCTTACTAAAATGTTGTTGCCTCTACCTATGAGTCTTCTCACCTTCTTTCTTTTTTGTCCAGATTCTGCAAATGTGAGTGAAGAGCTAGGAGGTTGTTTGCTGGGACAACCCACTAAACTCTCTCTATGATTTTACATGATTTTTTGCACTATGCATTCACTTTAATATTTCCTCTCTACTGCTTACCTTCTCTGATTAATGTATTCACTGGAAAATCTTTGCTTTTTTGCCTTCTTTCACCCTTCCCCTTATATATTTCCCTGTAGAAAAATGTGTTTGATCATTTTAAAAATACAAGGATAATTCAATGAGACAAATGAAACAACTATGCGTGTCTCTGATGACACACAAATTTAAGATTCTTAAACAGAATTATAAGATGTTTCATTTTCATAGAACTATAGAATGTGCTGAGTTGCAAGACCCATCAGAATCATCGAGTACAAATCCTGGCCCTGCACAGGACCCCACAAAAATCACACCATGTGACTGAGAGCATTGTCCAAATGCTCCTTGAACCCTGTCAAGCTTGGTGCTGTGACCACATCCCTGGGGAGCTTGTCCCAGTGCACAAACACCTTAAAGGTGACAAACCATCTCCTGATGTCCAACCTAAACTTCCACTGACTCAGTTTCAGGCACTTTCCTTGAGTCCTGCCCCTGATGAGTATTCTGAGAGTGGGAGAAGGCATATGTTTAAGGTCTGAGAAATATTTAAGAATATCCATATGGATATCCCTTCACAATCCTATAAAAAAGCACAAGGACTTACCTTTGAACCTAATTCAAAATTTCCAAAAATATCAGCTGATTTTAAGGTGGATTATTTCATGATGGCAACATAATAAAAATGAAGAATATTTTAAGAGACATTGCAGAAGTATCCCACAGGCTCTTACACAAAAATTTTCCTGTTGCAAAAAGAATTTCTTGAAAATGAAGCACATTCATTTTGTTTCATTGCAAATAAATGAATGAAGTACTTGTGGAAAACTGAAATCATAATACGGAGACCCCTAAAAGTTCTATGGACTAAGAAATTGATTAAAATTTAAACCATGTGACTTCCCCTTGAGCATTTCAATTATGATGAGAAGAATCGAGATTTTTCAGTAAGCAACATGATGAAAAATCACCAGTGTGGGCATCCATAGAAAACCAGCACATTTTCTGTACATGCTTGAGTATGTGACAAAACCCTCATATTGTTCCACACAGCAGTGCTGAAGCACACACAGCATGATGCATGCCCCTTTATTCACCAGTATATAAAATAAAAAAAGAAAGAAAGAGCAAAATAAATTTTTTTAAAGGGGGTGGTGGGTGTTACTCAAAGCAGTAAGACAGAGTAGACATCCTAGAATCAATGCAAATACCATTGAGAGAGAACTGCAGATTTACAGAGTAAATGAGAATTAAGTAAGAATGAAAAATTTTGCTGATAGTATGCATAAGAGAATGATGTATGAGGACAGGGAAAAAAATCTATTTAAGGGCAACCTTGGTACAGAACTAAACAAATATATATGTTTGCTGGGGCAATCCACTACACTCACTCTATCATTTTACATGATTTTTCACACTATCCATTCACTACACAAAAATAAAAAGGAGAAGGAAGTTCCTAATTGTCAGAAAATGAGGCTTGACAGTAACATTTGAAAGCATTAATAACGTGAACTTGGGAAAAGGGAAAGGATGTCATGACATTTCCCTTTTTGCTTGGCAAGGAAAAAATGCATTAATAGATTTTGCAAAAAAGTTATATCAGAAGGCAGGTTGATGGAGCAATTTTTGCAATAAGATATATGAGTCTTCCCACAAGAACAAGAAATGTAATTTAAAAAATTATTCTTAGAGGTTAGTATAAAATGATTTTGTAATATAACACTATAAGGCTGGACAATTTTAAAATAATTGTGAATAGCCAATTTATTCAACATTCAGTTAAGACCAGGCAGTCAAGTCAAGAAATACAGTGAAGAATGTGGTGAATCAATTACAAACTTCATTGGCACATTCTCTTAACTACCAAACTTGTAAGTTTGGTATGACATCTTTTTTTTAAGCATAAAAAGTCACTTGGCATGGGGCATTAACACCAATGCTGGTTTACAAAAATAATGAAAATTGAAATACTTCTAATAGCCAGTTAAAGAAGAAAACAGCATCTGCTGACTTCAGATAAACAGAACACTTGCTCTGCTACTGTTTACCCAGGTACAGCAATCTAAATTCTATGGCTCCTTTCTTTTGATATCTTCTGAATTTTTCACCAGATATATTAGTAATATCAAATTATAACTTCTTTTATGAGAAAGAACTACATTTTCAATATAAAAAAAAATATTTTTCTAAAACAGCTAAAAATGCACTGAAGATATCTGGAAACTTAGGGGGAAAAAAGAAAGAAAATAGATATAGTCTAAAGAGCATGGTTGAAACAAGGAAAATATTAGTGTAATTTTTTAATTGTCAAGAAAAACAATAAAGTAACCTTGTGAAATTTATGCATCTATTACATAAGTCAGGCTACTTCCTATATGACATTAAAGCTGTGGTAATAATCTCATGGTACTCCTCTTTTTCCCATCACATGATAATTTCTGCAGATCTCTCCATGTAATTGGTGTGGCAGGGAGAAAGAGTAGGGGATAGCTCACATTTCTGAAAACAAATCTCACCTCTCAGGCTGAATCAACAAGTTTCAGAAACCTCACAGAAGAAAAGTTACTAAGAATGGTGTTTCAAGCATTCTAATGAAAGTTGTCTTCATTGAGACTGAGACACTACAGGAGTGAGAAAACACAGAGGACACCCATTTGTGGGTCAGCGAGGTCTGTAAGATAATTTGGCCAGAAATCAGTCACAGAGTACTTACACTATGAGTTACAGTCACTACAAGCCCAAGTAGTACACGTAATCCACAGGATATTTACAGTTTATGAATCTGAAGACATTGCCCCATAGGAATGGAGGAGACAGTCATAGGAGATGTGCAAGCTGGAGGCAAAGTGAAACTATTCACTACAAAGTGAGCAGCTTTTTGAACAGTGTAGAACTATTCAAAAAGCTGCATGCAGTATAATGATTACGATACTGTAAATTCACATTTACTTCATATTTTTGTCATTTTATATAAGGATTCTGGAAGTAGAGGAAAGACCTACAGTGCACTTGACAGTCTTTTCCACAGTGCTGGAAGTTTCATCTAGATACCTTAAACTTATTTATTATGCCAAATAATCCCTTTCAATCAATTTCATTGCTACAGTGCACTCACTGCTGCAGTCTCCTCCCTTCAATTCTACTCAAACACCTGATTAAAAAGAAGAATAATGTGAACATAAAATTCATGCTATTTTCTTTAACCAAACTGATCTGGACAGACACTAAAACGCTGGCAACTTTCTACCCTAAGGCTTGGTACTGCAAAAGAAATTAATGTATATGAGTGTATGTAATTTCCTGAAAATTTCTAGCATGACTTCAAAAGTCAAAGCAGATAATGGGAACACTTTTCACTTGGCAAAATGCCACTGATTTCTAAGGCAAGACTTATATGGAATCAATCACTCCAATGCTGCATATCTTCCCTTCTAATAAACCTTTCTACATCTAATGCATGACAAGGTTTTATATTAAAGTGCTAGATATTACAGTAATCTTCAGAAGGACTACAACTTGGGAGCAAAATCTTTGTATTCTAAAGTATACTTATGAAACACAATTCCTAATAATTTGATCAAAATCTCTCTAAAGTGGTTGTGAAATGGGACTAATAGAAAGGTATAACACATATTTTTGTTGGCCTCTAGGCCATAACACCAATCCCCAGAATAAGGCAAAGAGTGATACATGTAGCATTTGTGCTGGACAAACCGCTTTCAGCAGCTGCATGCCAATCCTGGGCGTGCACCTTTTCTCCAGCCAGGCAAGGAAAGGACATGAAATGTCAGTGAACCAAGGTGCTCTCCACAGCTTGCCCTACTAACGGTGCAGTTTGCAGAACCACAACAAGCAGGGCTAAATAAAAGAATTTAAGATTACTGGAATGGGTGAGAGCTGTGCTTTGTGAATGTGGGAATTTGTGTGGGAACAGGTAGACAGATTCTCCCAGGGTTTAGAATAAGATCAAGGTATACAGTAAGAGTAGGGAGAAGGGCCTGGAGGCTGCTACCTGTCTCCCACATTTGACAGCATCTGTCAGCTCCAGCTACTCGAGCCTCCTCTTTGTTCATACAACTTGTGCCAAAAATATGTCACATTAAGAATCTCAACCAGACCAGAAAGCAAGCCTCCCTTGCACTTAGCTGCCATTTCCTCAGCACCCTGCTGTCAGACAGAAGACCTATGAGTAGGTAGCTTGCTTGTCACCACAAAAACCTTCCAGATACACCACTTGTCTGACTATCTGCCCTTACAGACGGCCTCTATGGCCCCCACGCACCCTACAAACTAGGAGCAGTTTGCATCTGGCTGAGTTGGAAATGGCCTTGCACTCACCTTCAGACTCCTCACTCCATGTCTATATGTGTGACACGGCTACAATAGGTAATTTCCTACTCACATTACAAAAGACAGAAGAACAATACTAAGCCATGGCAGTTTCTACCAACAGGTGTAATTGCTGTGCTTTCTATGTACAAGTTCAGCCTCTCTAAAATGAAAATGAAAATTTCTTTCCCACAAACAGAGGACCACAGAAATTCAGAAAAAATTACCTTCCTGCTTCCCACGGTGTAGTACTTCTTTATATATTGATTTTTTGTGTCTTGAAGTGACACAAATGAGGAGCAGCTAAATCTCCTGGGCTAGAAATCTTTCTAAAACTTCAGAAAGCCAAGCTCATACAAGTTTGGAAGCATACTTTTTTTATAGACCACTGGTAAGTGATAAATTAATAAAAGTCTTTCATGCTGAACTTAGAGCTACATGGACTAGAGTAGACAGCATATGGTCTTTTTTACACTAAAAAGACAATCTCTATTGACTGTGAAATGCTATACTTAGTTTACCATCCCTCTCAAACCAAAAAAGTCCTACAGTCTCTATTGTCCCTGCATTACAGAATTTCTGCAAGCCAGTCAGTCCTTGCTTTTTGCCAACAGATGCTGAAACTTTACCTACAGATAAAGCTAAATTCTAATTCATTGTCTGTACATTGCTTTTTGCCACAGTTGCTGTATCTGGATGTAGGCTTCCAGAATGCTCCTTTTGGTCAGAATGAAGGCAAAAAGTAGGTTCTTAAATACAAATGTATTTTAAAGCTGCATAATACATAAATAATAAAATATTAAGGGTGAAATGTAGAATGAGACATGATGAAAAGATAAAACAAGGAAAAATCATACTTGATAAAGATGTTTTATAAGAAGTAACCTTGACTGCAATAGTAAACACAATTTCAAATTATACAATACTAGCCTAGTCTTCCTTAATCTGTTGATTTTGTTCTGTTATTGTTTGGTTTAGTTTCCATTAGGGAGGAAGAAGTGCATAACCCGCACAAAAATTCCAGTACCTTTGAAATAAAAAGCTTCTTGAGGTATTCTGATACCGTCTGAAAACCCTTCAGACGTCGAAGAATAGACCTGTTTATATACTGTAACATTAACAGAGAGGGAAGAGAAGTCACAATACTTTTTGAAATTAAAAGGTATTCCTGGCTGAAGACATACATTTCTGATACTTTTCAGAACTCCTCTCTCATGTAACATGCAACTATTCTCTCTCTAAATTTACAGTCACATACAACAACAACTGACCAAAAAAGAAGTGAAAACTTTGAAGCTTAAGATCCATGCAGCAATATAAATTAAAACCTTTCCAAAATTCTCAAGTCTACAATCATGCCTCTCAGACAAGAGAAGACTACTCATTTAATTTAGAAACACCTAGAGAAATCTGTTTTGTAACATTTTGGACTTTGTCTTTCCTAAAGCCTCAAGCCTTTTTCTCTATTCACACCATTTATCCTGAAAATACCTTATATTGCCTCCTAGAAATTTAGAAAATTAAATAGAAGAAAAATGCCATGAAACTGGAAGGCCTTAAGAAAACCTGGGACTTGCACTTTAGATTGTAGTAAGACATTGAACCATATTTCAAAGTGCATTTACATCAGTGTTTCCTTCCAATCAGTTGATCCTTGATACTGTACAAATAATTAAAGACTTAAATTTATTTTTTTAATGTTGAAAATACAATAATAATCACCATTGTCCCTTTAAATAATCTATATGTTTTGATTAAATTAAAAATCCTAATGGAAAACTTGTCCAGAAATGTTTATCTCTCTCCAAAATAAGTAACGGAATGATCAATGAATTCTCAGTCAGTGTTTATGTCTTGGGTTTTCTTTGTTTCTGATATTTGTGTCTATATGGTTTTCAAATAAAATATAGAAATATATTATAAAGAATTCACTGGGAGCTTTTGAGGAAGCCAGATATGAAAGCTGTTGAAATCAGTAATTGCACAGAGCACAAGGAATGGACTGCAATTCCCAGAAGATTGCATGTAAAATGCAATACTTAAGTATTACAAACATGGCTGACAGGTTTTTTTCCAGAGTTCATTCCTATTCCAATATTACACAGGTGCCACTTACAACTGTTACTCTGATAGTTCACAGCAGCACTTCCCATGTGTATCTGCTACATTGATTTTAAATGGATCAGAAAATGTCAGGAGCCAACAACTGTAATCTACAATGGATAACCTGCAACTTCTCCACACCTGGTTGCTAATGAGGCAAGGCTGTAGTTTAATGAACACTTATTTTGGAGGAAATGCTTTACTAAACCCCTTTGTGATAGTAGAAACAGTCAAACAGAGAATTTACCAGAATTAAACACCCAAAAAAAATTTAATCCACATGAATTCCCTGAGGGAACCGAAAGCAATATGAAGAATAAATTATGCTAACACAACACTAGAAGAAGAAACTACTGTCAAACTCTGACAAAGATACCTTACTGGTGACTTCAGAGATTTCATCTGAAACTTTTCCTACCTTAACTTGCCATTCTATATTTAAAACTATTTTACTTATTAACCTGAGCTTCTCAGAGCTACTCTTATTTCTGATTTGATTTTAAACATAGTTTCTGAGGGGAGGGGAGGGGAAACAGAAATCTGGAACAGAATCCTGAAGTCTTTTCTCAATTATTCTGAAACTGAAAGTGCTAAGTATTTTGGCTTAATAAAATATATTCTTCAGCTAGTCCAAAGGGGGAAAGGAACCATGGGACATCTTCTGAGCAGAAACTTTTCTATAGGAAGACTATCTAATATATACAAAGTGTACTTATAGCATAAAAGCAGATATATATTTTTTATCCATATCAAGGTGTCATCAAAGATCACTTTAATGCAATTAAAATACTATTGCTTTCTTTATACTTTCATTCCTGAATCATGAGGTACCATGATATGCCAACCTGTTCTTTAACAGACAGCTTCCTTAGCTATAGACAAAGTAAAGCTGGCAATACAGACCTCTTTAAAATGTAAAAACAAAACCATACTTAATTTTTTTTTTCTTTTCTTTTTTTAAATAACAGCTTAATCTCCTTGAGTTGCCTGTTTTTATCAAGTGTTGCCAGTAGTAGTTCCTGAAGTGGCCAGTATGTGACCACTGAACTCACCTTCTCTGAATGCCCTCAGAGCAAACAGATGACCTGGCATACTTCTCTGGGGCCAGGGCAGCACCACAGACCTGGGATCAACTTATTTGCAAATATTTATCTTGACAAAAAGTTGTATAGATTCCACAGGTGAAATATTATTATTGAATATATTATTGAAATATATTATTGAAATCAACAAACATTGAATAAGAATGAAACACTGAATAATATTTTATTAATTTAGAGCCCTACAGTATAAGAAATTGGTTTTTGCAAATGAATTATTTTATGTCATTACCTAATACACAGGCTCAAAGGGTGACTGTGCTACAAATTGTCTGAACATATGTAACAAATGAAAAAAAAATGCAATGTTGTATATGTAAATTTGAACTCAAATATTGCTCTTGTATAGACTAAAACTGATTTTCAGTTCTCTAAGATTATATTCTTCTTTATAGATCTATTCACCAGGATTTGACAGCTAATTTAATTATTTTATAAATGTCACTGTTGATTTTAGGAAAAGATTAGAAGTATTAATGAAAAATAGAAACTCTGAACATAGCCAAGGCAATATGTTTAAGACACAATTGCATTTTAGATACAAAAAGCATCTTTACTAAGATTTTGCTGAACCTTGAGTAGTTATGTTGCAGCTGCCAAGAAAAGAGAAAGTTCCAGGGAGTAGCAAGAGACAGTAATGATCCTTTCATATTAATGACAGCCAGCAGATAATGAAAACACCATGCAAATGGCCTATTTACACTGAGCAGTACCAGAGCTGTTAATGGACCAGTGAAGTGAAGAAGAGAGCAAGCTGCAGTAGAGAATGTAGTCACAGCTGGAATCAGCCCAAGTAGCAGATTCAGCTATTGAAAAGAGAGGAGACTCTTCCTGAATTGCTCAGTGTATAATAGTTACTCTAGAAGTACAGAACTGGAGTTATGCTGAGTTACAGTTCTATTTATGAGGACCAGTTCAATTGAGGTCTCAAAATCAGGAGAAAAACCCTTATTTCCCAACCTCCTCCCATCCATTATGAAGCAGGTGCTAATCTGTGCAGAAAGTGACACCAAAAAAGCATGAACATTGTTAGTAATTGCTGACTTCTCACTGAGAGTTGCTGAAGTACCCATTTGCCATCTGCTGTCTACTTGCTGTCTACTGGGGGCTTACATTCCCAAGGTCACAAAGAGGCTGCCACACCTGGTAAAACCAGAGGACTACCATGCACTCCTACTTTTCCACACAGGCCAAATTAGGTTGCAACAAGGAGTTTGCAAAGTATGAAAAGGGGCTTCACATCCTTCAGAAAGATGTTGAAGGGATCAGAATCATGGCTATTGTTCTCCTCTACACCCCTAGCTGGAGACTGGGGACCTGGAAAGATGAATGGGTCAAGAGAATGGTTGACTGCATGGCTGGTGCCATGCTTGGGGTTTTGGCTTCTATGATCTGGGATGCACCCTTGAGAAACAGCTGACAGTCAATGCGGCTCACCTGACTGCCTGAGATGAGCATGTTCTAGGAAGGAAACTGGCTGGACTTCTTGGCAGAGCTTTAAACCATACTCAGCAAAGTATGATATTTCCAAGTGTCAGAGAAGAACAAGGAAACAACAGCACTTCCAGGAAACAGCAAGGAAATACCCATAAATCATCAGCAAGGAATTAGGGAAGGATTCTCCCAAAAAGTGAAGAGATCTCCAGCTCATAAAGGGCTATATGGATGTAGGTCAGAAAATAAATTCCAAGGAGAGTGTACTCCCATCTCTGGTATATGAGAAGGGAAATCTGGAGAAGGATGTAATATTCAAAAAGCTCTTTGCTTCAAACTTCTCCCACCACCAGACATCCTATGTCTCTTAAGTCCCCAGATTCCCCATCTAGGTGGGATGGGGGAGTGAGTTCTCTCCCACTGTCAATGAAAAGCAGGCTTGAGATCACTTGAAGCTGAATAATCACAAGTTTACAGGACCTGATGACATGCATCTGGGGTCCTGAGTGGTGATGCTGTTGGCAAGCGCTTCTCCATCCTATTTGAAGAGTCGTAGTGACCAGGTGAAATCTCCAATACTTGGAAAAAAGGAAAAATCACTCCTATTTTTAGCAAGGGGAGAAAAGAAGACACAGAGAACTGCAGACTAGGGAGTCATACTTCTATGACTGGGGAGTCTCACTTCTGTGACTGGGAAGATCATGAGGCAAATCATCCAAGAAAATATTTTAAGGCACATAAAAGACAAGAAAGTGATCTGAGGCAGCCAGCACAGGGACTGCAGGTAGCAGAGAGGAGTTGGATGAGCTGGGCTGACCCTCCACACTCCACACCCGCTACCTGAAGTTAAGATGATGACCCTTCTACCTCTGGCCCCATCTGAACCAAGGCCCCACAGTAATGTGGGAGATATGGAATTAAACAGTCCCAGAAACTACATCCCTTTTTTTCTATAACCACAACACTAAGGGCAAATTTGGCCTGACCAAATTGGTGGCCTTTTGTGATGAGCAACTGCAATGGTTGACAGGCAAAGGCTGATCAATGTCACCTATCTAGACTTCTGTATGACTTTTGACACTGTTCCACACAACATCCTTAACTCCAAAATGAAGACCAATTGTCTTCTAACTGGACATGGATTTGAAGGGTGGACTGCTTGGTAGGTAAGAATTTGCTGGACAGACACATCCAGGGAGTTGAAGTCAGTGTCTGGGTGGAGCTGATGACTAGCAATGTTCCTCCGGTCTCTGTGCTCTTCAATATCTGTCTCAATTACACAAACAGCGAGGTCAAGTTCTCCCTCAGCAAGTTTGCAGATGAAACAAAGCTGAGTGGAATTGTTGACACACCTGAAGAATGAGACACCATCCAGAAGGACCAGGACAATCCTGAGAAGTGTGCCGATGAGAACCTCATGAGATTCAACAGGGCCAAGTGCAAGGTGATGCACCTGCATTGTATTTGCAGGGAAGGCCGATGAAGGCAGGAATGATGCATCTGACTCCATGTTCTCTTCTAGAAGGCTAATTTGTTACCTTATAATACTATATTATACTAAAAAATACTGTATTATACTATACTAAAGAATACAGAAAAGATACTTACGGAATGCTAAAAAGATAATAATGAAAACTTGTGACTCTTTCCAGAGTCTCAACACAGCTTGGACATAATTGGCCAATGAGTCAAAACAACTCACACCAGAGTCCAATGAGGCAATCACCTTTGGCTAAACAATCTCCAAACACATTCCACACAGGAGAAGCAAATGAGATAAAAAATGTTTTCCTTTTTCTCTGAGGCCTCTGAGCTTCCCAGAAGAAAAATCCTGGGCGAAGGAATTTTTTCAGAGAATGTGAATGCTGCACACCTGGGTCAGGGTAATCCCAGATGTGAGCACAGAAGGAGAAGTTGTTGAGAGCAATCCTGATGATGACTTGGGAGTTGTTGTGAATGAAATGCTGGACATGAGTAAATAGTGTGAACTCTGCCTAGAAAAAACATCTGTGTCTTGAGCTGCATCAAAACCATAATGTCCAACAAGTTGGAGGAGGTGATTTTCTCCCTCTGCCCTGTCCTTGTGAGACCCTACATGGAGTGCTCTGGGATTTTCAGCACAACAAAGATGTGGACCTGTTGGGAGAGCCATAAACACAAGCAAAGGGTCATCTTCTATGATGACAGGCTGAGACAGCTGGGTTTGTGCAGCCTGGAGAACAGAAGACTTTGGTGAGATCTTATAGCAAATTTACACTACCTTAACAGGACTTAAAAAAAGAGGGAAAGCTATTTTTTTATGCAATCTGATGGTTTTAGGTCAAATGGGGACCCATTTTAAAATTTATATTAGAATTAAATTAAACATTAGAAGAAATTCTTTACTCAGAATGTGATCAGTCACTGGAACAGAGAAATTGTGGATGCCCATCCATGAAAGTGTTCAGTGCCAGGTTGGGTAGAGCTTTAAGTAACCAGGTCAAGTGGAAATTGTCACTACCCATGGCAGGGAGAAGTGAAACTAGGTGACCTACAAGGTCTTTTCCAACCCAAGCCATCTATGATTCTATTAAATCTTCCAGAAAACAGGACCTAGAGCCTACCATGTCAATTGGAATGTCCCTTCCAATTCAAATCAATATGTGATTCCATCATAATTGGATTGAAAGGTGTCTAAAGTCAAGTTGGAGAATACTATTTGGAACCCCTGTGTTTGCATTTTCCATGACTTAATTGTTACAGTTTTTTTATTTTTAGGAACGTGTTAACCTGAACTTAAAGATTGCTGGTGATTGAGAATTTGTGGTTTTTAAGTAATCCCATGGTTACTTTTATGGAAAAACAGACCTTTTGTTTCTAGCTCAGATACGTGAATTCAAGTTTTAGTCTTCTGCCTTATGTTTGCCTGCTTCATTAGAAAACCCTGCTTCTAGACAGCGATCTTGCATTTGTAAATATTGACAAGCAAATGGACTTGTGAACAATGCTGTTCAATGAACTAAAAATGTGTGGATTTTATTAATGCTAATTTTTTGTTTCTGCCTCCAAATTATTTTTAGCACTCTTATCTGTGAACAGCAAAAAATTTTTGAATACGATTAGCAGCAATGCTAAGGACTAATATGACTTCTCTATTAATGTAGTTTCTGTTATTTATCCAATACTGCTGATGGTAGAATTTGCACTGGCACTTTTGTTTTGTTAACTGTGTTTGCATCCCTAGTGTTTTGTAGTTGCATCTCCATTCTATAAACACAGCCTTTGTGATTTGCTTTCCTATAATTTTCAGTGGATCATATTAGACTATAAGAGAATTCTAGAAATAGAATTTCAACCAATATCAGAACAGATGTCTTACAGAAGTTTATTACATCAATATCAATAGTTAATGAAGTAAATTTATAATTTCAATAAAAGAAAGTTTGGTAAGATATTTTCACATAGCCTAATTTCTCTGAGACCATTTTGGCACTATTTTTTCCTATTTCAATTTCTTAATAATAATAAAAAAATGTGTTCTATTATTCTGCTTCAGATCAATGCCAATTTTTCTAACTTTTTTAAACTTACCCCTGGATCAGAACTTGCTAAAAATCTGCATTAACACCTAGAGACCATTTTGAGTGGGTTACATTTTGATAGTAATATAACTGCAGAAGACTGTAAGTGGAAATAACACACCCACTATTTAAATTTTTTTTCTTTTAAAAGATTGAATGCTAGAATGTTGAAAAGAAAACATCTGAAGTTCTTTTTCTAAATGGAAGCCTGAAGAGCATACCCTTCATTGCTTTGTGTTTTAAATATAGCTACTTAAGTGACATTCTACTGCACAAAACTGAAAATAGATCACCCATAACAAAAAACAAAGATGTAAATATTGTCTCACCTAACTGCACTCATAAATTTAGGACCATTTAAAATCTATATTTGAGTCTAATTTGAGTCTCCATTCTCAAAGTCACAAGTTTTTAGATTAAAAAGTTTGCTTTATTAAACAAAATACATGTAAAACTAGGTTTCTGAAACGCTACTCTATATACACTTAAATAATTGTATATAAACACATAATTAAATAGCAAGCAAAATAATGTTTTACCAGCAAACTCATTCTTACACTACTTTGAAAATTCCAACAAATGTCCACAAAATCCTGTGATCTGAAACCATTAACACAAGACCTGTATCATCATTTTGCTGATAGTATTAGCTTACACTGCTTAGTGCCTTAAAATCTTACTTAGTACACTACTATACTATAAGACTGCTTACCACAGAAATTTCAATCACATTGGTACTTGAATTTGCAAACAGGTTAGAGCTTAATATGCTTGAATAAAAAGAGAAGTGCTACAGTTTCTGTATGTAAAGTTGTTGAAACTTATCTAAACTGAAAATTCCAAGAACAATTTTCTTGCAGAACAGAATATAAATGCAAACCAAGGGTGTGTTCTCATTTGAATATTAAAATACTTAAATGTGTATTTGGTCTTAAGAAAACAATAGATCACATTCATTTTCTAAATCAGTCTATCCCCTTTTATAGAAACAAATCTCTTCCTAAGATCACATTTTGTGTTTCGCTGTTTCAGCTACAAGATACAATGTCTTCACTTTTCAGCTATGCCTGTGTATACTTAATTATAGTGAATATTTACTTTCAGCAGGTCTACATGCAAATTAGTGGCTGTTGTGGGAAAGTTGAAAACAAACATGTTGACTTAAAATGTGAAACAGCATCTTATGAAGGTTCTACTGCTCCTAGTTTTATCTGTAGTTACTTGAAAAGACTACAGAAACAAGTAAATAATTCAATATGATTTTGATGTCATTCTGGCCATCTATATTTTCATGTGTTTACTGTTCAGGTGGATAAAAAGAGTTATTCAGATATTCAGTAGAGATCTAGGGATTTTTAATCTTCAGAGCTGGAGACTGAGCATTACTTTTGTAGTGTAGGAAGGAGTAGACTCTGCAAAAAGAGAAAAAAGAAATAAATATCAGACTTCAGCTATGTAATCCAGCACAAATAAATGAGGTCCTTAGCTAGAAACAGCTGGGTTTGGTCTTGTTTCAGAGGTACTCTACAAATGATCTCTGTGCGGGTTCATATTTTATGGAAGATATTCCTTTTACAGTCTGTTTTTCAGAAGAGCTGTTGGCATTATCTATAGCACAAAAGTTCTGAAGCAGGAAATACAAAAGTTATTAATGATCCAAACTCTTCATAAAAAGCAGGGAAGTAAGTTCTGTCTAGGAAGGAAGAAAATGGTATCCCTGAGCTTCTTCGCCCCAGAAGAACATAAACCTGGTCTGTGCTCAAGAGGGTCAAGGCAGGTTTCAGGCAGCCTGTCATATCTCCACGTTTCCTAAGACTGTAGATACAACTCCATCACTACATATTTTATGGCTGCCTCTAGAGCCAAATTATGACCAAAGTTTTTTCCTCCATTTTTTTCTTCTCTCCATTTTAACCATGTTGTTACTGTTATCAGAATCCAGCACTTTTATAGCAGACTTCAATTTAGAAATAGACAGAATGAATATTCATATGCATAACTTCTAGAAGTTAAGGAACAGAAGTCTGGAATGAGAACATGAAAAGTATTATGAAGTCACACCTTTTCTTTATATTTCTCTTTTAACAGGTTTTGTAGGATCACTATACAGACCACTTAAATTAAATGCAAGGAATGAAAATCTACTGTAAGATTCATTCCACAAAAAGTCCTTTCTACACACAAACTATTAATGGAATTAAAATGAGCCTATGGGGAAGTCTGTATCACAGGAAACTTTCCCCTTTTTCCCTAACAAATCTTATTAAAGAATGCTCAAGAGAACAAGGATTTCTCAATGATGGTAAATATAAAACAGAACAGCAACATGAAGAAATATGTACAGTTGCAGATGCAACTTTACATATCAGATGTAATAAAGATAAAAGCAGGTATTTTACTATAATTGTACAGTGGTTAAATAGATAGTATCTTGAAGTAGATAATATTGTCAAATAATATTCTACCAATACAATGAGGCTTTCATATATACTATCCTTTATGAGGAGAAGAAGCACTTCTTAAGGAATTCAAAATCACTAATATTAATCCCAAGAGAAGTAAGTAAATCTAGTGAATGAGAATATTCTTTGTGTACACCATAAATCAGTTGAGGTTAAGGAATATACTGATGCAATTAATTTTGTATACATTTGTTCAATATCAAGGGTCTTAATTAAGGTCCAAACTTTTAGAAAAGCAGATTTGGCATTTCACTATTAGTCTCATTTAATACCATAAAAGACAACTGGAGTTTAAGGGTGTATTGCTTGTCCTCTTAAAATGAATTGTCACAATATATGTCTGCATTTACATTCACATTATTAATACTGTAAAAGACCACTAGAGTTTAAGGGTGCATTGCTTGTCCTCTTAAAAATGAACGGTCACAATATATGTCTGCATTTGCAGAAAGCTTACTGCATATTTACACATACCCCTTTCCCTTAGGTCTTCAATGTATGCCTTCATAAACTCTTTCTCAACTTGCTCACGTTCACGTTCATTTTCTATAATTTCTTCGGTGTCTTCACATACAATTGTTTCAACCGGACTGTCCTTGAGACTTACAAATCTAGACAGAGATTAACACACAAATGTATGTACAGGCAGCTGAACGTCACTGGCCATCATGAATGACAGTTTAGAAATTGCTACCAGAGCCAGAAGCAGAAATGTAAAAAACATTACCTCAATTTTGCACTATGGCATAGTTAGGATACATCTACTATAGAAATACAGATTTCAAATGGAACTTTCTCTGCAATCCACTTTCCGTATAAAAACAATCAGATTTATCTTTTTTCCATCTATCTACATAAATCATTCTTTGTAATAACAGGTTTAGTTCTTTATTACGGAGGTTCTGACTGACTACACTGTAGTTTCCCCATCTATTAATGAACAATATGAATTTAATCCTAACAATATTGCCTAGCAATCTGGAATTTTGCCAGAATCTTTTAGCTGCAATATGTGGCTCCATTTCTTGGTTATTGCATTCCTCGTCTTTTACAATACATGACAGGACATGCATTACTTTGTAATTGAAAATATTGTAAAGGTACACTGCATGTGAAAAACTAAGTGGTTACATAAACAACTTATATCATGTGCAAATAAGTGCATATCATTCTGAAAATCTCTGATTTGTACTCCAAGAAGGAAAAAAAAATCAAAGTTATTGCTTTCAGAAGAACACATGTTCCAACAAATTGTATGGCTTTCTAAAATTCTAATGAATTGCTGTAAATTTGTGATCAGCTGACTAGTTTGGCCCAGGTACTCACCAAACACCTCTCTCTGCCCCTCTCTTCAACTAGGCAGAATAGCAAATAAAGGGAGAATAGCAAATAAAAAAATTGTAGATAAGCTTAATGAGAAAAATAAAACCAATGCATAGAAGAAAAGGAAAGCAAATAAAAAAAAATAACTCTCTACTTTTCAATAGGTAATGTCTAGCCACTTCCTGGGAAGCAGAGACTCAGTATATCTAGCTGGTTTCTTTGGAAGACAAAAACTTCAACAACACATGATCCACCACCCCTCTCCTTTCCTTCAGCTTTATATGCTGAGCATGACACCATGTGGTATGAAACATCCCATTGGCCAATTGGAGTCAACTGTTCTGGCTGGTGTCCCCAGCTGTCCTGGCTGTGTCCCCTCCCAGCCTCCTGCTCACCTTTAGCCTACAGTGCTTCCTTAGGGGACAGTTGGAGAGACAGACTTGTGATGTGCCACCACTGTTCAGCAACTGCTAAAAACACTGATGTGTTTGTTATCAGCACCTTTCTAGCTACCAGTGCAGGGAATAGCTCTAAGAGAGGAAAGGTAATTCCATCCACAGCTAACTCCACTCTGAGCCAGATCCAGTATACAGTCAGAAATGGTTCCATAATCAAAAACATAAACATTTCCTGCAGAAATGCAACTGCAGACTACAATTTAGGTCTTTTAGTCCTATCCTGCATGCACCAATAAGATGGTATTTTACAGCAAGGAACTACTAAACCCATGTGACCTTATCTAACATTTTCCTAGCCATATCTCCCTCTCCCAGCAAGATGCTTTTGTCACTTATCAGCAGCTAGATTCCAGGCTATTGGTCCCACTCTGATGCATGGTTTTGCAGCTCCAGAGTTAGAGCTGCTAGGACCCAGTGTACCCAGGAATAGCTCTTTAGACGCAGAGATGCACAATGTGGGTAACTGGTAGATGAAAGTCATGAAACTGCAGGTCCTCTGTAATTTTCAATCTTTTTAGTGCCTCCTTTACCACTCTGATATAAATTGGGTCAGAATTTGTAGAAACATGCTGCTGAAAGCATTTCTTCTGGGTGTATCTTACCTTCTCGTCTTAAGAATATTTTCTTTTCTTTCTCGCTTTTACTTACTTTAAACCTCTGGTTGACTCACAGATGGCTGTGGGTATCTCAACCAGGTCATCCCCACTGACAACTAGCAAACTGAGTTTTGGCATATTGACAAGAGCTCGTGGAAGATAAGTCAACTTGTTTTTCTGTAGGAGAAGTGTCTGCAATTCATCTAACCTGTAAAGATGTCAAAGACAGAGATGATGTAAAATATTTATTTCAAACAGGAACATCCAGCCAAGATAGTAATACTGACTTGATCTTGTGTATAATAGGAGCAATTGCATGCAACATCTTTTCTTAAAAAGTCATTCAGACACTACTTTCACAAAATTTCATCAACTTTAATGGAAATATCCAGTACTGGGTCAGCACTATAGCGTTAATAGCATACCTCTGACAAGTACTCAGAAGCATGCTTAGGATAAAAGGTTACAAAATTTACTGTGTTTTCATACAGAAAATGTGGACAGAACATGATATAAAGCCTCCCCATGTTCATCCTGCAACTAATGAAAAATACCGGCCAGCAGGTCACACTTTTGCCCAAATGCTGGTTTCTATGAATTAGGTATGTCTGTGGTAGGCAGTACATCTCCATGTACTGTTTTTCAGCAGTAATTAATACTGTGGGGAGCAGGAGAAAGACCAGCTCCTCGTCAAAAGACTCTTGCAAGTTGTCCCAATGAAATCAATTTAATGACAGTGTTTTGTGGAGGAACTTTTGTTTTATTTCCCCTGGCTTTTCCTAATGCAATAGAAATTTTGTGTCTGTGTCTTTATTCTTTATATTAGGTAGAAGACAAAGAGCATAGCAAATTGATGAAACAAATTTGTCTTATTTGACTGGAAGGGTCCATTCTTAAAACACTGTTGGCAGGCTATGCTTATCAGGCCCATGCGGTTTGTTTGAATTCAGGTAAAAATATTAAGTAAGTCTTCAGTTTACTGTCAACTCATCTTTATTAATCATAGATTGTTGTAATGGTATTGCAGACAATGATAATTCACAGAGGTTCTTTGACACCACAGGCATTGAAATCATGAGAGTATTAGTTTACTGATGCAGGGTTTGTCCTGACATTTTTTAGTCTTCTGAATGCACATGAGCCCAAAGTCAAGCAAAGAAGATCTCATTTTTTATTGACTGATTATGATATTTTAGCATCAAATCTGACAACTCAGTACAAAATGGAGAAGAAAAAATGTAGAAAGGGAATAATTTGAAGCTAAGGGAATATAGGTTACAGGGGAAAAAAAGGTCTATAAGTTGAGAGGGTATCCTTCCTTAAAAGAAAAATATCCTCTTAGGAACTCTTTGAAGTTAGTTAAATCTCTGCTCAGATCCCTTGGGAAAAAACAGCAAGCTTATGTTGTTTGTTGAGAATTACTAGCACAAGTTAAGACCAGTGCTGCTGTCAGAATAATCTGTGATTACACCATGTCCCAGAAAAGTCTTTTTGCCCAGCAAAAAAGGTCTTGTGAAAGTTAGGAGTGAATGAGTTTTCTGTGAAGTTTATTCTGCCTTAGGAATTTCTTCTCCCAGATAAATAAATAATCTTGAATATTTTTTTAATAACTTTAGGTAATATGCCTGGGTTTTTTTCACTTAAGGCTAGGTAAAGTTTCATAAACCAAGTTGCTGCAGCATTCTAGAGTGAGTAGTTAAGCTCAGGGATAAGAAATGTGGTTTCTCAGCTAGCAAGTCCCATTAAAGGGATCAGAAGGATTTTTTAAAAACTAGTTCAAAGTGGTTATCTAAACTGGGAGAATGAGTATATGTGCATACATTTGTATTTCCTTCAGAGTAGAAGGGGAGGATTATCAATATGGTTTTTGAATTTTACCAATATTTTTCTTCTTTACTAACAGAGTTTATCAGGCTCTTTGAGTAACTTAAATACTTTAGTTCACCTTCTCCTCCCCATCTACCCTCCTGAGAGTTACTGCTGCCAATTCCATATGGTGAATTCCCTGTGCTGGAACTGGAGCAGAGTATATGTGGTGAACTTCCGAAAAAAACAATGTCTAGACAAAATGACAAATTATTATGAAAGCAGCAAAAAATATGTTTTGTTAACTGACTGTCATCAACGAGGTAGTAAAATTAGCTTTTGTTCTCAGACCCAGTCCATCAATAACAGAAATATTTGTATGCAAAAATACTTGATGTGTATTCCAAATGTGACTTTCTATCAACAGTGTCCCTTGGAAGCTTTTTACTTTCTAAATTCACTTAAGAATTCCTATACCTGTCATTGAATTAAAACATAAACTACCTGTCTATGTCTTCCGGGAGATCTTTCAGGCTGTTGCTGCTAATATCCAACCACTGCAAATTAGACATCCGGAGTACACAAATTGGAATAGAATGGAACTTGTTTGCCGACACATCCACGTATGTGAGCTGTTTCAGGTTACTTAGCTAGAAAGAAGTGGTGCTTTATTTTAGTTACTTTTTGCAAATACAAGAAGACATTTCATTCATCAACCATTTTTATTCCTCTAAAAGCACTTAGAAAGATAAGAATTCTTTTTTTTTTACTCAGCCATTTTCCAGCCTTGTCTCCTAGTCATCATTTTATAAAAAAAGTAATTCAGAAATCCCTACTCTCCCAAATTGTTCATCAACTTTCCAACAGCATCAGAAGACTGGATGAAATTTTTATTCTTTAAAACCCTACAGGTTTAGATGACAGGTCTGGAACCAGAAAATTAGTTGGTTCTGAGGTAATAAAAGACAATTTTTATAACTAATAGGTTACCATTCTCAAAATCAAAGATGTGATAACCCCTATCAAAATGACAAAGATTTCCTTCACTATAACTCTACTGTGCACTGTGTATTACTTGCACATGATTAGAAAATGAAACTATCAATTTAAGCCAACAGATAATTAGGTCCAATATTTTTCAAAGATCTGTAAAAACACATCTTCCATACTGCAAACTAAATATATAACAAAGTACAATAGATATTTTATTGAAATAATTTTCAAAAGAATTCTATTTTTATGTAGTAAACACTAAATGCAATGAAGATTAAGTACAAATGTAAAATATACCTGTTAAAGAAATTAATATGTTGAATAGAGTTCTATGTGTAGTGAATCAATCATGCACTCTACCGATGTTCATAAAACCATGCAGCTAGCTAAAGTGAATGTCAAAGGAATATAAAAGTTAACAAAAAAAGTATTATAGAATAGAAATTGTATTTCTGAGGTTCTAATCATCAGTCACCATCACAATCAAACTCTACAGATCATGATACAGAAAAAAAAGTAGCAAAAAAATGCCCTTGGCCTTTACCTGAGAGTACCTTAAAATATAGAAAAAAACCCTCTAACCAAACACATTTATCACTTCCAAGGCAAGCAGAACACATGCAAAAGATAAAATATGAACAAATGATAAAGTAATAAAGTACATTATGAATCCTTGACAATTATTTTTTAATTATTAAGAATTAAGACCTGGAGGTTTTTTTATATTATCTATCCCAGCTCCTTGTTATTGCAATACTGCTAGACTTTTATCTTAATTTAACCCTTGCTATTTAAAATCTTCATATTCACAACATAGTGTTGTGACATAGCTAGTTTCTTTAGCGACTTTTTGATGGAGGCTTTTTGCGTTTTGTTTTTTTCTTTTGTAGGGTTGGGGTTTTTTGTTGTTGTTGGGGTTTTTTTGTGGGATGTAGGTTTCTTGTTTGGGATTTTTAGGTGTTATTTGCTTGCTGGTTTTTTTTTTTCTAGTTACAGCCTCATAAGCGCTGAATCTTATCATCTTGAGAAATATTTTCAGGAAGGTTTACTGAAGCTATTCTATTACACAGGACTACACAATGAAGTTGATCTTTCAAAAACATAATAGAGGTTCAGAGTTCTTGTAGTAAAAGGCATAATTTCAAAATCTCCCCCCCTCACTGTCTTAAAACAGTCCTGGTGAGTCATTACCATGGATATGTCTCACCACAGATTCAGAGCAGGCAAACACATTTTATTGTGACACTTTTTACTTTCCAACCATTTTGTCATTTTGGGGACTGACTAAGAGCAATGAACATTCCATCATATCCTGTAAATTTTCCAGATACTGAATCTATTTTCCAGAAAAACAGAAAGCACAGCAACTCTTCTCGAATGTAGCAACAGGACAGCATGGAAAACAACTGGCACCATCTTTATACTGAAATAACTTTGTGATTTTAAATTATTCCCACAATTGCAAATCCCAAGCAAATATTTAAAGTTTTACTAAACTCAGAATAACTTACTAAAACTCCTGATACATGTATTTCAACAAAATCTCCTCCCAAAAATTTTGCAAGTACAGAACTAAAATAATATCCCACAAGCTGAAATACCACCCAAAATAGTCTCAAGTCACCCCCAAAGAAGAAAAGCCACAACTTTTAAATACAGAGTAGCAGATTCATATTAAAATATACTTTCTTTACTGTTCACTCAAGTTCCTAAACACTTTACTTTTACATACAGTCACCCATCACACTGGAACAACTTGGTAACATTAAGATTAGATAGTAAATTTATATTTCTTCAACTAGTCTTCCCTGAATTTTCTTTATTGAATTAAATATTACAAGCTATCTTAATATAGCAGTATTACTTTTTTAAGAAATATAGTTGTTTCTTTCATTTTTCAAATAATATGGTATATAGATTGGTTTAATACTTTAATGCTTGGTTAGATTAAAATATGCATTTTCAGTGGTTTGTATTCCCATAAAAATGTACAAACAAAACACAAGGCCGTCTACTCAATCAATACAAATTTTAGCTCAGCATGCCACAGAACACTTGGAGCCAAGTTATATTGTGTATGCTGCAAGCCCTCAGTACTTGAACTTTTAGGGTAATATTTAACAAAGCTGTCCATTTTATAGAGTATGTTGAAACGTAATGGAGTTTTTAATTTAATATCTTCATGATATGTTACTAACAAATGCATTTGATAGATGATGCATTGGAAATTATGGTAGCTGTGTATTATATTTTCTGAAGAAAACACTCTGTATTTTATTTCTTCTTAAAGGAGTGATGGATTTTTGCACCTTTTGCAACATTTCATTTTCAAACAAGCGTGGGTCCTATATAATTTTTAAGTTATCATTCATTTCTGTTTGACATTGATTTTTACTATTTTCCTTTATGATGCAACTTTGAATCAATCACTATATAGACTTTATGCAAGTTCAATTTTTTAAAAATAGCCATATTTAATAGTCTAGCTACCTGGACAGACTTATTGTGGTACTTATGTTTAATCATTCCTGTTACTTTTCTTTGACAAACTGCAGCATTTATCTTCATAATTTTGCTCATAGAATTATTCCAGATAACATTGTAGAGGTCCACTGCTTCTTTTTCTCTCTGGCAGTTAAACCTCCAGTTGAAAGAAGAGGACAACATGTCCTGAACTGAACTATTATTTGATTAATGGGTGTGGTTTTATTTTTCTTCTGCTTTTTTGCTGTGAAAGGGATTTGCAAATAAGGTTGCATGCTTATTTACCATGAATTGCCTACTACTTAGCATTAACACATTAAAAGGTGCAACATTTTGTTAAAATACCATAATTTCCAGTGACATGTAAATAACAGAAACTGCAACCCATCAAAATCAATACATGATAAGATATGGAAAGGAATGTCTATCCATGCATTACAAATGTGCTTTTGCCCAGAAATTTCAGAAGAGACATCAGATAAAATTTGTACCACTTCAGTAGTGTAGGCTATCACATATATTGTTTCCCATAGATTGACACTCATTATTAACCTGCTGAACACAGTAGGATATATATGAAAAAGAAACACCCTAGGAGCAAACTGCATAGTCATCCACTTAGATATGGTGACTTCAAACCAAGTGCCTATCTTTTCTTTCATTGAGCTGTAAGTGTAAACTCTTCTCTAATCTCATTGGCATTCATGGATAAAAGCAGCAATTGCAGAAACTTAGTACAAGAATCTTTAGAGGCAGAATATATCTTTCAAGAAGATATAGTTGTATATTTATAGCCCAGTTCACCATCAGACTGCTAAACTGGACTCTTAAACTTGATAAGGCAAAGGCATTCAACAGTCAATCCAATGGCTTAGAAACAGAGTACTAATGTCACGTGTCCTGGGACAAAACCCTCTGAAGCCCAAAAATACGTGAAATCAAACAGCACTTCATTTGGTTGTATCTTGTGCAATGCCTTAAAGATCACAGTTGTCTGTCTCGAACACTGTTAAGGAGAAGGACTTTGCCAGGGGATGAGATAAGCACAGAACAGAGTGACAGGATGACACTAACTCCAGGCCTGGTGGAGGTGAGATCAGTGACAGCATGGGGCTGACTCTAGGCCTGGTGGAGGTGAGATTAGGGTACTACATCCTGGACAATGCATCCAGAAAAAATTCTCACTGCAGTAAACTCTGCAAAGAAGCAACTGCTCATATGCTTATCACCAGTCAGACAAAGCTCACCCCAAGCTGTGGTATGGATAGCATCCATAATCACCAAAGCCCCCCTGAAAAGACCTCTGTGGATACCTGGAATTTGGACAGTAAATTAAGCCACCACTTCAGGAGCTTGAGATAAGATTAAGGTGGTGCTATTGTCTTAGTGTTATCTCATGGGGTAGGTTAACAAAACTTGGGGTGAAGAATCTATCACTGATAATGACAAAAAAGAATGCAGAATTTATGGGCTCAAGGAAAGCCAACTCAGCAACTGCGCTGAAATTATGTCCATCTAGATAAAAGGTAATTCCTGCAGGGGAAGATCATGAGCACCAACTCACAGCCCACCGACCCAAGAAACCCAACTCAAAAGAAGAGAAAAACTAAGGACATGGACCTTACTATCTTTGCAAGTGAGGTAATCACATGACCAATAGAATAAGATAACAGTGTAGCCAATAAGCATTAATTCCTTTGTTTGCTAAATTGTATAAGTAGTGTATAAGAGTTTTGAAAGACATCAAGAACCACACTACCAAGAATCCCAGGGTGGTTAAGGACCAGTGGGATGCTGCTGGATTCATGGGTGGAAAATATCTTCTATTTTATATCTCTCCCCTCTGCCTTTTCTACTTTTTTCTTTCTACCTCACACTGATTGTTAAATAAAATCTGTGCTGTTAACTTCAGCATATGGTGTTGTTTGCACCTTAATTAGAGCAGAGGCATTTCTCACTGACTGGATCTTGGTAAGCTATACCCAAGAAATGTAAGTGAAAGACAACCTTCACTGTGATGGCATCATTCTGATTTTGCAGTGCTAAAATCCTAAACATTTTGTAGAGTTAATCCACCAACAGACACTGTTATCCTTATACCAAACAATTTACTTGGAAGCTTAACATTGTCCCCTTTCATTGTTCATCATTTGTCATCCAAACAGCTAAAGTTTAGTGTCTAATAACGTAAATATATAATATAATATTTTATATAGCTATGATAATCTCAGTATTAGAAGTTCATAGAAAGGGACTTTGCTTGTTATTAAAGCAGGTTTTTTGTATGTACAAATCTTTCATTAGCTCTACAAAAAAATGAGGAAATCAGTTTTATTCAATATTTACAAAATACATGCAATACATGCAACACATAAAATGTTCACAAAAGTATCAGGTATCAATCATTCACAGGTGATTGAAGAATTACATACTAATAAGGACAGGAATATCATCATACAATTAAAATCCTTAAGAATGTGAATTATGTATTTAAGTCTAAATATAGGAGTTGTTCTAAGCCAACAGAAGAGTCACATGTATGAAATTAAGTACCCAATTAAGGATTTCCTGGGCTAAAGCCAAAATATGTCTTTTGTCCCAAAAAATAAAATTACATTGATTACTTATGTTAAATTTTCATAGCTTTGATGCTGCAGCTACACACTCTGCATATATTATTTGCTATCATAAGCTTTGCCATCATGAAGTCATGTCATATTCAAATTTCCAAAACTTGTAAATTAAGGACACACTTTATAAGGGAAAACTAGGCTCTACCAAAGGTCAATTAAAGATTTTACATTGACTTAAATAGGTCCAGTCGCTCGCTTTGGGAGTGTACTCTTCACATGTTTCAATTAAAAACCATTAAAAGAGGAAGAACAGCAATGTCAGTAGCATATAGACATTAAGTAACCTATCCAGCATATTTGGAGACAAAGTGCCTTTGAACCTATCAAAAGACTCTTTAAAGATATATTCTGTTCCTTCACCAAGAAATTATCAATATTGTTTACTCTTACAACAGAATAGAGACAAAGCCAAAAACATTTTTTCATTTCTGCTTCAAGGTGCATAGCAATGGTATTCAAAAGAAATACTATTCAGACGGAACCATCTTATTTATGATTTAAGCATGTACAACGATTCTGGTTTGCCATGACAACACAATGCATCTTGTGAAGTTACCCTTCTCGTTCAAAAAACTGAGTATGCCCATTTGAGCTCATTCAAACTCATTCTAAAACCCAAAATAAATCACTATTTTCCAAAATGGGATGTAGGAAAAACATCCAAGATGTGGAAATTTTATTCTGAAGCAGCTTAAAAAATATATTATAAACAAAGATGACAGCTCAAAGAATTATAATACATCGACTATTTCATTTTACATTGGCAAAATAGTAACCATTCACTTCAAAAGAAAAGATTCTCAAGGATGTTTGAAGAGGTAATATCAGCACAAGAGAACCAAGTAATGATGCAATATTGACAGATGCAAAATAAATAATTAGGCAAACTGTGGGAGAAGACAATAGAAATAAAAGGATGTGGTTCTGTAGTTCTAATTTGTTACAATCACCCTATTTAGATGATTGATGATGAAATTATTTCACCATATATATACTGGGGCTGGGCAACGACAACAATCTGTGTTCTACACCAGATCAAGCAGAGATAGCCTGATAAGCTTGGAAAAAAGACTTTCATGAAATGTCAGGCAGAAATCAGCTTAGTAAATTGAGTGGAAGACATAATGTTATGGCCAAAAAGATACTTCTACCTCAGCAGCAGAGGTCAGAAGATTTACAATTTGTGAGCCACCTTTATGAGACCAAGAATAAGCATCTCTGTGGTTTTTTTGCCTTGCAAACAGAAATGGTGGAAATTTTTTATGTCATGGCACAGAGTAACTTCACCAAAATGCACAAGATTCTTGCCATTTTTGGCGCTGAGAACTACAGCAGTTGTGAACAATTGCCTACCAGCAGGAGAACCCTGCAACTTGGACCTGGATTTGTCTTCTTGAAGCAGGAGTTTCATAAAGAATATCCCCATATTTGTGAAATTCACAATGGAGATAAGACTACTTTGCACACTGTGACATATCCCGTCTGGAATTAGACCATGTCTAGTGCAGCATATTGTTGCAAAATATCCACTATAAAAGTTATTTTTCTTGTAACTTCACAGACTACGTGTGTATGACACTGATAGTATACAAACCTACAACTGAGGACACTGTCAACAATTCAACAAAACAGGCCACTGCTTTGTGGCTTGACAGTATTACAGCAAATTTTCTCTTCCTCTTCTTCCTTCCTTTCTTATAGCACTACTAGACACTCATAGGTTTTTTATTTACTTTCCTTCAGGTAGTGACAAAGCTAACAGGAAAAATTTTGACTATATCTCTTCCCAAAGGATTCTATTCTCCCTCTTTGAGAACAGTATTTCTAGGAAGTTTTATGTTGTGCTTTGACATAAACATGCAAAACCAAATTGAAAATAAAGCTAATATTAGTAAAATAATCAGATATGCAAGAGGTCTTTTCCTGACTTGGATAAGAAAGCTAAGGAATGGCACATATGTTGTGTGTACAGTGAGCAAGATTTTGTACAAATAGATATCTGGCTACTTTCTAAGAACTTGTTGGTGCAATTAAGAGCGTGAAGCTTTGAATTCTTACAGTTCTTGGTGCTTCATTGCTATTTTGCACTACTCCATCCAGTCTGTGACTGAGTAGCCTTAGGGCATCCATTGAATTATGTTGTTCTTATTAGGTGTCTGATAAATATAAAAATGAATACTTATTCATATACATACCTTAGAAAGCTTGCAATGAAGCTGGACTTTCAAGATGCATTTTAGAGGTAGAATTCCCCTAATGTGAAATTTAGAGAGATGTGACACAGGTTCTGGAGAGCAGTACTCTAGCAATACTACTCAGCCATGTAATCTTTGGTAAGGATGGTTACATAGCAAGCCTACAAACATCAGCTGCTTTTCACTGGAAAGTCTGGAACTTATCTCTTTCTTGGGATTTTTGGTTGGTTGTTTGATTGGTTGATTGGGTTTTTTTCTATTATACACTAATGAAGCATTTGCTGAAATGGTGTATAAGAAAAAATTGCACCTGCCTGCATAGAATATATCTGGCCAGGTCTTCAGTGTAGCCAAGATGCTCTTGTATTTCTGGAAGCTGCTAAGTCTAAATTATATCAAGACCTCTTCCACTGGCTCAGAGTACCTCAGGTAGGCATGAATGCAGCTGAAGGCTTGTTCCATAAGCCCCTTGGATTGCTAAATATTTTCCTGTGTCTCTTAAAAAACAAGAAATAAATGGCTAACAAAATCAGTCATCTGGCCTGTCCCAGCATAGCTGTTCAGAAGACAAATTGTGTAGAATCCGGTTTCATGGTACTGAAACAGTATAAGCTCAGATACATTTTATCCTTTTATTTCTGTGCCCTATATCAATGTAAGCAGCTTACAAACAGATGTTTTACTACTCAATTCCCTCTAGATTGCATCCAAGCTACTTATCTTTGTTTAGCTACATATTGCTGCTAGAGGCATATACAGCCCCAGTAATTTTTTAATAATAAAACAAAAAACTTTGACATATTTGTATATATCATGTGCAATATCAGATAATATTTTCTGTGACCATGACATTTTACAAATACCTATATAATGCTTTGAGCATATAAAAACATGAATATAACAAAAAAAAAGGTATGACTGCTGAGCAAATACATAGGAGTAACATTTATTATTAACAGCATGCATCTGAAGCTGTCAAGATTTTCACAACTGCAAATAAAACCTAATACTGAGCTCAAGCTAATGCAAGAACATTTCTTAAACTGACTGAAACATGGGAAAAGGTGGAAAAATGAAAAAAGTAACTCTATGAAACTCTTGCACTCACTATGCATTAGTGGTGAAAAGAGCAAATAAATCATTGGATATATATGTAATGTGATATACAATAATTCATCCCAAATTACTTCCCACTGATTAAAACAACACTACACAAAACCCACCGTAATTCCTAATTTTTCCTCTAGGTAAATTATGGGATTTTGAGATGAACAATAGATAATAACAGAATAAAAATATTTGTTATTTTCTTTAATTTTTTTGTTTGCAGTAGTTCTGAAAGACCTAAATTAAGATTAGGAAAAGCCATAAAGGTTAGAACAATTGAGTGAGAAATTGGTAATTCATGATGTATTTTTCTTTGACAATGTTCCTCACAAGAGCAACATAACCAAAAATCATTGCACCTCTCAATAAAATGAAACCTTTACACAATGTTGAAGATTGCAATGCAAGGTGTTTTCCATTACCATCTGTATGGCAGATTACCTTTGTCAAGCGAGCAGTTTGCTTTATCTCTCTCTCTGAGTGACCACATTCACACCTCCCTGGGGAGGGGACATTGCTGATAACAGACTAGTGTATGTCACTGCATGGCTGATAAGAACTATAACATCCCATTGTGAGATGCTCTGCCCAGAGGGAGGAGCCAAGCATTGCTGCCCAGATATAATCCAGAAGATTTTGAGACACCAGCCTGGCTTTCTCTATGGGATTCCCCAGAGGAACAGCAGCTGTCTCTTCTTCCATGGGATCTTCAGAGGAAGAATACATCCTTCTCTGCAGATTCCCCTTGCTCCAATAGAACCACACCTGATACTTCAGGAGGACTGCAGCCACATTTCCAATTGGACTGCCATCAACACCCTGACCCACAGGGTGTCAGGTTGGGTTCTGACTCTGTCAGTGTTGTTCTAGTGTACTGCATTGTTTACTTTTTTTTTTTTCTTTTTCCTATTAAAGAACTGTTATTTCCTGCTCCCATATTTTTGCCTGAGAGCCCCTTAATTTAAAATTTATAGCAATTCAGAGGGTGAGGAGGGTTTACATTCTCCATTTCAGGGGAGGCTCCTGCCTTCCTTAACAGACTCCTGTCTTTCCAAACCAAGACACACAATTAGATTCTAGAATTTGCAACAACACGTTTTTAAATTACTTTGCAGAATTCTGAGGAAAATGACATTTACACAAATAATGAAAATCTCTATTTCTATGTCACAGTTCAAAGAAGCACAGTTCAAATTGTTTAAACCTCAGAATATAGCACAAACACCTCACCAGTATTCTTGTAAAATAATACTGCTTATTGAGATTTCAAATGTCATAACATCTAAGAGTTTAATTTTTTGTAAAGCAGATCTGCAATTTAGGGTTTATTACTCTACTAATATCATTATTACCAGAGCACAAAAAACTGGAAGTAAATCTCTGTGATGCAAAGCTCTAAAAAACACACAGTAAGAGTTCTCTGTTGTGCTGATTTGATACAATTAATAGTCACCACAAGCAAATGGAAATAATGGAACACAAACACAGTGGCAGGAAGTCACTTACCAAGGTGAAAAAGTACATTGCAGAAAGTATGACACAGGTTTCCTGATTTCTAGTCTTGAGATGCTGAGGACCACTCCAGGTATGTAATATAAGTATATCAAGTATATCAAGACTTTAATTATGGCAATGAAATTAATTGAGATTTAAGATTACCTATAATTTTAGAACCTTCTCATTTCTTCCCTTTTTTTGAAAAATGTAGTTAAACATTCTATAGTTCTGAAGCAGCAGATTAGGTCCTCTAATCTCAATTTTTTTTTTGTTGCCTCTAACCACTATTTCAAAGAGCATTTTATATCTAAGAATAAAAAATATTTCAGCTATATTAAAGACAGTTTGAAGTAGCCTGGCCTCTCCTTAAACCAACTCTCTTCAATGAAAGGAGTCTATTCAAAGAGAAACCATAAGGGCAGAAAAGAACAGTAAGTCATTAAATGGTGATGCCTACATGTGATCCAGAGACTTGTAGCCCCTCTGCTACCACTGTCAGACCCTTCAGATATAATTTTCAACTGATCAAGTCTGTATTTCAAGATAAAATGAAATAATAGCCTCAAGACTACATGGCAGCCAGCATATGACATAGCTGAAGCTAGGAGTCAGCAGCAGTTAGCCCTCAGCAGGAATCTGTGGTGCATACAGACCCAGTGATGTAGCCATATAATCGGGCATTGTGTAACCAGACACAGTCAAGGGAAGTCCTGTCACATAGTCATACACATTCTTCATACAAACTCTACACACAGGCAGGCACTGGTTACTTTTACCCCACATCCGCACTGCACGAGTAAACTGGCACTTGGAATCTCAAATTTTGAGTCACAGAATTTGGCAAACCAAGACTATCAGTATCACCTTGGATTAATCCAGAAAGAAACACTTTGATGTGGCTACAGAAATAACAGGTGATGGGGAATCCAGTAGAACACATATCAATTAAAATGGATAGGAAAAACATAGGTTGATTTTGCAAAGTAAAAGATAAGAGAAGTCTGGAAATTTTATTCTTACAAAGTTGTATTTTAACCTTTCCATGACCTCTATAACATTTGATTTTATCATTCATAAAATTTCACATCTCCTTCTAAACTCCATCAGTAGTAAATGGCTCTATGACAAGTAAAAATAATTAATTAGATGGATAGTCTAAAAAGCTAGTGAAGAAATGTCTCCATTTTTTGTATTTGTTACAAGCTTTCCAGTCTTTCATTTCTTAACCTGAGTTCATCCTGCTTTGTAATACAGTTAAGAATGACAGAAGTCCAGGCTTGTGAGTTGACATCTCAGGATGCCAAAAGCAGGAATCACTGGGACATATCCTTCTTTGAATTCCCTCACAAATTCAACATCTCTTCCACTTTATATTGAGTATAATTCTATGCTGCTCTTTTATCCAGGACTAGAAAGGCAGAGATCTTACCAAGTTTTATATGAGATAAAAAAATTGTGGCATGATGTCTACTTTCAAGTGATCAGGCTATCTCTGTCTTCATATCTTTCACATTGATCAATGATGATGAATAAAAATGACAGTCAGCCTTACCAGGTGCTTTTTACAGCTGTGAAGAGTTGATCAATCATATAACTACCTGTAATTAGTTAACAACTGATAGAAATATCTTCAGTAATAAATTAAATACATTAATTTCAATTATACTCTCCAACTTTATTCTTCTTAAGGAATAAATAATACCACTCATCATCTGTACTTTATGGAAAAAAGCATGCTTTTCTCTCCCTCCAACTACAACTCTGTTTTGATTCCCATCAATCCAGGTATGTTGGCACCAGAAACCTTTTTCTGCAAGACAAAACATGCAAGTCCGGTAGTGCTATGTATTTGTTCTGCTCTCTGCTTCTATTCAGTAGCTGTATAAAATCTGCCTCAGATTATCTCACAGACGAATGGAGGATATATTATTAGAATTTTGAAAGCCTATTTTGCTTTCAAAGAGATTTGGAGCTGTTTTGAGAGAAAGCAGGGCTGGAACAGTACCAAATACTCTTTCCTACCACTGAATTCTTTTACAGTTATATTCATGCTTTTTGTAATAATACAGCCATGTTTTAATGCTCACATTTTGCCCCTTTGGTCATTGTTAAGTCTTCCCTTATGCTGTAAAACTACTTGTCTGTCATTCCCTATTACAAAAACGTTTTAGACTGTGAAAGGTGATACTACTTTTACTGAACTAATGTGAAAGGTAAAGGAAAGGTCACTGGCACCACAGCATCGAGGTAAGCACGGGTCAGCTCTCCAGTGAAGTGGACTGTTATTATTAGCTGCTGACTTATTCTGATAGTGAAGTGGTTTTAAAATGATGCCATATAAATTAGAAGGCTTTGGAAGCACAGTGTCAAGAGGGGGATCAGCTGGCACATTTTCCCATGCTTAACTTCATAATCCTATTTCCTAACATAGATCTGTGTCCTTCTTTAGCCCCTCAACTATTAAAACATTTATGACAACTCCTGCAGCAGTAAGGCCTCTGAGAATCTCTTCTGACACCTAACACCTTTGCACCTGCTTTTTTTGGGTTTCACACTCCTCCTGTTAATGTTTGATATTGCATCTTATACAAGTTCCATAACACAGCTGTTGTTTTGCACGGATTGACACTTTGACCACCTGCATTGGAAAACAACTCATCATGAGCTTTAAGCAAATTCAAAGAGAATATAAGCCCTGAGCAAAGAAGGACAAGATCAAATTCTGTCTAATGGAGATGCAACTAAGCCAAGCAATTGGAAAACGCCTTCTGATACTGAAAAGTGTATGTACAGAAATGATGGCCCAATTACAGTCAATTGGACTCTTCCTAGTGATTTAAAATGAAAAATTTACCAGAAGCTGGCTTCCCAGTTCCAAGTTAATCCCATAATTACAGTACTTCTCTCTGTTTTGTGGTCCTGAAAAACCTTCACAAATAAAATTTCATTTTTAGCAAAACTTACAACCATTTTTAACAAATATGATATGGGGCTCCTTTGCAACCTATAAAAAATCTTACAGACATAAAGATTCAACAAATTCTTTATAGTCCCATTTAATAAGACAGGAAGGACCTGTGGGTGAATTCTTCCAGTGCCTTACTGGATGCTGAAACCACTGGGAAGCTAATGTCCTGTACATTTGATTACATTTTTTATTTATAATTGTCACATGCATTAAAAAAAATAGCAATGAAACAAGACAGGTTTGGAAGCATACGGATTTGAAGAATAATGTACTGGTAAAGCAACCTAACATTTTACATTTCTATCGAGGTGGCTGGTCTCCCACCTACCAGGTAATGACTTTGAGATGTGTCAGTCACTGATCATAAAAACAGGTAATATGGAAATGCCCAGTGGGGACTTATTTTGAAGTGTCCACACATGCATAGAGCTTGTGCCTCTGTTTTTCCTGCTAAATGTATGGCTTTGATGAAGAGGACTGGGCAGACAACAAACAGAGGACAAAAGAGACTGAAAGTTTTCCAGTTATTGAACCACAGTTTTAAAATATCAATTGGAATTTTATTAATGTGTAAAAAGTTATTTATGTCTGTTCTGGATACCATTGTGTTTGAAAATCATAGGTGACTAATGTTAGAGCCTAATAAATCCCTGATGATGTCAAGGGGTTTTTTAGGGTCACACCTGTTAGCATTATTAAACGATTGAAGAGACAACTATTTATAATTATATTTTTCAGGTAAGCAAAGAAGAGAAATAGCACCAGTTATAACTCCTGTGACCATAGAAAGCCTTTCCAGAGGGAATGTATTCCTGGACCCATAGGTCATCAATGCAAGTAAACTAATTGGTGACCTAAAGATAAGAAGCAACCTGGGCTGCAGTTATCATACACTAATGGAATTCACAGTCCTGAGGGATATGAGTCAGTTGAAGAGCAAAGTCAGGACCCTGAGCTTTAGGAAAGCAAATTTCCAGCTCTTCAAGGGCTTAATAAATCGCAATCCCTTGGAAAACTTATGTCAGGGGCAAGGGTGAAAAACAGAGCTGGTAGATATTTAAGGATACTTCCATAGTGCACAAGATCTTTCTATGCCCAGGCGTAAATGATCAGACAAGGATGACAGGGGTCTAGAATGGCTAATCAGGGAACTGCTGGTAAAACTAAGGGAAAGAAGCAAATACATAGCAGAAGCAGGGAAGGTAGCCTGAGAAGACAATAGGAATATAGTCCATTTGTACAGGGATGGGGTGAGGAAGGCCAAGGTGAAGCTATAAGTGGATCTCTGCATCCACTTGGATGTGGAGCTCCATGGACTGCAAAGGCACAGCTGCCTCCCCATGGTCTGCACCATGGGCTGCAGCAAAACCTCTCTTCTGGCACCTGGAGCACCTCCTCCCCTTTCTTCTGCACTGATCTTGGTGTCTGGAGAGTTTTCCTCTTGCATGTCCTTACCCCACTCTTCTCTGGTTACAACTACATTTGCACAATAACTTTTATTTCATTATTAAATATAACAGAAGCATTGTCACTATTTCTGACTGACCCAGCCTTGGCACTGGCTCTCCCGGATTTGGAGGAAGCTTCTAGCAGCTTCTGCTAGAAGCCACCCCTGTAGCACCACACTACCAAAACCTGACCATGCAAACCCAATACACTATGCTAAAGCATGCAGAAGACAGGGAGATGATTCAGGACAGCCAGCAGATCTTCACCAGGGAAATGTTCTGCCTGCTCAGCCTAGTGGCCTTCTACAGTGGAATGACTCCATTAACAGGTAAGGAAAGGGTCATCCGTATGGATTTCTGTAAAGCTTTTGACATGGTTCCCCACAACATACTTCTTGCTAAGATGGAGAAAGTGTGATTTGATGGCTGGAGAGGTCAGTGAATAGGGAACTGGCTGGGTGGTGTCATCCCCAGAATACTTGTCAATGTCTCAATATCTGGATGGGAGTTGGTGAGAAGTGGTGTGCCTCAGGGGTCTGTATTGGAACAGTGCTATTAAGTATCTTCCTCAATGATATAAGCCATGGGATCAAATGGACCCTCAATAAATTTGCAGATGACACCCAGCTGAGTGGTGCAGTTGACCTGTTTGGATGATTGATGTGATGTGATATGATGTGATGTGATGTGATGTGATGTCACCCAGAAATATGCAATGTCATCCAGAGGGACCTGGACTTGCTCAGGAACCAGGTCCACATGAGCAGCTTGAGATTTAATAAGATCTAGTACAAGGAGCTGCACCTGGTTTAGGACAATCCCAGCACCAGCACAGGCTGGGGATGAGCAGATACAGAGCAGCCCAGCCCAGAAGGACTTGGGGGTGCTGGTGAGTGAGAGGCTGCACATGACCCAGCCATGGGCACTCCCAGCCCAGAGAGCCAAACGTGTCCTGGGCTGCATCCAGAGCAGTGTGGGCAGCAGGGGAGGGAGGGGATTCTGCCCTCTGCTCTGCTCTGGTAAGAGCCCACCTGGAAACCTGCATCCAGCTCTGGCGTCCCAGCACAGGGAGGACATGGAACTGTTGGGGTAGATCCAGAAGAAAACAAGAGAAATTATCAGAGTAATGGAAAACCTTCTCTGTGAGGACAGGCTGAGACAGCTGGCATTGTTTAACCTGGAAAAGAGAAGGTTTCAGGGGAGATCTCATTGTGACCTTTCAGTTCTTAAAGTGGGCTTCCAGTAAAGATTGAGACAGTTTTTAGTAGGAACTATTGTGACAGGACAAGGAGTAATGATTTTAAACTAAAAGAGTCTACAAATAGATGATATAAAGAAGGCATTTTTAACAATGAGGGTGGTGAAACACTGGTAGAGCACCCCAGAGAGGTGGTAGGTATCCTATTCCTGGAAACATTCTAGGGCCCCAGATTGGATGGGGCCCTAGAAACATGTTCTAGTTAAAGATGTTCCTGACCTTGGCAGGGGGTTGCACTAGATGATCTTTACAGATCCTTTCAAACCCAAACTATTCTATGTGTCTATGTTCTATGATTTTAAAAGGTCTTCATGTCTGTGCTTGCTTATATTAGGACTGAACTGAAACTGTGCATCAGAAATACAAAACAAGATTTAATTTGAAGAATCTTTTGAAAACACAGTGTGTTAAAGCAACCATGAAGCATAGCATTTTAATTTCTCAGAATTTCAAAGATCAGTATATACAGGATTGACATGAAGATGTAGGTATTCATAGGTACTCACTCTGCTTGACAAATTATTCATATGCTTTAACAGTCTCTAATTTCTTCATTTTGTGCTACTCAGATGATACAGAAAAAATTCTGGTCTCTTACTGGGACTCCTCAGATGTAGTATTGAACACTGCTGAAGGCACAATGATGTTGAAAAAAAATTAAATTTGTTTTCTGTATCAGAACATCAGCACAAGCATTTCTGTCTTGCTCCTGGTACTGTGGAATGGCTTGCCTGTCCTGTGACTGACAGTATGTGCTGTACCAGATGGTACGGATGGAGGAAATTAGAACTTCTTAACATTCCCTCTCTTCTCATTGAAGTTCCTTTGGGTCACATAGTTGCTGTTGGCTGCAGCAACACTATTGGCAGGAAAAAAGGAATCCACAACAGAGCTGTCTTTTTGAAATATCCTGCACAGGAAACTCTAATTGTGTGGTTCAGTAAATAATTGTAGAAAGCAATACTTTCTGAAGAAAGCACACCTGAAAATAAGGTCAGAGCAGTTTTTCTACAAACTTTAATAATAAAATATATTATTTATAATACCGAGCTTTTTCCTGAAGAAGACTTTTATTGCATAACCTGTATGATGATAATAGTGTGAAGAACACTATCCAATAGTTAAAATACAAATACTATCATCATACTAATGATTAAATTCACATGCAAAATAGACAAGAAATTTGGAAATAAATCTATCCATCTCCTTCTCCCTGTAACTACTAATACATAGTTTATAGTATAATGACACTGTGGTGAGAGAGGGATTGGATAAGGTACTAGGCATGCCTCTCCTGAGCATCTTAGCTAGAAGAGCAAAGTCCTCTCCACCTAAGAATCTTATAAGGTATGTGTCATGTCAGGGAGGATTGTGCCTTAGGCCTCATAGTGTACCTTCCTCTGCTAAACTTGGCTACTGAGGTCTGTTTCAAGCTGACTACATAAACATAATGTCATGTAGGTTGACCTTTCTTATGTACACTTATATTTTATTTCAATTTATATTTTCACTCATGTCCGGAGGAAGACATTGCTTATTTGCAAGTGCAGCTAATATAGACTTGAACTCCACTGCAGATCCCTAAGCTTTCTCTGCCAAGTTTTACTTCTTGTGATACTAATCAAATATTGATTTTAACGAATATCTAAAATGTTAGACATAATATCTAAATATTTAATTAGATAATACCTAATAAATATCTAAATCTAAAAATGTTAGACATCCAACAACAGAACAAATTTTAAAAAATTGAAAGCTAGACATTGAAACAGATTGCTGTTCCTTGGACATAATATGGAATGGTATGAAGTCCTAATCCTTGAGAAAGTAAAAGATCACATCCCCAATTCTTTTCATGTAGCATCAGATTTCCTCATTTTAAGATTTAGTGAGATGACTTACAGAGTGTTGAAAGTGGCCTTTACAGGCAGAGAAAGAGCTTTTTGCTAGAAATGAACAGACAAATGAGCAATCTGCTTTCCTCCTGATGCTGTTGCACAAGGAATGTCCCTCAAGGAGCAGCTCCAAAGCACAGTTCCAAATAGAAATAGTCCAGGCACTTGGACATGCGTGTTTCTTATAGGCTGATACAGCCACTTCATGAGGTGCATTTGGACAAGAATAATGTCATGGTTTTGGATGGGATGTCTCTCTGGCCATTACTCTATGCAAAAAAAAAACCCTTAAATAATTTCTACTGGGCTGCAGTTGGCCTTTATTACTTCTCACTAAGTTTTACACTGAAGAATACTGATGCCATTCTCACACACTCCTTTAATCTTCCCAGAAGAAACTTTTAAGGACTTGAAAGTCAAATAAAAATTTAACTTCCTAAGAGAGGATAAACAGGAAAGATATTTATCAACCTTCTATGTTATTTTTTCTATTGGTTGCCAAGTTTTCTCTTTCTTCCTAGTTTGTAAAGAGAAGTCATTCTCCTACTAAAACAGAGCTTGCACATATTTGCTTTATTATAATCTCCAATTCCTAGTACTGACTCCACATGAGAGACACAGCCAACCCTTATGAGCATTTCACTGGATTAATGGATGTTAGCAACAATTCTATTGGACAATAAATTCTATAATCTAACTTGTGGTCATTAATACTTGTATTGCTTGTCCGTGGCAATGTGCTGGCAGTGTGGGGAGTTCAGGGGAAGATGCTCTGCAGAAAGACACCAGAGGCTGCCCTAAATGGATACCAACAATTCCAGATGGCTCCAATGGACTGAGCACAAGACACAGCAAAGCTCCTCAGCAAAGTGTGTGGTGGTGCCACTCTAAAAACTGATTTAAGAAAGAGGGAAAGATCCACCAGAGAAAGGGACAAAATAAAAAGAGTAAGAAAGAACAGAGGAAATACCAAGTCAAAGAAGGAGGAAGCGGAGGTGCTGCATGGTGGAGTAGATCCCCACACTACAGTTCATGGAAGACTCATCCTGCTGCAGATGGATATTCCTGAAAAAAGCTCAGCCCATGGGGACTCCCATGACATGGGGATCCCCATGACAAGGGGAGAACAAAAGTGTGAGGATGAAGGAGAAGCAGCTATAAACCACTCTGTTCTGGCTGTAACTTTCCTTGCCACCCTGCACTACTCAGGGACAGAATAGGAATCTGAAATTAAGTTGACCTTGGGAGAGAGGGGAAGATTTTTTTTTTATTGTCTTTGTTTCTTACTACTGAAATATATGTTGACAAATATTAAATTAATCTTCCCAAAGTACAGTCTGTTTTGCCTACAAAAGTAAATGAGAAACAATCTCCCTGTCTTATATCTTGAACCATGAGTTTTCTCAAAATATTTCCTCCCAATGTCATGCTGAAGAGGGGGATGAAGTGATCAGACAGGTAGGCATTTGGCTATTCAAAGCTAGCCCAGCACTATTTTTCTGTTTTCCCTTTTTAGACTGTTAAGACTAATTAAATATTTTAATTTATTAAACAGTTACCTGCTAATCACTGTTTGTCTGAGAGTCAACATTAGACACCTATTATGTCAGCAAGGATTCTAATGCATTTGTTCTGCATAATATGAGCCATAGTAAGCATGCTAAAGGCCAAACACTGAGCAGCACGTCACATCATTCAACAAAAGTGTTTCTTTAATTGTATGTTCAGCTTCCAAAGCTGCCCTTGAAATTTTGATTCTGAGAAACGGAGTTTATAATCTAAATCAGAAGAGCTTGTGTAGCCTACCTCCCAGATCACTACAAATATAAATTGAGTTTCAGCCTCCAGAGAAACACAATAAATAATGTCAATATTTTTCTTCTTGACCTTTTGTACCATACTAACATGATGTTGCTTGCAGTTTTTACTATTATATACGGTTATTTGCACAACTCCAACTTTTTTTTCCCTAAGTTTTAAGTGAACGATTAGGCCATAACCTACACTCACTTTTGTGGCTTTCAATTTCATTGAATAGGAGACTTTAGGAAAGAAACAATATTTTAGAGCTCTCCAAAAGAAACATCAGTCTCTCAGACTCAGCCCTGAAAAGACTTACATGCACAGGTAGGTTTCCATGCAAAGGCTACCCATAATGCATAAACATGGGTAAATCCTTCCACTACAAGACCTATGTAAGCAGCTGGGAAAATACTCAGTGGTTTTAAAACAGCAGTGACTGGGAGTAAATTTCCATCCACAGGTTTGAATATACTCACATATTCTCACAATATCTTGTATTCTAAGATAATTTTGTTTAATTCATTTGCCTATTCAGGACATATGATTTCCTGATTCCATTATGATTCCTTTTTACTAGTTAAATTCCATCTGTTTCAGTCACTGACTTTGCTATCCAAAGGAGAAGAGGCAGGAGAAAGGACACCTGCACTGGTTATTCTGTTGCTAGCATTTCTTTTTCATGTCCATTTATTGTGGGAAGGTTCACTCTTTGTTTCCATTTTGTTCACTCAATTTTTTTAGCATTTTTTTTAAATAAACTTCTTTACTATGAAAAGTCAGTGGAGAAAATTAATTACTATTACTTTCCTCAGAAGAGAACATAAGCAGGGCTAAATCAGATCTCACATAAATTTAATCCACTCCAACATTGCCAGTGAATTACCAGTAACAGATGTTTAGGGAAAAAGTAGGAATCAGTAAAGAAGAGGCTGACACTTTTCCCTGAAGGTTCCTCTACTCACCCCCCAGAAATCAGGATATTAAGAACCTGAGAAATACAGATGACAGCAAAAATTGTGGTTAGGTACCAGCCAATGATTTTATTTCCCCCTGACAATAAGTCTCAGAGCAGCTGTGGCAGAGAGCAGTTATGCAGCCAACAGAAAGAAAATAATGCTGGTGCATGCCTGGGAGTTCTTTTCTCAGTCTATTATACATTCATGCTATCCCTCACATGTAATATCTTTTTCAGAGAGATATTTGTGCTCATAGCAAAATGCAGTGCTGTTTATAGAACTTTCCATACAGTTTTTAAACTAAAACAGACACTGGGAACAAAGTGTGTATGTGAATTTGACTATGAAGATGTATTTTATTTTTACAGAAAACAGCTATTTGCAGCCTTCTGCTTATTACCACAGCCAAATCTCCTTTAGGATCCTGTCCTCCTTAATATATCAGAATATATACAAGTAAAATTTAGTTACTGGAAAACCAAAACAAAGTACTTTGGCCGTATTTAAGTGCTTTTAAGGCATTTTCAATGATATTACTAGTAAAACATTATTGTTAAAAACTTGAAGGAGTATGATTTAATCTGTTAAGAAAAGACTTGAACACTGTAATAAAATACCTTTTATGCCAAATAAGAAAGATGGAAACAAACATAGATTGTTATCTTACTTCAAATGGGAGCTCTGTTATTTCCATATTTCCAGACAAATCCAGTTTTTCTAGATTCTCACAATCACCCAGTTCTGGAGGAACTGACTTCAAATTATTGAAACTCACATTGAGCACTTTGAGGTTTTTTAAGCAGCCTGTGAGGGTAAGATAATTCAAATCAGTGTACTTAAAAAATAAAAGAAAGACAGAGAAAGCAAAAATAAAAGGTATACTCAGTTAAGCAAAGAAAAAGCTCTTTACTGTGATGATGAATAAGATTAATAAATATTTTCTGCAGTGATCACTAATATTTTGAGGGGCAATAGTGCTCTTAATCAGCAATGTTGTTAGAGAGAGTTTGAAAGGACACAGCAAAGACATTCAAAGATCTTGTTTCTTCTAACAATGAGATGCCTCTTGACCGCATTTGAAACTAGAGAAGTTGGCTTTTGGCTTGGCCAAAAGTTCTTTCTTGGCTGTAGAAAATTTATTTACCTGCCTATTTACCTACACATCTTTGCAACTTTTATACAACCTCCTTGTTGAGAACAATCACTCCTACTAAACTTACATCAAGAATTCTGTCTTTAGTATCCTGCATAGCACACTTTTGATTATATAATGGATCTGTGCATGTGTTTCATTATTTTCTTTTTTGTGATATATCATATCTACTGGCTTAATTTAAAGGCCATTATAATATTCTATGCTACATTTAGTAACAAAGTTTTTTGTTTCTTCAAATTATAACATTACATAATTGTGAACAAAAAGAGAAGGTTAGAAACACAATTAAAATTCAATATCCTGAAAAAAATGCAAGTTATTTTGTGATAAAATCAAACTGGAAGAAATTTGAAAGTATCAAACAGCTAATGTGGTAGCAAAGGAATCATTAAATACACAACAAAATGAGAACATTTTATGGAAAGCCTTGTTTTTGTATTACATGAATGATCACAGAATTGCATAATCACAAATGGTTTCATTTGGAAACAACTTTCAAAAATCATCTAGTACAAGGCCTTGTCCAATCTGTCTGAATACTTCCCATGATGAGTCATGCACAATTTCTCCAGGCATACTGTTCCAATGTCACATCACCTTCACCATAAATAATCTTTTAGGTCCGATCTACACCTACTCTCTTTCCATTTGAAACCATTGTCCCTTGTCCTGTCAGTACAGGCACTGATGACAAGTCTCCTCCTACCTTGCTCATAAGTGCACTTTAAATGTTGAAAGGTGGCAATAAGGTGACAACAGAACCTTTTCTCCTTCAGTCTAAACCCTCCCAACTGTCTCAGCTTTCCTTCATAGAAGTGTTCTAGACCTCTGGCAATCTTCACAGCCCTTCACTGAAGCCATTCCAGCAGGCTCATGCCTTTCTTGTACTGGAAGCCCCAGGACTGGATTAAGTTTACCAGGTGGAGTCTCCCTTCAACATACTGGTCACACCCTTTTTGCTCAAGATACTGTTGGCTTTCTGGGCTGCAAATGCACATTGCCAGCTCACATCCAATTCTCATTCACCAGTATTCTCAAGTCCTTCTCTGTGGAGCTGTTCTCAATCCATTCACCCCTAGACTGCACCAATATTAGAAATTGTCCCAGCACATGGGCAGGATCTTGTACTTTCCCCTGTTGACTTCAATGAAGTTCACATGAACCCACCTCTCAAATTTGTCAAGGTGGTCCTGGATGGCATCCCTTCCTGTAAGGATATTAACTGTATATACTCAGCTTGTTAACATCTACAATATTTCCCTCTATTGATTTATTTTCCTGTAGTATTCTCTTCTACCCAGCGACAGAATACAGCATTTAGAAGGAAATGCAGAAGTAAGAAACACAAATGCAATTCAACATTTGGAAACTGGGAGAGAACAGTATTATTGTCAACAAGTTCTCAAAGCAGACTAGATATTTTTAATGCAAGAGGAGACACACAGCAACCAAAAACTTATATAAATCAGAGTTCCAAGTCTGGCCAGGACAGGACTAATTTTTCCAGTAGCTGATAAAAGGCATGGCCAGGACCCAGACATTATTCTATACCACCTCACATCATTGTCAGGAGTGGGAGAAAGAGACTTTCTTCCAGCAAGAAGGGGTTCTGGTTTGGGCAAGTAACCATGGCGAAGGGAGCAGCCTGATTTATTAATTTTCTATTGTCAGGGTTTTTTCTGTGTGAATGAAGAGTTTTCTTGTAACTTCTGTCATTAGTGTTGTGGTTTTTACTGTACATTTCATTAACTTATTGCTGTTTCTGGTAAATTTTTTCTTCTGTCAGTGTGCAATTTTTACTTGTTCTTTGTTCCTCCCATTCTCCTCTCCAGACTGCTACAGAAAGAGGAGAAGGGGAAAGCCAGGGAACAAGATGGAGTGGTGCATGGTTTGAAGAGTCTTGGGGAGCCACTGAATTGGGGGTACCACCTAAATCATAACAATCAGTCTTCTATTTATAACCAATTTTTTTTAAGAATCTGGTGTTTCATTAGATTTGGTTGACACTGCAGAGTATAAAGCGTCCTCAAGTCAGTGTCATAGTAGTGTTCTTATCCTTAAGACATTAACATTTAGTTAAACTTCTTCCAAAGCAAATTTTGGCTTAGAGTTGTTCACCTTTTGCAACCTATGGAAATCCTCACCTAAGGGTATTTAGTTCTTCCACAGAAAAGGACAGAGAAGAGACATAGGGAGTAGAAAGTCCTACATTTTTTTCCCTGAGAAGTTGCTGTTGCCAGAGCCAGAGACACGCAGTTTGATGACCAACACTAGCAGTTGCCAGATCACACAGCATTTTACATAAACCCCACAGTTTCCCTTGGACACAATATTGTCTTTAAATGATGACTGGACCACCCAAATCATCTCACATGTGGCAGACAAGGCATATGGTGTGATAACTATGTTACATCAATCTCAACAAGTTACAACAAAGAAAAACACAGGGTCTTCCACCCAGCTTCCTTCCAGTTCTAGCTCTGCCAGAAACTGAGGTTTATTTCAAAATTCAGTTTTCCTTTTAGGATAAGTGACCTTGTTTTCCTTTACTGTAAGCTGCTGGTTTAGTTAAAATAGAAGAAAAGATTTCTGTAAGACTACAACAGGCATTGTTTTGCCAGTATACTATTATCTGACAAGGGTCCTTTGGGGTAATAAAACAAATTTAATTGTGTCAACATGTGAACTACATTTTAAGCACCTAAAAATAATAGAAGTTTAGTCTACTGATCAGGAAACCTCACCAGGTTTGGTATCATAATGTAGATGAAGATATCATATCACATGCTAAGTGTCATAATCATGAATTTACCACTTCATTGCAACAAAATTATGACTGAGACAGAAATGCCTTAAAACTAGAGAATCAGAAAATCACAATTGACTTCTTCAACCAACTAATCCCTTGTTAAAGGAGAGCAAATCCCATTGGAATGAAAGAAGCACCATTTGTTCAATAGTCCTGGAATGCTTTGCCTTTTCTTTCAGCACTGGAATATTGTACTGGTTCTATCTAGAATGGAGTTAGTGCTTCTCATAGCAACTCATATAGTGTTATACTTTGGATTTATAACCAAACAATGCTAATAACTGAAAAGTGCTAATACTGCAAAAAATTTTTTTTCTCACTGTGGTGCCCCAGTGAGTCAGTTAGGAGTGGGCGAGAGGCTGAGAGGTGACAAGGCTGACACATTGGATCCAATCTGACCAAAGGAATATGCTATAGTCACATTCAGCAGAAAAAGCTGGAGACAGAGGTGGAATGGGAGTGAGTTTTAAGGTCTCTATTGCTTAGAGACTGAATGTGGATCAATTTGCGATGAGTGCTTTTGCATCACTGATTTGTTTACTTCTTTTTAAACTCTCTTTGTCCTGATTGCATGAGTTTTGTCACTTCTGCCCTCCCCTTTCTCTCCCCATCCTCCTGTGGGAGACAGGACTCGAGGGGACTAAGCAAGCTGTATGAAGCTTAGCTGCCTACAAGTGCTAAACCACAACAGATGTTGCTAATTTTTCATTTACTGAAAGTTCTACCTCTCAGTTCCATTAGTAATTGAAGAACTAAGTACTAATGGACTACTAGGCAAGGCATCTGGTGTTACCAACATGATAGTCACTGTCTCATCTAACTCTGCTCAGGTGGTCATCTCTGATGTATTAGAGACATGGAGCAGAACCATTTATGAGAAAGAAATCACAAAAAATATAGCAGCCTTCTTGGGTAGTGGGATGGACTCAAGCACAGCTTCTCTGCCTGGTTTTCACAGCACCTAACATGTATGTCAATGTTCCCAGTATGGTTTGCAGGTATGAGAAAAAAGATAAGTAAAAAATGCATCACATTTTTTCTTGTCATATATAGTCTCTCTCTAACATGACAGAAGGGCACTAGAATCTGCAGTCAATTTACAGTAATTGCTGTGACTAAGATTATGAAAATTACTGGGAAAAGGCATGAGTCATGCAATTGAATTTTATTTCCATAACAAATAGATGAATGGGAAGAAGCTTGCCAAGATCTGCCTGCAGGGAGCAATCTCTTGGAATTCTATAGGGGCTATTTTTCACCTCTGGGCTCATCAGTTGATTAAGTTATGCCACCTGACAAGCGAGCAGTAGTCAAACAATAATACGCCCTCTAGGGCAATAAGAAATTTATAAGACTAACCAGGATATCCTGGATAAAATCCTTGCATGACCACTTCACATAATCACATTTTTTTCATTTCTCACATTTCATTTGAAAAGTAGTTTATTTTTTACATCTGCTGATGTTATGGTATTATTGGAAGTTACTGAGTTTCTTAATTTTCTTTATTTGGAATAATCTTAGATTGTTAGCCTAAATTTATTTGTAGAAGTTTTATAGACATACATTCTTTTGTCTAGTTCATTTTTCAATCAGGTTTTTTTCCTTACCTGATGTTTACTTCTGATGTTTTCATAGTTAACAGACTATGTTAAATCTCAGAATTAATTTTACTAGTCTGAATAAGCCATTTTTCTAGTCTCTGCTGACAAAATAAAAATTCCCCTCCTTAAATGGTCCTAATAGACTTATTTTGCATCTGTTCTCATCTAAAATTACTGGATAGTCCTCCTGTGACTGTTAGATTTGGAATTTCATTTATTTCATTTTTTGCATTTAATGATCTCTGACATGCTGCATGAAAACTGAATACATGATCTTGACCTCTGCAACTGTGAATTTAATCTCTGTATTTTTTAGAAGCCTATCTGCTCATCAGCCTTACCATATTTCCACCTGTTTTGCAGTGACAACACACAGACACACTGTGTCAGAAAATTTCAGTAACCCTATTCCTGAAAATTGCTAAATGTCAAGACTGATCCTTGAGAAAATCCACAAATTACCTCCTTCATGACCAACACCTTCTCTTTCCAAGTAAACACATTTTTGCCTCTGGTTTAAGAAGTCTTTTGCTCATTTTACAATTGTAGCATCAAAGTGCATTCTGTTAGAGTCAAACATTCATTTTCCATAGTTCTCTGTATCAAACTGGTCATGGAATACCAGGTAGACAAGATTTACTGCTTGAAGCTTAATCATATTTTCGAAAGATAGAAACCAAATGAGTGGGGAACAACTTGCTTCTCCTTTATAAAATTTTTATTTCAACCTGGTTTCCATTCAGCACCACATCTCTGATTCCTTCCTGTAAATAACTGTTTAAAATTTTTGTAACAAACAATGTAGATAAGGATAGAGTTAGGCTATATGAGCTGTCAGAAAGGTAATCCAGATTACAGAGTGAAACCTGCTAGGCAAACTTTTTCAGAGAGAGAGAGAGCACAAATGTGTGTCTATAAAAAACATGTATGAAAACTAAAGATTCTCAAATCCTGTGTCTTGACCTAAAGTACACAAAATTGTGGAGGCATGAATTCCAAAATATTCTTCAAATACCACAGACATTGCCATTTGGAGGAGGGGGAAAAAGAAGGGTGATAAGGCAGTATGGACTTTCACAACCCTGAAACCTGCATCTAGGGGCTTATTTATGTCTTCTTAATGCAGAAGTTATCCACCATCTTTGGTAGGGTGCCCAGTAAAATCAGGCTTAATGAGCATGTAATACAGCCCTTTAGGAAGGGAGGGAGGAGGTGACATCCCTTCCATGAGTGCACAAATGCAAAAACAGGATCTGACTCCCACACATGTTACTTATACATTCATATAATATTCAAGCACAACTTCTTAATTAAAAGTAATAATAGTAAAATCATTGCTGTACAATACTCCTTTTAACTATGCTTCATGTTCCTGAATTTTCATTCTAAAAAATATGTAAATTCTGGAATTAAACAGATAACATTTCTGTGTTTTCCATGGAGAGGCAGTAAAGTCCAAAATTAAATCCATGGCTGCCCTAAAAGTTTCCCAATTAATATTTCTTTTTTAGATGGGAGAGCCGGTGTCATAGTTGTTGCATATATTCACAGCTTAAATTTTTAATTCATTTTTTAAAACCTGAATTGGTAATTAAATTCTGTAATTTCTTATGAGAAAAGCAGCATTCTAATAATGCTAATACAAATTCACCTTTTACACAAGCCTACATTAGTGGTTCTAACAAGGTGTCAGAGACAAAATACAGATGAGGTTACAGAATGCCTTTATTGTCTAAGGATCCTATTAAATGCAAATGTAGATCCACTTGGAAAATGCTTGAAAACTTTTTACATTAATCTGAAGCATAGAATAATTGAAATGTGGAATGTCTTGGCTTGGAAGAGACCTTATAGATCATCTAGTTCCAGCCCCTCTGCCATGGGCAAGGCCACCTTTCACTAGACCACAGTTCTCAAAGCCCCATCCACTTCCAGGGATGGAGCATACACAGCTTATCTGGGCAAGCTGTTTAATTGCCTGATCACCCTCAGAGGAAAGAATATCTAATATCTAAACTAAACCTACCCTCTTTAAGTTTATGGCCATTACCCTTTGTCCTGTTACTACATGCGCTTGTAAACAGTTATCCAGGTATTTTTATAGGCCTCCTTCAGGTACTGAAAAGCCACAGAAAGGTCACCCTAGAGCCTTCTTTCCTACAGGCTGGACAAGCTAATTTCTCTCAGCCTGTCATCTTAGGAGAGGACCTTGATCCCTCTAATCACCTTTGTGTCTCTCCTCTGATATCACTCCAACAGTTCCATGTCCTCCCTGTGCTGGGACCCCAGAGCTGGATGCAGGGTTCCAGCTGGGCTCTCAGCAGAGCAGAGCAGAGGGGCAGAATCCCCTCCCTGGCCCTGCTGCCCACGCTGCTCTGGATGCAGCCCAGGACACGTTTGGCTCTCTGGGCTGGGAGTGCCCATGGCTGGGTCATGTCCAGCGTCTCAGCCACCAAGCCCTTTTCAGCAGGGCTGCTCTGCATCCGTTCATCCCCCAGCCTGTGCTGATACCAGAGTATGCGTCAACCCAAGCACAGCACCTGATTCTTGGTGTTGTAAAACCTCATGAGATACATGGTTCCTTTCGTCCTTTCTAGTTCCTTCTAAAATGGGCACAACATTTTCCATCTTTCAGTCACCTGGGACTTTACCTGACTGCCATGACTTTCAGAGAGTGGCTTAGTGGCTACATCAGGCAGTTCCCTCAAGCTTCTGGGATGCATCTCATCAGTTTTCATTGACATTCAGGCTCCTCAGATGGTCATGAACCTGATCTTCGCTTATAGTACAAGTGACTTAACTCCCCCAGCTCCTGCCCTCAGTGCCATTCACTCAGGAGGTGTGAGAAGAGAGACTGCCATTGAAAACTGGGTCCAAAATGTTCTCATAAAAACAGTCAACTTGCGACCAGTGTTTAATACTGCCTCTCCAAAGGGAGGATATAAACAAAATTTTCCTCTGTTTCATACAAGACTGAGCTGTTGGAAAAATCACACTGAATTCTTAATAAATGACAAACGTAATAGATGAGTTTGCAGTTACTCAGAATAGGCATTTAAGATGAGAATATGTATTTTCTTCTTGGAAAATCACAAAATACATTGGGAGTCTTATTAATAGAAAAAGCTATTTTAGGTATCAAGAAATCACTTAAAATTCTATTACTAATAGTTTTCCCTTCCGAGTTCTAGAAAATTGAATTAATGATATGAACAAAGGAAATTTAATACTTTGCCTAGAAAAGAGACAAAAATTTGCTGTGATTTCTTAATAAAGTATGCCTCAAAAGCAGTTATTTATAATCCTAAATATTTGGAAAATCAAAAATGGGAGAGGACACAGAACAAATGTTTTATTAACAGCTCTTTGAGAAGTATAATTTGTGGGACAAAAAAATCCCAGTATAACCTTATAGTTCCGTGCCAGCATAAAGGCTTTGGCAATATATGAAACTTCAGTTCACTACTTCCTATGCAAATATGAGAATATATTGTTGGATAGTTTCAGTTATAGCAATTACTAATGTACTAGCACTAGTTTACATGCAGGAATTGCACTGCAGCCACAGAGCCAAAGCCAAAGCTGTAATCTCACTCAGAAGACAAAGAAAATCCCCTGGCTACACCTCATTCATGATTTTTTCTCTGTTATTCCTAGGCAAACCATTTTAAGATAGACAACTCCATCTGCACTTTTCTTTTCTTTTCTTTTCTTTTCTTTTCTTTTCTTTTCTTTTCTTTTCTTTTCTTTTCTTTTCTTTTCTTTTCTTTTCTTTTCTTTTCTTTTCTTTTCTTTTCTTTTCTTTTCTTTTCTTTTTTCTTTTCCTTTCTTTTCTTTTTTCTTATTCTGATTAAAATATTTACTATTACACAAAAACTATCAAATCAAAAGTATTCTCAGCTGTCTTCTGTTACAAATATGTTCTTGTTCATGTAAATATGTTACTATAAAAATGTGATAGGAAATATCTGATAATGGATTCAACTCTTTCTTCTCTCGGATTCAGAGTGTAGCATTATCTTCTAAATCTAGTAAAACAGGAATATGAACATCAATATTCCAGAAGTCCAGAAACTTCTACTGCAGCAATGATTCTTTTCATTGAAAATATTCTTATCACCTGATGTTCTCTTATACCTTTACCTCTATGAGAATCAAAAGTTGTCATAATATGCCTCACCAGGTTATCCTCTGCTGGATGATTTGTTGATCTAAAGTTGACTTCAATTCTGTCTGAAGATTAAAGACTCAACAAGATGTATGTCACTGCCAACATCAACTATCTGCCATTGCTCTCAAGTACATTTGAGCTGTGATATTTAACTAGTTATTGCTATTTTGTAAGCAGAAGACAAAATGATGAATAGCTTAGCACTTAACCTTTCCAGACACCTTACCTTCTGATTTAATACTCAGTCCTCACTCTTTGCTTAGAGCTCCCAAATGAAACCTACATCAATAATTTTCCTTGTGAAAATTTAGTAGATAAGTTGACTTATATATAAGTATACTTAAAATATTAAAGATTTAACTTAGAAGCAGTATTCAACAACTTCAAATCATCCAAGACCTTCCATAATATTGCATTATGAAAATAATTAACATTTCCAATACACATTAATACTTGTCTCTGTATGTACATATAGTACATGAAATAAAAGCACAGCTATTTGCAATTTGCAAGCATATCCCCTTACACATAAACAAAAAGAGCATTACAAAAATTAAGACAAAGCTCCTCTGTAATTTATGCCACAACAAAAAGAGCAGTTCCAGTGCCTTACTAAAATGTGGCCTATCAACACACAACATTCAGTAAGACTGAAAAACATCAGGAAGTTTTGGCAAAAAAATGCTGAACAGTGGATTTTTGTATTGTTTAATTTTAGACTACATGAGTGATTATGCATTATTTTCTGGATAGGCTAGAATTACTACTGCAATATAGAATTATATATAAGTTACATATGTATATCTATAGATATATAGATATATATATTAGACATAGATATAGATATAGATGATATAGATATAGATATAGATATAGATGTAGATTAGATATATAATATATTTGTATGTATAAGTAATATCTATAGCTTAGCAAACCTCCTAATTTAGTTATGCGGCGTCTAATGTTCAAATCTGTGTTTCCACTGAGGAGTTATTAGATTTAATGAATCTTGAAAAATAAAATTTCTGAACAAAAGTTCCCGGGTGAGAGGAGGATGGTGAGTGCTTTAACACCATGTCTGAGGGAAGCCCTACAACAAAACATCAAAGCATTTTCTAACATTCTCTGGCCCTTCCAGGCAAATATTTGCATAAAAAAAAATCAACAAAAACATTGAAAGAAATAAATCATGGGTATAAAGTAGGGAGATAAACATATTGGAGGGAAAGTGAATAAATAGGAATTACATAAAAGATACTGATGAGCAGAAATCCCATCATTTTAATGCAGCTGAAAGAGCAGTGATTCCTACTAGAAACAATGAGACTTTTTTCCTTGTTTCCCAAAAAAAGTCTGATAAAGGCTCTACATTACCTTCTGCTAAAACAACCTACTTGTCCCCTGGTCATCAATGGTGTTCCCCAGGACTCAGTTTTTGGGCCAGCCCTCTTTAGAGTCTTTATTACAGAATCACAGACTCACTGGGCTGGAAGAGACCTTCAAGATCATTAAGTCCAACCCAGATCATCAAGTCCAACCCAAAGATCATTGAGTCCAACCTAAAGTCACTATTGTTGATCTGGATGTGGAGATCAAGTGTCCCCTAAGCCACTTTGCCAACAACACTAAATTGGGTGGGAAAATTGATCTACTAGAGGGTAGGAAAGATATTCAGAGTCATCTGGACCAGCTGGACAATGGACCAAGAGCAATTATATGAGCCATGTTCTGTTCTTGGGTCACAATACCCCCAGACAGCACTACAGACTTGGGGAAAAGGAGCAGGAAAGCTGCCTGGCAGAAAAGGACCTGGGGATGCTGGTTGAAAGCCAGTCAAACATGGTCCAGCAGTGTGCCCAGGTGGCCAAGAAGGCCAAAGACATCCTGGCCTGTATCAAAAATAGTGTGGCCAGCAGAACCAAGCAAATTTTTGTCCTATTGTACTCAACATTGGTGAGACCACACCTCAAATCCTGTGTTCAGTTCTGGGCTCCTGTCCTGGTTTTGACCAGGAGAGGGTTAAATTTTGCAGCTGCCGGGAGGGGGCATTCCTAATACTCAGAGGTTATTCTATACCACCTCACAGACTCACAGTTTTTCAGGGGTAGGAGAAGGGGTCTCTTCTGATCAAGTAAGTGCAGTTGGGTATCACTGCTTTGCTCTGTAACTGACATTCCAGCTGTTTCTAGTAAATTGTTAATATCTTAACTCATGATCTTTACACTTTGTACCTCAAATTTTCCTCTCCACATGGCTGAAAGGGGAGGGGAGAGGGAGACAGGAATGAGTGAGTGACACATGGTTTGGAGTGCTTCTGTGGGAACATTAAATTAGGGAATACCATTCCTAATCCACAAACCCCAGACACTGAGGTGATGCAGGGTCCAGAGAAGGGCAACAGAGCTGGGGAGCACAAATTTTATGAGGAGCAGCAGACGGAGCTGGTATTGTTGATCCTGGAGAAAAGCAAGATGACCTTATCACTCTCTACAACTGCCTGAAAAGTAGGGTGTAGCAAAGTGAGGGTCAGTCTATTCTCCCTCATGGGAGAAGTGAAAGGATGAGAGGCAATTACCTCAAGTTGCTCAAGAAGATGTCTAGATTGGATATTAGATGAAAAATTCTTCACTGAAAAGTTAGCCATGCATTGGAACAGGCCACCCAAATAAAAGGTAAAATTACCATCCTCGAAAATGCTAAAAAAAATGTGTGTATGTGTCACTTAGGTACACAGTTTAGAGATGAACAGAGTGGGGATAGGTTTATGGTTGGCCACAATGATCCTAAAGGTCATTTTCAATCTTAACAATTCTGTGATTCTGAGATCTGTGTTCATGCCTTTATTGTAGAAAGAGATTTTAATAGCATTAGTGGTTTGGTTTTTTTAGGGATCATTTTCATTAACAGTGCATAACATTATAAGAAAAAAAGAAAAATTTTCCTGCTTCTACCTGCCTCGATGGTTAAGCAACAACCCCTTAAAACACTCTGTTTAATGGTTTAGGGTAGCATCTGGCAGGAAACTAGCAGCCTTTTCCCTTTCTTCCATGCTATTTCCACTTTCTTCCAAACTATGTCTTATAAGGCGTTTGTCCATTAAACTCACTGACCTGTATAAGTTCTGCAGTTGAAGTGCAGATAAAACAGTTAGTGTTCATCTTATGTTCCTTATGTCCTGCTTGTGTCTTGTTTACTATCTGTTAGTGTGTTTAGATGCCAGGCTGAAGCTATAAAATAGAACTCGATGTCTATGTAAAATTTTCTTTCTAAAATATAGTCCTAGTAAATAAATCAAAAGCATGAGTGTTACTTGACTGATAGAATACTAAAAGAGTAGAAAGTTCTAGCTCAGATTTCTGTGTTTCAGGATGCTCCTCCTCTTCCTGTTTTTTCTTAGTTAAACTTTTGATATCAAGAGACATGAGGTTTTTAGTCATTAAACTGTTCTCTCTTAATGTACATAAGGAATGGCACTCATGGGAAAAGCTTAGGACTGCTGTATTTCAAATTAAAGGCTGAGGTATCAGTACACCTGGGTGCATGAGCTTGACAGTGGTGAGCCCAAAATGGGCCCAGTTTCTTCAGCTCTCAAATATGCCACCTGTTACAGCTATATTTTTTCATTGTAAGAATAGTAAATCCCTCTCAATACCAATACAATCTGTCAAACAAGCTTTTCTATTGTAAGACCTAAAAACATAGGCGAGGCAAGCATTAAAATTATTGTTACGTAGCTTAAAATGGCAAGGGCCAAAGTATTTAAGCATTGAGAATTTGTTTCTCTAAAACTTATAACACCAGGTTGAGTAGATTTAGTTTAGATATCACAAAGAAATTTTTCACTGTAAGGGTGTTGAGGCACTGGCACAGGTTGCCTAGAAAAGTGGTGGAAGCAACATCCCTGGAAACATTCAAGGCCAGGTTGGAAGGGGCTCTGACCAACCTGGTCTAATGAAAGGTGTCCCTGCCCACGGCAATGGGGTTGGAACTAGAAGACCTTTAAGGTCCCTTCCAATTCAAATTTTTCTATGAATCAATTACTCTATATGTCTTTAATAAATTAAGATCATTATTGAACTCTCAAAAAAAAATTAAAATGTATATTTTTTGCAGGATTCTAATTTTTTGTTCCTTTTTCCCGCAATCTTATGTTTCAATTCATCTTGTTTGAGGCTTAAAATTCTGTAATATTTCTATTTTTCTTAATCTGTAAGAAATACAAGACACCACCTGTTCCCAGAAATAACTCTCCATCTATTGAATACAAGCAATAACTGCCTTAGATAACAAAAGTGTCCTAACTTTTTCCCGTACCATAATCATAGCTTTCGGTGCAATTTTACAAGTATAATTAAAGCCAGAGAGATATAAAAATGTAGTGGGAACTGTTCAGTGTAAATGAGGAAGACAATTATCAGTAAATTAACAAGAATATCCATGGATGCTCATTTCCCTGCAATATAGTTAAATGGTATGAGTATAAAATACCTGAATATCTTGGACCAACTCACCAATTTCTGCTGGAAGATGGTTGATTTGATTTTTTGACAATTCCAGTACTCTCAGATCTTGAAATAGTGCAAGGTAGGTTGGAATGGTCTGTATCAATGTATTGTACACATGCCATTCTTTCAGATAGATCTGTTCTTTCAGAGAATCTGGGAGTTCCTGTAAATGAAATAAGAACTGGTAAACAGAAAGCATGAACTTAGAATTTTGTTACTCTGTTTCCAAACAAGGAGAAAAATGCACTTTGCCTTAATTATCTTGATGTAGAATAGTAGTTTGCCAAAGCCTTACAGAAGCTGTCTGCTATTAAGGAGCACTGCAGCTGTCTTCACATATTCATTTTTTTAACTCCTAATGCAATTATTTGCTCTAAAACAGAAACCTATCTGAAGAACTCAATCTGTTTGGTGTCTCACACATTATCTCCTTTTTCCAGATGGAGGATTTCTTTAAAACACATTTCAGTGCTTTAATTCACACATCAAGATGTAGTAAAATGCAGCACAGAACAGAAGAGTGCATAGAGAATATCTAAATAGGGTTGGCTAAAAAAAAAAAAAAAAGGTGCGATTTTGTTCTGAAAGCCTGCCAATGCTTCAAAACTTGTTTTCCAAGAGGGAACAGAAACCATTTCAGATACCATACACAAATATCACCTGGTTTAACTTCCTAAGATGCTGTAGCAATGTTTAAAAAAATTTAGAGGATTTCCTTAGAAACAATGAAATTGATTTTAAAATTTAAAAAAAAAATTGAATTTTAAATCAGTCCACATTTGCAAGTAATTTTTATTTAATCATGCAAAATCCTTTGCTTTCAAAATACAAAATAATTTTGAAATTTCCTGTAATTTCTGAGTTATTTTCAGATTATTCTATTTAACAAAAGTCTTCAATACATGAATGAAACCTAAATTTATAAAGCTTTACATTCTTACAAAATTGCTTTAATTAATTGGTAGTCACTTCAGATATACATGTCTTTGTTTGAATTGTCACCAAATTATTTGAGCTTGAAACAGACAAAAATCAATTCCAAAAGTTGAAGATCAGATCATTTAACCCTCACTTTCTTAAGCATTGCATAATTTACCAGTCTGTCCTAGCTTTTATAATACTGTGCACAAGTAACATGTGGAATAAATAATCTGGAAGAGGTTCTGCCACTAACTTTGCTCTGTATGAAGAGATGTGAGTGTTTCAGCCTTTGATTCTTTTATAAATTTCAGATTTGTTTCCTGTGCATGAAGAATATGGCACAGTAGGAATTACTGGTTTTTATAAAAATGATATTGCCCTCTTCTTTTTTTTTTTTCTCTAGATTTCATAGTTTTCCCAAGACATTTGTAAGAATGATGCATTTGGAATTTTTAATAGTGCTGAACTTCTGTATTAGCAATAGTGCTACTTAACTCTTAGTTAAATTAAAACATCTAACTGTAATTATAGATATTCTGGACTGTTGATCAGAAGCCATTTTTTGGTTGTTATGGCCTCTCATTTCAGTTATTTTCAAATTTATGCAGGCAGACATAAAGCCTATGTTTTGTTGTTCTGGCTTGCTACCTTCCCTTCCATACTTGATAAGACAATTTCATTTCTTACTTCACTTTCTGATTAGGTGTATGTGTGTATTGCATTGTGATCCATCTTCTGTATTTGTCAGTTTATGACAATTAAAAAATAAAATGCCTCAAATGCCTCAGGGCTGGTAGTGAGAAACCTCTCCTCCTTTGTGGAATTAGTTACTGTTTCTCATCTTCAGTGCTGCACATTTTTCTGCAGTAAAATAAAATAACAGAGGACCACAGCAAATGCAATTAGTATTCTCTTTCCTATCTCTAAAGAATGGAAAATTCAGCACAGAGGAGATAGTATTTAGCTGGAGTGTTATAGATATCTCTGTAGGGAAAAACCATGATTCAGAGAGAGAGATTCATAAACATATTGGAGAGGAAAAGATGTCTATATTAACAGACATTATTTTCCACTCTATTTCTCCACACTGCAGGTCAGTCTCTGCTTTTCTATTGACCTAAAGGGTTTTTTCACTTTATTGTCACAACACACCATCTCCAGCTCTTTGGTGGCAAATACAGCCCTTTGTCCTCGGAAGCCAACAGCCACACTCTTCTCCCACACTGAAGGGAGAAGAAATAAATTCTCCTTGATACATTGAAAACAGTGCAGCATACAAGGCTCTCTACCAGAGCAAGATCAAACTCATTCACCATTTTAGAAAAATTAAGCCAAAATATGAAAAATATTTATTACTAATGCATCACTTTTTTTTAACTCTTCATGTCTGCGTTAAAACTTGTTTAGAGCCCCAAGATATTCCTGTGCAGCAACAGAAATGCATTTAAACACAACTTCAAAAGAATGGAAGTAGATTCCATTCTTCTACCAACTGCCAACTTACTTTCCTTTTTTGTGAATATTTCTTTATATCATGTGATCATATTTACAATTTGCAAATGCAAGAATGCAAATACTTTGCTACTGTGTACTTTCTCAATATTTTCCATTTTAAAATGCATTTATGTTTGTGTTGCTGAAACATAAATTGATGTGATATTTTGCTTCATTACAAACTAGATAGGCATGGGAACTGAAATTCCACAAGCTTTATGTTTGTTTTACTCTCTGATTCTCTTGTGTTCTTTTGTAATCTTCTGCTGCCATGCTAAAGCTGGCAGCCTGCTGATAAATTGCTGCGTGAAGACTGACACTTGGAGGATAGCCAGTCTTTTGCCTTTAACAGCAAAACAATACCTCAAACTTGTTTGATTTTTGGAGGAGAAAAAAAGTTTTAAAAGGAAATAAATAACAAACATACAACCGTTGCTGATTATAATATCTCTAATTAGAAGAGAATTCACCTGCTAGACCTGAGCCTGAACTAAAACTGTGATCAAAGCTCGAAGTTTAAATTTGGTTTCTTTTCCAGGTCTATACTTTTATCTGTAATGGGCCAAAATAAAATTTTGGATCCAAATCTCCCACTCTTCTAAATAAATGTGAAGCTAGTTCCAGGCACTCTCTGCTGCAGGTCCCCAGCACAACACTGGCACTGTCCCCATGTCCCCCCTGTTGTCCCAAAACAACTGTGTGTTCTCTTTCACCCAGTGTGTGAAAGGTCAATGCACACAAGCATTCTTTGATTAATTTACAGTTTTGCATAGAAAGGATTGCTGGGTGGTAAGCCATAAACCTTAACCGGGCAATTCTATCAACAACTAGTTTATCCTTCTGACATCTGGACATCACTCCTCAGTCACTGGCTGCCCAGGGTGGTGACACCCCAAGCGGCTGAAGGCAGACAGGGCTGAGCTCAGCAGGGCCACAAGCACTGGGGCTGTGTGGGAGGGGGTGGTTTAGGTCAGCTGGAGCCTCTGTGTGGAGAAAGCAGGGTCTGCCAGGCATTTCTGCCTCCAGCTGGCTTCCCTCAGTCCCAGACAGCTCTAAGGGTCTGGGGTGTGTGGTCCATTGCCACAGCAGCACATTCCTGGGCCCTTTGTGATGCAGGGGTCTCATGGTGCCTAGAGACCACTGTTACACAGGGCCACGCCCTGACCCTGAGGTTACTTAAAGAGCACTAAGACCTGGAGTGTCCAATCCCAGGAGAACGCTTCCTTCAGAAGGTAGCACCTCCCCTGGGTGCCCCAGTGGCAGAGATTGCCAAAGAGGCGCAGGGTGAACAGCTCGGGGGATGGGACGACCAACTCCTCTTCCTACTCCTCCTCCTCCTCCTCTTCATCTTTCTCCTCCTGCCCACAGGTGAGCCCCATGCAGCCATAGGCAGCACTGCAGGCAGACAACCACTGTGTACCTCTCGCCACTGAAGCTCAAGAGATATCCAAGGCAGCAGCTTCTGACTTCATCAAGCCGGTGACAGCAGCAGAGTCAGAGAGCCAGGGCACTGCTGCACACAGCCCCTGCAGCCCACCCCCCAGCTCCTCGCCAAGCCCTCTGGAAGCCCACATCCTCAGCAGGCGATGGGCAGGGGCAGCAGCAGGGGCAGTCCTGGAAGTACCAGAGACCAAGAAGATCTTGGTAGAGAAGAGGGAATGCTTGAAACTCTACAACCTCCAACACCTGTTTCAAGTGGAACACAATGAAAACCAAAGTTGGAGTGCTAGAAAAGGAGAAGCCTCCCCTGCCCCTCACACATCAGGCATGGTCAGAGTACTGGGGTTTTAACAATGGAGCATCCTACCTCAGCAGCCCAATTTTCTCTAAGAAATAGAGAAATGGGCCCAATTTGGACCCTGTTTTATGACCCCCCCTAGAAGGCTGAAATGAGGGGTATGAGGATGACAGCACCATCCAGCGCAGCAGACAGAGAGAGACAGGAATCTGCAATTCACAGGCCCGACTGGTCACGTCCCAGCTCCTCCACATCAAGCCTGATGGAAGCCCATGTCCTCAGCAGGCAGCAAGGAGGACTGGCAACAGGGGCACTCCTGTCAGCAGCAGCAACCAAGGCCTTGGCTAAGAAGGAGAAATACTGGGAAGATAGCAGAGGCCACGAGCTGTCCCAAGAAAAGGACAGGACAGACAAAAATTGGAGTACTAAGGAAGAGAGTTTTTCCATGCCCCTTCCACATGCGGCAAAGGAAGAGCACTGGGACAGTTAACTGCACACACCTACAAGCACCAAATTGGATGTGCCAAGGTGGGTCCATTATAGGCCTTCTTATGACCTGGATCTTCTGTCTGACTTGGACGAAGACATGGATTGGGAGGAAGAATGTTTTTTCAACTTTGAAGGCGATGACATGTGGGATATGAGGGAAAGAATCCCTTCCAAAAAAACCACTTTCTGGCAGGAAGAGTTGTTGGCATGCAATAGGAAGTCATTTGAGTATATCCCACGCACGTCTGCACCAACAGCTGTCCCCATGCAACAGGCCTCCCTCTTCAGGAGGGCACTCGGTGCTCTGTGCAAGTTGTTCCAGTGCCCTTGCATCACGAGACAGCCAGAGTTATAGCATCCCCCTGCCAGCATCAGGTGGACCTCTGGAGATGGCAGCTGGTCCTAAGCCTGTGCAGAATCCCTGTAAAATCCCAGATGATAAGGGGCTAATGTGTATGTCTCAAACAACAATATACAGATGGATAGCTGTGGATCCAGCCAAGTATTTTGGTAATAAAAGACAAGACTTGTTGATAATAACCAAGGATTTTTTGTAATAACATGTCATGGGAAAGAACAGGATGTTCTTCTTGAGAAGACAGCCACACAGTAGGCTGTGCTGGCCCAGGCAGAGCAGCACTTTTCCAGGACAAACCTGCTTGTTGTACCTAAGCACATGAACAAGGCCAAGATGCAGCCTTTGACTGTAGGGGGATATTAAGGCCACCCAAAACCCCCAAAAGCTTCCAAGAAATGCATTTCCAGAAACGTCTGAAAGAATGGACTGTTCATGATGACAAATTTGCACAGCAAGTGAGATACCTGCCTTTAGGGCAGGAAAACCTCTTTATAAAAAGTACCTGCAGTCAAGTCCAGGGGGAATTTCTCATGTGATATTAGACTTGGGGATAAAGGAGATAATTGTTTCCACTCACTCTTCTTGTAACTATTCTGTTTGGCCAGTAAAAAAGCCAAACAGAAAATAGGGATTGACCATTAATTATTGAAAATTAAATGCTAATATTGCATCTTTAACAGCAGCAGTGCCTAATATTGCTGAGTTATTGTCATAATACAGGAAGGCCATAACACACTTTCACCAAATACCACAGGGAGACTAGGACTCCTCCATGCTAGCACATTTTAACCTAGCCCAAAAAAAATCTACAATTCCAGTAGATGAGGGGATAATAATATATTGATGATGTATTGTTTAAGGGTCCAGACAGATAAAGTGGGAAATATTCAAAACTATATTATTGAGCACCTTGAAGATGTAGTGTTAAAAGATCCCAGAGGATAAAATTCAGTGCCCTGTTTCAGAGAAAAAGTCTTGGGAAGGGAGGTGCTGTTTGTGTCCCTGCTGAGACATTAACCTCGGTGTAGCATGTAACTGTGCCACAAATAAAAAAGGAGGAAGGCCACCTAAGAAGCTCTGCCCACAGCCTGTCATCTCTGCACTTCTATCCCAATATGGTACCCCTTGACAAAGCACAAAGGGATGTTACCACTCCCAAGCACATACCCCACAGGCCTAATTTGGGACTTTTTCACCCTGTGGCTTGACTTTGGGCCCAGTTCCTGGAAATCAAGATGCACTGGACCCATATCCAACAGGCAGTATTTGCGCAATTCCTCATACCCACTGCCTGTTAAAGACTATTTTGCTCCCATAGTGTCCCTAAATATAATTTATGGACTATAATGACACCTGGATTTGCAAGATGAGGAACTGTCTTGTACCATTTGGATTAGCTCTGAGATTTAAGATACACCTTATATAGTTATCAGACTACATCAAAGGGCAATAGAAAACATAACATGGCAAATGCATACATCAAGCAATTGGACAAAGTATGCCTCTGGAGAACTAAAATTGCAAGTCCAACAAGTATCAAAAAAGGCTTTACAAGATCAATTTCTTAAAGAACAAGATGTATATGGAATTCTAAGTTTAGCCAACACAGAATGTTATATAACCATTCATTATGCCTCTACTTCCATCAAGGAAGCATGAACTAAGATGAAAGAGATAACTGGCTAAATTGCAGAATTGTTTCAACCTATGAAGCCTAAACCAGCTGGTTTAATGGCTGGAGCCCCATGTAGACATCCTGGTTGATGTCTACATTCTGATCATTAGAACTCCTTAGGGTGGGGCTCATGATTACTGCAATTTGGAGTGACGCTGTTAACTGGATTTATTTTCTAAATTATTGGAATGGTAATTGTTTCATACATGATTTATTGAGTTGTCTCTTCTGCTTCATTCTTATTTTCTCCCTCTGTATGATATGTTCACATTACCACCATGGATGAAGAGTGTGATCAAAGACTATGACCACGATCAAAATTTAAGTAGCAAGGTGGTGTAAGGAAAGGCTTAATAACATTTGCAGCATATACTTTAAATATGCACTTACTGGTGGCTATCTTCTGCTTGTACTATCTCCTCTATGACTTTATCTCTCTCTGCCTCCTCCCCACCTCAGTCTTTTTTGCCCATTCTCTTAATAAGCTTGGTACAGAAAGTAAAATTGGTGTTATTGTACCAGTATTTGGTCTCATTTGCACCTTCATTTGGGCAGAGCAATTTAATATCAAATTGTAACAGTAATTTACTGATAAAACTCTGTGAGCTTTTTTGGACCCTCTGGCTTTTGTCATTCCTTTCAACCATGAGCATTTACAAGTCTGTGGTAGGACATCACAGTCTCAAGGGAGCAATGTGGGGGGCTTTTTGTGGCCATGTCAATCAAACATGATGATTTGCCAACCCTCCTCACTTGTGCCTATTGCTTCTTGAGAGAAAGAGGAGAGCAGGCAAAGCCCACACTGACAGGCAGAGCAGGAGAACCCTCCTTCTCGTCTTCTGTGGGCCAAGCAGAGACCCTGCCCTTAGCCTCTCCCGTGCCTCTTGCACTCCAGCTCCTGACTGGCTGGAGCCCAGCAGCAAAGAGGGATTACATCCCGGCAGTGCCACCAGGGTAAACATCCCCCAGGCATTTTGGGTCACTGGCTAGTTGGTGGACCTGGCAGTTAATGGATGGAATCAATGAACTTAAATGTCTTTTCAATCCTTACTGATTTTATGACTCTATGAAACATAGATGTCATGAGACCACCTTTAATAATAAATGTAGTCATGACTGAGTCAGGAATGTCTTTTTTCATTTGGTTGGGTTTTTTTTTTTTCCTAGGGGGAAATTTCTGGGGAAATCTCTGGAATTTGCATAAGTGAAAGCGAGATTTTCTCTGTCCATTCAATGCAGCAATGCTTTTTGACCCTTTGGAGGAAATAAATACATCAGTGTGAGAAACAGTTGGAAATAACAAATGGAAATTGTCTGTTCTCTGTTGTTCTCTGTGAAAATACATATTATGTTAGACAATAAAACTGTGAGAATAACTACAAATATAGTCATTTGCTGCCTTGTTTTGTGAGGAAATTAAATGCAAGAAAATCATGGTTGATGAGTAAAGAATTTTACCACCACTCACTTACTTGCACATCTGAAATTAAAGTTTTTTAAAGTAAGTATGCATCCAAATCTTCTACTTTGGAAAAATAGCATAGCTGAGAGCAGTCCTACTCTATATTTAAGGAGCATCATCAGCTTTCCTCTGCCAGTATTGATATCACAGCATTTAAAAATTTGCTTATCCTGAATGTTTTGTGAAAAATATTTACTGATTCGCTGATTCGCTAGAGAATAAACATTCATTAATTAATAGCAGAAAGCAAACACTCAGAGGGGAAAACCAGAGTTAAAGTGATTTAGTTTAAAAATTCATATGAATATTCATGGCATTCTTTTGCCTCAGTTTCTAGTTCTAAACCTGCTGTTTCTCTGAAGAACTCATTTAGTTGAGTAGATACATGTTTATGTGTACAGAGGTTCTCAAGTGTTGCATCAATTGTGCTTTTTTTTCCTAGGCATCCAATTCAAACACAAAATTCAAAGGTCCATCATCTATACATATATATATATATATATATATATATATATATATATATATATATATTTCACAGTGTGTTTCCCTGTAAAACTCCCAAATAAGTAATTTTATTTTTCTGGAACATACCGAGGAAACCTGAAATTACTTGTGGCACAACATATCACTGTCATGCTTTCAAAGTTCCAAATGTTTTGCAAACAGAAGAAGAATTGGCAGACTCGCTGCTGGGGCAATACAACTGGATTCTGCCCCTTTTTTATTAAAAGAGAAAAAGAAGAGAAAACACATCCGATTTCATTCACAATATCAGGTTGTGATTCTGTGATTATGAGACCAGACAATTTTTTATGGTATGCTTTTTTCTTACCTAACTGCAAATACTGATTCGTTACTGTTCCCAGCTGGCAGAAATGCACACCCATGGGAGATAGACACTTGAGTCACAGAACCACAGAATCACAGAATTAACTAGCTGAAACTCCACTGACCTTTGAGATCATTGAGTCCAGCCTATGCCCTAACACCACCTTGTCAAACCGTGGCACCAAGTGCCACCTCCACTCTTTTCTTAAACACCTTCAGGGACAGTGATTCTACAAACTCTCTGGGCAACCCGTTCCAATGCCCAATCATTCCTTCTGTGAAGAACTTTTCCCTAGTGTCCAGCCTAAAATATTTGTCCAATGTGTAAAAGGGAGACAAGGATCCCTGAACCTTAAGGTTGTTGTCAAACAGCCCCAGCCAGATGGAGCTTTGACAGGTAAGATTATGTCATAAATGTAGTCATCAACCACTGCCCATAGGCTGAAGCTAACTACATATACAGGCATGGTTAAACCACAACCCAAGTTACAAAATGTCTTTCAGATTCAGAGGGACTTGAATAAGGATCTGGATAAAGAGAAAACATATTTTTCAGAATTGATATACTGTAAAATTAAGTTCAAGGCTCTTTAGCTACTACTTTGTGCCTGCTTGTCTAACCTAGTATTTTTTGGTGTGAGCTTTTTACTTTCATGTGAGCTACACAGAACACTGTAGTGTGTCATTCGCTCTTGCAATCTAACATTTTCTCCTTTTGTTTTCCTGGAATCAAGGTTGTTTTCATTTCTATAGTTATCCCTTTCAAGGCATGACCAGTGCTAACTGTATCATGCTTAAGACTGTTATTCTTGCTTTTAAGGAAACCTGATTTGTACTTGATTCTTCTTATTTCCGGTCTCTTTTCACTGATCTCACTGTTACTCTACCTTTGTTAAAAGCACAAACTGCAATGCTCCCCTGTCTACTTTAACACTGTGTCATAATTTAAAGCCACACTTTGGCTTAAAATCCATAAATCACTCACTCTATTCATCTTCTTCACAGAAATACATGCCTTTAAGGAGGTTCATAGTCGTGAACACTAAAAGTAAAATATACCAGAAAGTGTTAAAGGCTAATCATTAGAAAATCATTACCCTTTTCTCCTTTACTATTTTGTTGATGTCAAAGAGCTTTATCTTTTCTCAGATGTGTTAAAATAATTACTTTACAAGGAACAATGGGTCTCCACCTAACGAAAATACATCATATAAACAATATTTGAGAAGTGGGGAAAAAAGTGGCACAAGGTCTCAAAGGAAGGAATTCCTATTAGGAATTCAAAAGATGTGATCTGCTCTGATTTTCACCTTTACTAAGGTTCTCAGAAGAGGGTCTGACATTATTTTCAAAAAGGCATGACCCAGATTATTTTCAAAATATTTACCCAGGCTATCCCAAACTCTTGTGACTGGGTGAATATAGTTATGTATCCACAAGTACTCGCTGTGCAGGGTATCCTCAGAGATAAGGAGAGACCATGTTCTCCAGGTGCCAGATAACATCATGGGGCTTTTGCTGCAGCATAACCAAAGCCAATGACTACATCTCTCAACTGCTAGGCTAATAGTTTTCCTAAATGAACTTAAGGGTCTTCTCCAGCCTAAAAATTTTATGATTCCATCATAGAATGTTTTACAAATTCCCTTTTTAGCCTCCTACTCAACAATGCAGTATCAGTAAGCCAGATGCTACATGAATATGGAGCACAAAGCAGCAGCTTCTTTCCAACCAGGCTGCATTTTTACCATCTAGACAGCCTGGGCACTCTGACACGGAGACCTATGAAAAGCATGTTAAAGCCACATCCCTCTGCTGGGGATTACTCCTCTGTGTGACTTAGCTTCCCAGCATCCATAAAAAGAAATGGTATAGCTCAGAAGCAAGCCTTGTTCTCAAAATTAAACCTCTAAGTCACACCAACAACCTACTCAGATTTAGCTATCAACTGTCCAGAGGATATATTACTGCTTCATTGATGGGAGAAAAGGGGAAACATAATAGAAATACTTATCAGGTAAAAGGAAGATAGAAGATTTAGCAGCTGGTCCCCAAATGGATACTTTACAGGACTGTGCTGTTTGCTGCTGCCAATGGTAAGTGGCCAGTCAACAGCAAATCCAGCTTGTTATGTGCCCATAAATCTGCACAGGTAATCCCAACTCTGACTTCTTCAATTCCCTGAGTGCTTAATCACCGAAACTTTCAACTCATAGATGCATTTGTGCGCAAAACAAATAAAAAAAACCTAAACCACAATTGACACCACAGCTCCCAGCTACATAACATACAGACTTCTCTGAGAAAACTGTCATATGTCCACATATTTCATTCATGTGCAGATTGCCAGACCGTGCAGCATTGGTTTCATAGTCTGAAAATTCATTTTGCTTAAATGTGAATATTTTCTTTTTGTGAGAAAGTAATAGGAGAAAAGACGATAGTATCTGATTCTGTCTTTGGTTCAGAAACAACAGTTCAGATTTTAAAAAGCAAAATTAGTGGTATGATTTGTATAAGAGACAAAAGTTTCTGCATTAAGTGGATATACACTTCTTTCAGAACTTTGTCAAGTGAGTTTTCACAATTTTAAAATAATTGTCATCTGTTAGAAAGTGACATTTCAACTTTAAAGGAGCACTGATCTAAATAAATCAGCTGTTACTGCATTTTTGTCTGGAGACATCTAAACTATGTAAGTTTGTTGTTGAAAGAGGAAACCCACTTTAGCTAGGCTAGAGCTGGACAATGAGACTTGAGGGCTGTTTTATATGGACACACTGAGCATCTGATAAGAAGATATCAAAACCCATGGTATTTAGGAATGTACTGCTCAAGGCATAATATACATAACAGTACATCAATTTCTCTTAAATGGAGTTCTTCAGAACATCAAATTAAAATTAAATATTCTGGAAAACAAAAGAACACATGCATGTTTGATTTTGCCTCGTAATGTAAAGCCTAGTTTATGATGCCAAAGCAAAATTTTAATGGTTTGACAAAAGGGAATAAACAACAGAGAAGTCTAATTATGCAACTCTCTATACCCTGATACATTAAGGATATTTGCAGGTTCTACTATATCAGTGTCTAAGTAGCTGTAATCTCTTTCTCTCGTTTTTTTTTTTTTTCCTTTAAGTACCTCTAAACTAAAGTACCTGTAAACTAAGGTTTACAATACCCAAAAGAATGCAGTATTTAACTACACATCTTAAACATCACATTCAAAATCCCAAGTTCTTGAATGAAGAGGTGTGGTAGCTCCCCAACAACCAGTCCGACCAGGTCAGTGATTGGTATCAGCTGAGGAAAGAGTCTCCTTAGTAGAGCTGAATGGGAATCAGGGTTCTCTATAGCCCAGAAATTTCAAATATTGTATGTTTATTTAGAAGGAAATTAAACCAAGAAAGAAAAATGAAAACTGAAAAAGAAACCACCATGAGATTCAAGATCAACTCTAGGATAAAGTTACACTTCAGGTCAATCAAAAAATAATTCTAGCTTCTTTATCAATGTTTTGACTTCTATTTTTTGGAATGATAATACCACATGAAAAATTCAAAATTTTAATTTCACTTTATCATTAATAACATTTCTCCAAATACAGTTCAATCAAAGCTTTTACAACTCCAGAAATCTTGAGACTAGCTGTAACCCATCACTTGCTAAATTTCAAACCAGCACTAATTCATATCTTACCTGCAAACTGCTATTTCACATCAAACATATCTGCAATTCAAATGTGGCATTTTTTCAGTAGGACCCTTGTGGATTGATGCTAATATTAGTTTTAAACTGAGCAGAGCTTGAGAAAGTATTATCACACCATTAGCGCAATAACACAGATCTCTGATTAGTAGAAGATGGCAATAAGCCAACAAATATTATTTTCATGTCTCTTCGCGCACTGGGGAATTTTAGAGAAAGAGAACTTATTGCAATATTATTGCCCATACCAAAATTTTTGAGGGGGATGAATTACATGTATCAGCAGAGAATTTAAAATACTCATACCTGAAAACTAAACCACTAGTTCAGGCTGAGGTAGAAAATACTTTTGGTCACTTCTAACACTGTGTAAAAGCATCAATTTCATATTTGCCATAAAAAGGGTGAGATTAAAAGATAAGTCTAAGAAACCCAAACTCTTCAGCAACAGAAACATATTTTCCATTAGATTTACCGTCCACTGCTCTCCAGAAAGCTGAAAAATAAACTTGTTTTGTTCTTTATTTACTCCATCTGACAAGGCATGACTCTTCTTGAGCTGAGGATTCTTTCCATGGGTGTCCAGGTTCTTCTCATTGATGTCTACAAAGCCATTCTTGAGGTATTTTGATTGAGGAATACCTTTCTTACGGCACTCTAGTATAAAATTCCATTCCTGTTTTATCCTGAAATAGTGCCAAAAAATGCTCATGTAAAAAAAATATGGCAGGTAAGTTCTAAAGCTTAATCTGTGTTTGCAGAAGTACTTAATTAAATATAATTATTCATCTAATGTATTGACTATTTTTTATATACATATACTAAGAAAATATGCATTTCCTGGAGTTACGCTAAGATTTTCTAGACTTATGTATAGATTTCAAGTGATTAGGATTTCATTCACTGACTATAAAACAGTGAGACCCAGAGAATAACAGAAAAGTGGAGACTGAGCAAACTCTTACAGAAAAGAGCAAAAATTATACCCTTTATTTTGATAGGATAGGAAATATATTCTCACAGAACAAATTACATGCATAAACAAAATCAAGTTCCTGGTGATATAGGAAAACATTTTCTTTGGGGGAAAAAGATATGAAGTGCCTTTTTTCCCTGCCCTTTCTGGATCAAGTATAATGATATATTTTAATTTTTACACCATGATATATTTTAATTTTTACCTATCTTCTTAGAAGGTAAAGGTCAAAGTTATCACATGCCAACTGATTCCAGATTCAGTTTCAGTGTAGCTTCTACATCACCTCCATGGCAAACTTTTCTTCATAACTTCAGGTGCAAATTCAATTTGGTATAATTAAGCATTGTCAAGAGTTCATGCTTTTAGTTAGGAGAGATTTATTTCAGTTTAGTCAATTAAAGAACTGGTTGATTAACAAAAACAAGCCTTTCTTACACCAAAACAAGACTCTGCAGGGTCCCTTGTATCACAAATCTGACCTCACATTTTGAATTCTATATCCTGTGGTACATAAGACTCATTTATGCCATCTCCATCCTCTGACAGAAACTTTAATCTAAAGGATTGAAGAAAACTGAGAGCTTAAGGAGGACACAAAGTTCAGGATAAAGTAGCCCTAGAGAAAGTAAATGCATTATGTCCCAGAAAGAGAAACACGTGCAAATTTATAAAGTTCAAATAGGAAGTAACAAAATCTTTACACATATTACCACTTAATCATGGGGTTCTTCTCTACAATGCTAGGATGTAAAAAAAAAAAAAAAAAAAAAAAAAAAAAAAGTCACATGAAACAGAATCGTGAAATAATAGATTTATTTGGGTTGGAAGGGATGCTGAAGATCATCTAGTTTCAACCCCACTGCCACGGGCAGGGACACCTTCCACTAGACCAGGTTGCTCAAGTTCTCCCCTCTGCCCCAAACGAACCTTTAACACTTCCAGGGATGGGGCATCCATAGCTTCTCTGAGCAACTTGTTTCAGTGCCTCATCACCCTCTCAGTATAAGAATTTCTTCCTAATATCTAGTCTAAACCTACTCTCTTTCAGTTTGCAGGCATTCTCCCTTGTCTTGTCACTACAGTCCCTGACAGAGAGACTCTCTGGCTTCCTTGTAGCCCCTCTTCAGATAATAAAAGGTTGCTATGAGATCTCCAAGTAACTTTCTCTTCTCCAGGCTGAACCACCCAAACTTTCTCAGCCTGTCTTCACAAGGGAGGTGCTCCAGTCCTCTTATCAATTTCATGGCCTCCTCTGGACTTTCTCAAACAAGTCCATATTGTCTTTATTTTGGGGGCTCCAGAGCTGGATGTGGAGTCTCACAAGAGCAGAGGAATGGAATCACCTCCCTTGACCTGCTTTTGATGCTCAGGAGGCAGTTGCTTTCTGGACTGTAAACACACATTGCTGGCTCATGTTTAGTTTTTTCTCAAATATCACCTGCAAGTCTTCTCAGGACTGCTCTCAATCAATTCCATGCTCAGCCTGTAATATGTCTGGGATCACCTCAACCCAGGTGTAGCACCTTGCATTTCACTTTCCTGAAATTCATGAGTTTTGCACAAATCCACCTTTCAAGCCTGTCAAGGTCCTTCTGGGTGGCATCCCTTCCCTCCAGCATGACTGCAGCACACAGCTTGGTGTTGTCAGTGAATTTGCTCAGGGTGCCCTCAATCCCACTGTCCATGTTGCCAAAGCAGAGATACTGAGCAGCCTTGGCCCCAGCACTGACTCCTAAGGGACACCACTCATTACTGGTCTCCACTTGGTCATTGATCCACTGGCCACAACACTTTGCATGCGGCCATCCAGCCAGGACTTTATCCACCAGAGGGTCTATCCCTCAGATCCATGACCCCCTATTTGGAGTCAAACATGGCATGCGAGACAGCATTGAACATTTTGCATAAGTCCAGGTAGATGATGTCAATTTCTTTGCCCCTATCCACCAATGCCATGGTTCCATCATAAAAGACTGCCAGATTTGTCAGGATTAAAACCAGAATGTCTGGTTTTAAGTCACATGCAAAAAACCCATTGCAAACTTAGGTGAAAGAAGCTTGTCCCAAAATCTTGTTGAAATAAATTATTTTTGGACACCCATAACAAGATATGAAGCCACAATGTAGAGCACTCTTATGGAAATATAGTAGCACAGATTAAAAGTCATAGATGACTTAATGCTTTCCAAAAGTCTTTAGAGAGCAAAACTGCATGCCTAGATAGAAAGGCAATGAGACAGTTGTATACATTGTGGCACTTACAGAAATCTCAGGGGATTTTAGAGAGACTTGGAAGCAGACAGCACAGCAATGGCAAAGACACAGAGCACAGGGACACACTGCAGGCACTTGCTACACTTTTGGAAAATACATATAACCATTTATCAGAGAAGCAAGTCTGAGGGACCACCAGAGGAGAGTTTCAAGGAGCAGCACTCTACACATGGAACATAAGAGAACTGCAGAAAGCCCCTTCTGTAACAATGACTGCAATGCACTGTGACATCTTTATAAAGGGAAAGCACAGAAAAGCACCTTCTACAAATATTTCAAGAGGTGAATTAACAGTGAGGTTGGTTAAAAGGTAGCTCACTGGATAAAGTGTTGACAGACTATAGGAAGACAGGACAAACTCGGACTAAGCGCATTCTAATGAAAAGAGAGTAAGGCTCTCTTTGTCCCTTATTTCAAAAATTACAGAAATATTTTTTAAAAGATAAAATTGTATTTACCTTCAAATGAAAAAAATTAGAAAGAAACATGAGCTCTGATAAACACCAAAAAAGCAAATGAAGTTACCATAGGTATACAAATGAGTAGGAAAACGATTTGTAGCATATCAGATGAAGGAAGCTCCACAAAGATGATGGGAATAACTTCTCAAAATATGAAAGGAGCAATAAAGGAATAGTTATAGAAGTTATTGATAGCTGCAGAAATGTTATTCACTCTTGGCTTCAGTTTTCATTAGAGAGATCAAGATGTACTTCACAAGTCAACATCTGGAAGAACTCCTGGTGTTAAAAAGTATCAGTAGGGGAGGTGTGAGAATACTAAAATATATTTGAAATAAATCTCCTAGTTTCTCTGAGTGTCTACTGCATTGTGGAATGTTTCATACCACAGCAAGCTGTGATATATAAGTGAGTTAAGAAAAAATAGACTGGACAGACAGAAGAACATTCAGCCCAGGGAGTCCCTAGAGTGAACTAAAGGTGTTAGCACAGTCAAGATGTTAGCACAGTCAAGGTGTTAGCACAGTTCACCAACTATTCACAATATCTCGACAAATATTGTCTGAGTTTACTTAATACAACAAAAACAAGAAAATAGGTTAAAGCAGATACAGCTCCTTAGCCCACACTGTGATATGTCACCAAGTTGTGGCTAATATTTCTAAATTTTCTGAGGGAGAAATATACAAATATCTGGTATCACTAAGCAGCCCTACTAAGGGTACCCCCACCAGCTGCAGTCTGCAAGTGCTGAGATGATAGAGTTTTCCATACCAGCAGACATGATAGTTCAAAAACCTTTCAGACTCTTTGACACATGAGCAAATTCAATTTTTAGTGTTGATTTTAACAATCTGTCATTTGTACTGCAGAAACTATCAACACAACTGAGTCTGGATATTGTAATTGCAAGAGGTTGCTAGGAAAAGCTACCAAACAATAGTTCCATATACTATACGGAAAAATAAACAATCCCAAAACACCTACTCATATTTTGTTCCAAAACTTGTGTACCAGTGAGTATAGCTATATAGATATAAAAGCTCTGTACGGCTAGGAAGTGAAGTGGTATGGGGAAGGTGTTAACTGAATTTCAAGAAAGAAAGGAAAATTATCTGAAAAAATAAGAGGCAGGAGCCATAAGGATCATAGGATCAAACAAGTAGAATTCTTTTTTTCTAAAATATTCCAGATTTTACTTACCACTGCTGTTCTGCTCTTTCTGACATTCTCCAATCCTCCAGACAGAGTTTTCTGTCCTTCTCTGAAGCTTAATTCTGCATTACTACCCTCTCATTTCCATGGAATTCCTTCATTTTCTACCAAAGCAATAAATATTTCACTCAGTGCATACTTTTGTGCACTGAAAAAAATTGCACAAAGTGCAATACAAAATGGGGGAGTTTGTGTTCACGCTTCTTTCAAGCCCAAAAAATGACTGACTCGTTCCTGACAGTATAAATTCTAAGAATGTTAGAAACCTAAACAACTGAAGTAAGAGGTTAAAAAGTCTAACCGAATAAAAAGTAAGCTGCATCACTACACATAAGCACTGGCTCTGTCAGGTAGACCCCAGGAACACCAGAATAGAGGGCTCAGGTCTAAAATTTTACTCTCTCAAAACAAGGAATTTAAAAAATGGTAAGAAGGGAGTTACATTAAAGCAGAAAAAACAAACTGCCCTCTGACACTCTGCTGATAACCTGTATAAAACACAAAAGTCAGGAGGTCATTGCTAGTCAAAATACATACAACAAAAATGGTTGTTAAGCAAATCAGTCAGTGATTTACCTCAGAAGAAAGACAGGGGTTAAAAATTAAATCTACTAGGGAACTCATAGGTATATTGCACACTGATATGGAAATCCTGTGTCAAATTTTCTCTTTACTCATACATTAAGTTATGGTAACATGCTCTGTTAGGTTTTTAAAGAATGCAGGTATCATATACAAGCACAGTCAGAACAGATGGAAGGTGAATTAATAATGGAGCAACAAAAGTGCATAATTTTGTACAGTACATCTCAGAATGAAAACATTATATTTCCCATGGGCAAAGAGTCTAATAATTTACAACACCTGGCTTTACCCTCAAGTTACATACTACCCAAATTAATCACTATGAGCCTTACTGGCCTGGAGTTGCAAATTATATCAAGCCAGTGTGTATCATGAAGAAAAGATGACAAAGCTGTAAATTTGCAAGTTCAGTTGAGACCAAACCAAAGGGATCTATTTGGCTACATGGCTGTCATTCTGCTCTGTCATTGTCAAAAAATTGAGATGATGGTACTTTTTAAGGGATCATTATGAAAATAAAGACCTTTTAAAATCTTCATTTAGTGACAATCCTCAAATTATACAGAATTTTCACCATTTTTTGTCATATCAGGAGGCTATTACATGAATCTTTAGGAAAGATATCTAAAAGAAAAGGCATCTAAACCATTGAGGCAAAAAGAAAAGAGGTATTCACATAAATAAAATAATCTTTCAATTACTAATATACATTTAAGAAGTAATATTTGGTCTTGGCACTTTAAAGACTCCTAATACTCCAGAAACACATTTCCACATATGATAAATAAGTTAAAAAACCTCAGCTCTCCTGAAGTTTATGTCCTTTTAATACTATTTAACAATAAAATATTTTCATCTTCCTCTAGGCCTTGATCAAACAGTTAAAGTCAGATTAAAAAAAAAAACACAATTATTTTCAATAGTAAGAAAAATAAAGGCAGTAAAGTCAAGCCTAATTTAGGTGGGGTTATGAACATGAGAAATATTTTTCTTGGACAAAGGGCCCAGATGAGATGTAACGTTCCAACTCAGCTAACTATTATAGTATTTCCTCTTCAATCATACAAATAGTTCCCCTAATTTTAAAAAAGGCTGGTTTCATGCTGCTTATGTTTGTCAAAAAAAAAAAAGAAAAGGAATATTAAGTTTCATACCTATATATCTGTAACACAAAAGCACACCTGTCACTAAGGCAGATGTATGTGGTATAGAGGAATTTTACTCTGGCAAGTTATTTTCCAATATATTGCATTTTTACGGTAAGCTTTCAGGACAATACGTTACAGTTATGAAACAAGATCAACAGGGAAATAGAAGATTCAAGTATTTTCATTTTGGTTAGTGCTGTGTTCCTCTTCAGGTAATCATTTCCCAAATGCTACTTCACTATTGGAGTGTACCTTCAGAAGAAAGATTCATGGCATATATTTTTCATCATTATTATACATATTTCTTTTCAAGGACATGGTAGTTCCCTTCTTGAAATTTTATTTTCTCCATCAAAATAATGAATCTAATCAACCTGATGCAAGGAATTACTCTACAATAAATCCAGTGATTGGACCCTTCAAAGGAGCAACCAGTTTGGAAAAGTGTGCATGGGTAGGGATTTCAGAGCCATCAAAGCAAGTGAGGAACAACTGGGTTTCTTTCAATTGCTCTTCCTTCAGCAGGTATACTCTGCTCAAGGTCTGATTAGAAGCCCTTGGAGGAAAGCTGTGATTCCTAGGTAAGGAAAGGAAGTTTCGTTAGATGGCACTCTTTCCTCTAAGCCAGAGCACAAGAATTGACTGGGACACTACATGGTGACACCAGTTCAGAACTCCTGAGCAATGTTTAAATCAGAGTCACTAGCTGCACTGGATCATTAAATAATCCTATGGAATTTTTAGAAGACCATCACAGTAGAACTGGAGCTCAGCCCAGAATAATATTCCTGATGGATGAGAAACATTTGCTTCAAATTCAATTGGATTGATTCAATTTCAGTATCACTGCCAGGCTCTTCCATGCAATTTAAAAGATTGTGGCTGAACATCAGCTTTTGTCTTACAATGCACTGCTGTGCATTACTTTAGACACATGGTCTGTATGCACAAGTGCCTACAAACAAAGGCAAATAACACAGTATTTTTATTAGTGCTGAAAATCGAAACCAAAACTGTTAACTGTAATTTGTGTTTGCGGCCAAGAGACTGCCAGCTCCAGTTTTAGACTAGCTTGGAAAAAGTTCTGCATTGGGCATTGAGTAGGAGAATAAAGATAAACATAACAAATGAAATCTTAGTTAAGGTGCAAATAGAGTTATAACACTGAAGTTTGGCAGAGTGATAGAGACAAATATTTTTAATTAAACTTGTAAACTCTCAGGGGGAAAAAAAGTCAGTCTGCCAGCAAAATGTAGTTTTCTTGTTGCTTTTTATTTTTAATATTCAAGAAGTATATAACTCAAGAAATAATACATGCACATTGACTTATATGCACATAGCCAGACTTTGAGAAGAAATTTTTGAAGAAGAGACAACGGAAGAGGTAGCTGAACAAACTTTTATTTTTGCTGCATGATTGTTGGTGGACAGAGAAGGCTGTGCCATTTCACAGCAAAGATTTAGATAGCTAATCTGGGCAAACAGCTCTGGCATTTCGTCACAGAGATGTTTAATTTGTTAGCGTTCAGATTTATCTTACCTACTTCTCACCAAATGACAAACATGTTGCCATCCCTCAAAAAAAAAAAAAAAAAACCTAACTGTAAACATTCATTCTTTTTCCCTAAAAAAAGAAAACAAGTAAAAAAGAAATCTCAATGAGGAAAATCATCATACCATATAAAGGTCATGTGACAGCATTCAGGATTTTGGGGAGCAATAAAAGATGGCTTTAACAAAAGATCACCACTACAAAAATCTAGAAGATTAAATATAAAACAGTGCTATAAATACATGCTTCTTTCTATAATATGCACTTTCATAAACATATAGGAAATCTCAGGACAGTGCACACTTTTTTATCAGTTTGTGGTTCATATCCTATGGGAGATTTCAAATGGACTTGTCTGACAGGATCAAGAAGATGAAATAAAGTGAAAATAAGCCTACCCAAAACTGTTCCATTTCTTTTTCTTTTATATTCAGTCGTTGGTTTATGTGTGTTCTTTAAACTGCCACACTTTCACAGTCCCACAAAAACAAAGAGGAAACAGAGGACTGAATTAAATCCATAAAGAAAATTTACCTGATCCCAGTACCTCAGAAGGCCAGTATTCTCAGTAGTTGGTTGTCCAGAATTGGCTTTCACTGTCCAGTTGCTTAACATCTACCTTGTAAACAAATCTTTACAAGACCTCACTATTAATGCTCAGCTGAAGCTTTTCATTCATTTGTGGGATTTTCCTCTGAAGAAAATCTTCAGTCAGAAATTATCTTACAAGTTACAGTTTAATGAGGCTACATGAACTAAATTACCTTGCCCCAAGGCAAACAGAACTCCCTAGAGGCTGACTGGGAGTTTGTCCTCGAATAATACATATTACATTTCACTGCATATTATCAGGTCATTTTACATAGTAACACAGCATATAAAGGAACTGCACAATCTCAAAGGCATTAGCAAATTATAATCTCTTTGAGGAAAAATGTTGAAAAAACAAACCACTAAAAAAACCACACCAGCCCCAAAGGCAAGATTCCAAACTCTGTTGCATTAGTGTATTTGCAGAGAAACTCTATTAATTTCAACACTACTTAAGAATTCACTCTGACTTCTGACAAAAGTTAATATCTAGAGCCTTAAATGCTAGAATGTAGTCTTCATTTCAGGAAAGTTCCCTCTCTAAATAGCTTTTGGGAATAATCATTTTGGATCAAAAATACTTTCTTACTGTGGCACAGTATAAACTTGCATTGATTTCAGTAGACCTACCTGACAACAGTAAAATTTTAATCCCTGGGTATGATACCTGAATTTAATCAATGTAGAAGTCCATAAAATAATGAAATGTATTTATATATGGACACATTATTTCTATTATTTAATTAGAAATACAATTTTATCTATACTTTCAAGCTAAATATCAGCAAAGTGTTCTCATATTTTTGGTCCAACATTTGAGACCACTGAAAAGCACGAAAGAAATAACTTGTGAGCTGACATTTAGGACCTAAATGCCAGTGGTCACTGCACACATCATAAAACTAAGAGGATTTTCTTTTAACCGAATTTGGCATATTATTACTAATATTCTTATTACTTTGACCATTATCCTATCAGCTTTGACCATTCTATAAGGCCTGCACCATGAAAATGAACATGAACTTTGCCATTTGCTTCAGTGGATGAAATACTGATCATTCATACTTAGGAGACAAAGTCTAATGTATTTCCTCCTTTTTTTTCCAGGAGCTCTACAAGTAGAACTAACTGGAAAGCAATCTGAGTACACGAAGACACACAACTAAACAAAGTACAATACACAAATTGCAATTATTTAAAGGAAGAAAAAGATCCTTTGCACATGCAGCAAGTGCACCTGGGAACTCATATTTCTGTGCATTATATCTCCACTTTCCTATCTTTGAGTGGTACGGGAAGATAAGAGAATTAATTTGGACTTCATTCATGGAAAAAATGCAGAAAAAGCGGTGAAGCCCCACTCTTTCAGATAGAAGTGTGTCTAAAATAATTAACCACAGGCAGAAAAAAACAGGGAGAATGCATTGGTTTCATGGAAAAGACAAGTCACTGTAAGAACTTATTCCTAACATATTCTTAACTGACAAAAGCCATGGGAGCTCAAATTAGCTACCTCAGAGGACATAAGGCTGCCCTTATTCCCTCTTACAGAGAAAATTTACCATGCATCATTTTCTTTTGTACTAGTGAACTCAAAAGTTATCTTCTGCACCACAGAAAACCAAAACCAAAAAAAGAAAGTGGCAGGGGAATGTTGACATGTTGTCCACATTAGGACAGACATAAGGTTTGATCAAGTTGAATCCCAAGTCCTTTCACTTGTGTTTTCTACCATAAGGGAAACAGCAAACATCCATCTCTCAGCTGTCATGGTTTAAGCCCAAATGGTAACCAAGTACCACACAGACATTTACTCCCCAGCCCTCCCGGCACCTGCATGGGCAGAAGAATCAGGATAAAAAAGTAACACTTCAGCATTGAGTTAAGAATAGTTTAATAATAGAAACAAAGTAAAATATGATAATAATATTAATATTCATCGCAATAATAATAATAATGAAAAGAGAGAAAGAAAACCCAAGATAAATAAATTATGTCAAATACAACTGCTCACGACCTGCTGACACACTCCTAGTTGATCTCTGAGAAACAAAATCACTCACTTCTGGCCAATTCCACCAATTTACATAGTAAGAATAAAGTTCTATGGTATGGAATATCACGTTCAGGTCAGCTGTCCTGGCTGTGCTCCCTGCCAGCTCTTTGTTCAGCCCTTCACTAGCAGAGAATGAAACACTAGAAAGTCCTTGGCTTAGCATAAGCACTACTTAGCAACAATCCAAACAGCAGTGTGTTATCAAAATTATTCTCATACTAAATCCAAAACACAGCACTGTAGCAGTTACTAAGAAGAAAACAAACTATCCTACTTGAAACCAGGACACAGCTCACACCAAAATGAATGCTTATCCTTGCTAGAGAATTCAATCTGAAGGATGAACTTCTTTTTTTCTTTTTTTTTCTTCTGTTTTTGTTAGGATTACAGTTTTTATTGTAAGCTTTGGTAGAGGTGGCTGTGTTGAAGTGAAAGGTCCCACAGAAAGGATGGTCAGACTCTGTGTTATCCTGATCTCCTCCTAGACAGCAGCTCTGTTGCCAGTGCAGCTGCCCTGGCAGTGAGAATCTACTAGTGAGGGTGTCCTGAGAGTGCTGAAACACCATGCAAAGGTTGAATGCTATTGTGTTCTTAAACAAGGGCACTGTCTTACCCTGTGCGTTTTATTTTTAAAACAGAACATGATTTCTATTTTTTTCTCTTCTCAGAGGGAGGAAATTGATAAATCCTATGTTTTCAAACTTTCTAATGCAGTTTAATATTTAACTGTGTCTTATGGGAAACAAAACATTGTTTAAAGAAAATATAAATTCAGTATAATAAAAGCAATAAAATTATCATTGGGTGTAAGCATTATAATCAAAGCCTTCTTTAATACCCCAAGAAAAAATAACTTAATAATTCTTATTCTCTTTGATATTACCTATTCAGAAGCAATTGAATATGTCCACTTCTTTAACTCCTTTTCTTTCTTCTCTCAACACAATAAAATACTTAAAGTATTTCTTAGTACTGAAACCTGTGAGCATATGTTCACTAATTCTATAATCCCTACTTTTATGCAGTATATTAAAAGAGAAAGGTACAAAAATATATGTTATTTTTCTCTTCAATTTATGTCTATGGTAAACAATAAAATGTATCATTAATATATCATGATCTGCATAGGAAAGAGCAGAAACTAATGAAACATAAGTATTGTTTGTGCTGCATTTCTCTAACTATCATGTGAGGAAAGGAAGTAAGATGTCATTGAAATCAAACCCAAACCCCTAAATTTTAATAATCAACAATTATTTTTTAGTATATTTATCATATTTGTTACAAATCTTTCTATTTATTATATTTAGTATATGGCAATGTTAGTGGATAATAAGAACAGATTTGGTTAAAATTAATAACACAAAAGTTGTCTTACTTCTCCAATGCACTTTGTTCTAATCTTTCTTTCTCCTTCCTCTGACGTTCTTTGTTCTTCTTAACTCGAGTTTCCCACAGTCCTCTTATGACAGAAAAGTCAAATATTATCACCTGATGCCCCATATTGTTGACATTAAGCTTCTCCTGCAAAAACAAGCCAATTCTTCAGAAAAAGGAATAATGAGAAAGATAAAGCTCCAAACTATCAGGTTTCATTAAAATTGTCTGAGGAAAAGAACTGAAGTCATAAGAAATGTTAACATGGTATGATTTCCATCTTGTCCGAATTATCAAGGGTTTTGTGCTGGCAGTAATCAATGTAGCATACATCAATGTAGCATACAATGTAGTATACAATTCATTTCTACATAAAATCCATGGCAACAGCTACACATTGAATTTTCCTTGCATTTTTTTCCTTTTCAAGATAAAGACAGAGTTGCAAAAAAAAAATACTGATTTGATTAAGTAACACTGATGAAAATAGCTTTAAAGGCTTTGCATTTTTAATAATTTCTGTGACTAATATTAAAATGAATGCTCATAAAGAATTTATTCATTTTAAATCATGCAAAAGCACTTCATCTGGAGTTGTTGTGTATTGATCTTTATGACCTCAAGCTATTCTGTTTTAATGGAATTTGTGAAATTCCTGCTTTCCCATAAGTATCTGCTTATCTGTGAAAGGCATCAAAAGACCAGCCCCACAACACACAAAAAAATTCACCTAAGGCGGGAGACACGGGGAAGGTTTGGTGAACACGTCATTGTCCCCACTTACTAACATGTCCTTATTCTGACCAGTCAACAGAGTTGACTTTGCAGCAGCCAGGAGAGTCGTGGCCAGGACCCTGAGGTTCTTCACCTCAGCACATGGTAAGCTAGTCACACCTGCCTTTTTCACTTTACTGGAGTGCACAGTCAGATAACCCCAGGTCATAATGAGCAATCACATGTGAATCATTCACCTGTCCTGTACACTGTTATTAGTATTGTTGTTACTGTTTTTTTTTTTTTTTTATTTCATTGCTTTTTCCACTAAATCATTCTTATCTCAACCTATGATCTTTACTTTTTTGTGCCTCCATTCTTCTCTTGATCCTGCTACAGGGGAAGGCAGGCACAGTGAGAGAGCAGCACATTGTCTGGTGTGTTTTGAGTAGGAACACTAAATTGGGGAATTAGGAATTCCTAAACCACAACACATATGGAAACACATTCCAATAGTCAGAGGCTTGGTATCAGTGTATCAGGTTCCACACAGTTAGGAACTGATGTCAGCCAGAAAGGGAAGCTCAAAGAATTATACCTCTTCTGATATAAAATGCTGTAAAACTGGTAACAATGGACAAAGACAAAGCTTAGTTACTCATTCTTTAATGGCAACCTCTTTTCCAACCCTTCTTGACTGGGTGGACTGCAGGATGTGGACTGGAAGAGAAAATTCCCTCCCACAAGATCAGTTTCATGATCATCTGAGGAACCTGAATATGCATAAGTCTTTGGGGCCTGATGAATACATATCAGAGTTCTGAGGGAATTGGCTGATGTAGTTGACAAGCCAATCTCCCTGATATCCAGAGAGTCATGGAAGTCAAGGGAAGTCCCTGGTGAGCGGAAAAGGGAAACTGCATCCATCTTTTAAAAAGTTAGAAAGGAGGACCTTGGCCATTACCAAACTGTCAGCTTCACCTCTGTGCCTGGAAAGGTCCTGGGACAGATCATCCTACTAGTTATGCTAAGGCACAGAGAGACAAGGAAGATGATTTGGGATAGCCAGCAGGGTTTCACTAAGGGCAACTCTTGCCTGACCAACCCAGTGGCCTTCTATGATGGAGGGATTACAGCAGTGGACAAGGGAAAGGCTACAGATATCATTTATCTGGACTTCTGTAAAGCCTCTGACACAGTCCCCCACAATGTCTTTCTCTCTAATTTGACATGGATTCAGGAGGTGGACTGTTGGATGGATAAGGAATTGGCCTGACAGTCACATCTAGAGGGTAGTGGTCAATAGCTTAGAGTCCTGATGGACATCAGTGACAAGTGGTGTCCCACAGGAGTCTGTATTGGCACTAGTACTAGTCAATATCTTCCTTTATGACATACACAAAAGGATTAAGTGCACTCTCAGCAAATTTGTAGAGGACACCAAGCTGAGTGTCGTTATTACACCTGAAAGATGGGATGTCATCCAGAGGGACCTGGACAAGCTTGAGAAGTGGGCCTATGGGAATATCCCACTTATTTTTCCACTTTCCCACTTGGCACAAGTGCAACTTGCTGTACAAGTGCAAGTGCAAGGAGACCAAGGGCAAGGTGCTGTACCTGGGTCAGGACAACCCCTTAAAACACAGGCTGGGGGATGAACAGATACAGAGCAGCCCTGCCAAGAAGAACTTGGGGGTGCTGGTGGATGAGAGGCTGGACATGACCCAGCCATGGGCACTCCCAGCCCAGAGAGCCAAACGTGTCGTGGAGTGCATCAAAAGGAATGGTCAGCAGTTGAGGGAGAGGATTCTTCCCTTCTATTCCACTCTCATGAGGAGCCAGCCTGGAGTGCTGCATCTTCCTCTACGTTCCTCAGCACAGGAAAGACATGGACCTGTTGGAGCTAGTCCAGAGAAGGACCACCGGGAAGATTAAAGGGATGGAAAACCTCTCTTTTGAGAAAAGACTGGGAGAATTTGGATTATTCAGCCTGTAGGAGGGAAGGCTCTGGAGTAATTGTAACTGTCCAGTACCTGAAGGAAGCCTGTAAGAAAGATGGAGACAGCATATAATGATAAAACAAGGGGGAATGGATTCAAACTGAAAGAGATGGTTTAGATTAGATATTCTAAAGATACTCTTTCCTGTGAGTGTGGTGAGTCACTGGAACATGTTGCCCAGAGAAGCTGTGGATTTCCTATCCCTGCTCAAGAGCAGGCTGGATGGGTGTCTGAGAACCCAGCGCAGTGAAAGGCATCCCTGTCCTGGAACTGGATGATTTTTAAGGTCCTGTCCAACCTATCCATTCTCTGCGTGAAACACAGCATGACTTACAAGATGGTGTTCCTCACAGTGGTTCAGTACTAGCATAGGAAACTAATCACCCACTAAATCTCTAATGCAAGTACACAAACAAATCTTGATAAAAGAGGTGGAACTATACTTTCTTGCTGAGAGTCACTAGTGGGGATACAATCATCACAATATACTGGCTCTCATAAACTGTAGCTAGATTACCAACAGAGGAAAGTCAGTTATTTAAACTTTGTGTGAGGTTTTATTAGAGAGCACATTTATTATACTGTTTATAAGCTTAGGGGAAAAAAATAAACAGTAGAAGAAAACCCTTCTTGACCATCTACTTATCAGTTAAAGAGCAATCCTCCCCTTTCCTGTTCGTTTTCAAGCTCATGTCTATAATTTTTCCTCAGATGCTACTGTGATCATTTTTTCCAAGCATTGTGTCCTTCAGCTGGAGCTATTTATTATCTGTCCTTCTGTTATAATATTGAGGACAAAGGGGAAATTATTCTCCCCTTTGTATTTTTTCCCTTGTAACTTTGCAACTGTCCCTTTTCTTTTTCACCCCCTTTCACCCACGCATCCCTCTGTAGTACATAGCATACAAAGGTATTCTGAGCCAGGAAAACACCCTCATGTCCTCTGGAAAATGCACAGCATGGACTAAAAAGAATTATGCATAGGTACATTCAGAGCAAAGATACCTACCTTCTCACCTTATTAGTTATCTCAGTAAGAAAGGCCCTCTCAAATACCAACAAGTATTGGCTCAAAACTGGTCAGAGACCAGTATCATTCTATTTACATAGTCTTCTATATGTTAGGATGTTTATATAAAATGTTATCTTTGTTGTTCATAAAGCTGCACCTATTGCTTGTTTATCTTTGCTAGCACTTAAAATGAGGCAAAAATAGTTCCTAACCTATCTGGAACTAACAGCTGATAGCAGCTGAGTCAAAACCCCATTAAAACAGTGTAATTAAAACAGCGACCTTATCCTCTGTGGAAAGGTTTGTCCTTCTAAAACATATTCACTACTAATTTACCAGAACTGTTTACCTCATAAAATAAAATGTTCACCTCTGCTTACAGGAGAAAGAAACCCAGTGACAAGGACTTCACCCCTCACAGTAACTGCAGACCAGCAGTCACTCTGCAGGGTCTAATTCATTTTAATAGACCAATTCATAGAAGTGTGTTTTGGTAGAAAGGCTGTTGCAGAAGCTGAATTGTTGTGAGACAGTGAAGTTGCAGCTGGACACTTGACCTCTGTTGGAACTAGATGGCCTTAATCAACAGAGAGTCTGAATAGACTGTGAAAGCACTCCTTTTCCTTGACTCATTTCTCACCTTCCTGTCTCACAGCTTAAGTCATCCGTTCTTTATTGAGACACTGATTTATTAAACACTAGGTTGGAAAGGTTCATTTTATCCACATATTGCTTTTATCCACATATAGCTTTTACCCACATGTTGCACTAAGCGGCAAGGTATTGTGGGGTTTTCTTCTGTGGTAAAACCAAGCAGAGGACAAACTTGGGTGGCAGATGAGAGCTGTCCATCATAATACCTCAGAATTAATCTCTTCAGAAGGAGCAAAGCCACAAATCTTGATCAGATTACAGGGTGACTAAGGCTTTAGAAATATGCATCAGGACAAATGTGAAATGCTTTTTGACATCTGCAGCTCTGAAAAGGTCACCTAGCAATCTTCACAGGTCTGTTGCTTTATCCTATATCCTTGTCTAAAAAATGGGCATAAAGTATCAAGCATGATGGCAGAATATGTATTTGCCAAAATTCAGACACCATCATTTTCCTAATGATGAGATATTGCCCAGGAAGGAAAACTGGCAAAAGCTATGCTTAACTGATACTAACTATAGGTTCTTCAGGCTACCTACTCATGCATGGCAAGAATTTATCACAGAAGAAGCAACTACTAATAATGATTTTGATTTCTAGAAATACATATTCAAATTCATACACAGTAGTTTCTTTCTTCCAAACCTCAGATTAGGCCTGTAGAGGAAAACTTAAAACTATCATCTATTATTAACAGGTGGTAAACTACATTTGGATAGAGAAAAATCTCAATCATACCCTTCTTTCTAACTTCTTAGCTTCAACTAGGAACACAGCTATTTTTCCTCCCATACTTAGGCTATTCAAAGGGAATCACTGTTATCATTTTGTTCATTGTCAGAAACCACAGCGAAGTTAGGCAGGACTTCTAGAGGTCACCTCATCTGACTGCTCTGCTCAAAGCAGTCATATGGTTCTGTACATCAGCAGCACTCCTTCTCTTCCAATTTGCCCATCATTTTGTAATTCAGCATTGCTTCTTTCTCATCCCATACTTACACATGATCATTAAGGACAGGCTTTTGTCATACTTGTGAAAATTACCTCACCCACTCATATGGCAGTAAGTGAAAGCAAAAAACTATTTCTTACCCAAGAAACAGGCACCCTTGCTTTCATTAAGGACAAGTCCTGTCCACAAAAGCAGTCATGACCTGCATTCACAAGATCTTACTTCATAACTACACTGAGTTTGCCACTTAAAGTCATTGACTTACGTAACATCTACGTCTAAATTATGCTGCAGATCATCAGCCCACCTTTCTTAGATGATGCATGGTTATAATATTTATCAGTCTTTTGAGTTATTAGTGAGACAGGCCACAAAACAAGGCTATTCAGTTAGATATGATAATTAACGTACAGCCCTTTCCAGGGGAAAAGGGGCTCAAGAACACAAAAAGAAGGCAATGTCATTTACAAGAGAATTATATATGGAGAAACTAGTTCTCTGTGCGTATCTATGGAAGCAAATAATCTTATCCCTAGCCATTTACACCTCCCAAGAAGTTATCTGCAAGACCTTAATCAATACCCTTAAAAGGCAACATATCAGGAAGTCAAACTGATCTTGTCTTCTTTGTAATGATTAGGTCAGAAACAGAGCTGGCCATTCAGGATTTTTTTTTTTTTTTTTTTTTAGCTATTCCAAGATTTTCCCTTCAGAAGCAGCTACACGTTAATTTAAGGAAATACTTTTAGGTAATATAATAAATAAATAAATAAAATAATCTCAAAATTTTAAAAATAGCGCTTTTTTTTCTAATAAGCTTTGCAGTACTTGGCAAGGTGATATGAGAGTTCGTAACCAGAGAAACTCGTATTAGTGTATTAGTGGCAGAGGAAAGAAATTTTTTTTTTTGGCTTCACTCCTTCCTGCTCTTTAGGCTTTTTGTAGGAGGAGGGGGAATAAAAATGTCCCTTTGAACACCATGGCCTTTGCATCTCTTCCTCAACCAGCAGATTATGTCAACCTTGTCCCTGTTTTTATCAATAAGGAAATCACAGGAATATCTGTAACTAGAATTTTCCTTCTACATTACAAACCACAATTCTTTCTCTCGCCAGGGATGTACTATCAGTTCAAGATACAATAGCCTGCAAAATATTCTGAATGTCATCATTCCAGGGTTCTGTGCCTTCACTAGAACACATTACCAAGCGCCTCCCCTACAAAGGAATTCTCTCTGACTCTTCCTATTGCAGGCCCCATCTCAACACCAAGACCCATCTTCTTATCAAGTTAATTTAATAATCTGACACTTCTCCGGGCCAGCTGAGGTGAGAAGGAGCGCTTGTCTGTAAGAGCATTCTTTTGCTGCCAGCATTTGGGTTTGGGTGCCCTATTGCTGTGAGCTATCCCTACACACATAGAGCAGAAAAACTGCCTTTCCAGACACTTGTGTGCAATTTCTGTTCTTAGAAAAAAGAAAACACCTTTCGTTAATCTTGCAGAAACTTTATTCATTTAAATGTATTTATAAATAGGGCTATTAAAATCAAACACAGTCCTCATGTATATAATGATATTGAGTATTTGGAGCATTTGGATGCTCTTAAGCATTTGGAGGATTAACTGGCAAAACACCACAATATTAGGGATGATACTCATCATATGTTTTTATTTAAATGATATAATATTAGTGCCAAATATTATTGCTAGTAAAAGCATCTGCCTAAGTATCTGCATGGTTTTTTTTATTTTATCATTTATATTATAATTTAATTTATTTTATTGTATAAATTCACCTAAAAGTAGGCAGACAGGTCTCTAGCATCTATTTCCAAGATTCTTTTTTTAAATAATAGGAGTACTCAGAAGCCATGAAACAGACTCTCTTCAGCAAGATGTTGAAAATATATAGGATGGAAAAGAAGATAACTACCTTGTAATGTCCATAGTCTTTATTATTTTTTATTTATTGTTATTCATGTTGTTGTTTCAAATATACACATACTTCATATGTCAACTCTTCAGTAAAACTGGAGAGGTTTAGTGCTGTGCCTTAAATGCCCTTGCTCCCTTCAGCTATTGATATCTCCAACTATTGTTTACTGGTCTACCACAGATGCTACCACAGCCATCTTTGATAGCAGCAGTGATCTCGTGACCACTTGTGTTTGTTTCCACTTGACCTCTGAACCCTGAGAAGGCATTTGATGACTGGGTTTTTTCCTTTTTTTTCTTTTTTTCCCCCCCTTGGCTTAAGGGGGAAATAAAGGTGGAAATTTATGATTTTCAATACCTCTAAAAGTGTCACCAACCTGACTATGGAGGACCACTGAAGGCAAGTAAGTTTCAAAATTAGGATGCCTTTTGGGAGCTCCTGGTGTTTAATGCTGAAGGAGTTTCATCTCCATCACCTGCACTTGCACCACAAGGTGCCACGGACTACCCAATCTTCAAAAAAGTGTTTAAGGATATATGAGCTAAAATCAACACTGAATTCTGGATGGAAGGCCTTCCACAGATAAAAAGTGCTTTTCAAATCAGCAACTTCATTGAAAGAACAGTTTTCAGCCTTTTTGCACTTATCTCAGCATCTGAGATAGATCAATCAATTCATAAATACCTTGAGAAGCATACTAAAAACAAAAACAAAACAAAACAAAAAAACCTAAAAAAAAAAAAAAAAACATAAAGACAAGGCAAGGCCATCTTTAAAAAAAAAAGTAGTGGAGCACAAGAGAAGTATTCTTAGATATGATGACTCTGTGGTCTGCCAAAATTAACTCTTCTACAAACATGTACCAAACTCTTCTACAGCTCCTCCCTGTTTACCAGTATTATTTGTCTTCTCTGCAGTGGGTAGAATACAGCCAGTGATAAGTCAAAATTGCATTGGCCTCACTATAGTAGAGTTTAAAGTTCTCTGAACTTTAGCTGGGATTAGTGTTCATGCTGGCCAACTTGTGTGTGCACAGTATTCTGTAGAACAAGACCTGAGTCTTGAGTCTGAAAGAGTCCAACATAGTTTTGAGACTACAGGTACAGCCAGTATTAGTCTCTGTTAACAGCTCTCCTGATTTCACATGGCACCTCGCTGTCCTAAAGCACAGCACTGTGTATACTTTCCTCTGCTGTTTTATGTGAGTTATTAAATTATTAATGTTTTGGTTCCTTCAATTTGCTTAACAACCTGGCTCACTTGGGCCCTTTTTCTTTCTGATAATCACTGTGGGAGATCTGCTGCACTCTAATGAGTATTACTGGCAGGATTACATGGGGGAAAATATGAGTGAAATATTTCCTACCAATGCTGCAAATAATTTCTTAGGAAATAAGCTCACTCACACTGTGCTTTGGAATCATCAAGTCATTTATCTCTCAAGTTTTTTAATAATTCAGAGGAAACCTGACATTTGGATAGCAACTGAACACATTTTTTATGTTATCAGGAAAAGATTAAATTAGAGAAACATGCTGTGATTGAAAGAGCAACAGACATTGTGGCAATGTTCACCCTATACAACTATATTTTGCTAACTGAGCACAGTTTGTAAGTGGGGTAGTGCCTCTCTGTGATGCTTGAGGAGTGGGAGAGGACTGCAAAGTGGGAAGTTGCTCTTCCCTACCTTGTTTTGCTTCTAGTAACAATCTCTTATTGTTCTACACCAGCAGGGAATTATCCTTCCTGCTAATTTGGTTGGTTTAGCTGTCACTAGTCTCGCCAAAAGTGCAGATTTGACAGTGAGAATTTGAGGTCTGGGATCCAAGATAGATTGTGTTTCAGAGCACATATGCATGCATGCTTGTGATTGCTGGGTCCTGGGGAATATGTGGGCAGGGCAATGTGATGGATCACAGCTGGTGTCCCCCTGAAGGCCTGGGTCCCCAGAGATCCAATAAATGTAGCTACAGCACAGAATAAATGCAAGAGGAAAGGGACAATCTGCTCCAAGGCTGGAGAAGGCAGTCCTGACACCTGGACATGAGCCCAGATGTTTTGGGAGTTTGAAATGTTCCTTCCTGCTCTCTCAAGAGTACAGTCTCAGCCAGCTGGCTCCTACACAAACAAACAGAGACAGTGACACTTTCAAGCTATTAATTAGTCCAACTTTCAGTGTAGTTAATTTCAGAAATTAGTGTCTTTCTGTATCATGGAGCTTAATCATGAATGCTTTGATGAATTAAGGTCTTTTATTAGTTTTCTTCTTTAGCTACTTTGTGGAAGAGACATTTATGAATAGAATCTGACATTAGCCTCTTTCATACACAAATAAATAACGTTTGCATTGTTTACATTCCCCAGCTAAGAGAAAACATATCTTTTTATTAACCTACTCATTATAACTCAGGTAAAAATAGCTATGAACACTATAAAAATTAAAAACAGATATGCAAGAGCTGAACTTGGTTTCCACACATTTTTATGTGCATATTTTTCTTTGTCTCGTGCTGCAGCATAATGCTTTACTGACAGTTTTCATTAATCAGTTCCTATTCTAGATGTAAATTAAAGTCTCACAAACAAGAGTCCTCTTTATCACTGCAGTCTTCACATCTTGATTTTTAGACAATTTTTCACAGGGTTATTCATTAATTAGGTCTTTAATTATGGATTAATTAGCAGCTGAATTACAATATTCCTTATACTTTCTCAACTCTTGTAACACTAATATGTTTGCCATCAAGCATGATAGATGTTACATATGCAAGGGGATTTATTACAGATGTATTCCCCTAGCACTTCAGTGAGCTGACTAATTATTCTTCCATTGACAATGAAGCTAATGAAACACTGGACTGATGCCTCTGACAAAAATCCATTCTTTTTCTTTTTTTTTTTCCCCTGGATATTGCTGAGGAGAGGTCTAATTCTCTTAAGACTGCAAGAGGGATGATATATTTGAAATGGGTATGAATTTGAGGTTGTTTCTTACCAAAGGAAGAACAGCTCAAAAGTGTATTATGTATTGGTGAAGGTGTTGAATCTATGCATGTAGCTGTAGTCAGCAGGTGTAAACAATTGTCTTGGGCTGTATACAACAGAGTCCTGGGAAACTAAAAACATGTTTTAAGAACTGATTAGAGAGATCCCCCTTAACTTCTCATACATAGACCCATGGCTAATAAATTTGCATTCTTTGTCACTGAGCAAAACACTGAGGCTTTCATATACGATTAGATTATCTTAATTTAACCATAACATTACACTCTCAGGTTTCTAAAACTTGTTTCACGTCCATTGCGGTTTTTAACACAATGTTTCATTGACCTCTTATTTGTCTTAAGGTTCCTGAACAATTCCCAAGAATTGAGGCAACTCTTACTTACCTTTCATGTGCCCTTATAGGGTACAGCCTCAGATGCTATCTCTGTGAATGACAACATCATAAATGTTATTTTAGACTCTCTGTCCTAACTGGCACTAATTAAAAACCCTCAAAATGTATCATTTTCTTTTTCTCCCTGGGGGGGGGCATTTTGAATGTATTGATCTAAGAACTCAGTCCTGTCACCTGCCTCTACTGCAGAAGGAGAACAAAAACCTATGTCTGACCTACAGCAGTCCTATTTCCAGTATTAGAGACAAGATCATTACCTGTATAATGAGTAAAATGGTCATAGCCAATTGCAAAGATGTTAAATTTCGTGATTTAAGATGGTAGATAATATAGATAAGCTAAAGATGATACTGCTTTCAACTATTCCAGCAGTCAACTTATTTTATCTCTAATGGCCCAAACCCCACCCCATTTAGTCATGAGGTGGCATCTGTATTTTATCAGTTCCCTCACCCCAGCTGTGTCTTTAGTCTTTCTCACAAAACTTTCCCGCATCTGTGGAGAGGAGACACAGGTGACATTGACAGCTGGACATCTTTGGAATAATTCTCCACTTTTACCTTCTGTCTGAGGAGAGCAAAGTGAGTGAAACTCTTTGGTATGATCTACCTCTTTGCTTAATGAGCGTTATCATCCACCCATGATCCTTGAAACTGTGCTCAATTAACTGCTGTTCAGAGGAAGAGAGCTGGTCAGTACCTCTTAACCTATAAAAGTAATATGTCAATGATAGCACATAAATGCTTGTGGTAGCAACAAAAGCAATAATGACAATATTTGACTTTAAATGATAGGCTGTGTTCTCAAAAGATGTAGCGGACTGTATTTCCTATGCCAGTTAGATTAACTGTAAATAGCCTTCAGAAACTGAAGTTCTATAACTCTTTTTAAATTCCACTGTAAATTCTGACAGACAGCAAAGATAAATGACTGACCTCTCAAACCATTTTTTTTCTTGAAAATCATTCTCACACCAGCATATGTCCTTGAGATGAAATAGCAATGGTTTATTATAACTGAGTCACAGAGTAGAACTTGAAAGGTTTCCTAAATTATAAACTTTGGATTTGTCACAAGTGTAAATCTATTTACAGGAACAATGCAGGGGGTGAATCTCACTCTCTTTAAAGATACCCACCAAACTTACTGCCTTGAACTAAATGCTCTCTGTTTCAACTGCTTTTCCCATATGCATTAGTTTTTAAAGATCCACAGCAAAACCAGAGCTACCTGATAGCTACCTGATAGCTACTTCTCACTTTTCCTGCCATTTTCCACCTTGACCCCACACATCTGAAGAAACACAATAATCAGCAAAACTGTCACTTACCTACTACTAAAGAACACAAGTGTCCAGAGCTCCTAAGTGTGCTCTGCAGTTATTCAATGTGGGACACTGAGGTTGTTTATAGCATAGCACAGCTCATGGCCAGCCAGATCTGTCTGAACCCTGCAGCGTGACTAGCCTTCCAGATATACTAATATGCTATATTTGTAAAGTGATAACATGATCTGTGGTCTTACAGCAGAGACACGGGCAGGATAAAGTGTCTGCACTGCATGAGTCAACACAGGATGGAAACAACAGTGCTAGGACAGCATCTCATTTGCTTCAAGGGAAGTATGACAGAGCTAATATTACTCATGCTCATGTATATTTGTCAGAAAAGGGCAAGGAGAATAGAAGAAAAATGCATATACAGTCTGAATTCCTCTAGTAATTAATTCCTCTAACCTTTTCCTTATTCCTCTAGCTACCTTTTCCTTTCCGTGTCCATTCAATTCTCAAATAAATATACACATGGGTACACAGACTATTACCATGCAGTTTGCATGACTGATTGATTTACGGCAAATTCTGCTTTTTCTTGCTGATGGTGGCTCACCTTTTTTAGGACAACGCTTGTCACTTGTATTCCTGCTTATTGTTAGTGGATCAGAAGGGCAGGGCTGTGGGCAGCCAGAGATCATCTTGCTGCAGGATCAGCATTGCCAGGGCAGGGGCTGATAAGCTCAAGGAGCTGATATGAGCTATGGGCAAAAGGAATAGGTCCTGGGGATGCAAGAGAGAAGATGGACATGGACACAGAAGCCCATCAGGACCTTCATGGCCCTCCCTGACATTTCAGCATGAATGTTAGACATTTTCTGATTGTACCTTTAATGAAATAAGCACATTAATTTCTAATTAGAAAATGATGGGAGGAAGGAAGGAAGGAAGGAAGGAAGGAAGGAAGGAAGGAAGGAAGGAAGGAAGGAAGGAAGGAAGGAAGGAAGGAAGGAAGGAAGGAAGGAAGGAAGGAAGGAAGGAAGGAAGGAAGGAAGGAAGGAAGGAAGGAAGGAAGGAAGGAAGGAAGGAAGGAAGGAAGGAAGGAAGGAAGGAAGGAAGGAAGGAAGGAAGGAAGGAAGGAAGGAAGGAAGGAAGGAAGGAAGGAAGGAAGGAAGGAAGGAAGGAAGGAAGGAAGGAAGGAAGGAAGGAAGGAAGGAAGGAAGGAAGGAAGGAAGGAAGGAAGGAAGGAAGGAAGGAAGGAAGGAAGGAAGGAAGGAAGGAAGGAAGGAAAGCTATGTAAAAAAAATAAAGGTTTTCATCAGAAATATTTTCAAAACTGCTTTAAATTCTTTTTTTAATTCAGCTTTTCAATTTAAATAGTTTCATATTTTAAAGGTTTTTTTTTAAAAAAACAAGCTTTTTTCAACAATTTCTGCTTATTTTTCATCCCTGCCAGTAACAATAACCATTAATTACTGCATCTGGGTTTGGCTTAAGCTTCAGATACTAGTTTTACATTGCTGTGCTTTCAGTGACCTTGCTGAAATCACATCTGTTGGGATGGGAAAGTCATGATCTGTGAGTTTAAATGTTCAATTTTGTCTTCAAGTCTGAAGGAGATAGTATCAGGATTCACTTTGATCTTTTTCAATGCAGTATGTTTCAAGGTATGGTGAAATGCCTGAAGGATCCTGCATCACATATCCTCACTCTTCAGTCATCTTAGTCTTCACAAATATCAGTAATAAATAGTGTGATCACCACATCCAATTTTTCTAATACATTTTTATTTTCTGATAAAACTACCCATAAATTTGCATGGTTTTTTTCCATATGTCTGTATGGATTTCCTGCAGTTGTGAGCGTTATCAGACTTCAGCTACAAGAGCTGATGAAGAAATCAGTGAGGGAGACAATGAGACAATACTTTGGAGCAGGAAAAGTGCATCCCTTCTATATTCAGTAGCATGGTGTGTAATTCTCCTTTGGTGCACACTGTCTCAGAAAACATGGTGCTATATTTTGTTTAGAATGTGACAACATTAAACAATAATTAATTAGCAATTATATTAAGAAAATACTGACCTCTATCTCACTTTTTCAGGATCCATCCCTTGCTGTACAGGTGTTGATTTTGGCAAAAGAAGGTAAGAATGTTCTTTAAGTGTTTAAATACTGAAATGTGTTTCAGTAACAGAAAGCTGAGCTTGCAGTTAATTCCCTGGCCTTAGCCAAGGATTCATAGATCAGCTAACCTTCCAACTACAATCATAGCTTACCCATGACAGGGAGAGCCTTGAGATATTTGCTGGAAAGAGAATGAGAAAAGAGATCAGTTCATGAAGTAGTCATCACCTACATTAAAAAAATAAAAGAATTAAAAAGAGGCTATCCTATTAAAGAAAATGCACTAAGGATGGAAAAACAACTGAGGAATGGTATGAAAGATTTAGAGGAGTATTGAAAAGTGACTGACTGGGAAGAGAGAGGTGGGGGGAGAGGGATAGAAACTATAATACTGTTTAGTTGTGGATCTCCGTGTACTTGACAAAAAATATGAAGGAAAAGGAAAACTGTAAGTTAGTACATAAATGCTGGCATAATATGAAAATAGCACAAGCAAGGGAGTAGTAGAGACATCCCACTGCTCAGCCAGTGAACAGACAGAAGGCTTGCTTGCTAACAACAAAACCCATTGGCAGGCTTGAATCTATTTTAAGGCATGCTAGAGTGACAGAAGCTAGTTTGTTCAAAGGTGTTTGCCTACTGCATCCTGCCTCCTGCTTCATCATCAGCAGTATTCATCTGTCAGAGACAAACTGACCTTGGCTCAAACACAGCCTTGCATGCCTGCCACAGTGTTCCCACAGGAATTGCTCCTCATCTAGGTGATCCAGTAGAATGACCAGCATCTATGTACCCATATGACACTGCAGTCTAATGAATCATCCTCCTGGACGAGGACCATTGCCTGGGAAGTGGTACAAAAACAGTCATTTCATAAAGGGGCCTGGTCCATTTTGGCTGCTGGAGTTCATCAGTTTCATAAACTGGAGCTATTGTGAAATACAGAAGTAGCCAGCACTGGACTCCCTGACAACCAAGTCTTGTAAACAGCTTGCAAATCTGCCCAAGCTATGGTAGTTTGAAGCCAGCTGCTCCAGAAGAGCAGCTGTATTGCTTCCAGTGATAAATTCACTCTGAAATCAAAACAGCCCTGCTTATAAATCAGTGTACTATCCTAGGATAGCAGATCTTCTATCCATGAAACTGACAAATCCAACACTCAGATAATCAAACTGATGTAAATGAGAATTGACTATAAACAAACACACCAAGAGATATTCTCTTTTTCCACTTGTGCATTAGCTGTAGCAAAACTTCCCTACTTACTCAATCTCTTCTTTATAGAAAACCCACAATGTAAAGGCAACAAAGATACTAGCAACATAATCTGCTGTATAAATAATTGCTGCATAAGCATATCTACACTCATTTTTCTGGTCTGTCTTCCCTGTTCATTCTAAGGATAACAATATGCAATCAAATTAAGGTCAGTAAAAAACTCTGAACGTTAAGGTCAGTGTCTGGGTAATGCAGCCTGCAACCAAGACTTAGCATCTCATGTAGACAAGGCACCTTCATACCAGCACTTCATACCTAAAAGACTGACAACAGAGTGGTTCTAGCATAGCTGTAATCAAAACGTCTACTAGAAGGAAACACTTGACAAGTAACAGCTTTTTAGGGACATACTTCCCATAAATATACAACAAAGTAAAATCCGTCCAAAGACTTAGACAAAGTCAGGCTGAATAAAGAATAGAACTTGCTACAGTAATTTATCATGTACTGAGCAAAACTGTTCAGCAAAACTAAAACATTTTGCCTGTTGCTTTGTTTTCGTATTATCCATATGGCTTTCAGTCTTGAGCTGTCAGAGCTGCTGAGTAAATGTAATAATACTGCAGAATCTGTAAGTCACATTTAGAAATCACTGGAGCAGGTCAGATTCTTATATCTGTAACCTTTCAGTATTAAGGGGTCAGTCCTTTCAGATGCAATCTCAGTATGGACCAAAGAAAGACCCAATTTATAGCTCCTGACAAAGCTACAGCCTAGAGATGACTGTTCTGAAATGTGCCTGGAGCATTAGTATGACGAGTTGAGACTCAGGCAATGTTCATAATTCTGGGCTCTGAGTTTTTTTCTCTATTTTGCTGTCCTACCTGTTATGTGAGACCTTTTGTGCCAATTTAACTCTGTTGTCACACAGATGCTTCAGCAGGCTTGGCTTGTGGTTCATGTTGTATTTTTTTGTTGAAATTGTACAGCTCTTCTGAAAACAAACCCTTCCTCTGCTGCTCTTTAGAGACTTCATTGGAGATTCTGTTGACTTAATACAGAAGTCCTCAAAATTGCAGCTCCCAAGTGATCTGGGAATCAGCAAATCTCGCAGAACAACAAGACATCTGTACATCTGTCCCCAGAATTTCATAAATGCCTTAAAAATAATTTCAATTCATTAAGACTGTTTGTCCAGAGGTAAGTCAACCTCCAGTAAATGTGCAAGGACATTCAAATCATTACAGGAAGCATGTCTAAGAATTCATGAAGGATTGCGCAGGCACTGTGAGGAAGAAATGTAGCGCTTAAAATAGAGAGTTGTACAAGACACTGCAGACTTTGAGTAGACAACAAGGCTGTGACTGATTGAGATCCTCCCAGGAGGTTGTTAACAAGGTTATAAAAATTCCCAAGATAAAAACATATAAGAACTTACATTAAAATTAACATAAGATCAGCCCTCTGTGTGAGTGATGTACACATTTGTAAGTGGAAGCAGAGTTTACTCAAGCACAGATTCCTTTTAGAGCTACTTACACTTGTACCTGATTTGAACTGAATCACCTCATTTAAGAAACATTTTCTGAACTAAATAATGGGCATGTCATCTATTGATCTCTCTCATTACGTTTAATTGTGCAACAAATTAAAGATACAAGAGCCCACCAAGAGCCCACTGAATGGTGTGAATGAACAGAAATTAGATGTGTGTTACGTTTGATTGACCAGTAATTGTTGAGAGCAGGAGGTTTTTTGGTAGGAGCCAAGCTTAGGAGACAGCCTCATTAGATGTGTCGTTAAAGGGAGCCAACCATAGCTATCCCTCCACCCTGGCCGAGTCAGTGAAATAGCACATGCTCTTTTTGGGTGTGCATATCTTCATCAAGGTGCAACAGGGCACTATCAAGGGACAAGACTCCTAGTTTTCTAGGGACAATTAAACCTGGAAGAATGAGGGGAAATATAGGAAAATTCAGTTTGACCTTTTCTGGCCATGAGGTCAGGAGGAAACAGACCACTGGGCTACCAAATGAAGCACCCTGCCTTGGCAGCTCTAGTGTGTTAATCCTGTCTGGATTCCAGGCACACACCAAATCTTCTCTATCATTCCACCTTGCAAATGGACAGGGGAGAGAAAATAAAATAAAGGTTCCTGGGTTGAGATAAGGACAGGGAGAGACCACTCACAAACACCATCATGGGCAAAACAGGCATTAACTGGGGATATTAACTGAATTTATTAGTAACAAATTCAGAGCAGAATAATGAGAAGTAAAATAAATCTTAAAAACACCTTTCTACTACCCCTCCTCCTTGCCAGCTCTACCTCCTCCACCCTGACAGCACAAGGAAATGGGAAACGGGGATTACAGCCAGTTCATCACAGTTGCTTCTCCCGCTGCTCAGGGAGAGTGGTCCTTCCCCTTTTCCGGTGTGGGGACCCTACCACAGAAGTTCTCCACAAACTTTTCCAATTTGAGTCCATCCCATGGGCAATAGTCCTCCACAAACTGCTCCATCATGGGTCCCTCTCCCTTCAAGGAGAGGGTTTTCTTGTGTGTGTTTCCCATGGATTTACAAGCCCTACCAGGAAGCCTGCTCCAGTCTGGGCTTCTCTTTCGATAAGTCTGCAGGTCCCTGCCAGGGGCCTGCTCCAGCACAGGCTCCCCATGGCTTCACAGCCTCCTCTCAAGCACCCACCTGCTAGAGCATGGGGCTCCTCCACCAGCTACAGGTCTGAATCCCTGTGGATCTCCGTGGGCTGCAGGGGCACAGCAGCCTTGCTGTAGCTTACACCATGAGCTGCAGGGGAACCTTGGCTCCAGTGCTTGCAGCACCTCCTTCCCCTCTTTCTCCAGTGACCTTGGATATCTGCAGAGTTGTTCCTCTCACATGTTCTCACTCTGCTCTTCTCTGGCTACAATTACACCAGTGCAATAACCTTTTTTTCTCATAATCTGTTATCCCAGAGGTGTTACCACCATTTCCCATTGGCCCAGCCTCGGCCAATGGCACATCTATCTTTGGAGCTGCCAGGGATTAGCTCTGCCGGACACAGAGGAAGCTTTTAGCAGCTTGTCACAGAAGCCACCCTTGTAACACCCCATACTACCAAAACCTGGCCACACAAACTCAATACAGCAGCCTATTTGTGTCTGAGAGGATGAAGCAACTCTCCACCTTGTGAGAGCCACAGCACACTGTGGATCAACACAGATTTATGGCTCTTGCCCCCTTGCTTTCCTCTGTGGTACAATAAAGAAAACAAAGAAAGGTTCCTATTCTGAGCTGGCTAGGAAGCAGTGCACACACTGTTGTCACACTCCTACTGCAGACTTGCTGCTTTACAAAACCACAGCAGAAGGTGGTGTTTTTAAGAAGAAACAAAGGGTGCCATCTATTGTCCAAATTAAAGGGACATCCACTTCCTTGCACTTGCAGCACTGAACCCTGAGGTTCTTCTGCCTTCAACTACACTGTTACTATGGAGAGATGAACATAAATACCTGCTTATTCCTTTATTTTCCTTTATTCCTGCATGCCAGATGGAGCCTCAGAGGTAGACAGGAGTCTATTTTACGGAGTGGAGGTATGTGCAAGAATATGTTACTAGAACACAGAGTAACCCTCTAGCATGACTGCTTCATCCCAGCAGTCCCACTGTAGAGCCATTCATATACAATATGCAGTTCAAAGGGCTCCCCATGTCTATTACTAGGCTACAGAAAGAAATTTTCCTGGATGTAGCCATACCAGCTACAGATGGAAAAGACAGAGAGGAGAAGCTGTCTCTGTCTACTAATCCAGTTGTTTTTGTTTTTAATTCATTACCTACTGCTAATAAACTAAATGGTTCACCAATAAACAATACTATATTTACTTCTTTTTTTCTCTTTTTTCCTTTTTCTCCTTTTTTTATATTCTTTGCAGCCCACATGCCTTGTAGGTATTCCTTACCCATCTCATGCTTGGAAATAATTGTCACGAGCCAACACAAAAAGAAAATAATAAATAAATAAAATAGGACTGACCTTTTCAGAGCCCCTGATACAAAGGGAATGAGGTTAAATTGGATTAAATGTAGGAAAATAAGCACCAAAGAATTAAATAAAAAAGCAAGAAACAAACGATCAGTGAGAACTCATGAAGGTGCCATGAATCAGACTAGTGAGTGAGGAAAAACTGTGACATCAGACAACAAATTTGGCCTGCAGTGCCAGGTGCCTACTCCTGTCTTTACAGCGAAGAAGGTGTAATCTGACCTCATATCACCATTCTGACACATCAGACGACACTGGGATAAAGGCTCAGAGAGACTTTGGGATTCTGACTCATGACCGAGGATTGCTGGCCGTGATAATTAAACGCCCTTACATTGCCCACTGCCTGCTCCCTACCAGCTGCGTTGAGGTAGAAGCAGACTGTAAAGGCATGTTTGCCAACAGTATTTTGGGCTGGCAGCAGAAATGCCAGGTAGTTTTAATGTTTTGCTGACTCAGGAGACACTTCTTGGAGGGCACATGAGCCAGAAGAAAAGAGTTGACTACAATAAAGGTGCAACCCAGGCAACTCAAAGAAAAAATTTGCCTTGAGAGGTTTTAAAACTTGTTTCTCACTCATGTGCTGCCAGACACCTTTTCTGCCCCTTTCTCCACAATATTTTTGAGCTTTTTCAAAATTCTTATCATAACTTTGCAATGGAAGACAGAGCCATGAGGCAAAGGAGTTTTGGTCCATAGCTACACCTACTTCAAGCAGAGAAGGTATAAATATGAACATGATCTCCTTCAAGAGAAGCAACTTTCAGATAAACACAGCAAAAAAAAGTCACTAAGTGAGTTCTCAGCTCAGTGCCATGCTAGTGATTATCAGCTAAATTTAGATTGCACTGGAATGACCTAATAAGTATTAAAAGAGTTCAAGTGAATTTCTTACGCTTGGAGCCCATATGAGTAAAATAATTTCCAGTTTCAAAGTGACACATAAGAAGCTAGTTCAAACTAGAGCAATAAAGCTCAATCTAGGGCAGTAACAAAAAGTTTCTGTTCACTGCAGACCTTGTGCCATCAGAGTTAAGCTAATTTTGTAGTGCTTCTCTCTGTAATTTATTTCATTCTCTATATTATGAAAAGAGCTGAGAGAAATTACACTGAATGAACGTTCACCCTCAAAACACACCATTATAATATTTCAGTTGTAAAGACTGTGGGAAGAATCCTGAAAGGAAGAGAAATAACTTAATTGTGCCAGTTTGATGGGTTGTTAATGGTTTTCATTTATATAGAATACAAGTTTTTTACTTAATAGAAGAGAAATACAAAGAATAAGACTAAGAATGGAGTATTGAAGGTGGATAAGGAGGTTTTAATTTTATGAACATTCTTAGCACACATTAATATTGATAAGGTAATTCACCTAGTAACAGTCAGACATCTCCTCTACACAGGGCTCATGGGGCTAGTTATCAGAATCAAATATTTAGCTGCAACAGAGTACAGGCTCTTTGCAAAATAACCTCTATGCTGCAGGGACAAGACATCAAGTTTGCTGACCCCACAACTTATAAAACTCCACATAGCCAAAAGCCACAAGACATATACACTCATGCCATGGAGAGCCTGAGGGTCTGGGAAGGTCTGTGAATAGTGCATAGGGTGGATGTGGCACCCTGTTCCAGAAGTCCAACCCATCACCTACAGAAGAACCTGGGTTTGGCAGGTGCTTTGGCTCAGGGATGATTACTGACACTGATTTTACCAGCCCAGACACATTTGTTAATCATTCCTGTGATCACACTAACCCACCATCAGGTCTTGTGTGCAACAGTCTTCAAGTGGAAGACACACTCAAAGACCTTGCCAGCCTTTGCAGATGAAAGGCATCACACCAATTCACTAGTAGCAGCACAATTACAACAGCATTATTCATTATCAGCATAGCCTTACACAGTTGAGCTTTGTATTGTTGACAACAGCAAATATTAAAGGTGCTACAATCATTAAATATATATTAACTTTCAGTCTGTCAAGCAAATATTACAAGAGGGGGCAGTGGCAATTACAGAAGGTAATTACAAGTGGAGACAAAGCAGTTTATCACAGCAGAAGATGAATTCTAAGAAAGGATGAAGGACCCTTGTTCTCTCTGGGCAATTCATACAGATTAAACAATAGCTTTAAAGTAATTAATCTAGTAGAATGTAATGATTTTTTAAAACAGTTTAAATGGTGCTTAATTTGTTTAAATGAACTATCCCATTAAGACCCAAATTCATCATTTTGATTTGGAAGGAAAGTTTTAATAAACCCAACCTTTAGCAGAGCTTTAATAATTGTATTACAGGTTTATAGATTAATGTCTGAGGTGGAACAGATCTTAGTAGAGTGAACTCATCAGTAGTACTGATAATGATTTCTCAGAATGCTTAGAATCAGAGACACAGAGAATAATTTTAATGAAAATATTTGGTTATGTTTTCAACTATTTCCAGAAACAGACAAATGTACATTTATACTAAGACACAGGTTTCTAACACAGATTCAAAAAGTCATATGAAGTGCTTAGGTACTACAATGGATATAACAAAATATCCTAAAAAGAAGAGGTGTTACTGAAACAGCATTTTCTAGACATCACTGTGGTTAAAATATCTTCTAGGAAGGCCCTTTCAACTTCAGGATCTTCAGGAACTAAGTTTCCTACTACTGCAGGCACCAGTCAGAGTTTTTCACCAGCTGATCAAACTCCTCCAGTGCTACTGGAAAAGAGGCTCCTGCATCCCATTTGCTTGGAGATGTGTAGCCCTCTCCCTGTGCTCTACCCTGAATATATAGGGTAGAACACAAGGAGATATAATTACTCACAGCCAGTTTGTGCTGTTGTGCAAAGGCTAGTACAGCCTTGACCTGCAAAAGCACAGGAACTAAATAAAGGATACCTCAGTCAGATTTCTTGCCTCTGCAATATTTACAAAACATGCAGGATGCCAGGACCAAAAGAACTAATTAAAACACACACTGTGAAAAGCAGAACAATTAAAACCTGTGTTTCTCAGTAATGGAGAAGAAAAAAAAGTATTTAATCAGCACTTTGAGTATCCACAAACAATAGGTGCCAAAAAAAATGTTTTCTGTTATCTGTCATTGATTCCCAGATAGTTTGTGCCTTAAAAGGTTTTCCTTCAATCTAGTAAGGCTAAGTGGAAGACTGTATTTCAGAGATTTGAGATCTATATAATAAGCAAGTAAGGGAGGAGCACCAAAATTAGATTTTTTTAAAGATGAAAAGACGCTTTGTGACTGATTAAAGTCTGTTTTTTATCTCTTGGAGAACTACATGAGGCCTCCGGTAGGAGGCAGAAGAAGCTGGGATAAAATCTGCCAGAAAAAAAAAAAAAGCTACTAGACCTCCTGCAGTTATTTTAACTTTCTCTCTGCCCTGGACATATCCTTCTGCCCTTCTCTCTTTTAACACTGGTACCTGCATTGTTCCAGACACAGCAGGTTTCAGGAGCTAAAGCATAAGAGGAGAAACATCCCATCTCTTTTAGCAGCGCTAATTTCTGCCAGCTGAAATCCATGCCTGGCAGACCTCAGCAGGTGGGGAGACCGGCAGCAGAAGGGAGGAGTCCCACACTTCCACACCCCTAGGTAAGCAGGACCGTGGCAAAGCCAAATTAGCCCAGCACTTGGGAAACTGAAGTCTCACCCTCAGACAACCAAGCACAACATTTTTGGACTGGTGACCAGAGAGCTAATGACTCTACTGCTACTGAGCAGACTCTAGGAGACTTAAGAGTCTTCAGAAAAGTACCAGGGACCTCAAAGGTCTTTCTGTCTTCTATGAAAGGATTGTACATAGGTATTTAAAATCCTATATTTTTAATAGTGAATGTTGACTATAACTATTGATAGGGTTGACTAAAGTGTGGATGACAGTATCTTGAAAAATCTCCAGTAGAGTAAAAAGCACCTACTGTGCTGTGCTTGTCCTCTCCCATGATCATCAGCTAAAAGTCAATGAACACATCAGACTTTTGCATTGTTCTAAATGATTTATCACCAGTGTAAGCAAGGCATCTCTTAGGAACTACTATTTCCCTGTTTGTGTCTGGTCCATACTGATAGCTGTCTGCTGGTGTAAGATTTTGGGAGTCAAATCCAAAATTTCCCAATGTCTTCAATAACCTGTTCTGGAAGTGAACAATAGCAGTTTCTGCCTTCAGACAAAAGTCTGAATAGCATATATAGGTGTATACAGGCCTTAGTTCTCTATGATGGTGTGTAGTCCAAGACTGAGTGCAGTGTTTGAGGCATGATTCCATGAGACAGAGTGAACTGAGCTCAATTTCATCAAAAGTTTTTTTGTTCCTTCTTGCCTTACATGTTCAGGTCAAAAGCAAGGGATGAGGAGAGGCAAACCTCAGCCTGGGGATTCCTTGGCAGAAAAGCACACCTGGGTGTATGAAAATTCCTTGAAAGCCCTAGTTCCTTCTCTGCTCCTGGGTGAATACTTCCATCCTTTACCTTGTACCAACTCTGCCAGTAAACAGTTCTTCTTTGTGGCTTATAATTAACTCAGAGGAAAGAGTTCCAGCCAAATATATTAGCAGCTTTCTGAGAACACAATTAGTTTGTAACAGGATTTCTGAATCTAACACATACCAGCACAAGTGGGCTGCTCAGATGAGAGTAGAAAGAGAAATAAAGCAGAGAGGCAGAGGGAGATTTCATAGCATAGGGTAGAATCACAGGCTATCCTCAGTTGGAAGGAGCCCACAAGGGTTATCAAAGTTGAACTCCTGGCCCTGTAGAGGACAACCCCAAGAATCACAGCATGTGATTTACCCCATCAGTGAAGAAAATTTTTTATGTTCTGTTCACCAGGATATGAAAACCATTTTAAAATAACTGGGGGGGAGGGAAAAGGGGGGGTGGGGGAGAATGAGAGAGGGGGGTGGGCCCTCAGGGGTGGGAATTGGGAAGGAATGTCATATACTATTTATTTTAAGTCATAAATGCTTGAGACATTCTTGGAAGATAGGACATTCAGTTTCTCCTCTGGAGTCATGTTGTTTCAGTATCTAACTCAGGATCATTTAACACTCCATGTCCACATCATCCCCTAGGATTTACAGGTTCACAAGGGGAAAACTCACTGTACATTTACTGACACAGGCTTTTTTTTGTTTTGATTTATACCTTAGCAACTAGAAATACAAACGTGGGTAACAGAAGAAATAGATTTGCAGGATCTGTAAGTTGCTGCTCCTGTTTGATACATTCACGGCAGCCTTCTTCCTGAAAACATGCAGAGAAAAACATAGTTTAATAAATTCCAGTTTACACAGCTGGGAACTTAACATAATGCAGTTGAAGCAACCACAGCACATATCTCTCCTATGTTGTCTAACCAGTTTGATGCAAAATGGGAATACATCTCAACAGATACAGTCCATAATAAAAACATGCTTTGGCCTGCTGGCCAGTCCTTGTACCAGCATATTCACATTCCCATGGAGGTCTTAAAAACTCTGTACTCTCATCACATTGCAGATGAGAGAGGTTGTGGTGTTTCTGACCCAGTTTTTTTTGATTCAACACATTTTGTCTTGTCTATTTTGTTAATTCTGTTCCCAAGGTTGATTTCAGTGGGATTGGTGAACAGGGTAAACTGACAGCAACAGAAGTCATGGCTCCCACTCCTTCTTTTCTAAATTCCTTTTCCACTTCTCCTACTTTTGACAGAGAAACACCCAATCTGATATCAAGTGAGCCAATTCAAGTCACAGACTGAAGATAAAACAACCACTTTGTGTTGTTATTCAATATGTTTCCTCTCTGAAGGAGTGAGAAGGTGATCAGCCAATGGCAAGGAACAGCTCACTGGACAGGAGCAGCTCATATATTACGCATTAAATTGCATGACCTCCACTCCCTAATCCAGAAAGCCCTGCATCACATCAATATTGATGAATACCATCAGAATTAAAAAAACTCTGCCTCACTCAGACACCAGGAACCTTCTGTATTTTCAGCATGACATGAATAATGTCATAACCAACTCACTGGCTTCACTGTTGAAGCATAGCCTCTCCCAGCTCTGGCTCAACAGTGAAATGATGCAAACTGCTTGTAAAATTGTATGAGCATGTCTGATCAAAATTTTCACTGCTGCTTGAAGTCACAGCTCACCCTGGGAAAAGGAGTGCATTCACATGTTAATCTGCCTGAAGGGTTATAACTTATAACCCCACATAAAACGGTTCACATATTTATTGTGTGTGTGTGTGTGTGCGTGTGTGTATGTGTATAAAAGAAAATTAATCCCGTTTTAATCAAACTTGGAAAGGCTCGCACAGCTGGGAAACTCAGGACATTTGTGTGGAGAAGCTGATAACAGCTATCACTGGCTCCTCATTGACTCTTCATTGGCAGCTTCACACTTCTTGCTGTTCTGCAAGTATCAATTTAAAATGGCCTGCAACAGTGCCAGCTCAATTTAACGCCAAGAAGCTGAAGCTAGTAAAAAAGAAAGTATTGAAAAAACTATGCAAGTGTGGCAAGGGAGTCCATGAGTTTAAGGTAGTATAACTTGGAACACATGTTGCTCCTCCATTTCAGCAGATTTCTCTTTTTGTTTTATATGCATATATGTATTTTATATACATATTTCTGTGTGTGTATATGTGTGTGTGTGCTTATATGTGTAAGTGTAAGGAATGCTGGTATCTCAGAGTTAAATTTTAGTTATCACCTATGTATATGTGGCCTTTAAAGTTCCATTCCCACAAGCTGCCTAGCAAATCATTACACATTTTTCTCACAGCTTTGCACATGACAAAAAGAAGATGCTTTTGTTCCAAGGACTGCAGTATAGCCATTCTGCTGTGCACTCAGTAAACTGCACAAGTCCTGTGAGATCCATCCCAAGCAGCTGCAGATGATGGTGTACTCAAAGCACAAGCAGTGGTTACCCAAGGGGCCACCACTAATTTCAACAGTAGTGGAATTGACTGCTTATTAGACCCCATTTCAAATTTTCTTTAATGTAATGGAGATATGGCTTCTAGTCCTTTATTCTCTATTGCCTTGACCTTGTGTTTTGACCTTGTATTGCAAAATGAGTGCATAAATCCATATTGTCAAACTATTTCTCTCAAAGGGCTGGGCCCTTTGACATGGCAATTTATGTGTAATTTACAATGCCACAAAGCTTCGATTACTTGTGTTAGGCTTAAAGAGCATTGGCCAGCTGCCTGACATTCACCTGATGATTTGTTCAAATTTAAACTTTACAGGTGCAAATTTCCTTGAGGCAGGCACCATCTGCATACAAGGCAAGGTTAGCATACAAGGCATTCTGTTTTGTATTGTCTTGGCAGATCCTTAAGCCTGCCTAGAGATCCTGTGATTTCATGAAGCTTTGACAGTTCTAAAGGCTTCATTCCTTACAGCTTTCTGTTCCGTGCCCAAGTAATGGCCATGGCTCCAGTTTGGAAAGGAAGGAAATGGATTAAAGTTGTCTGCTACTGCATGACTCAACACTATTAGACATCCTAGACTTAATATAATTAGGATTCTTTCGAATATGAGAAAGCATTCAACTCATTGCTGCAGTTTCCAGTTTTTAATTAGGTATTTCTTTGAATGTGTTACAGATATAGGTTTTTTCATTCACAAAAATCTTTCTGCACTACCTGCTGGCTTTCCAAAATGTTCCTGGGGCAATTATGTTTGTATAGTTATAAATAAATCTTCATCCTAGGAATATCAGTGAAAATGCATCTGCCTCTGACACCTGCTGCAAAATGTGTGCACTACTGGGGCAGTATGTGCCAGAAACACTGGCAGCCTCTATCTGCTGTGACATATGTTCACTCGGGTGAGCTGTGGTGGAAATATCCATACTGGGAGTGGGAGGTAGACAGGTGATAATTGCCTTTCAATTGCTTATTGACTAGCTTGCTAGGCAGGAAAGCAGAGGTAGCAGCATTTAAACCTTACAGGACACAACTTGGAAAGCTGCTTCAAGTTCTCACAGCGAGTTGTTCTTGAAAACAGACGTTGGTAAGCAACGGCTAGAGAGACTTGACAACAGAATGCGCTGTTATTCCTTCCTTGCTTTTGAAAATATACAGAAGGATGATGAGTAAAGAGCCTCCCTACTAAGCTAGAAAGGTCAAGATCCTCTTTACAGCTCTTTTAGAGCTCTTGACTTATTTTTTTTAGCAACTGAAGGGGAAAGATTTCTCTGCTTTTCTAGTGGATTAGAATTTTGTTTTCATGAACTTTTGTTAAATTTTTTATCATATAGACAACTTTCAAGGAATTCCTCCACCTTTCTCACCTACGCTGCAACTTAGACTTGTCCTTCTTGCCTCTGCTGAACTCCTTTTTGTGTCATGGATTCATTTGTGTTCTACTTCTGTTCTCTGACACAATGAAGCTGCGACTAGTGAGACTGGTGTTTGAGAAGGGCTTTTCCACTCAGTGTGCTACCGTCTTTTGGTCTTTTTTTTTTTTTTTTTTGTAGTATATTTTTCAGTTTTTAAAGCACAGCAGAAGGCATCCACAGAAACGGACCAGGACACAAATTTTGGATTGTCCCTAGAGTATTAATGGGAAAAATATATTTTCAGATGTATAACCTAGCTACCTCTCCTTGGCCTCACAGACAGTCATTCCTGTGCCACCCTATAATTAAAGATTATGCACTGCAGCAACTTTCTGCCATAGAAATGGTGGCAACTTGCCTGAATAATACACACTAATTGCCTTTGTGACTTTTTCCTCTCCTTTGTCTTTTGCTAACTGTGAACAGATTTCTTCACTCTTCAACTAGTTATTAAAAAACTGAACTCTCCATCTCTATCTAATTTCTAAACTTTTATTTGACCTCCATAATACTCTGCATGTTTCTAGCCCTTAATTTAGATTATTTGTCTTATTTTAAGATAATTACAACAAAATATCTCAGCTGGGATCATTCTTGTAGGAAAGTATTTTTGTAGATAGTAAGCTTTCTCCCTTTGGAAAACTTAAAACAAATAAGAACTACCAGTTATGATAAATGTGTTACCTTGCTGTGTATCCAACAACCTCTGCTTCAAGCTATTAAAACTTTTGCATGCAGGAAGCCAGCCAAAGCTTGCTGTTTTCAAAGAGTCTATTTTCCAACCACTTGAAGAAAATATTTTTTAAACCGGAAAAGTCATTTGGGAAATGAAATATACATGCTATGCCTGAAAAAGATAATTTTTATTCTAGAAGATACTTGGTCTTGATAAAAAAAAGCCACTAACAGGTGAGGGAAACAGCCTGTTATGATCATATTTTCAAACTTTGGTGATACCCAAAATTTCTTCACTTAAAATCGTTTTTTTAAGTTGCAAAGTTACTTGAAAATGACTCCCAAGTTTTCTCTGTGTCCTTTCCAAAGTGTTGCTGGCAATACATTAATTCAGCTCCCTGACCACAGAATAGAGGTGAATTTTTACTAAACATGGTGTTACAGAATCATTTCCTCCTGTCACCCTGACTTCAGTCTCTGTTAAGCAATAACATGAGGAAACTACGATACTGAAGGACAACCCTTTTTCTCTGTTTCTGCTGAAAGAATATCAAGCAATTACAGAGCTACAAAAAAGGGAAGGCAAGGCGTCAAGAGGTCATCTTACCGTTCTGCCCTGTGGTCCAGGACAGGATAAAAAAATATCCAAAAGAAATCTAATCCTTGTACAACAGAGCTTTCCAATATTTCTCTTTTTTAAAATATTTTTCCTTTATTTTTTCAATACAGTTGAAAGAAATTCACTATTTATAACTTTCAGGTGATCAAACACAAAAACATATATATGTGTGAAGGCAGGATTTAGGAGAAAAGCACTGTTTTTAACAGAACTTTACAAGCAAGTGGTAAAGTTGTTAAACTTTGCTGCAAAAATAAAGAACTTGTACGTTGGGGAGTTCATTTGGTTTGTGTTTTGGAGGGGTTAATGTCTTAATATTTCTGTGGCTGGTACTGTGGCTGATGGACATAGCCACAGTGAAAACATATAAACATTATGAAAAACATAATGGAAATTTTCCAAATAAGGTTTTATTCTACCGGTTTAGCTAGAGGCTCGTTTTAAAATAAACACTTTGTTTTCTCTGTGCTTAGCAAAGACTGTGATGCTGTTATCCATGGTAAAAAGGAATTGGTTCCTTCCCATACAAGTGTGTTTGTAGGACTCTGCATAACATAGCGCGTACTTCAAGATGACTGTGGTAAGTAAATTAGCTTTAGGGGCTGAGACAGCAGATATATAGTGTGCATTTTCTCACTAAGCAGGATCCTAAGCTGCTAGGTTGCAGAAGGCTGCTGACACCAATATTACAACTAGGACATCAAACATGCCAAAAAAGAATCTTGGAGAAACTTCACACTACAGGACAACTGTCTAATTTATTGATGGGTGGAAACACTAAGTCGAAGATCTGTGTTGCTAAAACCATAAAACAGGGGAAATCTAGGTTTTAAAAAGATTATTTTAGAAAGCTACGTAGAAACCCAAAAACATGACTTTTTCCTACTAGGTAAGGAACAAACTCCTGCTCTAGCTTTTCTAGCTTCCTCTAATTTCTGTCTTCTGAATGTAACTGTTAACAGCTATTCACAGCCCTTTGAAATTTCCTGTGCTCCTGAGTGCCCGCCAGAAATGCATTCCAATGGCTCAAAAAGGTTTTTGAATAGAAGGGGAAAATGTGCATGTTCACTGCAGAAAGAATTCCTCCTTTTGATTTCAGCTTCTCAAGTAAAGTAAGGATGAAGAGGAGATTCTCAAAATACTTTCCCAGTGTCTTACCAACAGAAAACATCTGTAGTTATTTTCACACTACTTGTACTCTGCTTTCCAGAATGGAATCAGAACAGAAAGTTTCCACTTTTCTTTGGGCTTGGAAGCATGATTTCAGAGTTGTTTTTTCTTCATTTAATAGAAAATTTTAGTAGTACCTAACTAGAAATATTGGCTTCTTTGATACGTTTTAACAGTCCTCAGAAATTAAATGAGAAATTTCTTCTAAAGCCATGTTTTCCTGTACCTGCAGGGATCTACCTTTACTACCGTGGAAGGTGTAACAGAAAAATCAAGCTGATTGTCAGTATACCTCAACTCACTATCGGGGATCTTCACACTCTTTTGTGAAGGGGAAAAAACGGGTAGGGGGTGGGGAGATTGACAAATAGAGATTTCTACACAGGATGTAATTTTCTACAGTGTGTAGAGAACATAGTTGTTCCCTTAAATATCTATATTTTTTTCATGGACATCTGACAAGCCTGTTAGTATCTCTCTAATTCTCCAAAATTGACTTCCTTGAAAGGAATGGAATTTCCTAAGCCGCGTTTTTCCCTCACAAGAACTGAAACATATTTTCTTTAGGAAAGAATCTAGGCTTATAATGTATTTGTTTCAATGACTGATACAAAAGCTAAAATGGCAAATTAAATGGCTGTATCCATTTACATAGTTCAAACAACTATTTTTTAAACCTTTCTTTTCCTAGGCAACTACATTACTTTTCTTGGGATTCTTCATCAGATAACATCTTGAAAATTTTGTTTCTTCTTCCTCATCAAGAAATTTAATTTGAATTTCATGCTTACTTTAGGCATTTACATGTATACATATCTCCTTCTATGGTCAGAAATAGTTCCTGCCATGCATGTGCCAGTTCGGTGAAGATTTACAAATCTAATTATGTAGCCAGCTCTTTTAGCTATCTCAAAGCCTGTATGTACTTCAATCATGGCAAAATAAACAAACAAAGCTCATAATACTGTTCCAGGGTCTCCCTTAAATCATTTACCTCTTATTAGAAGAACAAAAAAAAAAAGAAAAAGTTTTTTTGAGAGTTATGTTTCCCCTGTTACTCCTTGAATTTTTTTCCAGTTTTCAGATCTCACAATTGTCCACAGTTGATACCTACTTTGTGGTTTTAGGATAACTTTGTCCTTTAAGAACATCTTCTCTGTAAAAGTATTTTTATAGCATAACACTTGCTGGACTTTTTGCTGAGTGGCAGATTTTTAAATAAGGTTGATTTCGATCTCAGTATGGCCATTCCCTGATTCGTATAGCCCAAGTGAATCAGAAGAATTTTCCATGTGTGTACACATGCAATCTTCTCTAAGAGTGGCTATAATGGGCAATAGCTTGTGCTCACAACTGCTAATAGGCTGAAGTTTTCCATGAAAAACAAATTGCCTCCTGCTGCAGGGCTGTAGAATGTTCAGCCTTTGTTTTAACCAAAGCAGTGGCAAAATATAGCTACAACCTATTGTGGAAAGCCTCTGATCCCCAGCTTCCAGTACGGTCCAAACTGCTGGCCTGAAGGGATTCCCTGAAAATTAGCAACTACAAGTGTTGCAAACCTGATTTACAATAACATCTCATTTGCTAACAAACAACATCAAGATCTCACAAAGATGGGCCCAATACAAAGAGCAGGAGAAACAGATCCTACTGTTGTGAAGATGGCAACTTTTATTGGGCAATACAGATAAATTAGGAATTAATTAAAATTCACTACTGTTTTAAAGGTGTAAAACCTGGATCCAAGGACAGCATAACTCTGAGACAAAACCTCCTCTTGGAGAAAGTAGCACTTGATTGTCTGAAGTCTGGAATAGTTGCTCTGCTCTAGGACCATGACCGTCAAATTGGGAGTTTGATGAAAATTTAATTGCTGAAGCAAGTTTGCACTTAATGTCCTTAGTGAAAGTTTGGAAAGTACAGATTTGTAATCCAGAAAAACTAGTTTTATTGCAAACAGAGTGCTCCCAAGAGCTGCAGTTAGTCTGTGAGGAGATGCCACCGGGGAGAAATGCATAACATCTAACAATTCTGTGTTATCTGGCATTAACCTGTTTCAGAATTATAGCTAGCACATGACTGTCTTTAAAGGATTACCTCATATCAACTAGATACACTCACTTGCAGGACAATTTGACCCTCATTTCTGGTACTTTCATAAAAACTACCAAAATTTTGAGTTTCTCGACTTCCCTCTCTCCTGGTTTCCTTTCTCGTTACTAATCTCATTACTACCTTAGATACCATCTAAATAGGTTAATAGACTGCTGCTGTGGAGCACTAAAAATCCATCTAGGCAATCAGTGGTCTGTTTAAAGCAGTCAAGTGAAGCTTTAAAGTAAAGATGAGGCCTGAATCAAAATGTTAGGTCTAAGTACCTTTATCCACTGGGACAAACTGAATATAGGGTCATGGTTTGTGACTTTTTGCTGAGCTGCTCAATTATCTTGCCTCACATGCCACCGCCAATGGGAATTTCTATTTTTCTTTTTAAGTGTTTTGAACAGAAAAAAATCCAAATATTCAAATAGAGGTATATTAAACAGAAATAATCACTGCTGATTAAATAATGTCTGACCTAATCTTTTCAGTAGGTGAACTGAAAGGTCCAACGATCTATGCATCACATCGATAACTAGGTCTCGATTCTCCTTGGTCTCCTTTCAGTTCAGGAGAAAAAGCAAACCAAGTTCATGCCTTTGGGTGATCCCACAATTATGTTAAAGGATGCAGCAGGCCAAAAGTCTGAAAACAAGAAGGGCTTTGTTACTACTGTTGTTCCAAATTAGACTTCTTTTTTGTGGTAGACACCCCTGAAAAAGGAGCGGACAGACTGACACCAAGGCATTCAGTTATTACTGTAAGTTTAGATTTCGCTTCTAGATGTCCAATAGTAGCAGACGGAAGAGGAAAACAGCAACGCTATTATCTAAACAGCTTACACTGCTGAATATTGAGGTATGTGAGAGACTTGTCTTAAATGACCCGATAATTAACAGCACCGTGGTATAAACCAAAGCAAAGAAGCTTCCTCTGACAAGGTAAGCCTTCCTTTGGAGATTTCCTCCAGGACACGTAGCTTTAGCAGGAGATTCTGACTATAACATACTTCAGAAGTGTCTTCATTACACTGTGATCAACTGGAGGAAAACCTCGAGGAGCACAAACACTTCACACCAAATCTACCTCTTTGTGAGGGTACAAACAAAACAGTACAAAAGAGTTTTAAAGCCAAAGTTCTGGCCAAACCTGAACAATTCTGTTTGTGCTTCTTCAAAAAGTATCACAGAGACATATAATATAAGCAAACACCTAGAACAAGCAAGAAATACAGTAATACTAGTAAGGAATGAATATCTGACTTCAAAGACCCTCAACAATAATACAAAGCTGGTTTTAGAGGGGTTTTTGTAGCACAGGTCTCACTGAAGAAACTCTTTCATACATTTCTCTTTCTGACCTATGAGTTCTGCTGCCTGACAAAATTACCTTCAGCAGTATCTATCAACTTTTTCACTGCAACTCTAGCCATGATTTGGATTCTCTATTGCTTTATCTTCCTCTGAGGTAGCTGAAAATACAAGTATGGATTCTGCTGATTCTTAGGGGGGAAAAGTATGTTCCTGGTGTAATTACACTAATGGTAGATTTTTCATCATTTCTACAGAAAATGTCTGTATCAGTACAGGAAGGAAGGAAGGAAGGAAGGAAGGAAGGAAGGAAGGAAGGAAGGAAGGAAGGAAGGAAGGAAGGAAGGAAGGAAGGAAGGAAGGAAGGAAGGAAGGAAGGAAGGAAGGAAGGAAGGAAGGAAGGAAGGAAGGAAGGAAGGAAGGAAGGAAGGAAGGAAGGAAGGAAGGAAGGAAGGAAGGAAGGAAGGAAGGAAGGAAGGAAGGAAGGAAGGAAGGAAGGAAGGAAGGAAGGAAGGAAGGATTTTGAATGTTTTGATTGTCCTCACTTAAATTACTTGGGTGAATTTTTTTGCTAGCAAAACTCAGCATCTTTAATACTGAATCTACGTCTATCTTGTTGCGTATAAATACTTTTTTCAACCCCAGTTCAGGATGGATCTATATCCTCTTGACAAAGCCAGAGGTAATATGTATTCCTCAAGGAGGATCAGGAGAAATTCTGATCCTCTTTAGTGTCTTGTAAGTATATGCTCTAGTTTGCAGGGGAAATTCCTGCTGTGCACAGCAGGAGCTGGTGCCAGGCTGCAATCTCACAGGATATTTCTTGACAAAGTCTGGGGGTTTTTTCCCATATGTTTAAAATTAACCCATTCTCTGCAAAATCTTGGCAACTGGCTTCATAATTTTGAGTTTTTCATTGTACAACTGGCTTCATAATTTTGAGTTTTTCATTGTAACTGAATAATATGCTGAGTTAATAATATGTTATCTTTCTTTCCACTGGGCAGTTACTTTTTATTTCGTTGGGGGGTTTTGTCTGTTCTTTTATTTTGTTAGGGTTTTTTTTTTTTTATTTTTTAGGTCTTGAGGATTTTGTTGATAAGTGGCACTTTTCCCAAAATCAATCTACAGATAATACATCCATCTCATGAGCTGATTGTCTTCGAGAAGACTGAGTGATCATCTTGAGCTGCTGATGCTGGTTTAAAGACTTAACATAAATTGTTTGCTTGACCTTTTTAGAATTGAAAATCAGTTTTTTTTTCTTTTTAGCTCATAGCAATGTATTTATTTTGTAAGTGGAGAGAAAGCTTTCCCTCCCATTCACCCTTTGCTTCAGAATGAGAAAAAATTTTATATGCTGAGATTTTGCAAGTTATATTACTCTTAATATCTCTTTATGGATTGGTTCAGGCTTTCTAAAACAGGAATCCTTCTTATGAAAGTCATTAGAATTTATTCTCCTGTTTTGAGAGAGGATCGTATTACCTACATAGTTAAAATTGACGTGTTACCTAATCGGGTAGACTAAATCTGTACCAATAACTTAAAGTCGATTAAGTTTCTGCAGTAAAAAAAGTGTTTATAATTAATCCTGAACAGTTCCATAGTTTGAATATCTTAACTGCATTATAAGTGCAAGAGCACATAAGGGTTAATATAAAGTGATCACTCTCTTCACTGAAATTATTGCAACAAGAAAATACTTTAAAGTTTTGGTCAGTTAGATTATCTCTCTCAGATATCTCATACCTTTCTTTTCTGTAGCAAGGTTTTCTCAAGGACTGCAGCCCTCTACTGGGTAGTTATCTATATAAAGGAATTAGGATTCACCAGGTATTATCCCGTGCAGTGGAAACCCCAGTGTGAAGATGCTACACCCCTCTCATTGAGCCTGGTACAAGCTGCATTGTTTTTTCCCTAAGGTCATTCACACAGCTTAGGCCTGGGGGAAGGGTAAGGTGGATGCACCTATTGTCTGCCTCAACAGCAAAACTTGTACAGAATTAAAGTGCAATACATTTTATGTTGTTTTACTAGGCCCAGAGCGCATGTCACAATTCAATTCAGAGAGAATATTACAGATTTACGATAAAACCTGATCTGTTCTTAGACTTTCTAAAAATGTTGTGTAAGGCCAAATTAAAGTCTTATTGCAGAATTTTATTTCATTTGGCCACTAATGAAGTTTAAAAGTTTGAATAGGAACAGATTGAAGTCCAAAGTCTCCTCTTTAAAAAATGAAAAATCCACTCTTAAATACTTGCTTCTACTGGTACTGTTATGTCAGTATGTCTCAGCCAGTATCTTTAGGGAGCAAAAAAAAAAATTCATTCTATATTTCCATCCATTTTGATCATTAGGATAAAAATATTTTTGTACCAGCTAGGTTTCATCAGGTGCATGGGTAACCTAAGAGTCATTCCACATATTTCCCTCTGCTTGAAACCAAGTCACTTCTTCAAAGTTAGTCAGGTGAGCTGAACCCACGGGAGGCTTTAGTTAAAAAGTGCTAGCCTCTCCAGCTGAAGACAGTCTCCTCTCTACAAAGATTTATCTACAATGGAATTATCGATAAATCCATCCAGGGTATTAGATAGGGATTGTGAAAAATTGAACAGGTGTAAAGAAGAGCTATAATTCAAAATGTAGGCTACCTGTTCTTGACTTCTTTGTCATTATTCATGGGCAAACATTGCCCGGATCAGTTTCAAAATTGGGTTGTCCCCCTCCTTCTAATATATTGGTGTGCACAGCTAACAAAAATGCACAATATTCTTTAGGGAATCAAGTCACTCTTCAGCTGAGTGCATTTAATTAATTTTATGATTCTGATACCCATCTTTATATAAACAACTGCTCATTTAGAAATGGAAAATCTGTTTCTTAGCAGAGCAACTCACTTTCATCTCTCTCACTCACAAGCTGAGGGCTGTAAGCACCATGTTAGAGGTTACCTTTACTGCAGCTGCTGAAGCTGTGCCAGCACAGAAGCTCACTGGAGGAGCAAGAAACTACAGTCATACTTTTTGATTTACTCTGGTGCACTCATTTTCAAAGCAGAGGTCTGGGCTGCCTGCATCCATTTACAGATTTCTTTATGATTTCCATAGAGACAATTGTGATAAAAAATATATATATTTGTCAGCACACAAGGACACAAGGACTACAGACTAATCTTTCCTAGTTCTGTATATATCAGAGGGCTTTTTGATATATGGACACATAGCTTCAAAGAGTTGGTTAGAAGTATAATCCACTCTGCTATGAGTCTAATTAGGTGTTACCTGATCTAGGGGACATGAGTTTAAATTGCCTTGGGCTGGAATACATATTTCCAGCCACCTACTGTCCAAAATTCTGGTATAACTCTTATCAATAAAATGTCATGAAAGTGGAGCATAAAAGTCCCACAGATTATATATGTTGAAGCCAATAGCTCATGAGACACTAGCAGAGTCAAGATAGGAAAGCACTCTGAACACTCAAGCTGTGTCACTTAAAAGAGCAAATTAAGGTAAGGAGTATGAGAAGTCCCTCATCACACTCTACTGTTTAAAACAGACAGTTATTTGCCCTTTGGTCTCACCATTGTTCAATGTCTCATCCTATTCCTATAGAAATAAAAAGAACATAATCATGGCCTAACACAGGCCAGAAAGAAAATTTGAAAACAGACATTTTGCTTTTTTGTCGCTTTAAATAGTGTAACTACAGCTGCTGCTTCTTCCAGCCCTGGCATATCCTAAACCCAGTGATTTTTTTTCGCTGTTAGCTCAGAATTTTATTTACATAAGCACTTAACAGAAATCCATTCAAGTCTTCTATGCACCAAGGAAATTCTAAAGGTGCCACTAGCCAGGGCAGCAGCCTGGGCTCTGGCAGGAGCTACCTTGGTAGCCCCAGCAGGTAAGCTGCTGAGGGGATATTGGCTACCAGAGACATTCAAGCAGAACCTTTGCCTGTGAAGGGATAAATTGATATCACAGTCATTGTGCTTTTTGTTGAGTACTTATTAATCGCCCCAGCTGGAAAAGTAGTCAGGACTGACAGGATTCCATGAGGTATGGAAACCTGGGTATACATACCCTCAAAACCATTTCCTTTTATCTGTGTGTGATATAGGGAATTTCTATTCCCTATACTTTTCACTCCTCACACAGATTGATCAGCATGTCCCACAAAATTTATGCTCGCTGTGGTTACATTTTGGGCAGTAATTTCCCACACCAAGATGTCAGAGTCCTGGAAGCCAAAATAAGTATTCACATGGTAGCACTTTCATAGCAATTGAACAGATACTTGTTCTGGTTATGTAGTGAATATGAAGTCCACTGCCCTCTGATGAAAAAAAAAGGAGACATTTTCAATTCCATAAGTTAATATTTTCATGTGACCCAGCCTGTGGCCCACAAAATATACTACGATATCCAAGACAATGTCCATTTTATATCTATTTAATTTGAACTCATTCAGGGAAAGAAGAAACTATTAATCAACTCTGAAGTTTTTGTGTTCCCACTTTCAGGGAAACTATTGTTTAGAGCAAAATGCTTTATAAATCATTGTCTGTATTGAGCTTCATGGGTAGAAAAACAGACAAACTGCCTTTAAACATGACAGACAACCTGGTTTTAAACATGAGTATGAAGATTATTTCTAAAAAAGACAAGTTCTATGGACAAAGTTTGGCAGGACAGACCAAGCTCAAAATATCCCTGGTCACGTCCAAGTAATCTATATTCTGTGAAAGTAAAGTTGCATGACTTTACTCAAACCTAACCTTTCCAAATTTCTAAGATATTTAAATTTTCTACTTACCCCTCTCCTCATTATATTTGTCATGTTTTGGTTTGTCCAAACAACAATTTCAAAAGGAAAAAACTATAAAACTAAAATTGCTAATCTCAAGAAAACCCTTTTTGTTCTCCTACTCTTTTCCAAATATCTAAATGCAAAAGGACCTGAATCTGGATTTCAAAACTTTCTTTTTACTGCCCATAATGACAAAGCTAAGACAATATATGTGCAAGAACACCAAACAGTACAACTTATAAATCTCTCATGATGGGAGTGAAGAATGGTGGTTGCAAAAGAAACAATTAACAAGAGTTAATTTTAAAATTCCATCCTTGGAAAGTAATGTGACATTAACAGAGATTACAGTCTAGTCCAGAGGTCCTGCAGAGAAGCAAACAGATTAAGTTTCATTTCATTGCCTGTATGCTTTAGTTTTAACCTTTTTTTATTCCTAAACTTCCAACCAAAAATAGTCCCTTATTTCCTCTGAAGGCTTCAGCTGGTTTTCATTATTATTTTACCTTCTATTTTGTCACATGGTCTCAGAAAAAACACATTTCTGAGCTACAAAAGTTCAGAGCCCTTTTTGGGTTTTTACAATCTGTCCTGTCCTGCCTGGTACAGTGAGTAAAAGACCTGACCTGTACTGGCTACAGACCCCCACTGGAGCTGTGGCCTGTGACTGTCCCAACACCCACCACTGAGGCATCATTCCTGGCTTTCCTCAAAAACACCACCCAAGACAACTCCAAGGCCAGGTGCAGAGGACACAGTCCTGGCCATCCTCGTGCACACCAAGTACATGATAGAGCTGCATATCCTTTAACTGCCATGTCGCACTACAGTTTTGCCTCCCTCCAGGTTCCCACATCTACACATGGGAATCAGAAGAAAGTACCAGCAGAGCAACAAAAGCTCAGAGCAAGAGAAAAAGACCCCTTCTGACAAATTGTCCCTGGATTTGTTTCATTCATTTGCAATTGCAACACACTGCTTGTATCAAAGCCATTCACTCCCATCATGAAAACAAGCAGGTTGACTTGTTAGTTAAGAGATAATTCCTTTTGCATGCATGAGGTAATTCTACTAGAATAAAATGAGTGAAAATAATCCTGCTCAAAACCAACAGTTTAGTTGCAGTTAGCTTTTGTGGGAAGAGCTGGCTTTGACTACCTCAAAAAAAAAAAGCTGTACATTTCTGCCAAACAAATGTCTGACTGCGTACACGGGTATCAAAATTTTTTTCTCATGTTGACCATGCAGGAGAAGCAATCTGCCAAGTTGCTTGACAAAGGCAAGCTACCCTTCACCCATTTAATTATGCACAAAACATACTTAAACAGACAGGATCCAAGGACTGTGGTGTGTATGCCTTGGATGCCAGACATGCTCTGACATCTGAAATGAAAAAGCTCAGAAATGGCCCAGATGCAGCCAGCCAAGAATTTATATCATGCATAAACTCACAATCAGAGTGAGGGTATCCTATCTCCTTTCCATCCCTGATTTCTGCAACCATTAAGCAAAACAGTTAATTCTGTTGTAATATATGAAAAACAAACCCAAACTCACTATGGAAATCATTGCAGTCAGTGCAGTGTCCTTTACTGTTTTTTTTTTCCTATATTATGACTTCAAAATGGACATAGAACTTTTATTTTTGTTTTATGATGACCCCAGTTAGCATTCTTTAGGCCATGACAGATTTTTTTAGGCACCAGTGTGAATCTGAGAGTAGAGTTAGAACATACTTGCAATTAAGAAAGGGTATGATTACACTGGGGACTTATGATTACACTGAAGAGAATGGGAAAGGTTTGGACTTTCACTGAAAAAACATTCTTTCCTTCCCCATTCAGAAAAGTTCTAAAAAACTAATTGATGCCACCTGGTAACTGTTATTTTTTACCCGTTTCTTTGCCAGTATTTACACAGTAACAAGAAGACACAGGTCAATAACAGGATCAATAAAAAGAATTAAAGCTGAGGATATTAAAATTACCATAATTATATTCCAGACAGAGCTGGACAGAAAATTGATTCCCTGTCCTGCAAATGTTGAGATGTAAAATGTATTCCTGTCTTGCATCAGGACAAAGCCAAGGATTTACTTTCTTTTTTTTACTATTATTATTTAAAAACTGAAAAAATAATCTGAAAAAAACAAAAAGAGAAAGACAGAAACAGATGAGCACAGACAAGTTTTGAAATAGCTGATAGTCTTTTAGATAGGTAACTAAAAGTAGATTTTAGAAAAATCTGAGTTCATTCTTTAGGCTAAATCAGAAAAAGTAGGAATTGAAACCTAGGTCTCACAAATCCCAGCTGAGAGCTTCAACTGTCAACTTATTTTCCTTTTTTTGAAGGTGAGTCCTTCTTCCTGAACAATACTCTGTCAAAACAATACATTACCACAGGACGTCATTTAGAAAACAGGCCCTCTCCAATTTGTCACATTTCCAAAAAACCATAGTTACAGACTGCATGCTTATTGTCAGACTAGTGGAATGGCTGCCTGAAGGTACCTCTATGTAAGCACAGAAATTCTCTGTCATAAACATAGAGCATTTTATTTTTTACCTTTCCCTCCAAAGATGAATCTTCTTTTTGCTAAATGGACACTTAGGAATGGACATAACTTCTGACAGAATGAAATTTTTGCACAGAATAAGCTAAATTGATGGTAGGACCCTGTTTTTTAAAAACCAAAACAAACCCTTTATTTGAATTTTTGGCAATGGACTGTTTTCAATTTAGTTGTGATTTTTCCGTCTTTTACTCCCTACTAGACATTCATTTGCCCTTTCTGGAGCAATAAAAACTATCAATATTCCTACTTCCTCTACTTCACCTTCCTCTCAGGCTACTCAAGTGTTTGGCAAGCTGTGTTGTAAACCAGATGGGACTAAATTATCAAACTGGAAAATAAATGATGGCAAAATTTTTTGTCAATCTACCTCCCTCTTTTTGGTTAAAAAATTCACTGACAAGTTGCTATCTAAGAGACGTAAAGTTGAGTAGAAACCAGGAAATTCTTGTTCACAGTTTCACTGATCTCTGGCCTGAAGTCCTTTTTTTTTGCTCAGGCTGATCACACACAGGCAACTTAAAACTCACATCCAGTCCTTCCTGTTCCTTGGTAGCATCATACCAGCAAACCTAGCTTCTCAGAAATGCATTAAAGCACGCTGGAATCCTGTGGCAAAAGCAAGCCCACAGCATTAATGCCACACCCACTGTCATTGCCTTATGTGGTCTGAGCATCAAGCATCACTCACGTAAAACAGATAAATTAACTATATCTAGTATATGTAGTAGCATAGTTTACAGACTACAGGTTTTGTCACCTTGTATACGTATTATTTGCCCTGTTCTTTCTGAGCAGTAGTCCCTTTGATTTGTCTTTTTTTTCTTATTAAGTGCAATTTCTTCATTAGACAACACTTTTTGTTTAGTATTGCTACCCAGTTTAGGAGTTGCAAGACTGAGACCTCCTGAGGTGGCAATTTATGGACAGGGAGTCTTTTCACAGCTGGAGCAAGATATTCAAAGTCTGTAAAGGGGAACCCCATAAAACCAAATTTCCCAAATACTCTCTCAATGCTTTTTGAGTATGCTTGGCATTCTGCCTTGTTGGTGTAAATATATATTTATAAATATATATAAATAATCTCTTGCTATCAGGAATGTGGCCAAGTGGACATAAGGGAACAGAAGTGACATGGCTCATTGAAAGAGCTGTTTCATACAAAATGAGATAATTGTCTGGTCTTTTGATCTGCAGAAGGTTATAGATGCTTCCCCAAAGCTCCTAATGTTGCATAAGTCCCAGTCACTAATGAACAGCTGGACTCACTTTGTACAGAGTAACTCTGTACACTTCTGAGACCTTCTGCTGATCCCTGCTTGGCCGTGCTGCTCTGCCCAGTCTGAACAACAGCAAGCACAGACGCTCAGCAACATCTGCACTCCTGTGCACAGGCCTGTGAGGGTGTTAAAATGTTAACACTGGGGCAAGCCTGGGAGAGAGAGAATAGAGAGAATTCAGTCCAAGAGAAAGAAAAACAACCAGACTGAACATCAAGAAGTAGGATCAGCAGGTAGATCATTGTTTTGAAAAGTAGCTTTTTATTTCCCCTATTCTCCCTTGTTAACTTAAAACCATGATGCTAGGTGTTGCTCTGGGAACCTAGTGATCTATAAGCTTTATAGAGCAGAGATTTTTTCTCTTGTTGGCTGCATCTATTTCAACAGGGTCCTAGATAATTACAAGGCCCTGGCTGATAGCAGCCAAGCTGGGAAGCGGTAATGCCCAGCAGAAACATAAAATGCAAACTATATTGCCTGGTGAGAGGTTGGCCTTGGGACATCCTGGTGAATCTTCAGCCACTGTGATAAATACTGACCAACCTGCCAGCACAGTCAGTGTAGGAAGGGGTTAAAAAAACCAAAACACTCACTTTGATCCTTACTGTGTGCAGGAAGGCACACATTAGCCTCCAATCCCAACACAGCCCTGAAAAACTCCAGTCAGAGCCTAAATAGTTAACATAGCAATGTGTTCTCAGAAGACATCTATGTACTCAGCTGTGGCAATTTTAGGGAAAACACAAGAGAGAGCTCGCTCGGAATAAAATGACAGTAAAGACAAGACACATAAAAATTATCATGATGTAATCACTTGAGGTCAGGCATGCATATTGGCATTGGATCCGATCATTATGTGGGTGCTAACATGACCCAGAAAAGAGTGCTAGACTAAATATTCGCTAATGTAGCTCTGCATCTAACTTGCTAATTCTTTTGCCAGATGTTTTGCAGTAGTTTATAGAAGGCAGCCATAATTTTGACAACAGCACATAAGATAAATGTATGCAAGTACAGATTTATCACTGTGGGGTTGGTGGGCAGGGGTGCTTCAGTGAGATTAGCTCCAGCTAATGCAACACTTCCATATATCAGAGGGTGTATCATGATGATGAGATTCCTTTACCTACATCAGGAATTGTGTTTCTCTCCCACAAATGTTTGTGGCTTTATTCTTGTGAGCAGAATCTGTTCCACTGAATAGATTTCATCTATTACAAATATACACATAAACAGAGAAAAGACCAAGGAAGAGATTTTATATCACTAGATAAACAGCAGCACAATTTACTAAGAAAAGAAAGCATTTTTGTCTTGTCAATTTTTATGTGTAGAAATGAAGGGCAGTTTTCTAAATGATGAACTGCCACAGCCCCCTGGAAATCTTCCTGTGTCCCTGTAAACACAGGAAGATTTAACAGAGAAAACTGTAGATTTTCACTTAAAAAGGAAATTTATAACTGTTCCCAGAGCAACCATTGTGCACCAGTGGAAATTAATTAAGCAAAGCCAAGTTCCACCATAAATGTCAAACACACACTCAAACTGTAAAGTCATCCCAAATTTGCAGATATTTTCTTGCTGCCATTGCCTGAGATAAAGTTTATTGCTCACTAGAATTCCCCAGCTATTACTTTTCATTTTTAGGCACACAAAACTACATAATCAAAATGCACACACACTGAGTTCTCATTTCAGGATTCTATGTCTCTTGGAGACTCAGAACACTGTGGTAATCTATTAAACTTGCTCAATATATATTTTTTTTAAACCCTAAAGGTGGTTAAGGTAAACACTACTGAAAAATCACCATATTTTCAATAGTTCTGTTTCCTTCTTCAGTCATTCAGGTTTTCATATTCAAACAAGCTGAGCACATGGATGAAAATTTTCTTTAAATATGGTCATGTCAATTCAAATTTTTTGTCCTCTATGCTTGTTCTGTTAAAGGACCAAATTTAAATTAAGTTATTGGAAACTTTAATCTTTACTCTGCAGTGAAGGATGACCATATTGATCTGGAAGCACAGCTCAGGAGACAGGGCTTATGAGAAGAGAAGTAAGTCAGAGGGCTCATAAAAATCAGCTTTTCTGACAGAAAAAACTTTGCACTACTATACATGTGTATATTACAATGTGAAACTGAAGCTGGCATCCTGTCTTGTGCCCTTCATAGCCTTCATTATCAAGAGCAATTGTGTTCCAGAAAAAACCTTCTTTTAATTTACCATTCCTGGATTAAAGAAATACCTCTTCAGAGTGTTATAGCAATCATATCATTAACATAACTGCTCACAATATACCAGTGTTAGGTGACTCAGACTTTTTCTACCCTACAGTCTTCATGAATTCATATTAAAAGTGTTCATGCCAAAAACACTGGTTTCTGTGGTTGAGTGACTGCCTACCACACCAATGTTACATTCCTAACCTGAAGAATACCTAGAAAATTGGGTTTTCTCAATCCATCTATCCATTCTCAACTAACAAATGCCATCAGGCAGAGTTTGTCATAATTAATTATGTTACTCATAGCTGTTTCCTCTCACCATATAGCTTGAAAAACAGGAGTAACATTTACTATTTGCATTTAGTAACAGATTATAGAACTACAACATTCACTTTTCTTTAAATCTGTACATAAACCAAAAGGGAAAAGTGATGCCAGAAGGCCAATCCTCAAGCCAACAGTATGGTGCTCAGACTCCATCTGAGCAGATCCCACCTTTGCATTTGCTTTCTCCCACATTGATCCCACTGCCAACATAGAGCTGGAGCTCCAGCATGCTGAAGTCCAGCATTGCTGAAAGAGAGAGAGCTTGTTTCCTTCTGGAGCTTCATGTGTAATCTAATTCCTTAAAATAACCCTTGTATTCCAGATTTCACTCATGGGGTGACTGAAATATAGCTTGTTGTTTATCATAGGATTTTTTTGTTCTCAGAAGCAGCTCACAGGCTGTGGCTAACACCCAGAGCCTAGAAACTTTCAAAATTGCACTTTGAGGCAGCGACCTGTTCTGAATCACTGGATGGAGATGTTAAAATTTAGTTTTGCAGCTTTTCCCAAGCATATTACATCTGTAGTGCCTCTGCTCCATAAAAATGGTTTTTAGAGATGTTGACATGCAGAGTTCCAGTTCAATTCCTGCAGTTCCCCGGCTAGTATGGAGCAGAAATGAAGCCATTGTAGTGGCAGAAGTTCGGCTTCAACACACACCTCACTTTGAGCACTAGCCATCTGCACTGTCACATGGAGCACATTTTAGATTGTTGGGCCAAGGCCCAGCTGGAGCCCCAGCTTGGCACAAAGGACAGGATCCCTCAAGCGTAGCAATAGTCCAGAGACAAAAGGAAGGGCTGGCCTGCTGACATCACTACAGATTATGATATAGTGGTTTGTTTCTATTGAAATTGACACCAACGTTTAGGTGTTATTACCATTGATTAAAATAACTGCTGAATCTCTCATTTTTGCCTGCTAGCCCTGCTGCCTAAAAGGCTAAGTCCAAGAAGGATGAAGCAAGGTACTGAAGAATTTTGAGGATAATCTGATAGCTCACAACACCTGAAAAGGTGTCCTGCCTACCTCCTTCTATCTCTCAGACAGAAATTCCCTCACTCCCCCTTTTCCCACAAGACTTCTTGTTTATATGCTTCAATTCATAAGCCAGAAAACTAGCTCCAGAAAAAAAAAATAAAGAAGACAGATAGGTTTATTCAAGATAAACAAATTGATCCATCTCCATAAGAGGTTAAATGCCACTATTGCCAATGCAAATCTCTGTGTATGCTTGACTTGGGAATTTGCTATCTAACGTTGTTTCAGCTTTCGTGTGTAGTTTCATCTTAAAGAAATGCCAGCATATTTGGCTAGCTTAAAGATCAAATGCAAGATCTATGCAGGGATTTCCATTCATGGCTGCCTGGGATATGCATCTCCATCCTTGAATTAGGCTGTGGGATCATCACTTCCTCAGGGATTCTTTCAAGGCTGCTATGAAATTCATAGTTTGTATCTTGCTATATAAAACCAGAAAGCTTTCTGGTGGCATATCCTACTGCAGGACTGTTAACAGCAGGCTAAACCACATCAAAATACTAACAAATGAAAACAGTGGGGGAAACAAACAACTGTCAGATATTCAACCTTCAAATTGTTTCTGTTTTTACCTCTAGGATGAATCACTTCACTGGGCAAAACTTTCACTCTAGTTTCACCTGACAGCACCAAACAAGACTGGAGAGCCAGGTCAAATATGCCATTAAACTCAAGCAATTGTATTTTGTCTATGGTAAAGACAGATTTTTCAAGTAATTTTGCAAGCAAAATATAGCTTAAGTGCACTAAGATTGTATCCCCACATGGACCCATAACAAGACACCACAAGACTTGTAAGTTTTATGCAGACAGAAAGAGACCATTCTTAAACTGAAATGTTGAAACAACTTCCTGAATGGTTGACAGGACAGATACCAGACAGTATACGGAAGAGAAGTGTACTCAGCCAGAAATTGGAGCACAATTCTACTAATTCAAAAATTAATTTTTTTCAGAAAAAACTTTTTGTCTCTCTGCAGGGCCTGTGGTGCTTAAAAGCATCATCTTATAAAACTTCAAAATAAATATTTATGCAAAATTTCTTTTCCCTCAATACTTAGTTTTTCTTCAATAAAATACTAAAAGCTTTTACTTGAAATAGAAGAAGAAGCAAAAAAGTCTCAGTCTTCCAGTATCTTGCTGTTAGTGTTGATTTATTTGCCAAAGAACCTTTCCCTCAGAGGAGGATGACTGGGATCTTCTTAATCACTTTCCATGTGTACTGACAAATTCTCTTTTTTATTTTTTTTTTCCTCTACACAAAAGACATGAACTACATTCATTTTCATTACAAAATCTTCATAAAATCATATTGTATCTTGTTAATGACCAACCATTAGACTAAAAGGAGGGAAAAGCTACATAATGCTCTGAGACTTGTTTTATTCTATGAATTTGTGTTGGTCTGTGACAGTGCGTTACATCTTTGTATGACATCTGCATAAGGCTCCCTTTCCAAGAAAGAGTTGTAGATGTTTCTTTCATTTGGTAATATTGATCCCATCCCATTTGTAGTAAACTTCATCCATATGTTGTCAGAGAGATGTGGGATGATTGCTCTACTTCTCTGTATATAATGGTAATAGGGTGAGAGCACTGAAGGCAGCATCATATCAGTGGCTACGTTACTTATGGTTTATTTCCATAAGGGAAGGGAAGAACAATTTAAATATAGGAACTGAAATCTATTTACACATTCCATAGTCAATTTAATCTGTTATAAATCAGCTCGGCTACAGAAAGGGGCTGCTTGTCACACAGCCTCCCTGCCTTCTGCTTCTGGCAAATCACACCAGGGAACAAATCCAGCAGAACACTGGATTGTTTTTTTTTTTTTTTTTCCCAAAGCTGAGTTTTCATTGAGATAAACTCTCTACTTCAGCTCATTCATGGCTGAGCAAACAGCAGTGCCAGCATAAGGGAGGGAGGCAGTACAAACAACCCATGGTGTAAGACAAAGTGGGACTCACCCTTTTAGCAGCAGCAGCCATTTATCCTACCTAAGTTTATCATGGACCTGTAGCACTAGTTAAGTGGTGCCAGTCACAATATGGATTATCTAACTTTCCTGCATATTACTTTCTCAAGTCAATTAGTGGCCAATTCCAACTAAGCCAATGTAAGCCAGCCGTTCTTAACACGGAATGAAAAAAAGCTGTTTGGGTAATTTATACTGCTCCTTCACACGGTGCATGCATACACAGAAATGCAGAGGCAACAACAGTAACATCTACATGATCCTATAGGAAATTCCTGACAGTAATAAGAGCCAGTCTGACCAGCCTCTGTTGAGAAAGTTCTGTGATACTGTAAAAATCATTCGGCTAAACTGTGTCAAAGTCTTACCTAGCCTTTAGAAAGAAAAAAACACTTAGGTAGATGTCAAAAGCCTTAGTAGTAAGCCAAAGAGCATAAAAAAAAGAAACAACTCTCAGGCTGGCTAGTTCTTTCTCACCACTCTGATCAAAATATAATGAGTTAAACACACTCTGAGACATCCCAGTCTAGATTGCTCACGGTCTGCCCTTTCCTCAGAGAAATGTAAGTCACCCTGACTGAGAGTGTTCCTTCACAGAAGTCTATAATTCCAATATTTGAATAAATGTTCGCGGAGGCTCAGTGTTTTTTTGTTATTTTCCATTATATTCCGCATAGCTGATTTAACATTGTCCAGTGTGGTTAGAGATCTAGTGCTAGCCCAAAGCTGGAATTTTGGAATCCAAAGATTTCTAGTCAGCAGATATTTTGGCTGCACTGACCAGAGCTGAGCAGACCCTGAGCAGGTTTTCAAAGTACTACCAGGAACATTCACATTTTCTTCATTCTTGCTTCTGACTGCTCCAATGCTACTTCCAGTCTTTAGGCATCTATTTATCCTGAAGTTTACAGAAATACAGAGTATCTACAGAGCAATACAGTCAGAATGAAACACTAATACCAAAACCCAGCATTTACTATCCACACTCCAGCTCTCAGTGTAGTGGTTCACTTGCATTTTGGTAGAGTGCCAGAAGAAGCAGGCCACTGACCTACAGTTCCTGGCTTGAGTACAAGAGGAATTTTGGGCATCAATAAAGTAGCACCACATTTTCCTATCACACTTAGCCACACAGGCTACCTGATCTGTTGTCAGAACTAACTGTGCTGAACACCCCTAATTAATGGTTACCCATCTCCTGTGTATGCAGGGCTTGATTGAAATGCTCAGGAGCAACAGCACTTTGGTTGGCTCCACTCTTATCTTACTTGAAGCTGATAAAAGGAGTGCGTCTACCCTTACTGCCGCTCCTCACAAATCCCTGGGCAGAAGCAATCACTCTCTGGCAGATTCTGTCAACAACAAACAGCAGCACTTTCCTGCAGTGTCACACCATTCTCACCTCTGGTGCAGTCAGGCAACAGCAGCATCTGAGCAGTTTTCTCTGACCCCATTCCTGTGCCTGCCTTGATGGTGAGGCTGTGGGGAGAAGGAAGAAACAAGGTATAAAAAGCAAGCAGTGTTTAGACTGCTTTACAGTTCTAGGTTGTTGGCTCCTGCAGTTACAGGAATGGCTTTTGATCTTAAGCAAATAGCACAGGGTGGGAAAATTGATCAATATTTCTTCACTGGCAGCTGCATCTTGAATGTTACCACTAATATAGGGCTGGGAATTTGGTACCTAAAAATCTCTCAAAGAGAACTACATTGACACTCATTTTAGTGAAAAAAAACACTATGTGATGTTCCTCTATTTACATATCTCTGTTTATGTTTTTTCTGTCTTCCATCTGTGGAATGGGGAAACAAGAATTTAAATAGTAAGTGACAGCATTTATGTATCTGAATATTGTAACTTAAAGTGATACTACCAGTTAGCCCTAACTGAAAATAATATTTTTTTCCTAATGCACTAGCAAATAAACCCTAGAATAAATGTAACTACAGCTCTTCTTTTTAAAGTCAAAATACTAGCCCCATTATACAGTTAGAGAACTCAAATGAAAACAAGAGTTGTTCAAATTGTATTTTCCAAAAGTAAACATTTTCAAGTGTGGATAATACATACATGTTTTCTGAATACATGCAAAAATTACATCTCTTCTATATGTGTGAAACATTTTATAGTCCTAATTCAGAACAGTATCTGTTGTTATGACAGTACTTTAAAATATGATATGTTTTAAGCAAACATCTAAACTTTTACATGTTTAGAAGTTCTTGTCAATCACAGCAGGCAGGGGCAGGCAGCATAATGGTGAGAGTAATCTGTCTCTTCAAAGCTGCTGCTATTTAAGATAGGAAAACCAAAATCCCTTCTTAAATTAACATGTTGTGATTTCATCATAACATGCTTTCTGTGAAACATCTTACCCACAAATGTTAGGATAAAAGTTCTGGTGCTGATTTAGCTGAATTGCACACAAATGTACATCACAGACTCTCAATTCTAAAAGCCATGGTGCTTCAATACAAGTCTGGAACAAGAATATAGCTTCATCTAAATCTGTTTAAGTTAGTAACATAAAGCACACCTTGAAACAAGATGCCATGAAGCCAAAAGGTTAGTCTGTATCTACAAGAAAATGGTTGAGCTTAGAAAAATTGGAGCCAATTATTGCAGCAGCACGGGGAATGCCTTATCCCCTAAGACAGGTGTAGCCCTGCAGAGCACTCCTTGCAGGCATCCCCTGAGGAAAGAGCCATTTTAAATCTTCAGCAATGCTCTTCTGTCCTGTTGTTGAAGACCAGCGTACCCCCAGGAGACAGGAAAGATCATGTGATCATAGAATCATAGAATGTGCTGGGGCTGGAAGGCACCCCCAAAGATCAGTAAGTTCCAACATCCCTGTCATAGTCAAAGATACCTTTCACTAGACCAGTTTGCTAAGGGCATCATCCAGCCTATCCTTGAGCACCACCAGGGATAGGTAATCCACAACTTCTCTGGGCAATCTGCACCAGGGCCTCCACACCTTCACAGTAAAGAATATCTTCCTAATAGCTACTCTAAACCTGCCCCTTTTCAGTTTAAAACCATTATCCTTTGTCCTGCCACTATCTCACCATATAAAAAGGTCCTCACTCGCCTTTTTTCAAGTTCCCTTAAGGTACTGGAAGATCATAATGAGGGCTTTTCAGAGCCTTCTCCAGGCAGAACTGCCCCAAATCTCTCCACCTCTCTTCACAGGAGAGGTGCTCCATCCCTCGGTACACCTCTTGGCTTCCTCTGGACCTACTCTAACAGGTCCATATCCCTCTTGTGCTGGGGACCCCAGAGTTGGATGCAGTGTTCCAGGTGGGGTCTCAGCAGGGCAGAGCAGAGGAACAGAATCCCCTCCTTCAACCTGTAGTGCATACATTTGATGCAGCCCAGGACGTTTTTGGCTTTCTGATATGCAAGCACTTGATGTTGGATCATATCCAGCTTTTATCTTCTAGAATATCCAACCCCACAAGTATGCTCTCAGTAAGTTCTTCTCCTCATTTGTTGTCAGGTCTGGGATTGCCCCAGCTCACGTGCAGCACTTTGCAGTTGGACTTGTTGAACTTCATAGGCCCAACTCTCAAGCTTGTCCAGGTCCCTTTGGATGGCATCCCACCCTTCTGTTGTGTCAACTGCACTGCTCAGATTTGTGTCATTTTCAAACTTGCTGAGATTGCACTTGATCCCACTGTCTGTGTCATTGAGGAAAACATTGCAGAGCAGTGTTCTCAAAAGAGAGCCTGAGGACATCACTCATCACCAGCCTCCACCTCAACACAGAGGCACTGACCACAACTCCCTGGCTACAGCCAGCCAGCCAGCCAACTCTTTATCCATTGAACTGTCCATCCATCAAATCCAGGCATCTCCAATTTGGAGATAAAGAGCTTCTGAATAGCTTGTAGCTCTTGATTGCAGTGTTCCAGTTGTATGACTTTCCCCAGTGTTTCCATGATAGCAATTACAGCACAGTTTTCTAATTTCACAATAGTTTCCAACTTCTCTTGCTTGTTACCCATGCAGTGTGCAGCTGTGTAAGAGAACATGTCTTAAAAACACTCTCCATCTGCTTTAGTGCCTCTTTAGTGCCAAGAGGGTTAACTTTAATTAGGGCAGCTATCTTTGTAAATCAAGCCAGTCTTTGTACCAAATTGGATGAGAAGTTATCACAGCTTCCAAACCATTCATTCAGATGGGGCAAAACTGACAAGTGAGAGCCACAGGGACTTGCAAACAAGGGATGATGTCTTTAGTCAGTGCAGCCATTTCTTCAGTGAGGTCTGACCCATACTTCTGATGTGATCTTGGATCTAGCCAAGGTGAAACTTGTACTACCTTGGTTTGCAGTGACACGGTGAAAACATCCCTCTTCTAATGCCCCTCCAAAACAAAACAAGTTGTATTGCTTCAGTTTCCTGCCACAACTTAAGCAAAGGCCATGTGCACTTGGTAGTACAAAATGTGGAAATGTGATGAGAACAGCCTGCCCAGAGCTGTTTTCTTAGCACTCCCAGCTGCAGGTCTTTTTGCTCACTATACTGAGCCATGGCAAAGCCATGTGAGTGGTTCTAGCCCATTTCAGTACACACAGTAAATTATATCTAGGTATGTGCTGCTACTGCATAAACTCAGAGTAGGAATACCCACTAACAGGCCTGATTTTACTAACAGTAAAAATTTTCAGAAAATGTTTCAAATGGTTATTAACAGCTCTGGTGAGACAACAATCCTCCCCCAAGGACCTAATACTGCTTTTTCTAGTATATTTAGTAGAAATCTCAAAAGCATGTTTTAAGGATCTCTGCTGCAAAGTAGTACAATCTTATAAAGCAGATCCCTGGTGGAAAACCCTGGCAGAGACAAGGCATGTAGGTAGAGCTGAGGCTTTTTAACCTTCCTCATATATACCTACTCCCGTTTATGATATACCTGTTGTAGTTCTGGTTAATGTTTATTTGATTGTTTTTCCTATGCACTACATAGTGGTACAAAGTTTTCTGTCTTGAGAAATACACTGGGCCTGAGATCTTCCAGCCTTGGGCTTTTGGCTGTGCTCCTGGGCTCTTAAGTCTCCCCCCAGCAGTAGGTGTCCCCACCTTGCTCCACCCTTCAGCAGCGCATGTAAATCGGGGGCTGGCCAGGGAGTCCCAGCCCCGAGGGATGTTCCCGGCGCCCGGGCAGGGCTCAGCCAGCGGTACGGCTGGAGATTAAGCCTTACTGCAAGCTGGACAGCGGGAGGGAAATTTCGCCAGTCCCGCTTTCCCTGTCCATCGGTGTCTGCGGTGTGAGGACTGCTGCATGCAACAGCCTGAAGTAGAGGGCTCTGGACATCTTCCTTCTGCTCAAGCTCTCCCGGAGGACCTCACGGCTATTTCTGGCTGCAGGAAAATGTACTGGGGAAATCATGTTAGGTAAGTTTGCTTGAGATGTTGGGGGCCCTCTCTAGCCAGAGATGCTCATTCCTTTTAAAAGTTCACACACTCACCATTCGTTTTAGTGTTTTGTGTCTTATTAGCACAAATTTACTTATCGTTTGATCTTTTTTTTTTTTTCCCTTCTTTTTTTATTTTTTTACAGAATTCTTTTCACTGTGACTCTGGTCTGGCAGGCTGTTCATTTAGAAAAAAGTAAGTGAACTTCACATTTCTCCCCGCTATGCTGTGTTTTTCTTCTACATTTACATACAGTACGCATTTCTTCATCACAAACTACCTTTCCCTTACATATTTGCACTTCTTGTCTAGGCCCTGTAAAAGAAGAACGGAAAGAAGTTGTGAAAGGTCTCAATGCTACAGCACAAAAGCAGCAGCCCAAGTACGAAGGGACATTTACAAACGCGCTCAGTGATATGAATCAGAGTTACGAAAGTAGAAAGCAACAGAGTTCCAGGTCTTTAGTACCTTTCACTGGAATTACAGAGAGTAAGTAACATTATTTTTGTAAACAATGACATAAAATTATTTTTAAAAATTTTAATATAGTATTGCTTTAACTGTTGTCCTGGAAGATTCCAGCCTGTTGGTTTTCTGTGACCACCCACTTCAATTATACCCATGGCCACTTAGTAAGTGGTGGTAAAAATTTAAGGTAGAACTGAAGATCTCTCACTTGCAAAATTGTTAAGGAAAAACAAAGAAGAATACTAAGAATGAAGAAGTGCTTGGCACTTCGTGTTTAGAAGAGCATCTGTAGAATTTTGTAACATTCTGTTCATTTTTTAGAATTCACGATATTTAATGGCCATAAAAATGTTAATTTTATAAAGAAGGTTTGAGCTACCTGAAAGCAACAGTCCTAAGAGGAAAAAAAAATATATTCTGTTTCCTCCCATATATAAAGTTTTAGATTGGTGCTCAACCCCGGGACTCTGAGAAAGGCTTAAGGGAGCATTTCCTCCACCTCAAAACCAATTAACTTCCCAGTTTTTATTCAAAAATAAGTATCACTTCCCAATAAAAATGCCTCATATCTTAGTGTGATTGAAACCTGCATCTGTCAAAGTGAAATATTTCACTTGAACACATCCTGCTGCTACAGGATTTGCCAGGCGTTGCTTCTTCACTGTCCTGTAATCCCTAGTAGCTTGTTTCTAATCCTTAACTAAACAAACTGGGTTTAGTTGAACAAACACTCCTAACAGGCATATAATTTTATTGTCTCTGAAGACAATAAAACTAGATATCCTTAAGAGACTTTGGGAACTGGAGAGACCTGAGAGAACAAGTGAGGAAAAGGTGAGGTTCAGAGCCCCTGAGATGCTTGTTAACCTCTGTAATATTGTCTTGCAGGTAAAAAACTGAACAGACGCTGCTGCCAGAATGGAGGGACTTGTATCCTGGGGACCTTCTGTGCCTGTCTGAAGCACTTCACCGGCAGATACTGTGAATATGATGAGCGGCTAGGGTAAAAAAAAAAACAGTCCAAAATCAGAGGAGATGAGTGTGGTGCTCTGAAGGGTTGTTTTCTGTGGTGGGGTCAGGGATGTACCAAATGTCTCCGTTGTCGTTGGCAGAAACTGCGGCAGCATTCCCCACGGCATCTGGGTGCTGAAGGACTGCTGGCTTTGTCGGTGTGGCTATGGTACACTGCACTGTCTCTCAGAAATAAGGCAGAGTAACTGCGGTAAGAAATGGCATTAAATCCAACATTTTAAATTCCTGGTTGACAGAATTGCCTTCTGCAGTGGTGGGGTACTTGGAGGATACAGTATGTGCACTAGTTGGACTTCTACAGTGCGTTGCTTTGCTTTAGAGAAGGAATTAGTGAGACAGTAAAAAGCACTGTTCTTTGACTATATAGTACAGCACAAAAGACACTTTCAGATATTCATAATTATGTACAGTAGGAAACTTCTCACCGTTCTAATTGAAGATTACAGAGGTTAAACACTTCTCTGTTCTGCAAAACCTGTACGTCTATGACTTCCACTTAACCAGGACAATTTTAGTCTAGACAACTAGACTAAATCCAAGCGCAAAACATGTTTCTAAGGCAAAGAGAAAAAACAGTAGTGTATACTGGTGTGGAGGAAGTAGAAACTGGGATTTCACTAGAGAAAAAAGTTGTGTCTACTAAATACACAGAATCATCAATCATCATCCTTAAATGACTCAAAACTAATCTGAATATTTTTTCTGTATCTCAATCTTCTGAATATTCTTGTATGAGTTTTAAGTCTGAACACACGCTTCACTAAAAAATGTGCAACCATTATTCTGATCAGTGTAAAGTAGCCCCACCTAGTCTCCTAAAAAGCATTCTATCATTTTAAATGAAGTCTTGTTACATCAGCCTGTGAAATTCCCTGAATAAATGGTTGAATATTTTTAAAAACAGTCTATCAACTAGCATAAGGATTTAAAGAATTGCTATACTGGTATTATTTTCCATGGAGAACTGACTGATCCAGACTGTTCTCAATACTCTTGAGATCACTAATAAGGATTTAACAATATTTTCTCTTCTGTGGAAAATCAATGCAAAATATTCTTGCCCTTTCCACCCATAATATCTCAATCATATCTTGCACTTTCCTTCAGTTGTGCCAACATCACTCCTTAGCAGGGTAAGAAAACAACAGACCTAAAGAGTTTCAAGACTCATTTGCACCCCAAGCAGTCTCTTGTTTCCTGACCAGATTCCTACCTGAGTATCAATGCCTTGAAGCTGGGACTTCTGAGTTGTAGCACCAACTCAGATGTAAATCAAAACATTAAAAAGGTGACATTCCTACCTTTGTAACCCTAGACAGAAAAAAAAAAACAACAACAAAAAAAAAAAACCACCAGAACAGCTTTTTCCTTGAAGTCTTCTGTATTGAGCAGTTATATGTATCATACAACATGCTTATTAAACTTTTTACATGTTTAGCATTGAATCAGCCCTATTGCTCCTCATTACTGGAGCAAAAGACATAATGGGTCTCCCTATGCTCTGAAAAAGCAGTCAGCTACTTGCTGTTCTTAAACTCAGTTTAAGAAGGACAATAAAGGTCTCAGTTGAGAATCCTCTGAGCAGGGACTCCGTGGCTTTCACATACAAGAGGGTATGGCTCCTCTGCTTTTGCTAAAAGCTAAGTCCCTTGTTAGTCCCTTGTTAAAGGAAGGGTTAAAAGCCGACATTCAGGCTTGGGTGCTTACCTCTTGTGAAGTTCTTCCTCTTGCTTTTGCTTGGTATTTACTTTTGATTATTCTGAGATTAATGCCTGCAAGAGCTGATAAGTGCTATCAGTTGCTCCTCAAACGATCATTGATGGGACATCTATTTACATCTCTCCCCTGAGAATAGTCCCTTTGATTGGCTTTAACAGCTGATACCTTTAACTTAAGTACCTGTGAGATGTCAGAGAACTTTTCAAGTATGTTGAAAAACCTTATGTTTTCAAATTTACATACTTACTCATTAACCATTTTATTTTCTTGATTTTATTTCTTTTAAGAACTGACATCGGAAACAGAGGAAATTATCAGACTGTATTCTAATGGTTTAAGATTACAGCAAACAGTGTTTTCAGTCACTTGCCTGCTCGCCATCCTCTGGAGTTCTGCTAGCTGGCAGCTGTGAAACTGGACAAGGGGAAATACTCAGGGTTGATGGAACCCTCACCATGAATCATACATTTCTTCTATGAGCTACAGAAGACTCTTCTACCTGCATGTTGGAGGCAGATTAAGATGTATTAGTTAATGCTGAAATACCTGGATTATTATAAATTGAGATTATATGAATATGAAGTATTTATTATTATATTATTATATTAATACTGCTATCAATGTCTGATTCTAACGATTCTTTATTTTCAAAATACTGCTCTTCCAGTGGAAGCAACCCCCCCCAATATTCTATGCCTGAAGTATTGTAAGTTATAGTAATTTCTTTGGTACACAGTACAACTCTTATAACAAATAAAACTTATTTCATTTCTGAAAACTTTTTGTTTAATTTTATTTAAACTTGAAAATTCTTATCTACCATTTGTTATTATATTTTATCTTGTAAGAAAAGCACAGGGTAGAATGAGCAAACAGTAATTTGACACCATAAGGAGGGGTTTAAGAGTAGATATCTTTCAAGCTCTAACATAAAGAATTGTAAAAGTTACATAGCCTTTCTTCTTCCTCTTTCTTTCTTCTTCTTATTTATTACAGTAAAATTGAATATATGCATAATCTGCATGGAAGGAATTGTATGTCTATTAAGAACACATAAGTGATGGTTATTTTTCTTTTGGGGGTTTACCTTATATCCTAGAAATATGAATGTCTCCTTTTTTAAAGTGACAGCAAAGGGCAACTTTGTGTAACTTTTTCTACAGCAATAACCAATTATATATTGATTTATATATCATTTAAAAATTAGTATATCTAGGCTGTATAATACAAAATGTTTGTAAGTGCACTTTAATGCAAGTTTACGAAGCAGGAACAGGTTTGTTTAGAAAAAAAAATGCAAAGACAAACCTAAAATGTATCTTCATACTTTTGGAGTGGAGGTACCACATTAAAACAATCAGATTCATAATTTCATTGACTAAAAAGACACTACTGATAAAGAAAATTCTTAATGTCTTTTAAAAATTCAATATATTTAATCCTTAAAATTTTAATCATTTCTTATTTATTTGGTGCTGCTAATCGAGACAATCCAGTTCTTAAGGAGAAAAGGATGCAATACCAACAAATGACATAATGTAGTGCCTGCCTTTAAATATATGACTACCCAGAATCAGACTTTTATAGAGAGTCATTGTGTAACAACATATTTATGTTCAATACTGTAAGTATTCAGACTACTCCTTCCCAACTCCAGACTTGTGCTAAGAGACAAGGCTTCTCACACTCCACATAAAATACAATAAACTAGAAATGGTCCTTTTGCCATTATTTCACACAAATTGGTCTGTACCCATCAGCCTGTGTTTCCACCGACCATCTTAGGATATAAATATATATCAAAGAGAACAGCTGGAGGAAAATAGCCGTGCCTTTATTTAACAGATGCTGAAATTTCAGGAATGCCATTGTGAAATCATCTTGGTTTGCCATATCATTCAGGTATGCCATAAAGCATACCTGAGAAGTCTGTAAGCAAGACAGCTTGTAATGTCTTCAAATAGTCTTTACTTTTTAAAGGAAAATACATAGCACAGTAAAAAATACATCTGAAGTAATATTTATTTTTTATCCTTGTAGAAAATATACAGACCCATTAAAGATTGCAATTAACAAAAGAAAAATGTTTTAATACAGGTTTTGCAACAGAACAGCTATTTCTGTTTCAATAACACACACAGCAGATTTAATCATGAAAAGCTGAACTGGAATAACTATGTAGATGAGCCTATGTGCATGCAAGAGTCACCTGATGAGGCTATTCATTATTGGGTTGGTCTGATTTGCAGAATTAGACCAACTGAAATGTCTAGCAAAAAAAGTATTTTTCTGCCATACCAAAAGATTAATTCAGGGCGTCACATTAGATGCATGGTCCTTTTTCTACTGTCTCAAAGCATTGCATGGGGAACTTAGATGCATAAGCAGTTTTAATCATGTCAGTGTAATTTATTACTGACTCTGAATGCCAGAATTTGAAAATTATCTCTGGATGAAAAAAACAGTTTTTGTTTGATTTTAAGATAACAGTTTCCTTTCTCTCTATCTTATCTCATTGCATTCTTTTACTGGAAAATCTGAAAATTCTCCTTCAGGATGGTTTTATATCAACCATACTCTGGCAAAACTACTCCCTCAGTGTCAGTTGCGGATGATGTTCATCTTGTCTTTTTGTCAGAGCTCTGGAATTGGTGAGGCGTAGGTAGAAGTTCAGTCTGTGTTACTCACATGCTTCTGAAGCAGAGGCAGCCACAGGAGTCAAATTAGAAGAAAAACCTATCTCCTTAAGTTAAAGAAAAAGAAGAAGAGCAGAAAATGAAAAAGCATGCAGAAGTTGTCCCATGAATAGTCCCATTTGCAAATAAAAATGTAACTTAGAGGGAGGAAAACAGAAAGCACTGAGGAACAAAGGAAAGCATACAGTCACAATCTTTGCTTAGGTTAAAACTGTCTCCGCTTTTATCTGTCTCCAGCTGTCTGCAAGAGCAGATAAAAGAAAGCATTGTTTTCCTCCCCTGTTACCATCTAGGCCTGGCCTCCCTTCTAACAGTGCAATTACAGGCACTTTGCTAAGGTTTGTTTATAGCAAACAGCAATGCTTACTCTTCAGCTTCGTGCTAACTCACAGACCACTCTGTCAGACATGGCACATCCCAGCAAAATAGGCATCTGTCGCTGCAAGTTCATGCATGTGCCTTCTCTATACACAGCCACATTTGGGCAGCGGGAAGGCCCTCAAAGAGAAGTATTTATCGGATGATCCACAGGGCCCCAGAGCCCAAGATCTTTTCCTCCTTGCAGCTGACTCCAGAACTAAAACAAATGGTGCTGCCTGCAGCTAGCCTCAGTGGCTTCGCCCTTGCAATTTCTCCAGCCTCCATCACTCCTAGGGGCATGCCACAGCTGATAAGAGCCCAAACCGGGTAAGAACGTGGTGGAGAGACTGCTTTCTCTGCGGCCAAGAGCCCTGGAGCTGGAGCTCTGCTGCAAGGCACAGACCTGCAGGGGATGCTGCCATCTGCCCTTAACACACTGCCCATTTTAAAAAGAAGGGATTCGTTTTGCATAAGGCCATGTAGTGCACCAAGGTGCACACTCAAACCTGTAAAAGCTAACTTCCAGGTACCAGATTCTGAGGAAGTGTCACTTATGTGTCTCTCTGAGTATCTGATGGTTATCTCTTGAGATGACTTTATTCCCATCAAGGAGATACGGTTTCTGTTCCCCCTGAGAAGTGTTAATGGTACCTATAGGTGCCAATAGCCTTCTCTCACCTAGAGAGAAACCAGCCAAAACAGAATTAGAAGCAATTTCCCACACTTGTTGATCCAGAGTTATTTGGGTGTCCTTTTTGTTTTTAATCGGCATATTTGAGATTGCTAAGGTTGTATTTTGCTATTCGTCTTTCATTAACTCTCATAGTGTCAGGTCATTACACCCACAAATTTCATACAGCTGAGCAAATATACAGCAACTTTATATTTTGTCTTCCATCAGTTGGAAGGGTAATATAATACAGCAGGCAGGCTCATATATTGAGTAACCCTGTGAATTAGAATCACATAATAATAGAATATTCTCAGTTGGAAGGTATCCACAAGGATCATCAAGTCCAACTCCTGTATCCACACAGGAGAAGCTAAAAGTTAAAGCATATATTTAGGAGCATTTTCCAAAGTTATAGGTGTATATCTTATGGAGACCTATCTAGCTACCCTGCAATCATCATCTGTAATTCACTGTCTGCCTCATCTTTTACAGCACAGTCATGTACAAGCATGGGAGACTTAATGACAACACAGCAGCTGTATACTTGCCCTCTGCAAAACTACCCAGCTTTGTGAGTACTCCTTGTGATTGTAAAGCACCTTCTTGGTCAGAGAAGATATTAAAACCTGTAATTCCCTCCGCATTTGGCTGATTGACCTTGCCCTTGGCTTATGCTGCTGTGAGGGTGACTTCTTGATAAGGTCGTGAAGCTGCCATATGTCACTGGAATAAAACCAGATGCCTTATGCATGTTGGGTCTAGCATTTGTCTTCAGGTACACGTGGGTACAGAAATAGCCTTCATTAGCAGCTGTCTTCATCTGCTGCAACCCAACCATATCTTTACAAAACTACAATTTATAATCAAACTGAAGTGAGGCTTCAGTTCAGGTACTATTTGTTTGATAACATTTGGATGAAATGCTGGGAATGTACTATGAGGGCAGAAGCTCTGGTAAAGTCTCAAAAGCAAACAGCCAGAAAGGCACTGACATTACAGTTAAAGGAAGCACATTGTCCAGCTGAGCCTCCAGCAGCTGGTCCCAAGGACTCAGATCTCTTTCTCTGACAGCTGAGATACCTCTCAGAGCTTCACACTTTGTCTGGGGCATAGCTTGTCACCTTTCACTGGCTTTCTGTGAGCAGAAATAGACATTCAACCTGTGAGGCTCCAAATCAAAGAATTAGGTCTGGCAGGACTATGACAGTCATTTTCAACCCATCCTCACAGAGTTTTCTGTCACTGGACAGCAAACAGTGCTGATCATTAAATTCCTTTGTAGGCATGGCACATAACATCCTGCATCTCTTACCAGCAATGTGTCTTTCTGCCTGTTCTCCACAATACAATGTTTGTATCTTCCCAATAAACAGAAAGATTCCTGTGATCCATCCTACTTGTAAATCATTACAAAGTGTTATAAACAAGAATAAATCTCATATATGCATATATACAAGAAAGAAACAAAAGAGCAAAGAAACCTTTTTCTCACCAAAGAAACAAATAGCTTTATCTCCTGTGCTGACATAAAAGCTCTTGTCAAATTCTAGGAAGTTTTGTGGGGAAAATTGTGTTACATGTTTTTGAATCACCAAGATTAAGTCCTTTCAAAAATATGAAAAGGAGTATCAGGAAAAAAATTAATTAAAGATAAAGAAGTGGTACAATGCTGAAAAGACACTATTTGCAAAAGCATCTTTATGTACCACAAGCAGAGAGTCAGGATCAAAAATAAAAATTGGTGTCAAAGAACCTCCCCACCTGACTCTGTACGTGAGTTCTTTTAAAGAGTGTTTCTTGGACAAAAACCTTTCCAAAAAAAACCAAAATATTATCAGACTTGTCAAGTCCTATGCTTACATGTCAGTCTGGTTCTTCCAAATCCCACATTATTTTTCCTCACCTCAAATTTGTTTAATATAGCACCAGTACTGAGGATACTTCTTGCACAAGAAGGAAATCTCCTGGAAAACAATGTGCCTGTACACCTAATTAGCTTTGAAGGTGTGTTATGGAGGCCATGTGATGTTAAAATGGGTTGAGTTTGGTTTTCCTGTCTGTTAGGCTGGTGCTGGTTTGCTAAACCATGTCAATAATATTTATGATGCATTTTGGTAACAGAGACAGAAATTTCGTATTGCTTTTAACATCAGTCCTTAGTGGAAATTAGAAATATTGCAGCATGCTCTTTGCTCTGAGTCTCTGCCTTCCACTGTTCTTCACAGAGGCTATACCCCAGCACCCTCTGTGTGGACACTCTCTGTGTGGAAAAAGACTTGTGCAGATGTCCTGTGCAGTATGTCTCCAGCAGTGCAATAACCTGAAACAAAAGCCAATTAAGTTCATTCTCATGTGTGTTCTTCTTTTATCTGAGCACACATGCTTATCACTAGCTATGCTAACCAGAAACAACTGCAAAAGTTCAACATTGCTAAAATATATGGAGGCCAAACTCCAGTCCAGCAACTCAGGGAATCACAGAACAGGAAATCACCCATACAGGTAAAATGAAGTAGTAAATACGAATTCAAGAAGCCAAGTATATATACCCAATGTTGCAACTTTCTCAAGTAGTTTGAGTAGACAACAGGACCAGAGAGGCATATGTCCACTGTCCTCTTTGTTGTTGTGTCATCCACAGTCAGACAGGTCCTTTCACTTACTCATCCTAAATGTTCTTTTCTCATTCTATTGGCTTAATTCCCAGATCTTTGCTGACAGAGGAATGCAGCAGAGACATGCAGCAAAAGTGAAGAGGGGGCCACAGTTAGACAAGACAAAACTGGTTATGCAAGCACTGCTTTCATGTTAACAGTTTAGTTAGAAAGATTGTCAGTCTTAACTTCAAAAGGACATCAACATGCAGAGACAATGTGAAAACTAAATGCCAGCGGGCAAAAAATCTGCTCCTGAGTTTCCATTATAGTATCTAAGCAGTACAAAATCCCATGGGAACAAGAGAAAAAGATCATTATTTACTTGGCAGTAGTGACACCATTAACAGAATATTACATAGCATTTTGTCACCTTCTCTTTGTAAACGATACTGAAATGTGTAGAAGTTTCAGGAAAAAAAATAGACAGGTATGATTTAACATACAAAAATAGACACTCCAGTGAAAGATGTAGCAAATTCAGTTAATTATGAAAGCAAGAACTATGAGTAACTTGTTCTCCCAGAGGATCGCATGGGAAGATACTGAAGCCCATAAATTTATTAAAATGACAGAGCCATTTCTACTGTTTTATGCAGAACTACCCCAATACAGACAGTGTAGCTTTCACCAGGAGACGAAAATGCCAGTGTTAACACCAGTGTTAAGAATTTAGATTCACTTAGTATTTGCAGAAAGGCTCTTTGTTAAAAGTCTATCAAGCAAATGAACTGGCACTGTGGCATGAATGTTGGGGAGCGTGTGTACGTGTGTACGTGTCCAGCAAATGAGGGCAGTTCTGGAGCAGGCTTTGATGTCACAATCAATGGAGGTTCCACAAGTGAAAAAAGAGAAATCCTGAAGAAAACAAGAGAAGAATATGAGGCATTATTAGGTAGCTGTGGGCTGATTAATTGTAAACATTAACATTAAAAGCCATGTACATCAATTGCAATCAGCACCATTGGGTTAAAACACAGCTATATTATTTGCAGCGCGTAGTCTCTAATGGGCCTACAAGCCCCAACCAAGGTTGAGATTTTTCTGTGCCGGGCACTGTGCAAGTGCACGGGAAGAGTGAACCTGTCCTCAGCAACTGATACACTGATGGATTCTTTTCTTACAGTTAACAGAGTACCTGCCAATGCAGTCTGGCTCCATACTCCAAGACAAAATCCTTAGTGTGCACACACACCTCCTTCAGTCATGTTTCATGAGTCCTGTTGGTTTTACTGTTTATTTTCCATCTCCTCTACACTGTTCCTCAATAACAACATCAGCATAAGCACCAGCCACCAGGAGATGGCATCATTAGAAGTTAACAACACTGACTTTTAAACTTTGCAGTGCGATACAAGTCTGAGACTGAATATAGCACTAATGACTGAATTCCTGAGCCTCACAGTACTGATAAAAACTAACATTCTCAAAGCAAACCATAGCGAGTATTCGAATACAAGGTGTGGATTTCTCAAATGTAATTTTCAAAAGATGAAGCTGCTATTATCTGCTGCTTTGGCTACTAACCATGTATCTCTCTGTACGAACTAAGGCTGAGCATATTGTCAACACATAGCGAAGACTGTTCTTACTATGGAATCCATGAGAGACAGCTTTTCCTCAGCAATTAAGAAAAAGAAAAATCTTGGGCTGGTAAAAGTAGCATACAATTATACAAATGTTTTCACAGATAACATTTATAAAAGTTATGGGAAATAATATATAATTTTTTGAGTGGTTTTCATATGATCATTCTACTCATGTTAAATTAAACTTGCAGAAAGTGAATAAGCTTGGTCTGACCTACAGCAGGGATGAGTAGTGTTTCTTGTATCACTGTGCAAGTCTTAGAGAAAATGAAATAATTGCCTTTAATCTTACTGTTCTATCAAAGAGACTAAGGAACTCACTTGCTGGGTTAAGTGTGTCAGAAAGACAAATTATACCAGCTCTGTGTGCATGGATTCTGAGGTGTTGAATACTAATTTTAAAGGAATTTTATCAGATAGCCAGATGAAAAGAAGTAACAGGGACTTGTTACTTTTCAAGAGTATATGCTTTCCCTGGCTGCTGGCAATTAAAGTTTGACATCTTTTCAAGATAAACATATAAAATAGGCTTGAAAATATTTGTTTGTAAAATATTCTGGTCTTAGGATACTTTATAGAGTGGAGGTAGGAAAAAAAACTATTGTATTTTGATAACATCATTTGGAGGCACCATAAATAAGTACATGATGATAGCTTAATTAAAGTACTTCACAGAACTCAGTCTTATAGATTAATGATAAAGAGGAAAATGTGTCAGTGTGTGAAATAACATTCCCAAGAGATAAATTAGTTATTTGTGGCATTTATTGTTTTTCCTTAACGTTCTCATGCACTGACCTTGATATTCTGCCTTTGTAATTATCTTAGATATAAAAAAATATTTCTTTAATAATTCAAAATATACCGGAACAGGCACTGTCATATTGGCTGCCTGGTCTCTTTTACTGTATCTTTCTGTTCCTGAATACTGATGAGAATTGCTGCTAGGCAAACTGAAGGGTTGCTTTAACCTTATAAAAAGCTATGAGTAAATAGCTCTGCCTGTGAAAACACTTTCAGGAACTAAGAATAAAATAGACTAGTATGTCAGTTATGCCAGTGTATCTCAAATAATAGAATTATTAAGGTGAGGAAAAACAATATGATGCTCTGGGTGGTGAACTTTCTTTTAGTGAGTTGAGGAAAGGTCTGTGCTGGATGTCTGTTTTGCAGCTTCATGCAATAGCTTTGAGGGTCCAGCTAGGCTAACACCATACCTATACACCCATTTAAAAGCAGCACAAAAACCTTCAGGTTTTTTTCTGTTCTTCCAAGAATCTTTTTGGTATAAAATAGGTAGTGAGACTGTACTATACCAATATACATATTGGTAAAATACAGTCTCACTACGTATCTGTTTTCTCCTTGCCACAATGCTACCCATTCATTTCCAAACAGCATAGTCAACTCATCTTCAATTTTGATATGTGAAAGTGTTTGCTGCCCAAAATGCTTCTAGCTGTCACATGGAGCTGACATGCTCACAAGTCTGTGAAGGATCATCTCCCACAGAGTGTGCCTTCTCCTACAAATTTGGATTAAGCTCAAAAGATCCAAGATCTGATTTCTATTCCTTCTATAAAGTCACCAAGAAGAGTCAAGAGAGCTGAGCCTCAGGAACAGCCTGAAGTAGGCAAAGATCAGCTCTAAGAGCCAAAGAGCCAGCTCTAAGAATCGATCAAACAAGAAATTTGAGTAACTCTTCTTTTAAGGTCACATTTAGGAAAGAATAAGTGCAGAAGCAGTAATATATTTCTAAGCCTGGTAAATGCTACTACTCATCCTTAATCTAACCAACAGAAATTTTAAATAACAGAAAGTAATTTTCCAGTTATGGCTGAAAATTGCAACAGATTATTTTATAGATTGCGGGTAGGATGGATTCATTTTGGTTGAAAGGTCTATGGTCCCCCACAGACTGACTTGCAAGATATTTCTATGGTCCCCTTTTTATTCTCCACCAGCATTTATGTTTCAGGAAGGAATAACAACCCAGAATATACAACTAATATGGTTTTTAACCATTTTTGAGTAACCTGGTTGAAAAAATCACCTCAAATTTCTCTTTGCATAAGTGGTTATAGTGACCACAAGCGTGGAAATTCATTCCAAAGATAACTCTCCAAAGGAGAGGCCAGTTTCTTCACATGTACCTGGTACAAATAGTGTGTGGTGGAATTCTGAAGCATAACATCTTGTTTAGTGAAGCCTAAAAATACTGAGATATGTACAAAACACATAGGAATATATTATGGATACAGGGGTGAAGTCACAGGGAATAGGGCCTATGTTACTTGAAGAAGGAGTCATTAACCTGTGTGTTAGGTTGGCACATTTTTTTATTACCTCCTGGTTTTTTGCCTTGGTGCATGCAGTCACCTGGTGCAGCTAGTTAGAGGAGCTGCTCAAGGATGCAGGCAGCTCCTCACAGGCTCACACAGCTGTTAACAGGTAACTTCAGCCTCAGCTAATGGTGAAACCATGGCAGACAAGGAGGAAGTGGTCATATAAGAGTAGTCACTTAGTAGATGTGTAATAGGAGGTCATCGTTGTAAAGAGAAGGTGCTGCCTATCAAATTCCCCAAAAGGTTCAATGTCCTTGAAAATAAATGGTGAACTCTCTTAAAACCTTAAAAAATTAAGTTTCAAAATAGTGGTGGGACTATTGAAAAACAGCTCCAAAGGATGAACATAAACAAGATCTGGTTTTGTGATGAGAATCACAGATGTCTCCCAACTGCCTACACAAGATCATGAGTATGAAGTCAAATGGGGGAGTAACAAGGGATTCCAGCTGCACTCTTGGCACTGGCAGGCTTCTTGTCAGGATCAGAGGAACCATTGGTACTGATTTCACGGGGCTTACTTTATATTGAAGGAGGTTTCTATTTCAGGCCTATTTCTTTTATAGGGTCATTGGTTTGTGTAGTTACCTTAACGCCAGCATGTAAGAGGGATTTTTTGACTCTCTGCATCAACAGTCTCCTTGGTCCATATGGCTTTTCATTTTCAGAGCTGTTGAGCCCTCGTGACTCATCAATGTGTATTCCAGTTGCTGACCCCAAGCTCCCAAGAAAATTTACACAACTTGTGGAACAATTTGGAAAAAGGGTAGATGCAACAGGAGAACAACCCACCTAAGGACTTCTCAGAGATTTCCACAAGTTCTTGTTTTCACCCTGCTAGTCCAAAGCACTCAAGTTAATGCACTTTCACTGGGAATTTCTACAGTCATCCAACACTTTCATCCATGAGGCAGCTCTCTGACAAGAAAGTCAGTGACTGATTCAGATGCCTGAGATCTACTTGAAAGACATGTACAGCATGTACAGCAAATGTACAGCATTAATGGTATTCACAGCCAGAAGGCAACTGATACATAAAACAGTCCAATAGCGTCAGGTTCTCTCATCCCATTAAAATAGGTATTTTCACAGAAATTATTGATATGGTAAATTTTTATGTACATGTACAACATAATGGCTAGAAACTTTGAGCAGTTAGCCTATAGGAAGGACTAGAGAGAGAGAGAAAAAGAAAGAAAAACATACTTGCTTTGAACATAAAGTAGCACAGCAAACATATTTGCTGAGTGGTGAAGCCCCATGGATATTGTATTGTCCTGATCAGAAGTGACAATGTCACAAATGCTGACAAGAATAATCTTCCGTTCAAGACAAAAAATTTCTAAACACAGGTGGAAAGCAAAAAAGTATATTTCCTCCTGCTGCTTATAGGTCTTCTTTAAAAGACATTAAATAACCTTTAAATACTTAGACATTTCTAATTTTGCTGGTTCATTTAATGAAGTTGTTAATTCTTCTGCAAACCTATAAGAAGATTGTCCTTATCCTCTATTGTTAGATGGAGTCATAGAGTCTTAGAATACTTTGTGTTGGAAGAGATGTTCAAAGCCATCTAATCCTCTGCCCCTGGTACAAGCACTGATACCTTTTACTAGATCAGGCTCCTTGGAGCCCAGTCCAGCATGACCTTGAATGTTTCCAGGGATAAGTCATCTACCATGTACTTGGGCAATCTATTCCAGTGTTTCACTAGCCTCATCATAAAAAACATTCTTCCTGTATTTAGTTTAAACATACTGTGTTTCAGTTTGAAACCATTACCCCTTGTTGTTGCACAGTAGGTCCTACTAAAAAGGCATTAAGGTAGCCATGACCCTTCCCTTGTCCACTGGTGTTGTCACTCCATCACTAGAGGCCACTGGGTCAGTCAGGAAGGACTTGCCCTTAGTGAAGTCATGCTGGTTGTCTTGAATCACCTCCCCATTCTCCATGTGCCTGAGCACAGCTTCTAGGAGGATTTGTTCCACGATCTTCCCAGACACAGAGGTGGTGCTGACAGGTCAGTAGGTTCCAGGATCTTCCTTTCTATCAATTTTAAAACCAGGTGCATTGTCTCCCTTCTTCTAGTTATCTGGAACTCCACCAGACTGCCATGACTTTTCAAACATCATGGAGAGTGTCTTGGTGGCTACATCAGCCAATTTCCTCAGGGGCTTTCTGAGATATATCATGTGAGGTCCCAAAAACTAATGTAAGTTCAGGTTCCTCAGGAGGCCATGAACTTTACTTACATTGGGAAGGACTTTTCTCCTACAGTCCCTGTCTTGAAGTCCATGCATGGCAGAGGTGTAGGAAGAGAGAAGGTCATTGAAAACTGACGCAAAATGTTGTTGAGTACCTCAGCTGTCTCTTCATCCATTGTTACCCATCTGCCAGTCATGCCAGTCCCATCAGGATCGGATCCGTCCAGACCTGTAGTTAGAATAATAAAAGGCAGACTGTGCTCTTCTGTCAAAGCTATTCTTGAGCCACCTCCTGGTGGCTTTCTGTCACAGACATCTTTTTATGAAAATCCTTTCTTACGATTTTTTCTTCCTGAGAAGCTGAGAGGCTCCAGGAACAAAATGTAAACAATGTTTATCTGCTGCTGTGGAATGCAACAGTTGGATCCGTGATTGGTCTCGTGTGGATGTTTGGATTTAGTGACCAGCCACAGTAGAGCTGGCTCTCTCTCTCTGTCTGAGCCAGCTGCCTTTGTTATCTTTCTTTTCTTTTCTTTTCTTTTCTTTTCTTTTCTTTTCTTTTCTTTTCTTTTCTTTTCTTTTCTTTTCTTTTCTTTTCTTTTCTTTTCTTTTCTTTTCTTTTCTTTTCTTTTCTTTTCTTTTCTTTTCTTTTCTTTTCTTTTCTTTTCTTTTTTCTTTTATTTTCTTTTCTTCTCTTTTCTTTTCTTTTCTTCTCTTTTCTTCTCTTTTCTTTTCTTTTCTTGCCTTCTGAGATGAAACTTTTCCTTCTATTCTTTAGTATAGTTATAATGTAATATATATCATAAAATAATAAATCAAGCCTTCTGAAATATGGAGTCAGATTTACGTCTCTTCCCTCATCCTGAAAACCCCTGTGACCACTGTCACAGCTGTCCCCATATCTGAACTGTGTGCTTCATCCATCAAGGTCCATTAACCTACACTATGCAGACAACAAGGTGCTCAGCTGCAGAGTAGCAGTCGACACAAGAGGGATACAAGCAGAGGCCAGGAACAGGATATTTAGTGACCACCACCATACCTCTCCACTAACACCTCTGTGTACACGAGGAAGGAAGACAAGATGATAGTCCAGAGAGCAGAGGTAAGTATGGGGATTTGCTTTGAGAACACACCTAAACAGATATGGCTCTGAAGAATTTTCTAATATTCAATCTTGTACTCAGTTCCTGGGAAGAGAAGCTATTTCTGGGTAAATCAGCTCTATAACAACTTTAGCATAGGTCAAACTTGTACTGAAGAAATTTTGTCTTCAAGTTAAAGACTTTGTAAAATACATTCTGTGAAGGTTTTTGTAGTAAACACTAGGGATATAATAGTTCCTTACATGAATTTGATTGATATGTCTGACACAGTAAATATTTTAAAATTTTATCATCAGTACTTGTGTATACAACAGACAAGGAAAAAATTTTTTCTGTTCATGTTCTGAAAAATGTCTGTAGCTGATGCAACATATGATTTCCCTTTTTTGTTTCATTTAAAGTTATTGTGGTCCTCTCTCAACAACTATGAACAAAAGATTCAACTTCTGATACAAAATATTAGGCATTTAAATCCATACTTAGGAAGTGGCGTAAATGGTCATAGCAGCCACACTTAAAACTATTTATCATCTCTTCTAGTTTGCATTTGCTATATACATTAATGCAAAGGAAAATAAACAAAAACACCTCGCCATTCTATCGGCATTCATCCCACCTTAAAGTTGTCTGATTGATGACAGATCTATGTCTCCAAGCTGGTTGACTAAAGAAGCAGAACTTCTGCAGTGCTGGGGTTGCCAGAGTCTGCTACAGTGTAATGGCCCAGGCCACCCCTTGCTCTCCTGTAGTTAAATGATCTTAATCTGCCAGGATTTAAGTTTTACTTAACACATACCTAGTGCCTTTGTATCTTGCCAGCAATCTTGCTCAATGAGGACTGTATCAGCAAAAGACTTTTATAATGGCAACTTCTGGCAGCTACTGGACATTTTAGGTCTGTGTTTTAAAGAAACTTGTTGGTGACAGACTTTCATATCCGAATTGCATTGCTGGATTGAGTGCAAGAGCTAAACCAGATTTCTTTCCAGGAAGCACACAAAAGGCAGAATGGGCCCTCAGATCCCACATTCATGCTCAAATTCTCAGGCCAGCCAGAATAAAGTCTGGTCTGGTTTTTTTAATGAGGATACAGTCTTAATTGGAGCCAAGAAGGAGCAAAAGACAACCTGCTTATCAACTTTTTTAACTGACATGGTAAAGCCCTGAGTCACAGATCTCTGATACATTGGTAGAAACAAAGTATGTACATCTGTGCTTGGTTCTAAGTAGAGTTTGAGTTAAAATTGGGATTCAGTTGGTGCACAGCAAGGGTACAGCAACACAATCCTTGAGGTGTTCACAAAGGAACTACAACCAGAGATTAATCCACAGCCATGAAAATCAGTTTGAAAAGCCTCTATCATCCTTCCCCTTAGCTTACTTTACCTTACCTTCTTCCCAAGTAAAATAGTTCAAACTCATCCAAAGATGATTTGAGCTTCCATAGAGAAAACGGTGAAGTAGCATTTGCCTCTATAAGAGGTATAGAGTGCTCAAATATTTAAGTTCTATGGGATATTAAAAGATGATAAAAAGGCATGTAATCAATACACTGCACGAAATTTCTACTTCCCTATCATCAGATACTTTGATCACATCAAGTATCACATTAATTTCCATCATCACATGGAAATTAATACCAATAGCAAAATCCCTCTGAATCTTCATTAATTTGTTAGCAGTAAGTTTGGCTGTCTCAAACAGCTCCAGTTCAACCCATTCAACTATTTCTAACTGAAGCACCTAAAATTTGGCTGTATATGAACTATAATGCTATTTAAAAAAACCCTTAAGGTGCTGTTTACTCCACTGAGATATTGTTTCTCTTCACAATTTTTATGCCCCCAACCCCAGCTCAAACAATATATGCACTGGAGCAGGATCTGCATTGGCTGATTTTAACAGAGGATCAGAAATCTCTTTCCTGCACTCATTAAACTGATGCCTGAGGGTGTCTAGAACAATTTTTTTCCTAACTCACCTGTCATAATAAGATGGAAAATCATCCATGTCAAAATCGCAGGCAAATTCAACACATCATAGAAGCCTTTCTGGACAGGTCACTATAGAATTTCATTTGGACTGCAAGGTAGTGTCAAACACATAGAAATGCTAGGACAGAGCAGGTGACGCTAGCAGCTTTTTCCTTTCTTGCAGTAAACTTTTCCCCTGCAGTGCACAGAGTCGGCTAATTACGCTTCCATAGGGAGCATCTGTGCATCTAGCAGCTCCAATGTCTAAATTTCAGCTTGATACAATTTAAACTGCTTGAAAACTTTGCAATCCTGAAAAAATAGAAGCATGGAAAAGCTTCAGATAGGCAACTAATAAGAGCATTACAAAAAGCTACTAGTGGACCTTACATATCTAATTTTTCTGATTGCACAAAGGCAATCTCATGATTACAATAAACACTAAGCAGCTTCTGTAAATGTTTCAGGTGTCATGTAATTGGTGCCAATAAGAAGTTTCATTCAGCTAATAAAACATGAAGGCTCTTCATTCCACCACTTTACTGACCTTGAGATTATCCTGTAAAAGGTATTTATAAAGAAAACAATTGTGTGTCATAGGCATGAATGATGTGATGTGCGCATCATTGAGAATGCAGTCAGAAGAAAAATCCTGTTTAGATGAAAGATATTATTTTATTCCATGTGAAGTGGGATTCCAGCTCCTACTTAATCCTGATTTTTTTGATGTTATTCAAACAAGTCACAACCACCCAATCTAAGGCTTGCCCAAAGAGAGGAAAAATGAGTTTGTAAACCTCAGTGAAATTAGGTGACCTTCTCAGTTATCCAGTCATGACAATTTTTAGTCCAACACTCAGTATCCTATCCAGCAGGCAGAGCTAAAACCGTTTAGGCAGGTGTGTTTTCCCCAGATGTACTCTCAGAGATGCCATCACAAGATTGGTTCAAACCAATACATGTGGAAGAGGGGGACATGGAAACAACATCATATCCCCAGCATGGTATTGGCTACAGGGCAGTCCATCAATGATCATCCTGCCTGCTTTTTCACTCTGGAGTACTAGACCTGATAAAGGACTAGTGGTGGTCCTCCAAGGAAGATTTTAATAAACTTACACTGCAAGTATATACAGAAGTGTGAAAATCAGTTAACAATCAGCTTTCTTGGAAAGGTACAGCGTTGGGTTTGTGTGGCCCGGTTTTAGTATCAGCAAGGGACACAAGGGTATTTTATGAGAAATTCTGTATCCAGTAGAGCCAATCCCTGGCAGCTTCAAAGACAAATGTGCCACTGGCCAAGGCTGGGTCAATTAAAAATGGTGATAACTCCTCTGGAATAACATATTTAATGGAAAAAGAAGTTGTTGTGCAGATGTAAGTGTGGCCAGAGAAGACACCAAGGTCAGTGCAGAAAGAGAGGGAGGAGCTGCTCCAAACATCAGAGCTGGGATTCCCCTGCAGCCCCTGGTGTAGCCCATCGTGAGGCAGCTGTGTCCCTGCAGCCCATGGAGGTCCATGGGGATGCTGAGATCCACCTGCAGCCCATGAAGGAGACCTGTGTCAGGGCAGGCGGATGCCCAAGAAGAAACTGTGAACCCTTAGGATGCCCTTGCTGGAGCAGGCTCCTGGCAGACCTGTGGAGAGAGCAGCTCAGACTGGAGCAAGTTTTCTGGTAGGACCTGTGACCCTGTGGCCTGTCCTTGCAAGACTGCACCATGTGATCCAGGCTGGAGCAGTTTGTGGAGGACAGTTTCCCATGGAAGGAACTCACATTGGAGAAGTTTATGGAGAACTCTGTCCTGTGGTATGGACCCCACTCTGGGGCAGGGGAAGGACTACTCTCCCTGAAGAGGGACACAAACATGTGATTAACTGACTAACATTCCCCATCTCCCCATGCTGCTGGAGGGGAAGAAGTAGAGTTCATGAAGAAGGGAGGAGTAGGGGAAAGTTGTTTTTAAGATTTACTTTACTTCTCATTATCCTGCTCTGATTTTGTGGGTAACGAATAAAATTAATATCCCCTATTCGTGTTTGTTTTACCTGTGATGCTATTTGGTGAGTGATCTCTCCCAGTCTTTATCTCAGCTCATGAACCTTCATTATATTTTGTCTCCCCTGTTCTTTTGTGAAGGAGAGTGATAAAGAGGCTTTAATGGGTGTCTGGAATTTATACAGGGTCTAGCCAATACAGAAAGACACCTAAACTGATCAGACTCCTAATTTCCATCTAAGTAATTGGCTCCATTCTAGAATTTGTGAAGTTTGAAGAGGGCTGCTAAAGTTTCTATGACCTGTGCTCCACCTGGACCAATGAGGACATAGTCCAATAGTGACAGAAATCCCTCACAACTTTCCAGCTGCCACTGCATCGATCCAGAACAAGGAGGATGTGAATACCAGGTGCACAGTGAATACCAAAGGAAGTTACCCCAACAACACAGTACAGTATCTGCTTAAAAAACTTACTTCTCCTGATTTTTTTTTCCTCTAGATCAAAGAGAAAAGAAGCATGAGATGTTTTCTTAATCGGCAAGATTCTGTGAAATGTCTTTTCCTTTCACCTCCTCTCCTTTAGCATCAGGTCTAAGAATACCCATAGAGCGAAGGGTCTTGGGTGACAAAATACAGACTAAATGTACCAGGATTACTTCTGCAGGAGTAAGAGCTGACTGCTACTTTTATTTCCAACTCTCCCACACATGAACAGCACACAGTCAGAACACTAAGACAGGATTTGATTCCTGCAGATAAGTAACACCTCAAACGTGCCAAAGGTCTACATTCCATCCATTATTTTGCAGATTCTTCTGTGGCTCTGCTAAGGACATTAAGCAAGTGCTTACAAGAACTTTTGCATACTAGAGATGAGAGCTGTTATCCAAGAAGTTTCTGGTAAGCAGCTGTGAGATATGCTTATGAAGTAAACAAGGGCTGAGGTGCACAAACAGCCTGAATAGTTTTCAGGCTCTATATAAAGGCTGCCCTGCTTTTGGGAGTGAAGCATGTTTTTCCAATCGCCTGTCACCTGAACTGTTTTTACATATGGGTAGCCCAGTAGAGTCCTAGTTCTGTCCAGGATTTCTGGATGCACCATTTGTCTTTCACTAGAAGTCACTGTGAATGCACAGATGAAATGTTCATTGTAAATAGAACCAGCAAGTATAATAAACAATGTACCTAATCTACTGCAATGACCAGAGCATGAGCAATATCTTATCACATTTTGGCTGTCCTTTACACAGGGCATCTAAACTGCACAAATGCCCATGATTCTAGAGAATATCTGACCAGAAACACATGTTCTGGTCTGATGAAGCCTGGACACTGCAGTTCCCCTCTGAAATTCGATCTTTGAAAATGTTTATGGAAGGTATTGACTACATTATAACATTAGAAACTAAACAAACCCTCAAATTCATTGCAAATTTAACAAGGTCTGTTTAGCAAACAGGAAATGATACTCAAGCTCTGAGTCAAATGGTAAGGAAGCAGTTCTGTTGGTTGGTTAGCACCACTTCTCCATCAAGCCTGGGCTTCTTTTTATAACACCATATTATTTTAATATTCACCAAGCAGATTGTATTTGTTTGTGATTTCGAAAGCCAGCCAGAATTTGAGCTATTTTTCCAAAAATAGAGCAATCAGTTTTACCTATGACATGTTGTTTTTTTCTTTTTTCAATGCCACATATGTATAATGGTCCTAAAGATCTGGGACCACATTACCATTGTTATCACATGTGTGGAGGGAGAAGCTGATTTCTGTGTTCTCATATGATATGAGGTGGAATTGGACACACTGGAGAAAGCTAATAGGTACTGTTTCTTAGGAGTTAAATTTATTGACCAGGTTTTGGAAATAACTGAAATTTTCCTTTACAGACAAAGTCTGTATCTCCTAGGTTTTGCACAGGTTTTTTTGTGCTGTAAAGGAAACTGCAGAAAAAGTAAATAAGCAAATATGAACTACAGAAAGCATCCATGGCTGCTGCTTTTGCTACTTGGGGTCTGAAAAATTACAACAAAGAAAGGTAAGGTTAAAATAATCAGCAGTTGTATAAGAACTGCTTAAGCCATCATCACATATGGTACATTAGCAATGTAGATGGATTTAATGAAAACTGAGATAAGTGCATGCATGTGTCATCAGGCAAACCTACAAAACCTTCTCCTCAGAAAATAAAATGTAATAATATAAGCATTCATCTGTAATAGACTTATAACAACTCTAAATGGTAAAAGTACTGCTGCTTTAATGCATTTCATGAGCTAATGCTAAACATACAGACAATTCCTATGACAATTGCCTTGAAGAGAACAGATTTTGTGATAGGTCATAATCAAGCACACATCCTTAGATTAAACAACACCAAGGTAGCGCATACTTCTGTAAGTCACCCTGTAATGCAAAACTGAGTGTGATTTGTCACACCATTTCAGCCTCCATTACAGCTAAGACGCTAGTGTGGAATTTTTCAAGCTTCATAGGAAGATTATTAAAATGGATAACACTAGCAGGCATTTTAAAGAAAATTCTCATCACTTGCCAAGTCATGCTCTTTGAGGTATCTGCCAGTGTGGGAGGGATGCATGGTCTCAAGGGGGCCTGTGTTTCACGGTCATCTCAGGCAGGGGGCTGCAAAGTTCATTAAATGATCTTATCTCACTGTTGGTTCTGTTCAAAATAGCCTTGATATGATGAAGGATTTATGTTACCCACACTTCAAATAAAAAGTACCGAGGGATGCATTTCATTACTGCTCTGTGACACTGGAGAAGCCACGGCTGCAGTGGTAATATTCCTCGTTTGTGTCACACAGAGAATTTATTTGCAAGAGTCCTGCTCCAAAGGTAAGAAAGTATTTGTTTTTTGTAGCGAGTTTTCCCTAATAATGTCAACAAGAAATGTATTTGTTCTCTAAGTTTAATTCTCACAAAAATATTTTCTAGGAAAGATGAGAGTGTGAGGGAAATGCCAGGGAAGAGTGCCCAGTTTAGCAGAATTCTAAGGAAGCTGAGTAGCATTGATACAGAAAAAATATTTACAGATAATTTCCATGTCACAATTCTGAATAAAACACCAAGAGATATGGCTGTACATTCTAAACTGATGGGCTAATGCTAGCCAAGGTTACACACACACACACACACACACACACACACACACACACTCTCTCTCTCTCTCTCTCTCTCTCTCACTCATCTCTCAGAGGCTTTTTAACTGTGATCTGCTGCCTTGAGGCATTATAATTCAATGGTAGGCACCTTCACATGAATCAGGAAAGATTTCTCTTGCGTGTTTTCTCTGAACTGGATGATCTAATAAAGGACATGAGCCCTGGGCAAAATTTATCTTCTTTGATCCTACACCAAGTCTTCCTGTACTCCAAAATCAAACAACAAAGTAAAGTGCATTCAAGATCCTTGACCAATTAATTTATTCTATATGCTTGATATTATGAATTCAGTAGTTCATAGGATCAGGCTTCAAATGTATCCAGCAGTGGGGAAAGTCTAATGATCAGAAACAACATTTGATCTCCTGAGCAAACCACAGCCACTTTAAATATGCCTTAGATACTGAAAATTAGAAGTCAATAAAAGTCAAATGAATATATAGAAAGCTCAGGAAAGGCACTTGGACATTTATTTATTGCATATCACTTTTGAATACCTGTTTGTTTATTGCTCACCTCTATGCAACTGCCACCACAGCCCTGTTTGTGTGTGCTGGTGGCAGGATGTATGGGAATGCAGGCAGCCACCACAGAGAGCCAGATGCAGGGAGTAGAAAAACCTGGGTAGCAGAGAGGTGAAGCAAAGGTTATCCAGGGATCATTTAGTAATACCTGCATGAGTGCAGTTTTGCGCATCACAATGTGAAAAAGACATTAAAGAGCATCCAAAGGAGGGCAACAAGGATGGTGAAGGGTCTGAAGGAGAAGCCTTATGAGAAACAGCTGAGGTCACCTCATTTGTTCAGTCTGGAGGAGACTGAGGACAGAACTCATTGCAGTTACAACTTCCTCATGAGGGGAGAAGGAGGCACAGACACTGATCTCTTCACTCTTATGACCAGTGACAGGACACAAGATAATGGTATGAAGCTGTGCCAGGGGAAGTTTAAATTGGATATCAGGAAAATGTTCTTCATGCAGAGGGTGCCTGGGGACTGGAACAGGATCCCCAGGGAAGTGGTCACAGCACCAGCCTGACAGAGTTCAAGGATTCAGAGAGTCCTCTCAGGCACACGGTGTGACTCTTGGGGTTGGTGCTGCGCAGGGTTGGGAGCTGGACTTGATGATCCTTGTGTCCCTTCCAACTCAATTTACTCTATCACTCTATCAAATGCAGCTCCAGCAAGAAGTGGAAAGAGATTTTTCCAGATGGAACAACAGAGGTGAGGAAACCAGCCAGAAAGGTGTTTGAAAGCACAGGTCCAAAACAGTCAGGTTATGCAGGAGGGCTGGCATGGGAGGTGAAGAGGATGTGATGAGAAAATTAATAGACATGATGCCAGAGAGGGGAAAATCAAAGGGACCTTTCACAGAATCCCTTGGCTGCAGGCTGAGGGAGAAGAGACTGTGCAGAATGGAAGGCAGCAAGTAGCAAAATACAAAAAAACAGGCATGGGAGCTGAACTAAGATAGTAATAAATGAATGGGTTATCTGGAGGAAAATGAAAGTATTGATTCTTCAAATGTTTTGTTCAAAAAGTTTTAAGAATTTTAGTCTTCAGCCAGAGGACTGCTGAACCCTCTAGTACAGAAAATCAAGGCACAGTATCATTTCCCTCCAGTTTGATAATTCCATTGTTCAGATGTCTGATATCCAGAGAAAAGTGAAAACAGATGAAAAGAACTGAAGCCCATCAGATGAGAAGGACAGAATAAAACATAGTACATGGCATTCAAAGGCATTGATGTTGACACCGTAGCAGTATGAGATGCAAAATCCATGTAGCTACTGCAAGCCTTGTCTTAATATGTTTGTCCAAATTTTCTACAATTGAAAAGCATTTGAAGAATAACTATTCTTCTTATTAGAAAAAATAGGCTCAAATCCATCACTTCTCACAGAAAAGCAATAAAGGATTGTGGGAATTAGGAGAAAGGATAACAGTTGAATAGAGATTGCTACATAGGACTTGAGTGAAAACGTTTTCAAATATTAAAACTGCTTAATGTATCTGCTAGAAATAATTTGCCAGGTGCACACCTGTAACTCCTACTAGTAGTTCTCAGTTGTCTGTCAGGCATGGTTGTCATTTTCATACACAGAAAATTCCCAATATGTGGAGAAATCCAATTAAATTGACTGAAATTTATACCCAGAGAGTAACTCCCTGATTGAACACACTCTGGTAAGAGCATGTATTTCAAACTCTGCCAAATTATGAAATACTGGTGGCAGAATAAATAACTTACCTAGAATGCTCTCATTTCATAGCAAACTCCAGACAATACTGTTTGCAAAGGAAAAAGCACAGATTGGTAGTAATGCTGAACTGCAAGTGAAAATAAGATTGCACAGTACACATGGAAAGTCACACGTCTTCACTGATGAGATACACTAGTGAATTTTTGGAAGACACTGGGACAATTAGGCACTTGTGTGTGCCAGAAGACCATAGCATCCTTCCCCATGCTCAGGCTGGTGCTCCAGATCATCTCCTCCCAAAACTGCTCATAAACAAGGCAGAAAGGAAGAGGAAGCTGTGAGAGCAAGCTGTGAGAAACCTCTCCCACAAGCTGCTCACGAGTGGCACTCATGAGAGTAACTGCACTGTACAACATGCCACACAAACCAAAGGGAACAGGGCATTAAACTAAAGTGCTCTCTTCTGCCTCTGAAGAGTTTTAACCAGAGTCTGGAGACCCAAGTTAGACTTGAAACCAGCATGCTTCCCTAGGCAGGATCTCAAAGGAAGCATCAGTCAGCCCTTTGAGATGTGAATTACTGCCAGCTGCAGAAGCAGAAGAAAAATGACATATCCTAGACCCAAGGAAAAAGAGGGGAATCATGAATATGATCACTAGTCTTCTTTTCCAAAATCAAAAGAGATTTCTGATTGGTTTCACATCAAACAGTACCATTGGCATAGGTGGTATTCTCTCCTATATACATAATTCAATTTTTATAATTCAATGAATATATAATAATCATAGTCACAAAGCATGGTCCAAGTAAAGTCAGAACAATAAAATATTGTATTATTTCTAGGGAAATGACCTTGACAACTCTGACTGACTATGCTTTGTAAGAAACACAAGAAGGAGGAAAAATAGCTCTCCTGACTCATTAAAAGTTTTATAAATTTTAAAACTACATTTCATATAACAATGTGTTCTACTAGAGGAAGAAATTCCACACTTTTCTTTACATTCTTTCTTCTGCCTAAGAAACTTTTGACTTCCAATTCTCTACGTGAAAAAGTGTTTCTGGTGGTGGTAGTATTTTCTCACAGAATCAGTGAATTTTAGCCTCAAACTATTGATTTTCTTTTACATAGAAGTCGAGATGTCATATCAAATTGATTTTACATCCCTCTTTTGTTCAACCAATATAGTTTCTGAGTTCCAGCTAATAGTACTAGTGTCACAGCTTCCCTAACTTTGTAAGACCTCTTTTGGCAAAATTAGGCTAGATAACACCAACTTGCTCTAAAATTATTAGATCTAAAAATAAGCAGTCATCGTTATCATGTGTTGGATAAAGCCTTCATAGAGGTTATCACGTTATTCCTTTCATTTGAGAGTGCCTATATTTGTCCATTGTCTTGCAACCCCGCCTGTCAGAGAAGATTGCAAGAAAGAGCCTCTCAATATTGTTCTCTTGAAGAATTATCACTAGAGGCTTAAAAAAGCTTACTTAGTCCTAGCTGTGGCAGGACAGTTAAAGTCAGAACTAATTGCAAGGTCTATAAAAGTGCATCACAACTGCCTGTGTGCTTTAATAGCATGTTTCTGCTCACCTGTTGCATCATACAGAGGTTATTTGTTCAGGCTGCTTCCCTGAAATCTTTTCCATTCTTCTCTTTCCCTATTAAATGAGGCCCCTTATCCTAACTACTCTGAATGAGGCTTCAAGGCATGAAAATAAACTGTTTCCAGGTGATAAGTGCTGCTGCAAAGTCATGATACAGGCTTAAGTCCTGTTACACTCCTCTGAAAACAGCTGAAGTAGGAGAGAAAAATATGAGAGCTGGAAAAATAGTGATAGACTAGGTCTGATATCCCTGACTGCTCACATGCACTGAAAGTTTATGGTTTATAAAACGGATGGCAGGACAGAGGTGAATTCAAACCTCGATGCACGTGACGCATAAAGGCAAAAGAAACCATGTGTTATTTCAGTGGAGGTATTGGGCAGCTCCTATAGTCACAATGAACAGGCTCAAACAGATAATTCAAAATATATGGTATTTGGGATAAGGTGATTCTACAGTTCAGAGAAGCAAATGCTTCCATATTTATATGCTGTGTTTATCAACGACATTTAAGTATTAGTAATGATGCAGAAATTCTGATGTGTTCAGTAACTTTGATCCTACTTGTATATATTTGAGAGCTCTCCAGCCATAGGGGAAATGAAAACAAATATTAAGAACTGAGGAAGAGAAAATTTGGCACCAAGATAGCCATATGTTAAGACAGTTTAAAAGGTTAGGGAAGAATGACTTGGACAATGGTGTGCCTGATCAAAGAAAATACCACAGATCACAGGCAGAGAAAAGTACTAATTCCTGTCCCTGCCCCACCTCACAAATCTAAAAAAAAAAAAAGAAAAGGGAAAAAAGAAAAAAAGAAGAAAAAAGAAGCCCCCAAATCTGTCATGGATAGCATTACATGTACTTTATAGTCTCAACAGAGTTCTAACATGCTTCTAAATACTGCCAGCACCAGACGTAAAATGAATAAAAATGGAAACTACTTCTGAATATCTCTTTTAGTGGCTTTAAATTTTTTTCTTGTGATTTTTTCTGCTGTGGGGGCAGGTATTAGAAAGACACATCTACAAAATGCAATAAACCCAGTACCAAGAACATATCCAATCATATCAGGAGGCATAACATTAAAAACCAGTAAAGGATATGTATATTCTGAAAGTATATGCTTGGGCTCAATTACACCTTGTAAAAATGAGTTCCATAATTTTGCCTTATTCAGGAGTGATATTTACCCTCATAAATATATAAAAGATGCATCCACAGCATATTAGACAGGAATTCATAATAATTCAGAAGGATGAAGTTATTATGATTTGCTATCTCTTCTGATAAAGAAACCTGAAGACATTTTTTCCTGGCAGTTTATGTTGGAGCCCCAGGTATATAGGGGAATTTTTCTTCCTGCACTTCAGAACAAGTTATTCTTAGAGATTACCTTCTAGAGTGGAAAGTCCATTAGTTTTACTTAGATGGCTTTTACCATATCTTTCTTATACCTTTGAAGATTACGCCTCATACACAAAAAGTTTAAAAGGGTAGTAACTGCCACCTGGGAAGAAATATTTGGGTTGGCATTGATATATAGGTGTATATTTATAGAATACATAAATTTTATGAAAACACACGCATGTATTAAGTGAACTTTTGGACCTGAAATTGGTTATCCCCTAGCACAGCAATACTTGCAATTCACATTACAGACTAATGTCAACAATTATACATCCAGATATAATTTGTTCAGGACCAGAAAATATGCTCAGTAATTCTTTTCTTCAAGAGTTAGGCTCAAGCATCATGCTTCTATTGTTTGGAGGCCATGAGCTGACATGTGAAGGCTTTACAGGGAACCACAGGGGAGTTACAGGGAAATCCCAGCAAAAAGGGGGGACCTCTTCAAAAGGGCTGATTTTATCCTCTGCTCACAGAGTCTCTATAATGTGTCTGTCAATTTTTCACAAAACAGCCAATTAAGTAAATATGAGTTCCCAGTTTTGTGTTCCCAGTTTTGGGTTTTCTTATGATGTCTGGCAGGGGAATGGCAGCAGTTTCTTCCAGCTTTTCCAAGCTGGTCTTGAGGGGCTTGTTTACTATCTTTTTATGGCTCTGATTAAAATAAATTGCAAACGATTTCCATGAGTTCAAACAATGCAGGAGTGGGCCCTAAATACTTGTTAAAAATTAAATTATCTGGAAAATATTATAATGGCATGTTCATGCAAGAACACATAGCAATTTGAAAGACAGCATGGATATACTAATTTCATATTTAATGAAGTTTTGAAAGTAAAGATACAATTTTCTGGCTGCAATGTGGCATACAAGGAATTTACTGTTCGCCCACAAAGAGACATCCTGAGGCAAATATTCTTTCCCTACAATAAGATTCACTCCAGAATTTATTTTAAGATGACATTAACCAAAGCTGAAAGTACAGAATCATCACAGATACAAGCATATATTCAAGAATTTGAATCGATTTGAAGAAAAGGGGAAAATAATTAATAAACAAGGTTGGTTTTGCAAGTCATCATCTTATGAAATTATGTATCTACTTTTATATATATAAATTTTCTACATTTCCAAATAAAGCTAAGTGCCAGAATGATTAAAGGCAAATCATCAGAACAATAGTTACTTTAAAATTTTAGAGATATGAAAATAATGGGGCCAAAATATCTCAATTGATATGTCAATTTTTTTGTTTGTGAGTATAGTAAAAAGTATCCTAATTGCTAAATTACAGAATACAAGAGCACTGTCCTGATTGTGAACATAAATGTCACAGTCAGATGGAGGTGAGAGATATTTTAAGTACACAAGTAAGAACTCAGTTCACTGTAGACAGCATATCCTTAAGTGTCAGAGCTAGGAAAGAAAAGCTTAAATAATGACTCATGCCCACAGTTATCCTGATCCTACTAAAAAAAGGACTGTGTGACCCTAATGATGAAAATCCAAAACATCAAGAATTTGCTTTAGCCATGAAAATGGATGAGGAAGCAGTCACTTGTCATACAGTTGTTTCAAATTTTTCCTTTAGAGAAAATGAATAGCCAATATATGCGTCATGAAGTGCGGGGCTGTGAAACCAGCGACCTGAGGAACTTCTGGGAAAAGACCATCGAACAACAAACTCAGTACCTGCAAAGCGAAAAGGAACGTCAGCGAAGAAGCGCTCTGACAAAGTGGGTAATCTGCATCCAGAAAGCTTACTTGAGTTTGCATTGTAATTATTTTTTTAAAAAAAGTAATACCAATACTTAAGTCATGCAATGAAATCTGAAAGTAATTTAGATTTATGGAAAATAATAAAGCTTCCCAAATTAGGATGTAATGCTAACGTGTTTAAGCTATAAAATCATAGGATAGGAGAATAATTCACTCTGGTTCCATAATGAGTCCAAAGCATAGAACTTTCTGAAATTACCAAGACAAAATTTAACAGTGCAGACTTATCTTGAACATAAAGGCTTCTGTTCAGAGTGAAGCTAGCACAGATGTATACCTGGCCCATATTCTTACTCTGTAGCCTTCCTTTCACAAGCAAATAGTTTGAATTATTTAAGATTGTTTAATTTGTATATGGTAAATCCACTATAAAGCAGATGATCCAAGCATACTGACTGAGGCAACCACCATTCATAGCTATACCTGCCTTATTCAGCCACATTCCCCTTGATCAGTCACTGCAAGAAAGAGCAGTCTGCAGCAAGAACAGCACAGTTTTACTTCACATCAATTCTCCATTAGTTGAAGGCATATGCAAAGATATATACTTTTGGTGTTTATTACATTTTGTCTTGAGGTCATCTAGCAAGAAAGCAATTTCCCAAAGCCTTCCTTATAGCTGTCTTTGCATTGATACTTGAAAAATTAGAGCAAGGACAGCCTTTCATTACTGACCCTGGATGAAGGAACACTAGAATAGGTCTCCAGCATGTTTTATCCATTTGTGACTAACCTCATCTCAATGTTGCAACTCCTCAACTGGGAAGCTCTTACTCTCCTTTCTCTTTGAGTAAGTCTCTCTGTGGTACCTAGATATTATCAAAAAGAAAATAAAGGGCCACATATTAGTGAAAGCTACCTGTTATGTGTCTAACAGAAGCTCCAAGATGTGCATAACAGAAGCTTCAAGATGTGCAGTGCCTCCAAGCTGAGCAGGACAGTGGAGGAGGGAGGCTGGGGAAGTGGCGGGGTGATGTGACCCAGGGAGGGAGGCTGGGGAAGTGCTGGGTGATGGGACCCAGCAGGTGGCAGTAGGCAATCTCCAGTGCAGGTGACAAATCACTCTGGCACTCGAGAGAGGGCACACTGGAGATGGAGATAAACCACAAAGCACAGGTGATCTCTCACTGGGATTTAAGAGGTTGTCCTGAAGTACCATTCAGCAAAGAGCTCTAAAGCGGCAGGAAAATTTGCATGACAATTGGGAAAGAACATGAAGAATATCATCAGTGGAAAAGATGAAGAGTATAAAATCCATTCCGTGTAAAATTATGAGGACAAGCTGATCCATATTTCTGTCCCTAGGCTCAGAAATGAATGGATGGAGAGGCTGGAAAAACGGATAAAGATGTTGAGGACCCAATCTGAAGACTCATCCAGCTGAAGAGCCCACACTCATCACACATTTGGGGGAAAATAAATCTGTTTTGTAGGAAAGCATGATGTAAAAGCTGAAGTCAGTTTTACTCTGTAGCTTAAATGAGCTATAATTAATTAGCTGTCATTGTTTGAAGTTTCATATGTGAAATGTCAATTGTTGCTTTCAAGACTGTGCATCTGTCCCTTCATTTGATAAATGGAGAATTTAGCACTCTGAAGTATTTAACCCTAACCAATCATGGTTCACTGAGATGTAGATGCCTGGGAAAAGAGTTTAATTACACAGTTGTGCTCTGCAAAAGCATTTCCTCAATATATTAGATTTCTGTATAGACTGACTGTAATATAATAAATTTAGATGGTTTAATGAATAGTAGAGATTTTAATTTTTTACACAACACAGCCCAGTTCAGACTAAGGAATATAGGACATGCACAATGCCACTACATCCCTCTAGTGAAGCCCAAACTGGTGGGAGCTATAGACCCTAGCTGCCACGTTAGAAGTCACCTGTTAACTTGTTACCATACACGTTTTGATAAGCAGCTTCTGTGAGACAACTACAAGAGCTGCCTAATCAACCCACATTAATTTGGTCAACCCATATGAGCTAACTTGAGACACTATATCAGCACTGGTAGAATAACTTTAAGCTCTGACACTGATCTGGTACCTGACCTGGCTTGTCTAGAGGTGGATTGATATCTCTGTTTCACAGAGTAGCTTGGTGCGCTCTCACAGCTCTCTGTCATCCTGAGAGATAAGCAGGTTTTTTCTTTAGCACCTTTTCCCTCGAAGACCCAATATTTATTCCTTAAAGACCCATACTTTCAGAATTTAGCTGTTTTCCTCTTCCACATTTGTCATTAGTCAAAAATGTTTCTTGTCCCCTTCCTAATGCTTCATTAGGAAATGTAACAATTCTTCCAACAATATGAAAACATTTCAGTCAGCCAGCATAGTCAAATCACTTCCTTTTTAAGGTGACTGCTTTGTTGCCACCAAATGATTAGGGTAATGTACTGCAAGACTTGAGGATGCTAAAAAACTCTTCCTTGAGTCACTTAACCTTTTAGTCCCTTTCTATAAGACTGTTTCATTACCACTCTGGTAATTCCTATTGCTTCAAAGCAAAGAAGATTTGAATTGCCAGTGAGGCCAGAAGAGAACAATAGAAGGGCTTGGAGTTTTAAAACATGTAGAAAATCTGCTCTTCTTAAATAAAAATTTTGAAGAGTTATTTTTTTCCTTCTTTATCTATCACCTTTTAAATCCACTTTTGTGGATTCCAAGGCCAAACAGAATTTATTATGTGAATTTGAACATGTAAATAATGCTTAGAAAGCCTGAAGAATTAATAAAATCATGAAAAAAATTATGACCTTGGAGCACTAATTCAGAAATCAGCAGCTATGTCCCCAAACTTAAGAGCAGAGTTTGCCAAACACCAGAAAAAAGATGCTAAGTCCATGTTCTTTGGTTTATTTTTATTCTTAAGCAATTTTAAGAGTAACACCAACTGTGAATATGAAGGATCATAGCATAATTACAATAAAGCTAGGCTTAAGAAAATCACCAGATAGCACCCTAACTTAATATTGGGCTTTAGTAAAAAAGTAGATTTCTTTGAAAATGTCAGTTAAGAAGTCTCAATTCCCCCGTCCCCTGCCTATGCCTGGTGCTTACTGAAGCTCTAATCCAATGCCATCATTAGACAGTTTGGGGGTTTATATCAGTTTGGCCGAAATTAGAGCTTGAACTGAGCTAAGGGAAACACTTTCCAGTCTCTCATTCATTGTAAGTTATGGCACAAACAGGGAGGTACAAAAGAGGGAGTCAGAGTTGGCATATTTTAAAAATTAAAGCCATAGCCCTGGAATAAGCTTTTGTTTGCTTCTCACGTAGTTTAGATCCGTCTTACTATTCCCTCATAAAGTAAATCAGAATGAGGAAAAATCATAGAGAGCTGGGAAGAAAATGTGCCAGGAAGTGACTTCCATCCCAGTTCCTCACTGCTCATGCATGGTTATGTGGTCACTTAAGAATGCTCTGGAATAAGTCCCTATCAGGTTAGAACACCCTAAAATCATCTCTTTAAAATGACAAAAGGGAACTTATTTTTTACAGAACACGTCTATTCCAGCTCAAAGCCAAGAGGAGGTCTGAAAATATGTTTCCAGAATTAAGCCACTTTCCTTTGACCTATATAATTCCGCCTATAGTGTTTAGATTAATTATTTCAGACTCAGTTTCCACAGTGCTAGATTCAGGACTTTGGGCCACGTAATCTTCATTCATATGAATAGTAATAACGTGTTTTGATCAAAATTCACCAGAGTAATGCAAGGGCAATCTACTTAAGAGTTTTGTAAACTACCACACCAAAAATAATACATATTGAGGAAATAAATATAATCTAGAGTTAATGAGCAAAAATAAAGAGTGTGAAAGCATGAAAATTTAAACCTAAGTGTCAAGTAACAATCTCATCAGAAACTGGAGAAGACTCCAGGATAAAAGTGGTTCTGGCAATTTCAAAACAAAAATATTAATCTTTCCTTTACTTTGAAGGCCACAAGAGAAATTAAAAGGAGGAAAAAACAAAACAAAACAAAACAAAAAAACCCAAACCACTGCAATATTTGTGAGACTCAGAAATAAGCCATGGCATTATAAAAAGGACTAGAAAAACATTACTGCAGGACTGGAAAAGTCATCAACTAAAACCTGATAAAATCAGCTGGGTTTTATAAACTCATTATGGCTAGAGAGGATGCTTAGGTACTCTTCTGACAATTTTCCCCCAATATGCAGTTTCAGAGCAGTGCATTATTCAACTAAACAGTTTAAACTTAACTCAAATGTTTATAAAATAGCTTCTTGAATACACAGTTCACGTTCTTTTGATTTTGGTTTTTTTTTCTATCCAGATTTTCACATTGTTTTTGAGTGTAACAATGTAACAGCAAGAGATTTTGACTTATGCCAACCTGATTTTAATAGCTTTGCAATTAAAATGTGGTAGATACTTGCTTGTCTTCCTAGCTTTCATTATTTTGCCACTCCTTTGTTTCATCCTGACACTAAGTAGCAAGAAAATGCATGTCACTTTCTCATTACAAATGCATGATACAGAACATTTTGGAAAAGCTTGCAACAGTGACAAAAGCTAAATGTAGTAAAACTTTACCATTCTCTGAAGCAAACACTAAACATTCATCACCCAGCTCCCTTTACATAGAATTTATAGTAAGTATGCTCCATGTTAGCACAAGAGTGACAGATGCTCCATTTTAGTCATATTAATGATCCTCCTAGTGTATGGATACAGGCTGACAGCTGTGAAGAATAACTCTGTCAGTAACTTAACAGACTTCTTAGCAGTTTAGCTCAAACTGAGCTAGCTTAAATACAGTTCTTCACTCAGGAATCCTTTCTGCTCAATGTCTTTCCTTAACCAAGGATCTCCTCTCTGTAGGTCCCTAATTAAGGAGCAAATAAGCATAACACAGCCACTGCAGACAGATTTTGATTTTGAACAATTGTCACAGGTCAGGCAAATGGGAGATGGTCCTGCAGACCAATGCAGCATCACCCAGCAGGCTGTCTTCAGCATGACACCCAATGGTTTGGTGCTTCCTATTACACAGGTGCTTCACATCTGTGCAGCTATGCCTCTTTGGGCTTCTAGCTGCATTCATTAGAGAGGAAATGGATGTATTGGCCAGTTCTGAGGTGCCTGAAGTGCCCAGCAGTAAAATAAATCCACCATACAATACCAAGTTCACCTCCAGTGTTCTGTGTATAGTGTAAATTAATTTCAGCTGAGCTGTTTTGCACTCTAGAAAAGCCGACAGGCTACCTCAGACTTTGATCCTATACTCAAGCAATGTGAAAGATAATCCCAGGCACATAGAGCTCACTGTGTAAACAGTACAGAAACAGTGGAGGGGGAGTGGAAAGATGGGCCAGAGCCAGGGGTCAGGAAAGAGCCATGGTACCTGTGTTGGGTACAAAGTCAAGGCCCAGTTGCTCTACACAGATAACATGATCCACTATGCAGCACAGTAGCCCAGTGCTTCAGCTGGAACTGAAATACATAGATAATTTCTTCCTAGAAACAGATCTGAAAAATAAAAGCATGCAGCCCTGGTCCAGGAAAGGTGCCAGAGCTGTGGTAAAATATACTACATGTCAAGAGAATCACTATTCTTTTGACTGGATTCTCACCTCAGGAGTTTGGAAGGCCAAGATAACTTTGGGAAGGGAAGTTTAAGACAGGTAATGCCTTAAAATAAAGAGTTTTGAGGAGATTTGGCTGATGGCCTAAAGCTGATTACAGTTCTTATTGCTTGGAACTCATCTCTCACCATTCTAGGTTACACATGGAGCCTCTCCCACGCATGACTGCTGGTGTCAGCCAACCCATGTGCATGTTAACCACACATGATCTGCAGTCACTGCTCCATAGAAGTTACTTTAGAGGTGAGTCTGGACCCTAAGTCAGAGCATTGTGTGAGTTTCCCTATACTCACACAAGACATTACCGTAAGATAAAAACTGCAGCCATTCTCTTCTTGCATGAAGACAACTCAGTTTGAGCCAGACAGACTTAGCCTACATGCAGACTGGTTATGGAGTTCTAAAGTTTCAGGCTGATGAGAAGTACTCATATCCATTACAATATATGTCAAAATATAGATGGCTTTTTGAATGGCCTTTGTATTTATGGGTCTGACTTGAATGCCCCTTCAGATGAGAATCTCATCATTCTGAGAATGGCCCTGTGTGTCAAGGCAACCCCCACATACAGGCTGGGGGATGCGCTTGATAGAGGCCCTTCCAAAAAGAATCTGGGGATACTGGAGGATAGAAAAATGGACGAGTCAGCAATGTGCATTTGTAATCCAGAAAGTCAGCTACACCAAAAGCAGCATGGTCAGCAGGGCAACGGAGGGGATTCTGTCACTCTCCTCATTCTAGTGCAAGCCTACCTGGAGCACTGCATCCAGCTCTGGGGCCCCAGCAGAGGAAAATATCTTAGAATGGGTCTAGAGGAGGCCACAAAGATGGTCACAGGAGTGGAGCATCTCTCCTATGAAAACAGGCTGATAGAGTTGGGACTGTTCAGCCTGGAGAACACTCCAGAAAGAACATGTTACAGCTTTTTAGTATTTTAAGGGGGCTTATGAGAAAGATGGAAGGAGACTTCCTATCATGGTCTGTAATGAGAGGACAAGGGACAACAGTGTCAAACTGAAAGAAGGCAGATTTAGATTGCACATGATCGTGACTTTTTTTTTTTTAGTGAGGGTCATGAGGTACTGAAACACATTGCCCAGAGTAGTGATGGATATCCCATCACAGAAAGTGTTCAAGGTTAGGTTAAATGGGGCTTTCGGTAAGAGGAAGATGTCTTGCCTGTGAGAAAGAGGTTGGAACAGATGATCCTTAGAGATAAATCCAGCCAATCTATGCATCTATGATTCTGTGATTTTCTGATTCTATAATTAGAGCAAAGACAGCACAGTGCCTACAGTAAGAAGGGAAAATCAAATTACAGTACCCAAAGACATGATCTGTTGGTGAGCCTCCAGAGAAGACAGCTGTGCTGCACTTACCTCACAGCTCTTTATGTTTGCAGGGCCATTCTTTGTTGACAACCTGCTGTCTATAGCTGCTGGTAGCCATTTGAAGATTAGCCCTTTGCAGGAAGGATTTATAAAATGCTGCCACAGGATACCCTACTTAGACTTCATAACTTACTCTTCTGCACACACAATTATTTTCTAATGAATAAGTATGATATCCTCAACCTACACAATTCACCCCAGAAAATTCATCTAACTTTTAGGATACGAGTTACTAATGTGAGCTACCAGAGCATTACTCACAAGTGAAAAACTCCCTCAGCCTTCTGTCCTCTTCTTGTAACCATTTTCTTTTTAGTGAACACAGTGCACAAGATCTTTGTAGCTGCTTTAAAAGCATTGAACCTTTCCCAGAGGCTTGTTTTTATTCCCTTCTCGTTCCTTGCACATATTCCTTTTTGCAATCTCACCACTGTTGTGTGTCAGAGGATTCAGTGCAGTAGCCCTGATGTCAGAGGTCACTGGTAAAGTTTACTCTGGGATTTGAGTGCTTTGTATTTGTGACCCTTTGTCCTTTGTCTGCTTCAGGAAGGAGAATGAACAAATCCACCAAGCAGACTAATAGCAACCTGCCAACATTCACTGTAGGAAATAGAGCTGGTTTTGAATTGCAAAACCGGTAGAGACTTTTCAGGCCCTGGCTGACTGCTTTAAAATGCACATACTATCTCTAAAAGCAGGAAGCAGACACCAAGTGTTTAAACAGTTTTTCTTCTCTTTATCCCAGGATGAAAGTTTAATACCAAATTCTATCCCAGAACAAATTTTTATGGAGGAGTAATAAAATCTCTTGAAATGCTGGGATTATAATAGAAATGCTGACTCAGTCTTACCCATGGACAGGAAAGAACACTGCTGGTGTAATTATTGAATGCAACCCATCATCTTCATGGTGCTCTAAGTCAAAAGGAAAATGAGAGGTTTTGCATAATGCTGAAGATCTATAAGGGCTTTGATGTTACTCTAATCCTACACTAACTAATAGTTCATTTGATGTCCAAGTGACGTGAATGAAACTTCATAAGGTGCTTAAGGTTATTATAATTGGAGAGTTGAGAGCAGAAGCCAGGTGGGAAAAAATGCTATCTCTGTTTTACTTGATTTACCTAGATTAAATCCTGTTGTCAGAATATTTAAGCAGTGTTTCATGATTGAGATAATCTTTTAAAACAGAGGCATGGATAGTCTATTGAAAAAGAAATGTGAGCTGAAATCAGCTTATAAAATCCTCATATTGTTTGCAGGTTATTAATAGGCAGTGCAACACTGAAGGCCAAATCTTGGGGTAGTGTCTTTGCCTACAGTGAGCAGCTTCAAAGATGAGGATCAGCTGAGTCAAAAGCAAGAGCAGTGGGACTGTGTGGGTTGTGGAATGGTCCCATGAATTGTATCATCTGCCCCACCAAAAAGGAGCTCTGCAAAGGGCTCTTCAATGTTCACTAGAGCTACACATGTACACGTTTGCATACTGAAATGGAACCAAAAGCCCTGGGCACCTGCATTTGGAATTCATATATGACACAACAGCCCAAAGTCTGTCAGATTAACAAGGACAGGTGAGTTAGAAATACAAAGGCTTTTTTACAGCTCTTGGGGACCTCCTGACCTGAGACAATACAGAGACTTTTTATCCCAACCAATATACAGTGTGAAAAGGTGCAGCTGGACTTGTGAGGATGCTGTACAGCACAGCCTCTCAACAAGAGAGCCTATTTGCTCCATGAGTGTCTTTCAGTACCCCGTCATTTGTTTATTGAAGGATTCTCAATGAGAGCTTTGCTTTGATTCTTAAGGTTTCACTTCTGATCAGATGGGGAAAAACAGGATTTTCCCATTATTGCTTTTGCAATCTAAGCTCTCCAGATTTTGGGGGGCAAAACAACTAAAAAAATCAAATCCAGCATATATATAACACAGAGCTAACAATCCTATGTGAAAATTGATACAGGGTGAATTTTTTGAAGACTGTCTACGGAACAGCTTAGTTGGAAGCTCATAGTTTTGGGCACCTTCTGTATGAAGCATTTATTCATCCAACATCTGCTCACATCAAAATTCAAGAAAGGAGCCATCAAGTCAGAGACTATTATATTAAAACAAATAGTCCTTCTCTACATAAAAGTTATGAACACCACTAATTACCTTTATTATTATGATGATATTGATCTCTTCTTCTCTAATTTATTTTGGTTCTAGAGCAATATTTTTTCAAGAAAATGGAAATAAAGCTTCTCAACTTCACAGTAGAAATTAACTGAAATAGTCTTTGCTTTACTTGAGTAGATTGGCTCTCAGGAGCAAAAGATTGCCTTGTAGTGCAATATTGATGTAAGGGTTTTCTACTTTTGTAGCTTCAGCTGAGCTGGAAAAATGATTTAGCTAAGTATGGTGCAACTAGTTTTTCCTCAGAACACCAAATGCTGAAACTCATCTTGGACTTGTGTCTCATTTAATTTGATCTTTTTTCTTCCAAAGGCTCAGGAGACCCAACATGCTGAACCAAAAAAGATTCAATTAAGACATGTGAGATCAAAACACAGTAGCTACATGACCTGAGCTGTTTCCAAAACCTCTGTCATTTTAGCCTAAATGTCCCTCTAGATGTCCAAATCTCTTCTACTGGACTGCTCAGAACTGGCCCTGCCTAAGCCATCAGGCGCTTCACTCATGCCTCAGTCAGGCATAATATAGGCAATGCAGTAAACAGGACCAGTGTGGGCAGCATATATCTCACATGTGCCAGAAATAACCCCTCTTCTGAAGAACATAGTGGAGACACAATACCAGCTTGGACAGAAGGGATTCTGAACAAACATACAAGGAAAAACCTGTCAGTTTCATTAGCTGAGAGACTATACCTAACAGTTATGGCAAATTCTCAGATATGAGAAGGTTTTCCTCAGCAGATTCCTGACTACCTCCCTGTGAAAAAAAAGAAAAGCTCAGCTGTTTCATGGCATTTGATTTCAGTTTCGAAAAAACAGATTTACTACGATGAAACTGAGCATGTGTATATATGAGCAATATGTGAAAGGAAACAAGCTTTCCTAAACCAATAGTTGCATTAAAAAATCTTTGCATACTAGGAAATTGATGGAAGAGGGCTTCCAGGATCTCCTAGAAGTCTCACGGCTTCATTTTGAAATGGGGTATAGCAGTTTTATATCCCTTACAGGCAAGAATCTACCCTACCGTTCTTCCCTTCCAAGCACAATCCTGCTGATATTGTCATGACAAAATCCCAAAGAGAGGTTTAAGCTGTTTCAAAAGTCCAGGCTGAGATCACAAAAGATTAGTATTAAAAATTTATGACTGTAGTGTTTCATGTTTCAGAGGCCATTTTCTTTCATTTTATCCCCTCTTCACACAAGATTTCAGCTCATTTGTAACAGCTGTCTTTCGTTGATGGGTAAACAGCAACTTTTAATCAAACAATGAAGGTACAATGTACTACTCCCCACAATAGCCTAGTAATAAGGATAGTGACCCAGTACAACATTCTGACATAAACTGCTTCATTAGATGACTCTAATCCCCATTAATTGCCACGTTTAAAAATTACTCCAAACTCACTCAATTAGTAAAGAACATCACAAATGAATGGCTAGAAGCTTCTTAATATTACTGTCCAAATTACACTAACCCACTACTGTAAGCTTCTCCTCAGAGAGAGGACCTGCTTCTGATGTAGAATGAAGAGGAACACATTAAACTGAACATGATCTTGATTAATGCAAAAGCAAGACAGAGAACAGTAACTGTGGCTTATGCATTTGAGTCATTGAGCCTCTTAGACCATTTCTTTTTGTGAATTTCTACATAGTTGTCTCCTTTAGCTCATGATTACCTGGCTGTCTGCACTAAATTACAGTCCTTCTTTTTCATCTTCATGAGAGGTCATGGACCTATTCCCGTCTTTCAGTGAGTCTTTGAACTACAACCTTCTGAATTTGAGAAAAAATTAGGTGAATACCTCCCCAAGGTCAAGCTCACCCTACCTCAGTCCTTTGGTGGCTATCCTCTCTCCTTTCTACTTCTGAGTTTTTATACTGTGTGGAGATAGGATGATGACTTACCAATCTGTTTGATACTGAGATAGTGTCATTAAGGCCATGGCTCCATGGCAATACTATATAAATCTACTTTCCTCACTTGCAGGAAAAAATTGAATGATTAAGCATAGTAGCATCGACCATGCCTTATCTTACTCTTATGCTTACAAAGTGCTCCTATAAATACTTTGCCTTTTTGAAGTTCTACCTTTGTTCATATTAACTGGTTTGGACTACAGGCAGAATTCTCAGGTGGGAAAGCCACCTCTTACCATCTCTCTCCTCATGATTGTAACACATCTACAAATAAGATAAAAATTTTATAAGAAGTGTTAGAAATTATCGAATCGGTAGCCAAATTTATAAAAAATTTTAACAAAGATTTATTAGATCGATAGCAAAAAAATAGAATTTCGAAAGACCACCACAGCCAAGACAGCGTCAGCCCTGGGTGCAGGCACTGGGTGAACTGAGATCCGACTGACAAAGTGTCAGCGTTTCCCCAGTGGTTCACCCCAAATGCTTCAAGCAGCGAGCTTATATACAGTTTATTCTGCCTGAGGCAGGGATGACCAAACATTTCTTTGTGTCTCTTCACACGTGGAACCGGATCCATACATGTGCAGGAATAGACAAAGGTAGGTCCAGGGGTCCAGACGGATGTCTGAGCACCTCAGTGGAGTCTGTATTCATATGTAGCAGAGTGACCTGGTTCTTGAGTACAGTAGATGTAATCTTCCACGGAAATTATCCATGGCCCAGGAAGGTTTCTTTCATACGTTAACAGACTTAATATTATCTTAAAGTTGTCCTTGTCCGGAAACTAATTGAATAAAAATGAGACTTTGCTCCCAGCCAGGGTGATCACAAACATACCTTAGATTCTATTTTATACACATATATAGCATGAATTATCTCTACCATAAATTACAGAAGTAAAACTAACATATTCCTCTGATTATCTTCTTGGGATTCATTATTTTTCCAGTGCCATTTCTGTACAGCTTCTTTGGCAGCAAAGTCCCAGATCTGGATGATGTAAATTTGACAACCTTTAATAAGAAACAGATGGTAAATGTATTTGCAGTGATGCAGGTGGCTGACTTTGACTCAGCTGTTTCATAAGGATGCAGATGCTACTCTAACTCAACTGATGGAAGAAGAAGAGGAGCAGGGGATTTAAACTTAATATTTACTTTGGCAAACTATGTATCTGGATCAATCTGACTTACTTGGAAAGTGACATATCAGGATGCTATCATCTAGAACCCATGTACACAAAAGGGTAGGGTAGTGATGAAGAGCTGGAAGAGCTGCAGAAACAGAAGAACTTCTAGCTTACAAATGCCAAATGGAAACATGAACCAGGTTCAGCCCAGAGATGTAGCACCAGGATACTTTTCATGAAACCTCCCCTTAGATGAAAAAAACACAAGGGCAACCTTCCGCCTGTGAGTCAAAGTAGCACAAACTGGCTGCAGCTGCACTACAGACAGCTCAGACCCTTTGTCATGTACTGTTGGTCTTAAGACATAATAATTGTTGTAAGGTGGGGGATAGGAGGGAGGGATTGAGCCCCTCATTTCTTTGTTAATGTGAGGGATCACTTCTTGCAGCCAATTGAACGGAAGTTTTCCTCATTTGGCAGAAGTAATGTCTTCGCATGCTCTGGATAGGCACAAGAGTATTGTGGGAGTATCTGGAGACACTAAGTCTTTATGGACAATGCTGGAATATTTCAACCTTAAAAGAGAATAATTTACAGACACCTTGTCAAAATGCTGAAAAATCCTGAAGATGGGTAAGATTACTCTGGAAGAGTAGTATGTGTCCTCAGTATGGGTAAGAGGAGCAAAAGAAATAGTGGCTGTATATTCAGTCCCAAAAAAAGATTTTCCTTTCGCAGTTATGAGAATATAGACCATTGTTATCAGCTTTAATAAGCACAATTCCTTGATCATTTTTCAAAGCTGAAAATATCTGTAACAATATTGATTTCAGAATTTTTTCATGGAATCTTAACCACTCTTAAACACTCTCTGCATAAGTGATATTTGGGTACTTTTGATGGCATTATTAGCATTTAAGATCTTTCTCTGTGTCTGTGTTTTCTTTAAAGATAATGCCAAGAGATATATTTCATTGTCAGGCTCACTAATACACATTTGCTGCACACTTGTGGTCAGGGATTCAGTGCATAGAGTGGAGGGGTCAGAACAGGAAAGACAAGAATGAGCAAGCAAAGGCTGCAAGTATAAACAAGAGCAATTAAATATACCAGGGAAATAGGTATAAAACTTCAAGACAATAATGGAGATTCTACTGAGGTTTATACAGTGAGAATTCAGAAAAATGTTCTTACTTCCATCTCCTATAGCAGAGTATAAATAATCCCTGAAGGAAAAGTCTGAACACCTTGATTTTAGTTGAACTGTAAGATTGCACAAAGCACTTGGAGGAAAAAGTTCCCACTGTAATACTTTCACACAGGCTGTTAGTGAGACCTCCTCTACATTGTCTTCTTTCAGAGTATATGTAAAATTTTTGTGCATGATCACTGTGTCACGTTCTATAGCCCTGGAGAGATACATTTATGTTTCTGCCAGTCACCCTCACAGACAGAGGCGAAGGTGGCAGCAGCTTATATTAGACATGTAGATAGTCTTCTGCATTCTCCTGTGCTTCCAGTTTATTTGTGAGAGAAGACACTGCTTAGGGAGGCAAAGGCTGTGCACAGTAGCATCAGGAGGGGCCACTTACGGTGTGGAGCTGCAGAGTATGGGGGGATGTCTGGATCTTTTCAGATTAATGATGCAAACATTTGTGGGATCAAATTCTAACACAGATCACAGGAAAAAAAAATCTGTATTAAAACATTTCAAAAAAAGTCCTTTAATCTATATTCTCAAATAACAAATTATTCATTCTAGAAACAGCATGTGTGAGCCCAAGAGACTTCAAAAAGAGGAATTCATTGACATTTCTGTGATAAAACATGACTGGGTAGGGAAAAAACTTAACTGATTGCTCTTCACTCTCATCTGCTTCTACAGAGACATAATTGAGCCCTAAAGCTTTGTCTGTTTGACATTTTTGACAAGAAATTAACTCTCACTTTACTTGTGTCAGTACCATGCATGACCTCTCATTGAAATAGGCAGCTCTTGAAAAATAAGGCATTAGGTTCTCATTCTGAACTCGACCAGGAAATGGATTTTTCTAAACACCAGCTAGTAAGTTTCAATGCATATTTGTTTGAATGGACAATGCCTTTAACCTACTGTGGCAGTGTGGTACAAAATAATGAAACATCTGGGTTTTACCTGCATTTAGAATAGATATAATCCAAGAAGAAATCACAGAAACAACCATGTTCAGTTTTACAAAGTGAGGCCTCGTACAGGCTGAATGTATCGGGTTTTTTTCATTGAATCTGTTCTTTAGTCTAATCATAAAGTCCTGTTGGATCAAACACAATGACTGGCTGAGCAGTGTTGATAGAAATTTGCAGTATGAGCCAAACCTGAAAAAAACTGTGAGATTCCTAAGTATGCACAGAAAGAATTAATTAACCCCACTGAAGGGACATTTTTCCAGTTCATTTAAAAAAAAGTTTGACAACAGGAAGAGTCATAAGAAGATACTTAAAGTATTCATAATTGCCACATACAATTTTACCTTTACCTGTCAATATTAACCTTAACATTTTGGGAGTTTGTTGTTATTTTCTTTTGCTTACCTTCACCACTAACTTACCCAGCACAAAGAACTTGCATTTAGACAACTTTTAGAATTTTTTCTTCTCCTACTCTTGAACCCCTAATGATTCCAGCATCCTAGGAGCCTTCATTGCCTTCAAAAAACATATGTAGAAATGCCTAGATAATGGTGCCACTGGGTTGCACAAAATGCACTGCAGGTCTGTAAATTATCTCTAGCCAAAGGTAGAATATGAATTGGTATTTGACATCAGAGACCCAGGTAAAATTTCCATCAGCTTATGGAGGAGAGAATTACGCATGATCTTTTCCTGGTGTAATATGTGTATCAAAAAGATGGAAAACATAATCCTAGCAACTGTTTTGAAAATGGTTTTATCCATTAGGTAGCAGTCCCATTATCCTGAAGCCATTTGTAACATTACTTTCTCAGCAATATGTTTATGAACATCTTTATATAACTCATCGTGTTTATGAATGAATATAGGCTCATAACATCTTTCTCTTGCAAGGGAACACTTTCATCTGTTTTTCATAAAAGCTGAACTGAACCACAGACAGAAGTGTGGAACAACATGCAGGTAAAAGGACATCAGCACTTTCTGAATTATGTCTTTGGAAGAGGTGTAATTTACCAGCATTTCTCACCCTCCTTATGCTGTTGTGGTTAGAATGCAGTTGAGGGGTTTCAATCACTACTGCACCACAGGAACACCAGATTTGGTCATACCCTTGGCATAAAAATGCACCAACAGCAAAGAAGCTGCAAAATTCATGTAAGAATGAAGCAAGTTAAGGAAATTTGTGATTTATATTGATAAAACTGGAAAAAATAATGTGTTTACCCTATGTTCTAAAGTTCTTGATGTTTAATCTGTGGTTCTGAGAAGCCATGCTGATAAAGCTTAAAAATAAACTTTATTTTAAAATAAATCTCAATTGTACCTATCCAAAAGCACAGCCTTTCTATTTTGCCTTGCAGAAAAATAAAAAACAATTAAAAGAGTGAGCAGGAAATAATTATTTTTATTTTAACATGAAATTAGAAAAAAAAAAAAAACAAACCAAATTTATCTTTGAGATTTCCTGCTACTTTTTGTTTATTTAAAAAAAAAAAAGAGAGTTTAAGATAGTGGTTAATATTTTGAAACAGTGTTCAATATCCTGATTTTACATGAAGTTTCTAAAAAAATAGCTGATCAATACATACAGACCTTAGCAAAAATCAATGTTAAAAGAAATTATAGATATTAGAGAAAAATTTAATTCAATTAGTGTATCAAGGGCTTTGAACTTCTTCATAATGGCTGGTAAGTACACAAGCTCATTTTGCACTTAATATTCCTGTGGTATCCATAAACTCCTCAGGGCTCACTGCAGCAACTGCATATTTATCCTAACTTTTAATTAAATATTAAAAACAGACAGATGTTGCAAAGAATCAAAAAAGGAAATTTAAGGATTTGAAATTACTCGTCTATCAAACATGCTGGCAGAATTTTCTTCTTGAGAGGTGAAATGGTGAAACAGTAATTCACACAAGAGGAATGAGATAAGAGGGCGCTGGATCACTTCCAGGGATTATTCAAGGCATGCAAAAGGCCCTGGATTTCAGCCACAAATCCTGCTCATTTGCCTTGGAATAGGTGACACTGTTCATCTAAACGACCTAGATGTACTGTAATCACTGGGGAGTTTTCAATGATAATGTGTTCAAATACCAACTACTAATTGTTATTTGCAATCATTGAACTAAATCAAAGTTGATAGAAATGACCACTATTACAATTTTCAAGCCTTATTCTCCTTAAATTGTTCCAGGATGTTAAGGATGGTAATTGCTTCAAAGTCCTTTGTATGGGTGTATGCAGAAGGTATGGTGGGAAGAGATAGCATCAGTTTTGGAGAGTAAACACTTAGATGAACAAGGGATTGCTCAGGGACATTATTCCAGTAGAGAAAAGATAGTCTGTGCTCATTATGTGTTTTAAATACGTGCTCTTTCCCTATTGAGCTTCAACGACAAAACCAAACAATCAGTGGGGCTGTTATCCTGGTTCCCTCCCTGATCAAGTTTCCAGAGTCCATGCAAAAAGAGTGATTTTTTACGTATTTCGTAAAAACCTGTATGTAAAGCCCGGGGGCCTTCTTCCTGAGTACGTCAATCGGCTGTTAATCCAAACTCCTGGTATCACACGGTGACATAGCCATCCTGTTCTTTACTGAGTAATAATTCAGAGACTGATTTTTCTGTGAGTACAGAGTAATCTTCGGAAAAGTGAAAAAGAAAAGAAAAAAAAGTAGTATCAAGCATCAGAATTCAAACAAAGTTAAGATGGACGCTCGGGCCTAACTCAGCTGCTTGAAGAAGGTTTTGGCTTCAGAAAGTGGAGATTTTTCATTACTGCGGTGATACATGAAACACATGCACTTTGAGGCATGCAGCTCTTCAGGAAGGTAACAGCTTTCATTGTGTTCCTTTCCACAAAAACGTTCACCAGCTTAGAGACATTTGCTTAGCAAAAGCATAGCAAGTCCTGGGACATTTTGATTTAGATTAGATTACAATAGACTAGGTTCAAAATTCCTTTTCAAGCCTCCTAGGACAGCAATATTCAGACCTTAATATTATCAAGCAAAAACAAACGAATCTTAAAAATACTGCAGTAACATTAAAAATATACTCTAAACCAAGAAGCCACATGGAAAATATTTTTAATAGAACCTAATGTAAAATATTACCTTTCAAATCGATTTATCATTTATTGTAGATATCATAGTACATTGACCATCTAGTTATGCCATTTACCAGATCTGAGTCATGACAATGATATTACATTTTAAGACAAGAGAACACAAAAAAGGGAAGAAAGAAAAAGTGACTTTCACACGAGAAATTAAATTTACTTTAGGCTCTGTTGCTGCCAGAGACCAATTTGGAGCAGGTCCTGTGATAAATCCACCACCCAATGCCGTTGCAAATTGCTGGGTTAATGAAGGGAGTTCAAGTAGGGAAATGAGAGGCGAGAGTAGCAAGGTGCTGATCATCTGTAAATTACTTGCTGCAGGGCGTACGATGTTAAAGCTCGGGGAGTGAAATACATCGTTTTTTCTTAGATGATAAGCAGAGGATTTACTTCACTTTCATTACTATATTTCACCAAAACTTCCCCTTCAAACTAATTCATTTTTGTGTACCCAACAGTGTAAGATTATGGCAGAGGAATTTCACGTGCAAAAAAAGGAGTGAAATACAGGCAGATGAGAGAGAAAACATATCAAGCTTTTTAGGTAAGGAAATACTTTTCTAAAATAATGAAAGTGCCGTTTTTAAAATGTTTGATACTGTTTACAGGGGGGAAAAAATCTCTGGTAATTTTCTTTAGTAAATTCTTGTATATTGTACCTTCACATTTCCCTTCCTAGTAGTTACTTAAAACTGGAGGAGGGAATCACTTTTCAAATAATACTTATGCTATCTATAGAGAATGATTTACTTCCCTTCCCCACGTGCTCCAAAACCATAATTATAATTATCTTTCACTAACTTGATAAGGTAAATTCATAATATTTTTGTGAATTCATTTTTCCTGTAATTTTATCTTTGCAGTGCAGAGTTTTATAAAGTACACCAATATCTTTTCAAGTGCACAGATTTGAAACTAGTGAGACATAATCTTTATTTCTTGATTTGGTTTTGTTGGGGGCGGGGGCGTTTCTTTTCTTTGTTGTTGGGTTTCTATAGGTGATAGTTCTACCAAGCAAAGAAAATTCTTCACTTTTATTAAGGAGGTATTCCCTCACCTCCTCTTAATATCAAGCATTAAATTCACTACTGTCTTATAGCCTCAGCTTTCAGGCACCTTCATGCATTAATGGAGTTAATTGTGTGAGCAGCATTACCCTCATGTTCATAGGTTAGTATTTTCTGTAATGTTGCTCTCTTTGACTTTTTCAGGGAACCAGGCCCTTCACATGAAGAAGGATGCAGGATTCCCACATTAAGCTTCAGAGTGAGCAGAATCTGGTTATGTCATCTCTGTGGCATGTTTAGGAGTCACAGTGTGTGTCTTGATCCCTTGTGACTCTTCTTGCAAATAAAAAAAGGTAAAAATCTAGACATTTTAGTATTTTTTATTTTGCAATTCCATCTTCTGAACCAATATAACAGTGCTGATTTGAATTGTGAAGCAGAAAGAAAAAAGCTAATATGAGATATAAACAGATATAAGCTTCTCTATCACTTTCTAAAATTTCAGTTTTGATGCTCATGACTTTTTAGAAATAATTTCATGTTGTCAGTTTTTATAAGTAGTGATGTATGTAAATTTTGAGTCTTAGTTGTTGTAACAGAATGTTACTGTACTCTTTTAATTTATGTGTTTAAAGGATGTAAAGGGGAAAACTGTAACAATTCCCCAAACCAAGAAAATCAGCACACAACCTTTAAACAATCTTCAGGAAACTTCCTCTGTTCCAAGTGGAAAAGAGCAGAAATCCTTCTGACGTATTTTATTGAGTTAACCATAGTAAGTTGTTCATCATACGAGTATATAAGTTGATTTTTCACATCCACTGTGAAGATGTTTCTAGCAGGGGAAAAGGGCTTGAAGGCCTTGATAGACTAGCTCTGGTACATAGTGATAGATATATTAGCCAAAACCCAATAGACAAAAAGCCATACATGTTAATGAAAGCATGTAGACCCCAGTGCAAAGGACTTGACACCACACTGGGACTTTAGCAAATAGCAAAGAACCCTCGAAGCCCGAAGCCCGGTAAGAGTGCAAGCAGACATAAGCATCACAGTTAGCAAGTCCTCTCATGAACAGAAGGGCACCCTTCTGTGCCCCTGATGTCATTGCTAATGCCAGCTAAAGCATCCACAGAATTACTTGCAATATGTTGGTCCTGTGGAAAAGATGGGAGATGAAACATCATTATTTTCTGATTTTTGAAAATTGGTGGAGAAAATTAGAAAAGGCTGACAATTTTGTTAAAAAACAGGAAGCAAAAGCAGAGTTCAGAAACTTGTGTCAAATGCTCCCCACTTCACAGGTGATGCAACAGCTTTAGGTTGTACTGCCAACAAAACCTGATAATAAAGAATATGTACCTGATCAAAAAACCATTTTTCACCTCATGCTTCTATTTTGAGATGCGGGGGCAGCTTCAGACTCTAGAAGCTGCTAAGGAAGAATCGTATTTCATACACAGGGCCCAAAATGCCAGTTTCAGACACCCCCTGGTCGGTGCCTATTGCCTTGGTATGTGTGCCAGCAGCATTGGTTATCACCACCTATAAAATCTCCTCTTCCCCTCACCTGGATAGAAGACAATTTCTAAAATTCTAAGTTTTTGATTCTAAATTTCCAGAGGAAATAAGAAAATTGCAGTAATAGAGATTCTCCCATGCCTGCTATCTGTGCTATTAGGTGAGCCCTTTATTTGCCATTGGACTATGCAAGGATCTATGCAGAAAGCTATTACCCTGCTTCAGAGAGAGCTATTTAATTTCACTTTTCCTAACATTTCCCCCAGTTCCCATGGAGAGTGTAAAGAACTGATGCTTTTGTACCTGAAGTAAGATGTGTGTTACCAGCTTCAGCTGCAGATGTATGTGCAGTGCCTGCTCCCTAGACACATAGACTTTTGTCTCTCTTCACTATCTGGAAGTATCTTCCAAAACATTTTTGAAAAGACACACTCTTAAAGAGAATTGGTGTGACTTTTCTGCTAACCCAGAATGGATATAATTGAGTGCTGTAGCCATCTGTTCAGACACCAGGGTTTGCATGCCTTTTCCAGACTTGGTAGCCAGAAAACTGGATCAAAGAAAGTAACTCCTTCTGTGTTTTTAGAGAACATATGAAAGGTCAGGTCCTTGAATGAGTGCCTCTACAAGCTTTAATCTCTGATTAAGCACAGGAACAACAAAAGCCTGAAGGCAATTGTATCTCTTACTGAAAGATTAATTAAAATTTATCAGAATGCTAGTTAATTTAGTCTTTGACCTTTTGAATGTGCTAACAAGTCAGAATAACTGTGTAGAATCTTTGCAATAGACAACCAAAACAAATTGTAAAAGCATCAAGCTTAAATTGCTGGCATGTCTGTTTGCAGCTAAAGTGGGTACCTTATTTGCTCAGCAAATTTTCTGCAATAACTTCTGATTTTTGGGTGCAGCCCTTAAGCAAGGACTGCTGCCAAAATGGAGGAACCAGTTTCCTGGGGACTTTTAGCATATGTCCAAAGTATTTTACTGGTAGTCATTGGGAACACAATAAACATTTCAAGTGAGCAAAATGTGGAGGGTTTTTTATCCTCAGAAATAGTAACAAACTTACTTTCAACACATGTAATTCCACTATCTAGGCTATTATTATTAGTCTCATCTTCATTATTTTCGTTATTGCTCTAATTTTCTAACTCAGTAGATTCTGGCATGGTGAGGCTTGGGGAGTAGACTAAGGGCAATGCCTTAGTCAATGTGCCTGCTCTGTCAATGTGCCCAAGGGGTGTCTTCTGTTTTCCTCATGGTCTGAGAGATGGCTGTGGTGAGAGACACAGAACACCAATGCATGTTGGAAATCCTTAAACCAGCACCCAGAAGTCCATTCATATTATTCATGACTGAGTACCCCTGAGTCAATTCACCTGCCTAAAACAATGACAGACTATTTGTGAGGATTCCTTCACATCAAAGCATTAAATGGATTTAAATTCCTTCTATCCCCACCCCATACCCAGGTGCCCCTGACACTGACCACCAAAATGATGGAGCGCTATACTTCCTAAAAAAGTGGCACTTGCTTCTCCCCACAAAAGAGTGTGGATGTGGCTTGGGGCAAATTAGAGTGGAGCAGATAGGATTTGGAGCTTTTGAGTTTAAGTGGCAGAGAGTTTCTCAGGGGTGTGAGGACAGGCTGTACTAGCCAGCATCAGTCCTATTAAAGACTAGCTTGTCACAAGTTCCTTCAGGTTTTACAATTTGCCAAAACTTTTCTACAACAGGCCCATTTGACCTGTAGTATATGGTAGAGATAATGCATGTTATTAATATATAAAATATTGTAAAATCCAAACCATGTCTTTTGACCATCCTGGCTGGGAGCAACTGTCTTATTCATATACATCTAATTCCTGCGTTAAGATAAACATTGACATTGACGCTTTAATGTAAGTATAGAGGCTTCCAGGATGATAATCGTTGGCTTCCCCGAGTTGTCAAGTTGTCAGGTCCACCTGAAAGTTATTATCGACCTGCCAATTGCATCTATCAAGATAGTCAGCAGCAGTTAAACTGATACATAAACTGATACATCTGAATACATGGCTTCCCAAAAGGCAATTGACATCGATGGCGCACCTGGACTCTGTCCTGCTATGCATGTGAAGAGATACAGAGGAAATTTGGTCATCTTTGCCTCGGGCAAAATAAACTGTATAAAACCCCCGCTGCAAGAGGCAGCATTTGTGAACTGAGGGGGAGACTCTGACGCTCTGGAGGTCAGATCCAGGTTCACCCGGTGTCGACCCTGGGCTCGACACTGTATCTTTGGCTGTGGTGGTTTCGACGACTGAACTTCGGTCTCGCAGACAAATTAATAAATCTTTGCTAAATTTTCTTATATGTTTGGCTCACAATTTGATAATTTATAACAGACCCATCACAGTAGTATTGAGACTGAAAACAAGTGCAGTGACCTCTTTAGACCCAGATTTGAGGCACATGCAGGACTTTGATTAAATAAATAGTTCCTATTTATTGTGGCAATTTCAAAAGAAGTAAAGGTTTGGGGGATTTTTAGTAGGTTGTTTCCACATTAAATTCACTATGAAGTTAGAAAGGCTTGGGTAAATCATATCAAGAGTTTGTAGATTGGTCTAAAGATTGAAACTGTGAATCCTTTGTTGGAAAGAAAGCGGAAAACACTTCAATTTTCCCATGTTCATTAGTAAATAATTCTAATTTATCTGGCCTACCAGAAATTTGAGAATGAGATCTGATGAGTATGTTTGTGTTCATACAAACGCACATAAATATGAAAAATACATACATATACAGAGATATGTACAAAGTTAGTTTGTATTGACTTCAGTAGATAGTGTATATATACACACAATATACTGAGATACACCCACAATATAATGAAATACAAAAACACTGACTTACTATATCCCAACAGAGTGATGTTCAACAAATTTGATTCATGACCAGCATGGTGAGCTTCTTTCAGAGCTTCTTCAATTTAAACAGAAGTCTTCTAAATGCATGAACTTATTTAAGAGTGACAAAGAGGGCTCTTTGTTGAACATTTACCATATTAAACTATTAATGCAAGAATTAAGCAAACAAAAATCCCAACAACATTCTGATTACTAAATTTGCTAATTTACTTAATGGTTTTACTAGGTTAATTGTATTTTGTTAATCTCTCTAGAATTAATTTTCTATCCATGTTCCCTTGAGAATTTTCCTTGCAAAAGAAAAAAAAAAGCCTGAGAGCTTTAGTACTCTGACATTTTTGTTTCACACTAAAACAAATTTCAGAGTCTCTAGAGGGAACATTACCTCCAGCTACTTACTCCATATGCACTTGCAGGGAAAAATATGGCAGTACTTAAAATGCAACATTCTAGAGAATATCTGAGATTTACATATGAATACTCAGATATTTTCTCTCCTAAGCACCATAAAATCTCATCAGTCATTTCTAAAATGTTCTGAGTGCCGCTGTTTGCTGCTCTTTCAAAATTGTGAACACTGTGTTTAAGGACCCTCCATCATTGCCTGTTCTGCTGAAGTATTTTTTGTGAGGGCTGAAAGGAAGTAGTTTAGAGCAATGAAGAACTTGAAACAACACAGGCAAATCATTCTTGTTTCTGCTTAATTTAAGCTATTTAAATTGAGGTTTTTTTGTTTGTTCAGGTCGCACAAAAGAATCCTCTTGACTGGATGCAGGTTGGAAACAAGTCTGAAGGACTGAGCACTCAGCTGAATGCCTGTCTCCTGCCGTGCCAACTCCCACCGCTTTGGCAAGTGGGAGTCTTTTGTCCCTCCTTCTAAGGAGGGACAGACAGAAGCAGGACCGTGGCCCTTGACCAACAGAACACTTTGTGTATGGAGCTTCAGAGAATTGGCAGATCCAAACCTGACTGATTATCTGTCTGTGGTGGGAGGATTGCAGGACACCTCCATGTCCATCTTCGCACTAATGGCAGGGCTGCAATTACTAAAGGCAGGGCTGCAATCCACCCAAGGGCACATTCACTGGAAACCCCCCTAGTTCTGTGCACCTTGAAATGGCCATATTGCATCCAGCAACTGGCATATGGTTCAGTATTGAAAGATCAGCTCTTCCAGTGGAAAAAAATTTCACATGCTATTTAACATACTAAAAAATTACTCATACTAAAAAAATTTCACCATTTATTTTTATCATTTAGCTTTAATTGTTGCCTATTTCAGCCTCTGAAAAGATGAACTTGAAGATGTTTTCATAGTTTTTGTGTAAAGTTTTTGTTGTTAAAGATTATTGGCTCATTTTGTGGGGAGTTTTGGTGTTAAATTTTTCGATTTTATTTTCCCAGAGGAAACTTTTCTTTTGAGTCATGATTTTTAAAGTTTGTATCTTAAATATTTATCAGGGTGTTAGGTCTGTATTTCACCTTTCTAGTTACTTCTTACATGTACAAAGAAATTTTTATTTCAAAACCAATTCTAAGATTTAGCATATTCTACTTCTTAAAAATTAAAAGCATCATGTCCTTGTGAGAATATTTAAAATGCATTTTCAAAATGTGAATCATGTAAAATCCCAGCTTGTTTAACCAGACAATTCAGAGTAGAGAGAGTCTGAGCTACCAGATCTTTCCTTCAAAAACAAAACTGACATTGTTGATTTTCTTGCCTTGAACATTTTTCTCTTGGGGTCTCTACTCAGTAACACTTATTTTATTTCTTCAGAGTTAGAAAATTCACAAAAGAAGTACTTACACCTTAAGATAAAGATGTATTTATTCTTACTGGCACCCTCAGAGGCTTTTCAGTTCTAGTAAGTAATTAAATGATCAAATTGTTTACCTTCTACCTTAAAGAGTTTCATTTAAAACTAAAAATAGGAGAGGAAGAATCACAAAATTAAATCTCATTTCCACTTTTTGTACCCTTTTCATCTAGGGAAGAGTCTGAATTTATTGCAGAGTAGATTCATACCTATGCCCATCACAACAGAGTTAGCACATGATTGATGTCAAATGCTAAAATATATGCCCAATGACAGTTTATTATCATTTATTTATTAAGTCTGATGTCTTCAAAACTGGCACCAATTGAATGAAAACCTGATCTTTCCATAAATCTTAGGAATGTGTCCTTGTTGACACATAGTTAGTATGTAGGATTCATAGTATTAATATTTATCTAGAGCACACACAATATCCTTGAGTCCTGGTTGTTTCATTAATTCTCAACATACTCAGTGACTGATTTATTTACTCCCAAGAGCAGGTTTTTTTGGGGGTTGGAGTTTGTTGCTTTGGTGTTTTATTTTCCCTTTTTTTCCCAGAAAGGAATCAAAGAAATAATAAGATATCTTTGCCAATCCTAACAGAGATAGTTCAATGCACCTAAAATATACCATATCCCTCAATACAAGTTCTACACAAACTAGAACTCCATGTTTGACAGCCTATTAATCAGTGAGGGAGGTGTTTGAAAAACAGGTTATGTTCCTACTCAGGAGGGATTGCTGCATAAGCAATGGTTTCTCTTCCAAAAGTCTTCCCTACATGAGGAAGTTTAGTCACATAACTGCTCTTGTACAGACCACCAGTAACACAGGTAGAATCCACAGCTGAGAAAATGGATTCATGCACAGTTCTATCAAGCACAGCAACAGTCATTTTGCTCCTAATGTGGACTGTAGAAATCTTGTTTAAGAACGTGTTAGATGATCTTGAGAGAGTAGATGTAAAGAAATGAGGTCACAAATATCTTAACCAACATTTTTGTCAAATATTGTCTGCCTCCCCATAGGGCTTAAGAGTTTTTGTCTTTTCCTCCATTAAGGCAGTGGATTTGGAAATTGATTCCGCCCTCTCCAACCCAGCCTAATGTAGAATAAGTTCTTTGTTTGTGTGGGACAAGTTCTGTTTTAAGCTAGATTTTCAGACACACGTATACAGTTGCACTCAACTAACTTTGCCAACAGTTTCTGGCTCTACACTCCCCATCCCCAGCCACACAAACATGTAGCAATATTCCCAATCTTACTAATCTAATAACTGATTTACATTGCTTCAGGCTAAACAAAACAAGCCAGCACCCCATGAGGCATCCCATAAAACCGCAGCTGTCCATCCACATCTTACCTTGTTATAAGATAGCAACCACTGACATGTACTTAATATAACAGCAAGTTGTGTTAACCCTTTTTCCACCTTTTTTCCCCCATTCTTTCTAGTAAAGTTTAAGTTCTTTAAGGGTAATATTTTATGTATATTTTTTCTTATAGTTGTATAAATAAGCCAAAATGTGAAAGGAACTAGAACACTTATTTCTCCACTCAGTGTTCATTAGATGTAAATGTGGGAAGGGCAGTTAAATGGAGTGAAGTCTCTGCTATTTTTTCTCATCACAAACAGAGAATCAGAGTTAACAGAGAGACAAAATGGTTTTTAACTTAGTCACAATTAAATTCATTTCTACATTGTACACCATACACTATTCCATCATGGAAGTGATCATTAGTTTGTATTAGACAACAGAAGGGGATGGGGCAGAGGTTCACAAGATTAGCAAAGTGTTAGTCAAAAGATGGCAAATAATGTACTTTGACTTTTCTCAAGAAATCTATTAATTTCAACTGGTATTCCTTAATGTTATAAATGATCAAATCGGAAACCAAATTTATAAGAAAATTTAGCAATGATTTATTAGATCATTAACAAAATAGAATTTTGAGAAAAAACACCACAGCCAAGGCAGCATCAACCTCGGGTGTCGGCACTGGGTGAACCTGGATCAAACCGACCAAGTGTCAGCGTCTCCCCGGTGGTTCACCCCGACTGCTTCATGCAGCAAGCTTATATACAGTTTATTCTGCCTGAGGCAGAGATGACCGAATGTTCCTTTGTGTCCCTTCCCATGAAGAACCGGGGCCATACATGTGCAGGAATAGACAAAAGTGAGTCCAGATGTCTACATGGTTGTCTGAACACTTCGGAAGAGTCCGCATTCACATGTAGCAGAGTGGCGCCAGTGCTTGAGTGAGGTAGTTGCAATCTCCCAGGTGCAGGCCCTGACATTCTAGGGAAGTCAGCAATCATGGCCCAGGAAGGTTTCATTCATATGTTAAGAGACTTGATATTATCTTAATGTGTTCCAGTTGTCCGGGGAAAAAATTGAATAAATATAAGACTGCTCCCAGCCGGGTGGTCAAAGACATAGCTTGGATTTTACAATATTTTATACATAAATAGCATGAATTATCTCTATAATATACTACACTTAGCATTTCTGTTACCAAGGCCATTTTTCTTATTCCTTTGAAAGACACCTATTTTTCTATTCATTATCTTACTTTTTAAGTATTAGCTATATTGAAATAATGGGCATTTTTCAATGTCTATTATTCTTAGTTTTTTTCTCTCTGTACTTCTCTCTGGACTGTGAGAAAAGGCAAATTTCACTACAACAGTCAAAATCAAAGCCTTATGTCCTCAGCAGGAAATCCATCCTCCTTTTCTCTCAGAGAAGCACAGAGCCCATTTTGTCTGTGCAGCTTATCATTCTCCTGCACAAGGTTAGAAAACTAACAGGCTCAGATCTGGGTTTAGACCACAGAAACATCTGTGTGTGTTTTGCCAACCACACAGACTTATGCCAGCTCCTGCATTCTCTAGCAGAGAATGTTACCATAATATTTGGCCACAAAGGTGTCCCAAAGCTCCTGGTTTGCTCAGCAAGCCTGGAACAGACACATCAATAAATTAATCTGCAATTTTACAGCATTTAGAAGACACCAAATAGCCCTGCTCAGTGTTGTCTGCTGAGACAGCATCAGAGACAGTCTGTGGTTAGGAAGGCAGTGCAGGCAGCAGTACACAAGATCTGTGTGCTGCTGATGTGTGTGGAGAGTGTCCATCTCCTGGACAGACACAGGAATGGCTGCCTGGCAACTACAAAATCCTGAATGGCGACCCAGTGTTTCTGTCTGACTTATGCTCTTCTCTCAATTTTTGTAAAAATATGGATTGTAAGAGAACACTGATTGGAGGTCTCATCAGAAAAGCTATTGAGAGAACATCTCTCTTACCTGACACATCAGGAACAGCAGAAATTTCAACAAAAAAATTAGTGTCACCACATGGAGAAATTCAGGACATTTCTTCCAAAATGGGGTCATGAACTAACAGGACTTGGGTTTCTTGATGTCCTTTATGAACATTTAAAACAACCTGTGAAAGTTATTTGAGAAGCCACCCTTAGGACTGAGGTCTCCTATCAGATTTTTACTGTGCAGTTGACAGCTGCCAAGTGTTGCAGACATTGCATTTCAAACCCCCGTCTTTTGAAATGCCCATCTTTGAAGAGGACAGCTAATTCCCTGTACCAGGATATACTAACTCTCTGTGTTTCTCTTTGTATATCTGCATGTCTGATTTCATGCTGTACTTGCATGTTGTTGCCGTGAAGGTCGAGCAGTTTATTGATTTTATTATAGGTCTAAATGCATAGCCTAGCTTCACAAAATTTCCCTGTTCAAAACTCCATGTCCTTCAGCAGGACTTTTCATGTCCTTCAGCAGGACTTTTGCAAAACATACAGTTGTAGATTTAGACCTCAATAAATGGTACTGTCATTATTATTTATACTATATCTGCACTATTGGACACTGCGATAGCCAGAATGAACAGATGCTCAGGAAATTATTCAGTGGCATATGGCTGACCTTGTCATCTCATAGAAGGTTTTGTAACACTGCTTATATTTCTTTTTTATATAATTATAGAAAACTATTTCATGTTTGCTCATGCTTGCTGAGAGTAAGGAGGGCAATAAATCTGGATTACAGAGGAACATGAGGACAGCTTACAGCAACAATGTGGTTTAAATGAAATGTCTTATCATTTGACTTGAAATTACATTATTGTAACATTTTGGAGGCTTGAGTGAGCAATTATAAAAGTAATATATCTGCAGCACTACAGAAACACAAGTACTTACAGAAAACTAAAACTAAAAACCAGAACAATTTTCCTGAAAATCTTGCCCTGGAAGTATTGCATGTATTTTCAATCACCTCATAAAGTCTGCTGTTTCTTATGGTTGAACTGAGTCCCAAAGATCACCTTAAATGATATATCAAGTTGGACTAGATGAGAAAACTATCTCAGCTTTAAGCAAGGACAAGAAATTACAGTGGCAGAAACCACAAAATATACTACAAAAGTCTCTTCAGAGAAAGAGAAATAACCTACGTTACTGGTATGCAGTTTTTTGACATCCATGAAGACACTTTGTCTTCATGGACATAGGACAATGGATTATTTCTCAATCACAGAAATGTTACTATTTTAATACCAATTATCTTTGACTGTTAGTCTTTAAGTCATTCATCTTTTTTCTGTTCCTCTGTCAAGCTTTGGTCATTTCATCAAGGAATAGATAAAGAGTTTGGGGAATAAGATCCCTAATTACATGAGAGTAATTAACAAATTAAAACTAATAACAGTAATATTTCATATATAAAGGGCTGCGAATTATTCACAGAAATGGTTTGGATCTCTTCTTAAAAAATTGGCAACACAGCTGGCCACTTTTTCATAGTTATTATTTCTTCCTGAAAATTGGCACATTCTGAGATGGTGATGAGTGACTATGAAATGTGAACGTTGCCAGCTGTAGTGAGATCAAAGATGTCTTTCCCTGCCTGTAAATTGCCACCATAAATGTACTGTCACAAACCACGATGCTATAAGACATGTGTTGGCATTTCTCTGGTCAGGAAATTATATAACCTCATATTGGTTTTCAACACCTGCACTATTTACAAGCATTTGAGTCCTTGCCGGCTCAGTCCCTGAGGACAGCAATGCAGTCTTATGATCTGCTAACCATGAGGATTCATTTCTGTTGTCATGGTTTGCTATAATTAAAACTGCCTGTTCAGTCATTTATAGTAAGCCTGAAAACCCAACTCAAAACAGAGGAGCTGGGAATATACACTTTCCAAGCCTTGCATGGGGTACTCAGGGTATATAAATAAAACACTCTCTTCACTTTTTCCACTCTCATAGTTTTGTTTTCTTCCATCTCTGTGTCCCATTCTCTTCCATCCTCACTGCTCAAATACCTTCCAGCATGTATGACTTTCTAATCTTCTTTCTAAACCCTAAAAATTCCTCTTCTAAAGAAAGAAAAGGAGGATGAGTATCTCCTGCCTATGGTGGGAAGTGATACAGGAATTGGACTGGTCCAGGAAATCCATAAGAGATAGTTTCCCATTTTTAAAACATTCAGACCAAATCCATTCCCATGTTCACACAGTACTGTGTATTGAATCTGGATTGAACAGTGAATTTCAATTATAATAAAATATATTGTTGGATTCTCCTACTTCCAGAGTTTTAAGGCTGGGTCTTTAAGAAGCCCTTGTTTGCTTAGGAGAGGTCTGCTGGAGATCTATTTACAATGAAAACCAAGTAAAAAAAATGTAGACAAGAATTGCAGGTTTATGGACATCAGACAAAAATCAGATAAAAATCTGTCACAAAACAAAAACAAAATGTATAGATTCCATCTGGAATTAAGCCAGGTGCCATCAGGAATATTTAAAAGGTTGCATAAATTTCTTTCACTGGGTTACTTCAATTAAGACCATTAAGACTGCCTAGAGATAAAGGAGAGGAAAAAAAGTAGAGTAAGAACATAAGAGCACACTAAGAAAAAACTACAGAGGAAGCCAGTAATTTCTCATGCTATGTCTGTAGAAGATATAGAGTGACAATAATATCTTGGTTCTTCCATGTCCTGACTTTTGTTGGTAGAGCAGAATAAGGTTGCTTTAAAATACACATGACCATTCTCTAAAATATGCATTAAAAGTGAAGGCAATAGTCATTGGAGGCAGCCAGATATTATGTTGATAGGGTTTGTGGTTTTGTTCTCACTAAAATAGATTATCAACATCTAATTATGGCAATTCATAAAATAATAGACTGAATAAGATTAAAAAATAAAAGAATAAATAGAGAAAAATATTGTTACTCACTAGTGACACAGCCACATTAGCCTTTTTTTACAGGGATACTGAACTTCTATGGCAAAAGCAGAATATTAAAGATCTCTGATGTTTCCTGATTTCTCCTTCATTAGAAACATCACAAACAACATATTTTGTCCCAGTATTTATTCATGCCCAACAGTGGCTCAGAGAAAGCACATTAAGATGAAAAAGAAGATGCAACTCAGAAAAAGTTTATCTCAATCTCCAGTTTAAGCATAACATAATGCAGGCTCACTGCAGCTGTGTAATAAATAGCTGCTTTGAGCAAATTACTTTACTCCTCAAAGTCTCGTTCTTTCCATCTATAAAATGAAAACATTAACGCTTACATTCCACATAAAATGCTGCTAGATTTGTAAGTAAAAAGCATTACTTATGCTTTCACTACTGATGTCCCAGCCTTGCAGACTGCAAATTTCTGAAAAAAAGCCAGATCTCTTCTGGTATCACCTCAGTGGTGTTAGCTTATCTCTTTTCTTGGCTTTATTGCTTGAGTTGTGAATGTAAAGGGCAAGTTTTGACTTGATGTACAGTATTGTGTTTTCCAGATCATCTGGTTATATATGCTCAAAATTCTTTCAACACTGATAATTTCAAAGGATGGTCTTGGTGAATTTGTTCACATTCAGCTTGCAATTATTAAGTAGTCTAGTAATCACAGCCTTAGCAATGGAATAAAATGACAATAAGAGTTATGTCAATGCCGGTTTTCTCAGCTAAAACTCAAAATGACTGGTTTCCAATAAAATAAATATACATGCCATAAATATGAGCTCATAAGCAAGCACAGATTCACTGCTTTTCCAACAGAAGCAAAAGGTGATTTTAATTTTTTTTCCTTTTTCCTTTTTTTCTTCTTGCTCGAGAATCCCTTATTTATAGGCTTCAGCTACTGACATCCAAGATGTTACAGAAAACATTTCAAGATATAACTTGACTGAAAGAAACAAAACAGTTTAGAAATTGAATGGTACTCTATATTTTATTACTGAAGAAGTTGAAAACTGAAAGGGGAAAAACACCTCTTCTACTGTAAACAAATTATGTATATTCTACATAATGCTTAAAACAAACTTCCCTACTTTCCTTTGTGTCTGCTTAGATATGAGAGGAGATGTCTCTCTGTCATACGCTTTTCACCAGCTAAGTGCAGTTATCTTTGATTTATGCTGGTTTCATGAAGATTAAAATTTGACCCTTTTCTTGTATTTGTTTATATAAGACATGAAAAATGACATGTTTCTCAAGTAATTAATAACTGAGAGACCAAACTAATAATAAAGAGCTTGTAAATTAAAATGTCAAGGAAACTAACGAAATATTTGATAAATTACTATGTTGTTTCCGAGGACTACATTTTAATGTTATTCTAATAGCTTGATTATAAAGGGCAATAATTGCATTTAAAGTAGGCTGGGCAGAACATAACCAGAGTCAGACCTCATTTTAAATTAACCTGTAACATCTCAGCACAAACATATTTCTTACCCAACTAAAATTGTACTTAATTATCAGAATGTGAGATTTTATTTTCCTCTTTTCTAGCATATATGGACAAATGTAATTTCCTTTGATTTTTAAATACTTTTTTTTTCCTCACTGTGCTTTCCAATATACCTGTAACCTTTCTCTTCCAGAGCAGTTTACTAATTACATAATTAATATGGAAATTAGTTAGAAAAACTGACAGTCATTGGCACCTGATGAGCTCTTTTGCTGCAAAACAGAAGTTCCTAAAGTCCACACCCCTGCTTGCAACCTTGCACCCACATTCCAAAGATGTAGGAAAGCATTAAAAGTAAGCTGAATTAAGAAAAGACCAAAAGTTAAAATGATCTGTTTTGTGGAAAACATATTTTCCAGAAAGTCTTTTCTAAACAATTATTTGTCCTCTTTTGCGGCAACTTTTTTTCCTCACTACAAAAACTTAAGGAAACAGATTCTTTAAAATAGCCGTAGGGTACCCAAAACAAATTACTGGATTTAAAACCCAGGGGCCATTTCATAAGACTAGTAAAGTTGAATCAATTTTCTCTCACCTGCTGGCAGACTGAAGGCAGGTCATTGAATTATCTGTTCAGAACCCCGGAGTTTCCCAAGTCTAAGGTCAAAATTGATTTTTATTTCTGTAATTACTAAAATATTTTTATTTCTCAAAAAAACCCTTACTTTTTCAAATAATCTCTCCTATACTCGTGAAGACATAATTTCTTACTAGCAATTTGTGCCTTGAAAGAGAATGAATGGATGGTAACACTTAAATATGTTTTCAGGCAGCATCTGCTTTTGGAAAGCCCACTCAATTGTGTAATTTCATCTTTATTATCAGCCTTTAGTCTATCACTCCTTTTAAACTAAAGATAGTTTGGCAACAGGATGGTCACCATCTTTTGACATGTGCACAAACCCCAGTGAAGTAAATGCTCTCACCCATAGCCTTTTTCCCTCCTAGAAATGTCCACCACCATGATGGACATTTGTTGTTTCTAAATGTTTGTGAACAGTTTTATTTCTGCCTCCTTCAGATGTTATTTTTCTCATTTTAAAACTATTTGCCACTTTTACCATTTTGTCCAGTTCCCTGGAGTTAAGTATTTTCTAAAATAAATTTTAACTGGGACAAAAGACAAATATTTGAATAGAGAAACACAGCATGTAGTTCATCAGTGTAACCAGAAACAGCAAATGAGAGCATTAATGAAAGCTAGGCATTCTTTCATGTCTGAGATAACACAGGATAAAACTGGTATGTTTTGGCTACAATGAGCTGTGAGAGTCCTCAGCATTCCTCTTGTCAAACCTGCCACCTAAGTTTCTCAGGCGATCTGTCTCCAAACCATTTCCACCAAAACGTGTACGAGCAGGGACCTACTCTTCTGACTCTTTAAACCTCTGGGGTGCATTGGATGCAGAGCTCAGGAAATTCCTTCAGCATTGCATCTGGCAGAGCAGAGGAGCAGCAGGTAGCTGCTAGCATGGCAGAGGTGATAATTAGCTGAGGCAAGAGGTGCTGGCCACTGCCTCAGCCTGTGCAGCTGCATCCAGGGTATGGAAATGGTGAATGTTCATAACGGGGTGTCAGAAGGACCTCTGACATTGATGGATAACATTAAATCAAATCAGAAAGGAGCAATACAGTAAAAATGAAGCTCAGGAGCTATTAATAAGGTAGTAGGAAGCTCTAGAACGAAACATTCTATTTTAAAGTGAGCCAAAACAAAGGCATGGCAGAAAATTTAATCCTCTGCTGGCAGCAAAATGCCTTCTAACTTGAGATACCTAATGCTTATTTAGAGAGAGATAGAAAGCTATTCTGGTATATTTTGATACTTGCATGGCAGCCAAAAACAAGAGTCCCTACTGTGTCATGCCTCTCTTTATGGTGTTGCCACAGAGGAAGAAGGAGTCCTGGTCTCTGATAAAAGGTGAGAAAATGAGCTTTGTTCCCACCAGAAATTTCAACATTGTCAGTATCTGTTTTTAAAATAATTAGGACCTAGGTACCCAGACAATGTTCAGTAAAATGGGTCTTATTTGCAAGAAGCATTCATTAGGCCTCAAAAATGAGCGAATGCAAGTTATGGCAACTGGCAGAATAACTGAACAGCTGTGCAATATGGTTATAGAAAGTACAGCAGCTTCACTTAGGAGGCCTGCTTTTTGAAAGTAGCACATTTTCCCCACAATTTCAGAGTCTTGATTAGTTTGTTTTCAGTCTTACTGTTGCCATTATTTAAGGTCAGAGATTTCCTTCATCAAATCTTGCGCCAAGATTTAAAAACAACTAAAAAATGTATTTTTCATCTGCCCAGTTGTGAAATACTGTATCTGGTAAAATGCCTCAGCTGCTGATCCTTCCATTATTGAGTTTTGGGCCTCATGGAATGGCTTTTGGCTCTTTCACATGAGTCTATCTGTCATTAAATAAAAGGTAAAAGGAAGCATATATAGGGGTACAGAAGCATAAAAATGATAAATGGAAAAGACTAATTGGGTAATTTAGTACATTTTTCTGCCATTTTACTCTGATTCCTCAGTACAATTGGTGGTGCTTTGTTCAGTCTTACTTAAAATGTCTGAGGCAATGAGGTTTTGATCCTAGGTTCCCATAAGAAAAAAAATAATTCCCAGGAAAATTAAACATTAATTGTAAGTCAGAAAACTATAGTCTTGCGTAATTTGTGTTCTTATATATTTTCATTAACCCAGTTTACTATTGAAAAAAAGGAAGAAAATGTTTCAACACCTTGGATACATAAACATGCTGCTATGGGTTGCAATTTACTATACATCTTCTCATTCATGTTGTGTGAGCCCACTTTCTTAGCCCACAACAAACAATAATTCAAATACACTCAGGTTGCTTATACTTCAGCTCTGGTGCTTGAAATGAAAGGGCACTTATGAAGAGCTTACCTTCAGGTAAGAGTAAATAACATGCTCTAAGAAGCCATCCGGCACACATCAAACAAATATTGAGAGAATTTCAGACCAGAATAGAAGTAGTCTGTCATAGAGATACAAACCTGCTAAAGACCCTGAAATGCACAGACTGAACTTCAGGGCCTCACCACCAATTGCTTTCCCTTAATGCTGTCCATTCCTTGTTACAGTAGAAATTTACTTAGACTGCCTTTGCCTCATTAAAGCAACATTGTGGCTCTTCATTCTTGCAATAGATTAAAATAACAAGTAGAAAAAATTACTGGAGATCATGAGTGATTTGTCTGTGTGTTTAAACTCTAAGATATTTCTCGACAACAGTCAGTGATTTAGGTAGGTTAACATTTAAGTACGATTTAAAGGAAATAAAGTTTTTAAACAGAAATATTATTACACTATCAAGCACCAAGCAGCCTATTAGGACTAAGGACGGATTTTGCTACATTCTCTGATTTAAAAGATAGTCCTGAACAACTTAGTGCCTTAATAACATAGGTAGGATGTGATAAATCATTAGAGGAACAAATCAAAGTAACAGCTCAGTGCAATAAGTCATATGGAGTTGGGAATACCTCAGTTATTTATTAGAAATTATTTAAAATTTGAATGTTCAAGTCCATGAAGTGACTATCGTGCTATCAGAACATTAAAAGATTGCAAATACCATGAAGCAAAGTTGTGTTAAAATTCCATAATATACCAACAGATTTTTTTATCAACTAATTAATTAAAAATACAAGGATAACACTGCACTACTTCTTTAGCAAGTCACAATGTACCTAGTAGATCTGAACATGTTAATATGAATAAAACATCAACTTGTTCTTATACAAATCCTTTCTCACTGTCAGCTGAAATACACCAGCTCTTTTTCCAGACTTTATGGGTATAATAACCTGCTTCTTTACTTTGGAGAGTTAATAAGAGTGAATCTTGAACAAACTGGGTAGACTGATGCAACCTCTTGGGGAAAGCATTTCCAAACTCCTTTTCCTTAGGATAGTAAAGTCAGCTTTTCAGTTACAGTAATACAATTCCATAGTGCATAGCACTGATCAGCTGTAAACTCAGATTGCAAAATCAGACTAATTCAAAGGAATTTGACAGGGTAATTTCCTACCCCAAGTAGATTTTATATTGGTCCCCTCATGTTTGTTCACGCCAAATTTCAATTAGCTTTGTCACAAATATTGATTTTATGGTATTACATCATTTTCGCTCCCCTGTGGACCCTCCAACCTCCCTCACATAGGACCACTGTGTTGTCTTCCATTCTGGTCTTTTTCTGTTCCTAAACTTTTGCTGCACATTTCACAGACAAGCCTTTCTTTAAGCTGTAGATCAAGTAGTATTACAGCATACAGCCCTAGTGTTCAAGATATCAGGCTTCTCCAATTGCTTATCTTGTACAATCATTTTACATTTCTTCGGGAAATGTGACATAATATAGAATTTGTGACATAGTAGACCTGACTTCATTAGAGATAAATACTTTCCAGCTTATACAGATGATATAATATCACCATCTTCTAGCATGGTGTCTGTTTACATGAGCTTAGCGATATCATTCACAGGGCCAGATGCAGTGCTTCTACCTTGACCCCCCCTACCTTTTCAGTGTTTCTGGCATGTTATCTCACAGATTATTCCTACTATGTCTCCCTATCTGGTGCAAACAGAGAGCATTCAAATAAACCCTACCATTAGCAGCGTTGTCCCCAGACAATATCTAATAAGAACCCTTAAACCCTTGTGGATTGTTTTTCTGTCTAGTTAAAGATCATCCTGATTTTCAAGCTTAAAGAAGCTTGACCTTTCAAGTTAAAGTCAGACATCTAAAGACAATTAGCACAGCATAGGTGAAAGTGTGGAAGACAAGATTCAGCAAGGGATCACCACAGAAATTTCCTGAATGTGTAATTGGTGGCTGCATTTGCTGAGTAGTAAAGATAGAAGAAAAATGTTGAGACAGTACATTGAATACTAAAATATTATAATTTATGACTTAAACATCTTCATGAAGGACTTTTGCCTGTTATGCCAAAACTGTATTACAAAAGCTGCAGAGAAGACCACCACGCCCTGAAGAGGGCCCTGACTAAAGCCCTACACTGCTCACTGATGAAGAAAAAAAACGTAACAACCAGGGCTGGGGCAGGAGAACCAATTCACAGTGCACAAGCTCAGCACCTTGGGAGAGGAGAGCGCAGCCCCAGGGCTTTCAGCTGCCAGGCCTGCACAGGGCTCACACAGAGCTGGGGGAGAGGCTTTGGGCTGTGGGCTAAAGGCCTCTGCTGAGAGGCAGTGGCCGCCCATCCCGGCTGTGCAGAGGGCTCGGCCGAGGGGCCCCTTCGCCCCGGAGAAGCCGCAGCCACACGAAGGACCCGGGGCTGCCGTGGGCTGCCACAGGATCCCCCGAGGGCTCCCAGACCCCGCTCCAGGGCACGGCAGCGTGGTACGACAGAGCCGCAGCACTGCAAGGGACGGCCTCAAACTGGGGCCTGCAAGGGAGGCACCTGGGCATCCCCACTGCCCACAGGCACATCCATCCACGGGATTCCGTACATTCCGTGTGCTGTGGGGGCACGGCAGCCGCAGGGGAGCCTCAAGAAAACCAGATGGAGGGGAGCAATGAGATGTCATTGGGTCCTTCAGAAGGGTTTCTACCTAACCCCATCACCCTTTCCCTGTCCTGCCATCCCCCCACACTCTCTTCTTTCTCTGTTTCTCTCTTTCCTTTTTTTGTTTCTTTCTCTCTCTTTGCCACTTTTACTATTAAATGAAACTTTTCAATTTTTTGGCAGCAACATCTAACCTTGTTTGGTTTTAACCACATTTTTCAAGTATATTTCAAGCTTTTCTGGGTCTGATCCATTTCGTTCACAGAGGCTTAGCTTTCTTTGGTCTTCTGTCTTAAACCTTTTGTGTTAAACCAGTTCATAACACAGGAAGAACTCTTTTCAGAGCTTACAGAACCTGCAGTACCATCTACACTTCTTCAAGACCTCCCACATTGACCTGCTTCATGCACCTTGAATCGGTTACGGAGCCCTCCCATGAGGGAGCCTACATCATGTGCTACAGGCTCTGCAAGCTGGCAGTAGCTTTATATCGGTGAAAATCAGGAATCAGCTGCTGTAGCTCAACTTAGCCTTCATTTCTTTTGCTGTCTTCCCCTCATGCTTGAAAATAATGTGCAATAGACAAAATACAAACAGTCCTGATAAGGAAATGGAAGTAAAAAAATCTGACACTAGGCTACCTCCTTTTCTGGGAGTTAAGTGTATATGACCAAGCAAAACAGTGAGAAAGAAATATATGTTTTGTAGAGTGTTAGACTATATGGACATCACTGTAGTTAAGTGCCCACTGAAATCTTCAATGGACTTTAACAAATTAATTATCTTCCTTTTAATGAAGGATAACTTTTAGTTACCTAATGCAAACAAGCATTTTATTGACAGCATCAATGTCTCACATAAAGCAAAAGAAATATAAATGACTATATCAGCTCCAACTGGCAAAAAAATACAAGGTGGTGAAAGGGTAACAAAGTGAATTACTGTAATACAACATCCAAAACACAGTCATTTTTAACAAAGGCTATGTCAGCGCAAGACAATATTATCTGATACCTCTAGATTTAAATCATTACAAATGAGCAGAAGCAACTGTCAGAGCCTTACTGTGAGAGCTACACTGCAGACTTGTCAAATTCTTAGGTGAAACTGTCAAGTTAGGCTGTAAAATTTTGAACATATAGTGGTGTCTATGTGCTTTATAAACTTGAAATAATTTACTCAAAATATTGATTTGTCTGACAAGTCTATAGAGAAAATCTATGCTACTTCTAAAGTCACAGAACATTGTTTCAAATTACTCTGAACAACAAGAAGGCTGGAGTAGACTATATTGCTGATCTCTACATGGTATCAGACTGATACTACAGTGATCAATCAGTCTTGCTTCCCATTTCTCAATAACTTTATTTACAATGATCAAAAATCTCTGATTATTTCTGTGTGTCTTGTTGCAGCCTCATCCTCTCCCTAGTGTTTTTTATGCTTTCTTACCACTAGGCACCACTGACATCGCACAGTGGAACTGTGTGTGAGTTCTCTGAGATGTTGAATTGGGGCAGTTTCAGCACAAGAATATAAGTGGGATTTCAAGATCTGTTTTATGTTTCAAGATCTGTTTTATGTCTGGGCTCTAGTGAAATTCAGATTTTTCAAAACAAATTCCATAACTTGCTTGCCATGAAAAAGTATGCCTTAGGATACCTAGTAGAGAAAATCTGAGCAATATATTTGATAGTCTGAGAAAGTGCAAAATGCACCTCTGAGACATACAGGAGATCAAACAAGCAATGCTGTTGGTACTGCCTCTCAAGCCCAGAGTTCTGCATTATTTATATGAAGAGGAGTAGCTCCAAGATGAGAAACTGTAGGAGTCTGACACCATCATCAGCAATTTGGGCATTTGTCTAGGGTTCAGGATCAGCCATCAGTCAGAGCAGTCTGTCCTGGAACGGTGATTTACCAGCTTCATGTTACATTTCATGGCTCACCTACACTAACAGTAGCAATGCTGAGGTTTTACTGATTGATTACTGGAAAAATTAATTTAGCTGTTCATCAGAACTAATTATGGATTCTATAAGGATACTTAATGATACATTGCATTCTCCCTCTCCCTTTCTCACTGTCTACTAAACACATCCAGCAGACAATAAATAATGTGTTACTCTTTATATTAGGAGATAAGGCGGACTACATGTCTCTTCTTTACCCTTCTTCTCTTCCCTATGGAGGAACCAGCTTTTATTTCTTATGATCTCACCAGGGTGTATCTATTTAAACTTAGAAGTTGTTAAAATGAGCTAACATCTTCTAGTGAAAGCTCCCTAATTGTGAGAAGTTTAAAAGGAATTTTCCCAGAGCTGTCTTAGAAACAACGTTTTGAGAAACAGCATTTGGCACAAAATGAAGCAGTGAGTTAAATAAATTATCTGAAGAACAGAAAGGTTATCATAAGCATAGGGAACTGAATTTCAGAAACAAAAGAAAGATATTACTGGAAGGATCGGAATAGAGAAAATGGCACAAGAGGCAGTTTGTGAACTTGAGATCTAATTGAAATTTCTGCCATAAGTTGAACCTTGTAAGTTGCAAAAAATAAGAGGAGAACTGGATGAGTGCATGAATCAATTAGAAAGTTGTAATGAGCATTGTACTTCTCTGGAAAAGATGAAAGTTATTCTAGATTCCAATTGTGCTATCCAAACAAAATCAGGAGGCATACAAGGGACTAATACTTAGCTGGAATGTGACATACTGCTCTCAATGCTTGTGTTTAATGAGACCACAGAAAAGAGTCATGATACCTATCTCTCTATCCAGAGAATGAGCATGAGAAGACTCCGAAGTCCTTAAATGTTATAATATCAAAACAAGGAAGGAGAGGGGAAGAGATTTCTGCCCTACATAGCTTGATGACATGAGAAGGGTAACTTGTCTCTTGAATATATTCAGATTTTAGATTAAAAGAAAACTTACAGTAGTTGGCACAGAAAAGTCTGGAGCAAGCTTTCACTAAAAATACCTGGAGTAAGAAATATAATTTCATTCAAGGTGGAACTTGCCAAACTACTAAAAGGTTATGCATTCAGGTTGCCAAAAAAAGCTGAGAGCAGAAAGTCTGTCCCTATCTGCTCTCCCTTTGTCAAAGTAGCACCTTACTCACTTGTGTTCTTCTGTTTACCCAGGAGTACCAGTGGAAGGAGGAAGAATATGTCCAAGAAGTGGAATTGCTAAGTTCTGTAACAAATTATATACGCTATGATTCAGCTTGCAGCTGGTCAGATTCCTGCACTATTGAGTGTATTAACAGCTTAGCTGGAATCCTGTCATGTAGTCTACCAGGTGCTTTAACAGACCAACACTTCAAAAGAGGTGGAAAAGAAATCTATTTATCTGTCAGTCACTCAGAAGCACAAACGTGAGACAAGATGTGTTATTCAACATGATCTTTTCAGATCTATCCTTTTTCTTGGAGGGGATGGTGCTGAATTCTTGCAAGTCATATGGAGGTTATGCTACAGTGATCCACACTTGTGGGATCTTACTTGAGTAACTGTTTCTCCAGAGCCAAGTTATGACATCAGTGGCACCTGTCAAAATTTATAGCACAGATCAAACGTGGCATTCAGAGTTTGTGCCCTGTAACTGTCTGGTCATAACTCGTGGTGTGTTGCAGGCTTCACAAAATGAGACTGTGGGTTTGGGGTTTTTTCCCCCGCTGCCATTAAGCTAATTCATAATAGCAGATGTCATCACTCCCAAATAAAAATGAGTGACGGATGAATAGATTTCATCAGTTATTCCTGGCAGTTGGAGTTCTCTTGAAAAGGGGAACCCAGGGGTAAAACTGACATGATTCAGTAATCACTCAAGAAAACCATACTTTGACAGAAGAGGAAGCTACTATACAATCAAAGTAAGCATTTATATTCTTGTATTTTGGCCAAAATAAGATTTTTCCTTCCTGTCTTGATTATTAAACCTGCCTAGATATACATGGATATACATTAATTTTATCTTTTGTTAAATCAGGCAAATTTGAACAATGTTTTCTTCTTGTTCCTTCCATGACTTGGAGGGAATTCTGGAATTCTGTATATTTCGGTATACCTTTATGAAAATTATTCTGATCCTATGTGATTTATAAAATATAAGAGGTATCCTTCCACTGTTTAATTTTACTCTAGTCATAACTTCAGTTATTAAGCTATTATTTGTTACTATCTTTTTTGGTATTACTAGAACTTCTGTATTACACACACTTCAACTGAAAGGAAAACCACCATAAAAGGAACATGTCAGGGGATACTCATCAAAATTATGCATTCTTTATGTGTAACGTAATACTTCTCAGAGCTTTGAGCTTTTTTTAAAAATTTTTTTAAGGAGCACTATAAACGGGCTTTGAACTGTACTGTAGTAGATATAAAATGATGGAAAACATTCCATGCTTAGGCAAACAAACCCTGGTGAAGGGCAAAAGGAATAGGATATTAATTAGTGTCCTGACAAAGATAAACCAGCTCATGGTCATGATATGACCCAAGGGACTGAGTCTAGTTAAAGTCAAAGATAATCTTTCCATTGTTTACAATGGTCACCAAAAAATCTCTGAAGTGACTGTAGAAATTCTTCCAGGAATATGCTTATGTTCCATATTAAAATTGGCTGAATCATCAGATTCATGGAAAGAGTTAATATTAGACTTATCTCCATCTTTTAGAAAGAAAATATTTTTAAGATATGTATATATACATATAGAAAATATAATTCTTGTTAAAGACTGTCTTTCAGCAAAAATTTTCTAAATAAACTTTGGAAATATTAAAATATTGTTTTACATTACTGGTTAAAATATTTTCCAGTAAGGAAAAAGCATAAAATGGTTTTCTTTTTGTTAGCCAAACCAATCATTCTTTAAATTATGCATAATTCAGACTAAAAATCACATTGATATTTTTCTCCAAATATGTTCAACTAACAGTTTTACTGAATATATTTTAATACTTCTCACTAAAAAGCAAAAGAACAAATATTTTGCCTACAAGTCTGTCTGTATAAAACACTGAATTTTTAAGACTATAGATATCTTAAGACACATGTTAAATAGAAAGATTAAAAAAGGTAAAATAATGGCTCCAGAGACTTTAGAAAGTATTTTCTTCTCCTGCTTGTTTATTTCACATAAAGGTAACTCAAAATAGCAATTTTGTTCAAAACATCAAGAGCCATTTCTGGCTCTTAAAATTTCTCCAGAAAGAGTCCAAACCAGAAATTACAAAGTGTGCAGAAAAGAAATTACTTGCATTGGATAGTTTTTAGAACTCCTTTTTGTACCTCAGCAGAGGTAGACTGAGATTGCATTAGGTGAGTAACAATACACACAGACCAGGCAGGGGCTAAGACCGAAGCATGTGGGAACCTACTAATTTAACACCTTACCAAAGCACACTCAGATGCAGATCAGATTAAATGAGAGAAGGTTGTACCACTGGCTTTTTCTATACTAGTTTTTTGTCAGTGAACAAAAGTTGTGCATATGACTTACAGCTTGAAGCAAAATTTCCTCCCCCTTGTATGGGATATGTAGAGGGAAAGCTGTTCATCATTCACAATTCAAACCTCCTCTGAACTGTCTCTCAGATGTGACCTCACAAGGAGAAGCAGAGGGGCTTGTATCAACCTCCTCACTCTTGTGACCAGTGAGAGGACTCAAGGAAATGGCTGGATCAGGGGAGGTTTAGGCTGGATTATCAGGAAAAGACTCTTCATCCAGAGGGTGGTTGGACACTGGAACAGGATCCCCAGAGAAGTGGTCACAGCCTGACAGAGTTCAAGAAGCATTTGGACAATGTTCCCAGGCACATGGTGTGACTCCTGGGGATGGTGCTGTGCAGGGCCAGGAGCTGGACTCTGCAATCTTTGTGGGGCCCTTTCAATTCAGCATTTTCGGTGTCTCCATGATTTTATGAGTTTAAAACAATGTATTATATGTAGGTGCTGTGTTTCATGAGTGATTTGCTGTCTTACAGATTGCTGCATGGCCCTCTGATTTATGGTTTGATTATAAATGTAGGGGTTTTTTCTTTTACAGTGCCATTAATTTTGTTTTTACAATTACTTCTTGTGGGCATTCTCCATAAATTAATAATATGTTTGCATATAAATTAATTTCTGTAAATGATGAATGCTGTAAAAACTCTTTTGTACATACTTACATGTTTTTGACAGTTGAGGTTCAGAGCTACCAAATACATAAACCATTTTAACCAAGATCTAATTTCATTCTAATTTAAATGTTGTTTTATCAGCTTGGCTCTCTAAAAAAGCAATAAACTATACTTCATATGGGCAGGTAGGACAGCAAAACCTATATAATCATAGTTCTTCCTTAACTATCTTAGTTGAATATTTAATAAGAGACTGTCTTGCACCAGTGTTACACACAATTTAGTAACCCTTCATAGAAAATATATTGCAGAAAGTTTTATAGCATAAATTTTCAGTTCATAAATGATACTTACAATATTTCAAGTCTTCTGAATGAATAATTTTAAATGAATAGAAGAGCTTGCTCTTGCTTATTTTACATTCATATCAGTAGATAAACATGTTAAAACAACCTGCCATGAGGAGTCAGAAAGACACCTCCCTGACTTTACTGTAATATCTCTGGAATGATGGACCTATTTTCTTTGCCCTCTGTCCACCCAGACAAAACTGGCCAACTGACTGTAAGAAAGTGTGCTTTTTATTTACAGGGAAAATCTAATTGTTCTACTTGTTACTGAGCCCTGAGCTATCTGAGTAAAGGAATCAAGAAGAACTTTGACAGTATTAAGTCCAGTTGTCAGTGTAAATTTAATTTATGTTATTGAGATATCTAAAAAATAAAAGATCACACATCAACAAAAATGTTATCAATAGAGCAATAATAAAGATTTTTTTTTATACAAAGGGTTACTCAGAAATTCAAGCCAAGCTCCTAAGAAGAATCTTTCAATCAGCATAAAGAAAAGCAGGTATTACAGTACACATGAACCCTAGTCTCTACACCTAGATGTTGTAATGCCAGGCTGAAAAATATAATGCTTTCACACATCATACCATGAAAGAAGCCAGCCATCAATGCAGACAGTATCATCTTCAAAAGTTCTACATCAAGAATCTGTCTTAGCAAGGACCACAGCAATACCATGTGAAATATTAACTGTCACCGGCATTCCTAGGAACTAGTAGCAAATGTTCTTGACTTGCAAAAAAGACCCACAAACCAAGCAGACTGAAACTTGCAGAACTACCTCCATCTTTTGGGCACCTCTCTGATCACAGTGTGCTCTTTTAGTGGAGCAGACAAAGCTTAAGGCAGCTAAAACCCTCATGTACCCCCTCAAAATCTAACTAATTTAAATCTCAGATAAAGACTGGAGATCCTCTTTGTACCATTTGGAGAACATCAACTAGAAATTTAATAATCATAAAAATTTAATCTCTAATTAAAGGTTAATGTGTTATGGCAGATTCTTATATGAGGCAAAGTATAATAGGGTTTGGAGGGCACACTGATTCAGTTTGTCAGCAACTTGCACTTGGCTTCTGAGGCAATGGGATAATTATCTGTAGAGTGTCAAGTGGGCAGCTGCTAGTGATAGAAGAGCCTCTAAATGGTGCGAAGACCCATGTGACCTGCTGATCCAGGAATGATGAAATAATCAGATTCCATCACTCCCTGTAACAAGCTATTACCAGAGCATTTATTTTAACACTGCTCAAGGCCTGTGGAATTAGGACACAGATAGAGCATGTTCCAGTGCATCCGTGACAGGCATATTTTTTTGCAAGATGAAGCCTTAAATAATACTATTATTTTGGGACCTCAGAGTGAGACAAAGCTTTATTAACATTACCCATATTCCGATTTAGACCATATTCATTGCCAAACACAACACATTTAGCAAAAGGTGTTAGTAGAACTACTCTACCCACACCAATGCAACAATTGCAGCTGTATCACACTGCTACATCTACAGCACCCCCAGTCCACATCAAGGGAAATACTAGAAAAATACTGTTTGCCTCAGAGAAAAATATCTGGTTGTTTTCATGATAGTGCAGCTCTTGCTGACCTTGCTGTGAAGACAACCAGTGTTCTAACCACTCAAGGCACTCCATCACACAGAAGATTATATTACATGATCATGCTTATCACTCCAGTTGGGCTGCTCTGGTCTTTAAGCAACTGGACTTTTCAATGGAAAAAGAATGTATCTCAAAGAGATTTTTCTTTTTGTTAAATAGTTTTTCCATTCCAGCCAGACTTTGTGCCAAGTTTGGCAAAATTATTTGTTATTACCGATCTTTTTCTAAAAAATTGATACAGGAAAATTATGACAAATCTAAAATATTCAGTTTAGGAAGATGCCCAGAACTTAGCTTAAAACTTAGTTTTAAGATGCCAGGAGTTTCAAATACTGCATTTGATAGTAACCTTTCAGAAATCTGCATTAATTGTATTACATCTGACTGTCCTTTATGTTTACTCTGATCTTCTACTTTACAGCACTGTACAAAGCAAAAGTTTCTTCAGATTGGCCTACATTAGCATAGCCTTTGTTGTACTTATCAAGAATAGCTCCTAAAGTATGAAATCATCAAGAAAGAAGATTCACAAGTCCATATCAGGGTCTATGAGGCATTAAATCATCGCCATTAGAGTGGAGTGTTGGCAAAAGTATCTAATGATAGTAGAATGCAGGTAAACACAAGGAAGCAAGGGATTTATTTCATAGCAACCCTCATATTAAGTGCTGATCTAGTCATAGAAAACTCTGGAGTTTAGGTTTTTGGGGTTTTTCTTTCTTGTATCCTCCTGCTTCCTGGTGGGACTTAATGGAGGAGGCTGGTTCAGGAAATAGGCTACAGAACCTAACTTTTCAAAGTACCATTACCATCTGATAATCAACACAATACGGTAATATCAGCAAGGACATCAGACACGATGAGAATTTTAATGTTTCAATAGCATGCATTTAGCAAGGACAAAGTCACCTATTTTCTGTAATTATTTATTGGAATTGATCCCTGTATTTCAATGAGCTATACTTTTAAAAGCATTTAAGACTGAATTTTGTTGAAAAATAGAACAAGACCATAACAAGCTCCGCAGGGCTTTGCATCCTGTGTGTTTCAATTCAGATTCATAATTCCCTTGTATATTTTGTGCATGACATCATTTGGAGTAGCAAAAGGAATCTTTTAGGCACCGTGCATTTCCCTGAGATAAAGCATCTATGATCTGTTTTAAGAATATGGAAGATAGAAAATAGGAAAGTCCTTCACATCTAATCTGAACTCCAGTGACAATAGCACTATATTTGAAAGCATTTTTCACAAGTTCTTCTAAAATTACTTAAAATATCACACATATTGAGGCATCCACAATATTTCAGTGAACTGTGCCATGCACAGTCATTGCTCAGCAGCAGAAATATCGTTATGCCATTCAACTGTCACCTAAGGCCTGTTTCAATGCCTTATATTTTGGTTCAAGGCAGACTGCACACCAGTTACCTATTCTTTTCGGGTGACATAATTTATTTTAATAGCACTTCCTGAGAATGAAATTTCAAGGGGCTAAGTAAGAGAGTATCTGCCTCAGGTCAGGCTTTTGACTGCTCTGACCTCCAAATTGCTTTTCAGAAAATGAGCAAGCATACGAACTCTAGACGCCACAGGATGGGTGGTCATGACGCGGAAGAGCTGAAGAACTTCTGGGAAAAGGTCATCCAAGAGCAAACTAAGCAACAAGAAGCTGAAGAGTCTAGGCTAAGCAAAAGTGCCCTGAACAAGTAAGTGGTATTTTTTCTTTTCCACAAGACGGCAAGGCATGTCATCACGTGTTTTAAAATAAGGTAACCTGTTATTGTACTGCTTTATTCATAGCACAGATTGTGTTCTGGATCTTTGGCACTTTTCCTCTCACAGCTGCTTGTCTCATATTACCATGGCTCTTCTGCATGGAAACTCAGACACCCCTCACCCCTAAACCTCATGAGCATTCTTCAAAGGCCTTGGAGCACAGCCATGAAAAAATAAAGCACTTTGGAATTATGGCTTGTGACAGCCAGAAAATAGCAGGAATTTTACCTGGAACTGATAGAGCTACACAAATAAACAAAACAGTATTACATTAAAGGGACAACCACCCACCTAATCTGTAGAATAAAAAACCTGTGGCACCTTTGTCATGTTTAACAGCCCTCCACATCATATAAACCCAAAGGTAAAAATGACACAATGAGATTTTCCCATTCAATGGAAAATGCTGTGGGCATTTTGTTGTTTTGGGGGTTTATTGTTTGTTTTAGTTTGGGGAAGGGGGGGAGCTTTACAAAGCAGTATAAAACAAGAGGAATTGCCTACAGAGAGAGCTATATAGCTATATTGTGGTACAGATAACTCGGCACATGTGTGGTGGACTGCTTCAAATATTTGTTCAACTTGTGAAAACTCAGAACTTTGAACTAGGGTCACTTGCACACTAAGTGAATCCACTGACTACTAATGGGCAGAAACAGAGGACAAGAAATACCATGTCTCATGTGTCTTCCTTTTGTGCTTTTCTCCTGAAGCTAACAAAGGTTTTCTGCATAAACTTTTCTCAAAACTGGGACATTCACATAAAATAATTTGACTTCAACAAATTGGAAGGTCCTGCTAAAGGACTACTTCTTGGAAAAAATTCTAGGTACTTTGACCCCAGTGCCCAAGAAGGAAGTACTGTCATCATTTAGATACTTGGAAATCAAGATCTGGGCAGGCCTTGTATCTCAAAAAAAGTCACATGTGGACAATCCTTCTTCCAGTATCCTACTCCAACGATTCAGTAGTATTCTCAAATCCCAATCACAAAATTGCTGGAGAAAAACATGTATGATAAAATCCGGGAAAGTGCTCAGCTTCACTGGAAACATTTATCACCCTAGATCACAAAAGACTACCAGGAGAAGACAGTGCAAATGAAATGCAATTTGTGGTTTAGATAACATTTTTGACTTCACAAAGTTGAAAGTGTAAAAGTTCTACTCTGAAGAGTAGAGATGTTGTGAAAGGACCTTGAATATGTTTTAACTTACATATTCGATATGTCATAACTGACCCATCACAACTGAAATAGACCCAAGCAAGTTCCTTCAAAGTCACTTGCCCAGTCAAACCCAGTGTTCACAAACTATTCTATAATTTGAAAAAAAGTGATGCTTTCAGGAGGTAATAGACACTATCAATACAAAACATACATATCCACTACCTCATGTAAGAGGCACTCGGGAGAATGGTGTGGTTTTACATAAAGGTGAGTGCTCCCTTTTTGACAGTAGGACACTGAGGAGAAACACCAGTATTCTCAATGGTAGATTTTTCCTAACTCACTACACCTCTCTTTTGAGGCTTATCTATATGCACAAAAGGATATTGAAGACTGGGTAGTTTAAAACACAATGTTTTAAACCAAACTCAGAATCAGATAATACAAGCACCCAAGTAGTGAAAGAGCTACTGCTGAGTTATTCTCAGACGAAATCATTGGCTGCTGTTCTTTTCACCACACCAAAGGTAATTTAAAACCTCATATATTCTGTGATGCATTTGGCATCACCATATAATATCTAATCTTATAACATTGCTGGGTCAGATGTTTCATAACATTTCCTTCAGAAAACAACCCAGCCAACAATATCTTGCAGTGGTCCCTAGAGATTTTCTCTTCTGTTTTTACTATGTGAATGTCTTCAAGCTATGTGGTTCCTCTTGCATGTGATATCGATCCCTTTCATTTAACATGTACAGGGTCTACAGAGTTGACGTTGTTTTCTTTTTTATCCAAAAGGACATATTTTAAGTTCAGCCTCCTCTTCTCCACAACATTTTACAGCAGAACTTGAGGGGTTGGAGAAAAAACTGTATTTTTTAATTTACACATTGAATGACCTTACTGCATAGGCAGTACATCTGTGTGGCTTTGAGAATACCCCAGAGGGAAAAACAGAGTTCTTCACAGTGACAGTATTTCAGCAGTTGTTTGACTCATTCGGAATCCAGCAATGTCAACCCCTGATAGTATCAGCACTATCCTTTTCTCCCCTGCATTCCCAATCTAGCAAGCTAGAGGGATGTGTAATTGGTAATAAATACAGGACAAGTGCTCTGGTGATGAAAGAGAGGAAAGCTTCGACCCTGTTGAAAAGCCCTGGATACATTTGAAGGATTTGGCTCAATAACTGCTAAGCACTTGTACTCTCTTTGCAGACTTCGCCAGGAATGGACTCTGCGACTGGAAGGTCGAATAAGGCAGGTCCAGGCGCACATGAAAACACAGCAAGAAAAAATGACACCACTGTCTATCGAGGCTCTTCCCTCACCAGATAAAACTGTTGCTTAAACTGTTGCTGTGCAAACACAGCAAGCACTGGGACTGATTCTGACCTGCATCTAGAAACCAGCAGTTACGCTGCTGAGCAACCAAAAGGTCAGATTCTGCCCTTTTTCCAAGCTATTTACTAGAGCTACTATTAAAGTCCTATTGAAATTCAGTGTAAGAATAATGCCACAGGGGAGTAAAAGCACAAAGGAATAGATGAGAAGCAGACAACTCTAATTTTTCCATGATATATTGTTTCTGTGATGTATCAGGATTCTCTTATGTAACTGCATTTCCAAGTGACAACAAGACACTCCTAGGAAAGAGGGTGCCTTGTTTAATAGGAATAATACATTCAGACAGCTGCATGCAAAATTGCACATTTCCATTTACACAGTTCAGAGAGTCTGGCTTAATGCACACATAAGAGGTTCTGTCTTGATGAGCCACAGCAGAAGGAGTTAAGGATTAGCCTGATCAGCTGACCAGGATGAGAAACATACTCTTTAATGAGGGGGGGAAAAAAACCAACTTTCCTGATCAACATTTAAGAACATTTACAGATCTTAATAATTAAATAAATACAAAAAATTACTTTAACTTTCTTGGGGAATGTCAGGAAAAGTCTACTGAGCCAGTAGTCTTTATAGTGAGCCAGTCAGACAAATGTTAGAATAGTAAGAGCAAGTCAGTGTGATAGTTTGAAATAGAAGGCAGCGAATCATAACAGCAAGGAAATGCTGCACAAAGTATCACTTGCCATACCTGACATGCACTAATCCAAACAACTTCTGCATCTTCTTCTGGGTTAGGTGAAACAAAGGTAGGAAACTGGGTTAGGTGAAACACAGGGTAGTAACAGTGTGCCCTGTTTACCTATATGTCTGTGTATCTAAATACTAGTCTTCTGTACTAAAACATTTGTTTGTTTTCTCTGCAAATAAACTTTGGAACACAAGAGAAGACTCATAAGTCTAAACAGCTATTTTTGTCTAAGAGTATTGTGCCAGACAAAAATTTACTTTGAATCTATATTGATACCAAAGCAGTAGGTAGAAATACATTTGATATTTCAAAACAACAAAAATTAAATCATTTTGACCTCACAGAAATGCTTTTTTAATCCTTTTAAAATAATATTTCATTAAACACAAAGTTTTACTGAATGTTCTCACTCTTACAAAGTGAAATTTTGCCACAGGAAAAAAAAACAGCTGTCATAAAAATGTTGCTATTCCATGAATGATTAAAACAATAAAAAACTTAAAAAATGTTTTCCTGTTATTGAAAAATTAAGGGATTTTAGTATCAGGTTTTATTCATAAACACTGACCCAAAAAGCATGCAATTGTTTCTTTCAGTGGCTATTTTCCATTAGAAAAGCAATGCTGAAAAAATAATAAAGTTGTAACTGCTTTTACCCAGCAAGACTGGTGTTTCTTTTCTGCATCCACTTATTTCCCATTATTCTCTAAAAAGTTATTTCTGTAACCCAGTAACATCGTTTGGGCCAGGACTGAGTTAACTTTTCACAGTAGCAGTGAGGGATTGGAAGCTAGAGCTCCATGGCCATGTCTGGGTGTTATTCTCTAGCGCCGCTTGCCATCTCTGCGGGTAGGAAGTCCGGGATGCTTTGGGGAAGAAGGTGGGAGTGGTTGGGATGTGGGAACAGTCTGGGTGGAGAACTCATTGGCCACTGTTCATTGCCTTGGGGTAGGGCACATTGGGTCAGTAATTTTTGCATGTGCATCACTTTCTCTTTGAGTACTTTTCTTATTAGTATTGTTTTCCTACCTCATTACAGCTTCCAGTAAGTTGTTCTTATCTCAAGGTGTAACCTCTGTGTTTCATCTGCCACCAGAGGTTAGTGGTTTTCCCTTTAGTGGGAGTACTAAATTGAGGAATATCATTCCTAAAATATGACACCTAAGCTAAACTGCTTCTTTGGTGAAGTAGATCAAACACAATCTGAACTAGCTGCCACTTACCAAAAGCCTGGACTGGTTTACTTTACTGTAGCCATCACTAAAGGAAACAGACATGGGCTTTTAAAATGGAGAAATGCCAGATTCTCCACTTCTGAAAACCAGATCTATTAGATTTGTTAGCTTAACCACTGATTTATGGTGTTGTAATGCCACCCACATCAGTGCAGCTTATCCCTACTCCATGTCAATGTGACAAGAGAAGATCCATGAAAAACACGCTCAATAAGCATTTATTGTTCTTTTACACTGAATGTAGATTTTATTTTTAGTTTTTTATTTATCAGGAACACTTTTATTATACTCTTTATGGTTTTTTATGAAGTTATGTAAGATTTGAAAAAGACAACAAAAATAAACATAATTCACACAAAGCAAATGTCAGCACTCCTCTGAAACCAACCTTAGCTCTCTGAGGAGTAGTTTTTCTGTAAGGAGCTCTGAAAGCATCCAGGGATATGTCAAATGACTTTCACTACAAGCAGTTGGTATCATATTAGCTATACACTAATGGAATGTTGCAGGCATTGTTTACCTTCACAAGTGCATAGAACCTATTTCAGTTGTGATGCAGAAAAGAGTGTACATATCATGAGTGTGAAAAACCAAAATGCTCGCACACCTAACAAAAACCATTTCCTTTGCATTGCTTTAAGTGCACGTGCATTATTCATGGTTACCTATTCTGGCACACATTTCACATGACAGTAGTAACCTAACACCTCCATGGTATTGACCATCAGGTGTTCCTATTCCCAAATGCAGGTGTTCATCCAATTTTCACTGCTACTTGCACATACAACCAGACTGAGACAGGTATCAGGTACTAGAAATAACAAAGTCTAGCAGTTCAATGTAGTCAGATCTGCTGCTTGCAAACTGCAAGGCTGAAGGCAGACAGGAAGGTGGCAGATAATATTTTGTCATTTTCCTTTATTCACTGAATTGGTGTCATTCAAGCCTGAACTTAGACATTTCATACATAACTGGTTGTCAATAAAAAACCAAACAAACAAAAGTCAGTTTTTTAAAATATAAAAATTCAGCTTGAACTGTCTCATTCATATACATGGCAGCCATTTACAAAATAGGATATTCAGTGAGCATAATCTGTTAGGAGAGTAGGCCACTTCAACTGAATATAGCTGAATTTTTTAACTCCTGTGTCTCTAGTTTTTTCCATTTTTCCATTTTTTCCCCATTTTTCCAATGGGAAAAGAAGGAAAATTTATATTACAGTAACCATATTAAGAAAGTTGGGCTAGATATTTTAGAAACTAATTGCCCTGCTTTTTATTTTTATTATTTATTTGTCTAATAGAAAATGAACTGAATGCATATTGAATATAATGAGATTAATTGAATAATAATCTGTATAATCAGCACCACCCTGACCCTGCACTAGCAAGACATTACCATGTCTCACATCAGCACATAAACCAGCCCTCACACTTGTCTAAGTCAGTAAACAACTAATTTTGTACAGGATAGGTCAGTAGCCAGTATTTTGGTTGTGGGAGTTTAACTTTATGATATAGGATGCAATAGGTGTGGATCATGCACTCAAGCTGGCGCACTGATGTCAGCTGTAGAGCACCCACTTCACATGCCCAGATTTATGTGCATGACAGACATGGAGTACACAATCTATATCCATTCACATTGTTGGTCTTTAAGTGCTGTCTGATCCAGGAACCAGTGACTAATGTCTGAGAAACAGCAGTTTGCTTTCTTTAAGTAACTCTGAGCTGTGGCCAGTTGTTGAAGTCTGGCTTACTTAAATCAAGGTAGTCTAAAGGGTGACTGTAACCACCATGTTGATCTGCAGTCTGACTTCTTTTGGACACCATGGTAAAGCACTCACACAATCAGTTCTAGGGAGGATGCAGCAACTCAACACCTGTCAGCTGCTCCGCTTGAATTTGCACTTAAATTCAGAGCAGGAGAGATATTTTTGAAGCTAAACCGTTGACTGTCTGCATGTATCACATACCTGTTTGGAGCCAATTTAACGCATACAAACCAGATTTCTTTCTGAGGAACCAAAACCAGACCAGAAGCTGTGTTCCAACTGCATATGGAAGAACCCTGGCCTCTAAGGATCTGAGACAAGCACTAGCTTTTCAGATAGTTTTGAGACACCTGCATAAAGGGGATATTCGGTCCAACTAACCAAATTAAATTGAGTCTGATGTAGCCCCTGAACCATGCACAGTCTAATGCGGGGACATCAGCAGCAGCCACTTTGATCTATTGAGCTGTTTGTTAATGCACTCAGTCACCTGCTAATGTAAATGAGTATAACCCAAACAAAAAAAAATATAAGTCAAAGCACAATAATACGTTTCATATAGATCTAAAAGTGTATCTCAGCTGAGCTCAGGAATGATAATTTAATTAGCCATGTAGATATGCTAGCACGCACAACTAAGGACAGTTTAGTCAACTCACCCACTGGATCTGCATGTAATGGAACAGAGCCTCCCTACACAAAACTCAGAATAGATCTGGCTTCTGAAACCACTAAACAGCATGTATGGTTCATTTCTAGAGTTAAATGATAGGAATATGAGGATAATTACCAACTTTGTGGACCAAATATTCCCACTAATTACAAACTGCCTGTGTCCTGAGGGATGTTGCTCTACCCTCCTAATAAACAGCACTTAACTGCACCAGAGTGTGAACAAGGAATAGTAAATCACATAAAATACTTCTGGATTGAAAAAGGCATCTGTAGATAAATAAGAATGAACCACAGAGTAGCTCTAGAAAGTCTTATACATCCTGAGAATGCTTCCATTCATTAATTAAGTATTACTATATTACTATATTATTTATTTCGTACCAAGAACAGGATCTATCCATAATGTTACATATTTAAGACAAACTGGAATAAAAAAATTCAATAGGCAGGACAGACAATTCAAAATTCTATTTACTATTCCCAGTTCTTTCAGCTGTCAGTATTTATCTGTGTGTTATTTAGTGGCCAGTGTTTTAAACATATTTCAAGCTACAATGGACAGAAAGCAGGGAAAATTCAAGCTCCAAAAATGACAGGCTGACAAACAGATTGAAAAAGGATTATGCTGTCAGGGAAGCCAAACTTAACAGTGGGTCATCATGTGCTACCTTCATAATTAGCTGTAGTTGTCTCAAACACCACCCCTTAAAAGAGCTAATATCCTACTAGCATCTAATGGAAGGTGAGAGACTACTAGTAGGCAGCATCAATATTCAGACTCAATTATATGGCTTCAGTGGTTCATAATCAGGGTCACTGTTTTTTTTCCATAGCAAACAGCAGCAGCATCAAGGAGAGCTATGGTACTAATAAAAAAAAATAATCTGACAAGAATCAAAAGGCAGAAAAAAATGCAGCAGCAAATGTGAATGGTAATATATTTGGTTTAGCTATTTGGCCAATCCTTAAAGAAATAGTCCTTTTGTGTTAGGTTTCCAGTATGACTGTACTACATGCCCAACATAAATATTGATGCCATTTAATCAGAACTGTGAGTTCACAATGTACATTGATGATTCAGTCATAAGGAACAGTTAAAAAAATTGAATTAATACTGAAAAGTTCTTGATTCTATTAGATTTAGTACCTAAATAAAAGGAATCGTATCTGCAAAATGCTGATACAAAAAGCTTTGTCTGTATTGTCTCTTCACAAACAGGCAGAAGAAAATTATGTTTTTGAATAGAGTTTGCTATAGTTATGCTATTTTTCTCACTCTGATGTGCTATTCCATTTAACAACTGCATCATTATTGTTAGGGGTTTGAGGTTGCAGTACAGGCTATGAATCTAATTAGGCAAGGAAAACACAACATACTGGGGTGGTCATCAGTGTTATTTCTGAAAAACCTTTTGAAAAATTACCTATGTTTGCCCTGATGTCTTAATTTTTTTTTCCCAAGCAGGATGGTGATTCCACTGCAGCTTCTCTTGGGGAAAATTTTTCTTTAAGATTTTTATTAGTGACTTTATGTATCCTAGTAAGTGAACAAATTGACACAATTGTTCATTTTTACATGTAAAAAGTTTCAAATAACAATTCTGTCTCATTAATTGCTGGATATCATTGCAGCAGACTTTCTACTAGAGTTCAGTTAATGATAAAGTCCTAACTAATGAATCAATACTTTTCAGCTTTTGGATAGCACCTGGGTTTACCGATTTTGTTGATACTGCCTCAGTCATTAAATATATATTTTTAATAATAAGACTAACAGTCAATGAAAATAAACCCTACAAGCAATAAGAGCCATCTAATCTAAAATATCAGAAACAGCAGCTATTTTCCACCATCTCAAATGAACACTTAATAACCTGGAACTAAATCCCTTCAGGTTCTGTTTATGATATGTACACACTTCTACTACAGTGATGAAAAATACTCAATTTTCTCAGAACTAATGACCACTCTATTATATGTACTAGAGGACTGTGGAATGAGTCTATCAACAAACTAACAGAGTGCACACCTTTGAAAAATTTTTTTCCTAAATCACAGGCAAATTTCAGTGCTGCAAACCTATAAAAAGCCCCTTTGAAGCCATTTCAAACTTCTGTAGCATGAGTTTGGTGAAAACAATTTCTGCATATGCTTTGTTTATTTTAATTTTGGTTACCTTTGGCCGCTACAGTTAATGAGGAGCAATATCTAGAAGTAATTAATATTTACCTCTCCACTATGTTCAGACAAAATACTATTGTCCCATGGGATATTTTATTGCTTTAATTGGTGGATGCAGTTAAAAGTATCCCTTTATCTCAAAACCAAGAGGGCTTTATTTTTATTGCAGGGCACCTTTGAAGAACATCTCAAAGTAGGTTCAAACATATCTTACAGCTTTACTGCAGAGATTTTGACAGCACTCTGTTTATGTATCACTACAACGATTAAGGATGCAGAAAATAAGTATACCTTGAACTACTTTAGCTGCTATATTTATAGTTTAACTTGAGTGCTGCTTTTACATACTCTGGAATCACCAGAGAACACAGCTAGTTCTAACAATAAGACTAACACTTATTCTAGCAAGCTAGTTTTAAAAAATACAATACTGTGTAGCCTAAATACTGCTAGATTTGAGCTAATATTTTCAACAAAAAACAGTAAATTTGAGCAGCTACACTGCCTAGTTCCATCTGTGCTATCTTTTCTTTGAGGCATTTTCTTGTTTGGAATCGCTGATACTTCATTTTTAAAGGCTACAATCCAAGTGCAAATTCCTCTGGCTGACAGTCCTCAACTAGCCTTAAGAAAATCTGGTATTTCTGCTGGCAAGTAGGCAACAAGAGTGCACAGGTAGGCTGCAGGACTTATGAAGAGAGGACTTTGGGGTTTTTTATGCTGTCAAGAAACAAAATCAAAATTTGATTTGGGAAAAATATGGCGTTCTAGCATAAATTCTAGTCAATTCTATTGAATTCTAGGCAGGTGTCAGGAGCTTTGTTCTGGTCCAGCATATAATTTCTACCTGTCTCTGTTTTCCAAGCTGTATCTCCTAGGCTGCAGAGCAATTCCTGACTTGCACATGTATATATATCCTAACAAGAAAATACTAATTGGACGACTTGAGTCAGAAAATTATTTCTTAATAGAACTGAAAACAAAGAGAAATAAAAGTAATCAATAATGCTTTTTGATGCTCCAAATTAATCCAGATTAACATGTTGATTAAAATGTAAACCAAATAAAACACATGCGAATTTTGCCTGCAGGAAGCACAGTTTTCACAGTAGCAGCATTAAATCAGTTATAAATGAAACAATGAGAGCCTTCTTCACAGGGGACTGGAATTACAGTTAAAGATAAGGTTCCAAAGAGAAATACACGCAGGCATACTATCTTAAATGCTTCAGCAATTCTAATCTCAATTTCAGGAAAATGTCGATTTCTAACACGCCATGTCAACATGGTGAGCATACTCTGTCCCCTGATCTCTTAATATTTGGTGTTCTGAACAATTTCACCTGGGTGCTTCCCTGCTATAGGAGGAATATGTCAGAGAGCAACACCATACTTGGGAATGCAAAACACTGATTGAGCACATCCCCAGCAACCTCAGGCACACAGGTTCTAGGAAACTCTAAACACAAAATAAAGCTGCTTACAGAGCAAAATATTTTAAAATATTCTTTTGGTTTGTTTTTCCTTTATTTATGGGCGATATTTGTGCAGGGTATGGGGGTCTGTTGGAGAAGTAGGGGCAAAGAAGCGACATTTAAGTCCCTGGCGGTGGCAAGCTGAGTTTCTTCTCCCTCAGTCTGGAAATAGGTTCTGCATTTTCCTACAGGACCTGTTTTACACCTCTATTCTGTATCACTGAGGGCGACTCAGTGGGGAGTAGGGCAGGGTGTGGTCCATCGTCTTCTCCAAATGCAAAATATCTCTGGAAGAAGGCCATGCGAGAGGGAAGACCACCCATACAGCTGCTTTCACAGACTGCGCTCCGCTAGCAGGGCTGGTACAAAGTGACCTCCTGGCCCCACTTTCCACAGCCTTCCTGAGCTACTTGAAGCTGCCCTTCTGTTACTGGAAGCAGCAGCAGCAGCAGCAGCAGCAGCCCACTAGGTCTGTGACTGGCAGCCTGGGAAAAGGCCCTGAGGACAGGAATTTAGAGGCTCTTTGATTTTCTCTTCTCTGTCACCCTGAAATGGCACTTGACTGAAGCTGCTTGAGAACTGCTGGCTGCTCTCATGTCAGTTCCAAATTCAGCCATCTGCACCAGCACGACAGTCACAGGACAAACCCTGGTCAGTGCACATGAGTCAATGTTTCTCTTCAGTGCTCCCTAGCAGCTCCATGACAGGAGAAGGAATGTCTAAGAAATAGAAGATGGAAGCTGAATTCAAGGCAAGATCTTTCAGTGCTAATTTTAAGTAAAATTGCCAGATTTTTAACCACAAATATGACAATAATGCAACTCTCTGATACCAGAGAACTCCAGCCAGACATTTCCTGGGTGAGACTTCTGCTGGGTCAGGGATACCTGGCCTACTCAGGACAAGCACCCTTGGCTGAACAGAGTGAAACATCACATGAGTCAAACTGGGAGTGGAATTGCAGCAGAGAAGAGGTATGTGCTGACCTTCACATTCAGATTGGCTAATGCCACCCCTCACAAAGGGCAATTTGCTGCACCCACACCAAGCAATTTCCCCCCACTCAAAAATTCACACACAAAACATATAGCTCCCTAATTCCAGCTTTATGCTCCTAAGTGTGAACATGCAACCATGGCATGTTGCCACCATGCATCTTTCATTCAATGAGTTATGTGACTTGAGGATGAACAGCTGCCTTGAAGCTAACCTTCTCTCCCTGTAATTCTGGCAAGGCTTTGAAGGTTGACTGGGAAGACCTTGATTTTCAGGGATTCAGAACTCTGAGTCTTGCTCTGTCTGCCTCTAGCAGCAAAGGAAATACAGAAAATTCATAATGAATCTCCACTGATTAAGTTGTCCAACAAATAAGCAAGAAGCCTTTGACTTTTAAAAGCCTTTAACTTCAAAAACTTCTCTGTTCTTCGTCTTTGTCAGATTCTCAGAGTGCAGCTCCAGATTCTCCAAGTCATACTATAAGACAGAAATATCTCTGTCAGCTAGAAGAGCGAAGATGCCATACAAGTGAGTAAAATAATAATTCATTGTCTATGCAGTTACTGAGAATGTGTGAAAAGAGAAAGAGGAATAGTCATTCTCAGTACCTTTGTGTTTCCTCTAGATAAAATTCTAAAGGTAGTTTGAGATCCAATTTACAAGGAACTGAGATTTCAATAAAATTTGCATCAAGGGAATAAGAAAAAGCAGAAAGCTATTCAGACAAAGCTAAAAGAGAAACTGTGAAGGAGGGTACTGACAACATTTAACATTTATTTGTCTCCAAAGGTTCAGCTCTGCAATTCTCACAGGGTAAAAGAGTTAAACACAATATAGTTCAGTTCCCAAAACTCAAGAGCTTGTTGCCTCATTAGTTAGTGATAGGCTAATAAGCACAGGTAACCAAATTTATGCTTTATTGGCATCTTGACTCAATTGCCAGGAAATAGCGTGACATTACCTACTCCCTTAAGAAAGAATTTGTTATATCATAATACAGAATTCCCAGAGCATGCATGATATTGTTTTTTTTGAGGAAATCCAAAAGAGATCCTAAAGTTTCATGTTAAACTGTATTTGTGAAAACTCTATATCTGAAAAAACACCCAACCTTTCTTTCCATTATTTGTATATCATAGATCTTCAATACAGGTAAATGCAAGATATGCTTTCTGTTAAAAATTAGCTTTTCTTAGATGTCATAAAAAATATAAATACATGGAAACAAAGTAAAATGCTGAGCAATAGTTAGTGAAAATATTATCTGTATATTCAGTATATTAAAATAATATACGAAACATCAATATTAAAGACAGCTTATGATAAGCAAAAATATTTTAGCAATTATACATATAGATTTAGCCCACTTAAGATTTCACACATTTCTTCATAGCCATATTAAAAGCTAAATACACATAAATTTTGGTGAGTTCAAAGCAAAAGGAAAGTAAAGAGTCAGAATTTCTGCATAAATATGATTTTTTTTTTCCAAGAAGTTAAAAGTAAATGCTCTGTGGTTTAAAAACTGCTGTATTGATGCAACAGAAGGTAGAAGTTTCAATTTTGGTGTTTTCTAGGGCTCCTTCATAGAGGTTTTGGCAGATTTAGTACTGCAACATCAAATTGTTGGTACCAGTTTCCTGGCTCCCAGGCTCCCAGCCCATCTAAGCATACAGGTACAATTTGGTGAACCAGCCTAAGCCAAGAGTGAAGTTTTTACACTGAAATGTGAGTCCTTGACCTGAGAGAACTGAAGTACAGATGTAATTTCCATTCTGTCATCCTGGCTAGGAAACACACTAAACTGCAGCTGGTAAGGAGAAATGGGCAGGTGGGGGTGGAAACGTCCAAAACTCCTGCAGCTAAATATGACATAGCTAATATGCTGGAGTCCTAAATCCTCAGCTGAAGCTGTCACAGAAAGCCAGCCTCTGTGCAAACCACTCTGGTCAGAAACAAGGAAATGTCAGGCTTAGTCTATGCAGTCCAGTCAGCCACTTTTCAGGTTTATTAAGGGACACAGATTATCCGAGGAGCCAAATCTTAATCCTTTTAGGATGGCAAAAGGATTAGAAAAGGATGCAAAAGAGGAGCTAAAACTTTGAACCCTTCATGCCATGCCATGCAAACTCCCTCAGGAAATTGAGTTAGATGTTTGTTACTACACTATAAGTTAACTAAATTGTATTTTACCTTCAGGAAGACACAACTAGAAATTCACTTCTCTGCCTGACAAGTATGATCATATTGCTTTGATATCTGAAATCAGGCAATGAACAAATATGTAACATGATAAATAGCTGGATTTTTTAAACCTTCCTGATGCTGAAAGTTTGTTCATGAAAGTTATCTGCTTTATACTGCTTTTTAACATGCTTGTTTTCTCTCCAGATGAAACAAGTCAACTAGAACAGAGGGAAGAGTGTCACAGCTCTTGAAATCCAATCTGTCTTACCTTATATTGCTAATTTGGGGTGGAGAAAATTACGTGGTTCAGTTTACAACTAGGATTCCTCCTTAATGGTGCCCTTACATAGGACATATACTTTTTACAGAAACCTAAAATGAAAGAGTATTGCACAGTCCAACTCTAATATTGTTGCCACTTGTTTTGACAGATTGATCAAAACAAATACAGACAGCAGAGAAAGGCAGTGAGGTTTTCTGGCCAAACATGATTTGAAGGGCATGGTTAAGGAGCAGCTGAGGGAAGTATTTCTATACTGCAGTTAATGTTCAGAAAAGTTCTTTAGTATGTGCTTATGAACAGTTCTTCACAATAAGAAAATGTGTAGTTTTGCATTTGGTTTGCATACTTATGTTCCTATATCCCATCAAAACAAAAAATATTCAATGAATATAGAGCAAACATTTCTGTGTTCCAGGTAAATTTTCAGTGAAGGCAAGTGCCATTTACTGCAAATATGAAACTAACTCTACACAATGATTACTTTTAAATTAATACTACATCTTGTTTTGTCTTGCCAGATTTCAGCAAGTTTAGCTAAAAAAAACCCAGGAATTTACCCGTCAGGAATTTTGGTTGAGACCTCCATTAACCATGCCAAACTCCCTCAGGAAAATGAGTTAGATGTTTGTTACTACACTATAAGTTAACTAAAATTGCATTTTACCTTCAAATTGACAACTTTTGGGGAGAATGAAGGATGAGCTGTTGCCCAGAATGACAGGCAGAATGTCCAAAATACCTACCACCCATTAATTGAGAAATCATCAAGACTTTACTTTACCAAAGGTGTGCTGTGCAAGATTGACAATCCTGAACAAAAATAAAGATCCACGTGAAACATGTATAAGTACAGCAGCACAGCAAGCTTTCAGTCATAACACTACTGCTGCTTGGCAGATCAAGTTTTCAGGAATGAGATGCCCCAGTCTTTTGTACTGTGAGTGACTCTATTCAGCACAGTGAGTCACCAAATTTACCTCATGTAAAGTGAAAAAAATGCACTTGTTTTCTTGGCTAAACTAGATTTAGAGAGCGTTCAGAACCAGTTATGGTTTTTCCCAAAGCTCTGCTATTCCCTGTATCACAAGAGATGACAATGGATGGAAGATAAGTACTACAAAGTAAAATCTCAGCTTCTATCAATTTAATGGAGCTTTGCCTTTGTGTTCAGTGTTGCCAGAATTTCTCCCCAGCTTTATTCAGCAGCCAGAGAATCTCAGGGAATTGGAGCCAGCTCAGTTTTAGGAGCAACCACATCACTGGGCTCAGAATATTTTACCATTATTTTGCATTTAGGTAAATCCAGACTCATAATCACTAATTGTACTTCCCTGTAAGCTGATCTCTTTCAACTCTATTCTTTCCCTTTTTCTCTCACTGGCAGAAGCTCTTTTAAGGAACAGAAGAATTGTTGCTTTGTGGAATCAAACTCCAGAGTATTACAGGCAGTAAAGCTGTCTCCATGCCAGGAACTCCAGACATCCTGGGCAAGCACTGTAGTAATTTCGGGAGATAACTGGAGAATACAAAATAAAATTGTCACAACACATTTCACAGAATTTTATAAACAAACAATTTTAGAAATTTCTCTCTCTTCTCCCTCTAATGTTTCCTAGTTTACACCCTTAAACATATAATTTGTAGACACAGAAAATTTTAGTATGACATCTAAAAAAAAATAATTACAAATCAATTTTTCATTATTTGCACAGACTCCTTGGCTTTTGCAAGAGTTCAGACTCAAACAGCATAACATTACAGAAATTGTTGGAGTGCCACCTATTGGAAATAGATGTACAAATGTAAAAGACCTCGGTTAACTGAATAAAATAATTATTTATTTAGCCTTATTTATTACCCAAATGTTGGTTTAACTAGATCAAGTTAAGAGGCTTTTAAATGCTTATAAATCATGCTCCATTTGTAATTATGGTTAAATTTAGATCAGCTTGTAATGTAAAAAAAAAATTAAAAAATCAACTTCTCTAAAACGCAAAACACTAGAAAGTGGCAAAGATTTATATCCCTGGACCATAAAATAGCAAATACCAGAGCAGAATTGCAAGAATAATCACCTGCCTAAAACCTGACTCATTTTATTAAGTTGTATATCCATGGCTAGTGTAAATAGTTTCACATCAGATCCTGGTTTTCACTCTGCAGAAATATATGTAATCTTTAGGCTCACACAGTTCAGCTGTGTTTTAGACTCTGAATATAAATTATTGATTTTCCCTATGGAAAACGGTCACCTTGAGATAAAACAGCCCTTACCTCCCATGGAGAACGTAAAAGTCAGGCTGGGACAGTACAAGCAGTTTTAATAAAATGATCTTCAGCTGTCATTTCTGTTCAGAAGACACTCAGGCAATGACATAAGTGAATTCTCTCTGTCTCCCATGAACAGATAAATTTATGGATTTATCCTCACTATTTTCTGTGCAATATCTTCAGCATTTCTATTAAGGGAAAGAATGCTGATTTACACTTAAAATTAAAAGAAATTACTCAAATACAGAAAGCAACTGAAAAATTTGGTCTAGCTTAGAACCTTGAACTTGATCCTTGAGCTGTCTGCCCTCACTCCTCCCTTATCACCAAGCAAGCAGCAGACTGGGAGGGCCATTGCCTGAAGAGCATCACTACTGAAATCCTAACACATCCGTTTCATTTCCTCATCTTTACTACTGCAGCTTCCTCCTCTGTGGCTTTATGAGCTTTCACACTAAAAGAAGTAAAGTGTTATCCAGCTCTTTTCTGTCCAAACATCCCAGCCTTAATCTCAGAGTCACACTATTCCTCTTACAAATTCTTCTGTTAATTAGCACTGACCCCTGACCAGCTCATGACAGCTTCTGTAGCAGCTCTTTTCATGGTTATGATTAAGAGAGCTACACAAACACAGAATGGTAGCTTTTGTAGATTGCTCCAGGAAAAAAACAAAACAGAAAAAATTGCAGTTAATTATACATGTTAACATAGAGTAGAAAAAGGAATAAAAGAGTGACATGGTACAAAAAAAAAAGTAAAGCAAAAGGCACTGGGTATTGGCTATTTCATACACTTAATCCTCGGAATTATTCCAGCAGCCAGATTTTCAGTTTGCTTAGTTGTCCATGGTGGCATAAAATTTTAAATTTTGGACTTAGTAGTATTTCATAATGTGTTTACAAAAATGGCATATGGAAATGAATTACTAAAACACATGCTCTTTACTTGCAATAAAGGCTAAAAACACCTTTTCTGTTTATGCTGCTTATAAATGTGTGTATATATATATAGATGTATGTATATACATATACATATACTGAGTATATAAATTGACAGGATCACTTTCAAAAATCAGTTCCTAGTCTGTCTCACCTTGATTTCTAGTAGATGTCTGATACATAATTTCTTTCTTTACTACCATTTATTCTTTTCCTGGTAACTTACATCATTCTTTGAGTGAACACGTTTTTATTCCTTGGTTTTATCTCTTCCTCCAGATCCCACAGAGTATGCTCCAGGCTGCTCTGTGGTTTATAAAAGACTTTTTCTCCTATAGCTTTCTCTTGAAACTTCAATCATTCTCTGCTTCCTCTTGAGGCATGCCCTCACATGTAGCTTCCCTCCTTTAACAATCTTATTTTATTCTTCTGGGGACATATTTACAACAAAAGTTTAGGGGCATCAGAAGTAACATTTCTTTGGTGCAACAGCAGTAGACCCACATCTGATAGTAATGACATGTCTCCTATGCCCACTGTAGTATCTGCACTTACGTTGCTTACTAAGAAGAAGGAAATGTGAGGAGAATAAAAACACCACAAAACTCTCAGTGAATTCACCAGGCCTGCTTCAGGTTTTGTGCCATATTTCTGACTTAAATGACTATTCCATAAGCATTTTAGGTGAGAACTAGTAAGGGTAAGCACAGCAACAACTGTCTGGTGCTAACAAAAGGCTTGGAAATCTGGTCTGCGACCAGATTTTTGTGAGTACAGATCCTAGGCTTCTCCTAATCTTCTATTTTCTTCCAACAGAATTTTTTCCTTGCAAATCTAGCCATAGATGTAGATGAACCTGGGTTTGTTCCCCATTTGGTGTCTTTCAGACTGGCAGTGAAGACCTAGCCATGAAATCACATTATTCTAAAGATATATATACTTAAAGCCCAATTTCAGTAGATTACTAAAATGTTTGGTGAGGGAAGGGAAAAGAGTCTGCTGATTTTCTTTCTGCTGGACTGTGTGAAATGTAATTTAAGTGAAGATAATCTCTGTGTTGTTTAGATACTAGGACTCACACAAATGGGAAAAGAGAATTGAATATTTTAAATTTTATTCATAGTCTGGAAGAAATTGCAATGTCAACATGATCTTCAATTGTAGATAGCATATTCCAACCACCTCTGACAAATTGCTCAGAAGATTTTCTGAATGTGTTTTGGACTAGTACAAAAACAGGAGTTCAGCTATGCCTATCAGCTAAAAGCAGCAAAGGTGAATTTAGGAATTGGTAGCTAGATTATACAAGTATTCTCTACAGGTAACATGGCAGCTGTAGATAGAAACTAAATTAATAGACATATTTTTCATAAGCAATTTACATAGCTGAATTTAAAAAAAAAGCAAACATCTTTATTCTCACCAGCCATAAAAAAACCCAAAACCAAACAAAAAAAAAAAAGAAAACAAAAAACAAAAGAGTCTCAAACCACAAAAAACAAACAACCCACACAACCACACACCAAAACAAAAAACCAACACAAAAAAACTTAAGCTAAAAAAAACCTACTGTAAGGCCTAAAGGTTTCTTCACTTGTTTGAGGATACCAATGCTCATTCATTGTAACCTGAATAGGCATACTAAATGAATGATGGGATTTATAATTTCCACACAATGGATCTCTCCCTTGTGATATAAATATCTGTAAAAAGCTCCCGTGAGGTATGGCAAAAGACGCCTTTAACCTTTGCATACATAATTTCAGATCAGCTTAGCATCATTTTTCTGAGAATGAAACCATATGTCACCTGATGGCTCAGGGGACATGCTGGCATATGGAGCCCTTCATGCTTTAACTGCCAGCTTGAATCCAGCCCAGGTCCATAACAACCAGCACTGCTCTGTCTGGAGACTTTTGGGTAATCTGTGTGAAATGAGTTGGCCATCTCAGATCAGACCCTACAGCAAAGTTGTCCACCAGAACGTGACCACTGCAGATGGCTCAAACTTGCCCTTCTGTCAGTGCTATCAGCAAGTCAGCCAAAGATTAAATGAGCATTGTACATACATGAGCATTCACTCGGCAGAAATCAGTCTCCCAAGCCAGGAAATTGAGAGTGGACATGCAGGGCACTGCCTTGGAGAAGGACCTTTCCTCAGCCAGCCATCTCCTGCTCCTCTGAGTTAGTGTTGCAACCCCCACTCCAAGCTCTTCCTCCCTCCAGATTTAACCCATTAGGTAGATCAGCTTTTAACACCTGCATTAAAGTTCCACACATTGATGGTAGATCCTTAATATTCTGCTGTCCTAACTCAGGATTCACATCCATGAGAAAGCTTTTGAAAAGGAGAATGCAGAATTAAACAGTGTCATGATGATGAGAGCTTCAAACATGGAATAATTTTATGAAATTAAATAATTTTAATGAGGAAAAATACCATATGGTAACAAACAGCTTTCTTTGAAATGCATCCAATACTAAATGCATCCAATACTATAAAATAATTAAATAATAATGTAAACACATGCATTGCAGTAGAGAATACTGAGGGACTGAGAAACAGAAAGTTTAAGCCTCCTCAGAAAATATTACCAGGGAGCACGTTCATAATTTTCAACAGAAGGGATTTTTATCAATATGAAATGTATGTTTTCTCTTTGCAGTACTGAAAATACTGTACGTCCATATTACCAGTTCTCAGTTAGGCTTCCAAAACTATAACTTTGGTTTTAGTTCCTACTGGAAAATCTATGAAGGCAGACATTTTAATGCGTAGCATGACACTGATGTACAGCTGGGAAATTAAGCCAGGCAAATTAATTGATGATGCAGTTCTTTATGCACTCTGTGGGATCTGTATCACAAAGGAGGCTGTAGGTGTTTACAAATAAAACAGAAACTGGGAGGTGATTTTAAGAACAGATCTGATCAGATTCTGATTATTTATGATCAGATTCTATTCCATTTATTGCCAGGTAACAAAAGAGTTTACATGAAAGTATTAGTGTTATATATACTTAGTTCATTGATAGAACAGCTCATGTATACCTATTTACATGGGCTTTTTTTCTTTTTTCTGGTACCAGATCTGTTGGTGTTTTTTACCATTGCAGCTTTGTTAAATAAATATGCATATGACAGAAAGCAGCATACACAATTTACAGGGTTTTTTTTTTTTTTGCTTTTGCAAATTATATTATTTCAGAAAAGGCACCTATTATGTCAAGCACTATCCAGCTATCTAAGAATTCATATCCAGCTACAGATAGAGGTTGATCTGATAATCACAAGCTGTTGATACAAATTCTAGGCATGTTTTCTTCTGAAGTATTTGATTTCAGATTACTTATACAACTATATTATGTTCATGTAATATGTATTACATTTACTTCTTCCTTTTCAAATGTTAACTTTTGTCTTGTATTTCCATTAAATATGGAGTTCAGATTTTTAAAGGTTTTTGCAAATGGAGTATGAACTATAGTTTCTTCCACTTCTATTTGCATTATCCTGATAACAAGGTGTTCTCCTATTACTTACGGAAAATGTAAAGGGCAGTTTAAAGCATATGTGCATGGATTAATCTAAGACTTACTAAAAGAAGATTAATAATGGTATGTCCATTTCTTATTATCCCACAATATGGAATTTAAGCAAAACAATACCTTTTAACACTAAGTTGGGTTGAGCACAATAAGAGAACACGTTTTTCTGCAGGTACAGTAATGGTGATGAAACATGAAAAACAGACATTTGTCTCAGTAGGCTAAAGAGCCTATATGAGCATCAGAAACAGAAGATGTGTGATGTGATCAATTTTGGCATGAAGGACTGGGATTTTTCAGCTACATGAAGTAAAATATAATCAACATAGAGGCTGACACTTGTGTTGGAGAGTTGGTTTTCTTTCCTACTTTAAAATTAAAAAAAATCCCAGCAGTTAGGTAAATGGTAGATAAAATGCACATATCTAGCTTTAATTAAATAATTCACAGAACTGAAAAAGAATAGCATGTCATCCCTTCCTCAAAGATGGGATAGTTAAGTATTCAGGTCGAGTCCTCATAATTGGTCAGGCTCAAGCACAAATTGTGCTTGAGGTATCTTTTCTCTGACAGGAGTCTTACTATACCATGACATAACATAGCTGTCCCTTTTCCTGAACCTTTAGCAGGAGCACTGGTTTTTTATTTCCCTTGGACTAGAAAAATCCAACAATTTAACTCACATTTTAAATCTTTCTCACATGAGACCCACACACAGGCAGTAAAGAGTGGTGGAAGAGAACCTGGGAAGATATCCTGGGTAAAGATCAGACAGATGGATGAGCCTGATGAGTTACCTAACTGCTTGGCTGGGGACACTTAATACCTTGCTAGGAACGTCCCTGTGGGACAGCAAGCTCGAGTGAGCAGAGTGCCCTGACAGTAACGAGGCCAGGACAGTCCTAGACTGTGTAAGCCAGAGGTAACTCAACAGCTTGAGGGCTGACATTCTTTCTCTTGGTGCTTGTTAAGCCACAACTGGAATACTTAATCCTGTTTTTCAGCTCAAGAAGAGCTCTGAAGAACTGGGGAGAGCCCAACAAAGATGCACGAAGTTGATTAGAGGACTGATGAATATGATACACAAAAAAATTTTGAAGAAATGTTATGTCCTCAGACTAGACGAGGGAGAGCTGAGCAGAGACTTTATGATAGTGTTCCAGTAACTGACAGGCAGATGCAAAGAAGATGAAATTACTCTCTGCACAGGAATGCACAGGTGCCAGAAGACCCAAGATACACAAGTTGCTTCAGGAGAAATTCCATCTGGATATAGCAAAAACAATACTTCATATGAGGACACAGTCCTGGGCAACCTGTTTGAGCAAGGGAGCTGGGCCAGATGACCTCAAGAAGTCCCATCTTGCCCCAACCATTCTTTGATTCACTAAATCATGGAAGTGGTGGAGTCTTCCTTGCTGGAGACACTGAAAACTCATCTTGACACCGCCCTACATAATCTAATCCAGAGTCTCATTTTCAATAGAAATTGTCCAATAGAAAATTGGACAAAGTGATTTCCAAGGATTCCTTTCAATGTAAACTTTTATGTAATTTCCATAACATGGAATACAATGTATCTATTTGCTTATATTTTTAATTTCCTTTCAACCAGATTAGAACAAAAGAAAAACTATTATAAAAAAAATAGTTATCTGAAGCAAAAATTTCAGGGGCAAAAAGCATAATAAACCAGTGGGTTTGGAACTGTTCAGATCTATTACTCAGTTCAGCATAGACCTGTGTCTGTGCAGCTGCTACCCTGCCTCGCAATAGTCCAGAGGCTTCTTTTCCTGCTATGGGCCAGGCACCAAACCACATAGCAGATTGCTGCCATCACAGAGACTGTGGCTGAAATCTGGTCAGAACAGAAATAAGAAAATCAATTATGTTTCAAACTATAAATTTGCATTGAAAAATTTAGCAATATCAGTATATTTCAAAATCACTTTAAGTGCCTCCAAAAGTAAAAAAAAAAAAAAAATAGTATCTACCTGTTTAGCCTTTCAGAGCTCTAAGAACTACAACCCTTTTTAAATAGGCATCCATTTCATTTTTGAAATGTACTTTTTATACTGATTGCTAGAAAGGAGAAAATCTATTATGGGAGTGACACTGAGTAAAGAGTGAGCATACTCATTGCCTTCTGGGAGTTTGAAAAGGATGCTAGAAGAGGATACATGCCTATTAATTTGTTTAGAATGCAATATCTGTTTAGATTGCAACCCTTGAGCAAAAACAATCACAAAGAGAATTGGCTACATTTTTGAAAATTATTACAGACTCTACCTTTTCAAAAAGCTTTAATCAGTGAACAGCATTTCTTGCCTTCACCTCAAGGCTGTTGCCATTAAGCAACACCCTTTTCTAGTATAAAGTTACCTATTTACAGTACTTCCATTACCTCACCTATTAGTGTGGTACTTGCTTCTTCTCTTTGACTGACCCTGAACTCAGTGTTGCATCCTTTTCCACATAGCTATATAATTTTTCTCCTGTGAGTACGAGAACCACATATGCTATTTCTTTTAGATTTCAAGTTTCCAGCCTGAGGAATAATCAAAAGAAATCACAGTTCTGACATGATTTAGCATAAAGAGCTCAAAACTAGCTACAGTGCAACCCAGACAGTTTATTTTCTCTCTCCTCTCTGCTATTACATCCAGATATCCACTCTCATTTATTTTGTTGCTTCCATAATTTTGTTATTCATCACACTTTCTGGTAAGTTTTCCAGACTAAAGATAAACCCATATTAAACATTATTTGCTGTGAATGCTAACAGCTTGAAATACACCACTGATGTATACAGCTTGTTCCATCATTCTAAGTATGCCATAGATCAAGCTATCTACCTGTGATGGTGAGTATATTAAATCACTTGAAGTTCCATTTGCATGATCATCTTTCCAAACACTCTTGCTGTGGTGCTGACTCAAGAACTTTGAAAGGCACACTTGAAATTACTGTTTAAAAAAAAAAGTGAACATTGTCTCACTGAGTATGCAGGAAATTAAATGTGTTAGGACTTATCCATTTCAAATTAGATTCAGCACATAACTGTCTAACATGAGTGCACCTAGCTATAGTTTACATTTGTGTCTCTAGTAAGCTTTTTAATCAAAAGTAATTTAGTGCTAAGTGTATTGAAAAGCCTTTCATTAGCCATCGAGGGAACTTGATTTATTCATATGCTGTGCAACATATGTTGCTGATGCAGTCATCTACCACATCTCCAATTTTAAATCAACCTTACAGTTTTGGATGGATATTTATGCAAAGGAGAGGTGATCAGTCCTTGGATGATCTTCATGGCCCTCCTCTGGACCTACACCAGCAGTTCCATGTCCTCCCTGTGCTGGGACCCCAGAGCTGGATGCAGGGTTCCAGGTGGGCTCTCAGCAGAGCAGAGCAGAGGGGCAGAATCCCCTCCCTCCCCTGCTGCCCACGCTGCTCTGGATGCAGCCCAGGACACGTTTGGCTTTCTGGGCTGCAGGCTCACAATGATGGTTTGTGCAGAGTTTCTCAACGACCAACACCCCCAGCTCCTTCTCCCAGGGCTCTCCCAACACTTGTCCTTGTTGAACTTCATGAGATTTGCACAGACCCACCTTTCAAGGCTGTGAAGATCCCTCAGGAAGGCATCCCTTCCCTCCAGCATCAGGAGACTGCATTGCACAGATTGGTCTCTTCAGCAAAATTGCTGGAGCTGCACTCCATCCCACCATCCACATACTGACAAAGATGGTAAACAGGTGTCATACACAAACATCTCTTATAGTTCCCATGTTCTACTGCTTGTCAGCTGTGCACTTTTTAAAAAACCCCACTTAGATGCCTTGTACTTCTGTTACCCACCCTCAGACTGAAAAAAAAAACCCAAACAAAATACCACAAAAAACCACAAAGAAATGAACAAAAAAAAAAAATCAACCCAGTTTTGCCTAGTTAGGTTTAAGTCCTTCAGAACAAGTTTTTCAGACAGTAGGGCTGAAACCCTACTGGGTTTCTATTGAGGTATGTAAGAATATTGTTTTAACTTCACTGAAGTCAAAACTTCAACTTCTGTTTATACAGCAAGAATCAGAAGTGTCACTTTAGGTTTGCATGACCCAAAGAATGTCAGGAAATGAGAATCATATTGCCAGTCTCATAGCAATATGCAAATCACTTGTGCGACCAGTCAGATAGAAGCATGGATAAATAGGCATTTTACTTTGGTGGCTCAGATAACTCCACAAGACCATGTGTTACCTCAAACATTTATGGTAACAAAAGATGCATTTTTGAAGTGTTTTTGAGAAAGTGCTGAGTGTTTTCAGCAAATTGAAAATAATTGTGTTTTAATATACTAAAAAATTCCTGGGTATTTTCTAAAGACAGACTATAATGAGGCAGGCCAGCCAAGTTGTTTGAAGAGTTTCTTACTTGACTAAAGTATGAACAGTAAGAACTGCTCAGATACTCTAGTGGAGAAAATGAGTAGACTTTTGTCAATTTAGGAGACTAGGAGGGTAAAAGAAGAGACAAGCAGCCCACCAGCATTGAAAGTGCATTTTCATATATCCTGAGGAACCTGGGTAAACAAGCATCTCCCAAAAGAGCTGCATCATTGTTAAAATCATATCAGTTCATGTGTGGCTTCATTTCCTCAGTACTGACCTTGTGCTTCCCTCAAAAGTTAAAATGGAGGAAAAGAAATTGAAGTTTTTCACTCTGTTTTTATCACCACCACTATGAAGGACAAAAACTTGCTTTTACATACTTTTGCTATGTGCCCATATCTCTGTCTGTTTCTGTCAGTCTCTTTCCCTTTAGCAATATTTGGACTTTATGTTCAATTTCAGCGAAATAAGACAAAGGAGTCTCAAAGGAAGTTTCTTGGAAATAGGCAGGCAAGGAAAAGAGAGAGGCTGCATTAGCAACCCAAAGATGGAGAGGCTAAGGCATGTATTCTGACATTATTAATCACCTGAGATACCCCCAGAAAGAGAAACTTGGTGTTCCCTAGCAGTCTCTGAATATTCCAACTGCCAGCCAAGATTAGATTGGAGCTCATACCTATTAGACCCCATAAGGCACAGTCATCCACTGGGAACCAGATCTTAATAGCATTGTAGTTTCTGGATGAGCTGTTTTTCTCTCCCCCTCTCTCTGACAGTCATGCTCCTTTTTTTTTTTTCATTGTCTCAAAAATGAGCTTCATTTTTCGTGCATCTGTGATGAACTGTTAAAAGTGTGCTAAAAGAGCCTCCATGGCTGTCACCCTGATTCCACTTTGCTTCTGTGGTGAAATGCAGCCTCTGAGCCCTTCTGTTCCCCATACATTTCTGCACCCAGCCCCTGGGACCAACGGCCTCTGCTTATCCATTACTTCATGCAAAGAAGGAAGGCACTAGAGCCCAGCAGTAATAAAGGGGCAAGGATTACCTTCTGTGCTGGCTGAAAAGGAGTTTTCCCTGTCTTTCATCACTAGGAAAGTATTCTCTGCCTACCTCCTCTGACGAGAGAACTTCCTCCCTGCTCACTTGTTTGCCCCACAAAGACATTCCTAATCTGTAAGGGACTGACTGGTCATTTACAATTTTTGCATATGTGTCAGGATGCTCCCAAAAGCAATCTTGAACTAAGTTGAGCGGAGAAAGTAATATAAAGACAGGAACAATTAATTTGCAATGATTTCATCTCTAAAAAAGGGTATTATTTGAATTATGGATGGACATAATTACTTCTATTTTGTATATAGAGTAATCTATCTCAATAAAATAATACTGTCTGATCAAAGACAAATTCTATGATATGGAATGTCTCAGGGAAAGAAAACATATATTTTACAAAGCAATTCTATTTTTGCACATTAATCCAGCAACATTAAAACAATGCACAATGATTTTAATTTAAGAAAAATAATCAAAACTATTTAATTAAATCGAGGTTTTGTCATATGGAACTTTTAAATATTTTATTCCCCCAGCAAAATCTGCTGAGGCATGTGGAAGATCTCTGTACCTAAAGCAGATGGAAACAGATCCTGGATACACATTGCCATCTTGTGGAGCCCTCCCTGACAGAGCATGCTGCAGAAACCTGAAGGTTTGCTTTACTCAAGAACCACTCCGTTTGGAGCTGGTATGGATGTTTAACACAAAAGAGTTTTCTAAGATGCATAAGCAGCAGATAGTCTTATACGCAGAGTGTGTTGCCAGATAGAATGTTGTGGTTCAGGCCTGCTGAATCTCTTTTGGGAAGTAAGACAAAAAACCTTTCACTCTTAAAGCACTGCTTCAAATCAGAAGTAAAACAAATAAATACACTTGTCTCTTCCATTTTACAAGAAGTATATAACTGCTAAAGTGCTCTGTTTCACATTTAAGACCACACACAACAAGCAAGGGGACTGAACATTTATTGTGCTCAGAGTGGTGTATCCTTTAGGGCAGGTTTGAAGAACAGTGGGACAATGGGAAAATATCTAAAGCTCTCCTACTTAAGAACTAGCAATTTGTAGACACAGACATGCAATTTTGTCAGCTTGATGAGTTTCCAAACATGACATTTCTTTCAAAAAATGAGATATTTAGCAACAAGCTCAGATGAGTCAGGGAGTTCTTTGTGGAGTGATCAATCAATACCAAATAAAGCAATCCACAGAAATATGAGTCATATCACCATAATACAGAGGAAATAAAAAATCTAGCCCTTCTGCCTCTTACTCCTTTGGTTGCCTTTTATTTGCTTGGTCTCTGTTTATTCTTGTCATTAAGAGTAATTTCCAGCTATTGCATTCAATTTTAGTTTCTTTGGGTTTTTTCCTATACAGTCAACTCAGAGATGAAGAAATGTTCTTGTCCTCCTGATACAATATTAAACAACCTCCAAACTGCAAACTCCCAATTTCTTTTCTCCTGAGTCAACTAGTGTTAGCTCTAAAGCCTTTTAACTGTGAAGTAACAAAGCCCAGTACACCCCCTAGTACTATTACTATTAAATGTATAAATTGGGACAGCCGGCAGACTACAGCTGTGCCAAAGACAGGAACAGTGTGAGAGACAGGAACAGTGTGAGAGACAGGAACATGGCGTGTTCTTCTGCACTTTGTTTTTGACAAAGGCTATCCTCACAGAGGTTTCATAGTACTTAAATCAACAATTTGCTGAAAAGCTGATGAAAGCTGAAGCCCAAAAACAATAACAATAATGGACAGCCACTCTGTGGTCAACATGACTGAGATGTGTGGTAGGATGAAAATCATCCCCACATGGAAATGAGACAAATGGATTTCTAGGCAGACAACATGGTTTGGCTGAGCAAGAAGATGTGGCTGCAGTGTGAAAAGAAAAGAGCAAAGATAAATCCACCACACCTCAAAAGATAGCTTTGGAGTGACTCAGTGATACCTTCAAGATTAGGCAAAGATGAAGTCACCCACTTTTAATCAGTGCAACACAGAGTATGCACTGTTCAGCCTAGAGATTAAATAGATTAATTAGTAGCTGTGGTCTTTTTTGTAGACTACCACCAGTGAAAAGGATAAAAACAGTCCTTTGCTGCAAGGTGATATCATCAGAGGTGATATTATCAAGAAGGGTTGTTACAGGTGTGTACAGCATATACGGGTAAAAACAACAACAGTATCACTGTTCACTAAGCAGAAGGAAAATAGATTTAGACTGACATGAAGTTGTACTTGAGTATGGCTGTGAAGAAGTTTGCAGGCTACATTTAATACCACCTATAATCAATAAGTTCTTACTGAGTGTTTATTCAGTTGCTTTCATATAAGTAGAAAGGAGAGGAAGCATAAATAGAGATGCCAGAAGAACATGCTAGTAGTTACCTGTACTTGATATATCAAGCATATTTAAATTTCAACAAACTTCTAGGCAAAACTGTACCCACTGATTGCAGTTCTGTATAGATCAACTGCATCTTGCATTACATATACTTCTATGAATTTAGTGTTTTACGCTCCAATTTTTATTGTAGTGGTTTTTTCAATTTTTGCCCAAAGAAGGAAATAATATAATTGTTTTTTCCTTATATACCTTCTTTAAAATAATTGTTACTACCAAGCAGGATGGGCTCAATGAAATTAGGAAAAAATGTTCAGAATTCCATTCACAGATGGGGTTGGCAAATAGGATCAATCAACAACCTACATTTTGAACTGAGCAATTTTGTTACCAGATTAATCAAAAGAATAAATATACTGTCACATAATGTCAGTGATTCAGAATGAAGTGTTATAAATGTCAATTTTTACAAACTATGGTGGCAAATGTTAAAAAAATCTCTTAGGTTATTTTCCCAGTCACTGTATAAAGGTGATTCATTACATTCCTTTAATTCCAAAAGTTGTAACTATAAAGAATACATCTTTGGCACATTCACAATGCACCACTTGCAACCACCATACATTATACTCATACAGTGAACTAGTTAACAATGACAGCTGGCACTAAAGTTTTCTCCCGAATTACGGCTAGTTCAGAAATGCTCTGATTCCAAATACTATGGAACATGAAGTAGAGAATCTTACCTCATAAATGCTTTACTAGCATAATTTCTGCTGACAGTGGACATAGAGGAACAAACAAAAAAAACATTTATCCTACTAACACTCTTGTGCATCTCAGTTTCCTTTGAATATAGCTCAGTATAAAGTTAACCCTGAAACTTCCATAGCTACAAGAACAATCATATTGTTGCTCTGCAACATAGACTAAGCAAATTAGAAAAAAACAAGCAGAACTACATGACTCAGGGTAAATAAAAACCAAAATCAGTATATCAGACTACCTGTCACACATCTGTATGAGGTAGTATGTCCTGTTACCTGAGGACAAGGTTTGATTTCTAGCGCTCTGCAAGGATATACAGCAGAATATACACAGAAAGAGGGGATCTTTCTGCACATAATCTGTAGTTTCTAAGACAAGGTACATTGATACACAACCATACAAAACCTCTACCTACAACCCAACATTACAGCCAAGAAAATCTGAGAGTATCTAAGGCTTTGACCTGGAGGGAGTAGGTGCTTGTAGAAGATAGAGATCAGAACGCTCTGCCAAAAGATTCTTTTTGAAAACAGAAGAGGCTGGCATTCTTTTTTTTTTCCTGTTTTTAATTTTTTTTAATTTCTTCCTAAGGAGAATATCAGATTTTTTTGCTTTAAAACCAGCAAATTTAATTGAGACTGTAGGCCAGTAATATCATTAAACACAGTCCATCAACCAATCACAGCAGCCAAAATCAAGTAGTGGGCCTCTGATCTGCCTGCCACAACAGTGGTGTAAGGAGATTATCTCTGTTTTTAAAAGATTATAATTTATCCAGATTTTTAACATTATTAGCAATGGCAGATTTAGCCCAGCTTGTTCAGAGGCCACTAGGGCTTGCAGTACACACACAGCAATGCACAGATGTGCAGTGAAGTTGAAAAACGTGTTCTGACTTTTTACAAAGTGTGTACAATGAATATTAAACAATCCCCTGAAGTTCACACTGCCACTCTCCAGATTCACCATCAGAATCCCTATTATACACTGCACTTTGTGTAATGTTAATAACTATTTAAACTAATTCATAGTGGGTGTGTAAAGAATCAGGGCAGTGACAGGGATACAGCATATTATAAGTGCAAATTGTACTGCAGCATTACATATTCATTTCCCTTCTTCTTTATTTCATGAGGACTTTTTCTTTCCAAATTTGAAAGAAAGGACATTTTTTATTGCCTTGGGGGACAGAAAATGAGGTTTCCACATCAAAATGGTTAAGAGATACCCATAGGCCAATTTTGATTTAGGAAAAAGGAAAAGCTGCCATGTACTAGAATAGCATGTCAAAGGCTGGGGAGATCAATTGAATCATAAAGGGAAGGGATAGGAAGCTTCATTAAAAGTGTGTGGAAATATGGAAATTCCATGTAAGCCACAATGTTTTGTAACCTCATATTTGTGTTCTAAATATATTTGCATCAGAATTCAAAGAATTACAGCACCAAAATATCAGGAAGCTTTAGCTAGGAAATGGGAACTAAAGTGATGTAAATATCCAATTGCTTACATAACTAGAAAGAGCACATTCATGATGTACAATCTGCATTAGCATATATCACTTTTTCCTTCCATATTCTGAAATACCCCAGCTAATACATCAATCAGAAGTAGAGTCTGAGGACTTCATTTTCTGGAGTTCAATACAGCTTCCATTTATTAACTCAAAAATGCATTATTGTCCTTTTTAGTTGTTAGAGGGTTTTTTTCCGACAGGGTTTCTTGTGGCTTGAAAGAACCAACATTCAGACAGCCTTCATTTTAGGCTGTAGCAAACTAGAGTTAATAGGATCTACCCTATCCTGGCTTTGTGCCTCTATTCTCTCAGTGGGTGCCTTCCCCAAATCACCACTCCAGTAAACCCCAGCCTAAAATTAACTCATAATTGGACAAATATATCTTCTGATAAATGCTGCCTTGAAAAGGCAGTCACAACCTAAATTTCTCTTTTCGTCACAGCAGGCACTTGCACAAAACTGAATTGTGAATTCTTTACGAAGTGTATTGGCAAAAAAACGTGTGCACCTGGCAACTACAGAGTATCCAGAAGAACCTACTTGGTGTTAGAGAAAGCTCTGCTCTGTCTGAAGGAGAAGCAAGGGCTTCTAAAAAGATGTACTTTTCCAACACAAACACGAACACAAGATGTTAAACCTAGGGACAAAGCTAGATTTTAGATACTCTAAAACAACTTTCATACCCTGGTATTAGATATGGCTCTATGTTTTAATTTGAGATACATTATATACAGCACACTATATTTCTAGAGAGGAAGAGCTTGGCTAGAAATATGTCCACATTTCTCTATTACATTCTCAACTTATCAGACCCATTCATTACTTTCTTTTTCATCTTTACATGCTCAAAGCAGCACAGTGGCAGGCAAACTGGCTGCAACAAGAACTGTGCTTTTTCCAGCACAGAGATTCTAATACCATTGCCGCTTTGGCTTTTCAAAATGTTCATTAAGTGGGAGGGATGGAGAGAACTGATCAGTACCTTGTTGAATGCATATGCAAAGGTTAGAAACAAAGTATTGGGGAAGGGAGGGAAGGGAGAGACAACTAATCTAAATCCTTTAAAAAAATCAGGTTGTTACCTAGCTCTCCTTAATGTTTACTCAATTTATAGCATCTTCTTCCCTAATTACAATATTGGGAATTTTTGTTCATATTTGAGCAGACACATAACTTACTTTTTTACTACTCTGTACAAGTAATTTTAAAGCCAGGCAGCTTATTTTAAAGACTCATTCTTCTTTCAAGCTGCAATTCTGGGAAAAAATTCTGAGCACAGAAAAAAAACCAGGAAAGGCTTGTGTTGCCTGCACACAGCTCCTGCCAAATGTATTCCAACAGGATTTTATTTTACCAGCGGGACTTCATTATACAAGCATTTTAGCAAAAAAATTATGCAGCTAAAGGGCAAGATAAAGACTGTAGGAGCCTGGGGGGAGGGGTCAAGAAAATCTAAATATTGAAAAACAAGAAAGAAAGACATATAAAAATAAAGAAGCAGAAGGGCCTGTGTTTTACTGAAGCCACATAACAAAAATAAGATTACACAACGTTAGCCTCCAGTCTGACTGAAATTTCAACACCTGAGCAGTGCTGGGCTGTGCTTTCCTGACACCATGTGGTTCGTCTGTAGAGGTGCATTCTGTTGGTCACCTGAACAGCCCTCAAAGGGGTTTTTTTCCTTATATACCTTCTTTGAAATAAGTGTTACAACCAAGCAGGATGGGCCCAATGAAAATAGGAAAATTTTATGGTTTTAAACCCAATGGTCCTCAGCCCACTCTCAGCTGTATTACAAGTCCTAGGATGGTCTTTCATAAGAGAGCCACATTATGCCACCTAAACTTTATTTTCATTTCACTCCAGCCCTTTATATTTCAAATTAATTTCCTTTCATTTATACTCAAAATTCAGAGTATATATACTTGAAGTATATAAACTTAGATTCAGAAGTCAGATTAAGCATTTTAAAAGATCCTAAGAGGAACCATATGCACATTCTGTGAAATAAAACACCTACAATTTAAAAACTAATTCACAGCAGCAAAAAGAGCCCCAACACAAGTTAAACCCAAGACTTGACCCGTCCTGCACTGCTATTAGAGAGGCACACCAGAAAACAAAACATATTAGCCAAGAAGAACTGCAAAACAAATTGCCAGCATGATTGTCATTTTGAGATGATTTGTGCCCCAAATTTAATGATTACTGAGACCCAGATGTCTTTAGACTCTCTTAGATGTAAAAAAATCTGCTCTTATTAACTGTGATCAGCATTCAGGAAAAAAAAAATCCACTTTCCTTTTAAATGTTTATGTCTTATTAACAATTAAAATGAGTACAATTATGTTTATTTCTGCTTCATGTAAAGCAGCCATCACCACAGCTCCTATGCATCTTCAAATCTTTAGGTCATTTGATGAATGCTTCACAATGGACCCTGAACTCCTTGCATCTCCAGTGGACATTTAAACCAAGCATGTTCAAATTCTCATTTTCTGGCTGATTTCCTTGATTTTTAACCTTTCAATTAATATGATTCTGTCAGCAGTAACATACACACAAAGAAGATTTTCCTCACAGGTAAGAATTGCAAATTGCAGCTTACATTCATTTTTATTTCCTCCATTAGCTTACTTCACAGTCAGGTGACTTCATTGAAGAACCTTTCTTATCTGCCCAGAGCTTTTTAACCACAGCATTTACATCTTGATCTTCTGCATCAAGATGTAAATGTAAAAAAAATTAAATTCTCTTGAATGGTTACTAGAAGTCAAATAAGAGACTATGTAGAATCATAGAAAACATAGCAACTTCTGGTAGTGTATTTTTTTATGGAAAGGGAATTAACTGCAGCATTTACACCGATAAAGATGGCACCTATCACCAGTTTCAAATATAAATCATTACAGCAGCTTTACTTCAGTGATGATCAGCATTTCCTGAGTCTTCATATTAACCCACTGCTTTGCAAGACTCATCTTTGGTAACTGAAGGCACTTTCTTTCTTCAAAGAAAGTCAATGTTGTGAACATATCATTATCATATATAATTTCTGAATAGACTCACTTCCAATTCCCTTTATTTTAATTTTTGTCCTCTGTTTTCAACCCTTATGTCCAGTGGACACTCTTAACATCTTCAAGGGGGAGCCATTCTCAATGAGACATTTCTACAAACAAAAAACCAAGAAATTAAACTGATTTCTATTACAGTATTAAGTATTTCATTGATATCAAGTAGCAAGATGCAACTACAGAATAAATAAAACAAAACGCAATTTACTGTTTAGGTAGAACCTGAACCACCATGGCATGTCTTCAGAATCCCCTCAGTAAAAGTTTGTCTTGCAGGGGCACAGCATGCTATGCTGGGAGAGTTTACCCAGCTGATTTTGGGCTTAAATGTGGGGGTTTCTGTACCCAGGGGCTGCAAGGGTACCCTGCAGGGAGGAATTCAACATCTGTGCTGTGTAGTTACAGCTGTTTCTAGCTGGCTCTGCAACCACTGTGCACCCCATGTCCCACACCAAAATTTCAACCAACCACACGGTGCTTCTGTTCAGACATGTTTATAAAATGTGACAGGTGCCAGTAAAGCATGAACAGAGAAAATATGATGGGGATGTTCTTGATGACACAGATGGAGATGTGCTCTTCAGAGGTTCTCCATATGCAGAGGAGCTGCTCTGAAGGGACTGCAGCCCACAGTATGGATGCCCTGAAGGGACTGTGGTCCACTAGTGACACACACTAGAGTAGGGACAGTCCACTAGTGACACACACTAGAGTAGAGACACTCCTGAAGAGCTACAGGCCATAGATGGTCACTACCAGTAGCAAGACATTTCCAAAGGGACTATGACTCACAGAGAGCATATGCCAGGGCAGAAACTTCCTAAAGAGATGGCTACCCATGCATAAACCACACTGGGGCAGAGGAAAACAAGAAGAAAATATTGGCAGAAATAAAACACTAGATGTAAAGCCCCAACTCCAGCTCCCCAGATTGTGACTGTTTTGCTTATGAATCCCACCAGCTCAAGATAATCTTAGAAGAGATGATGTGAGAGATACACGAAAAGTCGATCCCCCACTGACTCTTTCTGCACACTCAGAGATAATGGGTTTGTTCCAGGCCTAGAATTAAGAGTTTCACAAATACTTGTTTCCTCCAAGTGCTACTATATACCCCAATCTTCTGAAAGACTATTAAATCTGAAAAATTATTATGTGTAAATCACATGAAATAGATGTTGCGTGATTTCCTCTTTTTAAGATAACAAGTAACTGTTAAATAGTACCGGTTACTAAGTCAGATAACAGGCATTAACACTAATGACTTCATAGGTAGTATCCTTACCTCTATGATGTAGTACTAAATAATATGCCAGCATGGTGTCAGGCTGAATTATTGGCTTAACTGTCTTTTAGAAGCAGTATTAAACCTATATCTGAAGTATTTATGGTCCTCAGAGAACTCCTCTGCACCGTGAACAAGGTTTTCCCTGGAGTTCTGACTAAACCACATTTTTGCAATTGCATTCTGTCAAACCAAATTTTCCACTGCATTTTTGTTTAGATACTCTACACTCCTTTGCCTCTTGTCTTCAGCTGCTGTGATGTAGTTGTGCACAGTTTTAGAACCCCACACGTCAAGAAGTGTTCGACAAGGTCATGCCATGGTTTCAATGAGAAAAGAGCTTTTATTTCACTCAGAATTGAGAAGAGTGGTACAACTACATTTCCCCCTAGAAGTATAAGTCATGCACTGTTAATTTGAAGTGGGACAGGCTAGACATTGAAGCATTTACAGAAAGCATTAAGAAGCTGTAGCCAGTGGTAACTTCAGTATTGCCAGTTTCAAGTAAAGGTTGCTTTTGATGCAGAATTTTTTCAAAGGTCATTCTGCAAAGGTCACACTGGTGATTTTTTCCAAGTAGAATTTGGATTTTTACATTCATGGTCATTATTTTCAAGATTCTGTTTGTTACAGAAGCAGAACCAACAACTTTCTAGGGAAAGCTTGTGATTCCAGGTTGACATGTTGCTAAAGTAGTCAAGAGAACTAGTAACAGAGATTTCTGCACTCATGACACACTATTTTCCCACCGCCTTCATCTTCTACAAGCTTTCCAGCACAAGTACTGTGGCACACTGTGCTTAAAAGCAAACCACTGTTCTGACCCCACAAGTGTCTCAAAAATGTGCAGAAGCAGATAGTACATCCAGGAAAATGGAATTTTCATACCCACAGCAGATAGCTCTTCCACTTTATGTATGACACCTCTTTCTAAGAACTTGAGAAAGGCATAAAATCTTTCGTGGATTACATAAAGAATTTAAATTTGTGTGGAAAACTGTAGACTAGTGTATCATCTTCTTTGTGTAAAGACTAGTCTATCCACCATTCAGCAAGCCAGCTGTTGACTCCCTGCTTTTAATGCTCTTTTTCACTGGAATTGGAATCTAGTAAATAATTTGCTGTAGAAGATTGTCATCAGTGTCCTTCAAAGAAAGCAGAATTCTTAGGTAAATTTCAAATTAGATAAAAATTCTTTTATCTAAGTGACATCAGAGATAACAACAAAGATATTTCAAGACATTTTATCCCCTGAAATTCCCAAACAAAGCTACAAGCATGTCCCACTGAAGACTTCTCAAAGCTTGTCCACAATGTGAGCTACAGGTATTCTGAACACCCTCATGTTTTTACATGTCTTTTCCTAGAAAACCATGCCTTATTCTGATTTAGTCTCATTATTTGAAAGTTGTTTCAGATAAACACAGTTCAAATAAGCACAACCACAAGTAGACTTACTCAGCAATAGCTACAGAAATTAAATTTACATCTACTTTAGTCAGAATTAACTTTCAAGTGTGAATAATCTCCTTATTACATTTTCTGAAGCAGAGGCTGAATTACAATGACCTGTTTAGAATACAGCTACACAGATATACAAGGAAAAATAACTAAAAAGTATGATTTTCAATAGCACTTTATCAAAGCTTTTATGCAAAAGTCACTGCCACAAGACATAGGCAGAGGACAGGCCACAGAAGCAGCATTCCAAAGCAGATAGACACACACGTGAAAAATGTATAATGGAGAAAAAGAATACATATATGTATATTTCCAAGTGGATCATACCTCCTGAAGTCATTTTTAGAGTAAGATAAATATTTCCATAGACTAAGACAATCAAAATTTATTTTACAAATTTGTTTAAATAAATAAATACATACAAACAATCCCTGTCTAGACTCGCCTGCTTTAGCAATTAGCAATCCGCAAAGCAGTAGAAAGGAATAAGAATTCTTCAATTCTGATTCATTCTTTTCTGTCGTACGGGCTTTTCATTTAAGAAAAGCAACACAGCAATTACTACTCAGAAAGGGTCACACAAATTACATTAGCAAGAAGAGATTCCTGCTGGTACAGCAATTCCAGACGCAGTTGTGTTGATCCCACTTGGACTGTAAACCAGATATTTTCTCTCTTCTGATATTTTCAAACAACTAGTACTTCTTTAAAGGATTTCCCTTTGTAGAATTAATGATAGCAGCACCACAGAAATACATATGTTTTGCAGATTGATTGTTATGACACCTAGCTGATATATTTGTATGATCAAACTGATACTGAAATCCCCAGGGTTCTATTTCCAAGACATTGGAAACCATGGCGGGATCACTGGTTGAATGCTACAGTGCCTAATGAGAATTTTTAAACAGGGGCTGTTGATCATTCTCTGGAGAGAACACAAGTCAATTCAGTTTGAAAAAAAACATGACTCATGTACTATGCAGAAATGGCAGTAGCTGCATTTAACAAATGATTGATGCATAAACATTAGCATGAAGAAAACAAAGTTAAAATTGTTGCAAACATTTTATTGAGGAACAATGAAGAAAATAAAAAAAAGGAAGAAATAGAGCTTAAAGGGAATTTTCATTCCTTTGCCATTATTTTCTTCTTTTTTAACAGATTTTGGTTTTGTGCACTGTATTCTTTAGCTTTTACATGTGAAATCTTAGGTTGCAGACAGAAGGACGTTGCACATTCTAACTTACAACATGAAAGATGATGATGTAACGAAACAACAGTACATAAATTTGAATTAATTTGAATGGCCTTTCACCAATATGCAAAGAAAGGTAACACTTGTTTTACATTTACAGACATTTTAGTTAAAGAATTTGTGGTTTAGCTGATATGTTAATATATGTTAATTTATGGTTGTCTCCAACTAAAGTATATTCCATGTATCTATATTTGCCTTTTAATTCTGATCTTCACTTTAACTGCTAGCTTTGTGCATAAACTAATGACTGCATTAGAAATATATTAAAAAGATAATTGAAAATACGAATTGAAAATAGCGAAAAATAAATAGCTCCATTAAGAAAGAAAAATCTGGAGCAGATTGACATCTTTGTTGAAGTAAGTAACAAAATTACGGTGCAAACAACATGAGGAAAAACAGCTTTCTTGTTTAAACATTGAAGACACAGAAGGGGCCATATTTTTGAGCCATAAGCCAACAATTATCTCTCAAAGCACCAAGTGCAGGATCCATGCCAGCATCCACATGAACTCCAGACCGAAAAGGCTTTCAGGCCTAGGCCCTCCACCTCAGCTTCAGCATGAATTTTACCGGCTGTAGTAGAAGGTTTCATTGTTAACAAACCCAACACATTATTTCCACTGGAGAGGATTTTAAAGGCCCTCCTAGGAGAGCCAGCTGGAAAGCTGTAATGTCTAAAGCTTCTGATTAAGGGTTCACATGGGCATTAGACACTTTATCTTTGGACTCCTTTTCTTATTTAAATAATTTCTTAAGAAAGTACCCACTAAATGAAAACTGTGGCTTACTTCATCAGAGTTTGGCACATACATCATCTCAGTCAGTCAATATTAAGGGAGTCAACAGGTTTTAGCCACATTTGAAAGGCAGAAGAGTGGACATGGGTCATGGATTTGTAGTCCTTAGGATACAGTCAGGCAAGGTTGTGAAAAAATCAAATCCACCTCTTTATGAGAACTGGCCTAGGTTTCTAATTAATCCCTCTAGCAAAGAGGGTCAAGAGATATGTCTGATGCTAAAGTGATGCTACTCTTAATTATATACCAAGAAATAAATGAGATCTGTTTCAAGTGTGCACTATAATTAGCAAAAGCTATTAGCCTCCAGCGAAAATATTATACCATCTACTGGCCTCAAGAAGGAAATTCCTAACTGTAGCTAAATATCAATGTTGTCATAAATAAAAGAGCCATTTGAACTGAATCTACTGCTAAGTACCCATCCAACTCTCTAAGAACATAGAAAATATGGAAAATAGTAGCTGGGAACTACAACCTTCTCACAACACACTTTTCCATATAAGCAAAAAATGAAGTGGGGGGGGGGGGGGGGGGGGGGAGGGGAGACGTTAAAAAAGGAACAGTATCTAAAGTTTTCAATAAGTTTTTGTTTACTTTGCAAGATACCAGTCTTCCCTGGACACTCCATGAAATCACACCTGCTTTTTTTCACATTTTTTATTTCTTAATCCTCTCATCTGGTTTACACTAATGATAATTAGCTCACTTTCTAAGAGCCTTATTGCTAACAAGATACAAGACAATTCTGTTTGGCCTGTCTGTAGCATATCTTTTATTTGTTTTTTGACCATGGCTCATCTATTTCAGTAGTATTTTGCTACTTCTTAGTTATTTTAAAAAATATTCAATATTTACTTAGAGTAAATAAACAGCATCTTCACACATAATTTACTGTGCTTGACACATAGATGGTCATCTCTGTTTCTCATTTGCAGCACAGAGTAGGTAGCTGCAAAGCAGAATAGATTCAATTCAGAGAATTCTTATGAAATGCATTAAAAGTTCTCTTTGTGCCTTGAGGCTATATTAAATAAGATGTGCATGTTTCACTTAATACTGTTATTTTGTTGCATAGTAAAGTTTGTATTACTGCTCTCTCTGTAGGGTTTGCTTTACAAAACTAAATATATCAGATTTAACAGGAAAAATATTTTCTCTTCATACGTCATTATAATCCCTGAACTATCTGAGTAGATTTTAAATTACATTTCTATTATCTGTGTTCTGAAACAACAGTCAGTATGAAATACGCACTGATACTCTGATACTGCAGCCAGACTTACAAAGCCCTTACAAAGATTGGTAAACAATCTTGAACTTTTAAATGGAGCCAAAAAGCAAAATTTAGGCAAGCTTTGAAACAGTAATAAGTCTGGTTTTTTCCTTCAAGGAAAAAAGCAAACAGCCAATCTTCCCTCAATAAACAAAAATAGAGAAGCACAAACCAAACCAAACAAAAAACCATACACACAAAACCAACAAACAACAAAAAAACAACCACAGATTGCAAAACAGGAAGCAAAACTAATGAGAAATAACATCAGGATGAGTACACACAGCAGGTAGTGAAACTGGAGATTAACTCACCTCTTGCAAAATTACTTCAAAGCGCAAATTACTGTCCTTGCTGGACAGTAAATGGAATACAAGTTTTTAAAATGCCTCTCAGTTGCCCCATCTCTGGGTCAGGAAAAGGGTATTGTCTTTGCTGGTTGGAAGAATCACTCCATGATGCTATTCAATCATACCTCCAGGATATTGTGAGACTAAGGGAACAATGAAAGACAGACATGAAGGAAAAAGCCTCTTATTATAGAATCATAAAATAGTTTGAGTTGGAAGGGTCTTTGAAAGATCATCCAGTTCTGCCCCCTGCCATGGGTAGGGAACCTTCCTCTGCACAAGGCTGCTCCAAGCTCCATTCAGCCTGGCTTTGAACACTGTCTGGGACAGGGAGTCCACAACTTCTCTGGGGTACTTCTCTCACCATCCTTATAGAGAAGAATCTGTCTTATCTACAGGACAGTATACACTTTTACTCCTTTGTTATTACAACAAAAGTTTAAAAACAACTAATTCTTAGCTGGTGCTTAGCATGATGTTTTTCCCTGGCACTGTAAATACTAATTTATTTTTGCTGATAAGTAATAACCTTATTATCTCTAGCTAAACAATATTAGATTAACAAGAACAAATATCCTTGTGTTAATTAAACAGTACATTGTGCAGTAAATTGATAATAACGTGTTGCTTTACAAATAAACACCAAATACTTTAGGCAGTACATTTATGGTATTGATACAGGTCACACCTCTCTTGTCAAATATTTTGTGTAGCTGCAGTATACAAAGTAATTAAGGTTGCATAATTACAGCTGGTATTTTGTTTCACTAGTCAATACAGAACAAATAAATTAACCACCATATTTGTGTAATTACTATCTTCCCTCTTGAAATTGCAGGAATTTGAATTTCTTATCTACAGTACAAAGTAACCCAACACTTGATTAATTAAATATTAGCTAAATTTCTCTCTACAACTGTAAATTGCACTTCAGTGAAGAGAGTGACTTGCATCCTGAATTGAAATTTATGATATAAATGCACTGATTGATTCTCCTTAGGACAATGAAAAATACATCACTCTGACAAAAGTGTTTTTTTAAGTTATCCACATTTCTATATTTGTGAGCTATAAAGAAAAGAGGGAAAGGGAAAGAAAAGGAAATTTCCCTATTCACAGCACACATAGAAGAATTATATTGTTTTAGTAGACTGCACACTTAGGTAGTTAGTACTGTCCAGCAGATATGGATTCTTTCTTCCCATCTAAGAAAAACTTACATCTGCATTTCTGTTAAGCATGTATTAATGAAAGGCTTTAAGCTTCAGCTTTCAAAACATGACTGCTAATTTTGAGTTTTTCTTCTTTCAGAGAACATGTTAGAGTACAACTGTCTTCGCTTCTGCCCTTTCTCTATAAAAGTGGGGGTGACAGCAATTTGTATTTGTATTCTTACAACACTTAAGATTCTCCACCAAAAGTTAGAAACATGGTGCTTGAGGGGTTTTAGAGAATGCTTTGGCAAATATCCTCAGAAGAAAGTTGCTGTTCCTCACTTGTATACAACTGAAACCAGTTGTTAAGGATGTGCTTCTTCAGCTTGTTTAAGGAGGCCAAATTACATAAAGCAAAGTCTGCAGGCAGTCTTCATTGGCCTAGTAGGAATCATTACCACCTCTCCCAGACAGGCAGAGTGTCTCTCTTGGGCTGCTTAGATTTCATTTCAAATCAAGAAAGAACAAGCTCTCTGGATGCACAAGGTCAGCTATGTGCAGACTGACCCGGGGCAGTGTCTTCTGAGCTTGTGACACCACAATGCCCAATTCTTTTCATCAGTAGATCCCCTACAGTGATATGACTGCTTCTTCTGATTTCCAGCTGCAGTAGCAAAGGCTCTGGTTTAAGCTCTCCTGATGATTGAGTCCTGAGCTGTGCCCCAGCTGTGCCCCTGAGTCCTGCCCAATGCTTCCTGGTTTTACCACAGGCATAACACAACAAGATTACCCATCCCCTTCAGCTTCAAGATGAAGACCAAAGCTTGTCAAAAGCTGTCAGTTGTCTGCCTTGCTGTCTTGCAGTAGTCAAGGTTAGGCAGCACATTCCCATCAGTACTGCTGAGGGAGCTACAGGGCTGCTGCACACAGCACACAGCACATGGTTTGGTTTATGAACTGCTAGGGAAAGAAGTGTGCTGCATACTTCTAACACACTAATAACTGAACAAGGAAGCCTGATGAAAACAACTGACCATATTCTTCCAGAATCATAGAATTACTTATGTTGGAAAAGATCTTTAAAATCATTGGGTCCAACTGCATTGGAGAATCATAGGTTTCACAATTTCCTGAAGTTCTTTACTAATCTTTACTAATTTGAATTCATCACCTTTCAAATCAAAGTCCTTGTGAGGACATATTGAAATGCAAAACTTAACCTGTTTTATGTGCTCAGTCCTGGTAATATAAAAGCAGTGGTTTAATCCAAAGTACAGGGGATGTAAGTTTGGATCACACTAACATACAGACCCTAGGACAGTCTGCCAAGAGAAACTTTGGAATTAATAAAATCAGACAGTTTCACAAAGCAGAAAAAATTCTGGAGATTCCCCCCAGTCCTATTCTCTCTGATATTTCTTTGTCCTTTGCCCACTAAGAAAAGTACCCTCATTCTCATAAGCTTTCAGCTGACACAACAATGTAAAATACTACAGTACTCTTCAACGACATAGTGTTTTTCTTTTTGTAAGAACTGTTCATTCATTTCTGCGTGCACTCGAGCATCTGCTATTCAGCTGTCAAGACACGGTGAAGCTCTGCTTTTGCATGAAGCGGGACACTGGGTTTGGTGCGGTTTTTGTCTGATACAAAAACCGAGCAGCTCGACAACTCCTCGACAAGTTTTCCATCTCGCTTACGGCCCTCTGCAGGTCTGCGGCCTCCCGCAAAAATAACGCCGACCTCGAGGGCCGTGCAGCCATGTCACTGCTCCTGCTTGCACACCATTCCTGGAAGCTCCGGGTGACTCTCGGGTGTTTCCCGGGCACAAACTGCACCCCGTCTCTGGCTGACGGACGTGCATCGGGTTCGGCCGCAGGTTGCTCGCTCTCTCCATCGGAATCCCCCGCCTCCTCCTGGGCCTCGGCGCGGCTGCCCGAGGTCGCTCCCCCGGCCGGGAGCGAACGGCTCCGCTCCATCCCGGGCCCGTCGCTTCCTCGCCGTCGCACAACGGCCCGCGCCTTTCCGCTCCAGCTCCGCCTTTCCCTTCCGCGCTCCCATGGCCGGGTCGCCGGCGCCCCCGGTCACGCAGCAGGTCGGGCGGGCGCGGGGCTGCGGGCGGCGGCCGGAGCAGGAGCAGCTGCGAGAGGCCGCCCGCTGCCCGGTGCTGGACGCGGACGGCAGGAGCGTCCCCTTCCAGGCCCTGTACGCGGAGCAGAAAGCGATCGTGCTGTTCGTGCGGGTGAGGAGGGGCCGTCGCGGGGCCTAGCCCGGCTCCTGGCGGGGCTGTGGGAGGGCGGCGGTGCGGGGGCTTAGCGCGGGCTGGGCAGGAACACAAAGGAGAGCCGTGCTTCTCCTGAGACCCCTGTTCTTTGGTAAAGTGAAACACTATTTACCAGAAAGGAAATACTTCTTCAGCCGGGTGTTTAGGGAAACAAGTATCGTGTTCCTTGATTTCCCGGCTGTCGAGCCAGCTATCACATTCCTAAAATACCTAGAGATAAAAATATTTGCAAGGCTGCAGGCCCAGTGTCCTTGTTCAGGCTTGGGTTAAACCATTATCCGAATCCAAATTTTGTGGTTGGAATCTTTCCCATTCCTTGTTCCTGATCACCTCCAAAGTGGTGTGTGTCCAAAGTCTGCTGCTTCTTATTTATGCAGTTGTATCTGTTTCTCACACGTTCAATTGGGTACGTTGCAGAACTTTTTGTGTTACACCTGTAAGGAGTACGTAGAAGATCTGGCAAAAGTTCCCAAGGCATTTTTACAAGTAAGTACTCTGCTCTTAATGTGTTTGTGGCCGCAATCAAGCAGATCTGTTATGTCCAGCTAAGCACTTACATAAAGCTTCGAGGAATAAAAAAAAAGGCTCAGAAGAAGCACTTTCATTGTTTGCTACAATAGCAATAATGAATCTGCCTAGGAGACACAGGAAAGGATTTTATGGCATTGCACGCTCTGTTGGAACAGCATTATTTCTCCCTGCCCTATTAGCTTGGTGCTCTTTTTACTGTTGTGCTCAGAGCAGTTAGACAACATCTGACAGGCATTTCTTTCAGTATTAGTAGTGCCCTGGACAGCTGTCTTCTGACTGCTAACTACTGCCCTTTCCATTATGCTAGTAGGGCCGGCTGATGTGCACAGAACAAGATCAGAAAATTGATCTGGATTAAAAATAAGATCTTTTTCTATGGTGATTTGTAAAGTCCTGCTCTCCAGAGCAGCTGCACAAACAGGAATGACAGTGACAGAAAAGAGAAGTAGAGTGGGCAGGGGTTGCTATCAATATGAGTTTTTTGGGTGGTATGAGATGCCAGAGAAGACAATGATCTCCTGCTAAATGTGGAAGGTCAATCTGTCTCTTCTAGACTGCTGATTGAAATTCTGCCCTACTTTATTCCCAACAGCAGCATAGCCAATGACGGAGACTCAGGTCATTGCTGATGGCAACTCCATCTAGGTCCATCTGAGATGGATTAGGAATTATGAGGACAAAAATGGGCAATTTCTTTGTCAGGTTCCCTTCTCAGGACAGATATTTCTAAACTGTTTGATCAGTGTTACTCAAAAGGACATTTTGTTAATTTGGCTCCTCAAATAAATGTATCTAGAGTCAAAAATGTCATTTAAGAATGCGCTTTTCTTAATGAAAAGATTCTGATTTTAGGAGGGCTTCTTTTCATAACAAGCAAAATTATTTTATATGGGAAATTATTTTATATGGGAGAGGCAAATATATAATAAAACAACCTTATATTTAGGAACTGGTTTTAGTGATATCTAAATGAACTTCAATTTTGGGCTCTGTTTTACAGACTCAGGCTTAAGGCTGCACCTGCAAAAAACAGCAGTGCATATAAATGCAAGTTATATCTATCAATGGGTCCATATATGTAAATCCCAAATGTTTGGGCACCATCCTTTGTGTGCTTCTTCTTTAGATGTAGGTGCAATTGTGTAGAAATTTTGAGTTTCCAAAATCATATCATGTTGCAATTAATTGAAAAGACAATCCTGTCAATGCTACAGGAAACTTAAAGATTACACAACTGTAATTTAAAAGTTGTATTTAAAAATATTTTTTCACTTAAAAAATTAATATTGCTGCTAACTGTGGGTGATATACAAAAGTACAGTCTCCAAACATGGAAGTTACGTTAATGTGAAACAATTTTAAGTCAGTGCACTGCAATCACTAACTCGGCACACCAGATTCTGGCAATGTTTTGAAGTCATGTAGGACACCCACTTCCTCTTCACAGCTTCAATACCCATCTTCTGTTCTAGGAATCAAATGTGAGGCTTATAGTTATTGGACAGTCATCATATCATCACATCAAGGTAAATAAAGTGGTCATTAAATACAATGAATCCTCTCTTATGTCCTCTTGGTCTGTACTGAGGGATTTGGTTTGCATGAAAAGGTAGTCTTTTGCAACAGTAAAAAAGGATAGCGTTCATGAGGCAATTCTAATAGTAATACACGACTAAAGCAAATAATTAAAACTTGCAGTTTAAAAGCCACCAGGTGTTGCTAAGGAAACATCCTTTCTTGATTTCACTGAAAGCTTTGTTTTAATAGAAGCTTTGAGGCTAAAAATTTTGTACTTTAACATAACTAACAAATACACAGCTTTCAAATAAGAGGGGGGAGCATGAAGCTGGCAGGGTGTTGGTATTTTTGCTGTTGTCAGTAAAACCTAGCTTGTTACTGCCTTAACCTTACAAATATTACTTTATTTTTCTGTGTCTGTCTGTGTCTATGCCTATAATTTGCAGCCTTTTTGCAGTTTAACTGGATATACACATGAAATATATGTAGATCCACAAAGAGAAATTTATAAAATACTTGGGATGAAAAGAGGTGAAGGTAATAAAGCATCAGGTAAGAATGATTTTCTCACCTTATTTAGACTTTCACAAACAAAACAAATGCTCTGATAAAATAATATGATCACAATGTAAAGAGAAAATGAGTTGCCCACCAGACTGTGTCTCGTAGGCTATATTTTGTGAAAACACTGGTAATCAGGAATCTCTAAAGTATTCATAGCAGCTGTTAATTGTTGTTGCTCTTATATACTTTCATATTTCCACATAACAAGTGTTTTGTGGTTTTGTTTAGTTCGGAGCCCTCATGTGAAATCAAACACTCTTCTGGGAAGTATTAGGAGTATATGGAGAGCAATGACTGGCCCAGCTTTTGATTTTCAAGGAGACCCTGCTCAGCAGGGAGGAGCTTTGATTTTAGGCCCAGGTGAGCTGCTTTGTTTTGTGTGAAAGTCACCATTGTCTCCTTTAGCTGTTTGCTGCCATTTCGCCTTCTGTCCCTGTGGGTCCCAAGGAGACAGTCTGGTGTTGAACTGTGTGATTTCTGTCGCATGAAGAAATCTGCAGAGTGTCGTTGCGTAGTCCCATCTCCCACAGAGGTGGCATAAACCTGATCACAGTACTGCAGAAATTGGTTGGATCGCTGATGGAACAACTGCCTCAACGTATGGAGGGTTTTCTTGGCATTGTGGTATTTACCTACATTCTGCTTTCACATGTGATTTGAGGCATTTAATGTGGTTTTATTAGAGGGGTAAAGCATGAAGGGGGAATTGCAACATGACAGTCACCACATTATTAGGAAATATCCTGCTACAGCAGATTTAAAGTAGTTAAATGTGTCAATGTTCCTTGCTTCTTTAATATAATTAAAAAACATTTTGTCACTGTTTAAAATACAGAATATGTGCACTCTACAGAACTAATACACATATTTGTACAGTAACTGGTAGGTAGTCAGAATGCTGCTTCAATACACTTACATCTTTGAATAAATAAATATGTTATTCAATAATTTACATTTTATTCTCATTCCAGGCAACGAAGTTCATTTTTTGCACCTTGATAAAAACAGGCTGGATCATGTTCCCATTAATACAATCTTGGAGCTGGCAGGAGTTAAAACAGTGAATTTCTCAAACAAACCCCAGATTATTGACATATGACACTGAAGCAATGTATACTTTTTTTGTAAATTTGTGCTCTACAAGAACAGCTCTCTGGTGAATTACAACAAGCATTGGTTCTGTTCCTTCTTTGTGGGACATCTGAAACCTTATGTAGAAAATCAAAGCATAGAATAAACTACCTGACACTAGAGATGGATATAAAAGTGCTATTTCCATTGAGTACAAGATAATAAAAACTAAAACACAACTGAGACTGATTGCAAAAAATCCTAGAGCTTATTATTGTCTCATCAGACAAACTTGCTAGTTTTTTTTTAAACATCGTTGTTCAAGGTGCACTAAGGTAAGAAATCAGATTTTGCTCAGGAAGAACTTGGGATTCTTGCCTTCAGCAGATCAACACTGGCTTTCAATCCAAGACTTTTCAGCACTGTTTTAAAGCTTCCAGCACTGTATGACTGTATTTTGTATTGAAATACACCTTGAAAAGCCACAGTTTTGAACACCTGGACTTCATTTGCATCTGGCAGTGGCAGAAGTTATGAAACACATTTCACAAATTGAAATAAATATTTTAAATACATCATCCTGTATTGTCTGCAATTCTTTTGTGTGATACAAAAATATGGGTCTGTAAGACCAGAGAGGGGTGGGTCTTAAATTTGTATCTGATCAGATTATTGGTTTTGGAGTAACCCAAATTGTTTGTGTTCCTATGAAGATTTGCAGCAAGATGTTCTTCCTTTGTATGTATGTATTTTCTCTGAGCAAGAGGTCTCAGAATAAATTGTTCTTAGTTATTTCTGTCTTAGACAACTGAAGTAAGCATAACAGCATTCTTTCTGGTTTGCAGTTCTGGCATATTTCATATTATTCATTTATCTACAGATGTTTATGTTCAACATCTATTGGTTTCATTAAAGTAGATGTGCCCTCTTTCATCTAGGATACACTTTTTAGCAATTTGAAAAAAAAAATGTCCAAGATTAATGGAGGAGCAGATCCTTCTCTGCAGCCTTTGATCTTTGACCCTCACTGTAAAATGTTACCATACATACATGTCTCAACTGCAAATTTTCACCCCTTTTAAGCTTTAATGCAATTGTGAAATGGCATTTTGTGAAGATGTTTGTTCCTGCATTCATTAAGGTCACTGGCAGGCCCAGAGCAAGGTCTGGAAAGCTTTACACCATTAAGAGCTCGTGAAATTAAGTGCACTGTTCCTTGATAAAAAATAAAAGGCTTGCGTAAGAAACATAACAATACTGAACAATGTAATTCTATTAAAGATACTATGCCTCAGCAACTTATTCATTACACCTCTATTTTGATATTACATGTTTAGAAGAAGGATTTTATGAATGTAAAAATACAGTTGTCAGTTCCCTGCTTTGAACAGCACTCGGCACAGGGCTAAAGGTAGTCACATGCAGACTCTCAACCCCTGTGATTTCAGGGCTGGCCAGAGGCTTCCTCAAACTCGGCATAACAGACTGGGACAGGCAGCTCAGGCTCGCGGGGGAGTGAAGTCTGCTTTTCATGAACCACTGTTCCTACAGTCTCAAATAAGGAGCTGCCTCCTCCCTCCAGCAGTCCCCCAGCTCAACAATATTTTTCAGCATGCCAAGAACTCTGGAATGCATCTGCCTCTTTGCCTCATGTTACTTAAACAGCCAAAAGCAGGCTGGAAAACTTATGTTTGTAAAACAAAGACAATAAACAAATAAAAATTATTTTCAAAGACAATGTATGATGAATAGTCGTTGATATGTAGTGCTTCCACTCTGCTTCCTTAACCTGATAATCACAGTTAAGGGCACTGATTCTTGTTCCACTTCTATTTTGCAGTTGTTCTTGGTGCTTTTCATTTTAAAGGAAACATTCTAGCTGCCTTCCTGCTTTTTTTGCTTTTAGTAGAATTAAAAGAATATACAATGGTAATTGTTCTGTTGGTCCTAATAAGCACATTTTAAAAAATTAACTACAGCTAAAAGGATTATGGACGATTAAAAGATATTGGAGTTAATTAAACTGTAGCTTTACAGCTTTTTAGGTAGAAGTAATCTACCCTTACTATTTCAATACTGACAGGAACCATACCACAACCTCTGTGTTATCCCAGCAAAATCACTTCTTCAGAAAGACTCACAAACTGCAGACAAAAAAAACAGGAGAGAGGAAGAGAGAGGAAGATTCAGCAGAAGAGCTGAGGTGTCCTAATCAGGGCATTGGCCCTGCCTTTTGCATCTGGCCACAGCTTGAGAGAGTTTGCTTGACCCCTGCGAGACAATGACTCCCACAGTCACCTTGGGAGAATTTGTTTCCAAAGTGTCAGAAGAATTTTAGGTGACTGGTGTTACTTAGAAAGGATATTTTTAAAAAAGTCGTGCAGTGAATCGTGGCTACTAGAATGTTTCCAGCAAGTGTTCGTCCATTAATACGCACACTCAGCAGATGGTAGAATACTCCCTCCAGGGCTTTCATAATGGCCATTAGACGGAGGTGGGAAGGGAGTGGTTCTCAGAAGCTGTTTTACCTACCGGCTTGGTTTAGTGCTACGGCCATTTAAAATAACTATGTATTTTAAAGTATCGCTGTATCTAAGAGGCAGATTCAAACACAGTTATTTAAACTTTCCGGATCAGCCCATTTAACGTTCAGACCAGAAGCCTACATGCACTGGACTGTTTTGAGCTGGCTTTACAAAGTACCAAGTCCTCGGGCTCCTCCCTTGGTACATGTCAGGAGGGGCACCTGGAGGGCAGCGAGGCCCCAGAGAAGGCAGGGCAGGGGCGGAGCGCGCGGAGCGGAGCGCCCGAGAGGAGCCCCCGGAGCGGAGCCCCCGGGCCGCGCTCCCCACCGGGGGCAGCCAGCGCCACGTCAGCAGCGCGGGCCGGCCGCGCGCCCAGACAGGCGGCGCCGCGGCAGCGGGGGCGGGGGGGCGCGTGCCCCGGCCCACCTGTTACCGCGGCCGCCATGACGTCACTCCCCCCGCCGCTCCGCGCCGGTGACGCCACACCGCGCGCCCCAATCAGGGGCGGCCGTTGGGGGTGCGGCGGGCGCTCCGCCGGGCTGCGGGGCGAAGGTGCGGCGGGAGGGGGCGGTGTCCGCGGGGACGCGTCAGCCGCCGCCGCCCTCGCCGCCGCGGGGTCCCTCCCCTCCCCTCCCCTCCCTCCGGCCGCCGGGTCCCCGAGGCATGAGGGGATCGTAGCGCCGCGGCCGCCTCCGCCATGAAGCGGAAGAGCTGGGCCGAGGCGCGGCGCCGCGCAGCCCCGCCGCCGCCCGCGCTGAAGAGGACGCGGGGCGCGGCGTCGCGGGCGGCGGGGGGCGAGGCGGAGCGGCGGCGGCAGCCGCCCCCCGCCGGTCTGGAGACCTGCCTGAGGATCGCGGGTGAGGGGGGTGTGCCGGGGGCGCGGGGGGCGGGGGTGTCCCGCCGCGTTGTCCCGTCCCGCCGGCGGTGGGCGCCGCGCCGGCTCCGGGTGGGCAGGAAAACTTGCCGTCGGTGCGATTCCCGGCGGGAGCCCGGGGCGCTCGGCAGGCACTGCTGTCCGGGCGGTGGGCCGGTCAGTCCCCGAGCCCGGAGCTCTGGCGCGTCACTCCGCCAAGTGTTGTTGGGAACTGCGCCGCTCGTCCAGCGGGATAACTCGTCCTGCCGTGTCCCGGTAGCCCGAGCAGTACCCAGCCCCGATTGCCTCTCGCTGGCATTTTCTGCCTGCCAGAGAGAGTGAACGGAAAACAACGTTAAACACCTTTTTATCCGTTCAACACGTTGTGGGGTGGAAAAAAGTGGCATATTTCTCCATGTGTTGGGGGAATGTGCGTATACGCACGCACGCACAAATACATCTATATCTAATCTATCTGTATCTATATATATAGGTAGATACATGTATAGATAGATGCAGATAGTTTTTTCTCCTGATGCCGTTATATTGGGCTTGCTGGCTAATGAGTAAAATAGTGGGCAAACGTCGCACCTCCCCTTGACATGCAAGTGCCAACAGCTTGTGCAGGCAGGATTGCTCAGTGTCGTCTCTCTTTTTCGTGCTCCAGGCTCCGAGCCGCGCTTTGTTTTGGCACGAGTCTGCCTCTTTTAAGAAGCCTGCTGGATCACAGCCAGAAAATTCTGTGTTTAGGTTTGAGCTCCCCATCTGAAAGATGGGCTTGAGTTTAGTTTGCCTAAAGGCAAAAACAACAGCAAAAATTACTTTTTAAGTCATACGTCACAATCTCAGAATTTTAGTGTATTTACAACTTCTCATAAAAAGCAAGAACTATACCTCCCGGCACATCTCTGTGAAGGGCGTGGAAAATATCTGTGGACAGAGCAAGCAAAAATATAAAGAGCAAACATGCAGAAAAGGCACCAATGTACCTTTTATTTCTGCGGTAAAAACATGGTTCCTTGGATTAACTAGTGTGTCTCCTACGTAACAGTATGTATAGAAAACTGTAAGATTTTGTTTTGAAAATTTGTCATAGCAACGTAGAAAGAATGTAAACTGCCAAAGCTTAGCAGATTCTTCTTTTTAAAAAGCTTTAATACTGTCAGCGAGTAAAATCCTAAATATTCCAGCCAAAAATTCAGCATTTTAGGCCTAATCTACACTGAGAAACATAATGGTGTACTTATATACAGAACTCTAAAGCTCCAGCAACTCCATATGTGTTTTGTTTCTATTGCAGCAACTGTTCATATAGGACATGATGATAGTATGATTTTAAGGTCAGTTGTGGAAACCCCTCTTGTAACAGATAATGACTTTTTGCTATCAAAGTGATTTTACTGCTAGTATTACCACGCAGCCCTGTCCAGCTCACATCTCCAGCAAGCAGATCTGTCTAACCATTCTCATGAAGCAGTTGCTTTGACCTGGTAACATGTGTCTGGCATCAACAAGCCCATTAAATTACTGTATTTTTTCCTTCAAGAAAGTGTTCACCTTTTTAAATTCAGTAGAGCACCTAGGATTTGACCTGTGGTTTTTCAGTGGGATTTCACCATGTGCAGCAGTACCTAGTGTAGTAAATTCGATTAAAGTGCACTTTAATTAACTTTACTTTGATTAAAGTAAATTTCATTATTATTTTTAAGAATACTTCATTTTGTCTTTATCTTGCTGTGTGCAGTGGCTGCTGTTTATTGTCCAATTTTTAGCTCTGATTCAAATTATAGTCTAATGTTTAGTTTGCTGCTTTGTCATACTTGTTTATTTAAAGAGAAATCTTAAAAGAATAAGCTAACAGGCTTACCTTTTTGTTCAGCTGTTTTAAAGTTCTGTCAAGGTTTGAAATGTCAGTTTTGCCTTCTCATAATGCAGTTTTGAGAAGTTAATTAATAGCTGTGTACTGGAGACAAAGCATAAGGTCTTATTCTTAAAAATGGACATACTGGTAAATATTTGAACCATCTTAAAGGCTGAGAGGTCTGTGTTAGCTTATCTGCTTAGAGAAACAGTGCCAAACGTATTAAAAACACCTCAGGCTACCCTTATTTTCATCTTTGCAAAACATAGAAGCAGAACATAAACCGAAATTGCTGTAAAGATTCATGAATCTTTTGTTGTGTGATGTTACACTCACAGATGGCGAAGTTTCAAATCCATTCTAGGAATTTTATACCCACAATACTTACAGTAATCATTGCATTTCCTTATTTTGTAATTAGTTGTATGCATCAGCCATATGTCAGAATAACTATTATTTAGAACTGTCTAAATATTCTTGGTTACTAGTAAGACTAGTTCAGGAAAGCTTTCCTTTTAAAAAGTTGTTCATTTTAGTCTGTTAAGCTGCATGGTAAGCTTTATCATTTTCTCTTTGTCAACGTGTGCATGAGGCTTGCTGGTATGAATCCAATTTGCTGGAACTGAATGCATTTAGTCTGTTTATTAGAAGCATATTCCCATATCCTTCTGATCTCTGAGAGAAGTAATTTATATGATCTAAATAAAATGTAGCAATGCTCTGTGAGATGCTTGGAAGCTGTTCATTTCCTTTCCTCAGCTCCTTTTCTTTCTCATTGCTCTTATTTTATAAAGAACATTTTAAAGAAGAGGTGGAATTATAATGCATAAACTTCAGGCAAAAGGTGTGGGTTTCTCTCTCACCTTTTTTGTGTAGTAAATTCTAAAATGAAATAACTACAATAACTAGATATGGAATTAAATTTTAAGTGATATAGTGTCATGGATAATTTCTTGATGTTTGTTCTTCCTGTTGAATGTATATCCAGTTTGTTTACAGAATTGAAAATCTTAAAGGATGCTCCGAGCTACAGTGTACATACCTATTTTGTTTTTCTTCATTGAGAATAATTTTGCTTATATTGTCATTAGGAGTTGATAATTAAATATTCATTTTAATGTATTCATTGATATATGGGTTGTTTTATTTGGTTTTGTATTGCAGTTTGTTATTTTTTTCAAACCATTAAGTTGTCTTTTTCCAGGAGTGCTGGTTTGTCATTATAAACTTGGTGTACCCAATAAAAAACTATTTTTCTAGAATGCTAATGACACTTCTAATAAGTATCATTAAGCTTCCAATATTTTGACTCTCAACATTTTCAATTCGTTTTTATTATGCAGCTGTCTCAGTACAAAAACTGTGTTTACTCTTTTATCAATATGACCTCACTTACTTGTGATTTTTCTCCAAAGCTAAGATTTTAAATACATGTTTAAGGCTTTTAGTGTCTAATCCAGCACTGAAAGTGCATAAACATATGCAGTCTTGTGTGTCAGTCAAGAGCAGCAGAGTGGAAGCGCTCTATGTAAGCGAAATAATAGTATTGATCAGTCATGACATGGCACTGAAAATAAGGCTTTCATAGTTTTTTGTTTATAAAAAAGTTCCTCTATCTTTTCAGTGTACTTTTTATTTTCCTTTCCAGATTCCAGGCTGTTGTTCCAATTGGCAAGTCTATCATTAGCTGAATTTGAAATATCATAGGGATGATGACTTAATGAAATTTTTCAAGGATAGGAAGACTAAAAATCTTAAACAAATATGTTGAAGTTCTTTAAGTCAAACACAACAAAATTCTGTATAGCAACTCTGAATTCAGAAATACACTTCTCTTTGGTTACATTCCTGGTGATTCAAAACAGACTAACACTGGGTTTTGTTGTACTGTCAGTCACTGAGTTTCTCATCTAGGGCATCTATTTTACAATAGAACTGTAGAATTTCTGTTTGCATTAAGTAATGTTTGCTGATCATATGCAAACTAGTCCTGCCACTAATGCCTATTTAATATTTAGTTGTTACTTAAAGTCATAGAAACACTTAGGTTGGAAGAAGCCTCTAAGATGATCAAGTCCAACTGTAATTCTTGAATTAATGAAGTTTCTTTCTTGAAGGCCTGTGCAGCACAACCTGAGAAGCATCAGGCTTGTTGAGATTAAAGGAAGGAGATTATTTTTTTCATCTCTAAATTCACATTAATGTGATTTTGAAATGGTAGCTCTCAATTTTCTACACCTCTATTTCCACAGAACACTGTGGCTCTGATAAACAAGCAGAGTGCTTTTCCTTCTGTAAGACTCTGCAGTCAGCTTGGACAGTCATGCTTGTGCTCACTTTAGTCTCACTAGCTGAGTTACCAGCAGTAACTCAGCCCTTGGAACCTATGCCTCAGTGAGGGGTATGTAGGCTCATTTTGGTTACACTGGATGCTTACTCAAATTAAATGCCTGCAGTGACATTCATGATTATGTATTTTAACTGTTCTGTTATATAAGGCTGACAAAATTAAGTGTATTTGAAGTATATCTAAAATGCTGCAGCCATATCTCTTAATTGCAGAGCAGATGCAGCCTGTAAGGCAGTGAGCCCTACTCTGTCGTTCTTCTGAGAGATGATTAGAAAGGTCTGCTCTAGTTTGATAGTTTTAGGATGATTTTTTATCAGAAATTTGCAGGAATTAGGAAGTGCTCAAGTGCACTATATGTAAACGAAATACTAAAGAGCTAAAATTAGCAAAGTAAATACGAAGATAATGAGAGGGAAGCCTTGCTCCTGGCAGTCCCAAACCTTTGTGAAATCCAAGTGAAATCAAATCATCAGTGCTTGAGTGTATTTTATGTATAAACTTTCAATCCTGCAATCAGATCCTTAATGAAGGAATTCTCCTTTCTCTTAATTTCTGTTAAAAAAACTATAACACGCTAGTCCTTGATTAAATAGGACTTGGAATGTGTTTGGAAAAAAAAAACAGGGAAAAACAGACCTGGTGAGTAATACAGCATTTGTCAGATGCTGGACTGGTAAATCAGTAGAAGGGTAAATACACTTACAGGAAATTTCTTCATTCCAAAATCTCCCCATAGGAAACATGTTAAAAAGATGGAGCCTGCTGTTTACATAATAGGGAGTAATTGTTAGCAATGCACGGGAATGGACAGCTTGTCAGGATATTGGCATTTGATTCACACTGCTCTTATTGTGAGGTACTTCTGTAAACTCATTAAACTCAAGTTTCTTTCAGGTGTTTTAAGAATAGCAACAATGAACACAGTTCAGAGATACCAGAGCAGAACCATTGCCAATAGCAATTCTGAAGGCCACATACACACTGCTTGCTCAAGATAGGAATTTTTGTTTTTGCTGGACATTTTTGCAAGCTGCAGAAGCACTTCAGTAACAGTATGAGCACTGAGGATGCACGTGATTCTTTTATTCCAAATCTGGTTTTGGAGCAAAATGCTAAATTATTTTAGGTCTTTGACCTGTGCAAACTATATATATTTTCATTTTTGTCCGCCTTTTGTATTTGAAGATTTTGGATTGCTCTTTGCAAAGTACTTTTATATTTTCAAAAGTGATGTAAAGTTTCTTTGAAGAAGCTGAAGTGGAAAAAGGTAAAAAGGTAGTGTTTGAGTACCCAAGGAATTCAGTTTGAGTACTACTGCCATTCTTCCCAGACTTTGATGTGGTTATTATTTGTGTACAGTGAAGAGGGAGAGCTCAGTCTAGTCAATAATTAGACTGGCACTTAAGGACAGATGCCATGGAGGGAAAAATTTTGGCTGCATATTCCTGCTCTTAACCCTCAGCAGGCTGCTTCAGTAAGCTAACTCAGTAGATTTTTCCTTCTAAGGAACCTGGTGGCAGCTAGCCATTAAATCAGTTTAGAAGTGGTGTGAAATTATAGCTTGGGGCTGCAGTGACATGTGTTTAATCTAGCAATGCCAGTTTAAATACAATCCCTAGATATCACGTCTTCTCAGTTCTCCTTTCTGCTTCCTCCCTTGCCCTCAGTTCTCCTGCATACATTAGCTCTCATTCTCAGAGCAGAGGGAAGGAAGTCAGAAAAGCAGCTTTTTACCTTGTTTTTCACTTTTCTTTTTTATCCTTTCCTTTTTCTTTTTTTTTCTTTTTTCTTGCCTTATTTTTCCTTTTTTTTTTCTTTTTTCTCCCTTTTTTTTCTTTTTCCTTTTTTTTCCCTGTTATTTTCTTCTTTTATTCTTTTTTTTAGTATTGCCCAGGGATCCCTGTTACAGTTTCTAATTAATTCAAATCCACCTTGACAGAGCTCAATGATTAACACCATGGTGGGGAACTACCCCCAAAAGTCCACCCCAGGACTGCCTCTCTATGAAGCTGTTTTTGTCATAGCATATTTTGCACTCAGCTGAAGTATCAGTGCACTTGCTTCTCCACACATAATTCACTTTGTGGGCCAGTTTAGTCACTTCTTAAAAATTCACACATTTATCCTTTGTCTTGTTTTTAGGGAATTATTTGGTAAGTGCTGGGAAGCACAGAAGCAGCACATGTAGTACTTGAAGGTGCTCTGCTTACTGAATGGGTCTGTTAGAAATTAAATAAGCAAGCTGGGTGCCTTGCTTCTGCTAGAAAGTAAGGAGGTTGGTGCCTGAGTTGCTTAGGAGGTACTATACATCCCACTGTTGCTCCTGACCTGTACATGTTTAAGCCAAACCACTCACATCGGGCTGCTGTTCTACTGAAAAAAGCATTAAGAAATTGTACTCTTTTTGGTGGACTTTTCTGCCTTCACCCTTGAGATACTAGTGTATGTAAGTGAGCACTGAGCATGTGACTGTTGAATTATAGATATGGTAACTCCCTTCACAGCATACCTGGATATATATTTTCAAGATACAGGTGATGATTTCTAAGTGGTGGTCATGGATGATGTTTTTTTGAAGCAATTTTTTTCCCCCCTCTGCTGTATAAAAACTGACATACAGTTTTTCCTCACCACAGATCATGTTTTGAAATAATACACGTGATCTGTTTTGATACTTATATAATATCTGTTCTAGGAAATTAATTTGAAAAAGAAAAGCTTTCCTTTTAGGTCTGAATTTTAATTCAAATACTTAATGATGATATTTTCTCAGCAGGAGGAAGACAAGTATTGCGGTGGTGCTGCAAGCCTCAATTTTTATTGACCAATTACCCCAAGCACAGCAATTTATAGCAGGAGCACAGTCAGTGTTTAAAGTTCACTGGGGCTTCAGCTTCCCCAGCCATAAAAGTAATTTATATCTATGTGAATACCACTGGTATTTTTTTCCCCTCAGCTTAACAAAGGAAGCCAGGGCAAGTACAAGATATCTCCTCCCTGCAGACACACAGGCTTTGAAGGGGCAGCTGGGATGGGGATGAGAATTCAGTTGGAGATGTCCAGGTGGGGCTTGGCTGGTGCTCCCATGGGCAACATGTTGGATACCTCCTGAGTCTGTTACCTGCAGGCTTTAATTTGTATGGCACTACTGTCAAAATCATGGCTTTACAGAAAGGAGTGCCTGTGTTTGGTGTGAGTGTGCTTCATCATTTAGTTTAATGTAGGGAATCAGAGGTGCAGAGGGATTTGTGCTTTAGTCTGGGGGGTGGTGTGTGTGCATCGGTATTTGGAGTGGAACCAAACCTGATAAAGGATGTGTCTGCTGTGTGTGTGGGTGCAAGTCAGGCTCCTGCTATTTTGCAAAATCATCAAACAAGGAACACTTTGGGAAAGAACACTAAAGAGCTGTGGATTATGGGAATGCTGCTGAGCAAAAAGCCTCAATCTTTGTATGCCTTGTTTGTTTAACACTGGAGAAATAATAATACCTAATTTAATACTTAAAAGAAGATTTTATTCACTCTAAACCATTTAATGTTGTCCCATTGACAAGTAATACTTCAGCGTTTCAGCAGAAAATCATTATGTTTATAAAAGCTTCCAATTTTCTTGCATTTCAGATCGCCTTTATTTTGCAATTCTCTACCAAAAACCAAAGAGTGGAGCTGCAAATACGCATTATTTCTGCATAGATGATGAACTTGTGTATGAGAAGTAAGTACCAAGTTAGTTTTTTTTTCCTTTTTTGACAGAAATAAATTAGTCAGAACAATAGCAGTGAGGAATTAGTCTTATTGGAGAATTAATTCCATGAGTTTGTTCTTCTAAGACTTCGTGCCATGCTGATTTATAGGCTTTTGAAGAGTTTCTTGCTTTCCCATCAGGATTTCTTAAAAACATCTTCAAAGCAGAAACTTTCATTGTACCCATTCTTGTTCGAAGACACAGAAACATGATACAGCCATATAAATTTAGAAGAGCACATTGTACTGCCAGAGTAAAAGGGGTGTCTTTGGTTCCTCATGTATTAAGTGGAATGTCTGAACTTCCTAGAATCAGAGAAGAAAATGGCAAAGTCAATTCAAGCCTTTATGAGCTGACAATGGATATATTATTTCCCCTGTAGTGAACAGTGTTTGTCTTTTACATGATGTGGAATGTTGCTAATTCTTCAAATAATTTTGATCAAGGGCATGCTTGCTGGTTTTTAGTACACTAATAAATCTTTATTCTCTGTGTTCACTTTTCTCTAGCACAAGTTGCCTTCTTTTAAAGTAAAGCTTATGAGGTCCTCTTTAAATAGAGTTTAAAAACTTTTGTCACAGAGGGATACAGTAGTGAGAAATAGTTCTTAAATTCTGGGGTATTGGTTTCAAATGGTGCTGTGTGTAAAATAAAAAAATGTAGTCCACGTTTAAGATGACAAAACATTTCCTCCAACAAAACAGTATGTATTTATGTAAGAGAGTATGCTTGTTTTTAGAATGATGTATGTATATCACATGTATATTATTACTCCTTGCTTTGTGCATCTTGTTTTAAAAAAAGGTATTTACTGGGGTCATGTACAATTTTTCTCCTTTCTTCTAACAGTTTCTATGCAGACTTTGGACCACTCAATCTGGCAATGGTCTACAGATACTGCTGCAAGCTAAATAGGAAATTAAAGGTAATTCTTGGGGTTTTGATTCAAAAGCCAATTATTACTGGCTTTTTAAAAAGCAAAAACGAGTAGGCCAACATTTCTTTTATTGCTATTGTTCAGGTGCTTTCCTGTTTTCCTAACCCAGCTGAATTCTGAATATGAATGCTATATTTTAGTGAGGTGAATTTAGGGAGGAGGAGGATCAGGGTGGAAAACTCACTTATTCATTCACTCACTCACTTACAGAAGATACGCAACTATCGCTAAGCTTCTAGAAGATCAGTTGCTGAATTAATACAGCCCCTTATATAGGAAAAGCTTTTTTCCTGGAATTCTGTCATATTGGCAATCAGCCAGTATTGAGTGAGCTTGAAGGTGTAGTGCTATGTTTTTATTTGAAATTATTTTTGTTTGACTTGGTCTTCTCTTCTGATGCTGACATTCTTCAATAATGAACAACATTTGATATTTAGTAGCATTGATAGCATTGACCTGAAGGAGGCTGCTCTGCTTGTACTGCAGATTATTTTCTCTTACAGGAGCTGAGTAATTTTTGGGATTGGGCTTTTGATAAAGCATAGTGTGTTTAAAACAGATTTCTTAAATTAATTAACACAACTTACTACAAGTTAGTTCACCTTTAGTAGATGTTGGAGTATAAAACCTGTTTGGCAGATAAAAAAGCTTATTTTTGTTAATGTCAATCATGGTTTGCCTCTTCAAAACTACTTAGATCTTTAAACTGCCACTGAACTGTGAGAAGTAGGAAATATACAGCACATAATAGAATAAGAGGGTATTTTTTTGTTTTAATTCCTTGATGTCTGTCACAGATGATAGTTTGCAGAATTCAGACTTGCTTTATTATTCTTCAGGTTGTAGAAGCAATTGACACCCATGGGTGTGATGTTGCTGCTCAGTTCTTACAGGGGCACTAGCAGAATTGTCTCTGGCTAAGCCTGAGATAAACCTGTTTAGTGGTCCAGGCTGGGAGGTGGTAAACTCCCACATGGGTAATTGTGTTCATTAGAGATGAGATTCTCTGATTTTTGTATATTGGATGCTCTGAAACAACAAAATAATTGCTTCTACGTTATAGTCCCTTTCCATGTCTTGTGTCTGACATGTTAGGCTTTCTGAGAACATATTTCTGCTACTGATCTGAGGTTTTGTCTTGAATGCATTGAATCTGGTATCTTGAAGAGGTAACATTGCTATTTAAATTCATAAAATAACATTTTATGATAGCTTAGCAGTTGATAAAAGTGGGCAGTTTCAAGCACATCAGAATTTATTTCAAGGGCTAGTTAGGGGATAACAGCCACCACACATGTGTGTCCTTTCTATTGAAAATACCATTCCACCCACATTCTAAGTTACATGGAGAAACTGTATGCCAAGCCAAGAAGACACTTAAAAAAAGTATTTATGATAAAGTTTAGAAATAATTTCAATATCTTTTAATCTAAGCATGCTTCTGATCCTTAGAAACAAATACTAGTGGATTTATCTACATTTGAGTTTGAAAAATGAACAAAAAGGTAAAAACTCTGATTTTAAAATTTTTGCAACTTTAATATACTTGTGTTGCTTCTGAGAATGCCTCTTTCTGTTCTCATAAATGGCTATCTGTTACATAAGGCTTGAAGTAAAAAACACAAACTAAAAATACAAATGTATTTAAGAAGAAAAACAAAGTATTTCAGTAATTTCTATCAAAAATTATTTTGGCTGGATACTGGGAAAAATACTGGAAAAATTTAGTTAGGGATGCAATACAGTTTTCCAAAGCTTCTGAGGGACTACTCCACAGTATTTTTGGTTCTCTGACTACAGCTGGATGAAAGGAGGTAAACAAACTCTTGCATTTCTCTGATTTTATAAAAGAAGGTATAAAAGGTCTAAAATGCAAAATCATAATCTTGTTCATTTCTTGATACAGTCATTTTCATTGATAAGGAAGAAAATAATTCATTATACTGGCTTTGATCAGAAAAAGCAAGCAAATGCTGCATTCCTCATAGGCTCCTACGCAGTAAGTATTTAAATTTTTACAACAGCTGCTGATTGTGTTCATTTTTTATACTCAATTTTTAGAACAGCAAGATAAAAACAATTCTTTTCTCTTGAATAATCATCCTACTAATGTAATTATAGTAATGAGGCACATAATAGGAGAGTTTCTAAGGTCCAGAATATATGTTAGTGAAGTTGTATGATTTCAGGCTTTTTCCTTCCTACTGCCAATTTTGTTCTTAAGAAATAAGAACATTGCTGAAAAGAAAATTTTAAAATTTTCATTTAGAAAAAATCATTGCTTCTTGAAGTTTTGCATTTCCCCAACCACACAACCTCTTTTCTTTTTTTATAATAGAAACATAGTATTTTGCTTGAAGTATAATGTATCATTTGCCCAGTGCACGTTTACATGAACTCTCCTTCCCCGGCTGCTTCCTCTCTAGTACGAAGTAATCTCTTCCATTTATCTGGGAGAAGCAGTGAGAATGTGTGATGGGTTTAGAGCCTGTCTAAAACCTGGGAAGATACAATGTGGCTGAGAAGGTACTAAGCCAAGCCTGTGGCTGCAGAGTAGAGGACTGGCTTTATACCACAACTGCATGTGTTTGGTACATGGAAAGGTAGTCAAGAAATAAAATGTTGAATTCTTCAGGCTATAAGCTGTGATGCACCATATTCAGGTTCTATTTTGACTTTTAACACATCTTGGTTGTAACCATTTCTCTTGTTTACTGAGGAATAAAATGAAATAAAAGCTATGCACTTTTTGATGTTGGAGATTTGAGAGATTGGTTCATGTAGCCTTATGTTATTCCTATTTATTGGCTGCAAAGGCTACACAGTACTTTCTGTGATGCAGGCAGTCTCCTTGCTGCCTCTCTGCATCATGCAGGATGTCCGTTTTTCTGTTCCCTGGGGTTTCTCTGTTGTCTATATTCTATAGTACTTTTTACAAATTGAGAACTAAATTTCAAAACATGTCACTCTTGGTATTTGAATTTGGAATGTTGTTGTAGTCCTGTGCAATCTTAAACTGCATGGAGACTGGAAATATGAGGAATTAAGCTTGTTTGCCATTAAGGAATTATGTTGACAAAACAGCTGCAGCTTTTAGGAAAACTACTTCTTCGTAATTACTTGATCATAATTGAGGTCCAGAGAGCGAGAGGGGCCTGGCTTCAGTTATCAGCCATTATTTGGAAAAAAATGGGTTTTGTTTTTTCCTACACTCTTCTAAATATGTGTAGTAGTAACATTGTGTGGCACGGCAGCTGACATTCTGAGCAGAATTTTGGTACAGAAGGTTAACTAATGGCAAAACAATCTAATAGGAAAAAACTGTGGTTGACTATGCAAAAGTATACAGAAAACCTGAAATAAATCTTATTTTTGATCACCTGATAGCCCTACCATGTCACAATAATAACATGCAAGTGAAGGTAAGTTCTTCAACAGTCTTGAATAAAAGATTAATATGTATGGTTTATGACAATCCAAAGCACAGTAATTAGAAATGGAGGTTGTTGTACAGATAAATAGGCAGTTTCTGCTTTAGAGAGCTGCAGTGAAGGAAGCGGGAGTTGAGAGTAAAGAAAGGATGCTTGTTCACAGAGAGATGATGACTGCCTAGTCAAGGCATGTGGTAGGGCTAGTTGCAGACACGTGGCATATGGCAAAAAAATATGGCAAAACCACCATTGTTCTCAGAGTCTGGAGAGGTGCTTATGTTACTGTATTGTACACATTGAGTATTTGGCAGTTTCCCTGAAAGGCCTATGGGAAAGTGAAACACAGTACTAGTATCAGTCATATGTAGGCATGTCTATCTTGCAAATTTGCAAGTCTAAGATTGTGAGCTAGCTCTAGCTAGATGCTGATTTTCTTTCCAGTGCAATATGTTTTGGCTTTGATACTGCTTTTTCTTTACAGTAGGGTAGAATTTCTTCCCAGTTTTGTGTAGGAGGGATTCCACTGAAGAAAGATCACAGAAGAAAAACTATGCCCCTGAGGACTTTTTTTTCCCATGGCATTCTTTGATGATCTTTCATGAAGAGGCAAGCTTAATTACAGAGCTCATTGCTCAAGTGTTCACACATATTTGTCCCATATTTTTGCTTTCGGTAGGGAGAATTGGATTGTTGTCTGTGGAGCAAGCAATGATATGGGTTCTGTTCAGAATGCCTGATAAACATGTGTATAAGCATATTTCATGATTGAAAGGAAATATCGATGACTTCTTTATTTAAAACATATGTAGGCTTAAGTATCTACCTTCTTTAGTTTCAGAATACTTTGCTTTTTGTTGAAGATCCATCCAGATACTGGTCAAATCTTTTAAGGAATTTTTCTATAATTTTAGTTAATCAGACTGTGTCATGTTAGTAATACTCTTTGTTGCTTGAGCTGATTGTCATAATTTATTTTCTGATCTTACAGTGTAAGTTGTAGGTTGACTGTATTTTGTTTTCTGTGGATTGAATATGTTTTCTTACTTGATTCTATTTATTTAGCTTCATGGTAGGTTCCCATTTCAACAGAGTTGAGGAGCTCTGTGGGTAAGCAATGCCTTATGTTGAGGGAGTTCTGGTTCATTCAAGGAAGAGCAAGGAAGTAGAAAGGGAATGTGGTCTTTGCAGATTTGTGCAGACAAGCACAAAAATAGTGCTTGTCTACTTTGGTTGAAAGTTGTTTGAAAAGCACAGTTTTGGGGTGCTCTGTAGGTGCAGGTGCTATAAGTTACTTGCTAGGAATAACAAGGAATAACAGCAAGGTTTTCAAGAATAGCAAGGCACAGTGAGTCTGTGCAATTTCTGGTTTTGTTATCTTTTGGTTTTTTTTGAAACACAGTTACAGTTAAGCTATAAAACTGTAATGAACTGTATATGACTAGCTCTCCTCTGGGACTTCTATGTCCTCATAAATGTTCGACTTCTGGGCATGTCTTTTCAAAGGCTTGTTGACCGCAAACTTGTATTCTTAAACAAAATATTATAACTTCTGCTTAAAGGAATTGCAATACATTAGCATGATTTATCATTTGTCATCTTTTGTTCAAATGTATATGTGTGTGTATATATATCATGTGGGGATATGCTCCTACCACTAAGGCAATTATGAAAGTCTTCATTAACTGTGGTGTGGTAAGGGGGGCTGTTAGTGTTCTTGTTTTCAAGCAAAGTCTGTTCTCAGTCTTTTCTTCACAGTTGATGTGTTTTAATGTTTCCCCCATTCCCATTCACCTAACTTGTCTTTCTTTCCTCTTCAGTGGAGATATAGTTTATGAACTCTCCAGACTACATACTTCTTTCTCCCCCCTCCTGCATCTCCTGCTTCCTTCCAGGTGTACTTTGATGTGACAGCACAGCCTAACTCAAGCTCTTCAGTATAACATGGCCTTAAGATTGAAGAATTAAGTTTACAAATACATTATTGTATATGTAGTTTTAGAATAAAATACTAATTTTTTAGAGTAAATCTTAACAATTTAGACCTTAATCCCTTTATTGTTCATCTTTCATCTATTTTAATTCTGTATTTCGTTTCTAAATGTTTGCAGACATCATGGGAATAATATTCTTCTATGCAGGTTAGCAAAAATTTGGCACATTCAGCCACACAAAGGGTAGCCAGAATTCAGTGTGTTGGGGTTGAATGTTTACACTTTATTTGGGTGGAGGGGGAAAAGGGAAAGAAGGGGGGTGGGGGGAGGCTTTGTTCTTCACCTTTTAAAGAAAAATCTTTTCCTTGAAAGCTATCTGCACTGTTCAGGCCTTACCACACTACCAAAGCAGCAGTGGTCTTCTGAGTTGATATCTACAGTGGCTTCTCTTGATTTTCACCAGGACTTGGCTGTGGGTGAGGAAAGTCTGCTTCTTCCATCATTGCTCCTTCTATATTACGAAAGAAAATGTACCCTCTGTGCCCTGTCCACCCAATTCCCAAGCTCCCCCCTCTCCCCTTGGCTACATTAACTTAGTAACAGTGTTTTTTTTCTCAGGCCTGGCACTAATTATGTACTTGGAGGGTGACCCTTCCAGGGTACCGCCCCATGAACTGCTGTAATTCAGGTCACCTTCTCCAGGACTCATCTCTGTACTTTGTCTATTTTCTCATCTTCTTTCTTCAGGGTAAGCAGCGTTTCCTTCATCCGTTCTAATCCATAGTATTGGTTTTTTGCCTTTTCAATTTGTTAGTATCCTTCCTAGTTGTGGGCCTAATGCTGGGTAGAAGCTGGAGGTTGGAGAATCAATTGGCACCCACTGCTGTGATGTTGAACTGTTCTGTTCTTAGTATGACACTTGCAGAATTATCTCTGGCTAAGCCTGAGATAAACCTTCTAGTGATCCAGGCTGGGTGGTGGTGAATGGATAACTGTGGCAGTGCTCAAATTTAGAGTGGGTAAACCATGTTTACCCTCAGCTATGTTTTGGTGAGAGGTGCTTGATGAGCAAGTGGCAGAGACAAGATGGACAAAGTACTGACCTTTTATTTAAGCAGAAGTTACCTGTAGTCTTGGCTGTCTCTGCTTGTGTCCTCTAAAATGCTACCTTCTCTGAGTTGTATTTGGGAAATCGTGATTAATCTTCACAGCAGCAGCTTTTCCTGCTGTTGGTACTAGGTTCTATTCCAGTATGCTCCTACAAAACTGCTTGTCTCCATAGGAGAAGAAAGGTTGTTCTTTTGGAGGTCCCTCACTCTATAGCCTTAGGTTGCTTCCTTATCTGGCATAAAATAGTGATGTGCCCAATCCAATCAGTTCAGGGTTTTTTATACTTTCCTCTGCTGTTTAAAAGGTAATTGGAGGTTTCTTGCTTTTGTTTATGATGAACAAAGAGAGTTGCCAGAGACAGGCAGTTATTCACTCTCTGTCTCTTTTATCCACTTAATGACTGTGTTTCTGCTAGTGATGAAACTGTTGGCCGCATGCATTTCTTCACTACAGTACAAATCCATACAAGAAGCTTTTTGTTCTAATAAACATCTATTTTAATTTTGCAACATCTAACATTTTGTCCTAAGGAAATTGCTAGAAATTTAATTCTACTAACTGAGTAGTATATCCAATTGAGGTTTTAATGAAATAAAATATTTAACACTTTAAAGTTATAAAACCTGTATGAGCTTGTGTTTGAGTCTGGTCACACACAGCAGTTACTTGCATTTGTTCAGAATGGGTTTAATTGTTTGCTGCTTACAGCAGTTCAGGCCATCTTGGAAGAGTGACATTTTTGGAACAAAGTTGTATCACATAAAATTCACTTGAAAGCAGTTTAAAATTATTTATCTCATTATTTTCTGTCTTCTCAGTGAGCATGGTTGGTAAAATATATGATTTAGGTAGCAGCCTTAAGCAGATTTTTCATTTGAGGGTGAACAGGTGGATAAACATGATTGTATTGAGCACATCATAGATATGAATTTAAAGTGCTGTTTACAGACTTGAGTTGATATAGTTTCTAACAATAAAGCTTCTTTCAATAGCCTATTTAATTTTTCTGAAAAAGCAGCAAGTCATGTCATAGATTATTATTACTAAACATGTCTTGTTTTATATGCAGCATTATTATTTTACTTGGCAGTGCCATGTATTGAAAGTTAAGATGCCTTTTTTAACCAGAGAATCATTTCCCTTTCTACCAGGAATACTTTGCATCCTATTGTGAATATCATTCCAATGATTATAACTCCAATCTCTGAAATGGTTGCTTGAAAAATAAGGCTGGATTGAAAACACTAATGAATCAGATGAAAACATGGCTTGCTAAAAGCTCTCATTCTCTGGTTGATTTTAAATGCTCCTAAATAAAGACTGGGTCACCTAATCGTACAAACCCTTGTATTTCATTGAGTGAACTTGACGGCAGCTGTTTGACTGCACAGCACTGTTAGCAGGAGGAGTGCTTGAGTGCACCTTTCCCAGTGTTCAGTGCTTGGATGGTTCTTGACCATTCACAGAGGGGCCTGTAGTTCCTTAATTAGAAACAGATGTCCTAAATGGAAAGGATTATTAGAGCATTGTTAGTAGTTCAACTGCTAATAGCAAATTCCTGGCTATATGTTGAAGTTCAGTAGGATATATTTTTGTATGCATAAAAATTTCTAAATTGTCTGTATACAAATGATTGCAGATTGTGATAAAATTATATGTTTGACTTGAAAGATATCAATTCCTTATAGTAACAATTTTCCTGAAAGGTACTTAAGTAGAAGATTTCTAAAATATTTTAAGGGTTTTTCTGTTTGTATTTGTGTCCATATAGATGTGTATGTATTCTCCTATCTGCACTTGAATATGACTGTAGGAAAATTCTAAAAGCTGAACCTGTAGATGCATGCTGCATTGACTAAGCTTTTTTGAAAGAAGGCCTTTTTTTTTTTCCAAATATTTCCCTAACTGCAGGAAAGAATCCTCTTGGGAAATAATTTTAAAATTCTAATAGTCTTTTCTTTATTTGTATATACACAGAAGGATAAAAATTATCCCAGAGAGTGAATGGTTCTGCTAAATAACTGCTAATATCATTGCTTTAAATTTAGTTTAAAAATTTTATCTTTTTAGTTGTCATTTTTGTTGGTTGCTTTATTAGCATTAACCTAAGAAAACAACTTTATTTGTGAAAGTTTTCATCATCTTAGAAAGCACAGCAGAAACATAAATTGTAATCAGCATCTGGACAAATTAGTTTCAGTTGTTGTATATTTTGATTTCTGGAGTTTGTCTTCTCTCATTTCCTCTCCTTCCCCCAGTACATACCTCATTAATTTGCAAATATATCTTTGTTTTGTTATTCATCAAATCAACATTTCCATTCTTTTCTAAAACTTCAGTTTTCAGTTTTTCTAAGACTTTCAGTTTTCTAAAACTTCAGTTCTGCTTGCTGCCTTAGAACGTCCTTCTCTCTTGCAACACTTCTGTCTGCTACAGGTGTTTGATCACTACTACTTTCTCTTTCCTGTTTATTTGCTTTCTTTAGTACTTTGTTCACTCACATCATTCCAATGAAATTGTTCATCTTTAAGGCTTCCCTGGCCTCCTCCAGGTCAGAAACAGTGTTATATTCAGTTTTACATAGATATAGATGTGTCAAAAATATTTTTTTAACCAAATCTTTCCTTAAATGCTAATACTGCATTTTGGTTCACTTCATGGAGCAGTGTAGGAGCAATCCCAACAGATAATGGGCATTCAGTCTGCAGGAACAGACTAAACTCAGCTGTTAAGCTTAAAAGCTGCTGGAAGTTTTATATAGTAAAGATGTCAGATCTGCAATGCTGGCTTTCTGTCTCTCTGTCTACTGATGGAATTCTTTTGGTGCAGACCATTTCCTAATGCAGATGTGTGGCCTCTGCTGCCTTGACATCTGTTGCTTCTCTGAGCTTTGCTATTTCAGTCTTACCTGTTACCATACATGGAATTTGGTTAACCCCAACCTAAAAGCAGGCCCCACCCATGTTTAGCCTTCATCCAGCCTTGGTTACATCCAGGATTTCTAGCTGTGTACTCCTTTAACCTGTGACAGAAACTGATTATGTCTCCACTTTGACTATCACAGCTTCTTGTGTTGTGTTACTGCCAAGATACTTTCCTTGTGAAGTAATTATCTGTTTATGGTCTTTCCCATTATGTGTGAGTGTCATTCTTCCCTTTTGAAGCACTCTATACCATTGCACTCATCCAGCTATTCTCATACTAACCTAATTTTTTTGCAAGCACTTTCAACTGAGTACACTATCTGACCATTTCATCAAATGCTGTCTCTGCAGCTGTTCCCTTGTTGTGTCTTTTGTGTGTGTGGTAGTGTCATAGCTGAGTGTAGCAGGATTTCTCTTTGTTTCAGAATAAGTTTTCTTCTTCAGTAAATATGCTGTATTTTGCTTCAGTTGAACAATAGAAGTTGTATTTTTGCTTTGCAAAATCAGATTGGGTTTTTTAAATGTCCTTGTATGGAGGAAGTGTTCTTACATAGCTGTGTTAAGAAAAGTCCATACACATATGGATGGACGGATGGATGGGTGTTGTTGTTATGCATGTATGTTATGTATGTTAAAAAGGTATTTCTAGCAGTTTCACTGGTAATGTAATTTCAGAAGCAGGATCTGTGCTTGAGAGCTAACATAATAGAACTAACTAACTTATTTTAATACAACACAGTGAAATGAGAAAAAATTCTCTCTTGCAGCTGTTACGCTTGTAAACAAATGCTTCTGCATTCTGTCTTGTTTCCTTTAAGAAGCTGGTAGCTCAGAAAGGCCAAGGATTTCTCTCATACCTCAGCTGAGCTTTTATACAAGCTTACAAAATCACGTAGTATTAGTTGCCTTTCTATTTGCCTGTGGTACGATTAGTACTCTGTATACTACACAGTGATAGCACTTAAGTCCAGTTGGACATTAGGAGGAATTTCTTCACAGGAAGGGTGAAGGATTGATTAAACATTGTAATGGCCTGCCCAGGAGATGGTGGACAAGCTGTTTAAGGGAAGACTGGACATGGCACACAGTGCCATGGTCTAGTTAACATGATCATGTTTGGGCAAAGGTTGGAGTAGAATGATCTCAGAGATCTTTTCCGGCCTAATTGATTCTGTGATTCTTTAATCCAGTTTTTTCCAGGTGACTCATTTCTGGCTACAAACCCTGTCTAATTACTGTCTGTTTTTTTAATTCCATTTCATGTCTCGGGTTTGTAAGTTTTTCAGGAACAGGGCTCTCTTCCTGATAAACAAGAAGGGCTTGATGTGTATGGTTGCTAGCAATGTGTTCACTGTCCTGCAAGATGCAAATTAGGACTGTAGCAAAGCACACAATTTGAAATTTCTTGGAAGATAACCTTTACATCCAAATCAGGCAATGAATATTTGTAGAATAAAAAGTGAATTTTGCTGTCAGAGGCTAAGCTATTCATTATACTTGGGGAGGCTTTTGAAGTATCTTTTCTATTTTGGGTGTATACTTGCAAATATAAATGCAGAAGTCGCTTATCTCTCCCCAGTGAAAGCACACACACACAAAACATGCAGTTTTCATTACTTAGCTATGTCTCAAGAAAGATTTATTTTTCTGTTTTCTTCTGCCAATTTCAAGGGAAGAATGCTCTGAAAATACTTAACGCACTAATTGAATCAGGAAAATCAAAGGGGTCACCTGATGGCCATGTCTGCTTTAGCTGCCTCTTTAGATTGTGTTTCAGGCTGGGTTTGTTTGTTAGGTTTTTTTAGCAACATCTGTTCTAACTCTTGTTTTCTGTGTGTGTATGTGGACAGAGGATGTTTAAGGTATGTTAAGCCATTTGTTCAAACTGGCCTTGCGGCAGAATCAAAGAAATTTGAAAGGCAATGCCAACATTTTAAAGAAAAAATGTCCAGAGCAACAGAAAGTAAATACACCATGCCTTGATTTTTGGAAGATATTTAATTAATATTCATGAGGATTTTTACTTTCAAATATCTCTAAGGGAAAATGTCATTAGTATAAAAGAAATAAATAATTTCACTGAAAATTAGTGAAAAAACCCACAATTTTCTGTAGAGTATTAAAGCAATTTCAAAGAAAAAGTATTAACTTGAAATTACTCAGTATTGACCTGTTAATGACAGCTTGTTATTAACAGTTGTTACCTCCTGGCCATGCTGGGGATGGTGTTTAATGGTATTTGAAGACGAGATATGCAAAAAAGAGGAGTTTTAGGTATTCTTTAAGGAGACCTTAGTGTTAAAGGCTATCCAAGAGGGATCAGACATGTTGTGATGGAAGACCATACGGATATTTCTCGTAAGTTGGTCCTTTGTGAATTCTTCTCTGAGTGTTTTTGACAGTAGAAAGTTCGATATATTCTGTTCATAGTATTTTGTTTCTGAACCTACAGATTTCTTTTTTTTTTGTTGTTGATTTTTTTGGGTTTTTTTTTTTTTGGCGGTTGTTATTTGGTTTTGATTTTTTTTTTGTTTGTTTGTTTTTTCTTTTTGTTTTCTCTTAGTTTATGACATCTGGATTTAGTTTTACTGGATATTGCCCCAGAGGTGCAAAAGAGGAAGTACAGAATTTGGATTAATGTAAATGTTCTGTAGGAAGATCAAACATAAATAACTGTTTTAGTCTTGTCTGCTGTGTGTATCCACAATTTGTGTACTAGATGATAGCTTTACTGATATCTCTGCAGGTTTTTATGTTTTGATTTACATCTTAAAAGCTTAATTTAAACAAATTTACAAACTGGTGAAGCCAAATCATAGTAGAAATGTAAGAATTCAGTTGAACAGGAGCCTTTTCACTGTAGTCTATAGCTGAACAACTCCTGCACAAATCTATAAAGATTGTTTTAAAATATATATTTCTTTAGATTGACAAGATTTTTTGTTGTTTATGTTAGTTTTAGTGTTGCACACTTGAAACATTTGTTCTTGATTCCACTCTTTTCCAGCACTTCTGCACTCTGTGATAATTAATTATGCCTTCTGTAGTAAACAAATTACTTGAAATTATTGAAGGCTGTCATAAAATAATCTTTTTCCTTTTCTGTTGTTTTCCAAAAATAGATAATATACCTGAGAGAATCCCCAGAAGATGTGTACAGGCTTATATTGTCAGGAAGTGTTTCATATCTTCCTTTCAGGTAAATAACAAGTTGATAGAACTTTCTGTACCTTGGTATTTTGAAGAAGAATGTAACATTTCTCAGTACTAATTTCTGCTGTGTTGGTTTTCTGGGGTTTTATTTTATTTTATTTTGTTTTGTCAACTCATTGAGCTTTTTAATCTTCCTTATTGCTTCTCACTTGGCAGTCTGATTTTGTGCCAGTAGCTGATAGTTAAACATATCAAAATATCTGTCATTCACCACAGAGGGCTTGCAATACTTAATAGCATTCTTTATCACAAGGCAGTATTTGCAGATTGCTGCACATATTTGGCAAGTGGGAAGTTGTCATCAGTGTATTCCAGGAGCCATCTCTGTTGCCTGTGCCCTACCTGTGCTATGCCTCCAAAACATATCAGAGTGGTTGCAGTTCCCTGTGAGGACCATGGCCTAAGAATGTGAGGCTGCTTCCATCTGACTATAGAAGGCTTTATCCATTTGTTCCTTCTCATCGGGTGGTCTGATACACGTGCTACTATGATGTCACCTTTATGTGTCCTTTCTTTGACTTGAGTAACATTCTATTATTTCTGTCTCCTCCTAATTTCTGCCCTTTTTCTCACTGATTCATAAGGAAGGAAAGGATAGAAAAAATTACTAGAGACAGCTATCCAGATTCTTCAAAATTCTTCTTCATCTCAGCTGAAATTTGAACATGAAATGTTTTCTGATGGTTCTCTGGTTTAGATTCAGTTTAATTAATTTATTTACTTCACTATAGTATTCCTGTAGAATTCGTAATCTGCAGTGCTTATGAAATTTTATAATGGTCACATACTAAGAACATGCAATTCCTGTATCAACAGAATTAAAAAACTTATCATTGAAAGGAGCTGTTTTAATGAAACTAGTTTCTCCTCTTGTGTAAGCATTAACTATTTATGCTTCTTAAGGAAAATATTTTATTCTATTTTATTATATTTACTATAATTTATTGTATAATTACTATTAGATTTATATATTTACTATATTTACTAAATATTTTAGTATAACAGTGCATGTCAGAAATTGAATATTTTTACTAACAGTCCATGTCAGAAATTGAACATTTCTGCTTTACAAAAACTGTAGCTGGAGTAATATTACTGTTGTATCTGTTAATAGAAGTTATTTTATGTTGTTATTCTTGTAAGATTCAATGTATGGGAAATGAAGTAATCATTTGATATAATTATTTCAGTTTAATAATCATTACCTTGAAGTAATTTTAAAAGGTGTTTTAGAGAAGTATCTTCAATTGCTTTCACTTGGATTAAAATACAATAATTATGTTTTGGTCATTGTATCTTATAGGGATGCTTCCTTTGGTACTTGCAGTTTTCATCTAACGTTACTGGACTGTTTTCATGCAATAAACAAGGTCAGTAAATGAATATTTTACACATTTCAAAAAAGTAGCTAAATGTTGCCCATCAGAAGAAGAAGGCTTAGGAAACTAGGATCCAATTAAAGCTGTGAACTAGCAGATCTGCTGATTGTTGCCTAGTTTACTATGCATTACGCATTGTCACAAAATAGATAAAGCATTCTTAGAAGTCTACCAGTACTTTACGTAATCAAGTGAAGATATAGAGGGAATTCTGAGTTTTACTTGTGTAATCTATTGGGACAGTAATTCACCTCTAATCCTAAGAGCTTTGTATTAGGTTTATTGTATGCTCCCTGGTGTTATGTATTAGGCTGAACATACCCATTCAAAGGGTTTTGAATGGGTTTGCTATATACTTCTGGCATTTGCAGCACATGGTAATGATTTCAGATTTTGCTTTAGTAATAGAAATAGAACAAATGTTAGGAGGTAGGTGCTTCTTCTTTTAACTATAAAATTATAAAATCTAGGTTTTATAGCAATATAGCAGTGAAGTAATGCAGCATTAAAGGATAAGGGAATCAAACCACATTATTTTTAGTCTGTATGAATAGTGAAATGGAATTCTGCAGCTCTCCACCGTATTATTGTTTTGTATTATGGGTATCTCTACCAAATAGTGACATTTTTACTGGTTAAGTCATCTTCTTGAAGATTGGTGATTTTTCAGCTTTTCTGGGTATTTTGAAATTGGTTATTTGTCTGCCAAGACTGGTGCATTGATGTTCTTGCCGGTGAGCAACAAGGAAAGCTGCAGAAGATTAGGTAGTAAAAAAGAAAATTGGAATGTAGTATTTTTAATATCTGGAGGTAGGAGGTTTATCTGTATTTGTCTTCCTGTTTAACAAGTGGATAAACTATTAGTTACCCAAATGTTTACATTTTTTATACAGTGTTAAGTATTATGGCTGTGGCTAATTATGGGACATACGGACTCACAGTAGTATCTACTTAGGACTTTGTGACTGCAAACAATTTGAAATCAGTGAAGACATTAGCAAATAGAATTTGTGCACAAAAAATATCTCCAGTCCTTGAATGCAGTCTTTAGAATCTACTCATAGCTTCAATAGATATTTTTTGCTGGTTATTTTTCTTTTTATTTTGTGCAGCTAGCAATAATGAAAGGACTAAATGCTTCAGTAATCTGGGGTTTTTGTAGTGATTTCGTGAAAACAAAAAAGTTGATTTATTCATATAATTTCACTTATATTGAAATTTACAAACCTAGTTTGAAGCAAGACTGAGTTTTTCTGTATTCTTAAGTTTTGTGAAGAAAGAAGGAGAGTGTGTACTAAAGGACTTTATGTAACTGAAAAGAGTAATAAACTGTCCTCATTGAAGAAGCATCTTTGTTAAGAGCTGTGTTCTGAATTTTAGGCTTTGCAGTATGGTTTCCTGGATTTTAGTACGTTTGATGTAGATGAATATGAGCATTATGAAGTAAGTGTTCAGTATCAATGTCTTGATTTGTTTGCTGTTACTAATGCTAAAGCAATTGGTTATAATTTCTGCTATTCTTTTGTAGCATTAAGTTCCATTTTTGTTTTGTCTCTTTAAGTTATGATAAGTTAAATAAAGATTAAGTTAAATAAAGGTTAGTGGTCAGAGAGATAATAGTAAAATCCAGATTTAAGCATAATTATGTTCAAACATGGGGAAAAGCAGAAACCAAAATGGAAATAAATGAGAGTCTCCTTTATTAGTAAAACCCTGGATATTCTTGAGCAGCCTTGATGAAAAACTAAAGGGCATACAAGCCCAAGTCTAACTGAATGCTAGAGAACAATCAAAGTATGTATTTGAGGACACATGGCAAAAATGTAATAACACTCTTTGAGGTAAAGAAGAAAACAGGGCTGGGAATCTCCAAGTGCATAAAATTCACTTTGAGTCGTAGGAAATTATTGTTACAATGAAGGACTGCAACTCCTGATTGTATGCAGTCTCAGAAATGCAAAGCTGCCACATGTCTGTAAAGAGAAAATTAAATGGTCCTAGAGCTGAAAAACTCATTATATATTTTGTGAATGGTGGTAAGACCAATTGGTAAGATCAATTTAGAATCCTATAAAAAATAAAAATTTGAAAGTTGCTCTTCATCTGAAGGGCATCAGTTGTGTTGTTCTAAAACTCTGATTTAGAAAGACAGGGACACAGGGGAGAAATGTGAGGTTGAGAGCATCTGTCATCCTCATGATGAAAAAGAAAGCAGCCAACTAACACACCTTCCTTTGACAAAAATTATACATCAATTCTATCTAGCATGTATTTTGAAACAATAAGGAAAAGCCTGAAAATACAGGGATAATGATAAACCAAGCATTTTCTCTTGACAGAGAGCAGAAAATGGAGATTTTAACTGGATAATACCAAACAAATTCATTGCCTTCAGTGGACCTCATTCAAGAAGTAAAATTGAAAATGGTATGCTTAAAAAAGGAGGTGGGGAACACAAGCCCACTACTTTCTTAGTTGATTGTTATCAGTAAGAACAAGCTTTAAAAATTGTTCCTCAAACAGTGTGTTTTTTCCTTGGCTCTTTTCCTTTTATAAGAACTCTGGCAGTAAAATTTTAATGCTTGGTTTAATTGTATCTGACCTAGGTGATTGTATTAAAATTCCATTTTCAGTTAGTCTATTTCTTTATCTTCTCTCTGTTTTGGGAGTGTTTTCATATCTTTTTTTTTAGTATTTTTTATTTCTTCACTTTAAGCCTTACTCTTTTTTTTATCTTCTGTTCTCAAATAGGCTATCCCCACCATGCTCCAGAGGCTTATTTCCCATACTTCAAGCAAAAGAAGGTCACCACTATAATACGCCTCAACAAAAAACTGTATGATGCCAAACGATTTACAGATGCTGGATTTGAGCATTTTGATCTCTTCTTTGCTGATGGAAGCACACCTAGTGATACTATAGTTAAAACATTTCTAAATATTTGTGAAAATGCTGAAGGTGTAATAGCCGTTCATTGCAAAGGTATGATGCAAAAACCAGTTTATATTGCTAGTGATGTTTATAATTACAGTTCCTGAGCTATTTTGCAGTATAATTCTACTATATCTAGTTATTAACATGTCTGCCAAACTGCAACTGTTCCATTAAAATTATTTCTATGATTCTGTTCAGCGCTTCAACTTCTAATTTTGTTAAGTACCAGAAAAATCTTCCAAGCCATTCCCAAAATGAGACTGGGGAAAGTGAGATTTCCGATATTAATAGCTGTTTCTGCTAGAAAGTGTTAGTACTTTCAAAGGATGCTTTGGGCAAGCATTTGAAGTCCTGTCAAGTTCTCTCTGAAAATACATGTTTAAATATACCAAGTGGTAAAGTTTTAGAAACAGTGCTGTATTTTGGGGAGATTTCTCAAAGTGTATGAGTGCTCTTCTTTTGGTATAGCTACCAAAATCTTCATCCCTCAGAAACTATACTAATTTGGGCATGCTCTGAATATCCATTCCTCCAGAGTTAGACTGCGAAGATTGTAAGAGCCTGGCCAATGCAGCTAGTATAGCTGTTATATATGTTTTCAGTTGTTCTAGAGGCAGTATGTTTCCCTTCCCACACCATCTTTAATAGTCTATCAGACATTTTTTCTCCACAGCTTTGCATTACTAGTGTATCTGATAATGCTGTGATTGAAGGAGAAGGGCCTTTTCTTAACCTGTTTCTTTGGACCTGCAAAGACTGCAGTTTTGTTCCTGTATCTGCCATCTGTTTGCTGCATTTAACAGAATTATATTTTATAAAGTGAAAGAATTGTTGAAACCAGCATCTTGATTCTGGGAAAACAAGTCCATACTCTTATTCTTCACTGAGGTGATAAATTCAGGCATATTGCTTAATTGGTTATGCCAGAATATTGAGTATCAGTGATACAAGTGCTTTGTTTTCATTTAAATTAAGGTGTTCTTTGGTAGATGTCAGACTAATGGTGTCTAGACTGCGCTTACTCTTGAGGAAGTGTAGAATGCTGTAGCCTGTTCCTAAAGCTGTCATGGAAGTCATGGAAAGCTAAAGCAAGTTCCTAAAGCAAGTCATGGAAGCTACTGTGTGGTTGTCTTGGCTAATGTGTTATACAGAAGATTTTACAGTGGTGTTGATCAGTTAATTGTTAAATGAGCTAAGGTGGTGTGTGGTTTGCATGTGCAGCAAGTGATTAAGGAGAGATGCCACTTAGCTGGGGCAGTCCTCTCTTGCTTCTAATGTTTTCCCAAGGTAAATAGAACTGTTTTGAGGGCCATTTTAAATAAGGTTTCTCACTCTGGAGTACTTCTTTTCTGTGCTAGCTAGTGCCCAGACTTGCTTATTGCAAAATTTGTTTTTTTCTTGGGAGTTAAAGAGATTAATTAGAGGGGGGGCTGGGAGAACATCTAATTTCAGTGCAATGTATGATTAGTTTGCAAGAAGGTTCTGGGAGAATTCTGAAAAGAAAAAAAAGACCAACTGTTTTATCCCATCGTTATAAACATTCTCATACCTTCATACATATTCATAGATAGATAGGTAAATAAAGGTAGCTAAACTTACAAATATTTGTAAATTTGCTGGCTTTGGAGGGTTACCTCACTCAAAGAAAATATGGAGAGTGTGTTAGTAACCTTGTATATGATGAAACAGATTAAAGACTAAGTTTCCCTTACCACATTTGATAAGTAGAGGTTTGTTTTGATAAATTAGGCAGGTAACTACTTGCCCAAGTAACAGTGTCTGTAGTTACAACAGATTCCAGATGGAGATGGATATATAAAAGAAGCCATTCTTTTATATTACACAGCTGGTCTCGGACGAACTGGCACACTTATTGCCTGTTACATCATGAAGCATTATCGGATGACAGCTGCTGAATCTATTGCCTGGATCAGAATAAATAGACCTGGTTCTGTGATTGGACCACAACAGCATTTCCTGATGGAGTAAGTAGATTGAGTGTAAATTATTGCCAAAAATAAATCTAGATGTATTTTTCTTCTTCTTCTTCTATTGTACACTTAACAATCTTCAGTGTTAATTTGTTGTGTTTTGGGCCTTTTTTTCCATGTTATGATAGCAAACAGGCAGAACTTTGGACAGAAGGGGATATTTTCCGTGCAAAGTTGAAACGAAACCATAAAATTGCTGTAACAAGAATTCTGTCAGGAGTAGATGATATTTCAATTAATAACACAAGAAACAGGAGAAGCATCCAAAAGGACATTGAACTGGTAACCATCCAAATATTGTGCTCTTGTAAAAGTTGAAACTGTTGAGAATCTCTCAGGTTTTGAAAAAACCTGTGGGTGCACTAAAACTTTGTTAATCAAATTTTTTTCTGTTCACCCTTTTTGTATAAAAGGATATGGGGGAGGGGGAGGAAACTAGGGATGGCAATTATGAAAAATGGAGTTTAGAACACAGGTGAAGTAGGAGCATCATCATGTTTTAGTCTTCTGTAATTAGGTCAACAATAGAAAAAACATACATTCTGCAATCAAAAACACTGATTTAATTTTGGATTGTTTGTTGCTTCACTGTGTGTATTTAAAGGGAGGGGATGAAAGGGTGGGTTATGCTTATCATTTTTACTCATTTTAGTTTCTAAGTAATTGCAACTTCTGTAATACCTTTTGATGGTGCTTTTTGAAAAAGACAGTTCTGCTGTTTTAAAAAGGCAACTGAAGGAGGGAAATGCTGTATTTAGTGAAGATCATACTGTACTTAAGCAAAGATTTTATAATATATTGCTTCCAATGCTTTAAAAGGAGACAATATTCCAATGCATGTAAGTCATGACACCACTTAATGGTTTACAGCTTCTAAGGCAGCAAACAGGAAACTGGAAGAAACAGAACTATATTTATGCAAGTGAATTTCCTTTGACTTTATCCTGTTGAGATAATTCTAATTTTAAGCTTTAAGATAAAGTTAATTCTTATATATCAAAGTGCCTATATTTAATCTTGATTTATCCCTTTCCCCCCTCCACTTATTCAGTACAGTGATGATGACGAAACAAACTGTTTAACACAAGGGGATAAGCTTCGTGCTCTGAAAAGCAAAAGGCAAGCAAAAGCTCCAACTGCATCTCCACTAGCGTAAGTCAGTTTCTGAATATATAAAATGCCAGAAACACTTTTATCCTTTTCTTCATGCATACTTCCCATTGCCCACAAATTTTTGTTATCAATGCTGTTTTTATTCCCTTAAAACAAACATGAGGTTCACCATTTCTCTGAAGGCTTGGTGAATGCTGAGGAGGCAGGACAATTTGGTTAAAGAACTGTATAACTGAATTTCTAGTTTTCTGCATAGTTTTTGAAGCTGATATTCTGCACTTTACAAGCTCCTATAGCACTTCTGAATGCTTTACTTTTAGTTTAATCACAAACATTCCCTTGTCTGTCCTATGGTAGTATAAAAACAAAAGAATATGACTATGTGTGGTTTTGTTTGATTGGCTCAAATAAGATATGTCCTGGTGTTTGAAGTAAAGTCGGTAAAGTCAGAGTTGAAAGAAGGATTTTTAGCTTTCTTTCGTTTTCTCTTCCTTGGAAGAGAACTCTCCCTAAATCCTGTGGGCTTTGTGATAATGTCTGGTGGATCTGGAAGGCAGAGTAGCCACTGTTTCAGTAAACAAATTCAAAGAACTGCATTTCTGTCAGTGAAGCTGGTAGTCTCTTTATTTTAGACAAGTCCTGAAACATCACCTGTAAAAGAAAGTTTGCATCTTTTGTAGCTTGTAAGAACTAGGTGCAAAATATATCTGCCTGCCCTTAAACAAACTGCAAGTGAATGCAACACTTGGAAAACTTTGCAGGATCGCGTTTGATTGCTAGGAAAGCAATGGTGACCCCTGGCTGTCAGACTTTTGTGAATCACACGTGACCAAAGTCACAGGCCACAGTCAACATGACTTTTATTGTGTTGTCCTTCTGTAGGACATGATGCTGCTACCTTGCTGGAATTTTTATTTTCTTTTTCTTCTTTTTTAAGATCACCACTGTCAGCAGACTTTTAGAAAAAGTGAGAAGTATGTAGTAAAAATGTGCTGAAGGTTAAGGAATATATCTCTGGAAACCTTCACACATTGCTATGTCTGATTTCCGCTTTTGTTTTAAATTACTGTCTTCTGTTCATGCTTATCATTTACACAGGCAGCCATATAAGAAACAACATACTCAGAACAAAAACTGTGCCCAGCTGACTTAAAAAATACCAAAATGCATCACCTCAGTTATTTCAAATAGCACACTAAAAAAACAATTACCTTGCAGATTAGTTTCCGAGGCACAGAAGTGCCTTAATTGTCAAGTATTTAATTGCCATACGCTCACTGTATGTTCCATATGATGAATGTAGACTGTGTGATAACCTATTCAGAGCCATTGTCCTAATACCTTCCTAATACAAAACCTATCTACTATTAAAATATTATTTGGCTCATGAAACGTTCTGCAACGTCTCCTCTAATTAGCTTGTACTTGTGTAGAATTAAACTAACTGACCTGGAGCTTATAGCTCATCTTTACATTGTGCATTGTTACTCAAGGAGCTTCAATTTACCTCTTTCTGTTCCTCTGAGTTATTTTTATGGTTGTGACTTGTACTGAAATAATTCAGTGAAAAATGAATGTGTAAACTCATACATTCCTTTGCGTTACTGTTGTTTTATTGCAAGGAATATTTAGCTGCCTTACATGAGTCAGAAGTTTTTTCTACTACAAGAGATGACTGTCTCTTTCCTTTTTAGTTTAGTCTGTTAAAATAATTATTCTGGCAGTGAAATTGATTACTTTTATCTAAACAAACAAACAAACAGAAGCTTCTAAATCTTCCAAGTAGTTCTATTTCAGAAGAAGAAATAAGGGGGGGGGGGGGGGGGGGGGGGGGCAAAGTAAGAGCACCAGAAGCTTGGACAGTTAGTCTTTGAAAAATAGAGGCATTATTTACTTTTAAGTCACAAGGGACTTGTATAGAGTGTTTATTGAGGTTGGCTGTATAAATTCTTTATGTGTTGATGACTGGATATTTTATGTATGTTCTAATAAGCAATATTCTGCACCTGTGGCAAAGGATTATGAATTGGCTTTTGCTTCTTACACGGAAAGGTAATACACCCCCTGTTTATATAAGTTGCTTGTTTCTGCAAACATACCTGTCTGTGATGTAATGTTTTAGTATCAGAATGTATGATTGTGAAGTAAAATGTGTGAATACAGGCTGATCAAACTGCATAAGAGATGGCAGCAAGTGGTCAGAGATGTACTGCTCCTGCACACAATTCTTTCCAAGAGTGATACAGACTGTGTGAAATAGGTGACTTTGGTGTGGGTTTCAGAAGATTTGCTTTGATTCCAGCAGCATAGGGGTACCATATTGGCAATTTATGGCTGTATGGATTGTTAGTCATAGAAAGTAAGAAATGCTTGGCAAAGTTTATAGAGCGGTATCCTTTTGAAGAACTTGAAACAAGCTAAAATGCACCAATAGCTTTTGCTTTGAATTTTTTTTCATCTCTACCTCCCCCTCCAATCCCTTTTTAGATGGCTCCTAGCTATGCTGGTGTCTACACTGTTTAGCATTGTCATCTGGTGGATTGTATGTGGCTCCCTTCTGCCCAGCCTGCTATTCTGTCTAGATGGTTTAAGAACATAGTAACCATCAGGACCCCCTGAGAGAGAGCCACTGTGTAAGTGTCCCATTCCATTTCTCTACAATAGCTCACACTTTCTGTCTAGTATGTCTCTTAAATGCATGTTTTCATGTCATTTTTCTTACTGGCTTTGTTGCAAGAGTGAATTTCTCTGCTCTGGCTTTGTTATATTCTTGTGTATATTATTTGGAATAATTGAGTGATTTTTATGGCTAGCTTACAATATACAAAGGCAAAGAGCTCTTAAAACTACATAAGCAAAATTATCTGTAAGAAATAAAAAAGTGCTGCTTTAAAATATGATCCTATCCTTTGCATATTGCCGATGCAAATGTTAGCTTCAGTTTTACTTCGAAGGTCATGAACTTGCAAAGTAGGCTAGTTTCCCAACACATTATTTTATTCCCATGAAATGCCAAGAATTAGAATTTGTTAGAAATGTCAGTAGGTCTTTGTTTCTACGAAGAGATCAAATTTTATATGCCATGTCATAAAACATTACTTCTTATACCTTTTTGACATTAAAGAAGATGGGGCAAGTTGCAGTGTTAGGTCCAGGCTCACTTGTTTACCCAGCCAGTCTGGTTCCATCATCTTTTGTTCACAGTTATGTTTTCTAGAGCTTTAGGAGACTACTTACATTCCTTATTCTGTTACTTGGATTCAGCAGCTGAGAAAACATTAATAGCATATCAGTTCCTTGAGTACAGTTTTCACTCTTTCTTCACTCCACTTTCATCAGAGTAGCTGCTGTGACTTCTGTGCCTTGCTTCTACTTAAAAGGTGCAATGTTTTCATTAAATGACAACTTACATATTTTGGTGAAATAAAATTCCAACAGCACACAGAACTGTGAGGAAGTGCAAATGAACTTTTTGCTTGTTTCTGAGCCTCCCTGGAGCTTCTCTGTCATCACCACCCTCAAAGCAGAATGATTACTGTGGGTGAATACTTGAAATCTTGGTGCTGTCAGATTAAAAAAATGGTCAGAAAGTCTTTTACTAATTAAGAATAGGCATTCTCTCCTGACAGGCATGAAGGGCTGAGATTTTCTGTCATCCATACCTTTGGCCTTGCAACTTTTTGTCTGCACTTTTTAAAAAGCATGAAACTCTTTCTGCTGACCTAAGTGACTGGATAACTATAGAATGAGAACTGGGAGACTTTGGACAGGTTAGTTATTCAGTTAGCCTTCACTGAGGTCATCTTAATCTGTTCTTTTTGAGAAAGAAATTATAAAGAAATAAAGATCATTTCAGCTTAATTTTCCCCCTAACCTTGTCAAATAACTTACTTGAGAGGCATTATTCCAAATAACATGAGAGGTGTGTTTTCAAAGTTTTACAGTGAATGGAGCACTCTTTCTTTTCTCAGTGGTCTCTGGAAGTCAGACCTCAGATTTCTGAACACTTACTAAAAAGCTAAACTTAAAACACAGGTTAAAGAGGTGAAACAATCTGTGCTTTGTTTTGCTGTACTGTGCTATAAGATCAATTTCAGTCAACTATCATCCTTTCTTTCTCTTACTGTGTCTGTGTTCTGTCTAAAAACTAGAAACACTTATTCCTTGCTAGATGAAAAAAGGCTGTTTGATGTTGGTATATGTGATGCAAGCAATTTTGTTATTCCCATTTGCTGTGAATTTCCAATTTCTGGTGCTGCTGCTTGATTTTCAAGATTAACAATGTGGGTTTAAATATAGGGAGAGAAAACACTTAGGCTTTTCTTAAAAGCTTGCCTAACTTTCTCTTCTTTCTGCAGCAAGTATCTCATGTTTTAAGAGATCAAATTATCGGTAAGGATCATGGATCAATCTGGGTTAGCCTGGCAGTTGTGTTGGCTGGAGCCCTGTATGCTGAGGAGTTATTGGTCACTTGTTGCCTGTCAATGACTTGGAAGAGTAGCAGAGGTCTCAGGTCTATTTTCTTAAAAATCATGAGGTGATGAAGGAGAAAGCAGTATTGCACTTGACAGACCTTGTAAGACAGGTTGCCCAGATTGGTTGGCAAGACTAAAATGCCTTTTGCAGACAGAGAAGACACGCACCTGTGTAACCTCTTTTTTCTTCATCCCTGCTTAGGATTCTGCAATCACTTATTTTAAAAAAGCTTGTTGTGTGGACTGATTTCTGTCCAATGTGTATTACACTGCTTGCAATTCAAGTTTTGTGGATTTTGTCTCGGGTTGTGGAGTTTGGGTTTTTGTGTGCTGGTGGTGTGCCTGTCTTCTGCCCTTGCACTGAGTTAAATGGTGAATAAGAGTTGTGAGTTATTTAAAAGTTGCTGCTCCTTACACAAGCACTGTTCCATTCAAACAGGTCTTTATTTGTTTAAAGGCCAAAGTATTCACTTGAATAAGAAAGCAGTATATAAACTAGTCTGCTATTTGTGGTGTGTATTTAGGATCAGAACTACCAAGTGATGTTTCTATTACAGATGAATTGGAGATGAAAAATTCTTACAATGTAAATGTATGTTTAATAGTGTGACCATTACAACATCCTATAGTCTGCAGGGTTTTGGGGGTTTTTTGGTTGTTTTTTTGTTTGTTTCTCTTTTGTGGGGTTTTGGTGGTGGTGATGGTTGGTTGGTTTTTTTCATTTTTTTATCATATCAAATGAGTTAGAAAACCTTTGTGTACATCAGATGGGTTTGCTGGTGTTTCTGGAAGTTGTGTGACATACTATTTTATGTGAACAGCTCCGAAGAAGTAAGGTAGGTGTCCTGAGATCTTACACTTCTCTAATATAGTTTGGGATATGTTTTTCAGGCTGACATTTTGACACAATTTTCCTGTACCTCTACCTCTTCATCTCACATCCATTATAAAACCTATCCTTTGAACCTCCTGCTATCAAGTGAGGCTGTTAGTCTAATTGTGCTAAACCAAAATTCCATGTGTTAGTTTCTTCTCTCACCTTTAACATATATGCAGTAGCATTCTAATAAAAGCTGTGATAGCACTGTTGCTGCTCCTCAGCTGACAGCTGTGAGGCTCAAAGACAGCTCTGGGTGTTTAATTGCAACAACCTGTCAGACAGTGGTGTAAATGAAACCTTGTCTCTTTTCCTTGAGGTGCTATCAGCCGTGGAAGTCTAGAATTCTAGTCTGATTTTAAAATGTCTGTGTGATAATTTAGCAAATGTTTTGTTCACAGTGATTTCAATTATTCTTTACTAGAGTAGAGTAGCCCAGTGAAGTTGTGTGTATCTTAGATGTAAAAATGACATATCAACTGAAGAGCAGATGATGTTAAAGATTCTACTTTGCTCACAGCTGCCTCTGAGCTGATCCCATAAGGCATCTTGTTATCTCCCTTTGGCAAATGCAGCAAACTTACAAGGATGTTTTTGTGGTTGTTTTGGTTTCCCAGTGGCTATTTTTATTATAAGTCACATTTCCACTTAGAGCTTCTATTATGTTCTTTCTTTGTTTTCAACAGATAAGATGAAATTTTTTGGGAAGTAAGGGCTACCTTATGATATTGAAAAGATGAATATTTAAATGTTTGTTCAAAATGCTATCTTGAGAATTCATAATGCTTCACAGAATTACAGAATGGATAAATGTTGAAATAGACCACAGTGGGTCATCTGGTCCAACCTCCCTGCTCATGCAGAGTCATCCCAGACTACATGGCGCAGGATTGCATCCAAATGGTTCTTAAATCTCCAGTGCAGGAGACTTGACAATCTCTCTGGACAAATCTTCCAGAGCTCAGTCACCTGCACAGTAAAGAAGTTCGGGTGTTAGGTTCAGAAGTTCAGAGGTTCTTCACATTCAGGTGGAACTTCCTGTACACCCGTTTGTGCCCAATGCCTCCTATTGCTCAGCACCACCAAGCAGAGCCTGGCTCTTGACACCCTGCCTTCAGATACTGACAGACATTGATGAAGTCCCCTCTGTCATCTCTTCTGGAGGCTGAACAGACCCAGCTCCCTCAGCCTTTCCTCATGAGAGAGATGTCCAGTCCCTTCATCATCTTCATATCCTTCCACTGGACTCTCCCCAGGACCTCCATGTCTCTCTTGTGCTGAGGAGCCCAGAACTAGACACAGCACTCCCGATGTGCCTCACCTGGGCTGAGTAAAGGGGCAGGATCACCTCTTCTGACCTGCTGGCAGTGCTCTTCCTGATGGTCCCCAGAACACTAGTGGCCTTCTTGGCAACAAGGGCACACTGCTGGCTCACATTTCAGTTCATGTTAGATACGTACATGGGCATAAGCCACGTACATTGACCAGTTTTCTGAACTTCTGGCATCTAGAAAAACGGGTGTTTATGAGAGAAAGATTACAAAAATTGTATTCCAATAACTTTTGCTTTCTTTTATATGTACATTGCATGCATTTTATGCAGAGAGACACCAAATGTGTATTTAAGGAGAAAACATGATTTTTCCATATTTCTGGCTGCATGAGCTCTAGTAAAACAGAATGTGCCATGATCTGTACGTGTTTATATTTCAGTCACCGAATGTTACGAGGTTAAGCATAACCTCGTGCTTTTCTGTTCATTCCTAGGAGTTTCTATCAGCACAGATGAATGGTATAATGCAAGTCTTATCTCACCACTGCTGTAATTTTTAGTGCTTGGTTAAAGTGTGGTAGGACTGAATTTGTTCGTTCTGTATGACAACTGTGGCACTGAAAAAAGAATTTCAATATTAGAACTTGCTAAAACTGTTTTACAATCACAGTAGAAACTAAAACATAAGCTTTCAGGTTTTAAATGTTTTCACCTTGGGCATGCAAGGAAAACATTTTCATTAGAAGAATTTGTTTTGTCTAAAGTATGATATGAAGTTGAAGGCATCTGGAGGTGGTTTTTTCTGCTTCCTGTAAAAGCAATTCCTTCAACTTTTAATGTCCTGTGTTTACAGGAGAATTTGCATTGCATTTTCATAGTACTTGTCATTGAAACCTTGTATCTTACCTGAGCAACTGGCTGTTTTGTTTGAACATTTGCAAATCAAGTAATAATATTTTGCAAGGCTGAACTATTAAGAGAGATTTTTTCAAGTAGAAGTTTAAAGTACTTGAAATTTGTGGGTATGTAGGCATTTTTTTGCTAATCAAGAAGTGTATATGCAGTAAAAATAATGTTGCTGATCAGTTTTACTGCATAAAGAATATATTTTAGATGAAATTGTGTTATCTCAAATACATGTTCTAATTCTGAAGCCCATATAAAACAATGAAAACATTGGAGGTTTTTCCATTTCTGTTTTTGGTATGTTACATGAATATAGAAATGTATATTCTCCCTATATATTCCTGTTCACTTTTGCTCCAAAAGTTAGGATTCAGTATTCATATCTAGGATTCTGTGAAAGTAGTTTCTTCAGAGTATTAACTGACCAAACTGTAACTTGCACTATTTAATGAAGGTTTTGATTTCCAGTCTAACGTAATCTACGCGTACGACTGGACTCACTGAAGCCACTGAAAATTAGAGTCTAATGATAGCAGGAGAATAAAGAGTAATAGCTAAGTTACTCCTAGGTCAGAATCTCTAAAACAGTGCATACTTTCACAGCTGGAAGCTTGCACAGATGGAATTGAAAATAGATATAAAGCTGATACTTGTTAGCTCTATTGTAACACCCTCTTTTCAGTGTTTTTAGGAACTTTCCAATTATATAATCTTTCTTTTTTCCTACTCTTTACAGAGTAACTCTGCAGTCCAGTGTTCAGAAAAATAAAACCTCTGAACCTAGCATTTCTGACAGTACAGACATTACTAAAAGAACTACCAGGTCTGCTGCAAGAAAAAAAAGTTTAAAAAGGTGAGAGTTACCCTCTTTACAGATCCTGTAACTGTTTTCTTGGCAAATACTTTGAGCTGTTCTATCCACTGCTGGCAGGAGCTTTGCCATAGTTCAGCTCCTTCTCCTAGCAATGGAAAGTGAGAAACAATTAAATGGTTTGTGTCATGTACTGAGAACATCTGGAACCTTACATCTTAAGTAACTTATTTGTCTTGCTCAGTCTTCCAAGTTCAAGAATTTTAAATAGTAATTCTTAATGTGAGTGTGAATTACTGAAGACAAGGGATTTTGATAACATGAAAACCCCTTTGTCTGGAGTGAGAGACGGAAAAATTCTTCACAGCATTAAGTCATATACTAGTCAGTGCATGAAGTCAAAACTTCATGGAAGGATTCAATAGACAACTGAAATGCAGTGGTTATGGAAAGGTGAAGTGTATAAAATGTATGTGTATACTGGTATGAGATTTTTTTACTGATAGCATGGCAGATAATCTGAAGTAAACCTGTTTGGTAAAGCTTAATGAAATTCTAAATTCTAATGGATTTATGGAAGACTGAAAGTGCCTTTTGGCCCAGAAGCATATGGCCAGACTACTCCTATTATTTATCTTTGTGTATGCCTGTGATCACACCCCTCAGTGGCAAGTCTCCAGGTCATTATAAAAGATGACTCTGAGAGCATAGTTTAAAACAATATCTATTGCTTACAATTTACTGGAATTTGTTTTAAACTCTTAGTGAAAAATGGGTCTGTCAGGTGCTGAAGAGATTTTGACTGGAAAGAGTAAAAGATGGCACATAACTACTTCCTATGTTATGTAGCTTGATTTATAAATATCTCTGAAAATTTAAGTTGTTTTGCAGCTTTTTCCTCACAGAGTTCTTCTTTCTCTTTCTTCATCCTGTTCCCTTGAAGATAATGAAGTTAGGAAAAATTTGCTCTGTTAGTCAGTGGAAATAGTCAGTAGAGTGGAGTAAATCCTATTCAGAGACATTTTAGTTGTGACTTGTTTTGATTTATTGAATAACATATTAAAAAATAAGACCTTTTTTAGGAAACAGGTATTTTACTAAAAATCAGTGGTATTTTTCCAGGTTTTCCTTTTGGTTGGTTGGATTTTTTCTCCGTTTTACCCAATTTTTACCATGTCAGTTTTGATCCAAATAGAATTGATGGGATTCTGCCTGCTGTTTTTATTCTTCATGTCTCTCCCAGTTTTAACCTAGCCTGCTTGCAACATTTTGTATCAACATTCATGCATGAGTGTAATCTGAAGAGAGATTTTCAGTTCCTGGAAAGCACTTCTGCAAGCTAACATTTGTATTGTGTGAGATGTGAATACCTATCCTTAGGAAAAAACAGCATCCCTAAAATAGAGCTCACAGAAGATTTCATTAATTTCATAAGAAGTCCTTTAAGTGCATTGCCAGATGTATGACTCTGAAGGCCAAGGACCAGGTCAATCTCAAACTTCATAAATTACTTCCTTCATATTTTAATGGATTTTCTAAAACTTCTACCCTAAACACCTCACCATATACTGTTTCTTTTCTTCTAACTTTGGAGGTCAAATAAGTTTCAGTTAGTTTCATATTTCCATCCAGTAATCAAATTTGTCCTTATTCTAGATGTCTTAATTGTTTTATAATCTGAGAGGGCTAATTGGGTGCTGGTCCCTTTGAAGGGTCTTGGGGTATGGCCATATAATTTAATGGAATTAGAATGCAGTGCCTTGTTGTTAGTCTTGTAAGTCTCCTTTTATTTTCCTGTACCATTTGAAAAAGTATCAGTCTTCTTTTAAGCATGCCTTTTCATTTAAGTTTGATTTCTTGAAGTATGAGCAGTTTGCATTACCTCACAGTACTCAGATTCACTGAACTTAATCCAGATCAAGTGGATTGCAGAGTAGAGAATAATTATTTATTTCTACAATATTGACATCCTGCCCTAACCAGCATCTGTCTTTGTCAAGACTTTATGTCACTGACCTTCACTGACATTACTGTATATCCTTATTCTTTTTCTTTCTGATACATTCCAGTGGAAACATCTTGCAACATTTTTACATCAATCTCATTTACTGCATTATGTCACTTTAGTCAATTCTTTTTGTATGTGAATCACACTTGTGACCCATCCTCATGCAGTATAATCTGCACAGCTAGGGAATTCATTTGTCATTTCATCCTTCAGACTGTTGGAGACCCTACCATGGATTGTCTCCAGAATGATTTTTCAGCGATAAGAGCTATTTACATCTAAAACATTATTCTGGCTTTTTAAAGAGAACATAGGGAATTTCAATCCTATCTATAACACTCACTGCTTTTCCTTTGTGGAGCATCTTTAGATGTCAGCTGCCTTCTATGAAAGAAAGTACTGATGGACATAACACATATCTGTGTTTTGAGCTGCAGGAAATCACATTTCTAGCCCATAACCCAGTGTTTCTCTGTGGATGCCCTTATTTCTCCAGATAAGACATCTTCCTTGTAAATTTGCCAGTTACTGAGAAGTTCATGTCTGTATTTTAACAAGGTGCGTACTTCACATCCAAACCGAATCATAACGACACAAGTTAAATGGTCTTTTCCATGTTACCCCACAGAAGAGAATTAAAATTTGAATTGTAGTAAGGAGTTGATAAGAAATGAAATCCTAAGTGGTAAAGGCATTTTGATAGGTAAAGGTGCTTAAGGGGAATGCAGGTAAAGTTATTACAAAAAAATATAATGGGGAAAAGGTATGAAAGCTGTATAGAGGAATATCACAAAAGCTAATGAAGAGAATACACTTTAAAAATTTCATATGCCTTTGCTTTGCCAGGTATTACAAAGTAGTCTTCTATACCCTTGTTAAAATACTGAAAACTACCTGCAGCATTTCAGAACTTTTCTATATGTAATCTAAACCTAGCTTTAAAAAAATATGTTTCTGTCCTGTTCTTCCTACTTTTCCTGCAGTCTGATACTTCAGAGGGAGAAAAAGAAAAGGAATGCTTTACACAAATGTGCTTAATTAAATTATGGTACTCTGAATCCCCTTTTGCATTTCTGTATGGAACAGAATTTTCTTCATATTGTCTGTAATCAGACCAGTCTGTGCATCCTTGACAATCAGTATTGCTGTGTTACTAAATGGAGTGACTTTGATTTTTTGTTTCTTTCTTTGAAGTACCATTTGCTCATTTTACCTTGCCAGAAATGTTTGCTTGAATTACATACTGAGTAATGTTTAACTTTTTCCCTCAAATATGTTTTATTTCAACAGCCAATCTGCCACAAGGAATAGAACAGTATTGCGTTGAATTTTGAATAAGCCACCAGTGTTGAAGAGGATATTCAGGAGTGAAGGGGATATAGAGGGGACTTGATGCAATTCAAGGAAGTTCACTTTGGCTCTATTTTTCAGTAAAAAATGAAATAAAACAATCTCTTTTTTATTTGTAGAATAAAATGAACTGTCAACATGTTTGGTAGACTTTTTTCTACCATGCTAGTACTTTCTCAAAACCAACATAATCTACGTACATTCAGACTCAGGTGTAAATATTTAGGCTCTCTATTATAAAGAGGGCTTGCTAGTATGTATGATGCATGTGTACGAATTGTGATGGCAATCACTTAGCTGCTGATCACCAGATGGTGGGAGCTTTTAAGTATATAAATCTGTGTTGTGCGTTCAGACTGGGCCGAAGACTTCACTTGAGTCTGAGAATCAACCACAAAAGCTTTTATTTCTAATAGTATTGGTACTCTCCTGTGTTATCAGCTGTTCTTTCTTACTTTGTATAAAGTTTTTTATGAAGTTGCAGTATTGAGTACACAATGTAACTGTTGTCCACCAAAGAGTGCTTTATTGTCAAAGGTCGTGTGGTTTATTTAGGAAAAACTAATTGTTAGTAATTAACTTGTTTTTAGTAGTGACAGCTTTTTAGTTCTTCACAACCAATTGCTCTTTGAACTACTTAGAACTGCTTTAAATCTGGTATGATTTTAAAGGGGAGGAAAAACACTACCATTTAAAGCAGTGCTGTCTTACTGAATTGTCATTACTGTTTCATCACTGAAACATTACTGTTCTTTTCCTATCAAGTTCTTTACCTGAAACTTTAAATTACCATATATAAAAGGTAGGAATCCCCCCCTCAGATTTCATCAGTACGCTTGATAACACATGGACAGTGCTTTGGGACACTTAATGAGTGCAGCACACAAAAAAGGGAAAATAAGGGTTCCATACGACTGAGGTAGTGGAATTCAGGAGCAGGTAAAAATTTTGACACGTAACACTTTAAGAAGTCCAATTTACCTCTGGTAAAAAGCAGTGTAATTTTTAGAGGAATCTACTTGAAACTGAAATTTTTATCCCCTACAGGACTACAGTGGTTTTTTTCCTACTACTTTTCACATTATGACATTTCAAAGCTGATGTACTCTTGTGCACCAGCTAGCTGATGGTTATAGCTGCATATCCCTCAGATGAGGGCTGTTACCACATAGCCTTAATTATGGATCAGTTATCTGTTGATTTAATTGCTCTTACAGTACAAAGTGGAAGAAATGGAGAAATCTACAATGTTAGTAATGGAATAACTGAAGTTTTTAAAAATGCAGATTACCTTGGTGAGAGGGGGAAATTTCAGTGAATGTAAATGTTCGGTGACTGGTTTCAATCTACATCCTTTTGAATGAAAACTAAGCCTTCTGTTAGGCTGATGATTTTTGAATGCCAATATGAATATCACACAGTGGTTTGAAAATATTTTCTAGCAAAAGAATCATGAATTGGAGAGGAAACAGGATGTGAAGTAAGTAAGCTTACAAATGTTATTTGTAAGTAAGCTTACAAATAACATCCATGTGCTTAGATAGTCAAAATTTGCAAACATGAATATAAATTAAAAAGAACAGGTTTAATGCAAAATAAAGGACCACTGAAGGCTCAGATTGAAAGTATTTTGTTTTCTTCTTGAACTTCCCTTTTCACACCCTTTTCTTCTAGAGAAAAAGCATCTGAAAGAGAGGGAATGATCTCATCCGGATAAGGCAATTAAAATTTCTTGGGCTTTCAATGGGGCTGCTTTGTTTGTTTTGGCAGAGGTTATTTGGTTTTTCTGGGGTTATTGCAGTTTAGGGGGTTTTGGGTTTGGAGGTTGTATGGTTTGGATTGGTTTTTTTTTGGTTGGGTGGGTTTTTTAGTAAGCCATTTTGCGCAAAAGTTTACATATAGGTAACCACAATAGTAGGTCTGTTGTGCAAATATGAGCCTATGCTTCTTTTTGAACAAAATTCTCATCTTGGAAGGCAAAAGGAATGAAAATAGTGAAGGGAAAACCAGAATAAAGATTTAGTAATATTTACTATGTTTGGTTGTGGCCTTCTCTCAGCTGAGCTGCTTCTTTTAGCATCTTTTTTTAACCTAAAAATAATTGGTCTCTTTCTCACCCCTTCCAAATTCCAAATCATAATTTACCTCATTTAAAGTAACCAGCAGAGTAATTAGCACTTCTAGGTTCATCAGAAGTAAATTTGCATAATGCAAATGCACAAACAATAGCAACTCTACCTAAACCAAAACTGCATGTTTAGCATCAATGTCTTTCAGGATACCCCATCCACCACCCACTATCTTAGTGAAAAACACATAAACGTCAAAGGGATTTTACATCTGAGCTTTCCAAATAGCCTTATATGGAAAATTAACTCATTACCTCATTGTGCCACATATAATTGTATTGCTTAGTTTGTAACAAATTTTTATTACTTTGTCTAACATTTCTAATATACCATACCAAATGTGTCATAGGTACAAGAATGAAGAGTGGATGAGGAAATTCCTGGTTTCTAAATTTTTTCTGAATTGTGAAGTATTATGTGCCAAAATGGAATGTGTTATGGCAGTTGCATCACCTTTGTATATCTGTACAACAGAGCAGCTGAATGAAGTTACTTCTGCTATCATCAATTAGGAGATTCTTCTTAGAAATTCTTTCCTCTTTCAAATATGTTACATATGGATTCTTCCTCAAATTCTTAACTCAAAAGATACTACATGCTCAAAAGTTGTAATATCTTGGGTAAAATTGCTGGTTTCCATTACAGCATCAAAAATTTCAAACACTAACCTAGACCTTGTCTTTTTGCCACAGCAGAGGAAGCACTGCTGATTTAAAACAGTAAGAGATTATAGGAAAAAACCAAAACATAAATGTGATGTTCACCAGTTTGTTGCACTGCATTTTTTATATTAATCGTTTGCAGACTGTCATATGTAAACTCATATACAGGCTATCAAGGTCTAAAATTTCTTGACTAATCAGTACTGTTCATGCTGATTATTTTTAAACTGTATATTTCTAATCATATTTTTTTAACTTGGATTGACAGAATGAAAGGTTATTTTGCTGAAGGTATTTTTAAGATAAAGCTTCATATTATCTTGTAATATTAATTAGTTCAATATGCATTTGTGTGTCATTTGAAAATACTGCAAATTGCATTTGATTTTATACAAAATACTGAATAGTGAGAAGTGTAAACGTGAGCTGTGTAAAATTAAAAATAATGAGAAGGTTTTTTTTTTCTGTTTTATTTCCAGTATGATTACAAAGCCATCATTTCTGTACCAGACTGACTCATATGTGCACTGAAAAAACACCACACTCAGCTGCCTGAAAATCTTTAATTAAAGCACAGATTCTTAAAACACATTTTTAAGCACATATTTTAAAAATAGAGATATTTTGGCTCTACATGTCCAGGAACTCACACTGGAAAACAGTACCTGCATTTGAATTGCTGTGATACAGTTACACAGTGAAAAAAGCACAGTAAGACAGATCAATGGGATTTTAGTTGTTATTTCTCCTTCCTCTATGATTATATAGTATTAATTTTTAGAAACAGGCACTATCTTAAATACTCTATACTTTTATACTTACCACAACAGTGAAGGCTTCCCAAATGAATTAAATTTTTAGGTACACTGATTTTTGCATGAGATGGGTGATGGCCTTTCTTAGTCTTTTTAAAGAATATCCAACAGCAAAAAATAGCTACCAACTGAAATATTTCTTATCACCTTTACCTTACCTACATTAGAAAATGCAGAATTTGCACACACCAACCAGAGCCTATTTGACAAGCAAGTAAACTTCTGCTTGCCTCAAAGGTAGAGTTTTATAGTTGGAAAATCTGCGTTCTTTTGTTGTAAGGTGATCCTTTCCAAATTTACAAGAATTTAAAGCACCTTTTCCTGACAAACAAGCTGCCTGATGAAGAGTGAATGGTGGAGAACACCAATTTATGCATGTGATGCCCACAGGAAAACACAGTTAAGCCCTATCACATCATTAGCAATTTAAGAGAGTACTGGCACTGGGCAGGGGAGGGCAGAGCACAGAAAGAATCCCACAGAGAAAAACTGAACAGTGGCCCAAGACAATTCCATTGAGAAGTCAATGCAAGAATAATCTGTTCACAGTAGTTCTTAGTAACTTCAATTTGGATCTATTTAGCCTCCTTTGCATTGCAATTTCTACACTGCTTATGTAGGAGTAGACAAAAACATAGCAAAAAGGATGCCCTGTTATACATGAAATCTGAGCCTAGTTTCAGAGAGAAGCTGTGCTTTAAACCTACCTCACCAAGGGTTTGTTGAGGAAGAAATGTATTTTTCTTGCACTTCTGGTTCTGGGATTGGTTTCATATGGATATGACTAATAAGTCCTAAATATGGAATAAGGTCAAGAGAACACAGAAAAAGGTGATGAGCTTTTGAAGCTCAGGAAAAGATGGACCAGAGCAGTTACAAAGATGACTTTATCTCAACTCAGAAGGAACATGGGGTGGCCTTTGTTTTGGAAAAATGGCTATCAAAGTTTAGGTGGATCAACCAGTACTTCTTTAGCAAGAATGAAGACCAGGCCAGCATGGGGAGAATGAATACATAGAAATAAAAGCCAGACAACTGCCATAAGAATTTCAAAGAGAACAATGGGCTTTAACTGATCAACCCTCCCCATTCCTTCTTGACACCTGAGGACACCTCACATGATGACAGTGAGGATGTATTTCATAAGGACCAATAAAGGGAGTCATACCGCTATTGTGAAGGATCTGTGTTCTGCAATTGTTACATTAATTATAATATTATGTTTTTGTGTTTTCGGTATACTTTGTATCACTCCAAACTAGAAATACCATGTGACATGAACCATCTTCAAGTAAGTAAATCTGGTATTAAACATGACACCCTCCGTCCATGGGATATTTCCAAGAGCCTTGTCAAGTGCTGGACTGTCACAATGGGGGTGGAAGAAGGCACCTAGAAAGTCTGTCCTTTAAACAACTCCATTCCTGGTCCATGTCCTCTCTATCAAAGTCTGTCCTAGTTCTCAAGGCTGATAAAGATTCCAGAGAGGCCAAGCAGCCACTGGTGTTTTTGATCCCTCAACCCAGCATGTGGTGGCCCTGCTGCATAAGAGCATAGCAGCAGATGAAAAGCTCTTCTGTGCCACTAGCACCTCCAGCCATGCCAGCTGCTGCAGCTCAGTTACAGCACTAACAGGTTAAAGTGGTAAACCCCAAAGTCTTTGTACCCTGACAGCACAATGGGAACAGACTCCTGGCATCAGCTATTACTAATGCAAGAAAATCCAAAGCGAGAGTGATTCCCAATAGCAGGAGGGTAAATAATGAAACATCACTTCTTACCCTTGTGAGCTTGCTTTTGCCTCTGTCAGTCCTTTGATGCCATTCTTTTAAGATAGCAGAATAATTCCATTATTTTCTGCTCAGTGGAAGGGCTCAACCTCTTCATTATCCCTCCTTTGAACACAGCTTTTCTCTAGACATCCTTGTATTTCTTCCTGAGTTCATGTTTACTATTACTAGGTTGATCTTTCACCATTCTTACCAAAATGGCATGCTCACTGGACTGAATCTCTAGTCAGTATTTAAAACACATTACATTTGTCCTGCTTTCATGCTTCTAGGTGCTTTTTGTCCATCTCTTTACACCAGCATCATACCTATTTTAAAGTGAACTACTATTTAACGTTGATTTTTGGAGTTCCATCTCTTCTTCCCACTGATCAGACCTTTCTGGCCTCTGGTCTTCTTTCACTCTGGTGGCAGTTTCATTGGGTTTTTCTTTTCCTACAATACCCTCTAAGGTTCCAAGTCTTTGCTAGAGCTAACAAAAACTCCAAAAAGAAGCACTCAATCCATAAGCAACAGAAATATAATCAAAAACTAACATGTACAGAATTCCTGGATCAGAATATGTCAGCTTATTCTCTTCTGGCATGAGAAAAAAATTTTGTACCTTGCTGTTAGTTTTATGTTTCAGCAGAATTATCCTGCTGATTTAATTCCAGTACACAAAACTCAGTATCTTTCATTCAAACAGTAACTACTGTACAAATCTCAACAGAAGAACTACTATTGCTACAAGTAAGTAATAGCTTATTGAGTCCTGTTAACTAGCTGTAAAACATTGTAGAGACAACAGAACACAGATTATGAACAGTCACACTTGTCAGTTTTACTAATAACTGGTTTAGTTACCTAAACAGGGAGAGCAGAAACTTTATTCAATTTAGTTAGCACTGGTTCATCTCCAACAGCCATTAAATGTGATGCAGTATCTGAGGCTGCGCTGAAGATACAGCTATCTGCAATACTTGTATCACAAATTCAAAAAGGCATTTGCTGAGAAATAAAAAAAAAAAAAAGCTCAAGATAAAATGTATTTCAAGTTAAATTCTAAGCCACACAGCCAAAGTGTAACAGTTGTTGCTTCCTCCAAAGACTGAAGGCTACCTCCCTCCAAGCACAAACTGTTCAGTACTTGCTCAGCATATGCTACTCAAAGAGAAAAAGCTCTGATTTCATGCCAAATATTCAGTGATTGAAATGTATTTTTTATGCAAAGAATCATTTTTCACATTCAACTATTGATCCACTGATAATGAGTCAGCATTGCATTACTTCCAACACTGCATGTACATGTATATATATATATATATATGTTTGTGTGTGTGTATATACACACATATATTCAGTTTTTCATATGAATGTGTGTATGTGCCTGTGACAGCTCTGGGGAAAAAAAGGAAAAATTATGTGAAAGATTAAGAATAATCTTAATGGCATAAGTGTACTAGAGGTACAGATTCTGAATTTGGGCCCAATATGCACTTTTACCCCAGGGCCCATTTTCATACCAAAAAAAAATGCCCAATATTCCTATTCATAAACTCAGGGTTTTTACTTCTTAGTCTCTTAATTAATTCTTTGGTTTTCTTATCTTAAGCACAGACATTTCTCTCCCCTTTCTTCTAAAGGCACTTTTATATTAATATATACTTGCCAATCCTAAACTCTACTACTGCATATGATTCAACTGAACAACATCATATCAACATTATCATATGTAAATGACAATCATGAAGAGAGGTAAATTCCTTTCTTTGCAAACTTACTGCAACTTAACATGAATCTAAAACTTAAACCTGAAACACAGCAGTTTTTCCTAGGCCGCTCACTACATTAATACAAAGAGTAACTGGTAGCAGTGCATTAAAGAATAACATGACTAAGACCTGCAACACAATTTAATCCCTTCTTAATATGCATGCCATATTCTACTAGTGTTTATATATATATTTACACCTGCTGCCAACTGCCTTACATGAAGGAGTAAAGCTACACCAGGAGTGACAGCAGCAAATCTGTGCTTAACAGATACAGCTATTTTGGTACCTTAAATATGACAGATTACTGAGATTTACAGTTCTGTTATCACAGCTAGGCAAAGAAATTGCATTCACTGTCATCACTTACAATTAATAATTTCTTTTCTATACTTGGATATACCATCAACTAGAGAAACTCTAAAGCCATATTCAAGTCTGACAAACTGAAAAATAAAATTGTCACACATACATGCTCTAACTGGTTGAAGCAGTAATCAATTACACTAAATCTCATTCTCACAAAATTTTGGATGGGTTGCATTTTTTTAGTTTTGATTGGTTGGTTTGTTCTGTTTTTAATTAAACAGTCTTGTAATCAGCCTTTTCTCCTTTTAACCAGGAGTTTACAATCTGCTAACCAAAAGTGGATTATACAGATACATTTTCACAAGTCCTTTAAAGCATTCCCCAAAGAACCTATTTGTCATTCTGTTTTGAAAGGCAGATCAAAGTTAGAAGAATAAACAGTAACTCTGCAACAGCAGGAAGGAGATTGAAAAATAAACAATTCTCTCAGCTTTCTCAGAGAACAGTCAGAACCAAACTGAATGCATCACAGCAGATTGAGTCCAGTAGCACAGCATAGCAAAGATTTAATTTTTAGTAGAAAAAGGGAGTGTTACTTTTAAGTATATGAACACTTTCCTTAGCAAAAACAGGTCAGTGGAAGAGAAGACTATATTCAAAACATGACAGGAAATAGAAGGAAACCCTGCCAAGAAGCTCTCCTCATCTCTATGCATTCACTCACCCCAGCAAGTAAAAATATAAATAAAAATTCAGACACATTCTTCCTTGTCCAATGGGAAAATGGGAACAAGAAGGGAAGAACAAGCAAAATATTCCAACAACTCCACCGACAAAATCACTTATATTCCACATTGATTAAATTGACATTTTTGGCAGAAACAAACAACACCTGTAAAAAGGGCAGCATCAGGTAAATCTTAAACTGCAATGATTTCAAGTAACACCTCATGACTACAAAGTGAAGGAGGTGTGCATTGTTTCATCCCGTTCAGTTACTCAAATAGCAGCAGCATGGGTTCCTCTAACACCAAAACTTTGCTTTAGCACATTCTTCCTACTGCAAGTCAGAGCATCTCTATGCCACTACAATGAACTTCTTGCAGAGTAAAAAACTCACATTACAACACATTGTCATATAAGTAATTTAACAATGCAAAAACAAATCCTTTGGGCTTACCTACTCTGCAGACCATCTGTTGGGAGCTTACAGAAAAGAGTCTTTGTGGGATGACTACATCCTATTTAAGTAAAGCCTTATCAGTGAGCAAAGTCTTGAAGATTGTGAGTACTCTTAGAGCTTACTCCAAAGAAAAACTTTTCTTCTAAGTTTTATCCACTATTTACTCTCAAAGGAGACTGCTTAGACTTGCTTAGAAGTGAGGCACAGAACTGGAAAAAACGTGGAAGGTTTATAGTCATCGGCTTTCCCAGTAAATTTAAAGAATGTGTTCAAGTTGAGCAGGCATTTGAAGACTCCTGTGAGGCTGACAGCTACTTCCAAAATGCCCAGTGTGCTTTTCCGCTCATTTCTTTCTGTCATCACCTCTGGCACCATTTTCTTGTTTCTCTCATATCCCCCAGAATGGCTCTCAATGTCCCCTTGGACAGGGAACAGAAAATCTGGCTCAAGTATGTTAAAGCTGCAATGAAAGAACATTACACCTCATCCCCAACATCACAAATTTCTTGGTAAGGCATTTAACATTTTAGTTTGTAGTTGCTCCTGCTAAAATAAAAAACTTCTTTAATAACTTAGTTCTGTCTTTAGATTAAAATTCTTATTTTACTTAATCTTCAAAGTAATTGCAGACTATATCTTGTTGCTTAAGTAGGACTTAGGGTTAGGTGTCAATTCAAAGCACCTATGCTGCCTTGATTTTAAAAGATCACTTCCATTTAGAGAGATGTTCACTTTTTTTTTGGTGAGTACAGATTGCTGTTTAGGGTTTGGGTTTTTTCCCCCCACTTTTTTTCCCCAGACTATATCCAAATAGCAAAAGCTTCCACCTACCACTCTGACTTCTTAAAATAATACCTCAAACCCAAACCAATGTGCACTTTTCTTTATTTGTGAAACCCTGAAGGACTGCAACTTGTGACTGTCTGAAATATACACTTCACTCAAAGGAAACAACTTTCAAATATACAGTGAAATTGAGTCCCAATTGTGGATTGTGTTGTACAGTTTACATTTCACCATGGTGTCATGGAGAACTTGATATAATCTCTATATATAGATTTTTAAACACTCTTCCCTTTAACTTCACTTGAAGCCTAGTAGGGAAGTACTATAAGCCTTCCCATAGGTTTCATAAATGGAGGCAGACATTGGAGCCTGTGACAGGATCCCAATCCACCCATATCTCCAGAACCCAACTCTATTAGCAGACAGCTGCAATCATTCCACACCAAACACCCAAACAACTTTCCAGAAGGAAACTGGCTTCCTCAATCCACACCAGCATAGAACCGGTCTCTTCACAGTTACAAAGGAACTTTGAGATACCACCATTCACGATGGGTCCTCAAGCTAACGCTGGAAAATCCTCAGGATCATCAGGATTTGGAGCAACAAGCTGCACCTAGAATGGAAGAAAAGAAGTCTTATAAAAATGAATGCATTTCAAAAGTATCAGACAGCTATGTATATGTATTTTACTCTCAAAAGGGTTCATTCTTCTACTCAAATGCTACTACTACTAAAGGCTATTTCTACTCAAATTGTATCCATCACTATCACAAGGCTTTTATCTCAGAACTTGTGACTGCTATAGTTTCTTTTCAGTGTGAATGTTTTTATAATGCTCCCTGGAGAGGACCAGGTCACAAGTTCTGCAGCACTGAATGAAGGAAAATTTAAGCCATCTCAAGCAGAATACAGCATATTTTTAGAAGTAGCATTACTATATTTTTACATTCTAGAACTACTGAACATATTGGGTTGTCGTTTTAATCTCTCTGATCTGTTACCATAAAGAACCTTTTTCTTACAGATGAAACAAATGCATCACCACTTCCATATTATTCCAAAAGTTCCTGGTCTTAAAGCATTTTAGTCACAGTAAAGTTTCTGTTAGTATGAAGAATAAAGATGCCATTTTCCAGTGTACAAATGCTTTTTTTATTCCAAAGGAAAAGGTAAGTGAAGTTTTTTAATAATGGTTATATTGAACACATGAATTATCCTGTAGGATCACAGATTTACTGATCTCACTGTTAGTAAACAAAGTATCACTGTATCACAGAATTTTTTCAAAGAGATACAAGCCTGTAGTTATTTTAATTACTTCCCAATTTATATCAAAACTAATTGCATCCTTTCCTCTAGTTACCATTAGAGCATCCAGTAATTGGACCTTTTGAAATGTATGTGTTAAAAGTTGGGAGCCTGAATCAGTATTTAATTGCAAGTAACATAATATGGGCCAGGAACTCAATATGCAAGACAACATACTGTGAGACAGGAATTAAAAACAAGTCTATCACTACAGAAATCAAAATTCCACACAAAAATGGGCAGGACACACACAAACACCATCAACAACAGAAAAAAAACCCCAACCAAACAAATTTAAAAACACCAAATGACCACCACCACCACCACAAAATCCATTACCATTACTTCTGGTCGAGGTCCTGTCTCTTCAGGTCTTCTGCCACGACCACCTCGTGCTCCTCTTGATCCACGGCCAGGGCGAGGCAGACTCCCAAAATTAATATCCAGCTGAGAAGTTATATCATTCACTGGTTTTCGAAAGACATGAGAATTATCTTCAAAGTCTTCTTTTTGCAACTAAAGAGAAGATCTGGTTAAAGTCTACAGTTTTCCATGTATGAACTTCTCCCCTCCCAGATACACATTCACACTTATATTATTGACTAAGCAGCAGATGAACCAAGATACCATCTGAAGTAGAAGACAGGCCTTAACTTGTACAGGATTTTAACACAGATGAGGTAATTGCAGCTTCCCAGATGCCTGGGAAATGCATTCTTTGTTGGCTCAGAGATTCCTGGTAACAAAAGCTTCCGTACCAACCCCATAATACTGAAGAGGTCTGTCAGAAATACAAATCTAGGAGGTTTTCAAAGAGACTACAGCATCAGACCTAAGCTACTTACTCCTACATTTATGTCCAAGTAATAGATAAAAGGCCATACCAAAGCTACTTAATCAATGTATTCCTCAACATGCCTGCAGCTATGAGATCACTGTGGTTTTAACTGTGTGTTCCTAATAGCTAGTGCATGTCAGACTATTGCCCAGCATAACTAATGAGGACTGTAGTAATGATAAAGTGTATGTTAACTCAGCCCTTACAATGATGAATCACTTATTCAGTGTCCAATTCAGGGATTTCACCTGCCTATGTTATACAGTTCCTGTACCTCCTGTTCTGTGTTCACTTTAACAAGGTCTCTTGATACTACCAGAAGAGAAACTTTACAGGCAAAAGGAACAGAAACTTGTATGTACTCTTCACATACCTGTTCTCTTCAGAGTTTGTGGAAGGTATCTCCCCACCCCTACCACTACCTCTCAGAAAAGACAGAGGGGATAATGACAACTCTGACCTAAAAAGTCTCACTAAAAAGAAGGCAGACACAACAATCTAAAACGATTAAGCAAGTTTTGATGTTAGTATTATAACTAGAGAAAAGGTACATATCCATAAATGCATGTAGACTTCAAGGATCAAAATTCCATCATGCTAGATGGTATGCACATACATCTGTGACCCCAAAATCTGAAATCTAAGTAAGCTAGAATCTGAAAGAAGCTTCCCCTCTCTCCTCAGAACTTCTCCATGGAATTTCAATCTAAATAACATTATGGAGTGAAATTTAGAGGAAATTGGGAGGGATGCACACTACAGCACCACAAGATCTCCAAGATTAGTTCTAAGAAGCAGGACCCAAAAAAACCACATCCTAAAAATCCAAAATTCATCTTTTCAAGTGCACAATGAGATACATACAAGTGCATACTGGCAAGTAAGCTAAGCGGGATTCAAACTGAGGAAAAGAAGTGTATATTAAACTCATAAGCCAAGTTTTCCTAGCAGCATTACTAGAGACCTATACAGGTGGCAGCAGCTGAGCCATAAGGTAGAACAACTTGATATATTACATGTTTGCACAGAAAAAAGGGGCAATGATGTCAGACAAAGAAATTGAACACACAATTTAAAGCCAGTTTTGGGGCACATGTCATTGCAGTGATAAAGCTTAGATACTGTTTTCTTGCCCATTTAGATTATACTAAAGCTAGTAGAAAAAAAATAGAGACAGTTTCCTATCCCTAGGCATAAAGGAAGGTTTACAGAATTCCGGAGGCAGTGCTTACATCATCACTATATTTTGACTTGTGAATCACCACTGCTTTGGAAGGAACAGTGGATTCTGGCTTCCGGATATTGAATTCAGGCTTTGGTCGATTCCGTTGCTGAAGATTTTTCCATTCATCTAACGTCATTTCTTGAACCACTTCTTCCATTGGCTCTCCTTCAGCAGCTCTACAAGTTTACAGTTTTAGAGTAAAAAACTTTTTTTTTTTTTAATAAAAACAAGATAAACAAGAGCACTTACATTATTTAACTCCAAAGTAAGAATACTAAACAAAACATTTGGAATGTTTCTCACCAAATTATTGTCAATTTCACTTACTCCTCACAGTAACTTTATGTGATAAGTTTCACATTAATGTAACTTAGAGTATATATTTATGTACTCTGAACAAATGCTGTCTGCAGCTTCCTGTGTTAGTACTCATCCAGTCTCATCCTGAATTCAAGCACTTAGATTCTAGACAAAATCATTCTGCCTTTTGATCTGGCATATTCTTAACCCTACAGTTTAATAGTGGATCTACCCATAGTAAATATAGCCACAGTAAAGAGAAAAAAAAAGCACACAGAGCAGTTTTAAAACACACCAATTGCATGGTTGCATTGCCTTGTACTGCACAATGACAATATGAGGTGAATTCATTTTTTAGTGGCGCTTTCAGTCATCAAAATTGTTCACCATATGATGATCACACCATGGGATCTTACATTATTAACATTTATTTATTTATTAACATAAATTATTAACATTTCCTTTTTTAATTTCACAAGATGCTTCCTTGAATTTTTTGTCAGATGTAGCAACAGATAAGCAGACAGTATTTATCACTTGGCAAAATCAGATTAATCCTAGTCAAATTATCATTTGTCACTAAGTACAATAATTATATGTTCTAGAAAAACATATGGAATACATCAGAGGCTGCCTTGCATATTTTTGAACTGTAAAGACAAAAGGTTTTATGTCTGTAATACACAGAGATAAGACAAATTACATAAGCAAAAAAACTTCCCTTCCACTGATCATGCTTAAGTACTCTTCTGCCACTTTTCTGCTGCTGATCAAGACAGGCCTGGCCAGGACACCAGCTTTTAGAATACTACAGGTATACATTTAATGATACCTACAGATAGCTATTACCTACTAACCACCATCACATACAGGGAGAGCACAACTTCCTACACCACCATAACTGTCTGCTGCATAAACAAGTCAAATACCATGACTTGTACAGGAAAGCCCACACTGATTACTCCAAGATGCTTGAGAAACCATTTCTCCTTACATAGAAAACTTATGTTTTACAATAGCAGTTGGAGTTGACTAAATGTTTCCCTAACAATGACTTTTCTAGAAAGCCCCTTCATTAGAACCTGTCTTGTGGGAGAATGATGGATTTGGTTTTCTGCATAATTCCACAGTCCTACCAAAAATTATAATTTCCCCAATGTAAATATACAGTTTATTAGGTGCAAGTTGGAACTTTTTTATCATGGAAAGATGCAGAGTCAAATGACAATCAGTGACTGCGTGTATTTTGTTTTTAAAGTTGGACAAGCAACCCAATGGAATACACATATTTTTTGGGACTGTACTTTATAGAACTAGCCTATATGGGAACAGGCTTAGTCCTTCTTACCAGATTCTGCACCAAAGCATTCATATTTCTTGCCAAAATTAGACATTATTTTTCTAAACACCCAGCATATGAAAGGGAAAAGCAGAACTGAACACTAAAGCAGCCCTTAATTTTAGTTCTAGTATTAACACAAGTTAGTTCTAAATTCACTTCACAGAAGAATAACAAATAAAGAAGTCCTGCTCTACATGCCTGCCCCTCTGACAAGCCTTTATGCCCTGTTGTTTTGAAAATTCCAGCTTTATCAACCAGAAATTCAAGGTTAAAAGACTGGTAAGCAGTCTGTAGTTCCCTTCTCATTACCATCTGAAACTGTATTAGAAGGACTATTAGGGAAAAAAATTAGTTTACTGAGTTACATAAAAAGGATACTGGTGAAAGAAGCAGCTACTTCTGGAAAAATACCAACAGATACTGTTGCATCTGTAAGAGCACTAAGAACACACAGCCCCAAAACCATTTCAATTTGTTGTCCTCGAGAGTAAGAGGCCAAACAACTTTTGATCAATTATCTGAAGCTTCAGTTTTGGGAATAAGTGTTAGAAAAACAAGACTTCTGGTAAATACTCAGAGGAATTAAAGAGAATCATAACTAATAAAAGTGTCTCTATTAGACTGATTTAATTTTTTCCTAAGCCATATCTCACTAAATTGCATATCTGAACTTTGGAAGTCTTTTTTCCTCCTCTTCCATGAACCTTTCACTACATTACAGAGACAATGTTTCAGTCCTTTGCAAGAGATGCAGAAAGATGCAGAACTGACAGGAAAAAGTACTTGAGAACTAGCTATCAATATTTCAATTTGCAAAAGCAAGCCAAGAATGTGAATGGGAGTTCAACAGTGTAAAATAATATTTACTGCATTTTCTGTGGCACAAAGATTGCCCAAAAGAAGGGCAATAGTGCAAGTATTCAAGAATACTGAACAGCTTCTGATTCAGTGGTACAAGATGCTAAAGTGACCCAGTGATTTGAAAACAAGCAACCAAAACAACAATCACCAGAAAGTCCCAAGAACAACTAGAAATATGTACACTCAGGCAAATGTATCAGCCACCCAAACACATAAAGAACCACTAACAAGGCAGAAGCTCTGAAGGAGGGACCTCAACTCCCTGGATTGTGCAGGAGCACTGCACTCAAGTATCTGTTCCTTCTTCAACAACACAGTATGTATGATAGGGAGCCACATAAATGGTTTTGTTTGGAACAGCTGTTATTGCTGGTAGGGTGGAACAACATCTCAACTGAATAATGTCTTCTACATGGGAACAGATGAGAAGTCCACAGTAGCACTGCAAGACGCAAGTCTGAAACACATGATGTACAATGGGGAATCTTTTAAAGATGCACAAAGGAAATATACATAATGCTAAAAAAATTTTGCATATCCATTACGTTAAGGCAAGACATCCAAGAGGAAAAAAAAAACTAACATAGCAGCTTCTATTTTTCTAAGTATTAGAAAGACCATCAGGGGACATTGAAATCTCCAGTAGCAGAGTACATTAAAATGAACTGGACATGTATCAGAAGCAACAATTAAAATTGGTCATGCCTTGGGCCCAAAAGACCCCTTTCAGGTCTAAATTGCTATGATCATAAGAAAACACAAGGACATTTGACCACACGGCAACTTGATCTCACAAAAAGCAAACAGAGGTATTCCTTTCAAAAGTATACATACAACAAAAACATCCACTTGCCAGTTCCAAAGGAAATACTTGCAGATTTACACTGCAAATATTTGGTCTTTTCAACTGCAAAGTATGGTTTTGGTTTTTACTCCAAAGGATGGTTTTAATTGCTAGGTTATTAGGAGTAAAAATTTGTTTTAGGATGTCAAGACTCTCAAGTGAGTGAAGATGTCGAGACACTCAAGTATGAGTGAAGCACACCAACAAAAACCTGCACACCACATTTTGGACAGACACTTAATTGCAGCAAGTTATTTTGGGCACCAAGCCAGAATGGAAGTACATTCTGTATATTACTATCTACCTTCTAACGTTATACATTTTTAGTAACTGCTTAGTGTGCATTTTCATTAATCAAATTAATAAGGTCTTGGCACACCAGCAGTCATGCTTACAAAACACTGCCAGACAACTAAGCACAACCTCTGGACATGAACAAACTGAATTTACAGTGAAAGTCCTAGCAAATCACTAAATGAGAGTCTTCAGTAATAGTTCCTACTGCTTCAGTGTCTCCAGTGGATGACAATAACCTCTTAACTATGCCTTGATTGCTGTGCATACAGTAAAACAAAATACCTTTGCTTTTACCAGAATGAAGGTAAATGGAAAAGAACGCCATTTAGCTGAGCTATTCACCTATTATTTTCATATTAAAAATAATGACAGCAGGTCTCTCTCAGAACAGTTTTTGTATTATTCAGCTCCACAAAGCAAATGCTTAGCCAGCTTTTATCAAGAAGTCAATGACAAGAAGCTTTCCCACTAAACATTATTTACAAGAGCATTATCACCAGCTATAGAAAAGTTTAAAGTTAAATAAGGTAAGACCAAACAATTGTACAAACTTACTATGGAAGAAAAACACTGAATCAAATACTTATCAAGCTCTGGCCTGATCTATGAACAGCTTTATGCCACCATTAAGCAACAAAAAACAAACAACAAAACAAATAAACAAATGAGAAATAGCTAAAACATTGAAGATAAATTGTTAGAGCTTCCTATTACATAACCAATAAGATACATAGCTCCACCAAAAAGGAAAACTATCACGTGAATAAAAAAGTAAGAAAACTCCACAAGATTAAATATAAGCTCTGCAAATACCTTTAGGAACAGCTGTTGATTAGCCCATGCGTTGTACTGAATGAAACCAAAAAATCTAATTTGAATTGGTCAACACAAGTGCGTAACATTGTTTGAACTGTGAAGAAAGTCCAACCAAAAGCAGTTGTGAGGAAAGTTTATACTTCTGCACTACCTATGTATTTTATACAGGGTCAAGATTAGGTTTTGCTTTTGCAGCAAAAAACCCCCATATTAGCATGCAGTTTGGGATGATAATAACTAGAAATAAAAACTGTTGATACACTCAAGATTTGAGGATATGGAAAGAAACACCTTGACTTATATCACACAAGTATAAAAGAAACTCTTATCCAGCAATACTCTGCAAATAGAAGCTCAGGAATGGCAAAACAGAGTCTTAAAGGCAAGACCCCATAAGTCACAGAAGCCCACAGAACCTCTTTTCCAGAGCTGCATGGAAATTAGCCAGTACCACATCAGAAAGCTCCACACCATCTTCATGCAGACAGGTTATTCCCAAATTCCAAGAGTACATTTTTTTACTTGTAATTTTAAATGGAAACACTTCAGACTAGAAAGAGAACGAGAGATGAGACAACCTCAAGTCTTCAATCACTTTCTCAATGCAAGCACACAACTGCAATAAAGTTGTAGAAAATAAATGGTTACCTTGCAGTCACTGCATTTTAGTGTCAAAATGAGAATGACCCTAGCAGCAGCCCAAGCAAACACACAACCCTGTATAATACTGAGGCTGTAGCAAACGCAGAAGGTAGCCTAATGTGTGTTATCTGGACAGCAGGGGCAACCTAAGCATGTAAGACCTTTAAGTATATCCTGAAGCCTGAACACCATTGCCTACCAGCTTTTGCTTTTAAACATTAAAACAACAACAATTCCATCTTGTTAAGGTGTATGCCATACAACCATCCATAAAGGCACTATTCATACAATATCTCCTGTTTTAAAATACATAGGGTCACCAAGCTGACACCCCCCAAAAAGTAAGTGCAGGGAGATTTATGTAGCTCATGTGTTGTATATAGATTTGTAAGCCTTCAGGACAGTATTTATTGCCCTGAAAGGAGTACACAGTGCAGAACTTTGTGCTTGTAGGTTACTTGCTTTTTTTGAATAATTTTAATTTCAGTGGACTATGCCTAAATTAATCTTAAAAAAAAATACAAACAGAAGTAAAATCTCCAGAAAGGCTCCCAGTCTGACTGAATATCTAGTGATCTCTAAATGAAAGATGAAAAAGTTAAAGATAACTGGCAAATTCTGCCAGAGGCCTTTTCCACTGCATACACTTCTCACACCTTAAGCTCTACAATGAACAGATATTGGGACATATCTACAAAGAGCTTGAATTCAAGTAGAAACAAGTACAAGCAGGAGACAAACAAAGGTACAAGCAACAAAACTGAAATTTTAAAAAAGGTGAATAACTGTTTTCATATTTAGCTAATATAGTGTAATTATGCCACTGTACCTACACTGCCCATCTGATTTAAGTTAGCCTAGAAATATTTTTTCAGTCATAAGTCATTCAAAGACATGTGTATACACTTTTACATGTGTATACATCTTTACCTACATATTAAAACCTACTCTAAAATTAAAAGAAATCTAAGTTATATCAACTGAACATCTCACAGGGTTAAACAACCTGAACATATAAAACAGGTTTTGTCATCTAGTTAGCTTTATAATTAATAAATTAACCCATATCACTAATATCTGGAGCTGCTCCATGAAGTAAAAAAGGCTTCACAGCAATAGAAGAGGTTGACATACTGCACTAACCATCTTTCACTCATTAGGAGATATGCACCACATGCTCTTTAATTATTCTTTCAATCTTTTACTTAGACAAGACTGTCCAGTTATTTTTCTTATGCCAGTGTTCATTTATTTGCCATGACACTGATTAGAATGAAAGCCACAAGACAATGGGCACATTTCTTTCTCAGTTTCCTTATTCTAAGGCTCATGGCATTTCCAGAATTTTTTTCCAAGTTCTACCATGGCCTCTCAAGAATTGATGATATCTGCATGATATTAGTGATTGGTGAATACAAACTTAGAGTAACTCAGCATATTTTAAATGTGTTTGTACAATTGCATGAGCACCTCAAATATCTATTGTCAGAGAACAAAAAGCATGGTTGTTTCTACAAATTAGATGAGTGAAAAAGGCAAAACATAGTATGTAGCTCCTCCTTAAATTATCACCAAATCTTAGGAAGTTAAGCATCACTGTGCAATTAAATGCAACCTCCAACTGTATAAATCAAGCTTTAGTCAGAATTAGGGACATATTTTCCATACTCACAAATACAAAACAAAGCTCTTCTATTTTTAAATATATGCACTAGCAAAACTTCACAGTTCCCATTTCAAGTGTGCCCCTCAATACAAGTACATCAGTAAGAGTTAATTGTTTCCTTTGCATTTAGACAGAAAATATTTGTCTGACTGTACTTGCTCAGAGGCTCTCCTTCAGATGTCCTAGGCTGTTCAGGAGTTTCCACAGTCTCCTCCATAGATGCAGTCTGCTCCTTCCCACTAAAACAGTAAGCAAACAAACCAAAACAAAACACATTAAAAAAAAAAAAAAACAAAACAAAACCATAGTCTTCATGAGTCACACCGGAAAAAAAGCCAAGTCAATACATTATTTCTTTTACCAGAATTCCTTGGTAAGAAGGAAAAAAAAAAAAAAAAGGGAAAACTCTTTGATCATAAGCAGAAAGATATACTAAGTGACTAGTTGAGCAATTAACAAGTATATTTTGGGAATACTGGGGAAAAACCCTATTTCACTAAAAAAAGTAAAAGCATGTATGAAGATGAAATAATTCAATCATGAATAATATTCATGATTAGTATTAATTGTCAGTATAACACTGAAATTTGGAGTTGCCTTTTTGCTTCTTTTAAAGAATTCAAGTTTGTATTTTCTGTAAAATAGACTTTAATTCACTGTCAAATGATAGCAGGAACTTATTTTCATTCCAGTAGCAGGCATACATATTTAAAATTAACACCTTTTAGCTTCAATGCACGATTAGCACAATTAGGACACAGACATGCTTTTACAATTGTTCAGAGAGCTTAAATTTTATGTCACCTCTACCACATCACAGGAAAACATTGATAGAAGTTCTGATGCTATTGAACTGAAAAAGCCCAAAACAAACCACCTCAACTAGGAAGAAAATATGTAAGGGCCAATAAATATCTTTTAAGTTTATGAAGCCTTCCCTGATATCCTGCAGAAGATAGTTTTCTGCTAGCTTGTTTTGCACTATCAGTTCAGAAAAATGTTAATCTAACTGATCCTTTGAAAACCCAGGGTACCTAAACTACCTACTCTTATTATGAAATTCTGTAGGAGGGAGACAAGTTAATACAACTTTCAGAAGAATTTGGAGTATCAAGACCCAAAAATTATTACACATCAAGGCTATATTTTTCAAACTTTCAGCATGATTGTCTGAATCCACTGAGTTTTAAAACTAGATTTGATTTTAAAATAAAATGTTATTTTTAAAACAATTTTGTGAATCAATGTGTATGTAGCAAAATATATTTGCTACAAGTTCAAGACACTACTTTTTCTCCATCCTTTATCAGCCTTCAATTAAAGAGTTCTAGATGTATATGAGAACAAAAGCTACTGGAAAGAGCATGTATTGCTAGGTACAAAGAATAGATATAAGCCAGCATAATCAGTGAGGTTTCACAAACCTGAACAGAAATCAGTACCCCTAAGAGATATACAGAACTGAATGGAAAAGTCCTAATTTTTTTTACCTCAAAGTGGCCATTAATCACATTATGCTACTGATTTTTCTAGCACTTTAAAATGTACTTCTGTGGTACAATCAACTCAATATTACCTTCAGAACCACACTGAAATGTACTACCATTTTGCAATTTAGAAATTATCTATAAAACTCCAGAAAAGAGACTGGTCTTTAAACCCAGTAACAGAGTTTGAATTTTAAAATTAGCATTTTGGAGCAATTCCATTAAATACCATTTACTTGACTATTGAGAAAAATAATAACTTACTTCCATTAAAACACAACTCAGCTCCAGTCAAAAGATTCCAGCTGTCTTAAATGAACAAACATCATCATGCCTTTGCTTCAATTTAATCTTACCATCATGAAGGAGCCAAGTTAAAAAAATGTAAAATTACATTAATTACAACAATAATAGAAAGCGATGTTTATAAAGCTCAAAACAGACATGAAACTGATGAAAATGATGATCTAACATAGGCCACAGAAAATTATGATCTATGACGGGCACAAGTATATGACATACCTCATACCATCTTTCATTGCTCTGCAGTTGTGAGGTCCACCTCCATCCTTTTTGTCATCTGCTTTCACACCTCTAGAGAGGAAAACAATTCTATGAGTTTAGGAGGTTTTTGCCTTTTTTTACGACCTCAAACTAAAACCAGTATTGACTTTTTGCCAGCCAACCTGGATATGGAAGGGAACAGAATACGTAAAAGACAGTACTGCAGTGCTGACTATTATTTACTTGTATACCAAGTAAGAAACAGCACACAGAACACTTACGTTTTATCATTCCCACTTTGTCTTTCAGGTTCACGTTTTCTTCTTTGGTCAAACCCATCAAAACTTCCAATTAATCCACCACCTCTTCCTCTACCTCTCATTCTGCCTCTTCCCCCACCACGGCCTCTTATTGGTCTTTCATAGTCTAATCTTTCCACTGGTCTAAGAAGAAGGTAATTAGTCAGACTTTTGTTTTTATAGAACAATTAACAAGAAGAAAAAAAAAATCATATTGTTATGTTTGTGCAGCTATGGGATACATCAGTATATAACAGCTACAGCACAATTTGTAGAGTGCATCTTTATACAGTACACACTACAGCTGTTTTGGTTTTTTCATTGAAAATGGACATAAACTGAACTCTAGAGGAATTATTACAGCACACAAACAGAAAGATCAGCAGTTATTAACACTGAAAACATTACAGAAACTAAAGAAAACATTATAAAACGGTCAAGTCTTCACAACTTTATATGCAATAGCTCCACCATCTAAACCCATATTTATATACAACTGCTAAAATTTCAGACAACATGTTAAATATCAACTATTGTGGTATAAAGTAAGAACAGCCACATTCTGAAGCATTAAGGGTTTAGGTGGAATCTTCTAATATTTATGAAGACAGCAAAATCAATATGCATTCACTGTCCAAGCAGTGAATTCCAGTTTGCAACCTCCTACATGTTCTGCAAGGCTTGGTATGTGAGCTCAGAAACTAGCATTATAAATATGCTGCTGACTAGGGAGTACATTTTCAGATCTTTAACTTTTTCAGTTTTGCCTTATATTGCTAACATTCAACAAAAAATGTAGCAATTCAACCCCCAAGGAAGCTGAAACTACAGATCTTACAGCCATGAAGTATGTAGTCTTGCAAAAAACCTGCACACTAATATCCTCTGTGAGGGACCTTAGTTCTCTCGGCAGGATACATACCGTTCCACTGAGAATTCCACTTGTCTTTGTGCTCCATAGGGACGGTATTCCCTGAAAGATGGTCTCCATTCAGTTTTGTCCTGTTTCCCCTCTGTGCCTCTGTTACTGAACCCTTGTTGTTCTCCCTGCCTGGGTACTCGCTTTGGGCCTACACAAACACACGCAGGGATTACTGACAGCTCAATAGTAACACAATTGCAGTTACCAAACTACTCACTGAAGTGAGCTGGCTACACATCCAAACCCAAGTCCACCAGAATATTAAAAGTCCTTATAGCTAATGTTGCCAGACACTGTTTGCTTGAAAGACACGTACTTATTTTACCTTCTGTATTGATGAACCTGCAAAATATTATGGGTTTTGATAGTCAGAGATTTCTAGAAAAGATAGTCTAAAGAAAAATCTCATTTTGCTCACAAGTCACAGAGAGGGAGAAAAAAACCCGTGTCTCTCATGTTTTCAAGAATCATGAAAGTGTAGTACAGGATGAGGTGGAGAAGCTTCAATGGAAAAGACTAATTGAAAGACAGCAGCAGAAGCAATGAAGGCGAGGCAAAGAGAATGACCCCTTACAGATAGGTGATGATTGTGAAACAACACACCTCCTGCCAGATGAGCTCAGTTTAGAAGTCTAAGCCTCCGGGTCCTCTAAGCTCATGGCCACAGTATCAAACGACCAGCACAGGGTCACCTCTCACACTGCTGTTCTGCGGAGGAAAGCACCATTCAACGACACTAAAGGTCACTGAGTTCAGCTGGCAGAGACCCAAACAGTAAGTAGAAAGACCTCAACACCTCTGATTCTAGAACATAAACATATTCCAAGATAAAATATACTTAAGCTTTTTAGATTTTTGTTCAGCCATTGTTGGGGTTGAGGAGGATCGGGTTGGGCAGAATGAATGAAAAGAAATTGTGAATTATAATAGAAAAAAACTGAAGTTTTACACTCAACCTGTATACATCTAGCAGATGATTACGGTTCTTTATGTGCCTCCTTTACCATTTTCCCAAATTCTGTTCTCCCTCTGGGAGCAAGATCTCCAGAAGCAAGCCATTTTGTCTGCTAGGCCTTTATATTTAAACCAACACCTTTCTCAGCCAATAGTGTAGGTCAATCAAGTAAGGAACAGGAAGATTGGTCTCAAATCTAAGCTACTGTTTCCACAAGAAGTACTGAACTACTGCAGAATGCTGAGCAGATTACTGAACTCAGGTTAGTGGACAAGTGACAGTCCTGGCTACCTCTGTTGCTAGAACATAGAGAGAAAAAAGGCTATTTTATGTCACAATATTAATATGCAAATTAATTCTTAGCCCCAGAGAAATGCCCACATCAGAAGATTTTTGATCAAAGCTTAGGTGGTAAGGATGAAATCTAATACCATTTGTAAAGAGAAGGCTTCCCAGAACTATCCACTTGGTGAATGTAGTAAATAAAGCTTTTTGTTATGCAGTAAGAACAGTCATATTTGCACAGAGAAGATAGTTTTATATGTGGTACAGAAGCAACTCCAGCTCTGCTTTTCTTTAAACTACAAACCACTTGACATAATACATTCCAGTAATTCTCTCTTCTCAGGTTTGAAGTTACTCGACCCTCAGACCACTGAGCATATTTGCATTACCCAAATTACGATGTAATCTCTGCATACAGGACAACTTTTGAAATCAGTTTCTGAGTAAGCTTTTCAAATCGGGACAGTTTAACACAAAGCAAAATTACAGATGATACAGAACAGTACATGCTGTTGGGAAACATCTGCTCTACACACATTTCAACTACACTACCAGCTACGCAAGGGTTAATTCTAAATTGGAATCTTGCTTGGGAAAATTACTACTAATTTCTGGCCTCATTTTAGTTATTTTGTTTGGATCTGAATGCACAAAAATGCATAAAAGACTATGATGTTATTTATTTTTGATCCTCTCTCATTGGCTATCTGAAGCATCAATTATTCTATAAAGATTCCTTTGGCAAGAATGCAGTAGTCAGAGGCACCAATCCCTACATATTTAGTATTAACCTCAATTTCACCTTGAGATTCAAAGAGCTCCTTCAAACTAGCAAAACAATGACAAAAAAAGAAGATGCAGAAGTCATTTTAAAAAGATAGTGTCTCATTTTATTACCCAGTACTGCTTATAAGCACTTCAAAACAACTTCAAAACGAGTCTTCTTGCCAGACATGTCAGTATATTACATGTCAGCAGCACTGAGAGTACTGGATGAAGCTGTCTGTTCTACTTCCAATTTGAGTGTCAGGCTATTTCACTTTGATTTTAACAGGTGGCTTCATTTACTGCAGATGTATTTTAAACACTAGAAAGTCTTTCATACAGGAAGTAAGTGCCACAAAAACATCTTTAATTGGTTTGACAGACATGAAGTAGTGGATTAAGGCAGTATGCAACACCTGTATCTCTCTAGTAGGACAAGTCACCCTTGGGGCAAAAGTTCATGTGACCTGCTTGTGAATCAGTTCAAAAAGACAGCCCAGCTTTCAGCTCTGCATGTAAATAAAACCAGACTGGAGCTTGACAGCAGTGACAGCAGAGGATTAAAACTGTTGCTTTTTAGAGTTTTGTTCAGCCATTGTTGGGGTTGAGGAGGATTTTGAATGCTTGCTAATAACTACCTCTCCAAATAGACCCCAATTTTGTCTGCTTGCTTGTCTATATAATCTAGTATGCAGGTTTTCTTCAAAACCACACAAAAAAAAAGCTTTGGAGTTCTGTGGATCATCTACTTGAGGCCTTACAAACACAATTCTGAAAACTGAAGATCACTCTTTCCTAGTTACTTAGTTTAGCCTCTCTTTAAAGTGGTTTTTCTGTGTCTTAAAATTACATCTGTATTCACCTGAATACGTGTCCCACCATTCCCCACTTCACCACAGCTTTCCTGGACTGTTACTGCATCAGCCCGGTCTGTTGGCTAAGCTGCCTATCACTTTACTTTCTAAACTGAGGAATCAGAACAGAGATCTGTGTTTCAACAGACCTAGCATTTTTTTCCCCAGAAGAAGCAGCTGAGCTATTATTAGCAGGAACGAATCTGTAAATACTAAAATTACCAGGTACTAGAACTAGACAGTGCTAAAGAAAAAAAGCTCAGTTGTATGAGAGATATTGTTAAAACTCTAAATCATACAGAGCAGACATACTTCAGTAGTTTTCACTTTCCCCACAATAATACTTCACTATTAGTATTACTTTTGCTAACACTGCAGCACTTAGATAAAAAGACTTTCTAGAGAAATGTTTTTAATAAGTATGTATACAGAACTTGCTACTGGAAAAGCAGAACTTATACTTTTATAATCTGCATTGTTTGGTTTCCCAGACACTGGATATCTATGTATTAACAGATGGATATAAAATAATGCAGCAAAATCTAGCTGCCTTTCCAGTGTTGCTGTCTAGCTCTCAGCAAGTTCCTCCATCTATATAATCCATCCTCAAAAAGTGAGACTTTTGCTTGGAAAGAGGTATCCCTAGGTTTTGTGGTTCTTCACTGGCCTGTACTGAGAGAGTGAGCTTTCACCTTTTTTAAATTTTTCGTTTTAAACATTTTTTTTAGAAAGCCTTGACTTCAGACAAACACCTCAAGGAGCCCAGCTTGCAACTGCTATCAGAGACTATAAACTAAAGCAGAAACCCTGCTGTTTCTCCCACTTCCTAATGTAAGGATGTGACAGTGGTAGCTGGCATGCAATTCACAAGCTGAGAGAGGTAACTGCTTACAAAGAACAAATTGGAAAAAGAGTGTTTGTGGAAGGGTCACATTGACAGAAGACTTCCCCACATAAAAAAAGACCTCTTACAGACATGAGATACAGAATTACATTTGTTACCTGAATGGATAGATCTAATCATTATGGGAAGGAGTGTGATCACCAAAAACATACAGAAGGAGCTAAAAATACCAGAATTGTTGAAAACCACAGTCACAAAGCTGTGGAGAAAAATCAGCATTAATGCAGAACTGATGCTTGGGCTTAATCTATAAATAAAACAAAAAACAAATAAACAAGTAGCAAAACCCACCCGAACCAAAAAAATCAGAACACAAAAAACCAATTCCCACCACGCCCCAAAAAAAAAAAAAAAAAGAAAAAAAAAAAGGGAGGAAACCCCTTCCAGCTTTGAAAGAAGACTATCCTTCTTCCCAGTATACCTCAAAAGGACAAAGTAGACCCAAAATAGGTCCAAGGCTATGGTACAAATATCTTGACCAAACAAAGTAGCAAAGAAAACAATTGTGAGGAATTTTTTAGGCACAGTAGGGTACTGAAGAACTTAACCACCAGGGCTACGGCAGTTAAAACATGAACTGTTATGAATTTTAAATCATTAATTATTACTACTTTAAAAGGATGCTGAATTCAGCAGCTCTACTATTTGTTCTTTCCAACAGTGAGCTGTATCATGATTGCTATGAGGTGTTTCACTCCAGCCACTTATGGACAGATCTGTAAAATTAGCCTCTGCAAACCTTGGATCTGATACTGTTGACCAATGGATCTCCATACTATGTAAATGGAAAACAACACAGAGGCTATGCATTAGTGAGAAACTTTGAGGGGCTTGAAACTGAACCTCTACAACCCTTGCTGATGACCCAAGAGGCCAGACTAATTGCATTAGCAAAAGCAGCCTTGTGGTGACATGATCAGCAAGTGCCACTATTTATATTGAGTCTAAGTAAGCTTTTGGAGTGTGTCATGCAATGGGTATGCTAGGGAAAAAATGAGAGTCCCTTGCTTCAGCAGAAAATAATATTTCTGCCGACAATATTCCTGTAGTACACTCCTGAGCTCATACAAAAGGCTCCAACAAAATGAAAAAAAAAAAAAAAACAAACTCAAACTTGTAGTCAGATAGGTTTATAATGGCCTGAAGCTTATGAGCAGTATACTTTGGGATACTATGCAATGTTGGGAAACAGCCCTTCCCGATATCTAAGGTTGATACCAACAGGATTAGTGTTTGGCAAACAATTACACCTAGGATCAACCTCTTGGAGATCAGTGGTTGACTCAGTATGCTAAATAAATGCAAAAAAGCTTTGAGGAAAAAAAAAGTATGCTCAATGATATCACTGAAGTATTAATTAAAGTATTTTCACAGAAATCCAAATTAGAATCTAAATGGAAGTGGTCACATATCACCCTACTATGTACTTACTTTGCTGTTAAAGCTTTAGGATATTATGCCTGTTACTTGTAATAACACCGCATGTGACATTATGAATAGCAGTTAAATGCTTTGAAAAACTTCATGAGTTCTTTCTGATAATAGTGGGAAAGCTTAATAAAAACAAAGGGGGGACTGTTATATACTGAGCTTAGTTAGCTGAATTCTTTTATCTAAGTTGTTTTGCTTAGCACAAGCAAAGTGCTGAAGTTTTAGGCCACAAGCTGCAAGCTTTTACCTTGAAATGCTGAATGAGTCTTGTACTATTGTTCAGCTACAGTGAAAGGAGCCTCTGAGACCAGTGCAAACTAAAAGATTAAGAAGTCATGGCTATCATCAAAAGCTGCAACCCATCCAGATAAGGACAGCTACAGAAAAAAAAAAAGTGATATGAACAAGAAGACTCCAAAACAAAAATCACCTTTGGAGCAAGATGTGCATGCAAGGTGTGTGAAGCGTGCAAAGAATAGGAGCATTGGTTGTAAGAACAAAGAAATACCTGGGATTTTGTACCCTAAATCCCTCTGGTGAGGCACCTAGCTTGAGCTGTACCTGTTGCAATACCACAAAATTATTAATGTTTTTTCTCCTGAAACTGGATGCCAGCTGTGGGAACCCTAGGGTGAATAAACTTGTTTAACAACTTATACACAGGCAACTAATCTTTCTTTACAACAAAACTTCATAACTGGTAATAGTAAAAGGAAATTTATTCTCATTCAAACTCTTATTTTGCTATATTTTAGAGAGTAAAAGAATTAAGACTCCGAAAACAATTTCACTTTCTCCCCTTTAAATGTGTGTGATTCTAATAGCAAACTTCAAACAATAGCTTCAGCTATTGCAAGCAACACACCAAAGAGACACAGAGAGTTAGACTCTATCCTGGGCCACTTTGTTTACATGTCTGCCAGTACTTGCTGAATTACAGAATTGCCTACCATAGCTTTCCTTTAGACAATCCTTATGGCACTGTAGTTGAAAGAATGCTATCAGGATAAACTATTAAAAAATAAGAAAATCACAGTCAGTCTAAGATAAAACTCCATAGAAAATTCCACGCCATTTTAAAACCACAGCTAAAAACTCAAAAGCACAGTATTTAGGAGCTATATATAAATGTTACCAGAGTCATCATATGTATAGGAAAGAAGAAAACCTTTTAGAAGTATTAGCAACAACGGTTTAGAGATTTCAAAAGAACAGAGAGTATTACTGCATGATCAACAAATTTAATTTTCCTGGACTGGTAAAGAATGCAAGCTCTGCAACTCGGCCTTTTGCATAAAGAGCTGGCAAATGCAGTTTGGTCACTGTGGTAAGAATGAACTGAGTTAACATCAAGTGGTGCAATTACAAGAGCTGCAATACTTACAACCAGCCTTTACCCAAATCCTCAGCTAATACAGTCTAAAAATCACAAAACAACAGTCCAGAGAAGAGAAAAAATGCACCTTTAAGGTCAAAAGTATAGGTTTTGGTAGACAGTGAAATAGAAGTCCATTTTCTCCATAAAAAACAAAGCTTAAAAAGTTGTCTCCTTAGAGTTGTGCCATTTCATAATAAATAGTTTGGATTCTAGAGTTCAAAGTATTGCATTCTCTGGCAAAGTCCTCTCAGGACGTTTGCTTCAAATTGAAAATATCTCCAGAAATTTAGTAAAACCTGCTTTGAAAAACTCAGTGAAGAATTACATAAAAAAAACCCCACAAACCTACCTTACAGAACTTTGTGACTAAACCTTCCACTCAAACACTAAAACATAATACCACAAAAAATCTCAGAGTACTGTAAAACTTCTTATATTGCAAGATAGAAGACTAGATGTGCTTTGAGTCTTTAGAAAGACCCTTTTTCACAGATTCAATATGCTTAAGAAATAATACTAGAATAAAACAAAAATCATGAAACTTAGCAAGACTTTTTGTAGTCCACACAAGCAAATACCCTAGCAATTAGATAAAACAGTCTGGAGGGGTCCAAAATAGGGTTATGAAGATGATCAGGCTGCAGAATATCCAAAAGAAGGCTGTGAAGGTTATGAAAAGGTTGGTGAGTCTGCCTTCTGAGAAAAGACTGTCTTCTTCCCAGGACAAGGCTTCATATAAGCCACATCACAGTACCCAGGTATTAGAAAGGCTACAATGATGAAGGCTCTTTTCACAAGGAGCCCCATGTAAGTGAGTGGCTATAGTGGGGACAAGCTGCACAAGAAGATACTTCATCTGTGCTAAGAATTTCTTTCTGGTGCTACCTTATGTTGAAACAACTTTTTCAGAGTTAAACTCCCATCAAAGAAGGCTTTCAAAATGCAACTCGACAAGGTAGCAGATGAGGTCTTCAAGGCTATCTTTCTTAGGAAAGCTTGGACCAGACCATCCTTCCAACATAGCCTCTCAACCCTATTCTGTGATGATTCCAAAAACACTAGTACAAGACAGTGAATTCCATCATTTCAACTGTAATACCACTAGACTCTGATTTTGCTGTTCAGATGGGTCTAGATGCTATTGTTTTGGTGTTTTAATTACTAATAAGTAGAATGAAGTTAGGGGTAGTTATGCCCAAAATCAGAGGGAAAAAAAATCACTAAGAAAGTCTAGAAATAAAGTCTTAAGACTGTTATGTTTTTCTTTTTTTTTTTTAATTAAAGTTTAGCAATTAGTTTAACAATTTAGTAATTTTAATCAATATTATTTATTTCCCCAAACAGAGGCGCACTCTTCTGACAATCCATCTGTTATTAGAAGCTTTATGCCAAACTGTGGGAGTAAAAGGAGGTTGGTCATTCTCAACTGTCAAGTTGATAGCCCCCTGAATCTTATATAAAATATAGAAGTTTTGAACCCTACGTAACAAACCAACTTTGTATGGCACCAATAAAGAGCTGACCTACTCCCTTCCAAAAAACCTCAAGATTTTTCTCTCAACATGACACTTGCATAACATTTGTCAGCTACATCATCATTTGTGTATTTACCCTAACTCAGAGGGTTCTCTGCCATTCAAAGCAGACTCACTAACACAGCACATTCAAAGGAGGAACACAGTCAAGACCAAGTCGTGACTATCCACACTGGTTTAGCATCTTAAGCACTGTACTTTTATAGTCCTTACTTCCTAATAAGCCCAAGACAAACACACAAATTCCCAAACAGATGCTATGTTAAAAGAAGAAAGTGTGTGTTTTAAATATAGAAGAGAAATAACTCTCCTAAAATAGATCTTAATGCCCTTTCGCTAAGGGTACTATAGTCAGCAGTCTTTTCTCCATTTTAAATCAGCAGGAAATTGAAACAAGGTGCACATGCCTGTTGTCTCTGTATGAGAAAAGAGATTTCTTAACAAGAAATCTCTGCATTAACAAGAAATTTCTGCAACCAAGCCACAGAGCCACTGTGTATTGCCAAGAACGGTGACACCTATGGGCAAGCGGGAGGTAAAGGATGGTCTTCACATACTACTATGGTAAGTTACTGATAACCACCAGATCTTGTTCAAGAACTTTTTCATCAAAACTTGAGACTCTGATGTTCACTGAGCAGACTCCTTCAACTTCTAGTTGACAACTACAATTACAGTAAAGTAACTTTTAAATAAAATAAGCTGTTATAGTCTGAGTACTGGTCTTAGGAGACTAAGTCACATAATAGCAGAGAAATCTCAGACTAGTTTCATATAACTGCCCATGAAGACAGTGAAAACTTATCTTCCTTTACAAAGGTGCTCATTATCCAGTGCATATTTAGCATCGAAGATTCTCTGCTCCACAAACTGCTAAAAATGCATCTACTAACTGCTGTTGGGAAGAATGTAAGAGTGTAAGCCTAAGCAATAGAATTGGTAGCACTGGCAACAACTTGATGGAGCAACAACCTAATTCAAAAGCCTTTTCCTAGGGCATTAAAACACATAGTACCATTACTGTGAGTTTAACAGGAGCTTTTACTACAGGAAGAAAATATCTTAATAGAAGATTATATGTTAGGCTTCGTTGCTTCCTGCAGGAAAATGGGAACTTACAACAGAGTGTAAAACCTGAAACCAGAGTGAAAGTGTGAAACCAGAATCTTCTGTGCAAAGATTCTCAATATTTGGAAACCATCCACCAGTTTGCTCAGATACTTTGGATACTGAATCCAACAACCTGAAGCTCAATACTGGGTAAGTAGTAACAATCAGACTCACTAAGACTAGCAATCAGCTCCAAATGCAGGAAGCTATAGCCCACAAAGCCTCCAGCTGCCAAGAGGACTGTGACGGACATTTTAGTACAAAAGCCAACTGACTCCCTCTTTCCCCAAGCAGTACTACGCATCAAAGCCTAGCTAGAAGATGACCACTCCTGAACATCGGCTGAAGAGTTACCCCAGGAAATAAGGTTTTATTCAAAGGCTGGCTCACCAATGCAAGCTCAAGGAAAATAAGCACAGAACCCTGGAGACGACAGAACTCTGAAGACACCGAAAGGCCAGAAAAACTCACAGATATCGAGAAATCAAGCCTGGAAACTTCAGACACTGAAGGATACTGTCCAGAGTGACAAGCAATGAAACGCAGCAACAGGGCTGCTAAACCACCATGAAAGCTGTAGATGCCGCAGCGTAGGAGTTTATGCTCTTGCACTTGTCTCTTGGGGATATTGCTGAAGTTTTCATTTACATATTCCAAGGCCTCCTCGGCTGAGAGTGCTCGGCAACATCGTGTTGGAACCGTGCCCAAGCGTCACTGCTTTCTCTGAGGGGACTTTCAGGTGTGTTCACCACGACGACCCCACCGGGAACCAGGATTTTTCAGCCTCGCTATGACAGCGCTACCCCCGCCACGCCACAGCTGCCGAGAAGTCGGTGGAGCGCGGAGCCCGCAGCCACCCACGCCGCGCCGCGGGGCCCGCACCAGGCACCGCAGCGCCGGGCACCGCCTTCCCTCCTTCCCAAAACCGGCCTCCGGTCCGGCCCGCCCCCGACCCGCCGGGGTGCTGCCCGCGTACCTGGCTGCGGCGGCGCCGCAAGGGAGGGTGCAGGGGAGCTCTCCGGCTGCCGGCGCTCCTTCTGGTTCTCCCTCTTGCCGCCGCCTGCCCGGCCGCCGGGCACGGCTCTCCTAGCGACGGCCGCCGCCTCATCTCGCTTCTTCCTCTGCTGCTGGCGGCGCTCGGCCTCGCGCAGGACATCGAACGGGTCTGACTCGTCGTCCAGGAGCTGGCAGAAGCGATTGGCGACGGAGCACCCGAAGTTCTCCTGCATGACGGCACCCACCGGGCTGCCCACCAGCCCCGTCATCATCCGCGCGGCCACCTCGCCTCCCCGACCGCCCCCTGCGTGCACCCCGGCGGCTGCCGGGCCCCCGCAGGAGGCTGCCGCCGCTGCGCGGGGACGAAGCAAGGCACACGCTGGGTGAGAGCAGCAGCGGCCCGGCCTACGCGCCGCCCCAGCGCCCGCGGTCCGCCGCACCTTCCGCAGCCCCGCCCCGGCCACAGCAGCCAATGGAGCCCCACAGCACACCCCCCACCGCCATCCCCGCCGCCTTTCAGCGCGGCCGAGCCCGCCCACCGCCTGCACGCGCGACTGGTGAGTAACAGAGCAGCCAATCCCGGCGCCAGGCTCCGCCCCGCCCCCGGTGCCCAGCTGCGGCCAATTACTGTGCAGGACCGGAACTGTCAATCACGCCCGCTAACCAATGCGGTGCGCTGCTCTATTATTCATCAGGTGTGGGCCCCGCCAGCCCGGCAGCGCTACAGCCCCGCCCCGTCTGGGGACGGTGTTTGGCGACAGCGCTTCGAAGGTGGCGCTGTCACACAACGGTGTCGCCGCGGGTCTTTGGGTACAACCTACATCTTCCAACAAGTGACATTGTGAAAAACGCCAATAACTTATTTTTTTAAAATTTTAGAAGTTTATTACTATTAAAATGGTTATGAAAGTAGTAATACAATTAGAGTAATAATAATTTGGACAATTTGAATTAGGACAATATGAGACAATAGAAATAAGGAGCTACGGACGTCCGGGTACCTTTTTCTGGGCAGCATAAACCCGGAAAAGGACACCCGTTAACAGAGGATTAACATTTAAAAACAATAGCCTGTTGCATAGTCATACACCTCATACATAATGCATAAATTCCATTCAAACACAGGATTCTCTCTGGTCATCGTCAACTTCTTCCTCTGAATCTTAACGGTGCCTTCAAGCCTGAGCAAGGCGGGAAGAAGTTAGTTTCTTCTCATAAGAGGGCAATAAATTCTTTTTCTCTGAAAGATTTAGGTGTCCTGTGGCTGCTATCTCGCTGAGAGTCCTTTCTTTAAAAAAAGTATCTTACTTAGCATAGTTTCTATTTCAACATTTTGTTATAACCTAAAGCTATATTTAGCACACTACTTAAGAGAATTAATACAGCGTAACTTTCTAACACAACACATATAATATCCATTTCGATATTTGCGAAAAGCCAATCATAAAACACGCATTTTCCGCAACGCCAAGGAAAGAGGCGCCCCCTTACACTGGGCGTTCCCCAGGGCAGCTCTGCTGCCGGCACTCTTGGATAAGGTAGCGTGGTGTTAGCGCGGGGTGCCCGAGCGGGGCAGCGAGCTCCGCCGCGGCACCGCCACCCGCTCGCAGCGCGGCTCGGAGAGCTGCTCCGGGCAGCCAAAGCCAGGACGGGGCTCCCCGGCCGCCACCGAGCCGCCACGGTGACAGATTTTGGAGCAGCACGCCTGTAGAGGCCTTAGCTGGACCCAGCTGCGAGTACTTTTGCTGTCTCAACAAATATGACCAACAGTGACATGCCAGGAAACTCATCAAGGCTTTTTTCCGCAGGGGACAGGCACCTGGGCGGGCAAAATATCAGTGCCTCTTTCATCAGCCACAGTAACAACAAAATCTTAGCCCTTCAGCCACAATTGCCCAAAGAATGGTGATTGCAGTCTTGATTTCTGTGATGAGGCTGTCTTTATTCCATGAAACTAACGCTTCCTCTGTCATGATAACTTCACTGCATATACCACCTGCTTTTGAAATTAATTTTATCCTTATTTCAGTAACTTGAAACAGTATCAGAAATCATGCTGTGTTTCAAAAGGCAGGATTAAAGACAGCCCTTTTCTATCTTAATTTTGGGATTCTGATAAGTCTGTAGACACCACTGTAAAGCAAAATGAGGTTTATCCTCTACAGATTATTCCAAGCCTTGAACATAGTCATTGCATCTCTCCTGGCTATCATCTAGACCCACTTTTGCATGCTTAGGGCATGCAGAATTAAAAAACTAATTTAATTTGACTTAGTGCCCTTTCAAGTTTCAATTTCATTTAAGAGAACACGAACTGTTTTGCATGGAATTAATGACAGAAACTTCAGGCAATTATCTGCTTGCAAAACAGCTTTACAAAATCCTGGTTGTTGAGTCAAATCTCTCAGGCTCTATACTTCAAATTAAAAGCAGAAAAATATAAGTCAACAAAAGAAAAATATCATTATTTCTGCACAGTTCTTATGTTGTAAAATGTAGCTAGCCATAATTAACAAAAATTCATGATGAAATTTTCAATTTATGATATAATATATATATTATAATATGAAAAAAATATATATGATATAATATATACATTTTATATATGAAAAAAATACTTTATAAGAAATGTTCACTTAGATCAACTGTCCTTTCCTCTGAATTGTTGGTTTATTTTGTAGAAAGATGAAACCTCATGTGTTTTCAGTGCAAAGAAGAAACTGGAAAGGTACATTGTCCTGTACTAATCTGGAGAAAGACATTAACAACATCACATTACTACAGCATATCAAAAATCTCGCCAAATATTTGCAGATCTTTTTGGAGCCTTTTGGTATCAATTGCAGCATCTACACTAGATTTACTCAGCACACATTGTATCCAAAAATTCTTTTAGAAATTTTAGAAATATTTTTATTTAAATATTCTATAAGTTTGAATCTAGGTTATGCTGTGTATGAAAGATGACAGACGACTATCATTGGTCAGTGCCATCACTGACTGTAATGTCCTTACAGCTTTAATAGGTACTTTGAAGGTCACAGTATCTTTGGAGAGGGATGAATATGAGGAATTCAGATATATTTCAGCAGTAAGATTAGAGATTTGGTGTTCCATGGGATTTGCTTTTTTTTTCGTGAAGCCTCAAAAGAAAAAAAAAATCTAATTGCTCAGAGAGATTCCACAATGACAGCCAAAACCAGTGTTGGCTATAAATATATCTTATCTTTATCTGTACAATTCTGTTTCCTAAAATTAATGCAAAGATTTAGAAAAATCCTTAGTTTTCTGATGCTCTGCGCTGTCAATCAAAACAAAATTTCTGTAAGAGATTCCAACCTCCAAACTGATTAAAAGTCTTGCATGACAAATGAAATTAATTTGCAATCTCTTTTTTGCTTGCAGCTGTCAGGAAAATTAATCCAAAATACCAGAGGTTTTTATGTCCAAAAAAGAGACAGAATGGAGTCCCATAAAAAGAGTGGAGTGGAGTCCCATAGCTTTATTCATGAATAAAAGGAGAGGTCATGGGGCAATTTCCCACAGGATCTCTCAAATTGCTGGGGGATGCATCCTCCTTTTTATCCTAATTTCTCAGCCCCATTTCCTTCTCTCTTTTCCCATTGTTTTAGGTACTTGAGAGGTACAGACTTCCCAAATCGCCTAATACAGACCCTCTTCCAATGCGCATCCTCCCCCCCTTCCCTTTTCTTTGTGTCTCTTGTTATTTCTTTCTAACTCCAGGAATTTAGCGCAGCCTTGAGTGAGTAACAGTCTGTGTCAATTAGTGGAATTCCTCTGGAATTTATGGTTCCTACCATTGCTTCTTTCTCCTATCAGTATCTGGCTCTATCTACCAGCAGGCCCACAGTTTGTTGGTAAAAACACCTTCCTCTCATTCCTTTCACAGCTTTTCACTATGTGCAATCAGTGTGTGATTGTCGAGTTATATACTTACACAAACAATGGAGACAGACAAGGAAAACTTGAATTTTACATTTTAACCAAATGCTCTGTCTGGAATTTTATACCAAAAAGTAATAGCAATGGCTTTGGCATGATTACGTATTTGCATGCAAAGCCTGAATCTCCTAGTTGTAATACAAGGCACAGGTGCCTAATCTTTCTGACAACAGGTAACTCTTGTTAAGTGAAGATGAGGGCTGCCTGCCTAAGTGGCTGTCCCGTCCACATTCCCTCCACAAGTGGATTTTTCACATGCACAGAACAGCACCCTACGCAAGGTTACCTAGCAGGTGTAGATATAGACTATGGCATCTTTACCAAAACAGCCCTCGCTTTTTTTTTTTCTTCTTTTTTTTTTTTTTAAGATGCAAAAGTGCCTAATTACAAAAGACAGAATTGAGAATGCTGACTGGTGTTTCTCTGATGTTTGCAGCTAAGTATTTAATCAGCAGCAAGGGTCATCCTGTCCTTGACCTTTTGTACAGACACTTTCTCATCCCTGGACATTTCATTTTCTATGCCCACATCTCTCCTGCCTGAGGGAGACACATCCTGAACACATCACATGGCTCAAGGTGCCATTCTGGGGCAGGGTAGAGAGGGAAACAGGTAGAGAGGGTAACACTGTGTCACTTAGAGAATCTAGCTATCTCATACATTTTCCAGCAACACAATTCTACTAAGCAAAATTGACTACATGAAGTCTTAAGCCAAAAAGAGAGCTCCATCACCGAAGATGGACATGCTTATAGAGGAGTACCCTAATGCTGAGAGCTTTGTGCACAAGCTGGACGTTGTGCCCTGGCTGGCAGCAAATGGTTGGAGCCCCATCAAATGGGCCAGGAACAGGCACTGACCTTCTGCTAACAAAGGGCACAGGGACCTTGGTGCTAGCTGGTGGGGGTGGGGGTGGCCAGTCACGTAGAGACTCTGCAGGACCCAGTGAACAAGGAGAGGACCTCAGCCAAAATATCACCATTGGACCAAGAGGCAAGTGCAAGGGGCATGAAGGGTGGGCACATAGGTTGTAAGGGTGTAAAAGCCCAGGAATTCCTTAGAAACAGCACATGCTGCTACTGAGATGCCACATCAGGATCAAAATACTTCCAGGAACCCAGCATCTGGGACACTGCTATGGGAAACGTGGGGTCGAGATGGCAAAGGAAGCTTGTCTGGCAGTGTGAGTATGGTGAGTGTAGGGATTCAAATGGGGCACCTGTAAGGTGACTGGAGCCACCCACTGCAAAGGGGTCTCAGTCCCAGCAGTGAAAGTCTCACAGGTTGGGAATGTGATTCCCAGAGTGGAATCTGAATGCTCAGACAGGAAATCTGGAAACTTTAAAAATATAATAACAAAGACTTGGATAAAAGATATTATTACCATTGCTAAGGTTTTACATAAATCCATATTATAACATAATAACAATAAAGTTACATGCAGTGTGACCGTTTGCTATTATCTGCCTAAAGGCCATAATATAAAGTACATGCTTTAAAGAGGTAGAATACATCTTTTCATCTTTATTTGTCATGTTTTGTTCTGTTTCAGAGTTAGTTGTTTTTATCTCTGAAAGTTCACTATCTTCAAACTCCATAATTGTCATTTCCATCTTGAGTCTAACAAGCTAGATTTTCCGGCTTTCTCTTGAATCCTTGCTCCGTATCCTTTTACAATTCCAGTCTTATGTCATGTGTGATAAAAGGTGTGCTTTGTTGTAATAAGCAGGATTTGATCTGACTATATCATGTTTCATTATTTTCGTCCTTTAACTCACATAGAGAACTTTTTCTTGTTTCTACACTGAAATATTAATGCTTTAATGCATTGAATTGGGTTTGCAAGGGCAAGCTTTGGAGGGGGGAGAGTTACAGGACTGGTTTCTGTGAGAAGCTGCTGGAAGTTTCCTCCATGTCCAGCAGAGCCAATCCCTGGTGGCTCCAATGCAGATGTGTCACTGGCCTAGGCTGGGCCAGTCAGAAATGGTGATAACACAGCTGTGATAACAGATTAAAGATGAAAGGGAAAAAAGTTATTATGCAGATATAATTGTGACCAGAGAAGAGTAGGGTGAGAACACATGAGAGGAACAACTCTGCAGACACCAGGGTCAGCGGAGAAGGGGGAGAAGGAGGAGGAGGGGGAGGTGCTCCAGGCACCAGAGCTGAGGTTCTGCTGCAGCCCCTGGTGCAAACCATGGCGAGGCAGCTGTGCCCTGCAGCCCATGGAGGTCCATGGGGATGCAGAGATCCACCTGCAGCTGGTGGAGGAGACTCACACTGGAGCAGTGCAATAATCCGTGGCTCTCTGGGCTGTTCTATTAGTCCGACCCAGCTAGCTCAGACTCTGGCCCACACGGACTTGCATAGACAGAAATAAAATATGAGAAGCGCTCTTGTCCACGTGGGGACGAGTATCCTGTTTATTGGCTTGGGACAGGACACTGCTGGCTGCAGCAACCACCCAAGTAGAAAAGAGTCCATAAGAAAGAACTCCTGCAGTGGAGTTTTATACCCGAGGGAATGGGGGCAGGGAAAGAGGACCGCGGCCAATGGGATACCAGTGGGGAGGGGCGAGGGGAGGGGTACCCATAGGACAGACCACCAGGTGTGTATAACAGGGGGGTGTGTGAGGGAGAGACCATGTGATGGGGGAGGGGAAAAACCCATCCACATGACCTAACATATTCAGTAAATATTTCCCATCACCCAGTCCAAAACAACAACTAAATACACTATTTAGTGCAATACAACGGAGCAGGTGGATGCACAAAGGAGTCTGTGAATCCAAGGGAGGCCCCATGCTGGAGCAGCTTGTCCTTGAAGGACTTGTACCCTGTAAAAGAGTGACACACACTGCAGCAGTTTTGGGAGGACTGTGTGTCCATGGGAGGGACTCTCATGGCAGCAGGTCACTGAGAGCTGCTGCTCATGAGATGGACCCATGTTGGAGAAGTTCATGGAGAACTGTCTCCTATGGGATGGACCCCATGGTGCAGCAGGGGAGTGACTCCTCTTCCTGAGCAGTGGGAGAAGCCTCAGGTGATGAACTGGCCATAACCCCATTCCCTGTCTCCCTGTGCTGCTGTGGTAGGAGCAGAGCTGGAAGGAAGGAGGGGTGGCAGGAAGCTGTTTTTAAGGGTTATTTTACTTCTCATTATCCTCCTCTGATTTTGTCAGTAATAAATTCACTTCATATCTCTAAGTTGAGCCTGTTTTGCCCATGATGGTATTTGGTGAGTGATCCCTCGCAGTCCTTATCTAAGCCCATTAACCTTTTGTTAAAATTTCTTTCCTCTGTCCAGCTGCAGAGAGAAGTTATAGAGACTTTGGAATCTAGCCACAGTCAAACCAAAACACATATTAAGCTAGTAGCATAGCATCAAAATACTATGAAAAGGAAATATTTAATATTGCTAAGACACTTCAGTTCAGATGATTACTTTAGAACAGGTTTTACATGTAACATGAACTATTTTAATAACACATCATAATACCTATGACTGTGTACTGAAAAGCAGTGTGTTTTAAGCCCTCTAGGCCAGGTACATTCTATATGCCCATTTTCTCTTCCAGTGGCAGGATCTGGAGAAAAAGTTCAGTTCTCTTTGGTTATGGCTATTACAACATAAAACACCATTGTTCAGAACAGTTAAAATATCAGATGTGGCATCAACTAACTTCTCCCTTCTCTTGCGTTGCCTCCATTAACAAAATTCTATTAGTTGGCATTAGAAAAATTTACAAGACCCACATATAAAAGTTAATCTGTTGTCAGGCCCTTGAAATCCATCACAAAACATAACGTGTACATTGGGGCAGCATAGGTTAAATATGGAGATACTCTGTTGCTCACAATGCACTGCACCATTCCCAGAATCTACAGTGCTGTACACCAGGTCACTATGTTAATTCCATCCATCACTGGAGTTCTTTAGCAGCTACATGTACTACCTGAAGCATTAGGCATGTAGTTTTGGAAAGTTATGAAGAATATTTGCAGCTTGGTTTTGGGGTGCAATTATTTTAACATGAATATTATTTTCCTTTTTTTTTAATTTTAAAGTAGATTTTAACATATTTTTTGTATTACTATTCCTCTACAACATCATTACATTACCAGAAGTATTTACCATGGGCTATTTTCAGGGCCAAAGGTTTTAAGGGGGTCAGATCCAAGCATGTGGAAACCTATTTGCTCATTTTGGAAACAAATGTTACAAGCTGCAGCATTTTCTTTCTGGCCTGGTAAGGAAGGCCTAACCTGGCATAGTAATGGTAGGACTTTGACATGTTACACTGACTTTGAGAAGCTGGGATAGCATAGCAATGGACAAGAATTTGCCTAAGCAAACATTTGAGGATTTTCAGTTAGTTTAAAAGAGCAGTTGAAGCAAACTCAACTATAATTCAGAATTAAAGGGCTGCTGATCTCAGGATGGATAAGGAATGCTGAAGCCCCGTATTACAGCCTCTGTGTTGGAAGAATTGGTAGGCTTTTCCCATTATCCAAAAGGGAGTTACTTAGTAGTCATACACTGCAAACCTGCTCTTCCCTGCACTTTCCTGTTCCTGTCAGTCATGAAGTTTGCCAACACTCTTACAAGGCAGCAGTCAGCAGCATACAAACTGCGAACAAAATAGATCTGGGGGAAAAAACCTCACAATTTTTGGAGCTTCGTGGCATCTCTGTGCTCCTGATACTGGCCTCAAAATTTAGCTACTAATGTAACAAATGTAAGCTATGTTCTCAGACTGGAGCAGCCTCGTGCTGAAGGGAAACTTCTTATGTTTTAGTTCTCTACCACACTCACCGTAAAGAAGCTGACACTTATGTTGAAGTGAAGCTTCTTATGTCTCAGTTTAGAGCCACTGGCCCTCGTCCTGTCGCTGGGAACCACTGAATAAAGTCTGGCACCATCCTCTTAAAATAACACCTGCCTTAAGAACCTCCTAAAATTCCCGAGTCGAGTGTCATGACAACGTCTTCTGCACACTTCTCACAGCCCCGGGACCGGTGCACGTAGCTGTACAGCTACGAGTGCCCTATTGCCACAGGCACCGTTGCTAGACGGGGCGTCTCCCCCGGCGGCCCCGCCAGCGCCATAACGGCCGCACCGGCCCGACCCCACCCGCCCTGCGATCCCCGCGGGGGCAGCTCACTGGGGTACCCTCCCAGCCTGTAAGATCGCTCCCAGCTCTGTCCGCCACTGAGGGCAGAGCTCCAGCAGGCAAAAGGAAAGAGTTTCCCCCGCCCCAGGGAAGGGAAGCCACGACCCGCTGTCCCAACGCCAGGCGACCCCTTTAAGCCGCCGGGCGCGCCAACTCCGCTGCGGCGCCACGGGATTGGCCCGCGCAGCCCGCCCACAGCCGCAGCGCGCCAAACCTGCCCGGGCGCGCCGCCCCTGCCTCCCCCCGCCCCCGCCACGGCAGGCCAATCAGCGCCTCCAGCGGGGCCGTGGGCCCGGCTTCTGCCCAATAGAATGGCAGCAGCCGCACGGCCTCGCCCTCAGGCCCCGCCCCCAGGGGTGCGGCCGCCGACTTTCCCGCCCAGCGGTTGGCCGGCGGGAACAGACTCCCCGTGACACCCGCGCTAGGCCGGGTGATTGGCTGCGCTCGGGCGCGAAACGTAACGCGGGAAAACCTGGGGCTCGGCCCGGGCTGCGAGCGCGGAGGTATCGCGGCGGCGGCGGCGGCGGCTCCTCCTCGGGCATCGCCGGGACCGGGGCTGCCAGCGGGGCCGGCTTCGCTTCAGAAAGGTGCGGGGACGCTGTGACTGCTTCGCTCCGGGCGCTGCCATGGCCGGGGGCCGCCGCTGACTTGGCGGACCCGCTCGGGGGTGGCCGCGGAGGCGGAGGGGTGCGGAGGGCAAGCCGCCGAGACCACAGGGAGCCGCCGTCCTCAGTGATGAGCGGCTGAGGCGAGCCTGAGCGGCGACAGGTGCCGACGGCCGCGGGACCTCCGTGCAGCTGCACGGCCCATTCCGGGACACGGGTGCGGACTGCGGGGCCCTGCCGCCGCGGAGCGCCCTCCTTTCGCTTTCTTTCCCTCCCTTCGCCGCTGCCCGCGAGGGTTCGGCGATGGCGGAGCGGCTCCCGCCGGGCCCCCCCCCGGTGATTTTTTGCCAGGACTCCCCGAAGCGCGTCCTGGTCTCCGTTATCAAAACCACCCCGATCAAGCCCTCCTCGGCGGGGAGTGGGGCCGAGGAGCCGATGCCCGTCCCGCCCGTCCCCACCAGCCCCGGCTTCAGCGACTTCATGGTCTACCCCTGGCGCTGGGGCGAGAACGCGCACAACGTGACCCTCAGCCCCGGCGGCAGCGACAGCACCGCCGGCCCGTCAGCCCTGCCGCCGCCCCGCGGGGGAGCGGGCAGAGTCCCTGGCGGAGACGAGGAGAAGGCGGGGAGCCCGGGGAGCAGCGGGCGGCACCGGCACCTGAAGGTGAGTGCGCGGCGGGCGGGGGCGGGCGGGCCGCGCGCCTGCGGGGTGACTCCGCGGCGCGCGCCCCTCCCGCGCTTCCGCCCGGGCATTTAAAGTGAAGTCACTTCCGGCAACGGCGCGCGCGCCGCGGGGAAGAGCAGGGGATGGAGCGGCTGCCCGTCCTCCCTCCTTTAAAAAGTAAAAAAATGACCATAAAAAAACCAACCTCGCCGCCGAAAAAAACTCTTGTCTTCTCTCCTCGTGTCTGGAGCGGTTTGTCCCGTTCTGGGCTCCTCGGTAAAAGAGAGGCATGGAGCTCCAGGAGTGGGTCCAGTGTAGGACAACAAAGATTATTTAGGGACCGGAGCATTTATTTTGTGAGGAAAGGCTGAGGGAGCTGTACCTGTTCAGCCTCAAGAAGAGATGACTGAGATGATTTTAATAACGGATATGAGTATCTTACCACGGTGCCAAGAGGATGGCGCTAGGATTTGCTTGTAACAAGCTGGAGGAAAAAAAGGCAGTAGGCAAAAAGTGATACACAGGAAGTTCCACCTCAATATGAGGAGGAATTTTTTTATGTGTTGGTGGCCAAGCATAGCACATGTTGCCCAGAGAGGTTTTGGAGTCTCTGTCCCTGGAGATACTCAAGAACTGCCTAGACACAATCCTGTGCCATGTGCTCTAGAATGACTGTTTGAGCAGGGAGGTTGGAGCAGATGACCCGCTGTGGTCCCTTTCAGCCTGACCCATTCTGTGGTCCTATTGTCGGTTTCCCCCGTGCTCCTGAGCTCATGGTGGTGCCTGTCATCTCCCCTCCTGCACCGGGCCCTTAGGAATGGGCTGGGCACAGTCTGGTGTGGCTCTGTGCTGTCACAACACCATCCTTGGTCATGCCTTCGCTCCAGGGCATGCTGTACCAGTTGGCCAAACTGCAGGGGGGAGGAAGTGCCTGAGTTTAGTTGCCTCGTTATTTACACCCAGGATGGAATAAGACGCGGCCGTCCAAGAGCAGACACCGTCCGAGACCTGATCAGTGAAGGAGAGCACTCTTCCAGCAGGATACGCTGCAATATTTGCAACAGGGTCTTTCCACGAGAGAAGTCACTGCAAGCCCATAAACGAACTCACACCGGTGAGTAAAAGGAAAGTGTGAATAGCTGGGGAGAGCCACTTAGGAAGCACAAATGAAGGAATTAAATCCCCCCCAAACAAACATAAAGGAACCCCAAAGAACTTAACCCGTTATGATTTTATTGTAACTGCTAAATTAACATACTTTGCTCCCAGTGCTTGTTAGTCAATCAAAGTCTTTGTAACCATATTTGTAGTGGGGAAGTGTAGCAGCAATTTGGGCTATAATAGTATAGCCAAATTGTGTAAACATTTTATCTGTCACAGACTCACTTTTTAAGAAAGACTGTAGTCTTGGGCTTGGTACTCTGTACTTGAGCCTCGTAGCACTTTCTATCCTGATTGCCTCTTTGTGATTTGTTTCCTCCTTGCTGATGTATTTTTCACATCACAACTGAAGTTTTGCTGTAAGAGGTTAGAGTAACTTAAAAAGTGGCAACTTCAGGATTGTCCCAGGAAGTGGGCTTAAATATTGAGAGAAGAGTCTACATGCTTAAAATCACCACCCAGTCGTTTTTTCCCACCACCTAAAATTAATTTTCTGGGGTGGAGGAGATCAGGCTAATTTACTGAACAGTATTTAGAAGGTGATTTGCATTTAAGTTTAAATGTATGATGAACTCACTCAATACTCAACTGAGCTTAAACTGAAGATGATGTTTGGGGTTTTTTTTAAACCAAGCAAATACATTTTATTTCTTCAACAGAACACTGTTTGCCATAAAACATGAAAAAATGTAGCTCACAATACAGACACAACCACCAGCACTCTCCTCAAACCAACCAAACAAAATCCCAAAAAAGTCCTGGCTGTCACCATCTCCTTCTGACTCAGGTCACTATGACTAATCTAAATAATGATATTAAACAGCATCATTCCTCATTTTTTGGTCAAAATAAACTATTTCACTCGATCCTGCAATGTGTTGAACTTGTAAGAACTTCTTAACTGAGTAGAGCTTACCCTGTCATTCCTCTGAATTAGTGAGCCATACTCACCCTCATTTTGTTGCCTTCCTGAGGGCGGTGGCATGGCATATCTTTGTGTAGTGTGTGCAGTCAGGTCCACTTGAGGAAGGAGACACCTGCTACCTTTGTTCTCCTGGTTGCAGTTTGCATGGACAACTCTTCCTTGATCACTGATTTAAGAAAACTTAAATCTGGAATAAGTTTCTCATGCAGCCTTCATCATTATAACTTTTCTTAAACATGAGCTATTTCTCCTAATGAGATAATTCTATAACCTTGTATTGATGTTGACCTCAGGTTATTTTACCCTTGTTCAGGCTATGGTAAGGATAAAATGTTTCTGGTTACAACCTGAATCCAATACAATCCTTGTATTACTGAATCCAATTACTTGTCCATATTTCTTGCTTTATATCTGCACAGTTTCACAAAACTTATGTAGTGCTATCTAGCAGTCTTAAATCAGGAAATATGACAAGGAAAAGTACAATTTTTTTTTTTTCTCTTCAGAAATAAGTGTATTGTTCAGTAGCATAGAGCCTGCACTTCTAGGATTTTTTAAGTAGATGCAAGTTTCTGAAGCCAGGGACCACTGCTGGGTACTATGACACTTCTAGTCATCTTTCATAAATCTCTTCTGTTACTACTTTTAGGTGAAAGGCCTTATTTATGTGATTACCCAGATTGTGGGAAAGCCTTTGTACAGAGTGGGCAGCTCAAAACTCACCAGCGTCTCCACACAGGAGAGAAGCCTTTTGTCTGCTCAGAGAATGGTAAGTCATCAGAGAACGATTTGCAGCTTTCTGGGGTCAGACTAATATTGGGAATGTATGCGTGTTAACATGGCAAAAGCTTTGGAGTTTAAATTTGGTGGAACTTTTAGGGAAGGGAAGAGCCCTGCAGAATCTGCCTAATTCTGCAAGTATGTATCTACGGATTGCATACATTCTCTGTCAGTGGATACTAATGTATAAAATAATGACCGGGCCATGTTACGAACCTAGAGCCTTTGGTTTTCAACAAAACCTAGGGGTTTTTGTGAATGAGGAAGGGTGGATTCAGTGGCATTTCCATCCCACAGATGCTACACTTTCTTTGGTTGGCTGCTTTCTGTAACACGTTCTTCATTGTCACTCTGTGTTTTTTTTAAGGCTGCGTAAGCAGATTCACACATGCAAACCGTCATTGTCCCAAACATCCCTATGCCCGACTGAAGAGGGAAGAACTCACAGACAGGCTGAGTAAGAAGGAGACAGCTGACAATAAAGCGGTGGCCGAGTGGCTAGCGAAGTAAGTTTCCTCATCTTTCTCAAAATACTTAAAAGAGTGGTCTAACACAGCATTCATTCTTTGGGATAGTTAAACCCCAAGAAAGCAAAACTAGATGTTCTTCCAGTACACATCAGCACAGCCTTGCCTCTCCTTAAAGAATTATGAACTCCTGGTCAAGACCAAGTTCTTGAGCCTTTTTTCTTACAGTTTTGTTTTGTGTTTGCTCTCTGCTTAAATACCTTTTTTTTTTGCTTGATCAACACCTGCTAATACTTTATTAGCTAGTGCTACAGTTTTGCTGAATTTGCATTTGTATGAGGGGTACTGTATGTCTAGGAAGAAATGCCTGCTGAGAATACCATGGAGACAAGAAATCTGTCACAGATGTTCACTTGGGCACTTCACATTGAAAATACTGAGTAAAGAAGCTTTCTGACAGCTTAAATACTACCATATAAGGGCTGAAAGGTAAAGCCAAGTGCAATGCCCAGTTCAATGCAAGCTAGTACTTGGGAGGTTTTTGCCCATTTTGAATTGGTGGTGTGCGAGTCAATTGTTGTGTGTATTTTACAAGTATTCCTCACGTTTGATGTTATAGATACTGGGAGACTAGAGAGCAGCGTGCTCCTGCTTTGAAGACCAAAGCAATCCAGAAAACAGATCAGGAACAGCAGGACCCAATGGAGTATCTTCAGTCTGATGAAGAGGACGATGAAGAGAAAAACAGTGCTCATTCAGCTGCCCGCCACCGTCGCCTCCAGGAGCAGCGTGAACGCATGCATGGCGCGCTGGCGCTCATTGAGCTGGCAAACTTAGCTGTGGCACCCCTGCGACAGTAGATAGGAGGAGCAGTCTCTGCCCATAAAAAATGTACTTTCTGGTGTTACTTAACCAGTTAGATCCCAAGCATAAGCTAAGCACCTTATTTGCTTATAATAGGCTGCTATTCTGTAGAATTTATGAAGAATGTTGTTGCCCCATAACATGGGGTGAGAGAATTGCACTTTTGATAGGGTAGAAGACAGATGTAAAATTTCTAAGTATTTTGTAAATATGGGACTGCATAAGGCAGGGTTGATAAATTTATGTGTCATGGAAAGCTAGATTTTTGCAAGGTTAACTCATTTATCTGAAGCAGATTTCACAGGAAACACTTTCTGAATAAAGTGTTCACAATTAGCAGGATGGTACATGTGGCCAAAGATGGCTGACAAAAAAGTATTTATCTGACTATCTAGCAAAGTGATGAGTCTGGGGATATTGTCAAAACAGCAATGAAACCATGTTTTTCTAATGTCAGTATATCTATACCTAGCATCTCCAAGGCGAAGGGCAGAGTTTAGTTATCTCAACTTGTACAGGGAAAGAAAATGCTTCATGCAGGGAATATCTTCACTGTGACTGCCCAAGGTATGAGGCTTGACTTTGCTGCTTCACATTTTTTTTATTTGATTTCAGCAGAATCTCTTGGTAGCACTTGTTATTCCTAACATGTGTAGTTGGGAAGTTTTGCACATTGTTTTATCTGAAAATGATTAGTCTTGCAAAGTCTAGAAAAAGGTAAAGAACTGGTAATATTTTTTTCAGGTATTTGGGCCCTTTAGTGATTTGGCACTTGATTTTGTTAATAAAGGGGTTATTTACAGGGTGGTATGAATTTGTAGTAAACTATTCTAGGTCTTCTATTAGCAAACACTAAGTTTTAAAGCATTGCTTTTATAATGATTAGCAAATAGAAGCCTCAATACTTACTGTGCATAAAGCCACCTTACTGCTTTAGTCCAGCATAACATGCCAATTTTTTGTTCACTAACCATAGCACAGCTATAAAGTAAACACTGCAGAAAAGTATTCACTATACAAATAGAAAATAGGCTTCCAAAGGTAGTTACAAGTGTGTTAACAGTGTGATTTCATATATTTCCCAAATAAATGAAGTTGCAGAATGCTGCCTAGTACTCAGATGCTGATATAAAATGTTTAACAGGGTATCTTGTCACTTTGTGAATGTTATGTACTTTCAGTAGCATTGTCTCATGGTGATCTTTTACCATATTTTGCTTTGAAGGCAGCCAGAGATTCCTAATATACTAACAAAACTTTGTTTTCAGATGGGATTTTTTGTGTGTGGTTTTGTTGTCAGTTGTTGTTGTTGTTAAGCTACTGCTTATGGGGATATTAATAATGTGTATTTACTGACCTGCTTGCTTTAACTTCTTCCCCTCGTTGGAAGTCAGGAAATTCAGATGAGAAGGGAAGTCTCTTTCCCTCTCGCTTGAACTGAAAAGGAAGAAAACATTTTGTCAATCACTTGATGTAGGCTGACCAGTTGCATACAGCTGTTCCAGAAAAGTAGAGTGGTTTCATATCTGAAACTGCAGCTGTTGAAGTATGTTCTCTGATAACCTTTTGTGGTTGAAAATCTCATTAATCCAGTTTGTTTAAATCCTGTGTCGATGCACTTAACTAAAAAGTAATTGAATAATTTAAAAAAAGAAAGTGTCTTTCATTGATTGTAAATAATTTTGCACCAGTGATACGGTTTAACTTTTGTTTCAGCTTCTGAAAAGAATAGGAAACACTAGTCATACAAGGCTTCTTTGCCTATGTAAAACTGGTAATTCATTCGTGTATGTAGGTTTTGGGTTTCTAAAAAATATTAAGTGCTTCTGACTGTTCATCTGGCTTCATGTGAATAGTCTGATCCCAAAATGAGCCCTGAACATACATCTGTTGTAATTCTGAATCATAACTCAGAATTGCTCCCGAGCAGTATTTCACAGGGCAGAAGACTGTAATTACCAGCCACTTGCAGACTGGAATATTACTTCATCAGGTTTGGTTGTGGATTTTTTGGTGGGGTTTTGTTGTTGTTGTTGTTGGGTTTGAGTTCTTCAAATTTCTTTTTTCAGTCAGCCAGAATATTTCCTCAGGTCTTTGAAGTATGACAAGTACACTGGATTGTACTTTGCCATAGACGAAATTCAGACAGCTGAAGCAGTTTTCGATCATGACAAGTTTAGGGTAAAATACCAAGTTAAAAAAGAAAGATGGGTTGTGGAAGACTGCTTTTTGTTTTATTAAGTGATTACATACAAGAAATTGTTTGGTTCTTTGAAAGATTTAAGTTGTAGTTTCGCGTGAGTTAAAAGCAGAAGAGTTGATGTGCTGTCATTCTAATAGATGCTTTGAATAAAAACTTGATTTAATTTTCAGGTTTAATGTGTGCTGTTTGGTAATTATTAAATACTCAGCCTCTTCCTTGTTTCTGACAGCCCGGCTTGTTGCAGAGAAGGTTTAAGGTGTTTATTTTCCCTGTCCCTTGAAATCTGACACAAGTTAAACCACCCGAGGCAAATTGTTTTTTAGTTTCAGGAACTTGTGAGAATCCGTCCCTCCGCGCGGAGCCCAGGCCGAGCTCTGGGGGTGCTGAGGGCTGGCTGCAGCAGGGTCCCCGCGGGGTTCGGCCGTCTCCCTTCCGCGGGCGGGCTCCAGAGGCCCCGCTTTGCCGCCGGCCTGGTTTAACAGCACGGCCGGGCGCTCTGAGGGCCGGGCTGCCGCGGCCCCGGCCCGCCGGAGGCCCCGCGCGGTGCCCGCCCCGCCGCCGCCGAGTCCCGTGGGCCGCTCTGGCGGGGCTCCCCGGCCGTGGCGGCGGCAGCGCCCCCGGCAGGCGAGGCGAGGTGCGGCGCCGCTCCAGACCCGCCCGCGGGGCCGCCGCGCCCGGACCCGGGGCCGCCGCCGCCGTCTGGGGACGGGCCGGGGAGCAGGAGGAGGAGCGGCGTCCCCACGGCCACCCTGGTGCAAACCCGCGGTGCGGCCCTGCTCGCCGCCGCTCGTCGCCGCCATGAGCGCCGGGCAGGCCGCGGGGGAGGAGGCGGACGCCGTCGCCGCTTCCCCGACACTTCCCAGGGTGCTCTCGGCGCTCTTCTACGGGACGTGCTCTTTCCTCACCGTGCTGGTCAACAAGGCGCTCCTCAGCGCCTACAGGTGAGCGCCGGGGCGGAGCGGGCGGCCCCCAGCCGCGGGTGCCTGTACGGCCGGTGCCGGGCGATGCCGGGCTCTGTCCCTGCCCGGCGGAGAAGCCTTCCCGTTCCTGTTCCCCTTCCCGGTGGCGTGACCCTCGGGCGTCCGTGCAGCTCGGGATCCCGAGCCAGCTGGTGGGTAATGTGCTGGAAGCAGGGCTGGTTTCTCCAATCTGGGACCCTACCCGTGCCCAGTATGTACCAGTTCTGCAGCACCGCCCGACAACACCCGTCTTTTCCTGCGGGTCTTTTCACTATTCCCAGAGGATCGCACTACCTGAGACACCCGTGAGGGAAACAGCGTATCCTCTAACTGTTCCTGCTGAACAGTATCTTTCTTCCAGCATCTTTCCTTTCTGAGGCAGCCAAAAACGAAAAGTGAACCTCGTAAAATGGCTTGATCGTAAAAACACTGAGAGATTCCGTCCTTGACTTGATGGTGCTAATTCCCATATGGAATCCTGGTGATAATTAGAATCTTCTACCACTGTAAAGCAACAGCATTAACTGCACCCCTCTTACACTGCACTTTACTCTTAGTCTTGCAGCTGACGGAAATAGGAACTTGGGCATTCATCTCCAAGTCATACTTTTCCCATCTAGATGTATATACTTGTTGGACTTCAATCATCCTTGTGGGTCCCTTCTGACTCAGGATATTCTATGATTCTATATTGTCCTGTGACTGTCATTTTTGTCACCAGTAATGTATTTTACTTGAAATCTTTGCTCTGTTTTTGCTATGGTTTAGCTCATCTTGAATCAAAATAAGAAAAAGAAAAACCAAAATAAGAAGAAAGTTGAAAAGCCAAATGTCATTTTCTAACATTCAGTGCTATTTGAACATATAGCAGCTGTATTTAATATGTCTCATAAATTGTACATGGTGCAAGTTGAGATTTTATTTTATAGTGCTTTTTATCCTATGGACTGCAGCTCCCTGAAAGTCCCTAGCATACATCTAGCACATCTGCATGAGATAATCGAGTACAGTGTGTCCATCAGTAAGCCTAAGTTTTGTATTAAGACCTTACAGCATTGCTGGAAGTATTTAGACCTCTGCAAATCACAAATGTCTGCAGAAATCTGTAGTACAGATGGGCAAACTCTTCATCTTTATATGGGGGAGCTGTAAATACTAAACAAAAGGCAGTTTAAGTGTCACATGATTATAAATGGAAGTCCTGCTATTTTTTATGTTTTTCCTGCCCCCAATATTTCTGTTTCCCTGATCTCTTTTGCTATCAATTGCTCCTAACTCTGTTTTAGGACTGTAGGGCTCTTATGGCCTTTTTGCTGTGAGTCAGCGTGTTTGTTTCTTTTGTCAATGCTTTGTTCCCATTTCAATTATGTTAATATTAGATGTACATTTCTCGCCACACTAAGTAGGAGAACTGCAGCTTCTGCAAATGTCATGAAGTTCAACAAGGCCAAGTACAAGGTCCTGCACCTGGATTGAGGCAATCCTAGGCACAAATATAGTGTGCATGGAGAATGGGTCAAGACTAGCCCTGGGGAGAAGGACTTGGGGGTGCTTGTGGTAAAAAGCTGAATATGAACCAGCACCGTGTGTTTGCAGCTCAGAAACTCAACCACCTGGGCTGCATCAGAAGAGGTGAGGCCAGCAGGGGAAGGAAGGGGATTCTGTGCCCCTGCTCCGGTGAGACCCTACCTGTAATAATGCATCCAGGTCTTGGACCCCCCAACTCAAAGAAGACATGGACCTGTTGAAACTAGTCCAGAGGAGGCCACTAATCACAGTGGTTCTGATCGCAGGATGGCAGCACCTCTCCTGTGAAGACAGGCTGAGAGAGACAGGGTTGTTCAGCCTGGAGAAGGTTCCAGGAAGACCTTATTGTGGCTTTCCAGTACCTAAAGGGAAGAGCTCAAGAAGGACTTTTGAGAAGGCCATGTAGTGATAATGCAAAGGGAAGTGGACATAAGCTGAAAGAGGGGAGGTCTAGATTGACACTAGGAAGAAATTCTTTACTGTGAGAGGGGTGAGGCACTGGAGGAAGTTGTCCAGAGAGGCTGTGGGCTCCTCATCCCTAGAGATGACCAATCATCAAGAGCAGTCTGGATGGGGCTTTGAGCAACATGGAGTAGTGGATAGTGTCCCTGCTCATGGCAGAAGGTTTGGAGCTAGATGATCTTTAAGGTCCCTTCCAACCTAAACCTTTCTGTGACTCTATCTACGCTTTCAGGTAAAGCCAACTGAAGGGTTATAGTAGGAATGTAGCTAGTTTAGTAGACAATAGATGTTTCTACAACATTTACCTAAGAACTTGATTTTGACAAAAGCATATTGCTAGTATGTTTGGATTGTAGAGATAAGCTTCCATGTTAGAGCAAATGCAAGATGTTTTAGTTACTATCCCATCTCAGGATTTAAAATGTATATGTGAAGCTACTCAAGAAATGATGCATTAAGAGCTCTCTAAGTGTGTTACCTTCAGTTACGAGTAGTCCCCAAACAGCTAGCAGTTCAGAATTGATCAACTGTACATGCATGGGCTGTATCATTTGGGCTTCAGAAATAAAATATTTCTATTACATTAAGTGTAGTCTTGAACTCTTCTTAAACACAGGGCAGTCATCCTCATGTTTAATTGTTGAATTTGGTTTTAAAATTTAACTTTTTTATTTTTCCTAATTACTTATTTCCATTCCTCAGTACTAAATATCTGTTCATGCTTTTCAGCTTCCCGTCACCAATGTTTCTTGGAATTGGACAGGTATGTTCACAAGTAAAGCATACTAAAAGTATTCATTCTTTTTTAAGTTAAACTAATGATAATAGAGGTAGATTTTAGGGGGCAAAATCACAGTTATAGTGAACTGCTTGTCTTCTGGATTAGATACACTTTAAGGAACTGTAATTTGTTTCATTGAAAACAGGCAACTTTGAGCTTGAGTAAAAATTATTGCCTGGAAAGACTGGATATGCTATTTAATTCTCCTTGTAAAGTTCAGTAATTAAGGAATCTGGCCTTCAAAACTGTCCAGCTTTGTTCTAGCAAATGCATACATTCTGCATGCATACATTCTGTGAGGGTCCTTGAGCCTTTGTGGACTGCATGCAGAGATATTGCCCCTGTTTGTAGCCAAACCATTAATTTCCTCATAAATTTCTCCCCATTTCCCAGCAGTTTTCCAGTAGGACCAGTGCAAAATTTTGATTCTTTCTTGCTTTATTTGCCCATGGGTAAGTTGGAGTATGGCAGCAGAAATGTTTGTTGTTGGGCGACATTGTAATAAAACCAAAGTTCAAATGCTTGTGGACTGGGTCCATAAAGAAGAATGTGTCACTGCAGAGGGATCACTAATAAAGACTGAGCCTTGAAGCAAGTGTTATTTAGGCAAATACATTTTGTAGGGAATTTGCTTTCTGCCAAGGCTGCACAGCAGGGGGTAGTGAGGAAGTATTGAAAACAGGGTACCGTAAGTCTGACATCTCTGCTGTTAGGTGCTAGAGAGAGTGAAATGTCTTTTAAAGACTTTGCGATGTGATAGAGAGTTTTACATACCCAGACTGCTAAAAGAACCATAGAACATGTTTCAGTGAAAGGCTTGAAAATGTGGCAATACTTCATGTCTTGATGTGGCTTTTTTCTTTGTAAAAAAAAAGAAAAAGAGTCTTTGCAGAATCAAAGACTTAATGACATTTCCATTTTTTTGTTGACAGATCCTTCCAAGATTTTTCTGAACACTATATAAAGTACATATGATACGGTATAATGCTTTAGTCTGCAGAACATGACTCCACCTCATCCTCTAGATACTTGATTGCTGTATTTTCATATTAGGAAAATTTGACCTTTTGTTTTGACTCCTTGGGGCAGCATTAACACCTGTGATATATGATTGCTCAGATACTCTTCTTCATTCTGTCTGCATCTTTACTATTTCTTCCTCATGTTGACAACAGATTGATCAATGCCCAACTTCCATGTTGCATTACCAAAAAAAAGTTTTGGGAGTGCTTCTGCAGACTAAACTATTTTCTGAGTAAAAATTTCATGGTTTATCTGGGATTGTGTCCTATTTTATTTTCTCAACTCCTTCTCAGCATGCATTGTTTCACAGAATGCCACTAATTTTCTTCAGGATAGTAAAGTATATTTGTGTATTTTACTTTTAAATAAATAGCTGGCAAAATTGTTTCAATAAGAGCAAAATTATTTCAATTTGTTAATTTCATTCTGTGCTGTTCTTTTAAAGAAATACATAAAACCTAGCATTTGTCAAATTCATATAAAGATTTTGTCTTTGAAGCAGTTTTTTCATTCATACATTACAATTTTGCTCTTGCATAACTTCTCATTTTTTCTTTTTGTTTAGATGGCCGCCACTATACTTATCTTGTATGTGTCAAAACTAAATAAGATTGTTCACTTCCCTGATTTTGACAAAAGTATACCTGTGAAGGTAAGGATCACATATGTCATAGTATTAATAGGAAAGAGTTACTTCTTATAGTAGCATTCTTTCTTATGGAGACAAGAAAAACATTTGCATTTCTTTTTCAAATGGGATTCTTTGCATCATTGTTTCATTTAAAAATTGATTTGATAATTTTAATTTCTCTGTAATATTCTAGTTTGGGCAATAGATATAAACTCTGTTTGCAGAGAAATCATTGCAATTTAGTTATGCAGCACATGGGAAGGTTGCTTTACCTTTATATAGCAGGATGAAATCTTCCACATTTCTGAAAGGTTTTTCTGGATATAGCTCTCTGTGGGATCAATGGGAGATAGGTGTTTGTGAAAGACTTTTGAACACAGCATAAAAAGAGGAAGGCTGCTTGGAAATATGAATGAAGCATGTGATAGTAGAAAAAATAGTAGAAAAGTAATGTGGTAGATGAGAAACCAGAACAATAGCTGACTCCCAGTACAACATTTACGTTCCATAGGAGGGGCTAAAATAATGCCTACTGAAAATACTGATGGTGGCGACTAGCTGCATTATACAGACCTTAAATGTATATGGTCTAAAGAGGCAGGATAGAACAAATGTGACAGGACCTCTTCTTACCTCAGTTTGGGAACTAGAATGTGAAATTAGTACAGCAACAATCCTCAAAGATTTTTGCATCTATGCAATGTTATTGGAATGTTTCTTCGATGCATTAGCCTGTGTGTTTATGTCTTGTTGCAGGTTATCAGTTATGTTTGCTCCAGGACACAAGGAATGTTCCCAGCCCTGCTACAGGGATCAGATAGCATAGTTTTTCAAGCCCACATCTTTACTGCAGAATGTCCTGTCTTCCTGTCAGTGTGAGGTTTACAATGGATGTCTCACAGATATGTTTATTCTTAATGCATGTTGAAATCATTGGCATTTCTACATGTACAAGTCTTGGAGGAGAATCCATGGTATTATTCATAAAATGGACAATCCTTCTTTATTATTCCAGAATAAGAAAGAAAGTTTCCCCGTGGGTAGCTTTGAGTTCCATGTATAAACAATTTATTGAGACCTTGAGAAGTTTCTTCCCTCCATCCCCACAAGTCCTGCTGTGCTCCCTCTCTGCTGTTGTCTTCGCTTTAACTTATATACAAAGGCATTAAAAAATACAGCATGTATTTTCTTTATCCTAATAATATCTGTTGTTTGGAAGATTTTGCTGGATAGGCTGGGAGGAGTCAGCATTTTAGCTTCTAGGACATGTACACTGTTTGTGGTGTTGGATTTGACTAGTCATAGTGAATCAGCTTTTTTTTTTTGAATCAGGATTGCCCATTGTTGATTTCTCTACTTTTTAAGGAACCCTTAGTCCAACTCCTTATCCTTTTGTCAACTTTTGCTATGGCACTAAGATAACCATTACTTTTCACTCCTCAACTGGTAAATGTCTTCAGTGCATTCAGCTGGAGTTTTAAAGTAGTGAAATGCTTATTTTACTGATGAAACTTTGAAGTTCCTGACCCCTTTTAAATAAATGATTCACTGATCTCTGCTGTTACGCTGGATGTTGTAATTTTGTCTTTACAATGGAATGAATTTCAGAGGAAAGATAATATAATGTCTGCTCTGTTTTCAGCCTATAAATTAAATGAACCAAAATGTTCTAAATAAAAGTCTGCAGATGAGACTGTGCTTTACAAAATTTTTGCAAACTTAGGCCAACAGGCTGAATATTTATTGTTACTCATACTCCTGCTTTCTTTATATTCCTGTTTACTTTTACTGTGACTTTCACTTAAAAGTTAACTTCCGTTGACTATCAATTAACTTTTACTTCACTTTTTTCTCTCTTGCTGTGAAAGAAACACAGCATTTTTAACATAGATTAAATACACCCTACTCCTCTGTATGCTTTTCCAGCAGGGTTTAAAAATGAATAGCCTTTGACTTTAGTGTCCTCCAAAGTGTCCCTGTTTAGAAACAAGAGCAACTATTACACATTAGGATAGAGGATCTGTTATGTCTTTCTGCCATCTCAGCCCCTCTTGACTGATAGTGAATGGGACCAAATGTACACACTGCCTTTGTCCCCATTGATTACCTTGGCTGGCTTAAATCTTCTGCAAATTCCAACCTTATCCATTCTGTGATAATGTCATTTTTTCTGTAAAAGGAAAATTAATGACTTTGAATTGCAGCTGATAATTGTAGGGATTAATGTATTCTTGTACATTTTCTTAAGGCTCATAAGTTCCATTATTTTTTCTCTATATTGTGTTATGGACTATAGATTTCTGTGCAAGTCAGTCTCTTTGCTGGTTTAATTTACTCATAGTTAAATTTACTCATAATTACTCAAAGTTTAATTTACTCATAATTACTTAACTTTCCTTTCTAGTATCTTACAAAGCAAATTTTTTGGGTTAATCTAAAATGTTGCAACTTCCAGCTGTATTAATATGTGTGGAATATGTAGAAGAGCACAGCATACTTATAGTTTATTAACTTTTTTATTCTACCTCTTCAGTTGATTATTTAGATACTGTTGTTATTATTACCTTTATATCTAAAATTAAATGTTAAAATGGATATTTATCTGAGGATTATAGTAATTAGAATAAGAGTGATTAACATTTACTCTAAATGGATTCTAAGTCTCATTAGTGGTAAATTGCAACTCTTCTAATGACATAAATGAAGCTGTGGTCATGACCAGTCACATAAATAGGAGCTGCAGATGAGCTTGCAGCTTAGTTACCTTTTTTCCTGTTGAAAAACCCCTCTTTCTTCGTAAAAGTACATCTGATATGACAGGTATCAAATTCTATCAAGTGAAGTTCCTCAACAGTACTTCTAAACAAAATAATCTGAGTTATGCTTTTAATTTTATCACAGTTATTTCCTCTGCCTCTGATTTATGTTGGAAACCACTTAAGTGGATTATCAAGTACCAGCAAACTCAGGTACAGTAAGTAGAAGTTATAAGTAGACTCTTTGGATTTTACCCTTTTCTCTTGTGGGGTAAAAAAGAAACACTAAAGAAGAGCATTGTCTGGAGTCTTAAATCCATGTGCTATCTGTCTGTCTGCCTGTCTGTCTAAACCCCTGGTACTGTTATTAAATTTTTACACAAACATTTGACCAGTTTACAAGTTGTCTACTTCCTTTAAGGGGAGCTTAGCCAGTCCTGTACTGACATAAAATCACAATACTGCTATGTAACCATGAAAGTGCTTACACTTCTGCCTCACACCCAAGCATCTAGCTTTTCCTGGGTGTCCTAACCAGAGAGTTGGAAAACTGTGTTTCTAGAAGGAAGAAGCATAAGGAAAATGTTTGTATCATGGTGTCATGGCAGATATTTAGGAATCACCAAGAGATGAAAAACTACTGTGTAGTGGGGTGGTGGTGATGCTTGGGGAGGTGGTGGTTGTCAGGGAGCGCTGCTGAAGAGTGCCTTGACTCCCATGTGCCTGTAAGCTTAGACTCATGAGAGTTGCTTCCATGCTAGTGCTAAAGAGGTGTAAGCAATGCAGATAGAATGAATGACTGTATTTTCTGTGGAAGACAAGCATAGAAGCATGATGGCTGCACCAGGACTGGAGGATACAGCTAGAGGATACAGCAGGATACACCACTACCATTGTGGTGGTTTTTTTATGTTGTTGCAGGCTTCTGAAGGTTTGGTACTAAGCTAAACCAAAACAGAATTTTGCAGGTTTCTGTGCAATTCATAACTATTAGACAGATGCTAGGAAAGAAAGTAGAACCACAGAATCATAGAATCATCAAGGCTGGAAAAGACCTGTAAGATCATCCAGTGCAACTGTAAACACAGCACTACTACCACTGTAACCCTGAACTAGTAATCTTATCACCCAATGCCAGATCCAAGCGCCCTCAGGGATGGTGACTCCATCACCTCCCTGGGCAACCCATTCTAATGCTTGATCACCCTAACAATGACAATTTTTTTCTAATATCTAGTCTGAATCTCCCCTGCCTCATCTGAAGGCCATATGTTCTGGTGCTCTCACTGTAGGCACAGTAGAAGAGACCTACCCTCACTTCACTGCACCCTTCTTGCAGGGAGTTGTAGAGAGTGATGAGGTCCCCCAGTGTATTACTTTTAATTTGTTTGCATTTCTGTGGTGGTGTTCGCAGGGGTCTCAGGATGAGGGAAGAGACAAGAATTTTGATTCTATGTTTCGGAAGGCTGATTTATTATTTTATTATATATATTATATTAAAAGAAAATTATATATTGAAACTATACTAAAATAATAGAAGAAAGGATTTCATCAGAAGGCTAGCCAGGAAAGGAATGATAATAAAATCTTGTGATTGACCAGAGAGTCCAAGACAGCTGGACTGTGATTGGCCATTCATTAAAAACAACTGCATGAGACCAATCAAAGACGCACCTGTTGCATTCTACAGCAGCAAATAATTATGGTTTACATTTCATTTCTGAGGCCTCTCAGCTTCTCAGGACAAAAAATCCTAGCAAAAGGATTTTTCATAAAATATGTCCGTGATACATTTCTTTTTATTTATAGAATTAATGTTCTCCAGCTATGAACACTAGATGCCTGGTTCTGCAACTCCTTGTTGAATGCATTCACGAGCTGTTCCACTGAAACAGACATTAAGACTTAGGCAGTACTGTGCCTGGTAGCACTTCAGCCATTGTGAATATGAAAGAAGTTTCAAAACTGTAAAAATTGGGTTTTACTTTCCCTTTTCCCTGATTCCCTGTAGTAAATTTAAATGCTTAGTAGGGTATGTAAGTGCACCTTCTCCCTCTCCTGTGGCTGGTATACCTATTTTAGATTTACCAGTTTTAACTAATTTTTATAACAGAAACTTTAAAATGCCTGCAGTGTTCCTACCATTAACATTTTGTTACATTACATTTTGGTACAATGTATGATACTTATTTACATCACTGAATTCTCCGCCTTGTTTAGGTTGTCTGGAAGGTGCAGATGATCCCATGCATAAATTCAAAATATCTGTTGTAAAGTTTTTAAATATTGTGTTAGGAATTGTATCATTTACTAATGCAATTGTTAATTATTATCTTTAGCAGGGGATTAATTGGTCCATATGGCCATGCTGTCACATTTACAGTGTCAGATGCAAGTGTTTTCTCACCCAGAAAGGTTTCCAACTGCATTACTTCATGCAGATCAACAATATCTTGCTAAAAATAGAAGTTTGTTTCGTAGTTGCAGCTGTGGCCCCACCTTTTATGTTTCTTGTATTTCCTCTAATTTTTTGGTCATGCATTTATTTTACTTTTTCAAAGTACAACTTGTTTACTAAGCATGTTTTCTTTGTATTTTATTTCTGTTACATGTTTTCAGAGAAAAGTTTAGTGTCTCTCCTCTTAAGTTTCAATAGAAATAGTTTTTATTTAACTATGCCTATGAATTTTGGAGAAAGAATTATTTTATAAGGGTTATGCTAGGTAAAAAATACCTACTATATTCCATTTCAGTAATGCAGAGTGACCTTCAAACATAGCCAGTTGCACAAATTTACTAGCTGGCAAAGCTTGCTATCTTTCAATTATTTGGTTGTCTAATGTGCATTTCAGACTGACATTCATATATATGTACTAAATACTAAATATATGTACAAATTGCTATTTGGTTTGGTTTCTTATTCCTGGACTAATTGTTCCATCTCCTGGGTTAGTAAAATAAGAGTTAGAATATAAGAATGCTATTAATCTGATACTATGCTTGGATTTTTATTTTGTTTTTTTTGACAGTTTGCCGATGTTTACAGTGCTCAGGAAGTTTACCATTCCACTTACTTTACTGCTGGAAATCATCATACTTGGGTGATCCTTTTTGTTTGTTTTTGGGGTTGTGTTTTTGTTGTTTTTTTTTTTTTCCATTTAAGATTCCTTTACTTTAGATCACATCAAATGGATTACTTGTGTCATCTCATCAGAAACTTGAATGAGTGATTTTTACTTACAAATAGAGAAAAGCAAAGAAAGTGATTTATGTAGCTTTTTTGAAGGCATAGATATAGACATTTTAGTGAAGAGAGGGAAAAAATCAACTTGCCTCCATTTTCATATCTCATTCTCTAGACTGTTACATGGGTTTCAGGTCAGCAGACACAACTCAGTACTTTCAGTGTTTATGTTTGTGTCTTGTCTTCTAAACTGTGAACTGCTTCAAACAGACAGATCCTTATGTCTCCAAAGAGTGCTGATAGCATGGCAGTCTGCTTATGTAGAGTAACTGTCTGGGTCAAGTCTGAAAACATACCAGGTTAATGAAGCAAAATGGTATTTACCAGTTCTTAGATCAGAGAATTCCTTACTTACAGACACCTATGTTATTTTTCATGAGAAATTAAGAAGGATATGCTAGCTGCTTAGGATCTCTAATTTCAGTAGTACTGAGTTGGAGGAACAGGAGTAGAAATAAATCATACTTTGTCCAGAACTTCACAGTTCTATCCACATGACTGATGCTGAGCTCACAAGATGAACTCACAAGGAGAAAACCAGCTTGCTGAATCTGAACCCAGGCAGCGTGAGAGTGATGATCAGGGGAAAGCTAAAACTGCAAAAAGCCCCCAACTAAACCGTCATCTGCTTTTGGCTGAAGCAGCAGTTAATTGATCAATGTGATTGATATTTGGAGATGCTCTGGAATTCTTTTCTAGTTTTAACTTCTCCCAGGGAAAGCAAAACTTGCTGTCTTCTGTTGGCCTGAAGACTCCCACAAGCAAGTGAAAAAAAAATATGAGTCAGTGAGATGCACATAAATGCTCAGCTGGAGAACAGCAATGTGGCCTGTGAGTGCAAGCAACATCCTAACCAGTGGAAAGCTTGGGAGGAGAATGCTGTGTAGGTGCAGACTGACACAGTGGATTTCGTCAGGGCTGAAAATGAAAGGACTCTAGAGAGTCTGTGCAGGCTTATGTCAGGATTTTTGAAACAATCAAGATTTGGCTTGTTACTCTTGAGAGTCATTATGATCAAAGCCTAATTTAACTAGAGTCTGCTCAGCACATTATTCTTGGGACAGTGGTCCACAGATGTAGTCCTTTACACACAGGATTTCTCCAAGAGTATTTCTTCAAAGAGAATTGTACATTCTGTTTTGAGGATCTTCTCTCTCAGTCTTATCTTGACAGAATAAGGACTAGGGGAATATCTGTAAGGCATGTTAGAGTATGATGCAAAAATGAGTGCTTAAGATATTTTCAAATAAAGTGGTGTAGATATAAAAACCTTTTAACAGGTTTACAGTATGCCTTTTACTACTCTGTGGCAGCACTGATGTGGTGGTGAAGAATGTTATAAGCTCCGTGTTTTCCCTTTCAAGTAAAAAGTTTCAGTTTGAGTTCAAAATAAGTATCTATTTGAAAATAATCCAGACAGTGTGCTGTATAGCATCTTCCTCAACAGGGGTGGTATGAAAAACTGCATGAGAGATGTACTGGACTGCTGGACGACTCTGAAATATGTCTATTATGAATATCAATACACATTAAATTTGTTTGGTTCAGTGCTGTTACTTTGAACCTTTAACCTTTACTTTTATAATTGTCTAGTAAGAGAGTGCTCAGAGTGCTTTTTCAATATCTGTTCTCAGGGCCAAGGTCTGACAGCATGGCACATGAGCAATCACATTTTTTCTGTAAGGTTGTCAAGACTTTGCTCTCATATTAAATGTTCTGTGATTGTTAATTGCTTTGAAACTTTTCAGGCAGACAGCCATTTAATCTCTGCTTCAAATAATGAAAATGTGAACTGTTTCAATTTTTGCCTGCAGGAAACGGTACCCACTGAATATTATAGTCAGCATATTTGCCATCATTCTTGGGGCTTTCATAGCCGCTGGGTAAGGTTTTAATTTCTCATACAAAGCCATATTATGAGGGGAGGGACAGCAGGAGGACTTTTTCCTTGTTTAATTCTGAGTAAACCTAAGTAGAGATAAGTTACTTTGGATAAAGTTTTGATTTGGAAAATCTCTCTAGTGACATCTCTAGGAGGTGCAGTTATACAAAGGAAAAAATCTAATTCCTGCTGACAGTCTTTGGGTGTGTCTTTTTCCACCTCTAGGTTTTCCATGTTTGCAGGATCATAAGTGAAGCAAGTTAAAACTGTGTGAGGAATCATGTTTTTATATCATGGTATCAGTGTATTTTAATAATCTTGGAAAAGTATATTCTTGTTCTGGATAGAAAGAATGATATAATGATATTTTGGTAGTGAAATATGGAGTTACACATTATATATTTTTTTAATCATAACCCCCCCCCCCCCCTTTTTTTTTTTTTTAACTTCTATTGTGAGATAATTGCTACAATGCACCCGTATGCTGTTGTCCTCTGTTTTATGTTTGAACATTCCTTTACCTACCTGGAAAGTTAATGTTTTGCTTGTTTGTTTCCTGGCTTTGCTATGAACAAGGGTAAATAATTTCCATGTGATGTGACAGAGATAGAGCCATGTCCTATCAAATGAATTACCCTGTATTGATGAGATAACTAGTCAAAACAAATAGGATGACAATATGTCTGAAAAATATACAAACCAGCTGGATTTTATTCCCTAGCTGCTTTCTCTCTGTAGTAAAAGAAATAGGTAAGTAAATTCAATTATAATTGGACTGGTTGTCAGGGTTGAGATGGGTGGAATTTTTCTCTGAATGAAAACTGAACATTTCCTGCCACTTTCACACTGAGCATTAGGAACTCTGATGTTTCATTTGTGATGGTCCTGTGACTGGAGAAATGTAAAGTACTTTGACTTACAAAGAAGGCTTGAAGCCTAACCTGTGACTGGCTGGAGTTCATGGGATTTGCATATCCTCATTCACAATATTTGTCTTGGTAAACAAGGTAATGCAATGGATTGCATATTTTTTGCTTATTTACAATATAGTATTTCTTTCTTTCTTTCCCAGGTCTGATCTGTCTTTCAATCTGGAGGGCTATATCTTTGTGTTGCTAAATGATATCTTCACAGCAGCAAATGGAGTTTATACAAAGCAGAAAATTGATCCAAAGGTAACTTGGGGTGATTGATTTGAATTTAGCAGTGAGCTACTGTCTTGTTTTAGGGCAAATTTAGGGAGGGGTCCCTCTAGAAAGCAAATTCAAGTGGCCCTTCTCCCTACCTGATCAGGAGATAAACTTCCTTGGAGAAAAGTGGAAAAAAAATATTTATTTAACAAGCAAGGTAGTCACAAACATGAAAAAAAAAAAAGAATAATATTAAGCATTGGAACCTCACACTGTTCTGAAGAGATGGCAAATTCAGAGAGAGAGTCCTTGTCATGGAGTGTAGCTTGGCTTGCTCAGTCTCTTATCAATCCCTCTGGTGCTAGAAAATGCTGTGTCCTGGACCCTGGTGGGGCACAGGCATGAGCGCCTGATGTTTTCCTGGGTTTTCAGTCCAGAGCAGGTTTGAATAGTTCCAAGAAAAAGAATAACTACAGTCCAGGGAACTTCTCTGCCTCAGCTAGCTGAAAACTAACTAAAAGCAAAGGGGAGCTCTCTCCCACTGTCCTTGCTGCAGACAACACACACCGAGAGAGAGAGGTGAAGCTCTTATCTCTAGGTTCTTGAATACAGCTGCCTCAGACATTTCCACCGCTTCTCCTTTTCCCCCTCTTCACTCTTGGATCTAGTTTTAAAGGCACAAAACTTATTTATAGGCTAAACAGACAAATGGGGATAAAATTCAGCATCATAAAGTCACCCCATTAGTCACCCTAGGACACCAATTTATTATATGACTTTTATGTACTTACCATTATGAACTCATAAATAACTTTATTTACTTTCACATTCCAGTTGATACATGCATTCTTAATAGAGAACAGCCTAGAAAAAGTTGTTATTTCTATCTCTGGCTAGGCTTTGGTAAGCAAACTATATTTTCTTTTCTCCCAAGGCTTTTAAGCAGAGTTTGTAGTTATAAAAAAAAAATCAAACCATAAAGCAAACAGTTTACCTCTAAATTTGATATGTATATATATAGGGATGATGACTTTTTTTGACTAGAAACACATGTTATGTGAGGTTTATGTAGAATAAACAGAGAACTGTCCAGCCTAAGTCATAACCACAGTAACTGTAGACTTTCTCAGTTATCTAAAAGCAAGTCTTCAGCAAAAGCAGGTGTGACAAGGTATTAGTTGATGTCTTGATATACATTACTCATGTAAATGTTGGGCAGGCTGCTCTTCAAATGCAGTGCCATGAAACATACTAAGCCATAGCAAAGAGCAGTCTTGGATAGAGGTTTGGTTTCTGACTTCTGTGGTTCACTCTGTATAGCAGAAATATATGTCTTTTAATAATCTTAGAAATCTTTGTCGATTCCAGATTGCATTTTTATTTATAAGCAGCGCTTAACAGCCTCACAATTTTCTGCAAAATACAGGAGAAGAGATAGGCTGCAGAGATTTTCTAAGCAGCATGGCTGAATCTGTAGGAAGGGAAGGTTATTTTTTCATTATCCTAATTTCCTGCCTTTGTGCCAAGCAAGTTAACCCACAGGTTATATGGCAACCCTTAAGTTGCATAAAGTTACATCAATTACCAGTGATTACAGAGCTCTATCTATGAGTCAAATTTCATTAATTTTCCTGTTATATGTTTTTGTGGTTGATTTGTAGTAGAATGACTAGGTGATTGCTTGCCCAGGGAGAGACTTTTGTGAAGTCAACACAAAGCCCTTCTGGACCAGGGCTTTTGAAAGTTCCTAAAGTTGTATAGGAAGTGTCCAAGGTATAACAGAGCAATAACACTCTGCTGAGTGCACAGACAGAGTGAGTGAAGTGGAATTTCAGCTTAGTATGAAACACTGAATAAAAGGATTGCAAGTTAAGTTTGTATTTTAATTTGAGATGTATTCTATCTGTTTACTCGCTGACAATAATGTCAGAAGAATTACCAGAGAAATATGTAGTATTTTGCTCCCAAGTGGCTTTTAATGCCAAATGCCATGTTTGTTTTTCACAGGAGTTGGGAAAATACGGTGTCCTGTTTTATAATGCTTGTTTCATGGTGATTCCAACAGTTATTATTAGCTTTTCTACTGGAGATTTTCAGCAGGTAAGTAGCAATATTGCATATCTCAGACTGATAATATTATTTTGTTCATATTTCATTTGGGGAGTGAGAGGGGCTTTTTGGTTTTTTCTGAAGAAGTAATTCTCCCTCAATTGATTTGTTTTATTAGTTTGAAAAGTGTGAGTTAGACTTGTCCTTCACATGTAAGAACTTGTGAGTATTCGCTTAAGGAGAAGCTAATTTGTGTGATAGTCCTTATTTGAGTCTTTCTCTAGGAACTAAGGTATGTTCAGGTACACCCAGCTTGAACAAAAGGTTGAGAATCCACCTGCACTGTGTGATTTGCCACATGCTCTAAAACAAGATTGCAACTATACAGACAATTTTCAATCTTTCTCTTTGAATCTTTCTGTCATTCTGATGTCCAGGGCAGATTTCTGTTTAGTCTCAGTCTAGTTTAGTAACCTACATTGTGGTTTGTCATAGAATGAGAGCAAGAGTCTCCCCAGATAATCCTAATACAGTATCTATAGGCAGTATGTCCTTAAACATAAAATATCAGACCAGAAGGCTTTCCTGGCTCCCTCAGACTTGCTGAGTTGCCTTTTTGGTAATAGTTAAATGAGTCTAGTCATTCATATTCCTTTCTAGAAATGTTTTACATTTGCCACAGAAAATTCTTTGGAGGATGTAATAAATCATTGTAATGTTCTTTGTTGTATGTTGTTGTGCCCTGAACTCACACGATTTTGTCACTGTGTTTTTAGAATTCTGCTTTAAGCAGAAAAATTATGATTCCCTGAAAGTGCTAGAATTAGGTCTGCAGTGAATGTGAAATTTCTTTATGTCATCAGTCCAGCATGACCTTGTGCCGGGTTAGGACAATGCAGCCGCTGCCTATCCTGGAAAAGGAGCCCAAGTTTTTATAGCTGTAAGATTTCAATTACTTTTCCAGAACAAAGGGTTTGAAATATTTTGGTAGACCTGGTCAGAGGAGTTTACCTTGTTGCTATGTTTACTTCAGGGGAAAATAAGGAGTGTGTTGTGCCCACTGGCTGATTTGCTGTAAACATCTTAATGCTCAGTTACCTGAAGAGAATAAATATCTATTAAGGAAATACATTTTGGTTGCTGTGCATCACATTGGTTTGGTCACTTAAAAATAGAAGTACTGTTAAATGTTGCAGATAACTAGTGTCACTGTGACACACAGAAATCAAATTACAGAGAAAACAGAGAAAATGGAAAGACACTGATGATAAGTCAGCAAATGATTGTAGATAACCATTTTACTGAGCAGATTTTCAGACCAGTTTTTACCCTGGCAGAACTTCTTGCCTTGACCCATCACAGCATACGTCTTCTGCTGTGAAGTCAAAGCAACAGTACCATGTCTGTCCCTACCCCCATGTGATAGGGACATGCTTCTACTCCTCTAGCTAGTTCTGTAATCTTGGAGAGATTGCAGTTTGTAAATGAATGTCTAAGTTACTAATTTCTCCTCCCCCAGATGGCTCACTGTAAGGACAGGAAAACATGATGCAATGTAAGATGAAGGAAGCCCCAGAATGGTTATACTTGGCAGCTTGTTGTTGCACACCAGCAAAATTCTAGTAGGGCAGAGCTGCTCAAGATCCTTTTTACCTATTACCTCACATGGTGGAGACTCAGCTGGCTGTTAGCATGAACTAATGGCCTTTATTCTGTTTCTCAAGGATGTGTTCAGCCTTAGCTGAATTTGTTGTTTATGTAGCAAGTGTAAACTAACCAGATTAAAATGAGGCATATCCAGGAGTGGCTAGAGATGGAAAAGAATCTCTGACATGTTTCTTAGTGGCTGGTTGGCACTGTGTGTTTGTTAGCTGCACTTCACTAGGGAGGATACTTCAAAGCGATTGAGCCTTTTCGTTGATATTCGTTATTGAGAGACCTTAGTAATGCTCGAAAACACAGGCCTGGGCCCTGAAAGTTGTTCATGAATGAACCTGTGGTGTGGAAGAGATTTAGAGGAAATTACTTATGTATTTGCTGTTTCTGTCCATCTCACATCAACACTATTTATTATGTGTTATTATTCACAGTGTTAGTATCTGTCAGTAAATAGCAAAACACAATTTTCGGTATTGTGTTCATGTTCACTGCTTACAGTGTGCACTTGTGTATTTGCACTGCTCTACATGTTACAAGTACTTGTCTAGGTATCAGGGATGCTGTCATCCTGCTGTCTGTCAAGTTAGATGTATTAAATTGTTTCCAGAAGTAATATAAGTGGTTCATAATTTTGGTATGAATTAAATGTATTTTGTGAATTTACATATTTTCATATTAAGTACATTTTATATGTGTTTACAGTTGATTATATAGCACATAATTCTCTCTCTCTCTTTTTAATAGGCAACACATTTCCAGCACTGGACAAATTTTTTATTTGTCTTTCAATTTATTCTTTCCTGTTTGTTGGGGTAAGGATATGGGGGAATAAAGCAGGTTTTTTTCATGTCAGTGTTTCAATTTGAAAATCTCAAACATAAGACTCACTAATAAGTTACATTAAAGTTCAGAGAAAATGGGTTTTCCCCCAGGGTTATGTCTTGACTTTTAATTATTTCTGATGGTGTAAATAACTGTTCAGTGCTATCTGGATTTTTGACCTCACAGTACAGTGCTGAGCAACATGACATTTAGCTTTGTATTTTCTGTACGATCTGTCTTTTCCAATAATCTAATTTTGCAGTTAATAGCATGTATAAGAGTATAAGAACTGTTTCAGTGTGTTTGTTCTTCAAAGCAGCTGGAAAAGTGTGGGAGACTTAAAAGTAATGAAACAATGCTTTGTTCCTGTTGAAACTGCAGAGTCAAAGGAAGAAGGAATTGCATCCTGTTCTTCTCTTCCATGTCATATCCAAGGGGTCAAACTAACTTCAAGCACTGACATGTAAAAAGCACAGAGAAAAGAGTTGACTCTGCTAGAGCTCAAGTAGCATATTTTAACATGTATTTTGAATATTCTGTAAGTGCACATCATTAACTTAAATTAGAGATTCACAGAAATTCTTTTACAAGGGTTTGAAACAGGTGGGATTATAGATTCCAGAAAATTACTATTCCAGATAATGTTTAATATCTTGAAGTAATGTTAAACTTAGCTCCCTGGGAGGAATTTATAAAATTTTCTCCTTTGTTTAGGTTTCTCTTGATGTATTCTACTGTTCTGTGCAGTCATTACAATTCTGCACTCACAACAACAGTAGTTGGTGCAATCAAGGTGAGTTATGGACCAGAAGAGGGAAATAGAAATGCTCAAATAGACAGGAAAGAGCATTGGCTCAGCAGTGATCTTTATTCTGCTTTGAGATGGAAACTCAAAATGAGGGCTAATACTGAGACACTGCTTGTGCCAAGCAAGGTCACACCACAAAGTGACCCTATTCTCTTGCCTTCAAAGTCAGGTATGCTCCAGAAAACATTGTTAGTATTGATCTGTTTTTATTTCTTCTACAAGAGAAACTGGAACAATTTTAATTAAAAGGTGTACATTTAGCCACATTTCATCAGGGAGTATCCTGTGCCTCTGTTGTTTGTTAGGTTATTGTGTGTTAGTCAAGATGCCCTGATGCAAATCCAGGTGAACTTTTACTTTGGATTAAACTAATTTCCTTAGCAGCTGATATGTAAGCCTTTTATAGATACAGAAGCTGAAGTACAGAGTGTGCTTTATGGTTAAGTGCCTCAGCCTCTGTGTGAGAACCTGTGTTCTAGCTGAACGGACTAATTAATTTTGGTTCGTACAAATTCTGGTCAATTTAACCAACACCAAAACATGCATATCTTAAAAATTGAACCTGGTGTCCTTAGAGTCTGTTTTCTTTAACTCAGTTTAACTTAAAACTGTGCATCTTGCTTTGTATTGATGAGGACAACATGTCTAGGAACATCCCTGACTGCCTCTGCACTTTTAGGTAGGCCAGTTTGGAGAGAAACATAGAATTATAAAGCTGAAAGAGAAAAGACAAAACTTATGCAGCTGTGGGCAAAAAATTTTCAGAATTCAACTTACCTTAACAGGAATAACAGTACTGAAAGTGCTCCCTTCCATGACTAAGGAAAACAATAAATTCACCATAACAAAATCTGCAAAAGGAGGGCAGTACTTCTCTTTCTACATCCTTTTCCTTTTTGAAAGCTGCAAGATTAATCTAGTAGTTTTCATTCTGTGGCCCTGAAAACATTCTTCTAAATTTTCTATGTCTGCATCAAACCATTAAGTCAGGGCAAGACTATTTCTGTTTTCTTAGCTGTAATAGTCTTTGACACTCTTTGAACAGCCTTAAAGTTGAGAAGCAGGTTATGATGCAGCAGTCTCCATTAGAGACTTGTAGAGACAGATGTCATTATGCAGACTAGCTGCTAAAACAATTGAAAGCAACAAAGTGTTGGTAAAATGATCACACACTTTTACATTTTTCCTTGTGTCTTTAGGGGTCTATTTTTTCCAAAACTTGAAGCAGGTGGGTGAGAGGTAGAATTTTTAACTTTAAGCTGTGCCTGTCTTGAACCTGTACCAAGTGATTTCAGAGCATATTTAGTTGGAAAAGTAAGCAGATAACCCTCTTAAGGTAATAATGAAGAACTTTTACTGTGGCTTTAAGGCATCCTTTTTATGCTGGAGAACCCAAAACCCACTTTTAAGAAATGAGATTTGAATTCCAAAGATAATAAAGAAATAAATATCAAAAGGTGACCTTAGGTCCATTTTACCTAATATCAAATAGCCTTTTTTTCCCTAGAAAGTTACTGTGCATTGTATACATTTAGAAAACATATTGATTTTATTATTCTTTTCATTGCTACCTTATCCATAAGGCTGACATCCATGAAATTAGTTTAAAGGCTGATTTTAGAGTGGTCAGCAACACAGTATGACTATTTCCTTAGAAAAGTGAATTAGTTGATATTGTTTGTATTCATGGAGATGAAATCTGACTTAAATAAATGCATTAATTTTGTTTCCTTTCAGAATATATCCATTGCTTACATCGGAATTTTGATTGGTGGAGATTACATATTCTCCATGTTAAACTTTGTAGGGCTAAATATTTGGTAAGTGAAACTTGAATAGCCTCTATTTATTAAAGCTGAAAATTTCTTAGTGAGTTCTAGTTTTATATTTTGTTTGATTGGACTCATTCGGTGATGCAGTTTTGAAACTACTGGCCTGACAAAGCACTGCCTCAGCATGTCATTACAGTTAGTTATGTCTTTTCATGTCTGTTTTCAGACATTAAATATTGCTGTGGTAAGGCCTAATTGTGGAAATATGCCTGCAGTTTTACTGTGTGGAATTATTTATTTTTTATGAGCAGCAGTTCTGAGCTGTGAGGCTTCCAAGTACAAGTCAGCTGGGAAGTGAGAAAACTGACTGAATGAGTTGTGCCCATTATATAAGCTCTAACTTGTGAGTGGTTACTTTCTGTGCTTAGATGATGCCCTGTGTGTGTGAATCTGTGTGAGCAACTGGTAATTGATCTTTGGCTGCTTGGGGTTGCTTTCTCAGATGGGTTACATAGCTCTTAGGTGCTCCTAGTTTATGATAGCTGGTGTTCTTTAGCTCTTCAGAAGGAAAGTTATGTACCTATGAAATGACATCTGTAACATCAGACATCTTTGACACCACTGTTCATTCTCTTTTGTTTAGCATGGCAGGAGGCCTGAGATACTCATTTTTAACATTAAGAGGAAACAGCAAGCCTGCACAACTTGGGGATGAAGAGAATGCACTTACAGTGTCAAAGACTTAGACAAAATGCCTGCCTTGAAAGAGACTGAAGATACAAGTTTGTTTAGCATTGCCAAGACCTTAAATAAGTGTATGCTGGAACATATTTGGAACAACAACAAAAAAATCTACCTCAGTTGTCACAGATGCACACAATTCACTGGCTCAGAAATATTCTTGCTCAGCATTTTTTTTTACATGCAAGCTAGTTTGATTTTAGCTTTTTCTTCTTAATCTGAAAGCCATTTTGTAGGAGGAATGCTATGAGCCAATCTTAAGTTGTAGATTTCTGCATTTACCATACCGTACTTGGTGCTATTTCAACAAGATCTTTGAGCTTTGTTTCAGTGACTGCCTGTAGTCTCTTGAGGCAAAATTCCCTGTAAAGATCATGAGGCTTGATTCACCATTGCCTTATGCCATATGCAAACCTAGATATCACTGGGGAGATGAAAGATCCTAGTGTTTCAGATTGATTTCACGCATGCATGTGCTCTTGGGTAAGTGATATAGAAAGTATGGAGCAAAGAGGGTATCTGCCCCCAGATTGTTCCCTGTGTAAGTGTCAACTAAAAAATTCAGCCTATGTCCATGTATGTACATTGTGTAGGCATTCTCTCTCTGTGTTTTTCTCATCCTCAATCACACTATGGTGTTCTGCAGAAATTGTCACTGTTGTTATAAATGAACCCTCATAACTTTGCAGCAGATCAAGGAGAGTAGGGAAATGACAGGGGATATTTTAATATTTGAAGATTTTTTGTGTGTATGTGTCTGTGAGCCAGTACTGACAAATCTATTTTTGTTAAGGTACATTTTTCTTTTTATATCACATTCCTCTCCTCTCACCTTTTATCTGCCACCACCTTGCTGCAGAGAAGTGTGCTACTATGTACAAACATAGTAGGAAAGAGAAACATAGATATGTGGAAGACTGACTTGTGTTTAAACAAGGAGAAATGCTAGTGTCCTGTTGTGTCTTATGAAGTAAAAGCGTGTGTCTTATACAGTAAAAGCTTATCTGGTACTCATTTATGCTTTCAGTTCTAAGCAAGGAATCATAATGAGCCTGGGGATAACTACAGTAGGCTCAGCTGGTACAGTGGTTAAGAGGCCCAGACTGACGGTCTTAGTGATCATCTGGGACAATAAGACCTATATCTATATTTCAATAACACCTGTATCTGTATTTCCTTCTTTGAAAATATTTGACAATGCTTACCTGTTTCTCTGAGGAGAAACTGTTAACCTTTGAAAATGTGATAGGCACACTGAAGTGCTGGAAGACAGCAGAGAAATTAATCTTGTTGAAGTTCTCAATTCCCTGTGAGCATGAGCCAAAATTTTTGAAAATAATCAAATCAAAAGAAGATTTGGAAAGACTTTGACATGGAACCAGGGTGGTCTAATGACTTGTTTGATCACTTCAATTAAAATACAGCTAATCTGAAAATACAGAAAATTAGAAAATGTTACTCTGTGTGTAGCACATCAATGACCAGTCTGAATTAGATCTAAGAAACATATGGGTAACACCAGAAGATTCAGGGAGTGACTGCCTGCATGGATTTGAATGGCAAGAGGACCAGTGACTGCAGGTACTAGAAGTGGCATTTAAAGATATGGTCAAAGTGAAAAGAGAAATCTGAGCTATCAATTTTCTCTCAGCTGGCGAAGAATGTGACTTTCATTTTCTATCTGTTGAAGACCTGTGGAGGGAAAGCATTGCTGGAAATATTTTTCCATCATCATCTGTTTTTAAAAATTTCCTATATGCTTAAAAACCTTCAATATTTTTGAGTGTATTCTTTTATAAGGCTCCTCTTTCTTCAGAACATCTCTACCTCCACAATTTCAATTACTGAACCTTAACTCTCTTCCATGAGACAAGGTATTGGAAAGTTTTCATTTCTTGTGAAATTAGTATGAGTGCCATTTGATTGCAATACTGAAGAACACACAAAGGCATCTGCTAAATAAGATGTAATTCCCACAAAAGAACACTTAACATTTGCATATAATTAATTAATATTTTGCTCTACCTTTTATAAATAAAACGATACAGATTACAGTTTTCACAGGTGTTTTGTTTGGGTTACTTTTTTTTTTTTTTGTGGATGGACATATTCAATTGTACCAAGCACATGAACAACACTACTATTTGCTTTTTATATGATTAACTCCTCTAGTGTACTTCAAGTAGTTTTTTTAGGTCATTCTGTACCATAGTGAAGTGATTTTAATTTCTTGTTCATAGAATGTTTTTGAAGTGCTTCAGACTTAGATTTTTCACCTGAAATACAGACCTGATAGTTATAGTCTTTATGACAGTGTTACTCAGAATAATTTAAAAAATAAATCTAGGAATAACAAGAAATAGGTACTATCTAGAAGTACTTGCAATTGCTTGTATACTTTCACAAAGAAATTCAGCTTCAGTCACTTTCTTTTTTCCTCTGTGTCTGAGATACTGTTGATTTCAGTAAATTTGCTGATTAAAATTCTGGCAATAGGGGCTCAACCAGAGACAACTATCATGTTAGAATTTAGGAAATTGTATGGGTGTTTCACCCAGATCATCAATAATTGTGTCTTTCAGTTACTAAGATAGAAACTTAAAACTGATTTTTTAGATTACAGCTGCTTACTTTTCTACAGATTTCATATTAATGAACTTAAGGTTTTAAATATGACATTCATACCATTATAGGTGCCAGGGTATATTTACAAGGAAACATACAAAGAAAAATCATTACTGGACCAAAAAAATGTTGTCCTGTGCATTAATCTGTTCATGCTCTAAATTTTGTGGGGCTTTTTTAGCAGTGAAGAAACGTGGTCACCCAAGCGACTTCCTACCTATTCACTGTGTAAATTTTTTGCAGTGATTCCTGTGGAAGTCAGAGAGGAAAAAAGGACCTTACCTCAGGGAAAAAACACTTAGACCGAGCAATTCTTCACATACTTAAGAATTTATTAATTTTCTTCTCATTATCTTGCCCTAATTTACTTATATTGGGTCCATGACTTATAGACCTATCTGAGACTCATTACCAACCACAGGAAAAGAAAATGGAAACATGGAAGTCCAGAACAGAAGACTGACAGCTGTGGAAGATTGTGTTTTGATTCCATCATTAAACAGAAGGAATTCTTTTAAATTTTAGGGGCATTAATTTAAAAGAGGTATTCAGCATTATTTTTTACATGTAGAAAATAGTGATACCTCTTCAAATTTAAAGTATTCCTTGAACAGTTGAAAATTACTTGAAAATTACACACAGAGTAATTTTTTGGGTTATTTGTGATTGATTGTAAATACTTTTGTAAATGTTATATTCAAACCTTTTTTATTTGTTTGGTCTGGCTTACTTATGAGGTGAGCCCTGAGAGGAAAATTAAGACTGCTTTAGTGTGAGGAAACTGGGTTGTTGTTAAGCTAAGACAGTAATGATTTTTTATCTTGTTACAGATAAGCTAGTATTCCTTGTGATTCAGACATTGTCTTGTAAAGCATCTGCACAATTGTGTGTTTCTATCTGAAGGTGTCAGTAATGTAACATGGTAAATCTTTTTTTCTGGTTCTAGTGTGAATTTGTCCTGGAAATGTCTGGACCGCAATTTAACTCTTCACTGTAAGAAGTAGTGTTGATCTCTGTTTGGGGTATTCTTTTTTAAGGGTTTGGTTTAGATACATCTCTGGTCTCTATGAATGGTAAACAATGACAATACAATTAATTTTTTGGGTTTATGTAGTTTCCAGAAAAGAAGTGAAACCTTTCTCCTGAGGCCAACATCAGAAGTCATTGTTTACTTTGGATTTTCTCAATAGTTTACAAATGTGGGTGTAATGTAGTGATGTTATGCTAATCTAAATCCTGGACATTTCCTGGAAAATGAAATCATGTGACTTGATTCGTCCTCTAAATTCTCTTCCAAGGCTCAGAGACTAACAATGGGCTGGAAGGAGGCATTTTCCATGCAGAGAATGTCTGATTCATACAAGCTCACTACCTTCTCTCACCATGGAAGTGTTCCAGCATCAGCTACTCAGTCTTGTTGGGGCTCTGATCTGTTTCTGTACTCTGATAAAATGCATCAGATTCATGTGAGACCTTTTTCCATATGTCTGAAGTTCTTTGCCTTAGATTTTCTTTCAGTCAATGGGAGAATGGGCAGGTAAAGGAAATTGCTTCACTTTCCGCTTGTAATTGGGTGGTGGATTGTTACATCACTAATCAGAAATGGTTTTCCTTGTATTTCGTTACCCTGTTCCTTCAGAATGAAATACAGTTTCTGATATATATGGTTTGCTTTGGGTTTATGAACTTGAAGGTTTTGTGTACTTGGGGAGAATAGAAAACTGGTCAGACTGGTAACAGCTCACATCCTGGTGTGTAAATGTGAATTCTTTCCCTGTTGCTACTTCTGCTGTTTTCTCTCTGCTGCAAATGCTTTTATTTTAGTGGCATTGCCCAGATCCTCAGTTTTCTGGTATGTGAAGATGCTAGTTTATGTCTAGCATATGTGCTCCAGTTTTCAAAGCAACTTTTCTTGTTCCTGCTGATGTTGTTCCTTTTGTTCCTTGTTCCTGTTGTTCCAGTGTATTCTTTTCCAAATTGCTGACCTATCCTTAATGATACCATTAATGAACTAAATTTACTTTAGTCTAAAATCTTCCAAAGCTGCATGTTGGCAGTGTTTTCTAAGATAGTATGCTTTCTTGTAGAATAACACAGAGTTTAACAAGCATCTGCTTCTTCCTATTGATTATTCATGTGTTTCTTAAGCTCGTTAGACGATCAGTATAAAGCAGGGATGAACAGCTCCTGAGTTCCTTGGCTGCCAATGTTGCTGATGGCAGCTTGTTGTTAAAAAATTACCTGAACAGTAGACTTGTGTTTGATTCCTTTTTCCTGCATTAGAATTGATGGGACAAAATATACAAAATTATTAAATATATAAAATACATCAATTAAATATATAATTAACTATTAAATATATGTTTAACTACCACATCTTCTAGTGGATTAATAAAATAAATCCATTCCTGTAGAAGACCTGCCTGAATACCACACACTTCTATGGCAGTGCATAGGTCTCATTTTGACTTAAGTGAGGCAAAGACCTCCCTTCTGTGTATGAGATGAGGAACAGCATGTGGAATTTGCTGTGTAGAATCTTTCTTTTCACTTAGGGTTGGAAGACTTGTTTCTTTCAATGAACCTTTATGCTGTGTTTCTATAAACAAAGTCTTCTGGCCCCAGTAAAATTCATAAGGCTCAGATAATTAGTGTTGTCATGTGGCACCTGAGATTCTGATAATCATGAAAATTAAAGTTGGCATGTGGAAGCTTGTTTCTCAACAGACTCTTCACTTTTCATCTACAGGTCTGTTAGGAAACTTAATACCCACCGCTTCTTTACTGGGATCTCATTTCCCTGCGAAATCAGAGAGTAATTGTTCTTCTGTTGGCAACACCTAACCATTCAAAACCACTTTGCTTTCTGTGTCTCTGTCAACACAAAAGTCCTTAATCCACATTTTTTTATATTGACTAGTTTTTCATTTGCTCTAAAACTTACCAGCTTTACCTTCGAACTGCTTTGGTTATTTCTTCTCTATGTTTATAGTTCCTCTTTTCATTTATATGCATAGTGTTTAAAGTTCAGGGTACTTTACAAATGCCAGGATTTGTTTATTTTCATACTAAGACTAAATCCAAAAGTAAACTGAGTAGTACAGCTCTGAAGGAAGAGCATTTTATAGGTGGTGGCAAGTTTGATGTGATCTTTCCTTACAGACAGAAATCTTGTGTGAGAAATTGTTGTATCAGTTTCAGGTGGTCTTTATCTCCTACTATTCTGCCACCAGCATATAAATTCAAAGCTTGCAAAACAGAACTTGTGAAAATACATACATGGAAGAAAATTCTGCCAGCTCTTCAACAATTGACTTGTTGCTTATGGACATCACTGAAAATGAGAGTAATAGCTACCTCCTGTACCACATGGACTACCTTGGGGAGAGATTTGCTTTAATGACAGAAAGTGCTGAATAAACTAAGAGATGCATTGGTCACAAGGAAAAAATACTAGAAGACTGATTCTATTCTTCAGTTGAGACATTTAGGTTGTATCATTCAGGAAATGCAGATGATGAAGATTGAACAATTCACAAATTCAGAGATCCAAATGTAATCTGTATCATTTTTGCTTTCTCCAGTGGTCACAGGAGCAAGAGATGGGATTGGAAAAGCATATTCCTTTGGGTAAAATAGATTACCTACCTTTCATTTTACCTTAACAAAATTACAATTGCTATCCCTCCATCAGTGTCTTCAAAATAGTAAAATTATTCTAGAATTCTAAGCTACTGTGACAAACATGGTCCTAATCTTTCTCTCATGTATAACCAGAATAGCTTTAATCAGATTCTGAAAGGAAACCAGTGGTGCATTTCAGAGGAAGGTCATTTGCGCCTCAGTGGTCTCATCAAACCAGGGAACTAAAATGAGTGATTCAAAAGAGGGCCTATTGTCTGTCCAGAAAAGGATGTCTCCTAAATTGTCCCTTTTCTCCCAGTTTCACAGCTAATCTGCAATGAGCTGGTCCAGTCTTAACACACAAAATGTAATTTTGTAGCCTTTACACTTGCAAACACATATTGAAAGTTTTATCTGAAATATCCAATAAGGGAGAAACTTGTATAAATTAATATAAACTACAAGTTATGGAAAATATAAGTAATCCTAATGGTTTAATTCAGAATCAGGAGCTCTAGGAGGCTGCAGGAGGAAGACGGTCTTTGTGCTGTCCCTGTAGCTGCTGCTGTGCAGAGTCACTGCAGCAGTACCTTCCATTAACCCATGGTGGTCAGCACTGAGGGCAGGCTGGCCTTGTATTGTGTTGTACCAGCCCTGCTATTATTGATTGTGACTGAGCAGTACATTTTCTCCTTGGTGTCTTCTTTCTAAAGTGTCTCCCTTTCTAGAAGCTAAACAGCAACGAATCAAGAGTTGCTGTCTTCAGGGCTGAGGTGACTGGGTGGCAAAGAACATCCTGTAACATGCAAGAGCTTAGATGTGATGCCTTCTGCTCATAGATTATAAAATGTATTTCACAGGAAAAGAAAAAAATTGAATTGTTTAGAAGATTTCTGTGCTAGTCTTTTCATTATGCATTGTTTAAACACCTAGATACCTTATGACTGCCATTGCTGGGAGTGGCAATACAATAACTACTTTTGAAAGAGCATTGAATGTAGAACACTCAAAGACAAATACCAGATATTAGAGACAAATAGCAGGTATTAGAGTTTAACATTTGGCATAGTTGTGAAAAAACCCATATGAGAGAAGGGAAAATGCTATTTCCTGTCTACTCACTAAGTTGCAGTATTAATTAGTAAATGGGATGGGTCTGATGAATACATAGGTCAAGGGGAATGGGATGGGATCAATACAGGGAGAGCAGATATCAAAAATGCCTAAACATTTTTATCATGTCTCTGGGTTAAGTCCTCTGTTTATGCAGCTGAACTAATTTTCTGTGTGATATTTTATCCATGTGAAGGCTGCAAGAACCTGTGAATGTCTAGATTGGAGCTTGTCACTGTTCTGCTTTGTTTGGGCCGTATGGGTTATGCAAGAATAAATCCCATTAAATGGCCAGCTATAACATGTGAATGGCTGCATTATGCCATAAGAAAAAGTAAACCCACCGCTGTCCTTTTTTTAAACTTGGCTAGAGCTGGATAGATTCTGTGGAACATTTGTTCATTATTTTTGGCATTTGTGGGATGACTGAAAGTCATCTTTCTCCATGCTGAGATGTACCATCCTCTCCAGGTGGTCCCTTTGATTGAAGCTGTGCTCAGCTACTGCTCTGTGGGATAGATCCCAAGCCCACACCACATGAACTCATAGTTTGGCACATCATCTTGCTGGCTGAAGTGGAAGCACACACTTGTGTGTGGCTTGTAGATAAATAAATCTGATCCTGCTGTTTTAATATTTGTGTGTCTTCAGAGGCTCTGGCTCAGCGCTGCTGCCTTGCTGCTCTGATGTCAGGATACAAAATTCTCTGATATTATTCTGGTGTAGGTTCCTCTGGCATTGTGTGCTGATGTGAAGGCAAGCCTTGTTGCTGATGTGAAGGCACAGTCTTATAGAGTTTGAGTTCTGATGTCAAGTGATGAATTTCTTTCTGATGCCCTCAGCTCAGGCATGGGTCAAAACTAATTTAAGGACTTGGTAGCATATGCTACAGGATTCTTAGGAGAGCTGGTTTTGTGTTTTGGAAGGCTAGTGGAATGTGGTTTCCTGTGTTTAGTTTTATGTAGAGAGATCCCAGTGGGTGGTTCATTGGATAAAACTCAGCAGGCAGACATCCAGAGAGAGATTACAGTATCTACAGGTTCCATACTCCTCTTTCCAGGATTTATGCCTAGATACAGGACTCTACAAAGTCTCTTAAGCTCAAAAGCTGCCTGGGGCTGTATGAAGAACCTGGCAGCCGTGAGGTCTCAGAACACTACATTGTTGATGCCGGGACACAGATCTTTTGTTTCACAAGCTTGTTTGAGAGGCAAGCAGATGTGAAACTCAAGTTTATCCTCTTAAGAATGAATATCCAGGCTTCCCTGAAGGCTCTACATGTATTTTGAGTAGATCAGTTGTTTTGAATGACTGATCTTCTTGAAGATGAAGATCCCGACCTTTTAACAGACTGCTGTGATGTCAGAATACTGTAATTTTGGATCTAGTTTGCTGTATGTACTTGAAAAGCCAGGCTTCTGTTACACTTGGTCCATGAGTTCTTGGGCTAGTAAGGTTTAAACTCTCCAGATTTCCAAGAAGAAACAAAAGTAAGTCATCTGTGAGTCTGCTGCTAGTCTGTCACATCTCTACTCAAGGATTAGCATTTCAGGTACTGATGTAGTATTGTTTGTTCTGCTTTTGTGGTGTAGTAACTACAGATGTGCTTTATCACCTGTTACTGACGTAGCACCTCAGACATACTGGGTTTATGGACAAGGCCATGGCATATTCTGAGATTTATGGCTTGACCTCTTTACACTTCTCATGTGATGACCTCTTTACACTTCTCATGTGATGTCAGGGCATAAGCAGGGTGTGTTTTGGCTCATGTGGTCACCATTCTTGCTACTGTTAATAGTTCATCATTCTCTTATAAGTTAGGCCAGTGCTTGTGTTCAACTGGTGTTTCAGAAGACCATTTTGAGACAGACCATATTCATTTAAAATTCATTCATTTCCTGATTTAACAGCTCCTTAAATCTTAAATATTTGTTTCTTGTCCTGAAATTCTGTGTAGTATTACCAGCAGTATAATACCTCTTAAATATGATCTGAGTTTTCCTGTCCTGGTTGCAAAGTATTCTATTTTCTCCGCTAGATCTTGGATTTATTCCTGGAAGTACTGCTATTGTCCTTGCATTACACAGATCATGCAGAGCTAGCAGAAGAATTGCTAGATCATCCTACTCTGTCATCTCAGTTCTGGTCTGCTGGAACAAAACCAGGGTTGAAATTTTTGAATCAGAATGAATGACTTTTTGATTCGTAGGGACCCTACAGTTCTGAATCCCAGTTAAAGAAAGACAAAAGGTGAAACATGGATCATATCAGTACCGTCCTAGAGAAGAGCCTCTTCTCTAGGAAGTTGAAGATTACTGTAGGCAACTACAGATTCCACAAAGCATTAATAAGGATTTTAAATTATTATATCTAATAACTCATGTAGAATATAAGGAATTTGTCAAGGTAAATGTAGCAGTCACATGCAGAAGCAGTCATGGTTTGAATTTAAAACCTATCTCGCCTTTCACAGAGCTTTATTGTTTAAAAAATCAATTCAGACTGAGCTGTAAACACATGCTAGAAAATGCAGAGGGATGTAATAATTGTTTAATGTAGATTTGAACTTTTAATCATGCATTTTTGAGATCCCAGTGTGCTTGAATTTTCTTTATCATTAGCCCTATTTCTAAATGCTTAGTTGTCATAATTCTTTATGGCTGGTGTTGTTAATAATGTTCTTACATTTAGGCAGACCGAGTCTCAGAATCATTTTAGTCCTTTGCCACTGGGAGTCAGGATTTCCTAACATATGTAGCTTCCCATTACACACTGGCTGGGAGCCAGTGCTAATTCTTTACTGTGAAGGGAAACACCATTCTTTAACGTCAAAGCCTTTGTATATTAAGAAAATTCTTTGTGCTAAAGACATCAACACTAAAAGTTACCATCATTTGAAATATTAAGCCAGGATTAACCTTTCCTGCAGATGGCCAGGGAATTCTAACCACAATTAGTTTTGTTTGCTCGAGGGTCTGTTTGTATCTCATGGTAATTACAGTGTCCTACAAAACCTGTTTCTGGAAAGGATACACATTTTCTATGTGGATGAGGAAGCAAAAGAGACTAGTCAGAGACTAATCAAAAGAGACTAGAGACTCCTTTGCCTTGACTTCTGGTTAGAATGGTGCACAGCAACAAGAGAGGTTCCTCTCACCTGATAGGTAACACTTTCATAAGGTTGCTCTAAATATGAGCTTTTAGGTGAAATACAATGCAACCTTAGCAGTAAGAATCATTTTATAGTTAGATTTTAGGAGGGGATTTTCTGTCAAATGACATACAGTGAAAAATGTGTGATACTGAGAAGCCCAGTGAAGCAGAACTTTTTTTATTTTGTGTATTACATGACTGGCAATTTGTCTTGGGTCTGAAGATGCAAAAGTCTAAACAATCCCTGTGCAAACACCATCAAATGACAGAAAGGAGCAACTGGAGGGACACTGGAAACAGAGACCATATCTCTGACTGAAAATGCCTTGAGTCAAATTCCTTACAGACAATGGAAAATCTACCAATATGTAGGCAATTATAGTTCTCTACTTGAGAGCTTCAAGTGGAGTACTTAAAGCAGACTTCTGAAAACCCAAACACCCAAGGTGCAGGTGCTTTTGGAGCCCTGATCAATTATGTTAGAGGATCTACACAATACAGAATTGTGAGAAAGGCTGAAAATGCAAATGGTTGTGGCTGATGCCTTTAGCAGGGCAATATCCCCTTGTACTCTTGATGGAGAAAATTTTTGAGCAAAGGTCCTTATTTCTTAACATTCTCTGCATTGTCTCATCATAACCCAACGGGACAAACTGTTTCCTCAAATAGTTTAAGAAGAAAGTGTTGCAGTGAGTCAGCTATAGAAATGAATTGATCTCCAGTGGATGGTCCTTGGCAATCATTTCTTCTTCTAAGCAAATCAGAAGGTTCTTTCAGATAATACAAGCTTTATGTTTTGTGATGGCTAATTTAGCTCTCTTTCTCCTTTCTCTCACAGGCATTTTTCTAGTTTTAGTTTTATCTTTCTTTATACACTCAGCTCAGCTGACAATTGTTAATAACTTAATTTCCAAAAATGAGGCCATGGCCCTTTCTCTGACTTTGCCTAAAAATCTGATGGGAATGGGGGGCCTCAGAAAATCAGGAGAAAACCATTCTGTGTTTGTTCTGCACATGGTTACATGAAAGTGATCATAAATGGATCGTTACATTAAGTAGTGTTTGCAGCTATAGAATTACAGCTATTGCAAACGTCTTTGTGGATGTACATTTTTGTGACTCTATTTTGAGTATTTATGTCTATAATTCACCTTTTTTCCTTTGATTTTTGAATATTTAGTTCTTTTAAATTTGCATCTAATTAAAAAATAAGAAAAAAAAACAGTTAAAATTTATCCATCAAACCTGGATCAGATCTTATTTATATTCAGTGAAAATTATTAAAGTCCAAACCTTTTCTAGCTGTTGGGCCTTCAATTCAATAGGCTTAATGTAGTTCCTCAGGAAAAAAAATATAATGATGGAAGGTGATGCTATGAAATGACTGGAAAGCCAGCAACATGACTAGGCTCCAAAATAAAAATAAAAATAAAAATAAAAATAAAAATAAAAATATATTTCTGAGAAATTCCATATGATTTTCACTCCCTGTAGACTTTCATTTATTTGAAGTTGACTCACATTATTTTTATTTTTTCATGTTATTGGGATTTGATTGTTGTCCAGTATAATTTTCTTGTAAAGGTCCAAAATTATGCAGTGAAGGAAATATTCTCGAAGTCTCTGGAAGACTGATTATTTTTTGGTCTGGTTTTAACTTCTCTTGTTTATCCATTAGGCAAGTGACAGGTGAATGAAAACAATTTCAAAATTCATTATTACTGTTTTTGCAAAACTGTAAAAAATGGAAAGATCCTTGTCGCCTTGCTATTTCTTAACAATTTTATATTCCTCTCTTGTAGCTGGCAAGAAGTGGATTAACTATAGTGATGATAAGGAGAACTTTTGAAAAACTGAATGGTAAGCATTTGTCTCAAAATTATCCTCCCATTTACCAGGCTGGCTTTACAGGGATCTGCAAGTCTTTTCCCTTGTTATCTAGCACAGCAGGGTGCTGGATATTGCTACAGCTGTACCTCCAAGTATTTCTCCAATACTAAGAGCATTTTTATATTACTCTGTCCCTTGAGCTCTTCTAGACATGGGTCACTCTAAAAATATATGCTTACTTTCAAAGAGTGTAATGGGCTAAAAAAAAGTGAATGTGTGTTCTTTACTGCCTTTATCTGCCCTCAAAAATCTGTAAATACAGATAAATAGGTTACCTTTAAAGTAGTTCTTGGAACAGTGCAGAGGAGGACTAAAAACAAAATCAAAGTACCAGGTTTGTTTTTATGTTGGTTGGTGTGTTGGTTGGTTGGTTTTTTGAGGCTTTCAAATTACATTTGGCTCTTGATGAAACAGTTAAATAGAGTGCCTTTAGAATTAATGTTCCCTTTCTTTTCTTCAAAGGAAATTAACCATTAATCCTGGTGAATGTCTTGTATAAATACTTTAAGATTGACAGTTAGAATTTATTTAGGAGTCAAATGAGTTTTTATTCTCCATTAACTTTACAGATTGCTAGAATGAAAATCATTCTTTCCACTGTCTCTTTTTCTATACATGGCTTCTATCCAGCAGATTCCTTGATTTACATGTTTAAAAGTATGTGTCAACCCAAGACTATATCCATACAAGTTGGAAAGACTTTCCCTTAAGAAGGCTTAGCAGCTGAGTCCAGCAGAGTATCATCAGGTCCAGGGTACTTAACTAAGAGAGCAGCACATCTGTCAGATCTGTCAGGGATGTGGCAGACTCCTGCAGCTACCAAAATCAAGGAATGGACCCAGAAATTTTCTATTCAACATGCCTCTCTCTCTCTCTCTCTCTCTCTTTTTTTTTTTTTTTTTTTTTTTTTTTTTTTTTTTTTTTTTTTTTTTTTTTTGTGAGGCGGGATAGGCTTGTTTTCCCTTGGAAAGCAAGGGGTATCTGATGAGGAAAGCTGTAAATTCTTCCACACTTTGACTGAGTACAAGGCCACCCACTGGACACCTTCCTGACTGAGGCCATACTGCACTGCATTGTGTAGCAGCATTCAATGAAGGACTTGCCTGTTCTGCAAACACTCCTACACCTTCTGCACACATCCATGGCTTTTCAATTGCTCAGTGACAGCTCCAAGCTTCACTGACAGCAGCAGTGTTATCCATGTAATCCAAGGTGTGGGGAGGTGTGTTGTGTGACCCCAGAAGTCAGGCTACATTGATGAGGTTTACGCACTGTTCCACCTAGTTGTGGTCATAGCCTTTCCCACAACTTGCTGAAATAGGTGACAAATCCCAGTGAAGTATTTCAATTGTTTTCAGCAGGTTTTAGCTGAAGTCCAAAGTGAGTCATCTGTTTTTTATTGTGTCAGGTTGGAAATTAGTATCTTAATAACAGATAGATGGCACAAATAAAGGAAAGAGAGAAAAATACAGCAATGAAAAGTATAGAGTATCTGATGTGGAGGCACTAAAACCAGCAGGGAACTCTGGACACATTACTCTTGTTTCCTTTTTTTTAAATATCTACACAATACCTTTTTGCAGTCCATTGGACATTATGTTGAAAAGACTTGCTCCATTTTCAAACTGATTGTATTATTTGCCTAATTATACTGCCACTTCTGTTTGGATACTGAGTGCTATAAATTAAAGGAGTCTAAACTGTGGGTAATTACAGACATCTCAATGTTTGGCTTTCCAAGTTCTGTGGGCCACAGGTGTGCCTGAGAACAGCACTCAGAGCTGGAGCCGGCAGAAATCCACAGTAAGAAAAACATTTCTCCAAAGACACACTGGAATTGAAAACCAGATTTCCACTCATTCAGACTGGAAAGCTCTTTTAAAATGAGATAAAAAAATACCAAAGTAGGTGTTATAGAGGGCAGACAGAATCATAGCACAGGTATACTGCTCATTTAACATGTTCAGTACTGTGGTTGTGAAACATTGATCAAGCCACAATACCAGGGGATTAGAAATTATGGAATGCTACTAACTGCAGTCCTGTTTCATTTCTTCTGCTTGTATTTCCTGAGCAAGCTGTACAGGCAGAGCTAGGTCCTGTTTGCAAAATACTCCCTTAGGATCCATTCATATGTTCAGGATCTGTACCATACTATTGTTAAAGCCAAATAAACAAACAAACAAAAAAAATCCACTTCTGCAAGATAGAAAATTCCTCCGCACAAGCGTGGTTGGGGTTTGTCGAGTTTGGTAGGGATTTTATTTTTTTATTTGTTCTGATTGGTTGTTTTGGGGTTGGTTTGTGGGTTTTTTTGCTGTTGTTGTTGGTTTTTTGTTTGTTTGCTTTTGTGGTTTTTTAGTAGAAACAAGTATTTTTTAAATGAAAAATAAGGTATGTTGTCCTCAGATACAATAAAAATACAGCTGGTAGCACTTTAGATTAGCAGAGAACATGGTTAATGTATTTGGATTTGGTGATGCAGGAAACTATACAGAAATTATGTCTGCTAATATAGAATTAAGTAGTGAATAAAAAAGGAACCCACACAGCCCAGGACAAAATATACCTTACTCCCACAAAGACCTGTTAAGATGCTAATTCATTCAGCTGTCCTCCCTGCTATAGGCTGAGTTTCCAATCTGCTCTGCTGTGTCCTCTGCCTCTTGTCCTGCCTGCTCCAAGAAATAAAGAAATAAGCAGGTAACATAGTGAGTTCACTGACTAGCATAAAACAACTCATCTCCCAAGCCTTTCTGCATACTAAAAGGACATTTAAAACTGTCTGTTGTGTCTTGCTGGTCCCTTAAGGTAAACTCTTCAATTTACTCTCCTATCTGTAAATTTCCACTGAATATGAACACCACCTAAGATTTAGTGCTTCTCTCTTTATATTCAAATGTTGCTGTAGTACTTCAAGAAGGCCTTTCAAGATCAGTTCTTGTGCCACTTGGGCATTCATTTTGCTACACTGATTTTCAGAACATCTTTGTAACTCTCTAAACTATCTAAATAGGAGGGGAGTGATTCTGGAATGCTGTATATCCTAAACAACTTCATACTTCATTCTGATTTATTATCTTTTCGGTAAATTTCAAAAAGCAGCACATTATCCTATCTAACAGCAGATTCCCAAGTGGTCTAGGCCAGAAGAAGTTAGATGTAAAAGTCTTAGAAATACATCTTATAACATATTGAACTGGCCAGCTTGGTTCCACTTTTAATTTTCCTTAAATTAGCTTTTACTCCATTATTTAAAATAAAAAAAAAAAAAAAAGAAAAAAGACAATAAACTGTCCTGGTGTTTGAAAAGCTAGGCTTTTTACTCTAGGACACTTAGGACTTTTAAACAGAGATGTAATGCCTTGAATCTTCAAAGACTATAATAAATCTGTCACAGGGAGGGAGAGACATAAGAAACATTGGAAATTGTTTTTTGGCTCTCTCCTTTGCAGAATTGCTATAATTTTCTGAAGAGCTATCCCGGGGTAATTCATTTGTCAGCATGAGAGTTTTATTGTTTTTTAATATATTGGTTTATTCTTATAAGAGATGGAGGAAAGCCATCTGGAGTACTTGTTTGTTGGCTGACAGTGCTGGTTGCAGCCATACAGTTCTGTACAGACAAGGAGTTGCAGAGAAAGTCCAAATGGCTTGTTTGATCCTCATTTTTATGTTGCTCTAGTTTTGGCTGCCCTTCTGATTGCCCACGAGAAGGATGGCCACAACATCACTATACTTTTTAAGACCATCTCGTTTTGTTTATAGAGCTCTTCAAACAGAAGGTCACTGTAGGTGTCTGCTCCAGCTGTTGCTCTGTTCTTTCCCACTCACTGCATTTACACTCACAATATCCTTTTATTTATAGTTTCACCATTCTCCCAGCCTGGGACCATGACGGGGTCATTTGCCACTAGAGTTGCTTTTATAGGTTGAAGGTTCAAAGGATGTTTTGTCCCTTTCATACACAGAACTGCAGCTTAGAAAGAGGGCAAGAAAAAGGGCAGTCCTTCCTCCTTTCTTCTGTCATGGAGACAGATGTCCTCTAAAACTGCACACAAGATGCAGCACACATTTCAGGTCTGCTGTCAGTGTGCATGCTGTTTCCTCAGACTTCATTACTTGAGTAGTGTAAGGTGGTCAAAACTTGGAGTTTGCAAAGAGCTTTGAGGGGCAAAGAGGAACAACTGGAAGGGAGCAAGTTTATCTCATCCTCCACTCAAACAGGTGTTCTGATTTGTTGCAAATTGATCTGCTGGACCCAAAGCCAGCTTTCTGCATCCTTGCTCTCCCACAGGCACTGGCGCAAGGCCTCTTCTTAGTGAATGAGCACCAATGGATGAGACAAAATTTCTGGGTAATAATTCAGCAAGTCTGATTCCTATTCAAGGCAATGCTCTCTGTCTTCTGTATGATAAAATCAGAATACAGGCCAGCAAGAGACATTTTGCCAAAAACCATGCACAATTTTTGCCATGAGTGTGCACCTGAATTCCTGCCACTTGCAGAGAGCCTGCAATCTGATACTCTATTGACATTTCCAAGCTTTGCCTGTCACTTTTTCAGCAAACTTCATCTGGATTTCAGGTTGCCCGTAAAACTTGAAAGCAGGTTTAGTAGCAAAAATTTACAATGTGAACATCTAGTTAGAGGAGACCTTATTGAGCCCTTTTAGAGGAGAGCCTTGCCTTTAAAAATGAGTAAATAAAGAGTTTCTACTTCTTTTCCTCATGAAACTACATTGAAAATATGAACAGCAATAAATCAACTGCTGAAAAAAATGGCAATGTAGAGCTGGGCTCCCCTCCTGCATAGAAATGACATCGGAAAAATCACACACATTTCCCTTTCCCTTCTAATTGACCTTGTAAAATTTAGGCTATAGCCTCCCTAAAATGCCTTTCAGTGCTGCAAAATCCCAAGAAAGGTTCAGACTATGAGAGGGCAAATGTTAAAATAGTCAAGGAATTAAAAAAAAATAATACAGAAAATGCTGCATCCCGTCCATCCTTGTTTACCCCTCCTCTTGTGTAAAAAGATAAGTTCCACTTGTTAAAATGCTTATCTTATCCATCAAAATTATTTCAAACTGTTTTGCAAAGCTGTGCTTGTGTAGGGGATCTGGCGTCCACATTCATTTGTTTAACGTATGCTGACAGTGTTCATCTATAAATATTATGATAACAAGGGGAAGAAGTCCTGTGTGTCTTATTTCTGAATTTGTTTTGTTTTACCTTACTGAAGGACTAAAGATCTTCTTAGAAGACCTAATGTTGTTTAGGTCATGTACGAAAAGCTCCATTGATTGAATCCTTCCTATATTTGCCAGGCCATTTTCCTGAAAACAGCTGGGTAGAGTGAGAGTGTTATGCTTGTGTCGTATTATTTCTTAGAGTAAGAATGTTGAAACAATTGCTTGATGTATGATGGACATTACTTAGCAAGACATCTGGTTGTTTCTCTCATTACTTATTACAGCTCCCCTCTCTTTCTCCGTAGATGAGAACTGAGGTTTTCTTGGCTGGTTGGTCTTTGGTTTTGGGTTTTTCTTTAGTTAAAGAGCTGGCCACAGATCAAAAGGTGAAGGTTATACAAGCTGATTTCACTAAAAATTCAGTGTACAAGAACATTGAAAAAGATCTGAAGGACTTGGATACTGCTGTTCTGGATCAGTCATTAAGGTCTGTTAATTGACAAGTATTTTATGGCTGTGGTGTATTTAACAGACCATTGTATAAATGATGTGTTGTAACAACTTGTTAGCCAATGATTAAAATAAAATATACATAATGAGTCTGTGGCTCATTATCTGGTACGACTCATGAAGCAACAGTGAAAAGATGGGGTTTTGGAAGGTATTTTTATATTTTAAAGAAAGTCAACCTTTTAATAGTGAAAGAAATGAAACAACAGCAACAATACACAAACAGCTTTAGCAACAGTCTGTTTTTCTGTTTCCCAGAGACAGCATTCCTCAGTATCAGTGACCTCAGTGAAAACAGGACTTAACACTAAACAGTGTTTCTCCTCACATGTAGTTGACAATCTTCTGGGTCTTGAAGAGAAGCACTTTGTTTAATTAGATTAACTATGCAATTTGTCTAGATTTGATTCTTAACATTGTATTTTCCCTGACTAATTAGCAATGTTGGAATGCTTCACAATCCTCTTCCATGCCATTTCCTTACTGGGCCAAACATAGAAGAATTAGGATTATTCTGTAGATTTCATCTTCAAATGTAACAATGAGGAATGGCAATTCATTGAACAAGGCACAGATTTTGCCCCTGCTACAAGCAAGTATTAACTGTTCAGTTGGGTTGGAAATGAGCTGGGCCTGAAGAAGCATATTTTGATTTGGGTTTAATGCTTGGAAGAGCTTGAAAGAGAAGAAGAATGGTAGTTTTCAGCTAAACTGCAGGAAGCATCCAGTGATAGAGGGGAGAGTGCAGCTGACCTGGTTGGAACAGGGATTAGCAAACCCCCTGACTCCCTGCTGGCTTGTAGTGTAATGGGGTCCAGTCCATTCACAGCCACAGCTGAAAATATTGGGTTCTTGTTAGCGTTATTAAAACTTAGTTTCTTTGAGACACATTGCTTAAGTATGTGGAAATAGACAAACAAACAAACAAAATTAAAAAAAGAAAAGAAAGAAAAAAAAAGAAAGAAAAAAGAAACCTCATTTAAATGCTGTTTACTTTGTGGGGGAATTAATTTACGGCGGTTGAATTGAGTGACAGGATTAAGGATGTGATCAAGTATTCCATTGCCTTATTGTTATTTGCCTCTATATCACTTGCAGTGAAAAGGCCAGAATTTCTAAGTGTGTATCTTCCTAGCACCTCTCTCAGGATTCATTCAGTTTTTGTGTCATCTTCTCCTCCAAATCAGAGAATTTCAGGCAGGCTGTTTCCGTCAAACTCTTGCTTAAGGAGTTTACTGTTTTGTTTCTTCCTGCTGGACCTTGTCAACTGCAATATTATTTCTGTTCCAGGTAGATATATGACTCCTTCCTATCTGTTCTGGGGCTGTAATGTATTTCATTAAAAAGTACATTCGTAGCTTTTCTATGTATTATAATTTAATTCATCAGTGATTTTCAGCAGGACAGTCAGTGTTAATTTAAGGAACTCACCTGTTTCTATTACCTGTGAAATATTTTGATCAGAACTGACTGGAAAATTCTTAACACAATTTCTCAGTTGAAACACATCCTTGCACTATAGCTGAAACAGCTAAAACATTTCACAAATCATTTTTGTTTTGGTATGCAGGGAGATTTCCATCAGAATTAAAATTTTCAAGGCAGGTAAATCTGTAGTTTGAATTTTAGCACTGTACATTTTTTTGGTCACAATTATCTTTTGCCAACATGTTTTTGTATCAATGCAGGACAGAAACTCCAGAAACTGTCTCCTGATTCTGTATTGTTATCCCTTAGTGCTAATTTTGGTTGGCTCCTTCCCCTCCAAGAACATTTAGTATTTCATGCTTTTCAACTCTGATTAAGATTTGTATTGCTCTGCTGTTTGCAAGCAGCATGTTAACATGAACATGGGCAGAAGATCTCAACCTTGACTTTCATGCCTTTCATGTCTTTCTAAAAATGACATGAAAATTAACAGCAGATGTTTGTCCCTCTCTGGCTTTCAAAATTTACATCCCAAATTTGTACTGCTGCCTAATGACTTAAGATAATAAATCATGTAATACCAGTCAGTGGGAGCAAATTCTATAAGTAGCTTTGTGACATTTCTGCTCCCAGGATATAGGATATATTCTATTTCTGTGTCAAAAGAACAGAAATATCTGCAATATCTGAATGCTATATATATGTGCCATTCTGTGCCCTCTTGATCTGGATACAGGAGGTTTTTCTTTTTGTCATTTCCCACGTTACCTATATCTCAGAATCAACCTCTTTTGTTTTTGCAGTGCCTGGGCATTGCTTACCCCACTGCTGCAACCACATCCTTTTCAGTGTTCCATGAATATTCACTTTCCTCCAAATTACAGAGAAGAAAGTATTCTCCTAACCAACATTCCTCATGGTTAGGTCCAAATAATCTTTAAATCTTTTTGGATTTCCTTTCTCCTCCCTGTCTGGATTCCTGCTAGATCCCGTTCACCATTTCTTGCAGTGTAATGCCTGAGGTCCATGTATCCTGGCTCCCACAGATGTCAGTGGGATTTTCTGCACTGCAAAGGAAGGACATTTTCCCATATTTATTTGGAAATTCCTCTTCATCCAAGCTGATGTGACTGACTGTATTTTCAGACTTTGTCAACCCCACACTGCTCCTACTATCCTCTTGAGCACAATGACCCTATTGAACAAAATATCAGGAAATAACAAATATTCAATTAAACTGCGCCATTAACTTGCACTACTTTTCACTACAACCATTTACAAGTTAGGTCACACTGCTGTCCTGACACAATTCATAATGTAAGTATGACTTCTTCCTGGTGCTTAGGTTTCCTATCAATAATACCCTTCAAAAGCACAAAGAAAAGCTGATTTCTTATCTGAAAAATGCATCTAATTTCACTTTAAAAATCAGATTCATGATTAAGTCTATTGCTAAAATAAGAATGAAAAAATAATAAAATAATTAGCACTAAAAAAGATCCTAAAGCTCTTTCTGGTTCCAGGAAGAAAATTATATATTTTCCTGATTTTCTGCAATTTCTGATCCAGCTAGAGGCAGAACTGAAAATGCAAAAAGAACATGGAGCTGACTTTCTCCTTGCAGTTATGATTCCATGTTGAAGAATTATGAAATTCAGAAACTGTTAAAAAGCTTTGGACAAACATAAGACTCTCACTGCTTAGAAGGCTAACTTTTGGAATTTTTTGACAACTCAGATGATTTTCAGGCCACAAGCATTTCTAAAATATTTTCCAAAATGTTGAATGTGCCATATTTTAGCTATTTGAGCTGTACATATATAGCTTGATCAAGTGAAAAAATTTGTTATTAAAATAAAATCAGTTCAAAAATGCTGTCAGGAAGATGGGGAATGGAAAGAATTCTTAAAATACTTGTCATATAGTTGACAAGAATTGTTTTGAAACAAATGCAAGCAAGGTATTTTTTCTATAACTTTGAACTGTGTTAAGCTTCCACCTTCAATGCCTTTAGTGGTAGTTAGGCTTTTTCATTAACTTCTGAACTTCACAGTCAATCAATCAGTAAGATATCTTCTACTTCTGTTATTGCTCTATGATTATATGTATAGGAACTCCCACAAATTGTCAGTCAATTGTAGAACAGAGCAGAAAACCAAATATGTATCTGTCCCCAGTTAAAAATGTGTGGCAGAAATAGAATAGGATGTGATGGGCCTAATAAAGCAAGAAACAGCATTTGAATATATTATCTATTCTTCTAAGAATGGTAGTTTGGGTTGGAATAATGCTTTTCAAGCTCTGGAAATACCCATATTACTAATCAGAGACATTAATTCAGCTCTGCGATTAAGGGTCTCTGTCCTCTTTTTGTACTATGTGTATTTTAGACTTGGGGTCCTTAAACTAGAAGTTTGGCTTTTTGGGTGGATTTTCTAGAAAATATTGTTAAATACTGCACTTTAGAGGCCAGTACATGCTTTTAGTTTTGGCAAAAAAAAAAATAAAATTCTTGTTTAATTTTCGTTTTGTTTTGTTTTGTTTTTCCTTGTTGTTGCTGAATGCATTCGGTTTTAGTGATGTGTACAGGGAGTTGTGAATGGGGAAGCTAAACCAACAGATCCATGCAGCAGGAAAAAGAATGTGCTGGCTAAAGAGCAAAGGGGATCTGCCAATTACTTAGGAGAATGAAATCTTTCCTCTGATGACAGACTTTTCTCTCTGTTAGATGTACAAGTGCATGTACAATGTTCCCATGTTCCTGATTGTGGCAGGCATTCAATTTTCACTTATGACATTACTCCTGTCTGGTTTAAACCAAACTAAACTGTAAAAAGGGGGTCTTTTGAAGGCACATTTGACAGTATAATAGGAGACCTATGCCTTCTGGGGAAAAAAATGTTTTCTGCTCATGCAGAAATATACTACTATACTTTTACTATAATCCTGTAAACTGTAAACAGAATGTAACTGTTTAAATTAAATTTCAGTCAGAAAGTTCTAATTTTGAATCTGTCCTCTGGTTCGAGTACTTTCCCTTGTCCATTATATATAAATCTTTCACATTGCTTTATGAAGAAATCCTCATTAAGTGTTTATCAAAGCATTATATCAGTATAAAAAATGATCAGAATATAAATAGCATTGCTCCATTGAAATAATGAAGTAATGTAAATTAGCAATACCTGACAACCAAAAATGAGTGAAACACTGTAAATGAAGTCAGCTCAGAGTATGTCCTATCCTTGGAATGATTTTGCCTTTGATTAAATAGTATTAAACCAGTGCTCACAATTTGTCTTCATTCTGGAAAGTGATGAATTTTACTATGCTCATTTATCTAGTTTATTTTAAATTGTAGATACACCAAAGTGCTAGGTTTTGCTTATGGAACCAAGAATAAAATTTCTGGTAGGTGACTGGTGAGTTGCCTAACTTCATAGATTTCACCTAAATATTTGCTCTGAATTTGAATTCATGAACTCACAGAAGTGAGGAATGAATGATTTTGAGTAAAACTCCAAAAGTAACTTGATCAACTCAGGTTTCCTTCAAATGAAAAATTCTAATGATATTTTCTTAAATGTAGCTAAAGTTTAGATTGGCCAAAAAAAAGAGCTATTCTTGGTAAGAAAATATAGTTTTCTATTTCCTTTTTCTCCTTTTATATAAATCCCTCATTGCTCAAAATTTGAACTTCATTCAAACCAGATAATTTTAGATCCTTAAAAATGTTTACTTAACATGATTTCCAAATGATATGGTACATTAGTAATGTTATGTTGTCGACTTGTCTTTTTTCATTCTCAAGTATCTTTTAACTTTGGGGTTTCTTTTGTTTTGGCTTGGTGTTTGTTTTCGTTAGCTCATTTGTAACATTTTTTTTTAGTCCTGTGGAGGGAAATTATTTTACTTGTCAGCATTATATCATGCAATATCATGACAGTGTTGGTGTTACAATTTTAAGACTATCGAATGATGGGTTTGGAAAACAGTCTTTTTTTTTTTTCTTTACTAGGACTTTTATATTTTTCATTACAGAGGAGCAATTCAACCTCATCAAGTGTCTGACTATTTCTCAAAGATCTAACTCCTAAAATCTCGCTTGAAAGAAACTCAAATTTGCACAAAGTTAGTATGTGCATACTCTTCATGCTGTGGAGAAAAACTTAAATAAATCTAAAAGATTGAAGCTAAAACTTTTCTTCAAATTCAGAAACACTTGACTTTGAAACATTTACCTGCAGGTTATGCTACTAGGTAAATACTGAAGGCACAAGTTTCATTTTGTTCTACTTTTCATTGCAAAAGAAACAACAAGTGCAAGTGTCTGACTGGCACAGTAGGGATCATCCAGAGCACAGAGCCACATAAAACAATAGCTAGAATAAGTGGGACTCTACTTTTTCATAAAAGTGTCAAAGCTTCCAGTGCAGTCTGCAGTAACACCTGTTGGATGTCCAGCTCAGGACAGTGCCAGGCTCCATCTTTTCTGGTGCAGAGAAAGAGTCAGCCTCGCCCAGGTGCACCAGCAGAAACTGTATCTTGAAAACTTCATTTTTGTGTTTTCCACCAATGCCCTGGGCCTTAGGTTGTACAATGTTAGGCCATTTGTGTTAAGGATATGTTTACACTTCTGAGGATAGTGAAAGCACTGAGCTTCCTATACTAAGGGTTTGTTTTGTTTGGTTTAGTTATATTCTATCTAGGCTTTTATTGGTTTGGTTATATTCTATCTAGGCTTTTATTATTCTACAACCACTGCAAGCAGAGTATAAGGCAAAGGTAAATATCATACAGGCGTTGACGCATCTTGCCATATTAGCCTTCATTTTAGCAAATTCTTCAAGAATATTTGAGATGTCTAAATCTGTGTTGTGTAGCTGTCCTCAGTGAACTGCTGGGTGACTCTGCAAAATTTCTGTCTCCCTCTATAGGCAGCTTTTTTCCTTATTTCACCATAGTGCTGTCACTGATTCCATATAGTGCCCTAATCCATTGCAAACATCGGTCAAAATATGTCAGATGCTATGGGAATCTGCAGAGTGCCTTATGTAAGTATTATATGGCATTACACTGTTGTCATAATTTTTTTTTTTTATTTTAGATAGTGATTCCTTATGGTGTTTCTGCTCCAATGACAATGTACCAAAACCCCGGTGTTATTACAAAGACAGCAGAAGAGTTTCTTAGTGAATCACTGGAGTATGTCACCTTTGGAGATGAGATTTTTGGATGTTTCACCCGTGAAATTTTGATTGAATTTTGTTGTGTGTAAATGTCTTCCAAAGACTCCAGTCGAGTACGTCTGGGCTCAGCCTGCTCTTTTCACTTTTTCGTAGACCTCAGATATCAAATGAGAAAGTGGCAATGGGTTGCTGCAGCTAATATGGCACCAGTAAAATATGAAGAGAGGAATACACAAGCAAAGCGTAGTGGTTACAGCATAGTATGATTTTCTCTGCTTATGAGCCTTGAGTGAGCTCAGTTTCATGTCTGGTTAGTCTTTATCCTCTCTCCAGCTGCCTGTTTTCATGACCTTGCTAAGGAATTTTCCAAGACATCTACTCCTTCAGAAAAATTGGCCAGCAATTTCAAAAGTTTTTAGTGGGGGAGAGGAAAGACATAAAACCTGAATGTACTATCACAAAGACATCATTTTCTTGGATACCATGCTAACAAAATAGAGCAAATATTTATACACAACAGCTGTTAATGATGAGCATTAAATGAAAGTATAAGAAAGGCAACAGATTTGCTGAAAGCAGAGGAATTAACATTTTCCTCTAAGAGAAATGTGGTTACTGAAAGCCTGAAGTAAAAGCTTTTGTGGGCCTTATATAGGCTCTATGAAATTTATATTACCATTTTAACATAATCTTAAAGGTCACCAATAATTATACTCATTTGATATTTATGAATAAAATGATAATTTGCTTTATTTCCATCTTGTTCACAGTGTATTTTCATGCTTTCAATGAGTGTTTTGTGTCTTTGGTTTCTTTGGAAATTTGCAAGAAGATAAAAAGAAATCTCAGAATGTAAAGTACACGCTGGGCTTTAGGAAGCCCGCAATGATAAAAAAAATTACTTCTTTCCAGAGCCTGTGAGCAGCTCTGCAATATCCAATATGGGATGTAAGAGGCAGCAACAGGGATGCACAGTAATTCTACACTGCTGAATTAATCCAGAGGACAAGTGTTTTGACTGGATGGCTGTCAAATCAAACTGGGTGCTATTAAAAGGTATTTCAAGGACAATGAAATCACCAGGCATAGTCATTGTGGGATCATAAAAGGAAAGTCCTGCCTAATTAATTTGATACCCATCTAGAATAGGGTTACTTGCCTAGTGGATGAAAGGAATGTGGTGGGTAAGGCTTTTCTTGAATTTAGTAATATTTATTATGATTTTGGTAAGATTTTTGATGCTGTCTCTCAAAGTGTTGTTCTGGACAAGCTGTTGTGATGATCAGGTTCACAGTGTACTGGATGAAAAACCGGCTGAATGTCAGAGCTTCAGGGGTTTTAGTGTGTGGGGCTGCATCTGCCTGGTGAGCAATCACCAGTGGTATTCCTCAGGAATTCACTGTAGGACCAGTTCTGGTCAACAACCTTGTCAATGATCTGGATGCAGGACTTGAATGCACCATTAGCAAGTGTGCCAATGATACCAAACTGAGAGGTGCTGCTGACTCTCTCAAGGCACAAGAGCCTTGCAGAGGGATCTGAAATAGATTGGAGCACTGGGTAATTATCAGTGGCAAGAAATTAAACAAGAACAAATCCAGATTCTGCCCCTGGGATGCAGTAAAGCTGGGCACCAGTATAAGCTGGGAGAGGAGTGTGTGTAGAGCAGCCCTGCAAAAGGGATCTGGGGGTGCTGGTGGGCAGCAGCTCAGGGTGAGCCAGCAGTGTGTGCCCGGGCAGCCAGGAGGGCAAACCCCATCCCGGGGTGCAGCAGACACAGCATCACCAGCTGGGATTGGGATCATCCCGCTGGATCCAGCCCTGGTGCGCCTCACCCCGAGTCCTGTGTGCAGTGCTGGGCCCCACACTCTGAGAAGGGTGGGAAGAAGGTCCTGGGATGGTCCAGAGGAGGACAACAGAGCTGGTGGCTGGGCTGGAAGGCACATCCTGTGAGGAGGGGCTGAGGGCTCTGGGTCTGTCTGGGTTGGAGAGAAGGAGGCTCAGGGGTGACCTCATTGCTCTGTACAGCTCCCTGGGCAGGGGACCTGGAGAGGGAGGCACTGATCTCTTCTCCCTGCTCTGGACATTAGGAAGCACCTCCCTACTGAGAAAATGGTGAAACACTGTCACAGGCTTCCCAGAATGGTGGTGGATGTCCTGTGCCTGTCAGTGCACCTGGACAGTGCCATTCACATTGGGCTTAACTGCTCGTCGGCCCTGAAGTGGTCAGGCAGCTAAACTACACAATCTCTTTAAGTCCTTTCCAACTACTTTATCCTGGGCTAGGTTTGTTTCTGCTATTTAATCAGATATATCTCTGTTAATTAAAAATCAGTAATTTTCATGTGTCTTTTAATTTTGCATGTTTATTTAACTTCTGCATATCAAAAAGTATTTGTAAAACACTTGTATGAAGATAGCAAGGACTCTATTAATAAATGAGATTTTTTGCCAAATGTGAGGGACAGTCTCTGTAATTTTTGCCAGGTAGATGGAAGAGAAATCACAAAATGTATCCTGCTGGCTCCAGAAATACCTATCTGCTGCACTGAATTTAATGACATCTATAGACAACACACCACAGACATATATTATAGCACCATTTAGGTCCCAGCTTTCTGCAAGTCTCCTAAATTTGTTGTTATAAATCTCAAAAAAACCCAAAAACAACAAAGGACTGAGCTGAGATATCTGAACTGAAATAATGAAAATTGCAATACACAAAATGATATGTATCTTTCCTGCAGTATAATCAGATTTAGCCCAGATCTGCAAACAGTTGTAAAAAAATCACTTTACTCACATGGGCTCCTATCAGTTGGTTCTGCCACTGAATTCAGTGAAAGTGCTGATACACTTATGTTCTTTCATGTCAGAAGTGGAAATAAAACTATTACTTGAATATTATCACCCGATGTAGAAAACATCTGGATATGAGACATCTATGCTGGATATTTCAGCATTGCTGGTTTGAAAAGCAAGGAATAGAAACTGTTTGTTCATCACTCCATAAAGACTATGTTCTCAAGTGATTAAACTGTATTCTTCGAAGTGTTATATTTGTGCAGCTGTGCAGCAAATAAGTACAGAATACAAGATATGTTACATATTGCATGTACACCAAAAGCTGTTGAAGTTCCTGGGGGAAGTGTGCATTGAATAGGAGGCCCAAGTGTGGAATGTAGGGTTTGTGTTTGTAGAAGTGCCTATTTCTGTACATATGTATGTGCTCAGTCAATACATCCTCATATACATACATACATATGTATGTGCTCAGTCAATACATCCTACTGCATGGATGCAGTATGTGTGTCTTTCCCAGTTCTTCCACTCTGAGCACATCCAGAGGCCTTGTCCCCAGGCCGCTCTCTGCACGTTTGATTTGCATGTATTGGTAGGTCCTGCAGGGTGAAGCAGCTCACAAGGAGCAGGCACTGCTCCTGCTCTGGCTGAGTCAGTGGCAGTCACTCAGGGATTCAGTCACAGCAGCAGCAAACCTGAGCACTCCCATGCCTGCTGCTTGTCATGATCCCAACAATATAGCTACAAACTCCTTTATTTTCCTTCTGACTTTCACACCATTTACCTAACTCATGTTAGAAGATACATTTTCACTGTTCCTACAATGACAATGTTTTGTCACTGGAAACAAATGTTTATCCGACGTACAAGGACCCTAGTAACACAGAAGTACCATTGGTACAGGCATGGGTTAGTGAGCAAGAGACTTGGTTTCCAAGGTTCGCAAGTCCTGTCATCTGTGACAGATGACAATTCCATGTTTCTTGTCTCACACCGGTTTATGGCTGTGCATTCTGTGTGAGTCTTGCAGCCTGTTGAGTAGAGAGCTGAGTAACCAGCTCAGTGTTGATTTGTTTCTCTTGATGAACATAAGGATACTGTTACTTGCTGCTCTTGCATGGTCAGACTGTGGAGCATCCTTGTTTGACCTTTCAGCTCAGGCAGATGGTGTGATTCATGGGCTGTCCTGAGCAGGGCCAGGAGTTGGACTGGATAATCCTCATCAGTCCTGTCCAACTCAGCATACTCTAGGAATCTGTAATTTTGTTTTTCTATTTGCACAATGTTAGTCCGGATCTTGCTGACTTCCAATCTTCTGATGATAAATTAGAAATACTCTCTCTAGTGATAAATTAACATAAAAAAGAGGTTTCTCTTCCTTTGACATCTCAGAGAGGTTAGTGAGTGGATCAGCCACCAATGTGTAAGCTTGGAGGAGAAGCAATCATACCTTCCTCTTCATTTTGTACACCACGTGTTCTCTCTGAGTGCTGAACAAACAACACAAAAGTTAAAGTATCTGCTCTTGCTCTAAGTTACATTATCTGCCCTTGCACTCCGACATGGTTCATGGGGAAATGGAAACAGAAGGGAGAATGCCAATTCTTCCCAGTACTCCCTACCTAGGGAGAACGTGAAGGAGCAGACCAGCAAGTCAGGCCTTCTGCTTCTCCCACAGAACCCATAGCATGGAATTTCCTCTTTTGTGATAAAACATTGCTAATAACCACAAAACTGCACACTGGAGCAGTGGCTCATCATGGAAGGATTCAGTATTATCCCTTTTTATGGAGTGGAAAGAAGTGTGGAGAGCTGAAGCCCCTGCCCAAGCCACCTGGAGGAAGGAGGATTCCCTCAAGACAAACATTGTTCACCTCTTCTCGGCTTCATTCTCCAAGGAGCCTTTGACTTCTAAGGAGACTCACAGGTCAGAAAGTCAAATGCCTTAAAATTAAGAAAAAAAAAAATAATGGCTATCCACCTAGAGCCAAACCCTGCTGGGCTTATGTGCTTATATCCTGACCCCACCGTACCTGGGAGTTTGGTGAAAAGTTGCCATCCATGCCTTAATGGGTAGTTATGCCTCCTTTTCCCAGGGTCCCTGGATCAGGGAATTACAGAATGGTTTACGTTGGGAAAAAACTTCAAAGATCATCTACTACAAAATCTCTGCCACAGGCAGAGGCACCTTCAGGAAACCCAGCCTATTTTTCTGAGTGGTGACAGAATAGAAAAGAGATAGAAGAGCACTGGATCTGTGGAAAAAAGAAATTGGGCCAGAAATACTGGGTAGTGCACAAAGCAAAATATTTAAAGGCTCTCTCCTTCTTTCACACACTCACATTGGTTCCATTCCCCAGCTTTTCCCTGTGAGCATGCATGTGCACAGTCACATATGTGTGATGCCATAGTGTTGGTGGCCTGAGTTACCTTGAAGTTGGTCTTCAATAAGGGCCAGAAAAAAATAAAAAAAATTGGAGAAAGTCAGACCTCTTTGTCCTTGAGGCTCCTTTCAGGTATAAAAGTGCAAGTGTTCATTCGGGGTTTTGAATGCATTGTGTGCAGGCCAATCCCCGAATGAACACTTGCACTTTTATGAATGCATTGTGTACAGGCCAATCTAGAGTTGAGTGAGGGTTTTGCTGATTTGTTGGGTTTTTTGTTTGGTTGGTTTTTTGGTCTTCTGGGGCTGTAGAAGTTTTTTTTGTTTGGTTTGGTTTTTTGGTTGGTTGGTTTGGTTTTTTGTTTGTTTATTTGCTTACTTTTGTGTTTTGTTTTTTGGTGTTTTTTGTTTGTTTGTGGTTTTGTTGTTGTTTCAGTTTGGGGGTTTTGAGGGGTTGTTTTTGTTTTTTTGGTTTGGCTTGGTTTGGTTTTGTTGTTGTTTTGTTGGTTTTTTTGTTTTTTACTTTTGACTATTTTTCTGTTGGTTTCATTGTGTTTATTTCCCCCAAAATCCCTCTTTTTGGAGTAAAGATAAAACAATTTACAGCTGTGGGATGCAAACTTCAAATCTTTGATTCACACAGATTTTAGTTATTACATTAGTCACATGCTCAGGCAAAGCAGAAAATCACTCTAGGAAAAAAATCTCTCCAGTTAGCTCAAGACTACTAGATTAAGGAAGAGAGGAACTATGCAGTGCAGGATTGCTTTTAAAAATACGTTGTATTCAATCAGGGAATTACATCAGCAGTTGAGTCAAAGCCTTACTTGCATGAAGATTGGAGCTTCAAGTCTGTCTAGACAAGTAATTTACAGCAAGGGGAAAAATCTAAACCACTGAATCCTAATGTTGTAAACAGTCTGTTATCAAGACTGGTAGTACAGACAGAGCTCTACTTTTTTCAAGGACCACCCACAAGAGAAAGAATTTGATATGGCAACTTGCCTGAAAAATTTATTTATGATATCCCAGTATGTGGTAGCTGCATGAAAGAGCTGTACAAGTGGGGAGTGCTTTGCTGAGGGAGCAGCTGATGGGATTGGCCTTGACAGTGACTGCAGCATGCCCTTCAGAAATGTCAGTCCTCCTAAAACACAGAATAAAGACAGGGAGTCTTCAAACAGCCCCTTGACTATTCTACTCTGTCCTTTGGTCTTTCCAGTATTATGGCATTTCAAGAATCCCAAATTAGTCATAACATGTGTAAAGGGACAGTTGTCTTTCCTCCTGCCCCCTTTCCTTTTAAAGAGCCTTCTTGATTAAGAGCCTACTTGCAGACCTTCTGCATGGTCTTTAAGCCACAGTAGCACATATCCTGGTGTATTTGGTTTTCTGGAGGTGGAGGGAGAGCTCAACATTACAACCCAGAGTTTTCCAAAGTGAGACACACCATCAGTCACTGTCGGCAGCTGCAGCAGGAGCATGGCAGACATCTGGTAGAAACTGCCCCTTGACAGCCCCTAGCATCTCCTGAGACAACTGTAGGACAATGAGAGCTTTCTAAATCCCATTTTCAGTCTTGGATATTAAAGGTGAATACCAGCATCCACACTTACACATTTTAGAACAGTCTGTGTGATCTACATTGAAATTGCTGTCCAGCTTACTGAGAGAATTGAGAGAGAGATAGCAAAATACTCTTTTAACTTAAGTCCCCTACATTGATTTTAGTGTATTTTAACCTTTCAGAAATTATTAAAATCAAGAGTGACTGAAATGTTACATAAAGCATATTTTGAACTAAAGCTATCTAAACTTTTTCAATGTTTCAAATCTAGCTGAATCTGGGCATTTGTCATGAAAAACTGAGGCAGACACACTGAAAAGGAGACCACCTGTAAAACGGTTCTCTCCTCTCCACAATGTTTTGGGGTTTTGATTTTAGTGGGTTTGGTTGGGTTTTTTGGTTTGTTTTGTTTTGTTTTGTTTTTTTTTTTTTTGCTTTGGTTTGGGTTTTTTTCCAGTTTGGTTTGGCTTTGAGTGTTTTTAGGGGGTTGACTGGTTGTGAGTTTTTGTTGTTGTTGTTGTTGCTGCCAAAAAGAAGGATACATGAAAAAACAAAAGGCTGGTTAGTGTTCCTGGCAACTTGTTTGGTGAAGAAATACACAAAAAAGGAAGCTGGCCCAAGAGGGTTATTATTACATTCTTCTCTCCCCTTCTCTTTCCTCCGCTACTCTACAAACTTCTGAGTTGAATGGTTCAGGAGTGAGTGGGTGGGGAGCAAGGTCAAACACAGCTTTACACAATGAAATCACATCATGATAGCTTTGCTAGCTCAAGGGAAGAGTATAAAATCTACTGGAGGATGATCTGTTGCATTTTGCATCGCCTTGAATTGTCCAGGCAGCTAGGATTTTTACTCCCTAGGAACAAATTAAGAATATATAGGGTATTCCCAGGGAACTTTTTGGAAAATCTGTGGGGCAAAACAATTGTTGCTACTGTTCAAAATGCTAAAGGCCGGTTTCAATACAACAAGAGACTTTGTTGAAACTGTGACCTGGGAGGAGATGTCCTCCTGCCACCAGGCTTTGCTGTGTTGTGAGCACAGTGTGAGTCTGTGCTGGGGAAATACCTTCACTGAAGAGGTCAATGAAAATTAAATTGAGATCAAAGTTCTTTTCACCGTGTTCAAAGAGACATTCACCTAAAATTTGCTGTAGAAATAAATAGTGGGAAGAAACAATGACAAAAACGTATTTGAGCAGAAATATTTGGCAAAGGAAAGGAAGAAGTCAAAAGCAGCCATTTTGATGTATATTAAAGCCTATTTTGGGTGCAGGAGAGAGGAGGAGGTGTCTGGCCCCAGTGCCTGACTTGGATCAATAGAAAAGGGGTGATCTAGGCTGAGGACTGATGCAGATACAGGGCTCAGGAGGGGGTCTGTGATTATTAAGACCTCTGGATCAAAGTGTCTCTCCATGAAGACAAGAACATTTGTCCCACATCAAAGATACTAAGATGTGAAGCCACCTTTTTGGAAGACTTATTGCAGACATAGGGAGGCTGGTTAGTATTACTGCTGTTTAATGGCTTAGAATATGATAATACTGTGAGTATTGGGAAATGTAGTTCTTTCCCTACAGATTGGACAGCCTAAGTGGCTTCTGCAAGAAAATAGATGCAGCCTATATTAGGATTATAGCTGCTTCCTGTCCAGGGTAGGTTAACTTCTAAGTGTGCTTCAGACAGTACTGATCTGTCTGCGCGGAAAGTAAGCAGGAGAAAGGCTTCCAGTGACCTCAGTGGGCTTTGGCTCAATCCCTATTGAGAAAGAATGAACCTGCAGGAAGCAAGACATCTTCTGCTGAAAGCAGATATTGTGTTTCAAGGAAAACTATAGTATTGTAATCTGTCTACATTCAGTTCTAATAGGGTTTTTTTACAAAGCACAAATTTCTTGCAGGGAAGTGACCCCACTGAGTTAATCAGATCAACTGACAATTCTTACTGAATATTGAAGTGCTATTATTGAAACTATGAGAGCAAAATACCAGATTTTAAATGCTTATGTAGGATGGCCGAGCTAGTGCCTGGGAATGAGGCGTAGCTTGGCCTCACTCCTGGAACAGGCACAGCAAGGATGTGCTCTGCAGGGAAGCGAGCAGGTTGAGGGAGATGCCTTTGTGCTGCTGACATAAGGAACTATCCTTCTTATGTCATACTGGAAAACGGAAGCACTACCTGGCACCTGAAACTGTCTCCTGGGAAGTAGCAAACCAAGAGTTGACCTCACCCCTGAGACATGCTGTGAGAGTGTGTAACCAAAACACAGTCAGCAGTGCAACCCCAGCTTGTGCATGGAGAACGGCAATGGTGCATTGCTAGGAACACTCCAAATTGTACGAAAAGCAGAACAACTCAGGCCTGAGAGAACAAATTAGACCTTTAGGGTTTATGTACACTGCTGTTTAAATAAAGCAGTAAAGTTAGAGGGAGCCATGCAGCTATCTGAGCAGGTACCTCTGGGGGGCACTATGACCACAAAATGAAACCCTGGAAAATTTGGCTGCAATTTTATTCCCCTGGTTTTTTTCTTCTAATGGCATTGCAGGCTTCGTACATTCATTCAGCTGCTCTCTCCAAGATATATACTGAGGGGTTTTTGTTTGCATGGGGTTTTTTAAAGGAGAAATGAAAGAAAAATGAAATGCTGATTTTGAGGGAGTTTTTCTTGAGACAGAGCACAGTGAAACCCAGATAAAGGCATCAGTGATCTCTGTTCTGCCTCAGCCATACACAGACCACAGCATGTTTCAGCTCCACTCTTAGCTGGAAGGTCTGACAATCCAGCAGAAAGTCCTGCCTTCTGTACACCTCTCAACAGCATGCCATCCACATTAATAACTTCCGAAACACCTGACTGGGCATGCTCACACCAAAAGCCCACTGATGTCAACACAGCATTGAAGAAGGATCAACACTACAGGAGATCAGCCCATGGGGCACACCTGGTTCTGGTTTATGTCTGCTCTGCTTGCAGAGTTTGGTCTAAATCCCCTGTGTTGTTCCGTTCCTACCCACAGGCTAACATATGGCTGGGAGTCAGATCATCAGACTGCTTTATGGGCTCTTATCTTTCACTGTGCTGCACACAAGCAGAAATACTTCTGGATCTTGCTCTGGTAGAGCAAACAATTATATAAGTGACATTAGGTAAATAAAACATCTTTTTGCCTTTGAAGAACACAAAAGAATGTTATATATCTTCTTGCTGATCAAAGGTTTTATATTGCCCTTTTTGTTAAACACACAGATTGTTGTATTTGTCTAATGTTTACAGCATGTAAGGCTGCTTTAATCTGTCACTCAGATTTCATAGTTTGTCTGCCTTTGGTTTTATCTCAGCTTTGAACAATAAGGCTTAGTGAGAAAGTATAACTTATTTATGCTCCCTTTTTATTCCAGCTTAGGTTTTCACCTGCATCTTCTTTCTAATCCATTCCACCCCCTACTTTCCAGCCTGTGCTGAGCAGCACTGATGATTTAAGATTATAGTAAACAGGATGGAAATATTTCAGATATCATCAGAATGGTATTCTCCCTCACACACAGTGACAGAGGGACTTGAGTGTGCATGCAAGAGTGGGAGAAAAAGAAGAAGGCTGTAAAAGGAACTGAATTTAAGCATTGGCAGCCAGACAGTGGTGTTCTCTGGCAGACTGGCAGCTGCAAGTTGCCTGGAGGCTTTTTGGGCATGGTCAGGAACCACAGAGGCTGTGGAGCCAGGCTTCATGACACCCTCAACAGCACAGCCAGACAGTCACACAGACTTCACAGCACCATTTTAAAGCATTCTTAAATCTAAATCACCTTGAATTGTAGAGTTCAGAGCTGACTTTCTAAAAATGTAAATGAAGTTCTGAGCCTATGTGAAAGTTATGAGACAAATATAACTTGTAACTTCAGCTTTTTCAATTCATCTGAATGCATAGTTTTAAACAAATAAATATTGATTCCCTGATATTTTAAAGTGGAGACCACAACTCAGCTTAAACAAATAAAGCAGCTCATCTCAGTGGGCTCCTCCAGGGCTTGTTGCAGCTTGGCCTGTGTCTGATTCTTTCACTGATCTCTGGTACCTAGATAGGTCATGCAGTGAATTTGTTTCTTGACTTTAATTTGTTTTCTTCCTTAGATGGGACCAATATCTGTGAAAACTAAAGCCTCTTTAAGATGAAAATTAATGAAACCAGTTTTGCTAGCAAGAGTTGAATACTTTGTGACTTTAATCAAGGGCCATTCTTTACCTTGTTTCTCTCTTCTCTACTGTATTTTACAGAGGCAGAATGTCTGGGTCACCTGGAAAGAAAACCTTTTGATGAATAAAGATGTGCATGCTGGGAAGTGGAGAAGAAAGAAACCTAGAGATGAGCTGTTTAGGGAAAGGGATGTGAGATTTACAGGAGAAATGGCCCTGGTGGCAAAAGAAGCTTGGAGAAATGTCTGCAAGGTGTAGGTTCTGGACATAACCTCCAGTGAGACAACCAAAGGAGGACAGCTGCAGACTGAAAGACTAGGAATGTGTCACAGCTGAGGTACTAGAACAAAGACCTAGGAGAGCAAAAGATGTCCATGAAGATGGAAATCAGCTTGTGACGCAAATGTCTAATGCCCAAAGCCAAGTGGAAGGAGTTTCTGTAGAGGGGAAATTGAGAAAGCAGCAACAGGTAAGTAATTTCGTTTTGCCTTCTGTGCTATAAAAGCAATGAAAATCTATAAACCTTCCCAATATGTCTGATTCTGCCTGTCCCATTGCTTCTCCACAAGTCTGCAGGCTTGTGGAGTCGTTCTAGCAGCTCACTCTTATTCCTAAGGGTCCTAAAACTCCTTGCTGCTACCTGGCTTGAAATGTGTGCCCATCAGGGGGCAAAACCAACACCAATCCCATTTTTTCTCCCTCCTTCTCTATAATTTTGGAGTGTGAAGTGAATATGACTTCAGTCACATAATGGGAATGAGCTGGGGGTTATGTGGCCCCTGCTGTGCTTCAATTTTAAATTTATTTATTTCAGTTTATCTTCTGGGGCTATTTTCCAGCAAGATAATGTAGTACAGCCCACAGCCCGCAGTTTTAATTAAAGCCTGAGAATTTTTTGTAAGGAAGTCCTCCAGACTGCAATGACTAAAAGCTTCTGAGGATTATATGTATATTATATGAGGTTGTATGTATATCACACTGAACCACTTGCACCCAATGAATTGCTCAGAATGGATAAGCAAAGCACACTCTGCCCTTTTCTTCAGTGCAGGAATAGTTTTGAAAACAAGAATGTTTAAGGATTAATTCCCTACCAAAAGAAAAACCAAACCAGCAGAAGCTCTTGCAGATGCTTGCAGAACATTGTCTAACTATCCACACATGCTGATTTTATAGATCCAGGCTTTAAAAGGCAGCTTTCTTCTCCCAAAGCTCCACCCACGTCATAAATCAATAAATAGATCAATAAATAAAGTAACAAAATATCTCTGCTGCTGATACACAGTAGATGCCAGTTTCTCTTCATGTTCTGTTTGGCTTCCAATGGATTGGATTCCAATGAATGGCACAGAGTGGGTGGCCCATGCATTGATAATCACCTTAATTTTCAGAGTTGCCTCTATTACTAAACTGTGTCACTGATCCTGTCTGGATTACAGAAACCAATTTTACTGATGAAATCACAGAGAATTTCAGTAAAAGTTGAATAATATTCTTTCAATATTGAATAACTGTGTGGGTCTGGCTGTGCTTGCAACATAGGCATATGGCAAGCACATGAACAACATGCTGTACTCTGAACCTATTGTTTTAGTTTGTTTCTAGCAGTTTCAGCCCAGAAAAATCCATTGCTAGTAAATTACTTGTGATGGTTTGTTAGGAGAAAAATATGTCACAGCAGAAGAATATCCTCTTTCCTTGATGCCTTCCCTCCCCCCTGCCTGTTGAGAGAGTATTGATGTTGCACACAAACAACTTTTTAATTTTCTTTTTCCTAAGTATAAGCAAGTCTGGCAAAAAGAAAGTAAACTTCATGATTTAATAAGAGTAGATCAAGATTTGTCAGGAAAGATAGTCCTTTGTTAGATTGAGTTTCATACTTGGATAAACCAGGAAATCTTACAGACACATATGCCCTCCTTCAGGTTCTAATGTAACAAAAAATATTGCATCTCCTCAAAAACACCGTCTACTTTTATCCTTGTACCTTGTATCACAGCTACGTCAACACAACATTCATATCCTTGTGAGCAACAATCACAGATACTTGGTTCTTATTTGAAAATTTCAGATGTTGCTTTTGGAGTTTTTGAGGACACATTCACAGCCATCTCACTTTTTTTTACATTCTGTAATGTAACAGACTTCACAGTAAAAATGAAAATCAATGTATTTTTAAAATTTTGTTTTAATTTTTAGATATAATACTTTTATATATTCTCTAATCTAGTTGCAAACTTCTGCTTAATGTCAGCAACAGGTTCTCTTTTCTTAACACCTGCTTAACAACTCTATAGAGACAGCCTTTGGCTCCCCAGGTGCCATGTAATTCCAGCAGTGGGCATATTCTAAATCCCACTTAAATGTGGAGTAATTTTCTACCTTTTCCACAAGAGAAGGGCCACCCAGCACTGTCTGATACATCTGATATGTTGGAAGTGCTCACAAACACAGCAAGAAAGTGACAATTGCCTTTTCAGTGCATTTTCACATGCTATTTGATGCTGTAGCACATCCAGCTAGTGCATCCATATCTATGCTGGAGATGGCAATTTCCTGCTTTAAAGCTGTTCCTCCACATGCATTTGGCTTTCTCATTTTTCTCCATCAACCATCTTCTCATGAAATCTTAATTTCTGTTGTAGGATGTTTATTACCTCCCCAGCGAAGCAGTGCAGAGCACAGCCTCTTAAAGGATTAGAGATTCTTCCCTTCTGATCTGAGCATGGCTGCCTGCCGCTCTCTGGGAACAGCAACTGTGTGGAGCATCACTCATCCTCTTTCTTACAGGATTGCTCTTTGCCTCTGGTACTCAACAGCTGTGCTGCTGAACCTGGCCTTGAGCGATGTGAAAGTGTGCCACGTAATTTGATGTGAGGTGACACATCAGGTCAGCTCCTCTAGGGATGAGGTGTTGCCTCTAGTTCCACCAATCATCAAGTTATTTAGCCAGCTACCTGGCCAGAGAAGCATAGCCTGTGTACACAAAAGTGGAATTCAGCTAATTTCACCTTCAGAAGCTACTTTCCATGTTGAATGTGGCAATATAATTCAGGAGGCAAGCAGAGTTCCTCTAGGTGCTGGTAAGCTGCCTTCACCCTGCTGGGGTGACTTCCTAATGTTCCAGCAGCACCCCGTGGAGCATCCATGTAGGGAAAGCTACACCTAAGCTTGGAGGTCAGAGTTACACTGGGATAACCCCAAGCACTCTCTGGACCATATTAGTCCTTTTCCTCTTCTGGAGGCACTGGACATTTCAACATTCATGTAAATAAAGTATGTGTGAAACATATGTTGTATCTCTCCACACAGACACACATGCATGACACAAATGCTCTGAGGCTATCGGGTCATTTATAATGCTCTTTTGTTTTTATTACCAAGTAGACACAGTATTTTTCATGTACACAACTTGCATATTCACTATTCTTTTCAGCTGTTTTAAAGTAATAAATATTCTCATGCACCTGGACATAGTGGTGCTGCAATTCTTACACATTTCCCTTTCTCCCATCACTTATTTTAAAAGTTCAGTATTGGTCCGTACAGCTTTAGAATTGTGACAATTATTTTAGTCTGATTAAAGAAATATTGCTGGGTAAAATACATGCTCATCAAATATGTGTTGAGCCCTTAGACAACAACACTGAAGGGCAAGCTGGACTGCTAATCTTTGGAAGTCATCTATTCACTGCTGCTGTAATAATACTTTTGATTTCATACAAGCTGCAGGGCCAATATACCTCTCTTATGTCTGTGGCACCATTAATGTTTCCAGCACTCTGTTAAGTTGTAAAACTCATACTCTCTTTTAAAGGCAGTCACAAGAGAAACAAAGTCTTTAAATGGGAAGAATGAAGTAATAAATTATCAAAATAAAGAGCTTTCCTCTGTTTACAAAAGTGAGATGACTCTGCAGCAGCCCCAAGTTGTCTGCTTGAAGCACGTGGCACAGTGCTGCTGTCCCGAAGGAAATGCCTTTTTCTTTTTAGACACACCAAGCAGAATAACTGTGGCAGTACCTATCACACTTTCACAATCAAGATTCAAACTGACATGAGCTGCAACTGCAGATCTAGTGCAAGTGTGCAGGAAAGATTCTCTAGCTGCCACTGCTCCCCACTCAGCAGTGTTAGGGAGTTTCCCCACGCAGCACAATGCCAGGGCTTTGCAGGTGGATTGCTCTGAGATTTCCACTTTGCTGGTAGAGAAACAGAACTTCAAATGCCAGGAAAAGGAAAACAGCTCATGGCTTTTTCTTATATTTCCTATGGTGTTACTCTAAATACATGTATGATCTTAAAAAAAAAAAAAAAAAGCAAAAATAAAAGCCAATAAACCTGCCATTTCTCTGCAATCTTGTCAAGACAAGACTCTGCATGGTGCTTCAAAACAGAATAATGGCATTTATCTTCAAAACAGCTAAATGGCATTTATCCCAAGGTGTGTTTCTAGCTGTGCTCGCCCTATCCCCAGCAGTCTGTGTGGTGCACTGACATAAATTTGTACTTGTGAGAGTGCACTGCCCCATACAGAGCAATAGCTGCCTTTCAAGATGCAGCTTTTTTCTTTTGATAGCTTTTGCTATCAAGTCCAAACACTGGAAAAAATGGGAAGAATAAATCCTCCAATGACACAATTTACGAAGTGTGAAGCTTTAGGATATTAAAATATTATGAAAATGGTCTTCACTTTGTTGGGTTCACTCATGTCCTCTGCATTGAACTTGACTTGCTCTAATTAATATGGTGTTTCCTTGAGTCAGAGAAAAAACCAAAGGAACAGAGTGAAGCACAAAGGACATATAATCAGGCCAAAGCCTGTGGTATCAGGAAAGGACTAAGAACAATCAGTGACACTGGAACATGGTAGTTCAGAATACACTTATGCTCGTAGAAGCATAATAGCTTTGTTCTCAATTCAGATATATTTTGAAGGTATAATAAAATGTTACACTGCAGTTTCTTATGAGATGGTGTCCTGGGTGGGTCCTGACATACATCAGCATTTTAGAAATGACATTTAACATTTAGCAAGAAATGAATCATAATTCTCCAGGTTTACAAGAATGGGTAATAAAGACCATGAGTGATGGTCTGGCAGAAAAGTCCTGGCAAGGAGGATTACAGTGGATTTTAATATGACTTTGGAATGTCATGTAAGGGTTCTTTTGAAGTCTACATATTTTGGTATCTGCTTCTCCCTCCATGTACTCCAGGTCTAGCATGGCTGCATCAGAAAAACTGAATGAGTGCTATTATGCACGTGGTATTGTGCAGATTTAACTGCTGGATTGTCCCCTGGGAGCGAGCCACTGAAGAAAGCCCTGCCACAGATTGTAACCTTTCTTCAGCAGAGGGGTGAGTCACAAGAACACATGCACACGTGTGACAATGTGTTTTGATAGGCCATATCTTCTCCCCTTTTTTGCTCCTGGTGAAAGATCCTTCACCTCTGAACAACTGAGTGCCATGCAGGACAAGACTTTAGGTGGCATGGTAGTCATTAGCTGCTCCTTCCGTGTTGCCATTGGAATGACACTTAGGTAAAGGGAAACTTCTTGATGGCAAATGTTGCAGACAATAGGGAGGGCATTCCTGATAATAATTACTAGCCAAAGGAGAAACTCTGGTCACCTCCAGCAGGCTTCTCTAAAATCCATCACAACATTAACAGTAGAATTGTTGACAATTCTTGCTCCTCCTTCCAGGTGGGTGAAGTTCATTCATAATGAGGGGCTTCTACTGCTAAACCCAGGCCATGCTTTTTGTTTTTTCCAGTAGATGAAAGATGAGAGAGCTTCTGAGAACAGAGCCTAATCTGTGAAGAAATGGGGAACTCAGCATACTCACTTCATAAAGAAACCTCGAAGGAAATTTTCTCTATTAAATTTCTCTAGTTTAATAGCTGTGAAGTCATAAAATTTAACTGAACAATGGTTTTCCATATAAAGGTCTCTTCAGTCAATAGTTCCTCTCTAAGCTGTTCCAAATCTTCTTGGCTCCAATAAGATCAGATGCTCAAACAGCCAGCGCAGGAAAGAGTGTGACTTCTATAGGTTTAGCAGCTGTTCAATATGTTCTGTTCTGGTGTACAGTTTTGTCACATTTTTCACAGGCTTCTGCTATTGTGTCTATTAGACAGGACACATAAGAGATAATTTTTTAAAGTAGTTTGTGGGGGGAGGCATTGCCTTTTACAATATTTTTTAATTGAGATGTAGACAGAAGTCCAACTTATTAAACCTGTAAATGGTTTTGCAGTAAATTAGCAATATAAAAGAGGACTATCTGAGCTTGACAGGTGTTTTTCAGGTGTTGATTAATGTCAGTGACATTTATTTATCTCATGAACACTATGACAAATGAAAACACAGCCTATTGAATTTCTTGTGCTTGTTTCACCAGAAAATAAAAACAATATAAATTCTTTTAGTCCCAATTCTGTTCTCCTTATCTACAGGTCAATAAATTAGAAATACAGTGGAGACTGAACACATTTACTCTTCATGTAGCTCAAGTTCATCAGTTGCCTTGCTTTCTCCAATTGAAAGGGCATCTGCCCTGGATTGGGTACCACAGGCTCTAGTGTCTTGCCAAGAGTGCTGTTGGAGGTTCATGTCATCCTGCTGTGCTTTGCATTCATCACTGCTGCAGTGCTGTGAAAGGATGTGTCCCTGAGAACAAATTTCAGATTCCATTGAAAAACTGCGTCTCCCTAAACTTTACAGGGAGGATAAGTTGCATTTTCAACCACGGACAAACCAGGAAGTTGTAAAACAGTTGTTGGAGAGAATGTATGAGGCATTTTGTTTAACCTGCAATGCAGAGTTTCATTCTGAGATTTTTCTGTCTTGTAAAATAAAGATGGATACAGGTCTAAACAGCATGTCACTTCAAAATGAGAAACCAAAGTTCTCAATTTTTTATTTAGGATGCCAAATAAAACTTTTGCTTTTCTCTGTATGACTAAAACAACTCAATGTGTTCAACATGAATTCCAGCTCACTTTTACAAAGGAAATATTATCAAAACTAAGTCCAAACTAATAAAGCACAGTTCCTCTCTCTCTAACTGCACTTGTTTCTAGATTATTTAGATTTAATGCTTTTTAGGCTATGTGAATATATTCTTACAATTGATTTATTTCTTTTATGTAATAATTCCCTGGGGGAAAAAAAATCCTGCATCACTTACAATTCTGTGGTCCCCTGTTTGGAGAATTTTCATATTTGTAATAATTGCTCTGAAAATTGCAGTGAAGCCAATGATAGCCAATGTCTGCCCAAAACTTGCAATCCAGATGCAAAATCAATACAAGTGGTACATTTCTCAGCAGAAAACTGTCTCTTTCTCTTCTGGCAAATAGTTGGTATGAGTGGATTGTATCTCTGACTTGGAGAGTCTGATTTGATAACACTGTAAATCCATAATAGAGGTAGTCCAAACACAGGATTCTGGTAATCTCAGATGAGTCAGCTTTTGCACAAACAAATTTCAGATTATCCACATGTCAGACACATCCGTCAGTTCTAAAACTCAGGGACTACATGAATTTATTTGAAATCACAACTCTTGGACTGTCCTGGAGCTACTTGGATGACTGGAATGTATCTGCATTCCACAAAGATTTCAGCAGACTTCCCACCACACTAAAATATTCAGAACGAGAGCTGGTGGGTCATAATTACATTCATATATTTGCATGCTTGAGTGACAGTTTGTATATATTATTATCATGTTTCTTCATTTTCTTCTATATATTTTAGGATTAAGGTATTAGGAGTATCCTTACTATGTGGGGGAGCTGTTCATCATTTATGTCTGTATCTACTCTACTGTTTTGAAGTCAAGATTTTCCCTGCTAGCTCCAAAACACATAATCTGGTTTAGGTAATTTGGGCTGATAATAATAATATTTAGGTAAAATATTATCTCACAAACTGCGATGAAACACAGAGGTCCACTGTGGACCTGTACCAAAAAACACTCAGAGAAACTCTGGAGACAAATGCTAGTTCACAAAACATTTTCCATAAAGCTCTGTCTCAGTGTGGGCAGAAGGCAGATGTTTAATGAACTGTAAACAAATTTTGAGTGTCAGAACTATAGAGTCTTTTCCATGGTTGGAAAAAACCTCCAAGATCACCAAGTCCAGCCTTTGACAAAACACCCATGCCCACTAACTCACACAGGCTTCCTACCTCTTTCCTCCTGGAGGACAGGTGTTGATGAAGGGTCAGCACTCTTGGCACAACAAAAGCTTGTGCCACTGCTGGCACGAGCTTAGAGGTTTGCTGTTCACTTGAAGCTTGTAAGAAAAAGTGATTCCTACTGGTCACTTCAAAATGAGCCATAGTTTGCTAATTAAAACATATGCCCCAAGGTAATTGTTCAGTTTTGGTCATTATGGGACTGTTTCTTCTCCCTTGGGTGCAGTACAGTACAGTAGAAAGGTCTGTTTAAAAACCTGGACTAGCCTCTCCTTCTTCCTTTTTCAGGGACAGTGTGATTCTCCAATCAAAATTACACCAGGGATTGGCTGTGCTACAGTTTATTAACAAAACACTGAAGCACGTATTTACTGTAGTCCAAGTTCAAGCATAGCCATCGAGCATTCAAGCATGACCATTAAGCATATGACTGCCTGCATGGTGTAATGGCAGGGCAAATGTTTTGAGAGACCCCAAACAATGTAGCAATGTTTATAAATCCTCTTGCCCTTTTATTCAAACTGCATTTAGCAATAACTTGGTGCGTCAGTGGTGCTGTGTGAGACTGTATCCACACACAGCAAACAGCAACAGAGGAAGCACAAATTAAAAATTAGTTGAGGTTGCACCTCTCAATACATAGGGGTATGTGTAGGGAGGAAGGCAGGGTTACACCTCTTAGGCAGATAGTTTTGTTATGCGTATGATCAGCATGGAGAGTGCTAACAGGAAAGTTGATTAATGGTAAAACCAGGCATGAGCTATGAGCTCTAGCACAGGTAACAATCTATGAAATGGTGTTTAGTGACATGGCCAAGTGAGATTCTGTCTGCTGATAAACCTCAGTTTTACCAGAAGAGACCTTTTATGGCTCACATGGAAAAGAAGGACAATTTTGAGTTGTCTTCTGGAAGAGCTAGATGGAAGAAGCAGAATAGTTTTTTGACCAGTTTCATTCAGCCAGAGGCTTCTGTGGATGTGATAAGGCACCATGTGGTTTCACAAATTATCATATGCTTATGTGATTTGATGGCCTTATCAGAGTGCTGAAAATCACCTCTGTCTGTGCCTAGTTCCAGAGATTAGCTTTCCTATTTATTTAAATAATCTAATCTAATTTGTTCAGAGTTGTTCTTCTCACATGTAAGGACACAGGTCCACAACTGCAGGTGTGCATAGGCACAGAAATCTGGCCAAATGCATCATTCTTCCGCCAATAAACTGTGAGTGTTGCATGAATTATCTGTGAAGTTTGTTGCAGATATGCCAAGTATTTACAAGCTTGCTACAGTGTTTTGTGGGAAAAGCAGGGAGAGAAGTGCCCTTCTCAGAGAAGTTAGTGAGGTGTACTCTTAGACTACTTTAGAACATGATTTCACAAATCACCTAAAAAGGTGGAGTGCAAATGCATGCTGCTTCTGTGTATATTTTGAGGATGAGCTTTAGTTTTTTAGAAGGGGATGTCTGCATATGATTTTGTATAATGCTAATGGTAGCCATGCAAGAGTGGATGAGATAAACTGTAATTTAGGATAGTAAAGTCCAAATCCAGAAAGCTATCTAGATGCCATGTGGGTAGAGCTAACCACTGTTGTTGATCCCAGCCTAAGAGTTGTGGATGAAAAGAACTCAGTGCTAGTAAGAAGTCATAAACAGTTTGGGAAGGAATATGCATTACAGAATTGTAATTTTAGTTAAAGGGAATGAAAAAACCCAGTTTTGATGTGACCATCATCTGACATTTACCTATTTAAGTGTGTTTAGGTAACTGAGTTTCAGTTGCATATAAGTATTCACTGACTTTCTCTAATCAGTGAAGAGGAAGGGAAGTTCTAAAACATGGGTCCTTTAATCCCATGGCAGTGTCTAGAGAGCTAAAAAAATCTTCACCACTGACTGCTAATGAAGTCTAGTCTAATAGTTCATGTTAACTGAAGCCTAGGTGCAGGAGTATTAAGTGGTAAGTACTCATTAATTAGATAATAAATATTGAAATAAAATTTTAAGCACCTGAATTAAAATGAAATTAATTTTATTCCCTTTAACTGAAGTAAGGAACTTCTCAAATGGCATCAAAACTGAAGGAAAGTAGTGCAGTACCAGTGTCCAAGTATTTTAAAAACCCTATAACAGAGTTTCTGAGCTGGGATTTAGAAGATCAAGGTTGAAATCTTGGGATTCCCTGGTAGTCTTTCAAGGGTACATTAGAATTTTGACAAAAGCCAGAGGAAATTACTTGCTCTGATGCAAACCTTTCACATGAGAATATTTTGGAGTGCATATGGAAGAGTTTATGCCATCCACAAGGCATCCTTAAAGAGAAACCTGTCTCATAGCTCTCTTTTAAATACAGCATCTGGGGCCCCTCTGTTGGTCAAAGCTTTCAGAGAGAGAAAATCTAGTAGGAAAGTCCAAAGCCATCAAGGGCTTTGTAGGTCAAAGTCAACACCTTTGCCTCAATCTGGAAAAGCAGCAGGAGAGCAGCAGTGATCACAGAGCACTGGTGTCACATATTGCCATGCTGAGGAGTTGTCAGCAAAAATCCAACTCCAGGACTGCTAGAAAAAACAACAGATAGCAAAAGGTTTGTTTTGCTTCATTTCAGCTGAGTTCTGAGGTTACCAAGCTTTATAGAATGACAGCAACCATGTACATTTTTATAGTCCAGCAGAGTTCAGAGCCCTGGTAAGAAAGCAAATCACTGCTTGGTCAGGTCCTCACACGCACAACAGTTCAAGGGTTCGTGTTTTTTCTCTCTCAGCTAAGCTGTTTTCCCAAGAACATCTTCGTTACTTTTTGCCATAAAACAAAAGGTCAGGTTTGATGTTGCTCCTAGAAATGTTCTTGTTGTTCTGTTTGTTTATATAACCCCCTTCTCTGTCCATCTGATGGAGAATGTGCTCTGCTGCTAAATGCCAGCTGCATGCAGGATGATGAGAAGAATGACAGCCCCAAAAAGAGGGCCAGGGGAGGGGTATGCAGAGCTGTGAAGGAAATAAAGGGAAAATGAGCAGAGTTTTGCCTCTGGTCATTTTCAGACAGCTTGTGAGATCCTCACATCACACACATTGCTGGGTTGCCTGTGACGTTTCTGAACACACAAGCTGTTATTTCCTCACAAGGAGACAGCACTGCTAAACCCTTTCAGGCAACGTGGGTGGGCGCTTTAGAAGACATACTGTCTCATCCCATTCAGGAACTGCCCTCTGTCACTGCTCTCCTGGCATGCTGGATGTTTGTTGTTTAAGTAAATAAACTGGCTTGTGTCTCAGGCTAGCTGTGAATGCTGTGTCCTCCCACCACCACCCTTTCCCGGCCACTCCAGGGGACAGGAGAAAAAAAAAAGAAAGAAGAAAAGAAAAAAAGAAGAAAACAGCCAAAAGCAACAAGAAGATGAAAAAGTTCACAGAGAGCTCGATGCCACCCACTAAGCCCCAACCTACAAATAATCAGTGACCAAATGGTGTCATTAGAGGCCCCAACATCCTGTCAGCACTTAGCCTTTCAATGGAAATCCATGATGGAGGTGATTTCAAAACCATGTTTCCTTTCTCTTTCAGAAAAATTTCAGGGAAATGGCTATCACAGGAAACTTTAGTTTTCATTGTTTCTTTCAAATATACATTTCAACTTCCAAGTCAGTGGTCACCTCCTGCAAAACTAAAATAATAATTTTTGAAGCCCCGTTGTCAGCTTGCCTCCTTCCTTGGCTATAGAATGTATGTGATGTAGAAGGGAGATGCAAGATCATGAATCTGCCTCTGTTTTGTCAAAGATGCTCAAGCATGATTGCAAACAGGCTTAATTTGTGTTTTACTGCATCTCCACTGCCCCTTTTTTCAATCTTGATGTTAAGCTACAATAGGGAAAAGAGATGTCTGTTACAATACAGATTGTCTTTAGGGTTAATAGGAACTTTCCATATTGGCTGAAGCAGCATGCAGTTTTTCATATTCTTCTCCAGCTGGGTATTCACATTAGCCAAATGCAGAAACTTCATTAAATAATCTGGGCTTCCACCCTTAATTCCATAGGCAGTCAATGAGAAAAAAGCCCAGGTCAAATCAGAATAATTCTAGTAACTTCTCTTTGAAATCAACCTTTGCATGATTTTCTTCTGTCTTCCTCTTCTGCACTGCCTCTCTGGTGCTACTCTACCAAATGCAAGCAATTGAATAAATGAAATAATTTCTTCACACTTTGGTAATTGTGCCTATATGCTTCCTGGGAACAGAGTTGTCACTGAAATATTGTTTCTGGAAAAACTGCTTGCAAAAAAAGGTTAATTAAGAGAGACATACAGAATGGTGACAGATCCTAAGAATTTGCTCTAATGGTTCTGCTTTCCTCTACAAACACCTTCACCTATTTTCAGACTGGATTGATTATATCAACCACATTAAGAGTTAAGGCATAGAAGAACCTCAGCACTAGAAGCACCCTGCAAATGCAGAATGGCCAAACTGAACGTTTTTGTAGGGTGCCTAGTAAAACTGGCTTTCAGAAGTGTTTAGTTCAGTGAAAATGTCACAGACAGTGAGTCATGTGGTGATCATCCTTGATTTCCCTAGTCTCTCAGTACACTTCTTCATAAATAATTTTAAAAGACATTTTTCACAGTTATTAGCCCCTCTCCATTAGACAGGTGGGGCAACAGAGCCACGCCCATAGCCTCTGAAACTTCTCAGGAGAGGCACCACTGAGCACAGACTGGTTACTAGAAAGCTCTCTGAACCCACAGCAAATCACACTGTGCTTCACCATACTACTTGTGTCTCATCATACTACTTGTGTCTCCTGTTCCCATAAGGACAAAGATCCAAAACTTAAAGGGATATTTCTATATCTAAATTTCTCCTGATTCAGCAGTGTTTGCCACCACATGAACTCCATCAGTTTGCATCTGAAACTCATACAAAATTCAAAAAAATTTAATCCCCAAACCCCAGCCCTTAGAAGCAAGATTCATTTCTAGTCTTCCATTCAACCTCTTTATTTTCACACAGTCCTCAACAGGGGGTCTTGTCACCATGAGTTGGTTTTCACTTCTACAAATAGGCAATACAAAAGAAAACTGGTCTAATGTCAAATTTAGGGCACACTGTGAGTAAACACAGAAAGTGACAGCAGAGTCATAGTACTTGATACCATCACATTTTGCAGTTTGTGGGGGCCTGCCTCCAACTTTGGAAAATCATAGCTGCATATTCTATTTGGAGACCAAAGAACATCCTTTATTTGACAAAGATTTCTTCAAATTTTTAGGCAAGCTTCAAAATCATAGGAAGAAATATTGCCTTGCTTTCACAGAGAAATAAATGGGTTACATGAGATCTCATTTCTCCTGCCTTCTTTTCTCCAAGTCAAAGTTTAATTTTTCAGTTACATTCACTTGGACTGAAAGAAGCAAACAAAACAAAACCAACCAAACAGAAAACAACCAAAAGAGATCCTCTAGGAAAACAAAAAGGTCATTTAATTCAGAACTTCAAAGCTGTAATAATAGGCACAAAGAAAATCTTAATGGTCAGATTCTGTCATGCAAGAAAACATCACCAGGTGATAGATTAAGCCACTGGCATAATTAAAAGAGAGTAAATAATGAAACATACCAAATAATATGGCCTAAAACAATTGAAAGCTTTCAAAATCATAATGGCTACAGGAGTCACGCTTCCACAACTATGATTACAGATAACTGGATTCAATATATTTTCCAGACATCTTTTTTTACTTCAGCAGACAGTGAGCCTGGGAGTAGCAGGGTACAGCTGGTGGTTGCCACCCATTCCTCAGCCCCTTCAGAGCAGGAAGACACTGCTGCTCCCAGAAGCCAGGTCCTTACTGTAGAAATGGCAAATGCTCACAATCCCTGCTCTTGGCCCTTGCATTCGTGGCACAGGGGACTTTCTCTCCTGATCAAGCATGGGGACATCCCTTCTTCACCTGATTTGGAGACTCGGCAAGGGGCAGAAGCCGCTGTCCCTTCCCTCAGTCCAGGTCCTGCAGCTTTAGTGACAAACAGGACAATGTCTCCAGACCTCCCCTCTCTGACCTGCTGTGTGAGCCTTGGGTTTTGTTGCAAACACTTCAGAGCAGTACAAGTCCTGTGATGATACATAGCCCTCCTCCTCCTTCTTTTTCAGTAACTATATGTTTGGGGGTCTTTTTATCAGGTTCAGCTCTGCTTTGGAAAATGACTTTACAATGGAAATGAACTTATTGTGCTTCTCCCAGATTGAATTCAAACGTGCTTCGTGTATCTCTTGGCCTTGCAAGCAACAGACTGCTAGCAAAGAACAAGGCAGAAAATCTGTTCTGTGTGTGTATCACTGAACTGACTTGATACAGATTGACCCAGAAATACAGAGACTGTAAAATGCTTTGTTCACATGGGCAGTTTATATGAGAAGCTGCAATTGAGAGCTGTAGTGGTGATGCTGAATACAAATGAGATAACACGTAATTTAGGCTCAGTTGCCATTTGGAGCTATTGTTCATAGGAATCACACATTTTAAATTAGCTAAACCCCAGATTGAACTGACATTGTAACTATCTTATTTTCCCCCTTCTACAATTTCTTGTGAAAAATCAAGGCCAAAGTATGGTTACTATGAGAACTATAGCAATACTCAGCAAATTGTCTTTCTGTGATTTGCACCATGCACACAGGGAAGACTGGAGTGTTAAGTAACTGTGCTTAAATTGACACATGCACAACAACAGGACTGTCTTTCCCTCCTGTCCTTGAAACAAAGTTTTAGAGAAAAACAAACCAGCACTGAAAATATGCTTGTGAATCCATTTTAACTTAATTAACACTATGCTAGTTACAAATGCAAACAGGTTTCCAAGCACGAAGTTTGGCTGTTCCTCCACTGTGAATTCAAATTTGACTCCTTGCTTTGTTCTAACAAACAAAGAGAGCAAAGAACAATGTGGCCTGACCCTTCTTTACCCCCTCACATACAAATGATCCCTTTAAATATTCAGATGCCCTGAGACATGAAGAGGTCCCGTAAGAACAAACACCTGCCATTCCTCTAGACAGCACTATGACCAGACATTGCCTATCTACTTTTTGAACAACTTTTACATTCCTGGGGCTGTTTTGTAAAGAAGATGGCAACACTTGTGTTCTCAGGACATATCCTGTATTTCTCTGCAGGAGCACACAATGAGTCCCTTCCTACCACATAAACACACTCCACTTGCAACCTCTCAGCAATTTTCCTGCCTAGGGACCCAATGCCATAGGCTTGAACTCAGGGTTAGTCCAATAGTCCAGCTGCAAACTTCCTTTGAGCATGTTTGTGTACACGTGCTTGGACTGAGATAGGAAGTTGTAGTCTCCAGACTCTTCCTCTTAGGAGTGAGTCCAGACCCAACGTGAGAGGAGGATGTTAGGAAGCTGTGGGCACTGTCTAGACTGAAAGTCCGTTTTTGTTCCTTAAGTGCACAAAATACATGCATTACTGTTAAGACAGGGACATTGGTGGGTCTGGACCCAGTGAGAACTCCAGCAGGGTGCTGTGAACACACGTGGGGTGCAGGGGGCAGATCCCTGGGCACTCTGCACAAACTACAGCAGTCTGGCTTCTGTGCCTGCTCCTGCAGCACTGGGAGCTGGGCTCTGAAGATGCTGGAAGACGCTGGAAGGGTTTGAGGCTGGCAGGATTTGTTGTCTGGTGATTAGAGATTGCTCATCCTCCCTCAAAGGTCCTGGATCCTTCCTTGCATAGTTGCACAGACCACTTGGCTTATTTCTGAAAAGCTCACTAATAAGAGGAGATGGCTGGTAAGACTCACATAACTCACAAAATTATATTATTCCTCACTGGCCTTAGACAAACTCATTTTTAAAACCCTTCAGGGCTGGGAATTTCCACCACCACCCCGCCCAACAATCCATGCCAGTGCATCACCAACTACATCATTGCAAATGTTTTCTTAAAATCAGGTACAAATCTCTCTTGCAATGATTTGTACCCACTTGTGTCCCATCTGTGATGGACAAAAAAGCAGATTATTTAGAAGAATGATGTCACACTGAATGGAAACCTTGTCCTACTAAATGCTATGATGATGAATCTGCTCTAAAACTGCTGCATTCAGTGATCACCAAGATGTTTTTCACCACTTTGGAGTGCAGAGTAAGGGTTGGCCTTACCTTACGACTCTTCTCCAAAAAAGGATCTGTGCTGCTGTAATTTTCAATGACAGAAGGCACGCAAATGGGATAAAAAAAAATATAAGAAAAGAAAGCTTAAATCAGCTGATACTGGCCTTTGAACTTGATGTTTTCTGAGCAAGATGGTTTCCTCCATGATTCTCATCTATCTAATAAAAAGCAACAGCATAGGCTAAGCATAAAAGATCAACAAAGGCATGTGACCTGCTGTTTCCTCTGGAAAGCAATGGGAACTAGGCCCTGACATATCACTGAGACTTCTCAGTCATTTTCAACTTTTGATTTTTACTAAAGTTGGAGAAATACTCCCAGCTACTTCTGGTAGGCAGCAGCAAGAACACCCAGACCAAAAATTACAAGAAATATAGGCCAACCCCTCAAAAAAAAACCCCGAAAAACAAAAACCAGAAGTCCAATTCCCACAGGAAACAGTCATATCATTGAAGTTAATGGAAGTTTGGCACTAAGAACTTACAAGTAAAGCACTTACAACTGAGGACCACCAGTTAAAATGCTTCCCAACCACAATCTGTGAGAAGGTTTTGACTTGTTTTTGTACTTGAAACATTAAATTTTTGACATTTTTCCCATTGCTTTCCCAGAAAGAGATGCAGATTTTTTCAGCCTAGGTAATATGACAACCAACCATTTATCACGTTGCATAAACTGAGCCAGAGCTTTTATTTTCAAGTAAATGAATACATTTTCAGAATATTTAGACATAACTCCCTGCTTGTCTTCACATATGAAGTGAGCTCTTGCCCATGGTCTAACACTGAACCAGATTGCTGCTGTGGCTTAAAGCAGCAGCTTTGTTGTTTTTCCCAGGGTTAAGGAATGCGTTCCTGGCACCCCTTGGGCTAACAGGGACTCTGCTCCATCATGAGGTGTCCAGCCACATCTGTGAGTGAAAGTGATCAAACATCCATCTGAGTGCTGTACACATGCAACTGCATAAGAAATGTGTGGGCAAGGGTGCTCGCTTGGGGATGGAAGTCACTGCTCTTGACCAGATCCCTTCCATGCATGTTCCCAGAGCTGAAAATTTGTGGTGTTTGATGAGCCTGATGTTCCTTTCATATTTATTTTTTATTTATTTCTGTCTCTGCTTGCTATTTTCTGATAACTTTCCCAGGAAAGATGAAACCATAAAGAAGAAGGCTTTTGCTTCATACCAAGTTCTCTAGGCCTTGATCAGAGACCTGCAATGAGGGAAAATCGGTAGAATTGCTGGTTATGTCTTCCAGGGCTGAGCTTCTCATGCTGACTAGAGGTGTGTCTGCTACACAGAGATGTGCAAAATCACAATGTGCAAAAATACAGCTCCCTAGCTGGTTTCTGACCTCATGATTCACCATCAAATGTCACAAAGTGAAGTATAACATAGCTGTGAGAGAGGATAAGTTAGAACTAGGAGTCTGTGGTTTTCATTCTCCAAAATTCAAATAATTTGGATTAAGACCTTTCAAGAGATTTGCACAGAGGTTGAGACCTGACAGTCTTTTCTCCTTGCAGAGAGGTGGTGCTTCGAGCAGGTTTCAAGGAACATGATAGGAACATAAAGACACCTGAGATACTCCTGGCCTGTGTTCTCAAATGTCCACTAAAAATGGCTGAAAGACATTTTTTGTTCCGGGGGATAATGGGCAACAGATCCTGAGTGGTTGTAAGAGCAATGTATACATTCCATTAGAAATCTAAAACATGTAAACAGACAGACAAAAATTGTCAGAGGGATGTGAGAAACTCATAAATTAATGACAAAGGCAGGAAAAGGAAGTCCAGGACAAATACATCAATGTTTTTCACAACCATGGAGGAGAGTAATCCACTGGTTTATAAAACATTTGGTACAGTAAACATTAGCTGGGTAACAGGCTGAGAGATACATGGCACTGGTCCATGGAAATATGAACACAAGGCATTTGTTTCATTTTGTTTCTTTTTCTTTAAATATTTACATTCTGTGTTTTTCCAGGATATAGTTTTTTATCCCATATGCATAACAAGCTACCTTTCCAAAGGCTGACTTGGGAGGCACATTCAGGGTCACTGGTTTGGCTTCAGTGTCTCTTTGTTGAGATTTAATATATTTCATGAGGGAAAAATAGGTATATACAACTTTTCTCTCCCATTCCTAAGCCCCCCATACCCCACCACTGTATTTGATAGCCTTTTTGGCAAAGATTCTTGGGAATAAGGGCTGAAGGGGTTTGCAAAAATCAGCTTCTTTTTCCTCCTCCTTTTCATGGGCTGACACATCTAGAAAACAGACATGCCTGCACAGATAGGGAAAGTAGATGTGTATCTTTTTCTCACTTTGTTGTAGTACAGTCCCTAAGGTCTTAGAGGCAGTTTGAGTTGTGCTCAGCCCTGTGAAATGTCATGGTATGGAACAAAACACAGAAACTGGAAAAGGTACCTTCATGAGTATGTTCATTTTCAGTGTTGGCACACACTGTAACTCACAAATTCTGAGCTGTAAATTTTCAATGTCATGCACTAGATTGGCATCTGCCTGTTTGCAATGGTGTCACTTGTGATTCTGGATATGTCATGAACCATGTGATTTGAAGGCCAACTGAAAGAAGTATGAGAGGTGGCAGTCCTACCTATACAATCAGGAATCCATACAAGATTGTCCTTTGTAGCCTTGAGGCTCCATAGATTCTGTTGCATCTTCACTTTCCTGAAATGCTTCATGCTAGGAAGAATGCACCACTTGGCATTTGAAGGCCTACTCCATCTTTCCTCTCCTATCCCCCCAAAAGGAGAGATTGAGAGGAATTGTGAACAAGTCAGGTTTTCATCAAAATTTAACCATTTTACAATTATTACTCTTTCTTTGAGATTGATATGTGCTATACCAGAAAATTAGTTTGAACATCATGACACAAACCTGAAGCAGGTTTACACCAGCTAGCTCTGATAGTGCTGACAGTGCAACACCATCAGAACCACGTCCAGTGATGATGAATTATTTCAGCAGGAAACTGATAGGGCCTGAGACAAGGACCAGATTCTTGACTGCATTTCCATAGCTTGACATGAAACAATGTAAATGTGCTTCTGCAGATACCGGGTCTGCAAAAGCATCAAATTTCAGATATGCCGTGAATGTCTGTAAAAATAATGGACAATTTAATGACATTTCTAAAGGTTCCTCGATGTCACAGAGGGCAAGAGTAGATGTTGGAAATAGTGAAAGGAAGAACATTCATTCTAACTGTAAAATGATTCCCTACATATCGACAAATCTTTGATTAGCACATGGTTCCATGGGGCTAGTTGATATTTTTCACTGTAATAAAAATGTCTTTTGTATATGGTTTTTTCCCATTTTTTTACTTTCAAGAAGAATCAAACATCACTTGACAAATATAGATGTTACTCAGTTGAGCAATGAAACACTGCTTATGCTGCTTAGACTGGAAAATAAATAAATGACAAACTTATGAGAAGCATAATTGTTAATATAAATTCCAACATTCCCTATCCATCTCACATCTTGCAGAGGGCAAAAAGCTAGTTACAAGAAAGGACTACAAACATACTTAAGTCCACAGAGGGGGTTTCTTCTTCCGTGTTCTCCATTTCGTAAGCATCTCATAAAAGTCTCATAATCTAGTCCTTTCTTCTATTAAGTTTACAGAAAATTCCAGAAGGCATGGCAGAAGTGGTTTAGCTGATTGAAAGCTGATCACTGTAATTTTCAGAGCGGGTGAAAATGTTTGCTGGCAGCAACCATGAATATTCATTTACCAGCACTTCAACAACTCAATTTTTCTGATTCATCCTCCTTTTGGTTCTTTTCTTTATTTGCAAAGGATGTTCTTATAAAAAAATGTCTGTGACAGAAAGAACAAAATGACATCTTAACATTTTTATTTGAATTTGCATTTGAGATAGTAAAATATTCTGACTTTACTTAAAACATTCTTGGTATGAACAATTAAAAAGAAAAAGCAGCCGTATCTCTCTTATTTATATGTAGCTATTATCTTGCTTCTCACCAGGATACCTGCCATGGTGTAATCTTGAGACACGATGTAAGAATATGTCTGTTCTGTGCCAGCCCTTGTGCTGCTGTGATCTCTGTTTGGCAGGATCTGTTGCCACCCCAGGTGGACACCCCAAAATTGTGGTAGGCACACTGAATATGGAGAGAAGCAAGTGAATCTCTCATAATCAGGCCTTCAGAGAAGGGCCAAGGCATCTGGTCTGATGTGTATTATTGGGCCACAATCCAAATTCACAGCTTGATCATTTGCTGAAACACTGATTCATAACAGATAAACCCCTCATACTGTAGTTTCTAAAAAAAATACAAAGAAGTTTGGCATTTCAGTGTCTAGGCCCACCATATATTGTCATGCTGACAAATACCAAATCTTTTCTTTCATTGTACTATGACTCCAAACCTATAATGTTGAAAACACACAGTAGAAAGCTATGTTGAAGAAAAAGATTGAAACATAAGTTAGAATCTGACTGTCACTTGGGAAGGACATAAGAAAAGAAATAATTCTAAATTCTCTTTTCTCAAAAAGTGTGAACTCACAGCTTATTTTGAGCTACATACTGAGCATATGTTAAAATATCTTTATAGGACTAATAGAATCTTTATTTAAACGTCTATGGAAGTTGGAACTGTAAATCCAACCCAAAACTCCACTTTAGTTTGTGTGCAAATGATGCAAGTTTTAGCATAAATTGAATGACAATTTTTTTACTTCATATGTTGCTGTATTCGGACCATATGTAGGGATCCTAATCTGCATTCTAAATATAAACCTTATAGACAAGGGTTTGACAAGGGGAAGGAATGTGCCAAGAGGCATGAGAAGACTAATCACTGTCAGGAGGACCAGGAAAAGCTACAGAACCAGACTCCTCTACTTTTTCCCATAATAAATTGAGTCAATCTCCTAGGCTGCCATGCCCTTCTTCCATTTGTCTCCATGGGAAATTGTCTCTGGGAAAAAGGATTTTTCTAAACACAAATTGTAAAAGCAATCAAGAAAATAATTTTACTCTTAGCCATCACTGACAGGCAGTTGCTTTTCTGGGGGCAGTTCATGCAGCATTTGTAGGTGCTGTTTGCATGCTGGTGTTGCCAAACCATCTGCATTCTGATACAGGCAGCTTGTGAATGTCAAGCTAATTAGCCAAGGCTAATGTCTGGTTTCCTGTAGAGAGCTTTTGTGGAGTAATTGCTGTCCTCGAGGTCAAACCGGTGTAATTACAGGTCTTTAATTAATCGAGATAAACAGCCTTTGAATCTTTGCAGTGAGTCAGCCAATCACTCTAATGGACTTTTATCTTAAACTACAACAATATAGGGTATTATGACAGGTGATAGAAAGGCTTTTATTTGTATGGGATCTAAACAGTAAGAGTTTTCACTAAAGCCATAAAAATTATTAACATCTATTAAAATCCCTGCCTAGGCTTAAGAACAAATTCATTGTTACATGCTTCTCAGGCCAGACATTCATTTCTAAATAGAGCAGAAGGTAGGTGTTTTCACTGAAGAAAATGAGTAAGAAGAGAAAGAAGAAAGTATTCTCACTGTAATTTCTCATTCTGTGTGAAGATCAAATTGTTCTTTAAAGCATAGTATTGAGGCCATTTAAAAATAACAACCTCCCAAACAGCCTGTTTCTCCTGCTTAAGTGTTTTCCTTCCTCTGTGTCCCCTTTGCTTCTCACACCTCTCCTTGAGGCTCAGATATTTTGGTCTACTATGGGAATGTTGGCAAATGTTTCTCCACCTAACTTCATTAATTCTAAGGTCAATTCTCTGTAGGATTTTCTCCTCAGAAAGTGTTGTTTGCTTTGTCACCTTTCCTTGTGCACTTTGGTGAATAAAATAACTAAAATAATACCCCATTTTATGAAAAATAACCACTCTACTTCTACTACGTTGAGAGTCTACTCTGATGAAGAAAATTAAATGGAGTGTGGAAGGAAATTAATGGAGGCTTGACTGCTATTATCTTCTGTAGACTTCATCTTAGCTTTGGATTGCATAGCAAGTTTAGGTACCATATCTCCCTAATTTAAGTAATCACTGTAGTAATACATTACTAGAAACACATGTAAGTTCAGTTTGTTTTTCTGCAACAGATCAAAACCAATATTTGGAAACAACCTTCAGAGCAGTCCAATCTGGCAGTCAAATTATCAACACCTAAGAAAATAATATCCATAGCACTGCTGTCACTGAATTGATTTTTAAAATTTTTTTTATAACTAATCAATTGAATTTGCACATTCCTGCTTGGGGTTTTTTGGGGGGCAGGGGATGATTTTTTCTGTTTTGTTTTAAATTGATGTTTTTGTTTGGTTGGTGGTTCTTTTTGTTTGTGGTTTTTTTTTTTTTTTTAATAAACTAGGAGTATAACTTAATTAGAGCTTTAAGGTGAATTAACAAACACGTAAAATACAGCATGATGAACTCTAGAATGGTAACTCATGATCAAACAATTTCCAGTGCCAGACAGCATTATGTTTCACATGAGGAAATAGTTTAGCAGGAAATCAGTAGTCATGTATGTAAAGTGAGAAGAAACAGCTCTTCAGTTTTATTAATTTTGCATGTATGACACACAGTGTGAGTCTGCTCTTCTTGCCTTTTGTGACCCTTGACTCACACGGGGTCCACGTGACATCATGCAGTGCTATCACTGTGCTACCTACCCCAGGTAATGACAGCAAAAAGGACTAGTAAGAGTTAAATGAGTCCTTATAAACCACGTGCCTACACATTTACATTCTTGTTTCCAAACTCAGAACAAAACTCTGAATTTTTGTCTACATATCTGTAGATGCATGTGTGTGTATGTGTTTGTGAGTGTGTGTGTGTTCTATAAAATATTTTTCTCATTCAATATCTGGTACTGGAGTATCTGTTCATGAAGACCTATGGGACGGCCAGCTCAAAGATCTCAAGCAATCAAGCAATACAAATACTACTTGCTATGCTGTCACCTAAGGCTCTCTCCACAAAAAGACTCGGGAAGATTAAGCGGTATGTGAAGCAATACTGGAAGATGTCCTTGAAGAACTAAGTTGTTTTGTGTGGGATTGTGTCTGTCCAACTGCAGTCAGGTAAAGCTTATAATAACTCTAGGATCCAGTCACTCCAGTCTCTTTATAGCCAATTGTCATCAAGTCGGTAGCCTAATATTACCTGCAGAGGGCTGATTTACCTCCCTTATCTGAAAAAGGACTGAAGAGACAATTTTGACATATATGGGGGAACCCTACCCCACCTGTACTTGCAATAACAAAGCATCTTCTATGATGTCTTTCCACAGCTTCTCTATTCTGTGAGATACTGGGAACTTCTCTGCACTTACTGTTCGGCAGTACTTCTCATTGCAGTACTCTGGCAGAGTTATGCAGCCTCATGCTGGGGATGTATTATATCCACATTACTTTAAAGCTGCCTAAAGTTGCCAGCATAGCCTCTGTGTCTTTCTAAATGTGCATTGTTCTGCAGCAGCCATTCTGTTCCAGCCTTTCATAAACTATGTAATGTGACTCATCTGCTCTCTTTCCCCTTCCCACCCTGTATAAGCTTTCAATCACTGACAATATATTCAAAACAAAAGCATCCAAGAAATTAAAACCAGAATGAAATCCTCTAGGCCAGTATTCAGAACCCAGTTGTAAATGAAACGTCTAGTTGCCATTACACTATTTAAGTGGTGTAATGGTAAATAAGATTTCTCCTTTAAGGGGAGACTCATACGCCAGGGCACACTGGAAGGCACATGCAAACTGACCCAATCTGAGTGGGATGCAAAGTGCTTAAATGCAGTGTTTGACATGTACAGGAGTTTGAGCCCTAGAGACCGGTTAGCTGGGACTTAACAAAGGCACAGGGATCTGAGGCAGTTGGCAAAGAGAGAAAACAGCACAGCAGCATCAATGACTGTGGATACCCGCCAAGAGGAAAATTTTTGCACATTAACGAATCTGATGCATCCATGGCAGAAAGCTTCTCTTGTCCTTCAGTGACAGAGGATGAAACACTGACCATAGTTAGTGCAATTGTAAAAGCAAAATTAATTCCAGCATTTTCCAGTTTAAAGTCAAATTCCAGGATTATTTCATCCAGAAGCAGCCACAAAGCTCATACTGTGATGGAATAGAGTCTTTGCTTTCTACCCATTTGCTGGGAAAACTAAGAGCCTCACCAACTGTATAGACACATGAATATTACACAGTTTCAAGGGTGTCATCTTTTAACCTGTGTATGCCAACCCAAAGAAAAACTGAATCTCTGGTTCTCTGGAGAACCCTGAGAAAACACAGGAAAGTAGATCCATGTGCTGGCAGGTAACTCTCCACTGACTTACTGTTATAAATATAATGAGGGTAAGGTTTAATAGTTACAGCAACCCATTAGCAGAGGGATGAACTGGAATTGATTCCTTACATCTGCTTCGGCTTTTACATCACTGGGAACCTAACACATTCTCTCATCCTCACTTCACACATTCCAGTCTCCCAAAGGCATAGGGAGACTTTTCCAACTCCTGGAAATTTAGTGGAAGGTGTTCTATGTGCAAAGTAATATTTATAAAAGAAAAAATGTGGTGATTCATTTACTGCAAGCCAAAGTCCTTTTTTATGACATTGAAACATTGTCAGGGCAAGGCATTTATAGGCTGATAGACATTCTTAGTCATAACTCACAGTAGAAGAAAACACTAGAAAAATTTTCTAGTATAGGGACATTAAAACTGAGTTCCACTCAAATGATGTGCATATTTATTTGACCTTCCTGTTTAGACAGTGCATTTGAAATTGTCAAGTTGAGTCACATTTGTATATAGCTTTGTAGTGTATTAAATACTTTTCTTGTATCAACAATATGTTACATATATATCAACCTATCATATCACAAGGATATGAACAATACATATAAGGATATAAAACTGCTTCCCTTCCAGACTGGGATTCTTTAGAGGCATTTGAATGTAGGGTTTTTTGCTTCTCAGAGAAAAGACAGCTCTATCACAGGCCTCTTCATGCTGATAAGCTAGTCCTTGAACATGTTTTGAGTGAACGGGACACTTTTCTGGATGCTAGAATAAAATTTTACTTTAAATATATGGTGAGGGTTGGGAAGTTTGAGGAGAATGGGGTGGTTGGTGGTGGGTTTTGGGTTTTTTTCTGTTTGGTTTGTTAGTTTGAGGTTTTTATTTTTATTGGTTTGTTGTTGTTGCACTTCCCCTTTTTTTTTTTTTGGTTGGTTGGTTGGTTAGTTCTTTGTATTTTTAATTGTTTTTGTAATTTTTTAAAGCCACTGACTAAAAACATATATTCGCAGTTTTGGTTTTGAAATATGCATTTGTTGGCAGAAGTATTAACTTTTTTAACATAATGCTCAGTGCCTAATCAACTGTAGGATTCTCAGCATTTTTCATTAATATCTCTAAGTTCTGAGACAATATGCTTTGCTAAAAGGTAGTGAGTTGTGAAAATTGTACTAGTTGTCTTCCTGGAGTTAGCATTTATTTGGGGAGCTAACACTTAATTTGCGTTTAGTCACACCTGCCAGAATGACCCTCTGAAACTCACACCAACCCAGAACAGTGTGTTTGAAAGCCTTCCAGAGTTTGGCCAAGGACTCCATCAATCATGGGAATGACAGTGTGTTTGGATAAGAGAGCTGTCAGGCTCACTTAGCCCTTCTGGTACTCCCTTCCCTTCTCTCATCTTAAACCAAAGTCTTTGAAAATGCACCAGCTGTTACTGGGGAGAGAGACCTGAAAAGTATTTTCTAACTGTTGTTTTGAGAATGGGTTAGAGATTGGAACAGCACCATCAATAACAAAACACATGGAACATAGCCCTGTTTCATAATCAAAAAAGCAGAAAAGAAGCCAGCTATTGAGAATGCTGCAATTAAAAACAAAAGCTGAAACAATAGCTTTGGGCAAATGTGATGTTGTCAGTGAACATCCTGCTTTTCCAGCAGTCCACATGGAGTGGGACAGTAATGAAAGATCTCAAATCAGAAACAGTGCTGAGCAAAAGGTGCTGCTCCTGCTGGGATAGTCCTGGTCTGCCTACAGTGGGCTGGGATAGTCCTGGTCTGCCTCCAGTGGGCAGGCTGGAGCAAGGACGGGAGGGAGAAGCAGTGTTGACACAGAGCTCTTACCATAGCATTTTCACAGTAGCTTGCCATAGGGAAGTGCAAGACAGCTTCCAAGAAATATCTCACTTCTGGGTGGGCCAGCCTAACACCACACATAAGTTTATTGCATAGGGCTGCAAAGTTCAAAGGAATCTCTGGGAAAGGGGAACTGTGGCTCACAGTGCTGAGCCCAATCTGCTACACCACACATGGCTAAAGTACACACTATCAGTAATCAAGGGAAGGACCTCCCTGAAGCACAAATGGCAGTGGGGGTACCCTTCTATAAATATCCTGAGAAATAGCAGAGTTTCCCTTTCCAGTTGCCTGAGTGACTCCACCTCCTTTGATAGCTTGCAAATGTTCCCTAGGTTTTAGTAGTTACCACTGTCGCGTATGTTGTAGATCAAAAACAAGTGCATGGGAAAAGGCAGCTAAACACAATAGGCATGGGTTGAATTGTGCGCAGTAGGAACTGTTTTAGAGTTGTGGTTCTCTCCCTTCCCTTTTTTCCATCCTTCTAATCCCTTTCCTCTTTCAGATACATTCTGAGTTCTTGTACTCAGAGAAACCTAATGCCAGCCACAGTTCTCAGCCCTGAGGAATTAAAACCATACCCACATACTGGTAAAGGACAGATCCTGCCTAGCCCTTTTTTCCTGCTGCAAACAGCAGAGAAGTAGAATCTGAGAAGAGCCTCCAAGCCAACTCAATACCACCCAAAAACCATGTTGGCATTTAAGCAATCTTTGTAGGTCTGCATATTCAATTCTGAGGTCTGGGTTTGGTTGACGATGATCACAGTCAAATTTGCCCTGATACCTTTCCTCTAATCATTGGAAAATCTGATGTAGACTTCACAGAGTTCTGTAAACTCAGACCTACTTAAAATTATGCAAAGGACAAATAAAGCATGAAAAATACACACTTGGGTTCCTAAGAAGAAGAATAAACAGCAACAATTTCCCCTGGAAAATAGCAATTTTGTTCCATAAAAAGAGGTAGGGAAATTCAGTAACTGTATTGCCTCTACATCATCAAATTTAAATCACAGCTTATGTGTTAGAGATCAGAAAAATAAAAAGAAAACTTCTTTTTCATGTGCCTGGAAGTGGTTCACTGATGGATAAAACTTATAAATAGGTGTGGGAACTGGCCTGTTGTGTAGAATACAGCATGAATACTGGCGATTCCTTTATTAGTGTGACTACCTGGAATTTAACATGAAAGCAGCAGTACTAGAAGAAGTGTTCAAGCCTTACACTTTCCCAAGAGCTGCCATTTACCCAAATGAAAAAGGGATTCATCTGTTGCTGTAAATGGCACTAGTCATCTCTGATGAGGATTTAAACCTTTTTAAAGCCCTGTGACGACTATGAGAAAAGCTTTCATTTTGGGAAAGGCTGGATATTTCCTCCAGTTTTTAAAAAAGGTACCATATAGCATGCATGTCATGTAGTTCATCCAGTTCATTTTTAATGGTTTGAGGGATGGACTCAATTTGAAATCACACTGCATTTTTGTCAGGGAAAAGAGGAAAGAAAACACATCTTCATCAAAAAGTCCCACAAAATGCAACAGAGGCTTTTCTGGATTAACCTGCAGTAATAGGGAATAATATTCTTGTTACAAAATAGGAAGAGGCAGGAGTCTTTGAAGGCTATTATTGCTTTCCTTGCAATCATATCACATTACTACAGAACCAAGGTCACACTCAGCACAACAAATCATTTCTGTCATGAGGATTAGGTGAAAGAGTTGAGTGATTTCTCAGAGCAGGAACCCCTCCACAGGTTTGGAGAACATGTGAAACCTAGAAGTGCTTCTTCTTCTGAATAGAGCAAAAATGCAAGGAAAATTTCCTGAAGATACCTTTACTTCTGAAATTTTGAAGACAAGCAGCAAACAGACACAAGCACAACAGCTAGCAAGTGAAATTTTATTATTAGTGGCAAAACCAGTCCTCTAATGCCTTTTGCCTGTCACGCCAATGTGAAATCTTACAAGAGCAGAAAAGGTGATTTCAGGCTGACCTTCAGACTCCCTCCAAATTAAAGCTCCAATTTTGCCTAAAATATAGTCCTGTACCAACTCCAAGTCTGTCTATTTTCTGCCCATGTGCCCATATCCACATGATATGCACATGTGGTAGATCATTAGGCAGATACAATGATAAAAACAGACCTGTTAAATATCCCTTTCATTTGGTACATCCCACTGAACAATCACAGAGACATATTAAAATTATTACAGAGACATTATATGCTTGGAGAAAAAATGGTACTTACCAAAATTTTAAGTTAAATACTTGTTATCATTATTCTTTGAGCAAGATTTCCAACAAAGCCAAAGCTTTTTATCATATCCACAAATCTTCTTTCGTATTTAGCAGAAAAAAGTTAGTGGCAGATGCCAGAGATCTCTTCCTAGGAAAACAACTCACCTTGGCTGTTTTTACCTCCAAGCTATAGAATTAGATGCACATTTACAAACTCTGTCCATTGCCATACTTTATCCATGCCAGAATTATCTATGCTAATACCATAATTTAATCAGGGTTATATGGTTGCCAAAAGGTAAATACATTCAGAAAACAGCTTTGATAATACGAACATTAACTGCCCAAGTGTTTCCTCTGCCTAGTTCACAAAATCTGCAGGCTAACAATAAATTCATCATGAGACTTTAATTCCTGGCATACAAGAATGTGATTCTCCTCATAATAGAGTACACCTTATACACACATTTCACTCAGGCGTCCAAGGTACAAATTCATTATTCTCCATTATAGAAATTAACAAAACTTTTAGGTAGGTTTCTCAAAGCATGAGCTTCTCTGTGTATACAAAAAGTATGATCTACTGAATAGAGCTGAATAGAGATAAAAAATATCTTTAAATACTGAACAATGTTTAAAATTATAAAATCTATTAGGCTTGTTGAACTTGATGGGAGACTCCCAAAATCAGATGGTGTATAAATGTTTGTTGGATTAGAAACTTACACTTCATACTTAAAATAATGGGTCTCCAAAGCTTCCCAAGCTTTGGTAGCTTTTCAAATAAATTTGACCAGGGTTATTTCTGTTGTATTTTTACTTGACCCATGGCCTTTGAAATAAATACTGTAAAGGAATTGAAATTCTATAATCATTTCCCCCTGCTTTTATGTCACTTCAGTACTTAAAAAGATAGAGTTGATAAAAACATCAAGACCTTCTAAGGTTTCTTAGAGACATATTTTCCAGGTTTGATCATCATGTATTTTTCAGGTACAGTTACTCATTCCCTCAATGACTCTGATGTTATCTTCATTCTGTGGTGGACCCTTATCTCTGAGGGATGAAATATCAGTTGATCTACTTGCAGGAATTACATGCTCTGTCTTTCCATTAAGTGAACCTGATTATGGCTTCTACTTTGTGAATGACCTTCTAACATGGAAACAGCATATGGGAAGCAAACTGAATAAAAAGATTTATCTTCAATTAATGCTAATAAAAGAAAAATACTCCAATCACTTTAGTCAACCTGCCTTAAGTGTAACTTTATCAATCTAGCATGCCTTCTTTTGAAGAAGTCATAGTAGTTAGAAAAAACGTAGTTTACCTTTGAACAAAAGTATAAATTTATAGAGAAGATATTAATTAAGCAACAAAATCTAGATCAAGAAGAATGAAACTTCAGAAAACCTGTTTGGGTAATGGTGTTCTGTTATGATGGTACTACTCAGACCTCAGTGTGGATTTCATCAGCACGAGAAAAAGAAAAATTAGCTACAAGGCAAACTTACTATTTTTAAAATTCTTTTCACTTCTGCAATATATTATATATTTAGATATTCAAAATGAATATATTCTGCTTTATTTCACCCATGAAACTCTTCTATCTGTTAAAAGAATGTAATTTTCTTCAAACCCTAACAAGAGCACTCCAGAACAGCAATGAGCACTCTAGTCAAAGTGTATTAACACTGGCATTTCAAATGGATAGTACAGAAGACAGTAGATGAAGATGCTGGTTTGATTTGTGGCAGGACACAGTAGTCATATATGGAGTCCAGATATTTCTGGGACAAAAGCAGAGGGAACAACCCAGGTTCATTCTGTTATTTTGGGGTCAGATCACTTCCTTTTGCCCATATGCCATCTCAGTCCTACTTCATTTCCTCCCTCATGCTTTCAGTTTATTTTGTCATTCACTAGATGACAGTGCTTTAACACCTTTGCGTTTTAGTAAAATAAAGAAAATATTATTAAGAGGTGTAATGTCCTTTATTTCCTACAGTCTCAGAAAGTAATGTTTCTTTTAGAGCCAGTCCAAGCACCAGCCTCAGCAAAGGGAGCAACTTTTGGGAATTGCCTGGTCCGTGACAGCCTGTCCAGTGTCTTATGATTTTAAAAAATCTGAGGTTTTCCATTAAAAGAGGAATGGTGCCTTTTTATCACTTTAATGGGTGTAAGAGACATATGTCTCTCTTGTAGTCCCTCAGGATCCCTGGGAATGCCCAGATGAGGATTGCTAAATAAAAAATAAACTCTTGCTATGACAGCCATACATCTCTGTGGCCTCCATAGTGGTAAATGTCTTCTGTGAAACTCCTTCTCAGTAGGGTGCTCATTGAAAACCTTTACTCTTGTCACAGCATTTTAAAATGCATATAGATTTCTCCCTTGGCACATCACCTGCAACTGGGTAACGTGCACATGATAACTCCAGACACACTGTTTTTTCTGTATGTTTCATGTACATGTTCCCAAGTACACAACCTGCCATAGTCGAGCTCAGCACTTCTGAGTCATCAAAAAGTAATCTCTGAAAACAAAGAGAAAACCAGCCTCAAGCATGTTCACATGAACTTGGTTTAATTTGTATCATCAATGGTTGTTGTTGGGGTTTTATTATTATTGTTGTTATTGTTGCTGCCATTATCATCATCATTGTCGTCGTCATCATCATTATTACAGTAATTTTTTGTATATTCAGACAATGATGAGACAGACGATTTTTCTGCGTGCCATCTAGATCATTGTTGCAGCCTATCCCCTTGGGCTGCAATTATCTGAGACTTAAAAAACAAACAGCCTGAGATTGCTCAGCACATAGTCCTTCACGAAATAATACTACACAGTTGTGCTTGGGAGGTGATTATCCACTTCATTCTTTTCTTTCTTTCTGCATAACTTTAGGATAATTTCCTGCCGGAGGTCCTGGTTTTCTTTATAATAAGTCATAAGCTGCTTGTTTGACTGTGTGCTAAAATTAAATGTCTCTTTGTACTTGGGGCAAGAGCTGGGTATGCTCTCTAGGTCAAATTACAGTTTGAAAAATTACATCCTACTTTCTGAAATGCCAGCCATACATTCAGCTGGATATTAGTACTTACCACTTTTCAGCTTAAAATGCAACAATATTGGGGGTTTTTAAGCAGCTGCTGCTCTCCACTCTCCCTCCCCTCCAGGTGGCTGCACTTTACTGATGGGTAAAGTGATTTTTGTTTAGAGAAAAAGCAGCTTTTATAGTTTGTAAATGGTTTTAGGGTCCTTTGGGAGGAAAAGCATGGTGCAGGAATGTAAGCTATTCTGATTTTTGTTAAGAGAGGGGTACAAAACCCCGTGGGAATTAGACTAAAACGAAACTCCTGTAAAAATCTCCAGGTGTGCAATCTTGCAGAGTAGGAACACTGGGCCAACAAAATGATCAGTTATGGATTTAACTGAAAGCTCTGAAGAAAAGGAAAAAAGTTGTTAATAACATTTGCATCATAGAGGGGGAATGGCAGAGAAAGTGGTTGATACATAAAAAGTCCCTCTCTCAAATGTGTTTACAAAATCAGGAAACTTGTATGAAGTGCTGATGATATGACAAGAAACAACCCCACTTCACTGTCAGAAGCCAGTTTTCTGTGAGCTCGAGTGGACTGCACTATGCCTGTGACCCAGAACGGATCCATTAAATTGTGATCCACAGGGATTTGTTGTGCTAGGGATGTTAATCGATGTCTGATTAACTATGCATGCAAACACAGACAGCCCCCACGGCTTCTGGCTTTAAAGCCCGAGCTTTAAACTCAGCCCAGCAGCACTGGTGAGCTTTAACTCCTGTCAGCAGCACTCTGAAGAGTCTCTCTGAGATACAGCCAAGATGCATGCAGTGCACTGGGAACATTAACAAGTGGGAACTAGACTGTCCCTTCAGTACAAAATGTTTTCTTCAACTGAAAAGAAAAAAAAGTAGTAAAAGAAGTGATCTGAAATTTGAATAAACTTCTTAGATTTTAATCTGTGAGCTCATGTAATTTTTTCCATGCTTTCCTTAGAGAGAAGAATTCCACAATTTGAATAAAAACGTTCCATTTTCTTGTAAAAATATTGACATTGACAACACAACCCAGAATCCTCCCACAAGCCCCCTCTGGCTGCCCTGTGGGAGTGGCATTGCTGCGGCCAGAGCCTGGCAGCACCCCGGGGGCAGTGGGACACTGGCTGCACGGAGGCACCCCAGACTCCTGGTCTGCTGCCACGGGATGGGAACAGCACAGCCTGGAGCCCTGCCTTGCCACCCCAAGGCCCACAGAGTGGATCACATTTTGCATGTCTTCAGCAGGGTCACAGCGCAGAGATGACGAGAGGGTCAGATTTAACCGGGAAACTGACTGGTGGGATTTGGAAAGGATTTAAATTACTGCTGTACAGCTACCAGGCCATTTTCAAGATTGAATGCACACGTGTTTTTTCTGATACACTTGTCTTGGTCTGCAGGAAGCACATTGGCACACTGTCCCTTAAAGGCATCTGCCTCAAACCTATATGGGAATTAGCTCTGGTTAATGCTCGACTCTGCAGGTTATTACCCCTGCAGCTGAGATGGTCGGGATGATCTGACCTGCTTCTCAGGCACCACCATTTGCAGTCCAGCTGTTCGTGCTCACTGCAATAACCTCTTTAAATGGGTTTGCAGGGACACAGTGGGATGTGAACCGCAGTGGCTCACACAGCTCACTCTGCTCTGCTACAGCAGGTACTGCAGCAGGCAGGTGAGACACGTCCTGCCACTGCAAAATCAGGCAAGGGACCGTCACCAGGGCACAGCAGGGATCGGCAGGGCTGTCTCAAAGGCAGTTGCTGATCAGTGCAATAACACTTATGAGCAGCTCAAACCAGAAATGTCAATGCTAAAAAGAGAACTGACAAGATCAATCCCACTCTCGTGACAGGCCTTCACATGTGTGATTGAATGTGCCTTCGAGGCAACTTTTAGGCAGCTCAGTGGAGTTGAAAGGAATCATTTGAGAGTAGTTTAGGGGGCAAGTGCAGCTAGCAAGAAATTTGGCAAATTTGCAAGGAGATGTGCACAGTAGAAGAGCAAATGCTGTTCATCAGGATGTATGACGTTTAGAAGTATTGTTTATTAACTGTACAAGGCCAGGTTAAGGGTGGGAAAAGAAAGAACCTAATTACCTGTTTTGGCTTAGTCCTAGCAAGGCTTGTATCAGGCTGCAGACCTTCTGTTTTGTTACTGTTCCCTGTAGCCTTCTGGGTCCCACACCAGCCAGGTACTGCTGGAGTATGCCTTGTGTTACAGTAATATTGACCCATCCCCTAAAGGTCCCTTGTGTCAGAGGATGCATGAAAGAAGAAAATGAAACTTAAAACAACCTTCACATCTGCAGGGGATTTCCACACCATCTAGATTCCTGGGAAAGCTCTTGACAAAGACTGCCACTATCTGAGCAGTGGAAGCAGTACCCTGACTTTGTGCTGGGCAGATGCTCTCAGAATTTGGATTGAAGAAAACTCAACTGGGATGGAAAGGAAAAAGGAAAAGGAAAAGGAAAAGGAAAAGGAAAAGGAAAAGGAAAAGGAAAAGGAAAAGGAAAAGGAAAAGGAAAAGGAAAAGGAAAAGGAAAAGGAAAAGGAAAAGGAAAAGGAAAAGGAAAAGGAAAAGGAAAAGGAAAAGGAAAGATAGGGAAGGGAAGGGAAGGGAAGGGAAGGGAAGGGAAGGGAAGGGAAGGGAAGGGAAGGGAAGGGAAGGGAAGGGAAGGGAAGGGAAGGGAAGGGAAGGGAAGGGAAGGGAAGGGAAGGGAAGGGAAGGGAAGGGAAGGGAAGGGAAGGGAAGGGAAGGGAAGGGAAGGGAAGGGAAGGGAAGGCAAGGCAAGGCAAGGCAAGGCAAGGCAAGGCAAGGCAAGGGAAGGCAAGGGAAGGCAAGGGAAGGCAAGGGAAGGCAAGGGAAGGCAAGGGAAGGCAAAGCAAAGCAAAGCAAAGCAAAGCAAAGCAAAGCAAAGCAAAGCAAAGCAAAGCAAAGCAAAGAAAAGAAAAGAAAAGAAAAGAAAAGAAAAGAAAAGAAAAGAAAAGAAAAGAAAAGAAAAGAAAAGAAAAGAAAAGAAAAGAAAAGAAAAGAAAAGAAAAGAAAAGAAAAGAAAAGAAAAGAAAGAGTTGTCAAGTAGTAGTTTATCAAAATTTGTTCTTGGCAATGGTGCTGTTCTTATGTCCTCAACAGAGACTGTGTCTGATTTGTTATGAGGAGACAAAGCTAATCAGGATCATATTAGCCAGGAACTAAGCCTAGGTGGCAATTATTCTGGGTAAGAGTTCTTTTTCCTACACACAGCTTTGGGTTGACAATTCATTGGTCTAAGCTAAATGTGTTAAACAGTGAAAGGAAGAGAATAATGAGAAATTTTACACACACAGAAGCACTGGTACGGAGTTCCTGAAAGCAATTTCTTTTTTCTTTTTTTTTTTTTAAGAGGCATTTTATCACAGAATATATCTAGTTTAAAAGGAAGTAAAGGTGTTGTGAAAGTATTTGTGATGCAGTGGCAGCACAGCCTTGCCTAGGCATTACAGCTGAACTCTTTTAATGCTCAGAGCTGTTTGCAGCATCCTGGGTTCCCTCTGGCATGTAGAACATCACTAGGAGAGGAACGCTTATGCTGTCTGGGATGGGGACAAAGCAGAATTCACAGGAAAGGGCTGGTACACAGAATCTTTACTGTTGCTGGTGGCCAAATGCTAGCCTTTGCCCCTCTCTGCCCAAAATGACTGTCAAACAGGGACAGTAGTATTTCCCTATCATGTAGAAGTCTTGCAGGTGTAAGTGAACAAATTTTTCAGAAGGACCCATGAGGGTATTAGAAAAACACTGCCAGTGTTATGAAATGTCACGTGCCTTTCTAGCCAGAGCAGACTTGCAGGAAGCCAGGGGGCTGCAAGCCCTCCTGGAGCCACTGCTCCATCTGATGCAAATGCTCCTGCTCCCAGTCAGGTGGCATGGCCACCTTGTCCTCCCCTGCTGTGTGTGGTGGCCACGTCCTCCTTGTTTACAGTGGTGTATAAACAATGAATAATAGTATAGGTGGGTTGGTTATAAATTAAGCAAGTTACATTAAAATTGATTTTGGATTGTGGGGGTAAAATAAGTTATGAGGTGTTACAGTTGCAAACATTTTGGTTTATATGTTACTTCCAAGAAGAAAAATATTATGCTAAATGAAAAAGAGGTGTCAACCAATCGGCTCTCCTGATGCCGGTCCCTTCCTCCAGCAGTAATAGTCCCATCGTGCTGTTTTACAAGGCAGTAAGCCAGTCACCAAGTGGAGGAACTACCAGAATAAAGTTCTCCTGGTTTATGCCAGGGAGGGAACCAAATTATGGCCTTGTAAAACAGTGTGATAGTGCTATTATTTTGCAAGTGTTACAAACTGCTTAAAATAGTGTTTTGAAGAAGTTTTTCAGAATATTCTCAGGAGCTGCTCAGGAGAGACTCTGTGATGCCAAGTCATGTAAAGCAAGCAGGAAACCTCAGAGCATGTGTGTCTGCTCAGGAAAGGTATTCATGAGCCAGGACCCAGTGCAATGCTGCCTTCCTTGTTGAAGGCCTGACCAGGTTCAGGATGGGGCTTGCCGGCATTTCCTGTGGGATTTTCAATCCTTTCTCATCCCTTGGCATAACAGACATTTTACAAGAATAATTGTTATCTCAATTTTTTTAAAAAATGAACTAGGGTGTCAAGAGTAAGGACCTTTTAACTGTTTTTGATCACTGATGCAAAATGTCCCATCTTGCCTTTTGTAGGCTGCCCAGGCCTCCCTGCAACATTAATGCTGAAAGGAAACATTTTCCTGAAGCACAGTAAGATGCAAACAATGATAAAAGCAAACATAAGCTCCCTAGCCCAGAGATAAAAAAGGTAGTTGAGCATAAACCTCAAGAGAAACATCTAAAACTAACTAGGTGGGGGACTAGAGCAATGATAGCTCAGAGGACTTCTAATCAAAGCCTTCTTGGAGGAAAAATGAAGTCTCAACCAAAAAAATGTCTGCTTGAGGCAGAAAATGTTAAATTTCCATTGGAAATAATGGAAATGTCTGCCTGACAAACCAAAACATGTGGGTCAACAGGAAGTATTCCCATTTTGGTAATGCTGTTGACAGCATGAACTCTGAATGGCAGTTGTCTCATGGCTCATGAGGCAGGATCATGCCATGTTCAGTCCCCTGTGACACACCACCACCAGGGAGATTTTTAGGGCTTACGCTGTGTTTTGGAAGAGAAGGCTGGGATGCAGGAGAGAAAACACAGCTCACAGAGAGAGCCCATGGTCAGGAAAGAAATCCTTGCTAGCATTAGCAGATCAGTGGAAAATGCAGAGCATAAGCATGGCAGGTCACCAAACCTCAGGTAGAGACCTGCAAATGACACTCAGGTACTCCTTGAAATGCAGCAAACACACTCCAAAGCCTGGAGGCTGGGAACCAGAATCTCTTTAGTTTATAAGTCAGCACCAACTTATTTCTTTAATCTTTGAAAGATGTGGCTTGCAAAGGTACTAAAACACATTAAAATACAAATATCAATCCTTAAACATGGAATGTACATTTGCATTCATGACATGCATTTGTAGGCAAGAAAAACAGAGCAGGATGGTACTGAAGCAGAGGAGAAGGCAGGTTTAACTTGTTTAATATTTGTAAAGATACTAGAGAGGAAATCTCATTGATTTAATTCTAGGCTTTGCTTGTTTGTTGCCTCTAGTAAATTAAATTCCCAGATAAAATTACCAATGGGCATATCTGAGACTTTTTAAAATAACTTCAGTACATAAGGAATCTGGCAGACCTTCAAATAAAACAAACAATACACAAGGAAACCTACTTATTTTAGTAGCATCTACAGATGATGATAGGCAGAGAAAAGCTCTGATGCTTGAAAGCTCAGCAATATTGTTCAAAAAGAAGGCATAAAAGAGGACTACTGACATTGTCCAAAAAAGGGTAAGAACGAAATAAGAAGAAGGATTTTGTTCAAGGCTTCAGTGTAATTATATATTTTACATATCTTTCAACACAACACTTTGTTTAAGTATGGGAATGTTCTAGCAGACTTACAACAATATTTCCATACTGTACATTTATTGTAGCTGCTCATTAAGTCAAATTGCTAGCACATGAAGTCATGTGGAAAAAAAGAGGGATTTAAGACATAACATTTGCAGGACGCAAACATGAGAAGTGAAGATTTTTTCATCAAACTCTGGTTCACAGTCAAAGCAAAATTCCAGTGAGCATGCAGAGGCAAGCTAAAGGGAGGGAGACTGCTATCAATTTGAATATGATTTTACATTCAATTAGCAAATTGCAGCTCTTGCCAGGCTGGTTGTCGTGTATTTATGTGGTGCTATTCATACAAAAAAAGCCCCCAAAACATAATAGGTAGCAAAACTCTAAAAGTCTTAAAAAATAGCAAGCAAAAGAAGCATTACTGTACCAATCTTAGTAATTAACAAAGTGCTGTTATTCTCACACTAACAATAATCCATGTAGAGACTCCATATTAAAGGTCTCTGCAAAAAATTGTAAACCACAATGTAATTAAGCAACAACAACAAAAAATATTTGGGGTGTTTTGGTGGTGTATTTTCCTCTTGATTTGTTGGAAGTTGTGCTACATTCGCATTGCCGCTGCTGAATTTTGGTTCTCAGTGTTTCCTTAGTGTTCATTGCACACAGCTGTATTTCACAAGTTAACTAGACATGAAAGCTGTGCTGCTCATTGTCCTCCTTCCCCTAAGCAGTTTCCATCTCCCCTTTGCAGAGGAACTGGAGCTCAAGTCCAGTGAGTGGGCACAGGAGGAGGGCAGCACAACCAGTTTATCCAGCGTGAGAATGGCAGCTTCTCCCCAGGCCAACCAGAAATCTGGCCACTGCAAATGCTATTGCTAAGCTGGGGACCAACAAAACAAGCTTTAGCCAGGTAAAGTACCACAGGATTTGAGGAGGGGCACGAAGAAAGATAAACTGTGGGAATGATATAATTATGTGTGTATATACACTAATGTATATTTTACAGAGGAAGTAAGACCTGTGTAACAGATGGAGTTAAAAAATTATCAACATAGCCCTGTTGGGGAACAGCAGCTGTAGCAACACTAAGAGAAACAACAGCATCCACCCTCCTGCATAACACCTGCAGGGTGGTCAGTAGTCAGACATTTCTCCTGTTCATCTCATTACAGTGTGGCCAAAATATGTAGCTGTAAGAGGGTCCTTTCTTCTCCCTAGTGCTTGTTATTTGTTGTTCAGTACAGCAGAAGGGGGAGGTGATGACAACTGCAGGAGCAATAGTTATGTGTCAAGGTGAAACAGAACTCCTGAGAGGTGAGTCCCTATCTCTAGATATCCTACACTGGGTCAACATGAATGAATGTAGGAGTAAAAAACAGGGGCAAACAGGAGTTAGGTACAGAAAGGAGGCCACGCTACCAAGACATCAGTTAAAAAGAAATTGGAGACTCCCCATCACTTCCATACTCCTGGTCTGCTAGGACAGCAGCTACTGAGATCCCTGAGCCATGCCATCTGGAAATCTCAAACAAGGTGCACAAAAAATAAACAAGAAATAAAAGACTTCCTGCCTTCCTCTGATCCAAGCGGCATCCCACAAATTGTCACCTGCCTACTTTGGGCAGCTTAGCAAGCAGCTTAGCAAACACAGGCATGCTCTAGAACCACTGGTGTTTTTAGGTCACTATTCCAGAAAGTGTACCTTAGTGTCCTGCCTTCCTGTTTCAGTATGCCTCTTCCTCTTCTATCCCTAGCCTGCAAAGTTTATTTACCATTTTAGCAAGAATTCCACACCAGAAGATCATGCGTTATCTCAGAAGTTCAATCACATTTTTCTTGCAAAGTAAATAATGTGTGCTCTTTTTCACTACATGATCAGTGGATTCACTGAGAAGAGGGGTGCAGATTATATGCTGATGGACATGATAGGCTCAGGACACTTGGATTTAATCTTGTATTTTTCATTAGCCTATCACTGCCAGTCTTAGAAACCCGAACACAAAGCAACACCCAGATGCTAAGGTGTTGCTTCCTGTTCATCTCTTTGTGCAACAAAACAGACTTGAACACATAAACCAGCCTGGTAACTGTGTGCATTGCTGGGCACACTTCCTTGCTGCTCTGAAAGTAGGTTTGTGCTCAGTGACATTCACCAAGACTGTGCTGCAATTGCCACACCTGTACAATGACTTCTTTGTGAACCACTTCAGGGTCTACTGTATCACAGCTAGGTATTGGTAATATTACAGTCAATTTGTTTTCAGGAGGAATGATGCTATTTTAGATAGGATTTTTTTTCAGAGCATTGATGCATTTGTCCTTTTAATCCCTGGAATATATAAACACAATGAATTGAAAATTTTAAAAATCCCAAAGAGTAATTTTATTAGCTGCTGAATTAGGATTCCTGGACTTTGAACTGGGGAGAATTATAATAAGCCTTTCCAGAGAGTGGAAATTTTTTTTCTGATGTTAGATTAAATTATCTTTGTACTGCTTCAGCTTTGGTGGTACATAAATAGTTCTTTCTTAGTCTGCATTTATGTGAGACGACAGTAAATAAAACTCTCTTTTTGATCTGAGTTATTGCATGGTGATGTTTAGCCAGACGATGTCTGTTGTTGGGCAAACACACAGAAGAATCCAAGTCTGTGACCTTTCCTCTCATTTAAGAAGCCTAATTTTTTATGGTTGCTGTTATACCTGGAAGGCCTGGAAGGAATCACAAAGAGAGGAGGGAAGTGGGGTTGAGGGAATCCCTGATGACTTTGCCTATGTTTCTTGGTTCTTCCAGAACTCAGTGTAAAGCCTTTGTGGACAGAGCTGTGGTCTGGGCTCACCCAGCCCTGGTGTCTCTGTACAGGCATTTACAGGGTGCGAGGTGATGGCAATGTTGGGCAGGTCTTCACTCACACACCTTTCTATGCTCAACATCAAGGCACTGAATACCTTTGACTTCTGTTGACTATGAAGCAACTCTGAGACTTTTTAAACAGATTTGAAGTTATATGTAATCACTGTTCCCAACACTAATCAAAATTAGGATTAGCAGGAAGCTATACTGGTGTAATATCAGACCATGGGGTTTGGAAAGCTAAAGAAACTTCTGGTGGTCTCTAGACCATGATTAAATATTCCTAGCTCTTACAGAAACTTTGATCATATCCACTGGATTTTATCACAGGTCTGCTGTGATTTGGAGTTCAGAAATTTAGAATTTTCAAGACCAGGAGTTAAACATCAGTTTCATGAGCTTCCTTCTCATGACAACTGGTGGGAAGAAAATGGTACACTTAGATGAGACTGGAATATGTGTGGGTAGCTACATCTGAAACAGCCTGGACACTCCGGCCAATATTTGTCCTGCCAGCTAGTCAAGCAAAAAAATCTTGTGCAGAGGCAAGAAGCAGATATTGGTAATCTACAAACTGAGCAGTGCTTAGATAAGTCAGTGGGGTCTTAGTCCATCTGACAGTGGTAGAGAACAGCCTGTCTTGGTGTAAACTCAGTAAAGTCCTCAAGCATATGAAGAAGCTTTAACACCTGCTTAGTCCCAAGGAAGCTGAAGGAACCATTTGGGAGATTAAGGTGCGCACAGAACTCTGCCATTAATCAGTGAGAGTGGAATTTCTAGGATAAAACCCTGTCACTGGACCTTTATCATGCAGAACTGAATGCTGGAGGTTCACATTCATATCTACTTTGCATTATTTTATTTTTCAGTCATGTATTGTTTCTGAATCTTCATTGTTATAAATCTAGCTGACACTTATTTTCAGCCTTCAATGATATAGTTTTTCAGTTGGAGATGTATTTCACATGCCTTTATTTTGCACTTAGTGTTTGAAGGCAAATTAATACTAAATCCTTCAAACATTTACTCTCCCTTTGAATAAAGCATGGTGAAATGCTTTCTTCTAAATGGTGCCAGATTTGAAACAAGAGCTCACTTCTCTAGCTCAACATCACCTGTTAATCAGTTGTAGGATGGCTAAGAATAGGAAAAACATACACAGAAATTACCCTAAGCACCCTGTATTTCCCTCAGGTTCTGTAACTTCCCTGGCTGTGCTCTAGCCTTCTCATCTTCCTTGTTTAAGACTTTATTGAAAGCTGTTCTGAGGCTGAGGGAAATCCATGTCCTATTGTTCCAACGATTCCAGAAGGTGCTGGAACACACATAAAGACTGGTAAGAACAGAAACTTTGCTCTTTTTTTAAGATAATTATGTGAAGACTGCATGACTTTTATCAAATGAATTAGATTACTGATGTATTTTCAGGTTTTTCATTTTAAGGCTTGCTTTTTTATCTTTCTAGAGTTGTTGATTGCATTATTGATTGTTGCAATATTTTATCCAGATCCTCAGCATATATGGAATCTCTTTCTTAAAGCCTTGAGAATCTAAGTTGCTTAATCAACTGATATGACTTGTGCCTGGACTACTTAAATAAGACTTTGAAAATTGAGGTGCAGCCACAAATCTTAAAGAAAGAAAAAGAAAAATAATGTGACTTTCATTTTCATATAATTTCAAACTGTTGATTCATGGCAATTTCAAAAACTTACAAGGCACAATCCATTATAATTTGATTTTTGGAACTGTCAAAACCCATCATTTGTTCCTTACACTGCTGTTGTCTAGTCCTCAGAAATATTAGTCTTAAGTAGTCCCTAACTAATCATTCTAAAAAAACATCAAATAGAGACTTTTTGCTGATATTAAGCATTTGTTCTCCAGGTAGCTTTCAAGCTGGGTACTGAATGCCACCTCCTACCTCTGTCAAGCGAGCAATAGAAGCTATAGGGGAAAAGGTGGTGTCTTAATGCACATGCATAGGTGAATTAACCAGTGTTAAACAATGTAGTGAGCATTTGTAAAAGGAAAAAAAAAACAACAAAACAACCAAAACCTCAAACAAAACAAAACAAAACAAACCTCCTTAAACAAACAACAACAACAAAACCTAAGCCAAAACAAAAACTCCAAACAAAACCCGCCAGTAATTTGCATTAGCCAGCGATTTTATGCTGAAGTGCTGTAAAGGAGAAATGTTATCATGACACTCCAAGTGCCACTATCTCTCAAGGTCATACATGGAATGCAAAGGTTAAGAGTGGATGGTGACAGGCTACAGATCTACTAATTTGGTTTATTAAACCACCACAGATAATCCATACAGGATGTTCAGGAGACAACAGAATCTAGTACCTAATTACAGCATGGATGTGCTGCTTGCACAGCAGAAATTGTCCAATATATATTCATTTATCAGCCATGTATCACGGCCACATAATTTTCTCAGTAACAGGAAACAGATTAATAGATTGTTATGTTCTCATCTCCCTTACAAAAATTCACCAGAGAAGTAGATGTAGAATGAGAATATCTCTTTATGGTTCAGCCAGTAATAGGTTACATATGTGGAAAGACAAACTGCTTTTATTTTCATTACTATGATTAAAATAATGTGATGTTCAAAAAAGACATTTAATAAACTAGCACCCTTGTCTACGGCTGTGACAGTGAGACTTTAAGTCTACCTGTCTTTCCAGAAGGCTCAGCACACTTTTGCCTCCATCTGCAGGCTGCTGGAAAGGGTGTCTTTTTAACCTGCCCTGCAGGAACTAAAGAAGAAGATGATCTGTCTACAGCTGTGCTTCCAGTGCTGGTGCAGGAGTGAGCCGAGCTCCCAGCATCCAACCTCAGCTGGATGGTGGCCCAGAGAACCTTGCATGAACACATTCCAATGCCTAAACGGACCTTTCTTTCTCAAAATGATGTTATACACAGCCTCAATGTCCATCCTCAGCCCAGGACTGCACTTAGGACAGTCTCACAGAGGCAAAAGCAGCAGGAAACTGTCAGTGAGCTGAGCACATTAACTCTGGTCTGTGAGACTTCACACACTGTCATAGCAGGTAACTCAAGATCCTCTGGAGCAACAGCAAGGCAGTCTAACCTTTCCACACTCTCAAACCAGTTAAGAAGATTTCAGAGCAATGGGTATAAAATGCACATAGAACAGAGGAAGGGGGCAAGGGAACTGAGAACAAGAGATTAACTGATTAGAAAAATACCAGAAGCAGAGACTCACATGTGAATTGCAAAAGGAATTGAATACTTTTTTGAAAAAAGATCTTTTTAAGGGATTATTTTTTATAAATTGAAAATGCTTCCAGTTCAAACCATGCTGAAAAGCACAACCATATGGGATGAGAGAGCAACAGCAGGACTCAAACATTTTCTTAAGAAATGGACATTCATACTCACTCTGTGCCATATCAAAATAACATTTCTGTATATCAGCTTAGTTCACAAGTGCTTTTGAAAGGGGATCATTGTTTGTCCTTTCCAGAGCCATTTTTAGCTGGAGCCATCATTGCTGACTCTTCCTGGTGACACATAGTACACTGGATCCTCATAAACAGAGTATAGTATCCCTTTTCTGGCAATGAAGGTCAGAAAAGGGATATTGGCCCCTCAATATTGCCTGAAGAAGGAGAAAGTAAGGACTATGTCCTGTCCACATAACTCCAATATTTATCCATCCTTGAATTAAACATTTAAATATGACATGTTAAAAATTAAATGTTCAAGATCTGGCTCATAAATACTTTATTTATGGCTTTGAAAATATAAGTTGGAATGTCAAACTGAAATACGTCCTGCATTTGCAATCATAAATTATAGAGCACCATAAATTTGCTGGGCATTTTACAAATACAGATATTTTCCCTGTCCCAAAAAATTCAGGTCTAAATTAGGCATGACAAACAGAAGGCATTGCAGAGGACAACTTTCCAAGACAGATGTGGTGAGAAAAGGGTAAATATTGTTTGAAGCAATGGGTATAAAGGGACTAGAGAGAGAACATGAAGTAAAGGCCTCCTTTCAGGTGCAGGAGAGTTTTAATTCCCTGTGAAGGGCAAAATACTTCTCTGGAAGTCTTCATTTACATGCTCACTGATAAGCTCTCTCGCAGAGTTTTGGAAGTTTGATTAAAACTTATGTTTTGATGGTTAATAGATTATTCTTCTAAATAGACTTACAAAAGGACACTGAATTTACAAGTGACAGCTTTTGGTACAGTAACAAAGTTAAAAAGCTCAGCCAGGGGTGGCAGAGGGCTTTGCTTTGTTTGGCTTCGCTTCTCAACAGGGAGAGCCCGTGCCAAGCACTGAGAGGAGTCGTGACCACGGTGCCGAGCTGATTTCACAGGAAGTATGGGGAGAGTCAACAGCAGTACAAATCTGGCTACACAGGAAGCTGGCTGGTGGCAGCCTCCCAGACCTGATTCATGGCAATTTCTGGCTAGCAGAAAATCAGAGCTGATAGCACTGGGCAGTGTGGGTGTGCTGTAGGCTGGGACCTAGCCCTGCAGACCTCAATGGATCTGCAGAGGGCTGCCACTTCCATGGGCCCCTTCTCCACCAAAGAGTAGAGGGGGCTTTTAGTGAGGCAGCAGATAAAGTTTACAGTGGGATTAAGCACTCTGGACCTCAGAAAGGTGAACAATAAATACTTGGAGCTCAAAGCTGAACAAACTTCATGTGAAATGTTTTGAAGTAATTTCTTTCCAAAATATCAGCTAAAAGCACAAGGAATTATATGACTTGTCTTTGTTGGTCTTTTCACCCTGTGCAATTTCCTCTTAGTAGCTTGGAACTGGTAAAAAGTCAGAACTATCCATAGCACAGTAGCAGTGTTTTATCAAGGTACCTTATGGGAGACATCGACCAACTGCAGCACCAACTGCAGCTGCATCGAGGCAGGAGGCTGCTGTGGACTCCTGAAACCCTCATGCAGTGCTTGTGGGAGCTCTGTAGCCCTTGAAGACCACAGCTGATGGTTAGGTTCACCATACCACATGAAATTACTCTAGACATCCATATTTGAGCAGCTGAATTTCTCATACAGTCAAACAAAAGCAAAAAGAGGGTTTAAACAAAAAAAAACCACTATAACCCAAGGAACTGGAATGATACTATACTTCAGCCATTGTTCCTGACCACAATGAAGCAGTGACAAATCTAGAGGAATTCGCAAGCTGCAAAATGCCCTGTGTATCTTCTAGCAGCTAAAGATGCTGAACCTCTTGATAAGGTCTCTTGTGCCATTATCCCGACCTCAGCTTTAGCCTCATTTTGTTGGTCATTGGCTATATATTGAGTAGTTGAGTGATGAGAGAGATAGAAAGTCTGACCCTTGGTGGTCTGATGTGTCTCAAAGTTGCTGGACAGACATGGAGCAGGGGACATGATCAGACATGGTGTAAAGCACTCTGGCAATTGATACATTTTGTTAATGGAGAAATCTTTGCCTCTTCTGTTGGACTGCATTTCATAGGCTGCCAGCTAGGTCAAAGTTCCCCAGCATGGCTTCCTCTTCCCAGGAGGACAGCTGTTCACTGCTGTCAGTACGTATGGTGGGGTCAGGTGTGCTTGTAGTAGGGAAGACACTTGCCCTTCCTGATGGCAAGGCACAGCCTTTGCTCCTGCTGACCTGATAAAATGTCCCAGGTTGAAATATGCATGTAAAGAGTTCTATGCTTGTTGGTGTATACATACAAATGCAAACAGTTTACTTCTATGGAGGAAGACACATTGGACAATTTTTTCAGATGCACAGATTTCAATGATACCTTTTGTGTGAGATCACAGCCACTTTTAGCATATACCCCTGTCTCGGTTTGGAAAGACAGGAGTCTGCTAAGGAAGGCAGGAGCCTCCCCTGAAATGGAGAATGTAAACCCTCCTCACCCTCTGAATTGCTATAAATTTTAAATTAAGGGGCTCTCAGGCAAAAATGTGGGAAATAACAGTTCTTTAATATGGAAAAGAAAAAAAAAAAAAAAAGATAAAATAAACAATGCAGTACACTAGAACAACACTGACAGAGTCAGAACCCAACCTGACACCCTGTGGGTCAGGGTGTTGGTAGCAGTCCAATTGGAAATGTGGCTGCAGTCCTCCTGAAGTATCAGGTGTGGTTCTGTTGGAGCCAGGGGGATCTGTAGAGAAGGATGTATTCTTCCTCTGGAAGAAGAGACAGCTGCTGTTCCTCTGGGGAATCCCATGGAGAAAGCCAGGCTGGTGTCTCAAAAACTTCTGATTATATCTGGGCAGCAATGCTTGGCTCCTCCCTCTGGGCAGAGCATCTCACAATGGGATGTTATAGTTCTTATCAGCCATGCAGTGACATACACTAGTCTGTTATCAGCAATGTCCCCTCCCCAGGGAGGTGTGAATGTGGTCACTCAGAGAGAGAGATAAAGCAAACTGCCCACTTGACAAAGGTAATCTGCCATACAGATGGTAATAGAATACATCTTGCATTGCAATCTTCAACAACCTCATTTAAAAAAGACATCAAGTTTGCAATTACCAGCACAAATATGAGCTTTGATTGCAGATCCAGGCTATCTTCCCTTTTCTTCATCACATGTGGTTGATAAAATCACTTTAGTCCTGATTTACTATCTTAATTTGTAACAGAGACCAAGCTAAAAGCCATTTCAATTGTTTATCCCCATCTCTGCCCTTTCTGTTTAGTTCTAACCAAAAGTTAGGACAGATGCATTGATCTCTCACTACTGCCTGTAGGAGTGCAAAATATATGATTTGCTAAAATTCAGGAGGCCAAAGCATCATGGCCCCACAAATAAGAGTTTGCACAGTCTTCTAATTGCTGAATCCAGGTGCTGGTTCCCAAACTGATGCAACAAGGTGCCGCATAGCAAATCAAGAAAGAACTATGCTTTACAGGAAATTCTCATCATGAATTGTACAACAAAATTTGCTATTCCAGAAAATTTTCAAAATTTAACAGCTACAATAGCTTTGTTTTACTTGTGACAATGTTGGTCCTACCTACAACAAGTCTAATACTGGTTGTACAGGGGAAGAGGAAGAATAGAAAAGACCCCTGCTCCCTGATGTGATGAAGGGCTGAAGCAGATGTCTGATCAGCCAGCAATACCACAGAAACTGCCTATAACTCATGACTTGGGTTTTGCAGACTGAAGAAAGAAATTAATACAAAACCTGCTAATATTCTAAATCCTAATCTATAGATTTGAATATCTGGACTTAGCACAGCAGTGATGGATGAGGCAGTTGGAACAGCTCTTGACCGCCTACAGATGGGAGCAAAGGAACTGATTCCATTAGGTCACAACTGCAGCATAACTGCTGATGTGCCCACTTAGATGAGTTAAAAATATCCAGTTTGTCAGTATGAAAAAGTTTACAGGAATAGGTTGGCTTCCACAAATTCATCAGGAAGCGTTTGAAATACACAGCTTTTCTCCACTTTGGTTAAGATTTAGTTGCTCAGACTGTGACAAAGTATGTAATCTACATAGAGAAAATGCTAAATAGTTACATACTATGAACATTATGTATAATATAGGCGAATTTAATTTTCAAAGTTCCACAAAACTACAACACTAATATTGAAACAATTTTAAAATACTACCACAGTAATCAAACTCTGTCAGGCTTTTGTTTAATGGGAACATGCTAGCATTTTATTCTGTTTTGGAATAAGCTTTGTCTGAAACCATTGGAATTTCCTTTAGAGAGAAATCCTAGTTACCAAACATTTTTGTTGCCATTGTTCCTGCATCCCAGATCCCAGCACCCAGAGGCTAAACTTCTTTTCCAGTATATGTCCTTGTTCCACCTCCCCCTGATCACAAGTCCTGCTATGTAGGGTCTCACAGGCTCTCTTTTTGAGAAACAGCCTCTGCAGACAGCATGGGCCCACGGCTCACTCTTTGGAAAGCAATTTTATTGTGTTAGGTTCTTCTGCCTAGGGCTTTTTTCAAATAATCGCTTGCAGCACAAACATTAAACATCTAGAACCGTTTATCCCAAGGAGAGTCCCTGTGAACTACATTACCCACAATCTGAGACAGGGGAGTTGATGAGTAGGTTAATGAGGGAAAAATAAATCATGCTCAGTTCCTGTGTTCCTCAGGATCTTTTTCTTGCATAAAAAACTACTGGCCAGGTACACACAATGGGTGTTAATGACACTAGATAAAAATGTAAACCAGAAATAGTTGCACTTAAATTCATCTCAATAACAAGTGAAAAATTCAGACCCAGATGTGAGTCTTTCTGCTCACATCCATGTCCCCAGGCACAATGTGAAAAACTTACTTTTGCTCTGTTCTGATACAAATACAAAAAAGAAAAAAAGCAATAGCTGTATTTGAGTAAATTGTATTTGAGTAAAATGAAATCAGGTTCTGTAAACAAAACACCCAAGGAGATTAATCAAAGTTAGCCCCACTAGGATAATGGAGGTCAGTGGTTAAAGACAGATGGCTCTACAGATGCTGTAGCAAGACACCCAGATTGATTCCATTACAAGCACAGGTGGAAAAATGCCAACTTCCTCACTGCAGCTGGAGCAGATGATGGAAAATCTCTGGTTCTTCCCTAGGCAGCCACAGCACTGACCAGCAGCTTGGCATTTGCACCCTCTGCTACCAGTTTTCTCAGATCAGAGTGCTACTGCTTTCACTGCTGACAGCAGGCATCCAGTTTCAGAGAGGGATCACTACAATTTAAAAAAGTTTCCTTCAAGTTTACAACGGTGGAGACATCACCAAACATTTGGCTTTTGATGTGAAGCAGTGTAAATGCTGTAATCATATTTACAGGACATGATTGATAACATGCTGCACATGAACTCCTTCCTTTAAACTTTCCCATAAAACACATTCATCTGCCATTTCTCAATCTCAACTACCAAACTATTGAAGTGAAAGAAGAAAAATGAAATAGGTTCAAGCCAGGCAAACAGGCTCTAAATGACTGTTTAGTGACAGAAGATGAAAGTTCAGCTCCAAATTTCAGTTTGATGAATTATTATATTCTTTTTAAAAAAGTCTGTGTAAAATTGAGGTTTTGGAGGGGTTTTTTCTTTGTTAGTTTCACTGAACAAACTAGACTCACACCCATATAAGATTAACGTGAGATTCCAATGAATACTAAGTCCAAGAGCAAGCGTTCACTTGCTTACCAGTTCAATTAATTCTTTTTTTTAGCAGTGTGATCTCATCGATACAGAAGGCTACTCCTGAGCTCCACTGCTGTGCAGAGATCTATGGGAGATGCTGTGGAGAAGGCTATAGACTTCTTGAGCTGCTTTGCTTCCTGACAAGACTCTCCTATTAGCTGCAAATTACAGAAAATCACCCGAAGTCACTGCTAGGTTACAGCCAGCTCCTCACATCAATAGCTTCTGCCAACAGGAGAACTCTGTTACCATTCTGTCTCTGGGGCTGGGAGGTGATAATCACAGGCTAATCACAACGGCAGCAGGGAGTAGCCCTGTTAGATACTAAACATTTCCACCGCAGCTGTAGGCACCAGTCCAGTCTTGGTCCAGGGAGGGAGCATTTTAAACAACGTCAACAAGTTGTGCTCACTTATCTTCTTTGAAATTCCCCTTCAAAACAATATGGGCAAAGTCTGACTCTTGTAGAAGACATGAATTTCACCAGGTCACACAATAGAAAACACCTTAAATTATTGTAACTGGAGTGCGATGGAAAAATTAAAACAACAGTAAAAATGCAAATTTATCATAGTGAAGGAAGAACATGGTAAATAAACTCAGATGGAATATATTTGTGTTGCATTAGAATTTCACAGGATTCTGAGATTAAGGCAACCAAGTAGCACATATTAGAAAAATCCAGATGCAAAAGAAACAAATTCAATTTTTGTGTCATAGAGAGATGTATTATTTTGCTATAGCATGTTTGAATCTACAGCCAAGAACATCTAAAATATGCTGTAAACCTTTGGGCAAATGGTAGATAAGGCTGAAGCAAAATCATCCTCTCAAAATCTGGCATGTGGTAGTTGTGCTGCATTAATTTAAGATTACTTTGTGTAGCAGATGGACATCCCATCGTGCAGATGTTCAGATAACAAATGTTTTCAAACCACTTTGAAGATGGGGCACATAAATAAAAGGCTTCATTATTAGATATTAGGAAGACAAATAAAAATAAATACGTTTGTACTAAAGAACATCTGAAGGCTTTTTTATGAGACACGACATAGAGGTCTTTTCAAAGCAGTGATTTATTTTTTCACATTACTTCTTTTCATTAGCAGAGTTCACAAATTAATTTGAAAATTTCTGTTTCATTCAATCTAGCGACTGTCATATATTTCTGCCAAAAAAAGACACAACTACTCAGACAGTGTAAAGAAGCTTATAAAAAACTAGTAGATGGAGAAGTTCATTCAATGACTAGCAGCACTGATTGGATCCAGAGCCCCAATAAAAATGGATTGCCAATATACACCGTTACCTTAAACCATCTCAAATACCACACAAAGGAAGGGAGACAAAGGAGCAATAGAGCGTAATGTAGAAAAACAAAATGAAAGCCATACACTCAAAAACTCAGTTTTGAACAGTTGTGTAAAAACATCTGGAAGCTGCAAATCCTGAAGAGCCCAGCAGCGCCCTGGTCTAATGTTTCACCCAAAGACACCATATTTGGTTTCTATTAACTAGATAAAGAACAGGTACAAAACAAATTTTAGAATGTCAAATACAGCACATGCATGAGCAAGATATTTGTTGGCTTAATTAATCTGTTTTCTATGTAGTCAATGAGAAATGTCCTAGTGACTTGGGCTGTGAGAGCAGCACATTGCAAAATTCCTTTGTTTTATGGAGAGACATTTGGAAGAGGATCTCACACCCTGAGCCTGACATGGTTAAGAGTGATCTTTCAGCCACATCCCTACAGTTACTGTAAAGGCATACTGTATCTAGACAGCCTCTTATTTTTTGCCATGTGGTTATATGTAACAAAAATTTTAACAGATACATCTTCAAGAAGGGAAATTCCAATAAGGTCATAATGATGTCTTTGAAGCAAGAAATATACTGAAAGATAGCCATTAAAATTTTATGAGGCTTCCTTTACTGGTAGAGGACAAAGACCTGTAGTATTTGATAGACCTAAAGTGAGACACAAGGCAAATTTAAGTACCACATACATGAAAAAAATGAGAATGCAAGTCACACTGAATTAGGGAACGAATGTACTGTCCTGCACTTTGTATGAGGCAATTTTTGTGAATACTAATATTATCAGAGAAATATCTTCTCTGAAACTCCAGACAGGACATCCTCAGAAAGAAGGATAGTGCAGGGAGTACGGGAGTGGAACCAAAGCAGATGACAAATAGCTGTCAGCTGGATCGTGGAATAAACTGCATTGGAAGGGACTCACAAGGATCACTGAGTCCAACCCCTGGCTCTGCACAGCACCATCCCCAAGGGTCACACCATGTGCATGACAGTATTGTCCAAACTCTTCTTGAGCTCTGTCAGGCTGGTGGCCTCACTTCTCTGGGGAGCCTGTTCCAGTGCCCAAGGTTTTCAACCCTTTTCCAGGTTGAAAAGCCTTTTTCCATAAAGGCTTACAGAAGTGAGAACTAGAGCATGTAAGGACAGGATAATACTATGGGATGCAAAGACCTAGATTTTCTTTTCAATTCTGGAGGGAGGGTAAGTGTGTTGTTGGCAAACAAATACTTGTTCCTCTGATTTAGACATAAAAGATGTCATGATGTAAAAAAAAAAAAAACCCAAACACAAGCAGTTTTCTAGTAACAGAGAAGTATAGAAATATAAGGAATATTTTAAAAATCTCAGATTAGAGTTAGGATTACAAAGATGACGAAAAGAAAAGTTATTAGGTGTGCATTATTTTGTAGGGCTAAAAATCCACAATGAAGTTACAGATTCAATTCTTTAAAATAAAGAATACCAGAACATGGGGTCACTTGTGTATGTGCCTTAAGATATGGCAAGGGCTGCTACTCATCACTGTGTCCCATTCCCAATGTTCAGCATGTGTCTTCTGCATAATTCAGAGACAACTTTGAAGACATAAGCACTGAGTTTCTTGCATGTCTCTCTGTTTTCCTTCTCATTATAATACTGGGGTGCTTCACAGACTGCATTTATACCAAACCTATGAAGAGGGGAACTACTATTATAATATGGAAACTGAAGCACAGCAGATTAATGTCCAAGAGGATCAGGATCTAAAGTGGGTGTCTAAAGTGAGGTTCTCAGATTGTTTTTTTTCAATTTTTTGGAATTAGCAGGAATTTCCAGATGACCCTTCCATTGACTTTCACAGCTCTTGTGAGCGCTCCGCAGTTCTACAGAAAGCAATAAGCTGCTAAATTCTTGACATGATGGTCTTTTATGATGCACATAAAAGGTGTTAAGAGAGAGAGAATTCAGTTGTCAGTGACAGAATTTTATCATCTCACTCTCCCTGAGTCAGTAAACCTCTTCCAGTTTCCCCAAAGGGCTAAAAAACCCCTCCAGACAACAAAGTATTCTGTGAATGACTCCAGCCCCTTGTGCATTGCATTCAGTGTGCTGAACTGGCCCACTCAGATGGTTGCCAGAAAAAGTCTCCAATGCAAACTGAAAGTAGCAGTTTTCCCCTAATATTCCAACAAATTTCTTCACTTTCTTGAAAAATTGCTAAAATCTCACAGAGGAAAAAGTATCCAGTCATTAAAGGTGTACTCCATGTTAGAGTTCCCATTGGAAATGCTATTTGGCAATTTCAAACCCAAGCAAGGCAGTGGTATGGAGTTTGGAAAATACAAACCCATCATGGATTCCTCTACTCCTGTTTCCCAAAACCAAAACAACTAAAAATTTACTGATTTACTGGAAGTCAGGTTTTTTTTGTTTTGACACTGCAGACTGATGAATAAAAATGACTGATGGGACGGCTCTACACATACCTTCTTGATTCAGCAAAATAACGTGGAAATATTGGTTGGGTTTCAAATACTAAGATTTGCTGATAATAATGAACATCTGAAGGCTACTTATGCACATATTGTTCTGGCTGACCTTCATACAGACTATATATTTATACACTGTATAAAGCACAATGAAGGTTGTGCTCTCATCTTTCAGAGAGTTCTGATTCAGCAGCTTCCCAAGAACCTGATGCTACTTGAAGCATACAAGACCCACAATTCATGGCAACAAGCACCTGAAAAAACAAATTAACTACTCTAACTTGCTTTCAACTAAAGAATGCTACAAGTAGTTGTTCCAGTATATGAGTAAATCCTTTTGCCATAACTGTTTAGACATTGTGGGACTATATTAGATCTTACCCCATCATATCAGACTATGACACAAAATAATTGTTGCCGGTTCCTTGTCACCACTGCTACTTCCTTCTTCCACTGGCAAAAAAACAACTTGTAACTTGACTGATAGCTTGAAATTACTATCCTAATAGCTGGTACCATAAATTACCATATTTTTTTCTGTCATTCTCATAAGACCTTCACATGTACTCCTACAGCAAGGTTTAGAAATTGGTTATTTGCAATACAAGAAAATAGTTTCCTACCCAGCAGCCATTAATAACCGCTAAGTTCCTCTGTCAAGCACTGTGACGTTTTGCTGATGTGGAAGACTGAAATGAAAGGAGTGGAAGGACCTTCCTGCACATGGTACGAATTGAATCCATGTGGATAAACCTACAATGGGCTTCTCAGACTTCCCAGAAGTTTTGATCCAACACCGACACAAATAAAACTGAAGCTCCATTTTTATTTAGGCAGGAATTATTTTTCCCCCCTCCTTCTTTCTGTGTCCTCAGGCACTTTGGCCATATTCACTAACACTACATGCCTGCTACAGCCTACAAATTCAGGAGCATAATGAGTCATTTAGACCAAAGCTTGAGTGAAGGAAGGTGGTAAGATTCGGTACATAATACAGGTTTCATTGTAAGCTGCCTGGATATTCTGCACTTCTGCAGATCAGATGAATATTCTTTTTCTGCTCTCTGCCAAAGAACTCAACACTCCTGTACTTCACAAGACAGACTTTTAGTGTCAGCTTTTTACAACTAAAAAGCTGACACTAAAAGAACTTCACTGTAATAACACCCAAGAGAAAGTGAGGGATTTCTTCTGTTTAAGTTGCTCATAGCATCTAGATGTTTTGCATATTCACTCCTTTAGGTCATCCTTCAGAGTCTTGCTGTGAAGCTGAAGGAAGCATGGAGGTTATATCAAGCTCTGTTTTAACTCTCATTTAACATGTTGATTATTGTTATGTCACACAGCAGCTGCAGAATTGCAACATTTTCAACCAGTTCTGTATTGTTATCTATAATCTCATGAATCCAGAACACCATGGCATTTTATTTCTGAAAGGCTCACACAAACCAGTGTATTTTTTTAATATGTTTAAATTTCCAGCATTTTTTTCAAGGTCTGTTCAAACCAATAAGCGTTTGCATTTGAGGCAGTTTCCCACAACAAAAGGACAGAGTTCCTGAATGCGGTCTTTTTGCTTTCTCTTTGACCCATTATTTGCTGCAGAGATGAAATGTCATTGTGGCAGCTCCCTGCCTGTAGTTACCATCACCACTAATCCAGTAATTTCTAGTATACATTTTAGGGCCACGTCAGCCAATCACTGTTTTATGGTTGCCTTCTTTCCTATACCACACATTAACCAAGGGTACAAAACATTGAAACTCTGCAGTTCTACACAGCTCTTGACATTCTTAATTGGATCAAACAGCCAGAATTTCCTTTGTTTCTTTTGTTCTCCATTTGGAAACACATTTTTACTAATAGCACATATGAACTACTCAGATTCACCATAAACTGTGACAGTAGTTAATGCAAAGCCATATGAAGATCAGATTTATAATGACTAACTAGTCTCAACTGGCTTCTCAAGTGGCACACAGCAACCATCAGTACTTATTCAGATAATTTTACAAGTTTACACCAAACATTTACCTGTCACTCCAGTACACTGCAGTCTTCTGATGTCTTAGCTTCCTGTATACATTGAAGAATATATGTAAATTTTTATAACTAACTCAGTTTGTTGAACTTTGATGACATAGCTGCAGAGCAACAACTCCAGGAAGGAATTAGAAGAAATCTTGCTAGAGAGGACAGGTACACCAGTGTACAATCTTTTCTTTTTCCACACAAGAAAATTATTAGAATACGGCAAGCAGAAAATCCCATGACAGATATGTATCCTACCAGAGTAAGGCCACAAAGGCGTTACTCAACATTTTACTGCCAGTAATATTTGCCATACATGTTTAAATGGTGCAAAGGACTTTGTCAGGGAAACTGGTCAACGCCTATGTTAGCCTAACATTAAAATGGCTTTTGACATCAGGATGATCGCTAGACAAGGTTCTACACTGAAAGTTTCTGATTGTCACCTCAAAGAGAAAAGGAGAAGTTAACAGAAATATATCCTTCAATTGTAGTATCACTAGGCACAGATGAGTTAAAAAAATTACTTTGCATTGGGGTTTAGCAAGCCAACCTCACTCCAAGTGGACAACTGCCAATAAGCTGGTAATGGGAACATCCTGAGGAGACAAGAAACACTTCAGCTGGGTGAGAGTGGCCACAGCGACTGGAGGCAAAGGGCCAGGACAGAGCTGAGGACCTGAGGGATGTATGCTGTTGGATAAAGCATATAAATGACTTTGAAACAGTAACTCAGGCCTTCACATAGATGCACCAAGATGCCTATTGTCCTCTGAAGTTACAGAGAGGTACACTTTAAGCATAAAGGATATATCAACTAATGTTAACAACATTTCCTGAAAGCAGTTACTGCTTACAGACCATTATTTGCTCTCTGCAGTAAATTGTCACCTTTTCTGTTTAATGTTTTTCAGATTTAATACACATATCCTGAAAAACATGAAGATATAGTCTGGGAATGAGTTGGAGAATACAAAAAATCCTTACAGAGTGTAAAGAAGAAAGCAGAAAAAGCCAAGAAAGTCCTACTGGTTTTTGGGAATTTCAAAGTCATGATCTTATTTTTTTTACAATGCAGTCATTACTTTCAGTAAATATGACAGGATTCATAGGAAGAATTCTTAGCATTTAAAGAGATTTTAAATTATGGATAAATCTTATGCACAAAATGCTGTTTTGGCTTTTCTGCATTTTTCTCTCTCACTTGCCTTTGGCACATTTTCCTCAGAGCTTCTCTCTTCAGTGGTTGAGCAGTGTTTATTACCAGGATCTTCTACCCTTATTTATTCAAGCAGAAGAAACATACCTTACATGTATTGCCCAGAGAGAAGAAAATCATGGAGGTTAAAAGAGAAAGTGTTTCCAAAGAGCTACAAAGCCTCATTTCTTAAAGGCCTTGCCAAATAGGAAAGAACTACCTGGCAAGAAGATTGAAGAGCAAGCAGTCTTGCTTAAAACCCCGTGGTTACTGCTTCAGCCTGTATAAATTATCCCTCTAGAGGCCAGCAGAGTATCAAAAACCAATTACCATGAACTAGACCATAATACTACTGTAGACCCAAATCTTGCCCAAACCATTAACATTTAAAAGTTCTTCCAGCTGTCCAAGGGCTGCCTTTTGCAATGAGACTGAACTGTCCTGCAATTACAGTAGCAATGGAAAAAGCATTTCATAGCATTGCCTCTTCCACAGATCTAGATTCCTTAATGTGGTGTCACAGATGTTAGAGAGTGCTCATGAAAGCAGATCTATTGCCTTCACTCATGTAAGGAAGATCTCATTTAAGCAGTGTGTTTGAGATTAGAGCATACTTAGGAGAAGCAGTGTTTATTGTGGTCAGAGACAGGAATGGGACTCTAACATACTCCAGTACTGATTTGCTTTTTCTGAACTTTCTGTCTTAGTTTTACCATCTGTAAAACAGACACTGTAACACATAAAATGCAAAGCTGACCTGGGAGCAATGCCTTCCGCCTCACAAAAGTAAGCAATGGGAACATTAATTACTGCAATCAATTACATGGAAAAGCCTCAATGAAAAGTGCTATGGGAACACAAAGCAGTGAGCGATTTGCCAAATGAAACAGGTAAATGCATGCCTTAGTATTTTGCTCTAATGAGTGCACTGATCTAATGCTTTCACTTAGAGTGGGTCTTACTCTAAGACCTGTTCCTACAGCCCTCACAGTCACATTGCCACAGAAGTTTGCTTGAGGAAAGCCTCAAGATTTGACTTAGTTTGTTTTCTCTTGTGCCAGGAAATACTATCCTTTAAATTAGTAGGCTCATTTCTTTGATAACTGTTTAAGTGGCTTCACTGCAATTCCATCTCTTTAGTTGTCATCCAGCACCTGGGAGGTAAGGAAAAAGGAAACAAGCACTGAATTTTTCCATCATTTCTGCTGAGGGATATTTCTGAGACACTGTACTTTTGTGGGTGGGCAGATGGATGAATAGACAGACGGAAAAGGGAGTTTCCTTTATGGGATTCCAATAATTGGTATGTGGTTTACATTCCATTCATCTGAAGGACTCTTATTTTAATCAGAAACAGGCTCAGGCTACTAAACTACCTCCAGTGTTCAAAACATATCCATGCTTTCAGCTGGCAACTTTCCTCACATGCATCTTTTCCTTGACACCCACAGGCCCCAAAGAGTAATGTGGTCATTTACCACCAAGAACTCAGCGTCAGGTCCTATAACAGGGGTTGGTTCAGAAACCTTTTCCAGACAGAGAGAGGTTTTCTGATTGCTAGCTTCAGAAGCAGAAGCTCTTTAAAGTATGGTATTTGAAACTGGCATAGATTTCTCTAAGCTGGTTTTGGGTTTGTTGGGTTTATTTCCTAGGCTCATCCAACTCTGGGAAAGCCTTGTCTGGACAGTGTTGTTGAAGTCTGGCAGGACAGCTTGGCCTTAGTAGCCAGACACTAATGTAGACAACTGCTGAGAAAAGCCCTATATTCCGCAGCTGGACACACTGCTGTGCTTTAAGCACAAAGGAATGAAAGACTAACACCTTGTCCAGAATAAGTCAGACTAAATAAACAACAATACAACAATCTTCAGCTTTGGAGCTGGTGAAAATGTGAAAATATTAATCAGAAATTGCTGTCATTCAAGGGCAGGGAAAACATAAAATGGCTTGCAGTAAATTAATATTTTATTATTCAAATCTCTCTGAACCTTTTGTGATATCTTTTGTGATAGATCCCTAGTACACCCTAAAAAATTTCTTCAAATGCCACCTTTCCCCATCAGCTAACTTGTTTCACTGTCCAGATTTGTTTACCCTTAACTTTCATTACAGATGCCCTAAAACATTTATTTTCATGGTCTGTATTGTCTCCAACCCAACCAGAGAGTAACTGCACAAGCTTTAGGGATTTTCATGCCATTCATCCTTGAATGTGGCCCATGCCACAACTCTCTTCAGTGCCTACTGTTCATCAGATCTGTCAAGCAGCACAGCAGGAAATCTCCTGCAGGCAGATCACACATTACACAATCTAAGAAAGGAAGAACAGTTTCACAGGTAAGGTCTGTGTCAACCCGGGTGTCCATCACAGAGTTTTTGCACATGCAGTTTGCTTGCCTTGTGCTTCACTTTCCCTGTGGGGAGGGGGAAACGACGCACAGAGGCAAATATGCCATCAAAGGAAGGGTAAACCTGCCCCTTATTTCCCACATGGGAGATGTGATGGAGGCAACCTGTGGCAATAGCCTGTGAACACAGACAAGAGCTACACAGTCACCAGTTCTTTCTGGATCCATGCATCCTGAAAAGACAACACGCAACATGGCTTGGCAATTCATCTGTCTTTGGCCCACACTAGGCAAGTAAGAGTTGCTAATGTCACAAAAGAAACAAAACCATCAAATACCTCTAGCCTCTTCCCTAAGATTCAACAGGTGCTTGGCAACATTCATTTCTCAACTGTTTATTCAGAGCATGAGACCCTTGGTTCCTAATTTAACATTGGTAATGGGAGGTGAGAAGTATTTGAAGTTGCATTCTGGGTTGCAAAGGTTTCAGCAAAACCCCCTATCCACAACCTGATGATTTCCTCTCTCATGCCACAAGGAAGCAAGAACCTCAATCCTTGGGGAAAAGCCTCTAGCCATGCACCCTGCTAGACCTCTGAGAGGTGTGGACCCAGACTGTGCCACCCAAGGTAAGGAGACCATTGTTGCATATCTGTCACAGGATGTTTTCATCAAATTATGTTACCACATTTTGCCCTGCCTAGGTTTTCACAGATCCTGATCTCTCAGGATACAAGACTTGTGTCTGAGAGTCACTTTAAAAGAGATTCTTTTGTTTTGATTTAGTTCAGAGCTATAATGGAGTTAATCTTTAAATACATGGATCTGGCAATTACACTGCTTGTTTGGAGCCAATGTATCAAGATTAGAGATATTCTGATTATTGAATACTGGATTGAAAATAGGATTTTGAGTACTCAACCACATTCTGGCCAAACAATTTCAAATTTAATGAATAGTAATATTTTGTTTGTTTGTTGTATTTTCTTTCTGCCACGAAATGAACCATGATTTATTTTGGATACTGAGATTTATTACAGAGCTAAAATTTGCTACAATAATGTTTTGTTGCTAGACATTTGTAGTATTGCAGTGTAGAGCCATTTATGTATTTTGGACAGCAAACCAGCTTGATACGAGGATTCTTTAGATTGATCTTTCTGGGGCTTACAATAATAATTTTACACAACTTTTGATTAAAGGAAGGTGAAATGCTGAATAAACTGTGACCAGCAGACCACCGGGGACTGTTAGAAGCACAGGCAGTTCATTTAATCATTCCCTAGTGTTCTTCCTGGACTGATCAGACAGCACCTTCACCCACCAGGAACTATAATGCAGCCTTTAATGTTAATTAATGTATGACTGCTTAAACTTCTGTGGTTTTTTCTCTTCCTTCTCTTCCCTTGGCTGGCCACAGCTGTTCAAGTGTTGCTATCGGTTATTCTGCTTAAGTATTAAAAAATGCTTAACTAAATAGGCTAGCTTATTTGCTTTTGCTGATAGTAGCAGTCCACCCATGGAGCCCTTTCAAATCTCTTCAGTGTTTTGGAAACTGGATAAGGGACTTATTCAGTGACGTGCAAGTTTGTCTGAGCCAGGAATGAAGCATGCATTTCATGAAATGAGAAATAACCTCAGACCACACACACAGTGTAATTTCCGACCTCTGGCTTGGGCTCTCTTCCCCTCGTCCCTGTGCACACATACACACACCCCTGCTAAAAAACCAGATGATGACTGACATCCCTAAATCCTTTAAGCATTCTTTTACAGCTAAGAGCAGAGGGAGGTTTTCAGAGCTTAGGTGGCTCATTATTAGTAACACACTGATGAAAAAAATGGATTACTACAAGTATGTGTATACCATGCCAAAGAGAAATAGCAAAAAGCCTGTGCCATCTAAATACTTTCAAGAGGAGAAACTGCTGATGCAAACATATTAAAGCTATTTTTACTGCACAGGGAGATGAGAAGTCCTTCCTACAATTTTCCTAGAGACTAGTGTTGGTCCTGTCACTACTTGTTTAGTTAAGCTAAAATCACTGAGTGCTTCAAATATTATTTTACATTATAATTATAAAAAGAAGTAAACCAGGAAGATAAGTTTATTGCATATTAAAAACTCACACTCTTTCCTCTCCTAAGCAGAGGAACTATACTGTATGGCTGTTGGGAACAAACTACACACAGAAAAGGTAAAGGGCAAACTCTTCCACAGCTGTTACTCCATAGCTTCAATACCCTCTCCTAAGCTTAATTCTTCACAGCCTTACACCAAATGATTTCTTAAACAATGAGACACTTAAACAATGAGACAGCAGGCAGACTCCTGCTCAGCAGCTCCTCTTCTTAAATATTTCCTTTATGCTGGACTCAAAGAAGTAGCTTTGCTGTCTTCAACAGGTAAGGAGTTCTCCTGCATTACAATTGTAGCACCACTGTTGAACTGCCCCTGCAAAGCTTAAATAGGACAAGCAAAGGTGCTTATAGACTGACTCCTGTGCCTCTTCTATTGCCTTGTACCTGATCAGTAATACCATAACACAACTGAGCAACTGAGCCATTGATACTATCTGCTTATGCAAACAAACGTACATCTATATTCATATCATACACATTGGTGATACTTCCACCAATGAAGTTTGCATAACTTTCTGTTAGATGACCCTAATTCAGTTGTTCATAACTTTGTCAAACTAAGTGCTCAAGTTGAAATTCTTCCTGCTGCATGTCTCCATCAGGCTAAATTTTTTCTCCTAAGTTTCAACTAAAACAGCTGTTCTGAAGAGGGAATAAAGGGGATCAATCTCACTTTCCCTCATGTTTTTTCTATAGCCATTTCACTGAGAATCTATTTTGTTTGCATGTTTGGGGAGAGATACTGTGGGTGGCAAGAGGGGTTACCTCACTGCAAGTAATCATGCCCAGTAATAGCCTTCTGAAAACATGCCAAATTTTGGCCAGGTTCTAAACACTATGGTTTACCCATGTTTCATGCAAGTCTCCTAGAGAGAAGCAAAATTATTTTCTGAATACTCTACTAAAACAGATTACTACTTTGCCTCATACACTTCCTCCATCACCAGACTAAATGCATGTCCTTCCCACAGATGAACTGAGTGACTCCACCATTACAAAAGGATTTATAGAGCATTTTGGGTCTTTTCATGCAATTTATGGTACTGGCCCCCAGAAGCTGCTGTGGCACCAGAACTGAGAGCTGAGAAATCCTGCCTGTGGTTCCATCATTACTCATTGATGGTGCCCATGCAGGACACTGAGGAAGCTCATTATCTTGGAAACAAGCCGAAGAGCTTGGGCTAACAAGAAAGAAATAGAAAGCAGAGCAGACTTCAAGAGACAGATGCAACATAGGCAGGGCATAATGATCCACTGTGTTAAATACACAAACACTGTCTCCAGACTGTAGAATAGAACCAAGATTTCACAGATGCCTGCACTCTTTTGTTTTCAACCAGTTTCTGTGACATCTACTAACAACTACATCCTTTCCTCTCCTAACTGGCTAGTCTACAAAAGAGACTGTAATTCAGTGCTATCAGCAACTCCAATTGGTCAAGTAATTGGAATTGTGATTCCAAATTTTCATAATGATTCACACAGGAATCAATCACTTCTGAGTAAAGGAATATCCTTCTCTTTACGGTTTTGTTTGAAAGTTTTCAAAAATCACCTTTTCAGAACTGTGCAAGAAATTATAAAGTTATAAAAACACTCAGAAGCTAGAAAATGACAGCATTACAACTGCCCATGCATCCTGTCTAGTCTTCTACTGTATGCTTAGCAATACTAACTTTCACAGAGACATCACCCTCCCTCTCTGCAGATCACCACATTTCTAAAGAGATCATTTTATCTCTTTCTCTTAAGATTTACAGTTTTTCCCCTCTGTCTAAGCACAAAGCCAAAGATGAAGAAATCCCAGCTTGCACCACAGATCAGCAGCAGCCTCTGCAGCTGTGAAGCACAGCTGCACTGTGGGCTACCATCTCAGTGCATCCCAACCAAGCTGCTGGGTAGTTATAATCTCTTCTAGTTAGTTCCCAGTTCACCAACTGAAAACCAAAAGACAAAGCCAGACACAGATCACAGACTTCCAATCTGTTATGCTGTAATCCTGCAAGGTTAAAAATGAAAGTTCTCTGCTGCCAAGAAGACCAGATTCACTGAGGCTTCCCAGAGGTTTTGAATATCCACTTCTCATTCCTGAAGGAATAAAACAACAAAACATAAACTTTTGCTTAAAAAGTGACATGCTTAAAGCATAGCAACTCAGTTACAGAGGGGTTTATTGCTTACTCTGGGTCTTAAACACACTATCTTCTAAGATGTTGAGATTTTGATGGTGAGGTAAGTAAAATAAAAGTGTCTTGATCTATTTTTTAAATTCCCGTAGAATTTCATAAATTGTTTTCTTACCAGGATTTTTTATTTTCAGAGACATCATCCTACTACCTACCAGACTACCAGGTTACAAATGTCTCTTCTCATGGTTAGAAGCAAAGACTTCATGTATGAGATGAAAAACTGTAACCACGCTCAATCTATCATCACAGCCTAAATACCTAACCATGTAGAGTGAACTCTGCAAAAAGGCCTAAACCGTTACCTTTCTTAGGGTAGGGGTGGCAGTTTTGACACTGGACATCAGGGTCTCCGGATGCAAACAAGTTCCATGTCTTTGGCTTTTTCAGTCACTAGTCAGGTTATTCCTTTCACTGGCATTCATGAACCTTAATGCATAGAATGCTTGAACCAAAGGGTAAATGAAAACATTTAAAAAACTCCCACCACTATAAACAGCTTTTCTCATTATTAAAGAGGATTATTTAATTAATAAACATTAAAATCTTATTTTAACTTTTTCATTACATAAGCAATAGAAAGTCCAACTGTTACTTTTAAGTGGCTTCCTACTGCTTCTATTTATTTTAGTGAAATGGAATTTACAAAGATAATTCCTTAATTTATCCAGAAATGTTTCAAGAGAATACCACAGTTTAGTCCAACCTAAAAGTAGACTGCACAGTCCAAGTACAAAGTAAGAAACTGCACATTCTTTTCTGTGCAGTTTACAAAGAATCAGAGAGATGAATGGCACTGAATTCAGGTATTTCTGATGTTACCACTTATTTGTTTCTCATCAGTCTAAAGGTTTGACATAGAAGACTATCAGATGGCAAATTACCCAGTTACAATTTGATAGAACCACAAAATTCTAAACCACAAAATTTTTCTATGTTCCCAAGGTTCAAACAGCAGTATGTCAAATATTAAGATAAAATACCTAATATTTCTTTTGCCTCAGGCATAAAATACTTATTTCATAATCATAATTTCTTGTATGCTAGAAGCTGATTATATTGTATAATTCTAATTTATATATACATAGGTATGTATAGTATATAATATAAAGACAGTACATAAGTAAGTGCGTATATATTAAATATATATTATCTAACTAATGATTAGAGCACATTGTAACGTATAGGAAATGTCTGTTACAAGGAACACAGGTTCTGTTTTTTCTAAATAGTGCAGAGTGATGCATCTGAAGCAGAACAGGACCTCAATATTTTGCTAGGAGATATTCCTCAATACTCCAAGTATGAAACTCTTAAATTAGAATTAGCGTATTGTAATTACAGCCATATATATAACCACAACTACAAAACAGTGAGGGCAGAGAGGCAAGATGAGCATAAATGCCTCTAGTTATGCTATTACTGTATATATATATTGAGGGACCAATCTCTGAGTCTGCTGTGGAGGTGAAGAGACAAAAGCACAAGAGATGTTTTAAGGAACCAGCTTTCTCAGAGGCAATTAAATTACATTTCCAATCAGACCACAGTATGAATGTTTTCCTTGCTGCAGAATTATCAACCAGAACAAGCAGAAACTGTCACAGAAGTTCCATCATAGTCTGAATCATGGAGAGGCAAGTGCTGATGACAGTTGCATGCACTTACCTCAAACAATATAAATAGACATATACTATTTGTTTCTAAAGTAAGTAGCATAGCATAGAATGATTTTCAGGATGATACAGTAGATCATGTTTACATGAACATTCACATGACGGAAAGAACTCAATACAAACAAAGGGGATAAAACCCCTCTAGTACAAACAGTTCTGTTGAAGAAAAAACAGATTCACTCTGAGGCTAGGTGATACTTGTTTAGCATCCCAGCTATCTCCACTGATAAGTCATTGTCTTCTCTGGCTACAGTGCTAGGGACTGAGAATGCTGCTATTAAATGTACAAATAACATCCAGTCACTGTGACATGCTACAACAGACCAATGCAAATTTTAACGTAATTAAGCTGTCTCTGCATATTTTCAGAAAACAATGCTTTAGTGCAGTGGGCCTGCTTATGCTCCAGTTTGTGCAAGTTGTGTGTACAGTCTCAATTCAGTCATACTGTGTGTTGACACAGACACTGGGTCAGGTTCTGACCACTCAACTGCATCCTCTCAGCTCAGGCAAACCTCCCAGAACAACTGAAACAATCTGTCTTCAAGTATCATGCATATACATCATGCTTACATTCAATTACATCTTTTGTTTCAGAGCACAGTCTTCACTTGGTCTTTGAAAAGGAAATTCAGCTTTCTGATGCCAACTAAACAAAGGTTAGGATGCCAAGCAAACAACTCTGAAGACCTCCAATCATCTGTTTAGATGTACTCTCTTCCTCTTTCAGAATTAGCTCAATCCCACACTTGTTCTTGTGAGATATAGACTCACAAGGACACTGCTATGATTCACATATGATCTACAGGACAAGAGGCATGTCTCTTAAATGCTCTGAATCACTGCCTACCTCTCTCATCTGCAATCTAGACATCCAGTTTCAACAGCAGAAATTGCATCTCCTTAATCATCCCTAGCCAATTATCGACTTTTCAGGTACCCTCACAAGGAAGATAGATTCTGACATTATGTCAACTTAAGTGGTGATTACTCTTTTTTTATAGAATGGACCAAGTCAAGATGTACTGAACTGGGGAATGCGCAAACACAAGAAGAGAGCATTTGTACCAGTATTACATAATTTGTTGCATAAACTGGAAGGTATGCAGTGAATAAGATATGCAGGACACTGCAGGAATGGAAAAATACGTAGCAGCAAAGGCAGTTAAATGCTTCCTTGGAAGAACAAAATCCTCTCCTCCTTCTGCAGTTAAGATAGCTAAGGAAGTAATTAAGTAATCTTTTTCTTACATAGTAACTGTATTATCACTTTGAATTATCCTGTGATAGTCTGATTATGTTATTACCAATCATCCTTTCCTCTGCGTAATGTTGGTTTTTACGCCCTGTACTGAAGCCATGGCTTCAGTCTGCTTTCTGGTGCTCAAAGTCATGACCTGCTAAAGCTAAGCAAATGTATCCTTTCAAACTGTCTTAATGTGTTGACAAATGTTTGCATTCACACCCTGACTTTCTCAAACATATTCATTACCTGAAATTACTCAGTCTCCCTCTCCCAGATCAAATATGGAATCTGTGTACCACTCAGCTACTGCCAAATGCAGTTCTAAGTATAGCCCCAGTTTCCAAACAACTTATGATCCAAAATTCACTGCAAATCAGACTCAGAACACACAGTGTCTTTACCTAGGTCTTGTAAGGTTGTTATTGGGATAGCTGCATTTGTTAGCATAGACAGGGCAAATTTTTTTACTATTTCACAGGAAACCTGTTTTTTTCCAGTCAAAGAATTTCTATTGAAGGCAATAACTGGTACCATCTGCAAGGTCAGGTACCCACAGCCAGACCTATAGGAACACCAATGAGTAAAAAACCATGGGAGCTGCCATCAAGAATAGTAAAATCTACCAAGTAATTTCCACGTGAAAGCAATGACACTCCATCTCCTGCATGATTTCTATTCCGATCAGGTGACAACTATCATGAAGCTATTTCCTTATGCCAGGAGGTCGTTATAGTTTTCCTGTAGTTCATGCCTTCCTGCATGGAACCTGTACATGGAAGTATGAATTTCACACTATAATTTTTGTTTTTAAAGCCAAACAAAATGATAACCACAGATTTCTAGTAAGACAAAATTGATCTCTGCAGTTCTAATATTTGAAGACTATGTCCTCAAACACAGGTAAAATTCTTCTTTTTTTAATTTGTGTAGATTCATTTTTTAAAATTATACAGCCAAAATATTTTATGGACAGATCCCTAGGGCACTATGTTTCAATATTTATGGCTTAGGTGACATTTCCTTGTAAAATACATTAAATTTGCAGGAAGCTACAGAGTGACATAAATCTTACTTCAAGACCTGTTCCCATAGCTCAATTCAATTGCATATAGATTGTGCAAATAGATTTCCACAAATATACTGTCAGTATTTGGCATACATGCGAATAAAACATGCACATCTATGGAAGTTTTGATTTATGCATACCATCACCTTGTAAGAGAAACATAACTTCCTGATTACTTCAGGAAAATAACAGCTTCGTACTTGGTCATCAATAAAAATCTTACCTATCCCAATCAGATTTCACTCTGTCTAGCACCTACTGATTCACACCATGACTGACAAAGATGGTGCTAAGGTGAAGCCTTCCTTCAGTACATCAATATCAGCTGAAATTAAACAAGGTTATCTAGCCCCTTCTGGCCCTTAGGTAGAGGTTATCAGTCCCTCCTTCTGGCCTAAAACAAGGACAGTTTCATCCACGTAACTTTCAGCAGGAACCTTTCTCTCTTATTTTTGATTATGTCAAATACTGGCATACTACAGGGTTTCTTTATTATCTAACTTCAATTATCTTTGGTGCAATTTAAGCTACTTAACTCCTCTTTTTGTTGTAGACATAAGGAGGTTATTCCCTTCCTCTTTTTTAATGTATTTGATGACCGGAGTTTTTATTCCACCAAACTTTCTCTTTCTTACCCAAGAAGCAGTTTGCTTCCCTAAGCATAAGGACACTAACCTGTAAAGAAAATCAATACTGATGCCATGAACAAAAGGCCTTAATTTATCTCATCTTTATTAACATAATGAGGGTGTAGATATTACCTAGTTTAGGCTGACTTCCTTTAGCTGTATGTAATTCCAATGTACCAATGAGTAAGACCTTACAGCTTCCTCTTTTACTTTCTTAGTTCATACTTCTTCTTGAAAAGCTGTTCCAACTGACCAATGTACCATTTGGTATAGTAAAGTCGTAACAGCATAGACTCAGAGTAAGAAAAAGTTAGGGAACACATTAATCTTACTTATGTTAGCTACCTGTAAAACCCAAAGCTTTTATTACTTAACATTTATGTTAAATACTCAGCTCTCTGTTTCAGGTACTTAAGTCAGATTTCACAGTCAGGATTTCAGATGGTTTCCACTTATAATATGTGCACAATGGCTACCACAGAGACAGAGTATAGTCTACAACAGCTTCCCATGACCTAAAGCAGAAGCTGCACCAGATCAAATTTAAGCTTATTTTCCAGTGGGCAGTCTTCCAGACCACAAAAACTACCACCATTCACAGACTGCTGCTGTGCAGGTTCAATGTCCAGGGTTTTAAAATTTCGTAACATTTACCCTTCACATAAAACAATTTATACAGTATACTGAATGTAAACCTGTATACCAATGCTTACAAAAATCAAAAATCAGGGTTAAGGTTTCCAGAGCAACATGAAGCCATGGTCTCTTCTAGTTGTGTGTTACAAGGTACTCTTCACATGGTCCCGTAGCACTGAAAAGTGTGACAGACTATTTGGCAAATGAGATATGACACTGAGTATCTTACACCCTTCCAATCTGTGAAGTATAGTTTTCATCTGGAAGTTTTATTACATCCAGAATTCAAGATTATAACCTGTAAAGATGCTGAAATTCCTTACCACATATACACTGTACTGTGTATTTCCAATACACACTGTGCTGCATATTCCCTGACAAAGACATGACAGAAGTTTATAAAAAAAGGGAGATGAAAATGTAAATGAGATGAAATTTGACACCTAACATAATTTAATGAGAAAGATCAAATAAAAAAACTTGGTGGTTCTTCACATCAACCAAGCTGAGTAACTCACTATTATAGGATACTGTGAAGATTTCAAGGTCCACAGCTTCAGAGACTGAGCAAAATCATGGAAGATGGGAATCCATCAAACACAAAGACATCATCTTTGTCTCAGGAAGTCCTCCAGTCTCTAGCACCTCAGAAAATATATGAAGTATCATTGTCAAATGCTGTTATCTCTAAATTGTGTTGAGATGACTGCTGGTGTCCAAATTTAAGTAAAGGGAAAAAATTACTTAGTACTTCTGTTGAGCTGAGGAATATAATCAGAACTAAATAAAGTAGAGTGCATTCAGAAAATTCTAAAAAAATTTAATATAAAATCATTATATATCATAGGTTACAACACACAGTACATAGGCATGACTATGCACATATGTACTATACACTGCACATGTAATTGCATACATAGTCACTTGTAAATAATCACTTGTAAAATGTAATTATGTATCACTATAAATATGAATTCATCATTTTACCTTTAAATTCATGGAATTACCATATTTTGTGGCATAATGCTGTCAAAGTTCAAATAAAATAGTTATAGGGCAACTTATATAGAAAATTTGCATTTTACTACACTACAAGATTTAGCAGTGGATGGTTCATCTCAATCATCTGCACTGTATTTTTTCCACAAAAAAGTTTCATTTCTTTTCCAAAGAGAACTTTCACACACTTCTCTCTCCTCTGTCACTGTGGAATGAGGGGCTCTTTCACAAAGTTTCTCTATGACTGCTATATCTGTGAGCTTTCTGAGGCTGTCCTCATTCTGTTCATTCAGCATATCCCAGAAATCTTTTGGTCTCCCCTTTGATTTTTCTGCTTGTCCTGAAGAAAATGTCCTTGGTGATCCTGTAGACCCATTTCCATCATTTCTGAAGATTTCATTGAGAATAGAGGTATCTCCAAGTAAGTTCTCAAAAGAATTTTTCTTGCAAATCTGAGCTTTTCTCTCTCCATTTTCTGACTGAGACATGGATCTTTCCTTTGGCAGCTGTGTTTCTTCTGAGTCTTGCTGTCCTTCACAACTTTTAACAGACAGCACGTCAATTATTTCTGATTTACTGATTAGTGAGCCAGATGCCATAAACTCCTTGAATGCCTGACTGTTTCTTCTTTGGAAATGTTGAGTAGCAATAGTGGGTGATTGTTTATATTTTGCATCAACAAGCATATCTTGCAAGTAGGAGTCCTTGTGAAGCTGTTCTGCTTCTCCCTTATGGCCCTCCTGGGTCTGTGTTTCTGTAGTTCCACTCAGAAGTAGTCCTTTAGCTGATGAAGGTCTAGACTTGGATCTTCCAAAATTAACAATGGATTTTCTTTTTCTGAAGCGTGTTGTACCCAGTTCACTTTCCTCACAGTTATGTGAAGCTTCTGCTGGTATTTCAAGTGAGAAGAAAGACTCCATCTCTGGATGCTTGGAAACATAGAATTCCTTCAACATTTTCTGCCTGGTTTCTGATGTAGCTTTTGCAATGTGTTCTGCAAGGTCCTTCACTGATCCCATACTAAAGTGAGATACCATTTCCTCAAATTGTCTCCTGTAATTATCAAGAAGGAAAAATGTGTTATGCTGACACCCTTAACAAGGGGGTGGGGGAAATAGGGAGGAAGTAGTTGTTCCAAGTCCTTTTAAAAAAGACTTGCTAAACAAAAATTGGATAAATGCATGCACAGGAGACATTGTCCACATCATCCTACCCAGTGAATTATGGAATATTTGTTTCTGCTAAAAAACCAACCTCTAATTAAAACAGATCACTCTAGTTGAGTGATCAACAATCCCACGATGGGAAAAGATATGAAACATTGCCTTTCCTGTTATGAGGGCTCCAAAAGGCAGGAAGATTTAACCCTCTTTTCCTCAAATACCACTTGACTGGGTAGCTCCAATCATTTGAGTGTGGTAACTGCAGACACCTCCCCACTCTGCCCTCCAATTACAACAAACTGAGACATGTAATCATCCTCATTCACTCCGTGGCACAGCCACATGTACTACAAAGTCTAGCTGCATGCCAGGTGCTAACAAACAACCTGCTCAATGCTCAAGAGTGAATTGCTTCAGCTCTTTGCTAGATATGGCTTAAGGATCTTGGAATAACAGCTTAAGTCACTTCACCAACTTAGAAAATTTTACCTCAATAGATTTTTCATAACTAATTACAATTTTGAACATTTTTAGAATGAAGGGTTCTCCCTTACCTGCATAATAAATATTTATAATTTTAGTGTATATAATAGTAAAAAAACCTAACAATTATTGGCACTTTGACAATAACAGTAGGGATAACTGAAGCCAGCTAGTGGATATAACAGCTTCTGAATGCTTACAGTCATGACCTAGATACCAACTTTCATATAGTAATTTACTTGTCTCAAGGCAAATTGAAAATATTTACCAAATACCTATTCTGTAGGTTTGATTAGCTAGCTACAGCTTTCCACTTTCTATTTCCACAAACCATCAGGCTATTTTTATTGAATTTCTATCTGCATAACAAGGGAAATCAATATTCCTATTAACAACAGCAATCATTTGGGAAAACAGAAAACAAGGAAACAAAAAATTATTATCCCTCCAAAAATAACGGGGGGGAAAAAGGATTAAAAGAGATATTGAAAAATACTGAGACCCATGCTAAAAAAGAAACATGAAGCCCATTTTTTTTAACAGCCATTCAATGCAAGTGATGAGATCTGGGCAAAATCAATAGGCAGTCAGAAGCTAACATTATAAAATGCCTCCTTTCTATACAGTTTAAACGTGCATCATGGGCTACTACTGTTTTGTAGTAGCCCATGATGCACGTAATACAAACACTCATGGTGATGACATCTACAGAGTTATGTAATATATGACCATTGAATCAACACGTTCAAGTAATTTGTGGATTCAATTAATTTTATTAATCAATTACAGTACTCAGAGTAGTGTGAGTCGAAGTTTCCCACTAATTCCACTCTTGCCATAGAAAGTAACAGTATTGCCTCAGCAGGGTTGAAACAAAGACAAATGCAACTACTCAAAAGGAAGTTTGTTTCAACCTTAGAATTTTACTTCCAACTCAGCAAAGCATTCTCACCTGCGTATTCCTTTGGGTGTCCTTCCAATTAAGAAGGTGGTTGAACCTACTCTGTGTACTCTTCTGCTTCTCTGGGTCACAGGATGTGTAACACACAGATGCTGTTGCTTACTGTTCTTCAACATTTCTTGCCTTTCCTTAACAACTTTCTTCTCTGAAGTATTGTCTTCTGGAACTTCACAATTTTTCTAGTAAAAGGAGACATGGACGTCATTAGAACAGCTGTGCTTCTGATGTAACAATGCACCCAACTGCACCCAATTCTGTCCCTTGTAACTAGCATTACTAGACTGAACACTAGGATTGGGATTTGGAGCAGAAATGCACACTCCCTGCTCAGTTGCAAAATTCCAGGGACATTGAAGGGAAGTCTTGGTTCTCTGACATCTTGCACAAAAATACGATCCTATTTAAACCTGAGTTATTTTTCTTAAACTCTCACAAATTCTCACCAAAATTTCCCCTTTGCCAAAAGATAGCTGCTTAGTAATATCCTGAGTCTCCCTACAAACTCTACTTTAGAGATTAAATCACAAATTGCATTCACACCTTGTCATCTGCTGTTCAAAATCTGGTTTCAAATCTACACTGTTTCTTCCCAATGTTTTTCTACTTGATCCATGTCCATTTCCTTTATTTTCATGGGCTGTTCACAATGTTCTTGAGCCTTAGGATCTCACATGTGTTCTCACTCCATTACTTTGGTAAGTAACCTCAAACTAGCATACAGAGAGAGATGTTAATATTACAGAAACTAGAGGCATAAATTTTCACTGTAAGACAAATGTACAGCTCCAAAGACCAAAATTTTACTTCACCATTATGTTACTCTAAACAACACTAAAAGCCCATCCCAATTAAGATAAAAACCCTATTCTCCCAATAATAGTATAATACTAGTAAAAAAATTAAGACTGAATTAGTAGATGTTATCTACAGGATAAATATTCTACGGTTCTCTTGCTAGTTATATATATTTGTTAACTTTTTTACTTGGAAAATGTATTTTCAAAGAAGAAAGCAACCATGGTTTTAAAAAATATTTATTTTTATGGATTTTTTTCAGGAAAAACACTTACAGTATTCTGATCTCACTACGACACGACAGACTATTTTTCACTGTGTTAGGAAATTAGGGCTGTATAATTTAATTCAAGAAAATATAACTTGATTCAAGAAAGTATAACTTGAATAGAATACAAGACAAACCATGTAAATGTCTGTCTTAAAGTTATGTTAGACCCCCATAAATGTACATCAATCTACCTCTCATTAAACAAGACTGAAGTATATAAGGCAGTAATACTTTGGTTTACACATCTGTTCAAACAAAGAAGATTTTTAATATCTTTGGGAAAAAAGCCAAGTGTTTTAAACACACTGAAAGTTATAAAATTGCTTGTCTTTGCAAAGAACCACATTTAATGTTAGAAGTATTATTAATTGCATATAAATGCACAAAGGCAATACTGAGTTCAGGAAGCATAAAATTTTGGGTGCACAGGTACACTGCACCACCCAAAAGAACAACATCAAAATACCACCAAATATATACAAAGAGCATGTCTTCTTCTACTTAAATAAGTTGTTTAAAGGTGGGTTTTTTTTAACTCATGGCAGAAATAGTTACTGTAAAAAAAATTATTGCAAGAACTGCAGGAGTAAATTCCAGTGAAAGTCTGCAGCCATTGTGAATTACTCCTGAAAAACTTCCCCGCTCCCCAGAGCAAAGGCAATTGGTTACAGGATACTCAGTAAGGCTGAAACACAACAACTGACTGCTGAACAGGCAAACATTTTAGAAAGCCCAATACCCAGCTCCTAAACTCAGGAACTTATTTTTTTAAAAAATAAACTTTTTTTTTTTAATAAACCTAAAACACTTTGTTTTTTTAGATGGCTCCATGTTTGTTAAAGGTCAAATCTGATGTTTATTACTCTGAATGACACAATGTGAGACAAGGTCTATGCATTAGTAAGATTTGAAAAATGAGATTAAAATATTCTAACTTTCTATTAGCATTACTATCAAAAAGTGAAAACTTCAGTCATTATTCCAGTGCTGTCAATATCCTACACCATTTTGCTTTCTTTTGAATTTGCCTTCCTGCATGGCCCTTCTAAATTCATTCATCTCATGGACAGTATATTTTTGATTATCTTTCAATATCTGCCCTCTGAATCACTGATCTCATAATGAAAACTTCTTTTCAACAGCTTTCTGTATTTTTCTGTTCCCCAAGCCCTTTCACTGACAAATTACTGTGTCCACACTCCTCGCTTCTACATGAAATGCCGTGTATAGTGCTGGTCATGCTCACACGAATTATCACACTTATCACACACATAAGACAATTTCATGAAGCAAGACAGAAATCAAGACAACTTGATTCAGCTAGAAGTCTCTGACTCTTGTTCTGCTACAGACACTAGCACATTTAATCTGTACTATTGAATGTCACACTCCGTATGACATTCAATATGTCATACTTGGATATTGTATGATGGAATAATAAAGGAAACAGAACTCCTTCTGTATGCTGTATATTAAAAGAATACTGACAGACAGAAATGACAGCAAACAGGAAAGTCTTTACTAAATACTTAAATGCATTAAACACAATATGCCTTTGCAGTGCAGTGCATGTTATAAAATTTCTATGGATCAAAGTGGAAAATTTCACTTAAACTGAACCAATCCTTTTTTGTCATCTGACAAATGATGTTTGTCTATATTGAATTATCCATAACACCATTATACATTTCTGTTTTCACAAATGTGAGGGGGAGGGGCACGAGGTGCAGCAAAATAATTACACTGACATCAAAGATAAAAAATTTTGATTGAATTACTGAATGCAGTATTTTTACTACTTTATTAAACTTTGTCCACTTCCATTTTGTCAAGAAAACCTTTACAGCAGCTTCAAAAGAAATGCACACTTTATTTACTTTCAAAGGCATACATATAAGACAAAGACCATGCAAGCAGTTTAGCAGAAGGCAGTGTTTTTTAATTGAAAAAATGAAATGAGAAAAAGTTACACTCCAGAAATATCCAACTAAATGCAAAGAAAAAGTTAATAAAAGTACAATAAAGTGAAATTATGAAGTGCTATGGTGAACTACGGAAAAACCCACAAAACTGTAGTCGGTCCTTCCTGTCTTATCCTTGTTCTCTTCTCCTATTCCCCCTAGATCTACTACACTTAAGACATTTTTTATATATTGCAATGGAAAGAAGACTAAGTAATTGTTCTGAAAATGGTTTCTAAAGTATTCAGAAAACTCAGGGATTATTACTACAATGGAAAAATACTCCAAAGAAAGCATATATTGACCCCTTTTATGTTCCATTTAGTCTATGACGGTTTTGATCCCTTCTTCTTTCGTTATGCAATTCCCTTACTCTTGAAAGAATATATTGAGTTTTGCATACCAATAACAAGTTTTGATTCCTTTGAATTATACATTACATAATGCAGCAATCAAGAGTGTAGCAAAAATGCTAGACTATCTGCACATTAAGTGTCACAGAACCCATTTAAGGGTAACACTCTTCAAGAAGAATGGCAGCAGTAATACCTACTTCAAGTTTCCATCTTGAATCTACAACTCTTGGACCTGTTAGCTCTGTATGGCAATCTGTCTCCCGATGCCTAGTTACAGCAGTTATTTAAAAACAGTATCAACCTACGAAATCAAACTTTGGTCTATCTTTGACAGTACAAAACTTCAGTATCTGTCCTTTTAACACACATAAAGAGGCAGCTCTATACTCTGGAACAATGAATGCCAGTCCACATATACGCATCATCTGACATGACTGAGATGATTGGACACCTTAAGCCAGTAAATTCCTTTTCTTTAGTCCCTTCAAGCAAGGCAAAGGACAACAATGTTTCACTTTTTTAAATACAGCAAGAGGAAAAGGCATTGGAGAGTAAGTGGGCAGAAGCTGGGAGTAAGATTAAGTAGAGAAACAGAGATACTTGTTTTTTAAACTGTCTGATGTCTGTGGCAGTTTGTTAAGAAATCAGACTTGGAGGATAATGAACATCCTTCAGAAGCCTGAAGCTGAAAATGTTTGCATAATTATTCTTCAGCCATAGTTGCACCATGTTCAAGCACCTTCCTCTCTTTTAGTACTTCATTACCCAAAGTATCCCTGCAGTAACTATTTTGCCAGATATATATTGTCTTATAACACTGGGGGCAAGGTTTATTGATGACTGGAAGTCATCAATAAACCTTGCCCCCAGTGTTATAAGACTTTTCTCCTTAGGTGTGCATGAAACCACTGCTGTCAGATATCCAAGAAATTTATCATTGCACAGTTTCATTATTTACATTTCTATAATAAACAAGAATAGCCTTCTAAAATGTCTAGCTGCCTTGCAGTCACCCAAAAAACAGAAAAGAAAGAAACAGTAAATTCAGTATGATTAACCTCTTGAAATACATCTTACAATAAATAACAAACCATTCTGCCATATCTTAATTTATACTTTCCCACTTCCCTCAAAACTTGAGAAAACACATGACTTTCCCAATACATTGAGAGTTGAAGTTGGTTTTGGATTATTGCTATTAATTTGATTATTTGATACTGCATTCCAGTGTCTTTATCTATGCAAACTAAATTCTAAATTATTTCAACTAGTCTTTTTCCCCTTTGCAGTTTTTCCTTGTGGTTTTTTGGTCTAGTTTGGAGGTTTTTGTTGGTTTGGTTTTTTTTTTCCCTAGCAATTTTTCCAATTATACATATCAATTATTATGACCCTTCTCTATGCTTTTCTTGAACATACGCTATTGCTACATATTATTTTTATTTTACCAATGTTTCTTTGCTGTCAGGACATACACAAAGTACCAAGAAATGTTTGATACCTGACTGTCCATTCTTGGTCTTGTTTCCTTCTCTCTTCTACACAGACTGATAAAGTAGTTTGAGTTGGAAGGGGACCTTTTAAACCCAATCTAGTACATGTCAGACAAGAATTTCTTCCTAAATTATTCTGTAGGTCAAGGAAGAAAAATTGTAATAGTAAATTGTAATAAATTTCATGCAGTTTCTTTAAAAATGACGTCCACATGGTGAAGACAAAAAATACAATTAGCAAAAAAAAGTAACTACTTTCACATGAATTTTAAATAAACTAGAATTACTTTTCTACTTGCCAAGAACACACTACTGAACAAAATGTACTTCAGAGACATATGGTGAGTTATAAATTCCAGTTTGAAATGAGCCTTACAATATTTCAGAACTATTTTTGATGTGGACATTAGTTTTTCCTTTGAATTTAGCTTTTTTAATGGAAAAGCAGTCTCTGAATGAACACATCTGCTGTTCTAAAAAAATAAGGTTGTAGAATGAGAATTACAAGTAATATATAGTCAACAGTCAATACCTTAATTGTCTTAGAAAATGAAGGTAACCTACCTTAACATTTTAGAATACTTTACGATAACTATATTTATACCAAGCTTTCTGAGTTAAACAATGTTTGGTATGATTTCAAGTGTATCTAATATTTGAATGTATCCTAGCAAACTAACAGCAGAAATATTTTTCAAGTTATAAAAACTGTTAAGATTTATCACAGATCTAAATTACTCCTCCAAAATATTTTGCCAGCACCAACACCCCAGGAGAATTAAATTTGATAAAATTACACAAATTTTAGAGTAATACGTAGTCATTTCCCCATGTGTGTCACATGTAGCTTTACTGCATAAACAAACTCAGACAAGGACATTCCATAAGCTCTAATCTTTTGCTTGGTACAGGACAATTGACTACTACATCAGTTGAGAACAGATTGCATCCTCTCTATTTCACATTTACTTGAGTCTGTTTCTTCTATAATCAGGTAACAGAGCAAGAATTTCTCATTAGGATCAATCTTAAGTTTTTCAACCTTCACCTAAAGTAACCGCTATAAGACATACTACCGTCTTTGATCAAAAAGCTGACCATGAATCAATATAGTTATTACTGTTGAGAATGAGAGGAGATACTCAGCCTGTCCCAGAATTCAAAGCTTAAGGTAATTGCTTATTCCAGCAGAAGCTGTGGACTTGCAGCCATCATCCTTCTGTCAAAGAGTAGTAGTAGTAAAACCAAAGGCGATGCACATACATCATAATGAAACCTCCACTACAAGCTTCAAAGAATGCCAGATTTTAACTCACTACATTATAAAAACACTACCAAAAGTGGAATAGTGGAATGGTTAATTCCATTGCAAACTGAACCAGTAAACTCAATAAAGCAGCATTACAGGCCAATCATTTTGGAACAATTACTTTAAAGCTGAGTATTTCCCCATCCTAAAAGAGAAAGGACAAAGGCATGTTATCTCCCAAAAGCCTACTCTTTGTAAATAACTATCTAAACTTGTTGAATCTGAAAGCTGTGCAAACACACTGCAATCAGAGTTCCTACAACTGATAGAAAGTCTTTGTTTAAATAATCTACAAAATGTCAGTGTAATACAAATAAGATAAAGTAGAGTTCTTAATGACACAACTTTTGTATTTACAGTATTCTCAACAGTACTTAAATCTGCATTGGAGATACAAAGGGCATGTTTTTTCCTAGGCTGACAGCATGCTTAGTTTTCTCATTTACACCACATTGCAATAACATAAAGAAGGGTTTACCATTAATCCAGGTTTTACTACAAAGCATCTCGTTATTTCTCTGTCAAACACTGGCAATAGTGCCAAATGTCTGTCATCCAATTCAGGGGATTAAGTCTTCCTTTATAGTGCAATTCTTGTACAAATTTATAAAAATACAGATAAAGTTTCTTAGAGCTGGTCACAGTCTATATTTTGGCCTGAATTCATGCTGCAGAGGTTGAATATGACAGCTGGCAGGAAGCTGAGGGGAGAATACATCCTCCCCCTTTTCAGTCACCACATTTCTGTTGCCATAGTGATTAATCCTCAATTGAATGGCTGTCTTTGTACATTTCTTTTCAGTAAAACTTTAGGTAAATTTAAGTTGAAAACATGTAGTTGACAGAAAAAAAGACTTTACATATTCAACAGGTATAGTACAAGCTCTTGTGACTAATACTTTTCCATATATTAATAAGTACAACTCGCTCTAACATGGAACATCATCAGTTTTTCAAATTAGTTAGTAGGTCCTGTTCCCATCTTCTGTCTTTCTTTGTGAAACCTCCAAGCCTTCTCCAAAGACTTCCCCATGCTCACACAGCCCCCCCCCCGCCCCCCCCCCGGACTCCTACTGAAGAAATACTACACATTCAGCTGTATAAGAACTAGAGAAAGCCTATCCCAGACTTCCATACTGTGCAAAACATTTAACGTAAGCTGTTTTTGCCAATTAACAGAGAAATTAATTAGGAAATTCATTAGGAAATGCATTAATTTAATTCAGAATAGACTAGAAACATTAGAAGATATTTAAATCTTGCCTCTGGGAGTTTTCTCTTTCTTATGGTAGCTAAGAAAAAGTTTCACAAGTAGAAGTTTCAGTGAAAGTTACCAAAACCCCAAATACGTAAAAAGCTTCTGCACTGAAATCAGGTTGCTTTGGAACCTGGAGCCCACCAAGAAAATAAAATCTCTAAAAATACTTAGTAGATGACTAAGGCCTTACAGAGTTAGTTAACACTTCCTTTCTTTCCTCGAAATTAATGTCAGAATAATTCTGAGCAAAGTATCACATTAATTACTCAAGACTTTTCTTTCTTTCTGAAAGGCTGAAGTAAATGTAGGTCTGCTCTGAAAATTACAGTCTGCCTTTCCAAGTCCACCATGTACAATCTACAAATTCATTCCACACATTTGCTTTAAGAAGCTTTTGTTTTCCATATGATTCTTTCTATGGTTACACAAGATAGTTTTTTCTGGTTTTCATCTTAATATATGTTCTTAACATATAGTGATGTGACAATAGACAGCAATCTTCAATTTGTTCAATGAAAACACATTGTTTAAAAAGTTTATTAGCACAATACTTGAATTTCAACTCAAGTGCAGAACACAGAGTGCTCAATGTCATCAAATCAGGCTAAACCAAACAAAATAATCCCGGAAAAAACCCAAGATATTTATTCCAGTAGATTAATTTGCAATATAATCTTTCTCCTTCACCTTTGTATATAACAGAGTGGAAAACCCTTCCTATGAATAATCTTCAGTGAAGCAGCATATAAAGTATGTTTTGTTGTCATATAATGGCTCTCGGTAGTCTTTACTGGAGGGCCATGTGCCAAAATGAATGACATGCATTTTCTACCTCAAGGTGTTTACTATAGCCTCATGTGATTCTCTCTGCATCATGGCATCACAAATAGAAATGAAACTCACACTTTAACCCTCATGACTTCTTAGCAAAGATTATGAGTAGCATGAGATCTCAAACTGCACAGAGACACACCTGTCTACTTTCTGTGACACTTAGGTTCTGGGACATGCAAGTAAAGTTTATAACTATAAAGGAAGATGAGATGTACTATTAACCTATTGTACAGTATAATCCATATCTCCAAAATTTCTTCAAAAACAGCTGTCTACCACACTTTTGCATTGAACAGAAATCCCTGGCTTTGTTTTGATTACTGAGGCTCTAAACACCTCCAAGTATTGACACATCAGTCCCTTCTCCATAAGCAGCACTATCAGAAACATCATCTCTTTGAGGGAAGATTGTCATACTGTTCTGTGCTTCATCAAAAGAAGTGTGGCCACAGGTCAAGGCAGGTGATTCTGTACCTCTGCTCTTAGTGCAGAAAAAAGCCACAAATATGAGTGGAGGGATGGAACACCTGTCCTATCAGGATAGGCTGAGAGACTTCGAGTTATTTAGCCTGGAGAAGAGAAGACTCTGAAGAGAACTTCCTTTGACCCTTCAGTACTTAACAGGGGTCTGTAAGAAAGATGGAAAAAGACTTTCCATCAGGGCCTGGTTTTGATCTAGACAAGACATAAGGAAGAAGGCTTTTTGACAGTGAAGATTGTAAAATACTGAAGCTGGTTGTTCAGAGAGGCGGTGGATGCCCCATCTCTGGAAACATTCAGGGTCAGGTTGGATATGGCTCTAAGCAACCTGATCTAGTTGAAGATGTCCCTGCTGATTGCAGGAGGGAGTTTGAACGAGAATAACTTTAAGGGTCATACCCTATAGATCTTATGTATTTTCTTCTCAAAATCTACAGCAATCTTATACTGACACTGGTGGGCCATGGTCAGAATACAATCTTCAAACAAAGGATAATAACATTCAATACAGGAACTATTAGTATTACAATATTTTTATTATAATTCTAATTCTAAGCATTCTGCATTTAAGACATATCATGCCACATCTGTCAAAAAACTCCAGTTAATCTTACTCTTTTCACTCATCATACTTGCAAAATAAACTATAGATGAATCTCCACTGCTGTAGATGATTATTTATGAAAATTTATTCTGTAACAACTTGACAATGTCTTTCTTCACTGAGAATGCTGCTTCAACTCACCTAACACCTAGAGCATCTTCTTCTATTTTTATGCAATCCCACTGACTTCTGTGATAAAAGGAACATGCTCCACAATGGATCACATGATAAAAAACCTTTCCACATATGCTAGCTGCTACTATTGTCATACACAGACTTTCTTTTATTCAGGTGCTGGACAGGATGTATTTTGGATAATGATATTAAATCAAATTATGGTTTATTCTCTTGCTTGTACAATTAATGCATAGTTTACACTGTTACATTTATTACTTCTGCATTTTATCTCACCTTTCACAGCTGCTAAGTTGTGAGACAGGTATCATGATGTCTTGTTTATGTTTCTTGATGGCATACTTTATATTCTAGTTGCCGCTACCAAACTGTGTCTTTCAGAGTCATACAGCACTTATAGAAATACAGACCAAACAAGCACTCAGTACTATAAATGTGAACATTCTAGTTAAACTAGTCAGTTGGCAAAATTCATTTAAAAACCTTATATAGACAATGTGACTACACTCCCTGTCAGCTCTGGGGAAAGAAGTGTAAAAGGCTCTGCAGTCTTGAATCCAGGACTGTTATGGAACCTGGAGAACAAAGAAGGCAAGAAAAAAAATAGTAGTAAGATCTATTTCTCATAAAAAGAATCAAAGTTTTGTCTCCTTAAGTCTTTAGAGGTACAGGGCAATAGCAGATTAAAATAATATGTTCTACCTGGTCAGAGAAAAGGTAGCTAGGATGTACGAATACTAGGCCAGGTAAAATTAAGGATAGACTGATAATAGACATATCACTGGATAAAAAAATAAGCTCAATTGAAGCCTACAGTTTAAAAGGTTAAGAGAAACTTGACCCAGAACTACACTAGTGCCAACTGTGCAGATTTAATACTGGCCTTCTAAACTCAAGGAAAGAAAATATCACCAAGGTGAAATTTGATGTAAGAAAAGGTGTTCAAGTCTTACACTTTTTTTTAATAACCAATTTAAATACTAGCTTGTTAGTTACTTATGTTCTTAGGTTGTTCTACATACCTTCAGTTATTTTCTGAGGAACAAGACTTGCTGCCTCCCATCCCTTCTAAGTTGGCTCTCAAGGATCTTCTTCCCATGCAACCACTCTCACTTTCAAAGAGACCTCACAGGTTTTGCAATCTGCTCCAGATTTAAGCAGTTACTACAATTTAAGCTACCACAATAGTCTCCATGACTCAACAATAAATGAAGCACTAATAAACCAAATTGATACTTTTAGGTAATACAGGTAGACAATCAGGAAGAAGACATTGTTTTATAGTGCTTTCTAGTAACTTATTTTCTCTGTTACTCATGTGCACATAATTTCCATAAATTAGCTACTGAAACTAAAGACCTTAACCTCGGTTCTAAAAGTTCAAAAGAAGTGAATCAAAAATGAGATTAGGTGGCTAGTCAATAGCAAGAAGTCAACATGTCAATGTTCTTGCAAGGGGTATTCTTTATTATTTGCTTTAGCTTATTATAATATTGCTTATTATCCCTGTCATTCCAGATTTCTATGTAAGCATGAAACAAAAATGTCACTCTCCTACCAAGATTTGTAGGATTTTGTATTTCCCAATTTACAACTCATCCAATTCAACAGAATACTTAAAGTTTTTCAAAATTCTTGAACCCCTTTCACAGAGATATAAGTTGTTGCTTGGAAAATGTTTTTACAATGTATTACATCAGAGAAGTATTATTACAGACTGCTCACTGAATGAAATTGGAAAGCAGGAAGACAGAGTTGCCATAGGTAAAATGAACACACAGGGCACAAATGAGCACAAATGACGTTATACTTTTTGGTCCTGAGCAGACCTGTCTGTGAAATGAAAATAACCTTTCTTGATTGCTTCTACTTAGAAACAAAACAATTTGATTAGCTGTTCCTAAGAAGGGACATAAATACTATCAGAGTATAAATATTATTCGGATGCCTTCATGATGGTATCACATAAAGCTTCAGCCTAAATACACTGTAAAAAAAGCTTCTAATTAAGGATCTAATATAACTGATACCCAAAGCCAACAGAAAGAGCTACACAACAGTTTCTGAGAAACTATTAGACCAATGACACTTGAAATATACATTAATAAGGAATTTCAAAATTTCTGACAAAACTTTGTTTTTTCTTCAGTAACTGTCAGTTTCCAATTAACATTCCAACATTCAAAACTGTAATTTTATTTACTCAAAACAATTATGGAAATTTAAATGACTCAGCTGTATGTTTAATATTACACATGATGCTACTTTAATCTACTGAAAAACATTTTTATTAAGCAGCATTATTTATGATAAAACAGGTAGATGCTGAGACAGTGAATGTCCTAACTTTCAGCAAAAGCCTGAGGGCCAGAAGCACAACAGTGACCATGTTTTTTCACAAAATGTCTTCTAAGGAAATACAAAGTAATGAAGAAAGAAAAACAGTATCAATAAAATTCTAAGTACAGAACCTTTCAAAATTGTCTAAGAAGCTCTCTTTTAAACAGACCACAAAAAGCTCAAAATGCCACATCTAAGAATAGGCAGTCATCTATCTTTTATTTCTACTTTAGTGCCTTTATGTAAATGAATAACAGGAAGTGAAAAAACAGAGAGGCAGCCTTCTCTGTATGTTTTGATGTTCTTCTTCCTACTTAGATCTCCAAGAGAAATGATACTACTGTTGCTTCTTGAGTGAAAAGTGCATACCTTAAAAAACCTGATGAGTTAATCAAGGTAAGTTAATTTGCAATACTTGCAGTCATATAACTCTACATAATAAGCTCTAAGTTACATGAACATCACAAACTAGTTTTTAACAGAGGTGGATCACAGACATTTACTCAAAATACTCTTCAAAGTTTTCTTTGATTTTTATTTGGTTTTAATAATGTTGTCAGCCATTGCCAATTAATAAGTACCTTCCTACCGTACTCTTGAGTATTTTTGACCAACTTTTCTGCTAATGAGGAACATTCTAATGCAAATGTGTTAAAATTGAAAAGGCCTTACTTTTACTGGTTCGCCTGGTTTGATCTTCCCAGTATAAAAATTTTTGGCAACTCTGCTAATGGCTTAATTAAATACAGTACAACAACAGCACTGGAAGAAACTCTTCTGGCCACTGTGGATGTTCAACACCCCAGAACAACACAGTCGTATGTCTACAATTTCTGTAAGGATAGCTAATGTGTCTGTAAAGACTAAGCTGCACATTCATCAATGACTTATTCTGTGCTTGTGGTTTATCTTAAAAATCAGTCTAGGAAATTGCAAATGTTTATTACAAAGCAAGCAACCAAGTACCCAGATAATCAGAGCATTGTGTAGTAAGAATAAAAAATATGAAAGATGTACCTGAATTTATTCCAGATTTGTGTGTATTCCAAATGCAATTAAACAAGCTACCAACAAGAACCAAGCTACAAGAACCAACAAAAAACATTAAACATATCCATTGCTGCCAATAAGAACTCCCAGTAAACTCTACTTCTATGTTTAAGACATTAAACATAGACAGTTTGACTTAACTATAGCAACTGCATATGCTCACCTCCCCAAGAGAGTCTGCAAAACTGATGTATGTTCAAATTCCTATGCTACAGAGTGTCCAGAACGTACTGTGGCAACTGGATTTTTGTTAAATGGATCCAGGACAAACTGAAGATTTTTCAAGGCTCAAATCAGAAAAACATGGCACAGAATTTGATTTCAAAACTCTGCCTTTAATCTTAACATTTCTCCCACAGAAAAATCCCACAGAGGGTGCTGTGCTGTTTAATTCCCAGCTCTTTCAAAGCTGGCTAATGTAAAAGCCACCCCAAAAAAACAAAGTAATTTATTAGACTTCCAACTGAGCATTCTCTTCCTCCCATCCTCAGTGTCTTTGATCATTCACGGTGGCCAGTAACAGAAAAACAAGTTTTTTAGAGCTTTTTAAGATGAAAAATGAGGATAAAGAAAAGTTAAAATGACATTTCCAAAAATATCTCTTTACCTTGGCACTATAGACAGCTACATTAGCAGGGAGCTGGGAAAACTGCTTCAACTCAAACACGTCGTGCACCGCCCATCGGCTCAAGTGATTTTCAGCCTTGCTGGACCCAACCACATTCTGATTTGAATGAATATATGCCACTTCTTGAACGCCATCTGATACATCATGAGAAAAATACAAGGATGTTAATCCAAAACACTGAAGGTACACATTTGCACTGAAGGATACTGTAATTTAAAAAAAATTACACTGAAGTTGTAAAATTTGTTACGATTTCACTCACCACCAAATTACTCAGTTCTGTGAAATTAACAACAATCATTAGACTTATTTGTATTTATTCAGATAGTTTAATACTACTTCAGTTTTAGTGTGGTTATTTTCAGATTGACAAAGACATTTCAAAGCATCTATGACTTAACGGCTGCAACATCAGTGGTTAAAATTAAGTCTTTAGGAATCAAGTCTTCCACATGGTGTTTAAAACTCCCAAACCACATTTTTTTCTGTACACTTTATTTAATAGCCCTGTCAAGACTTGTAAGATTTTACAAATATTTAGTTTGTGAATTTTTAATAAATCTTCAATCTCAGCATATTTCAAGAGATTGTAAGAGTTTAACCAAGAATTACAAAGCAGCCTATCACCCCGTAAGACAGAAAAGACTAATAAAGAGAAAGACACACAAAGATATTTCTGAGTAACAACTTAGCAGAACATTTACTACAACTTATAACAAAAAAATGTACAGCAACAAGAACTTATAATCTGCTGACAATGGTAAATTAGACATATGGTATTACTTTAGCTGAAACAAAATTAAACAAATTAACTTAATAGTCACCTAAATATTTGTCCATTGATTCCATTCTTTTCTCTTGATGCTCAAATACAGTTTTACTTGCATAAGTGCTATGCATAGCATAATTACTTGACTTCATTTGTGCAACAGATGTGTCTTGAACAGGACACAGCATTTTAGACCCAAACTGAATTCTTCTACTCTGTTTACTCCTATAGATTTTCTTCCTGGCATGAATTTTCTCAACTGGAAAGTTATCTTCAGAGGATGAGAATTCATCTATATTCTGGGAATCACTTTCCTTTCCTTTTCTATAGGGCTTCTTTGCTTGTGGTAGAGATTTCTTCCACTTGGGAAAACTCAGAGTTCCTGGCTTTCTTGATTCAGAATTATGGGGAAGTTCAATATCATCAGACTCATCGCTTACATCGCTCATTCCTTTCAAATCTATGTCATTCTTGACATCTTCAAAAGACATGGCAAAATTTGACTCAGTCCTGTGGAATCCAAATTGTCTACTGTTTCCCTTAAATACAAACCCAGCTTTTTCTAACTCTTCACAATTTTCAGATGTTGACCTATGTATTTTAACTTCTTTAGTAAGTACTGGTTGCTGGCATACTTGAACTTGGGTAGGAAAGATGACATCATCCTCTGCTTCAGAACTACTTTCAGTTTCCATGACTATGTCACATTGCTTTAAAATGCTTTGATTCTCATTTTTTGTGTCGCCTTCCTCCTCAGAGCCTGATAAACCAAGCCATGCTGTACTATGCATACTTTGTTTATCACTTCCATTTGGAGACAGAACAGCTTTCCTATGCTCCAAAACAGGCACACTAGTTTGACATTTCTGAAAACCATCGTGCTTGCTATTTACATTTTTTCTTATAGTGTGAGAATCAAAACTTGAATGATGAGAGTCATAATTGTGATCCCCTTCTCTGGTAGTCTCAATTTCTCTCTGCAACAACTTAGAGAATCCACACTGCATTAAGGAAAGCTGTCCTTTTGTTACATTTTCATTGCATAGCTTCCTTCTGTCAGATTTTTTCACAGAACTCTCCAGAATATCATCATCACTCAAATCATCCCAAAAATCAGTTTCTTCTCTTTTTAATTGTGCCTGAATGCTTTGGGGATCTCCATCTTCTTGACAGTCTGGTTGTTCATACTAAAAAAAAAACAAAAACAAAAAACCACCTGCAAAGTTACTTAATATTTATAGTATACTCAATATGCCTAATTTAAAAGCAGTGTAAAACAGTGGATTTTCACTGTTACTCAAGCAAAAAATACACAAAATAGTATTATAAAATGCAAAATAATTCATAATGAGAAATTATTGAAGTCTTATTTTTAGCAGAAAAACACTGAAAATAACCAAAAGTACTTGAGACAATATATGCTGTACACTGCTAAAACAACTTATGCCTTCCCAATCCACATCCATATATTTTAAGTTTATACCAATCTCATTGCTACTTTTCATCTTTCAAGGGTGCTTTGGAAGGTGACTTCATGATTCAAGCTTTAATATTGTGTGTAATGACATTCATAATAAAAATAAATCTAAGGTAGTGGTTTACTTCCTTGTATATGAATGCTAACATTCCACTCTAAAATTCATCAAGGCCTACTGTAATCAAACAAAATAATGCCAGGCAATCTTAAAATGTTTTTAAATAAAAGTCCAGAATCCCACTCCAAAACTGAATACTACTGAGGTAAGAATTATGACAGCCTGTAAATCGAAGTCAGAACCATAAATACCAAAATGCTGTACTCAGAGACATTTTAAAATTAATATATTAATCCTGATATAATTCTGTTCATTAAAAAGCATTAACATAAGCTTAAAAAGCTGCTGTTTGTCAGCAAGCCATATGTGAGATCATGACCATCCAGTTATGTATTATGAATATGAGACTGAGATCAATGTAAGGGCACATTAAATACTGACATATACTCACAGAAATCTCCAACAGGCATAAGAGACAGTGGCTAATTTGTAATATAATTCAGTGCAATCTAATCTAATGATACCTTTACTCAAAGTATCTGAACATGGCACTCAGTGAAAACATTCCTACAAATGCAATGCTCCTATTAATACTGGCCTTTGTTGGAAAAAAATTAAAAAAAAAAATCTTATTCCGGAAGGAAACCATTAGATAATTACATACATTAAAAAAAAAAAAAAAAAAAGACAGTATTGAACAGACCACTGGTTTGGTGGGAACCACTCTGATTGTCTGACTACAATAACTAAATAGCCCAGGTCTTCTAGAGTTCCACAAAACCTGAAGCTTGCAATCATCTAAACCCCTAGTACTCTTTTCCACAATTCCCTAAACAAAATCTTCTTAACAACATGGTAAAAGTATCATCAGCCTAATGATATATTGCCCACATTTACCACTGCAATATTTGGAAATGGAGGCCTGTCATGCTCTGGTCTACAGTCCACAAAGACATCTCACCTTTTCTGAGCTGCACGAACGATTCTCTTCCTTCAGCCATGTAGTTGCTGTCATGACTCCTGCTTCTACCTGTCCTTCCCTCTAAGACAATCAAACAGTTAACATAAACAGATTCAGTTTTTATTACACACAAGGACAAGCACAGGAAAAAGAAATTGCCTTTGTTTTTCAGAAGTGTAAGTACCAGAAGTAAAATCAGCATGGTCCAGACTAAATTCTTAGCAGAGGAAAAATAACAAAATAAAGGGAAGGATGGAAAGAAAAAGAAACATGGAATAAAGCTGCAGTAAATTTGAAGATGTAAGCTAGCTGCAGCAAACTTTTTAACAGTTATTGACATCCCAAAAGTACTCTAAAGAGGTTAATGTGGTCATAAAAAATATTTTTATGATATGAATTCTGGCTTAAAAGGCCAGTATGAGTTTCTGATGAATAAGAGGTATCTGTGCACAAAGCTGCATGAAAGGATCAAAAAATAAGTTATGTAGTTTTTAATGCAAAAAATATATATAGTAGGAAATTTTTGAAAATTATGAAACAAGCTTTTACCATTCTTGGATTTAGAGAAATTTATCTGGTTCATATCAGAACGAGAAATTAGCACGCCTATTTCATTTAAGTCAGTGCCCAGATAAGTACTGGTTAAGTATCATCATTCTGTTTTATAGTGTTTCTGTTCAAAACAATGACCAAGAAGTCTCACAAGAAAGTAAAAATGTAAAACTAATATCCAAAAGTAAAAGGGTAGTACTTCATACCTCCAGTATGTCTTTGGTAAGACAGGACCCATGAGTCCTAAGTTTGAAAAGGTTATGAATCCCAAAAAGCTCTCCTTGATGTTCCTTTGATCCTTGCACTGCCTCGAAATACCGCCTGGCATTTTCAGTTCCAATCACTGCACAGTGAAGTTGCTAAAAGAGCAACACAAGAGATTTCAGAAGTGTTTGCTACAACAACACGTCAGAATTTCCTGGCACCCACATTATATACACAGCTTTAGCTGGAACAAGCAGAAATTCCTAAGCAAGGATATTTTGTTTTAATTTTCCCCGGTTGGTATAATAGATTGTAGTATAATATGAACCTGCTTAGCTTTACAAAAAAAAAAAAAAAAATAGAACATTTGAAGTCTTTTACCACATTGTTGCCTATCATCAGACACCTGCTATACATGTTACTGGCACTCCTCTGTATCTCGACAGCTCAGCTTCCACTATACTAAATTATTAGCAATCTTTTCACCTTCCTTTGCACTGTATATTTACTTGTTAAGGGAAAGCAATCCAAGTATAGCTGAGAAAAACTCAACACTCAGACTTAAAATTACTCTTGTTTATTACTGCGTATCCAACTTGAAAAATACAAGTCAATTTGAAAAAAAAAGAAAAAGAAAAATATTTATACATCCTTTCAAGACTTATACATGCTTTTTGGAAATCCAAACAGACAATATCCAGGTCCTCTTTTTCTACGAGATCATCAACTTTTCTTCTATAGCATCAGCAAGATTTCTCCTTTCCTTTCTCCAGACTTTCATGAGAAAAAGCTGTGTGAATCAGATTGCTGCAGATACTATAACTATCACAGTTGTACTTCATACACCTTCAAATAAAAACAGTTTTCTATATAACCTGAATAATGTACATTGCATAATTAAATTGTGAATAGTTAAAGAAAAACACTTGAATAGAAATATTATTCTGTACCATTCTTTAACAGCTACTAAGCTTGGCTTAGTATGTTAAGCTAACATCACATACCATAAACACAAAGTAAACTACAATTTTACTACAGGCTAGATTAGCTTTCAGTCCCTGAAAAAAGATTAGCTTTCAATCCCTGAAACTGCTGGGAAGGACTCCCCATTTAAACAGTTTGTGAGCTTTACCTGCTTATAAACTTGTCGCAAGTACATCATCTCTTCCACAGTTCCCAAGGATATCAATCTAAACACTTTAACAGCTCTGTGTTGGCCAATTCTATAAGCTCTGCAAGGACATGGCACATTAAAAACATTTGAAGAAATGAGAGCTCTTAGGGGTAGCAATAAACAGTAAACAAACTAAATATAAGAGCATTCTAATAAAACAGGACTATTTGAAATCATGAATATGTTGATTGGGCTGTTTTCCTTACTTTTCCAAATTTTCCACAGTAATTGATTTCCTTTTCCTTTACCTTTAATATTTCATATTTCTCCCCAGGCCTATCCAGTTTAAAAAGCCTTCTCCTCATTTTATATCACTAGAACTGTCTCCCACCTCTCCACAAAACACATCCACTCTGTTTATCTCAGGTTTGTTGGGGTTTTTTTTCCCCTTTGTGTCTCCACCTACTTTTGCTCAAAGTATTCTCCTATTTCCATTATACAGAATTAACTCAATTAACTGCTACTTGGAGCAGTCAGTTCTTTCTTAACTTCATAAATTAATTTACAAGATACAACATCATAAAAACAGCTAATGAACTGGCATTGTGTTCTATTCAAATGGTAAATTCTGAGATGTCTAATAGACTATATTCCACAAAATTCACAGGAGGCTAAAACAATTCATAATAATGTGATCTTACAAAGATTCTTTAAAGATAGTCCCCAATACATGTTTGTGATATATTTCTCTAGAAAAGGTGCGCATAAACACATCTCAGAAATCAGAAAGACACTTAAAACAGGATTACATAATTGCATGAGATAACAGAAACAAGTGTATTTCTGCTCATGAAAATATATAAATCTACTGAATTTTTAATATTCTTTTATAGGTTTTAAGTATTCTTTACTTCAGTTACTAAAAGGTCTGCCTTGAATTCCTATGGAAATATCAAGAGTCAAAAAGCCTTGAAAGAAAAATCTGCATTACTGTAAATACTCCAACACCATAATATCAGAGATAGATATGAGTTCTAAAAAGACACTAATCTCCACAATTTTGAAGCAGAAGAGAACATAGAGAGCCCCTGTCTTTTATGGTTTGGGAATTCAAAACACCATTTAAACTGGGGTCAACTGCAATGTATTCTTCAAGAAAAATGTCATCTACAGACACATATATATTCTAGGGATCACAAAAAGTTATAGTAACCACAAGGAGTTTTTTGTTGAGTTTTTGTTTGGCCTACTGCTGAAAAAAAAAAGAAGAAATAAAGGAAAATATATTGTAAAATTTAGGTTAAAATAATCACATCAGAGTTAAAAACTAATTTAGTTGGACTTTTCCTATTGTCTTGTAGATTAATCAGACAAAGTAAAAAATTTCTTACTTGAGAAAAAAATTTAGTTGGACAATCAGATTACAGAATCAATGGAAGAGTGCAACATGGATCAAGTTCTGTATTTTGAGAGTGTACCTGTCAATCGCTTGAAGATCATTTGCTGGATTCCATGTAGGATCAAACAGTATAACAACATTGGCACCAACAAAATTAAGACCCAGTCCACCAGCCCTGAAAACATAAAAATGAAAAACCAAACCTCTATGATAGTAAGAAAAAAACCTGCAACTAGATTGTTCTGTATTAGGTCCATACTTGCCTACCCTTCCCCAACTTAAAAAAAAAAAAACAAAACATGAAAGATACTGAAAAAAGTGCAGTACAGCTTTGTGTTACTGTTGTACTAACAACCACCAAGTACTCAAATAACCACTGCCATTAATTTCCCATTAAGTCCTACACAGGGCAACACCCCCAAATATTATAACAAAATTCATAACCAGCTTTATGCCAGTTAATATTATGGAAGCAGGAAAATTACAGGTGAAATTTTACTTCAGCTAATCCCAGTACATAGTTTTTGACAATAATGCTGCGCAACTTTCACTAAAGCGGTCACAATCTCAGAAAAGCCATATCTGTAAGCATTAACAACTAACACAGGTGTATTTGTACAGTAAGTTATTCAGCTGTTAAAAACACAGTTGGCCACACTGCATGTGAGCAACATTCGTACCAGTCATTAAAGGGAAAAAAGTCACAGTGAGAAATTTATCTGCTCTGTGGGTTAGGAGTCACAGGGGTACCACCTGCATCATCTCAGAACACTCAACAGCTACAGAGTGTTTTCAGGTAAAGCCTGCAAGCCAGAGAAGAAATTGAGCATACATCTAACCTGATGCAGCTAACTCCTGAACCCTGCAAAACTGCTCAGTTACTCGGAGTTTAGCATGTGCTTAGATGAATGATTTGGTAGGAGCAAAAGAGAGGAAAATACCACTTCTCATCCAGCTGCAAAGGAAGCAAATACTGAATTTTTTATTTTGACTGGCTCAACCAACTATCATACGAAAGATTTAAGTTCCTACATGAGCACTAGCCAAATACTATCATTAAATAAACTAGTAAAACAATTATTCACATTAGCATAGGCATCACTAATTCCAAGTGCGCTATTTTTCTGAAACAGGTACTGCAAAATTGAAAAAGTGAATCCCATTTAACTTATCAAGCACCTAGTTTAACAGATTACTTTAAATTTTGCTTGTTTGAAGCAGAGAAGAAATACAAGGAAGGTAAAGTTTTCAGGTGTAAGAGTGAATGGAGACAGAAACGAAAAACTTATGGAGCCCCACCACCTTCTGGTTTTCATGGAATCCATGTCAATGTAAATGCAGCTGTGGCCTTTCCTTTCTAAGTATGGTGTAGCTTTGGGTCAGTTATATCTGGAAAGGGAGGGGATATAGAAACTTGCCAATATTAATGGATGTTGCCAGAGAACTCACATTCTCCAACTGTGAATTACTGAATAACAATATTTGGTTGGGTTTTTCTTTCAGAATATATTTTTCAAATTTAGCGTGCTTCTTTTTAATGAAAAAACTCTTTCTTATTAGGACTTCAGACTCTCCTGTTTCCAAACCAACCCTGCAATTGGACTGAAACATAAGTAAAGATGCAAAACCAACTGTCCATAAAAATTAACAAAACAGGATACCTAGATTTATACTAATTTTACGTTTCAGTGTTTTTAGGTATGACCCAAAAATTCAGTTAGTCCAAAACAGAGAAGAATGGCTCTTATATCCTTCATAGACGGAACAAATGCAGAAGTTTGTGCATTGTAAGTTACATACTCCATTTTACCTCTCATTTTCACTAGCAGCTAGTCATTACTGCAATTTGGTCCATGCAAATTAGTATGATGTCTTAAATAAAGAGTTTTATTAAAAAGAACAGTTTTCAGAAGACGATCATACTTAAATCTGCACAACTTAGTACCTCAAAAGGTACAGAACAATACTGTATTAGGAAAGGTTTTATGAAAGCTTTGATTATGTAATTCTGTTTACCAAGCTAGGTTTTCTATAGTTTCTATGCTCTTTGTTTCAGAGAGATTTTTGTGGCTGAAAGTTCTTTGGATGCCATCATACTCAGACTAAAAGTTGTTCAAAACATTGCTGTGAAAAAATTAAAGCTAAATGTAAAGTAAAAAGTAACTAACACCAGTCCAATAATGGACAGTAATAGAGAATGCTGCAGGTAGAATGGAAGTGGATATGTAACCTTACATGATAAAAACTACCTACAAATTTCTCTAGACACTTCTTTTTACATAAAAAGAAAGCTTAAAAACAGAAATGGATTTTCATTAACAATTAATTCTGACAGAACCAATCTAGAGAAAGACTAGCACAAAAAATTCAGAAACAGTGATTTAAAGGCAGGCATACTTGCTGCTTTTATTTATTCCAGAAAACTAGGATGGAACAGATCTGTGCTGACTTTGGTACTGTACATATACAGTTTCCCTTCTTTTGGCTAAGCAGCACCACTGGAACTGAAAGCCTTGATATTCTCCTATCAAGTTACACAAACTCCAGCAATTATTTTAATGTTTCTATGCATGCCTAAAAATCCTCTTTTTCTAAATAATCACATATTTTCCCGGCAACACCAGTGCAAGACTGAAGTATTCTCATGAAGTATTACTTCATGAGACTTAAAAGTTCCAACAGGTATATACCTGTTTTTCTCTAGTGCTCAATCTGAAATTCATGATCTAATGGTTTGATGAAATGTACAAGCTCTGAAGAAATCAATTACACTTCCTCTCAACACCTATAAAATACATTTATCCATAAAGCTGTATTAGTCACAGCTGTCAATGAAAGCATTAGGGATAGCCATGTGACTGTGCTTGGTACCAATGTTAACTTCAAGATGTGAGGTCAAATCTACAGATGGACAAACGTTTATTTTTTATTCTTTATTATTTTATTTTCTTTTTTAAGGTCCCATTTCTCAAAAAATTTCAGTGATCAATTAAAACCAGGATTTTCAAAGCTCTATGGGCTATATAATGCGTGATTTCAGGCAGAAACAGCATTTTGAAAGAAAAGGAATATAAAATACAAACACCACAAATGTCATAGTGAAATCATCAGTGCTGCACTGTAATTCTCTGATTGGTGTTTTAAGTTTTGTAAGTTGCATATTAACTGTGCCAGTGAACATAATGGCAGTCTCAACACTACCACGCAGAGAATTCGTCCTTTGCAGAAAGCACTTACACACCCAAAAGACCATGCATTTTCACCATTTTCAGTGAAAATCAACATTTGGTTCTCTGAGCAATGAGACCTTCAGAACACACATAAATTGACTACACAGACCAGTCAGCCAGAAACTTTGTAAGAAAGTACAGACAGAAGAGTATGAACCAATTCTGTCAATGTACTCTGCAATGAAAAATATAGAATTCTATAGAATATACTCTAGATTTACTCTACATTATTACTTTATATGTGCCTGAAATCTGAGTAAGAGGAAAGATCAATCTCTTGTACAGCAGCAATAGGATAAATCACTTTCTAATTTCCAAAGGATTACAAATGTAAAGATGCTTCCATTACTGTGCATCAAGCAAAATATCACTTCCTGCTATCTGTAATAAACTGGGCAAACAAATACACCCTCTGTTTTGCTTACAACATACTAGTTATACTGACTCTAATTATGGTTTGTTCCTTTCAGTTGTCTCATAAGATAAGTAAAACTACAAACAGAAATAAGCCTTTTCTCCAGCACCATCAGCAGGCAGAGAAGACTCACTAGTCTCTACACACAAGCTCTCAAAACAGAGAGAAGAAATTACATCTCTGTTTAGTTAACCTTCATTCTTATTTTGATTTAAATTAATGAAAGAGAACTAACAGCTCCATGATTACAGTACTGACTGAAGCAAAAATTAGTCCTTCATGATGCTACAGCTTCTGAAATTTCCCTCTGTCTTCAGGGACAAGGGCTATGGACTCACAAAGGTCTCAGAGAAGCTGATGGCAGATGTCACAGTTGACGGAGAATACAAGCCAATGGACACGACCAGTATCACAAATCTCTTCACAACGCTATACATAAGCACCAGAGTACTTGAAGATTGCTCTGATCCACTTGCAACAGCCTTTAACATGATGTCTGCTCTAGTTATATAGAGGTAGTTTGGATCCTCCTAACTCCAACATACCCACTTCCACTAAAAACTACAGTGAACAGATACTCATACTTCATTAAGTTTCACTGAGTTTTCCCCTCTGGATAGGAGACAAAAGGAGCAAAGCTTTTCTTTGCTCCTTTTCTGCCCCTCCCCAGTAAAAAATTTCATCCAAGATGAAGCAAGGAAGTAACCTGAATAAAACAAATAAATAGTCATTGTAGTAACAGTAACTTTAGTTGAACAAAACAATCTATTTCAAAACAATTTCCTATCCATCATAAACTGATAAGCAAATCTGATAGGTACATTTCAAAAAGACAATAAAAGATCTTGCTGAAATATTTTAAATAGACATGCTAGCTAATTAACATGATTAATAAATTGCAGTAATAGTGAGAGAATTTTTCAGCTCAATATGGCATTTCATGTTCATACTCACTTGTTAGTTCTACTAATGTAAAACAAGAAAATGAGTCTGTCTACAATAAAATTAAAGGCCTTTTGTAGATAATGACATAATTTTTTTGATAATAGTGTTTAAAACTGTTTCTTCAATCCTGCAACAACTTTAAACTAGGATCCAGAAGACCCACTTCTTTCTGATCTTAGAAATCCTCATGAAGCAGGAAGGAGGGAGGGAGGGAGGGAGGGAGGGAGAAGGTGTCTAAATATTTTAAGAGGCTTCCGACCAAAGCAGCAAGTCTATACTTACTCTCACCTTCTCAAAAAGTAATCCTTCACAAGCTCCGCAAGAAAAATGCAGAGTAACTGATTTACTAACACTAGACAGACATATTGAAACAAACTACAAGTTAAATTTTCTTACATTGTAGATACAAGACATAAGTTAATTTCCTGAAGGCTGTTGAACTCTCTCACAATTCTGATCCTATCTTCTGATTTTGTATTTCCATCAAGTCTTCGGTAATCTAGCCCAGATGCCATGCAGTACTGTTCTAGCACATCAAGCAACTGAGTGGAAAAATGAAGAAAAAAGGAAAATAAAAAGTTACGTACTTAAAAGTATCTTTTAAATTAAACATGATCACAGGGACCATGTTTATAAAATATATTTTTAGTACACCATCCATTGCTAATTACAGTAAATATCTGACACTTTGGTATCAACATTCTGATTCTCTTTAGCTGTGATTCTACAGCACTCAAGGTGATTAATATTGGTGTGCTGTGGTCTGACTTCATCATCCCACCCTGGCTGCCTGTTTCATCCTGTCACTCAATCCAACCCAGTCAGCAGGCAGTCCATTTAAGCAGCTTCCTCCCATCTTAGCAAGCTGCAATTACTTGAAATACAGTAAATGAGCATTACAGAGGCACAGAGTGCACAGTCAGAGTTCAGGGGTATGGAGTGAAAGACACTGCAGTAACCAGCAGTCAGTCTGGTACTGGACACCAGAACACATAACCTAAGAGATACATGAGTACTCTACTGCTGCATCTAAACATCAAACTTGCATTCTTTTTTAAAGTAAAAAAAAAAGAAAGAGGTATTTAAGACTCCCGAACACCATTCAAATTACTATGCTTTAAAATACTTTTTAGTGCTATGATTACAAATATTTAAATAAAAGCCCCAATACAGCAGAGTGAGCTATTTCAGGAAACACATTACTCCCTAATAAGGAAACCAAGGAGCAAGTACCTTAAAAGTAAAATGTACATATAAGTCTTGCTCCAATTAGAGAGTTTTAACTTCAAATCAACTAGTGCAGCAAGAATTTGAGTTTCATTGCTGATGATGAAAAGTCAGCAGAATGAAGAAACTTAACTTTCAGTGCTAACACAAAGGTTTTATGATATGGCAGTCATACTGAGCTATGACAGTGCTCTAATTCAAGACATACCAGCTGAACTTAGCTATCTGCACCTGAAGTAATACAACTATTTCAAAAAGATCTAGGGACAGCAGAAGAGTGCTACACCTGTTTTGCTATCACCATTTTTATCATGAGGTAACGAGGTTTCAATATGCTTGTGGAGTATGGCACACTGTCCTTGTAATTACTCCTAACAGTAGAAGCAATAAGGAAATGTGGTTGACAAGTTATCAACTTTCAGATTCACACTTCAGAACTTACTGCTGCAGTTAATTGATAAAAATCACATGGAGCTCACCTTTGTGGAAAAGGAGAAAAGAAGAACTTTATCCTTATTTTTTCGGAAGTGATTTAAAAGCTGCTGAAGGACCTGTAAATGAAGCACAGCAGAAAAATGAAGACATTTTTATCTAAAATCTAAATTTTTATCAGGTCATCTTACACACACTTAACTCATGTTTTCAACCTCCAAACAGGCTGCACTGAACTTAATTACTTGCAAAGCCAAGCAGAGACATCACAAAAATCATTACTAACATAATAAATGGGCCAAAGGTAATGGAGATGCTGGAACTTGGCATTTTTCAATGATGTACATGGAAATCCTACTGTGAAAAGGTCATCAGACCACTAAGAGGTAGATTCAGAAGCTACTTGTGTCAGTGCATAGACTGTAACAAAAAGTTACTTATGTCACACACCTAGCTATGATTCGGAGCTTTTTCATTTAAAAAATGCACACATTTATCCTGAAAACTCCAAGGTCTGCTTAAACTTTCTGTCCTACATCTGAGTTCACAGCTTCTTGGAACTTGTCTTCTTAAAATAATCAGCGAGATGTATGCCCCTCCCCGCTCCCACTCTCATCTGTTGCTCTGTTTACAGTAGGATCCAGCTTCCCAGACTCTGCACAGACCTTGAAATGCCAATAATCCGCCCACACACAACGTTCTTCTGGTGGGGAAGCAAATAATCCAGAGCTTTGTGTATAATAGTGATACTGTTATTTTCAAAAGAACCATGTCCACATCTGGCAATGGCAGCTCCAGAGCACTGTGGTGAAGCCATACACAATGGGAAAAGAGGAATTTTCTGTACCATGACTGTAGCTTTTTTCCACTGGACAATAAATATTTTTGAAATTGTATTTATTCACTGATAAATAGATAAACTGTTAATCAAGAATTATTTCACTACAAGCTTAGGAAATCTTTGGCAATCAAATAATGATTAATGTTTGTATTAATGTTACAATTTTGGACAATATCTACAATATAAAATGGTAATAATATGTCACTTCTGAGCTCCTTAGTAAATGTTAGCCAGCTTGTTACAAGTGAAAACAGGGTACAAATGACAGATTTTTTGGCCTCATTTCATTGTACATGAACATATAAACTAGGATTTATTTTACTGGGGAAAAAAATACACAACAGGCCATTTAGCAGAGCTGTACTACTCAAATTTGCATTTTATTTGGCCACATTAAGAAAAGAAACAGAAGTGACATTCTTTTAAACTAGAAGGAATTGGCTTCTGTGTTGTTATTATTAAAGTACAGGTCAAATAGTGAATTTCCTATAGGAGAATACAAAAATAAATCCACACAATTCACTTAAATGAAATGGATCAATTTCATCCCACTGGGAATTTAGGTATTCTGGAGTAAGAAACAACTCTAACAGCGAAAAGTAATGAATGTTTTTGCACCAAAGAGAAGTAAATTCTACACTTGCTCACCAGAATATTATCCTGTATGTTTTTAGCCCAAAACAGAAACACTCGATCATACTCAAGCAGAAGTCACATGTTCTTTGTAAGAGTCCCCATAGATTTAAACATACATCTCCCCATTGCTACACATTGTGAATCATCTGTATGTGATGAAATTTTACCTCTTGCTTTTGAGAACTTTTTTCTATGGAGATGTTCAAGCTAGCCTACAGTATTTTTAAGCCTTCAAAGCCAGCCCTGCCTGGATCCGAGTTATGTTTAATGGTAGAGATAACCATTTCTTGCAAAGTACTCCAATAGACTTCCATTTTCCTACTGAATGATAATATCCCAAGCAAAAATAATTAAATCAATACAACAGTTATTCCTAAGATATTTGTATTAAGAACAGTATTCTGAAACCCCACAAATAGGTCTCTGGAAATGTATGCAGTTAAAAAAATAAAACTTAAAAAAAAATATTTCAACTGCCCAGACATTTAATAACCCTTTACACCTAGAAAGCTCATAGTGTCTCTCTGACACAATTTTAACAAAACTGTAGAAATAATCAGACAAGGTAGTCTGAATGAGAATTACTGCAGGATTGTAAATCTATCCTCACTCATCTTCTTCCAACCAGTCCCCAATACTTCCGTGTGGACAATCTGAAATCATTGCATTTCAAAAGCAATGAACCAACTGTCCTTAAACTTTGCAGGTCCCCACTATTTTACAACATCATGATAGAAAAAGAGTGGTTTCCAAACAAAGCAGAACACTCCTTTCACTCAGTTCTCATATACTCAACTACTTCTATTTAAAAATCTAAGCATGACATTTACCATGTAATAAAACACGTCAGCAAAGCTTGCAAACTGTACAATCTGCAGTACAAGTGAAAAGGAGGGGATAATTTCACAAAAAAAAGCTGAAGCTTTTAATCACTGCATATTACCCACCTCCCACTGTAACACAGATATATTAGTGTCCTTGTTATACTGGATTAGGTACACCATCAATGATTATACATGTTGTACATTTGGACTGTAGGAATTGTTTTTTTCAGGCTCTTGTTGTTATTCAAAATTCAGAACAGAAAACCTGGGGTGGTATGTTAATGTTACAGTTTGCAAAACACAGAGAGATGACTCACAACAACAGGTAGGACACAAACACTACATACAGGCCACTCTTTACCCATTGCATACAAGCAGATCTAGTTTTACTGGTGGAAGTAATTCATATCCCATAACAGAATGTTTCCCTATGTGTTTTATCTCTGTTTGGCTGGAGAACAAATAGGCTGAGTAATGGAACCTTTTCAACTCTGCAAAACAGTTACAGCTGCTTAGCTATTAAACTTCCTTAAAAAAAAAAAATTACAGCCTTTCCCCCTTCCCTGAATAAATTTTTTAAAAATGCCACAAACAAATCCTTTGCAACTACGCTTATCTACAAAAGAATAATCACCTGTACCAAAACTTCTGTGTAGTCTGTAGTGAATTTTAAGTTAAAAGATAAAGTAATGCTTATTCAGTCTAAACTACCAGATGAAAGTTACAAAAGAATGTCACTTAGTTTCTAGAATTTATTTATTAAACAAATTATGAATTTATTTATTTAGGAAGTGCAAACTACTACAGTGCAACAAGGTTACTAAAAACATTTTACTATCATTTGTCTCAGTTATTTATTTGTCTCAGTTATTTTTAACGTGTTTATCCAAATAAACACGTTAAAAATTTATAAAGCCATTTCCAAGCTTTAATACTAGTTGACTCCTCTGTGATTATTTTCTTATGTTACAACAACTTTCTAAATTACATACTTCCTGAATGATTTTGCTTTCATAGTATAAAATGCAAAGTCATCACAAATAGCTTCCATTCTATAATTTAGGAAAAAAAAAAAAAGTCACCACACCAAAAAGGCATGAATCAGTTTTTGGCACCATGAAGTTAAAATTAATGGACCCAAAAGCCAGCTTATTTTCAATAATAGCTATATAACCCATTATCTTCTTTCCAGGCACTAAGATTATCAAATCATACGACAGTTTGGGTTAAAGATCATTTTGTTTCAAACCATGCCACCATGGGTAGGGATGCCATCTACTAGATTCAAAGTTCCATCCTAACTGGCCTTGAACACTTCCAGGGACAGGGCATACACAGCTTCTACAGGCAACCTGCTCCAGTGCCTCACTACTCTCACAGTGAAGACTTTCATCCTATTATCCAATCTAAACTTACTCTCTTTCATTTTGAAGCCATTATCCCTTTTCCTATCACTGTAAAAAGTCCCACTCCAGATTTCTTTAGATTTCCTTCATCAGTGAAAGGCAGCAATAAGATTCCTCAAGAGCCTTCTCCAGATTCAGCAACCTCAATTCCCTCAGCCCTTCCTCAGAGAAGAAGTGTTCCACCCATGTAATAATCTTCATGGCCCCTCTGGACTTGTTCCGAAATATATTTTTGTGCTGAGAAAGCTGGATACAGTACACTGCATGAGTGGAGAAGAGGAAAATCACCTCCCTTGCCCAGCTGGCCACACCTCCTTTGATGCATTCCAGGACACCTTTGGCTTTCTGGGCTATACAGAATAATCCCTTGGCCACACCTGCACCACTTCAGGCAAAATTGGACAAAATTAACTCTGGACAAAATCAGGACCGCATCTTACCAAAACATCATTTCAGGTAGTTGTACAGGGTAATGAGGAGGCTCAGGGGAGACCCTTCTTGCAGGCTAAAACAAATCCCAGCTCTCTCAGCTGCTTGTCATAAGCCTGACACTCCAAACCCTTCACCAGATCCTTCACCCTTCTCTGAACATGCTCCAGCAGCATTTCAGTGTCCTTCTTGCCAGAGGGGCCCAGAACTGGATACAGCACTCAAGGTGTGGCCTCACTAATGCCAAGCACAGGGGAAGAATCACTTCCCTGATCCTGCTGGACACGAAATTTGATACAAGCGAAGATGCCACTGGTCTTCCTGGCTGTCTGGGCAAACTGCTGTCTCATGTCCAGCCACTGCTGACCAGCACCTCCATGTCCTTTCTCACCTGGCAGATTTCCAGCCACTCTGCCCCAGCCTGTAGTACTGCAGGGTGTTGTTGTGGCCAAATGCAGGACCTGGCACTGGGTCTTGCTGAACCTCATACCATGGTCTCAGCCCACTGATCCCTCTGCAGGGCCTTCTTAACCTCCAGCAGACCAACAATCCCACCCATCTTAAGTTTACAAACCTACTGAGAATGCACTTGATCCCCTCATCCAGATCATCAGTAAAGATGTTGAACAGGACTGGCCTCAAAACTGAACCCTGGGAGACACCACTGATGACTGGATGCCAACTGGATGTGGCACCACCCATCACCACTCTCTTGGTTCACTACCCAGCCAGTTTTTAATCTGGCAAAGGGAAGCCATGGCTGCCAGCTTTTCCAGGAGAATGCAATGGAAAAAAAATTGAATATAATAAAATAATAACAAAAATGTAAAATAGGAATGTGAATAATGTCATGGTAAAATAATCAGTAACAGAACTGCTTCATAAGCAATTCTTCAACTCCTGAAGATGACGGATTTGGTTTTTAAAGCTATGTATTAATTTAACAGCTAAATTCACTTTCTCAAAATAATCAAGTGTATACAACAAAGTTAATATGCAGGCATTTCATACATATGTATTATTAACAATAAAGAAAGATGCTGCTTACACAGTAACAAATCAGTGAAGTGATAACAGCCATTCCTGCTACAGCAACATAATCTTCCCACTGCCACCAGTCCCAAGAAGAAAATGTTAATATCCAGGTTTATAGAGAGCCAAAATTCTGCATAGCTTCTAACCGTCCCAGTCACTCTCAGCTCCAGAGTACTACTAAAACTAGTATAGTTTTATTTTTAATTAGTTATAGTAGACATCTTTTTCATCTACATTAAGCAACATCATAATAATCTACACTATATGTCATCACGTCATCTTTTGCTTCTTTCTGAAACCAGAGAAAGACAGTTTCTGACATGAGGGGTTTCACAGATTCATACTAAACACATTTATTTTGGTCATCTTCAGCACAACTACTAATATTTTAATTTAATGTCCAAAGGGTTCAATAAATCAGTAAGCACTCGGTACATTTTCACCAGTTCCATGCTATTCCATGATTGTGTAGGTCCCACTCACATTTACCCTAAGACATTCTTTATAGTCTGGAGGGTCCCAGCCTACTTGGCTGCTTCTGACACAGTTACTAATCACGCTTGTGGCCCTTCTCTGAACTGTCCTCTGAACCTTTTCAAAGTCTAACATCTGCTTTTTGAGAGGAGAGATTGGAACTTCACACAAAACTCAAGCTGTGCACAAATCATTAAGCCCATAATGATTTTGTTTTGCTTCCTTTTCTTTGCCAAGTATTTCTGACTGTCACCAGAATCCATGGTTTCATGCAACAGTAATTCTGTTGACTACAAGGGTCATTTCCATGCCCACCATCAAACATGTGAAGCTAAAGTTTTAGAAAATTTTAGCATCACAGATTATTCGTATCCAGTCTTTGCCCAGATAAATACTGATCCATGACAGGAGATTCCTGCTGTTGTATGATGAACAATAAACATTAAACCCCCCAATAAACAATAAACCCCCAAAACTATTTAGGGGTATATTTTCTTATATCCATATAATACAGGCCAAATCTATTACTATTAATAAAATTTATTTTTCTTCTAAAGAAGGGGGTTACCTTCATTTTTCCACTATATTTTGGATCTGAAATAGTTTCAAAGGCTGCATCTTTGCTTAACTGCACAAAATCTGGAAAACTGGAAAATACCTGGCTGCAAACTCGTTTGATATGCGCTTCCTGGAAGAAAAGCAGAAAGATTGAACAGGTGTTAAAAATCAGAGCATTGTTAAGACATGCAAAGAGTTAAACAGGTTGAAACATGATCTGCCAAAGTATCTCAAGCAGAGCGATGTAGTTTTTAATTTAGTTCACTAAAAAACTGCTGGATGAAACATATCCCGTGTGTTTTGCATTGTTTCATTAAAAAAAAAAAAAAATTCCTAATCTGAAATTATGGATTGTATTCAGAATGTCTTCTCCTGGCCAGAATTGTCAGTTTCAAAAAATCCTCTTGCCTTGACATTTGCAGTACCTAAGGGTTCTGCACCAACATTTCCCTTGACTCTTTCAGGCAAGCCAGTATGGGAATTACATATTGTTCCACAACAAAAACTGTACAGGAAATGGACTTAAGGTGTTCTAAAGCCACGTAAAGCTCCATTGCTAAATTTAGCACTGAACTTAAGCACAATCTCACACTTAAAAAAAAAAAAGTGAACTTTAAGTTCACTTTTACAGAAAGAAAGAAAAGATCACATCTCTCACCTAAGAATAACACACATAAGGGCCTTCAATACTCAAGGTAAGAAAAACTACTAAGTATTAGTTTCTTAGTAGATGTCGGTAAAATTAATAAATATGCATGATGCAGAAGACTGTAAGTCACAAAATACCTGCACTCCATTATTTCAGAGGTTATTTAAATACCAGATGTTATTACAACAAAAACTACATATGCAATACACAAAAAAACCTACTAAAAACATCTGGCTATATGCTGTGTGTAGTGTGCTGGACACTAGAAGTAACATTTATAAAAAAGCAAAACTGCTTTAATGGAACAAACTCGCAAAATTAACTAGGACATTCCGATATCTCTTCCTTGATAGATTCTAAGAAAAAGTTGTAATGTCCCTAAATCCATCTCCTCACTCCTAGATCTTAAGGCTCACAAACAAGCATTTCTGAAACTGCCATTTGTGGGTCTGGTTGCTTGCCATAGTAACAAGATAAGCTGATACTGATCTTTCATTGAGCAATTTTTTCTAAAACATGTTTCTCATTACTTAAACAAACTCAGCTCTTGACATAAAATGCTAGAGAAGAAACCCATTCTAATTATCTATTATTTGTTTATTTGCACAAAGACATTCCTCTTATAGGTACTCTTCATAAATGTAACAAAAATTTGGTTTTGTTACATTTATGAAGCCCTATTAGAAATCATGAAAAGTTACTCTCTCTCCTAACTTCTTCAATGTTTTATAACCCTTACTTTCAGAGATGAATCAACTAAATGAACATGCTGTTTTGTATAACATCTTTATAAGGTATGCATTCTGTATGACTGAATGGAAAAGGACTCTTACAAAATATCTTAATTGCAGTTAGTTAAGGAGGCCAGCAGCAATTTTCATTCAAGAGTTTTCATCCCATTTATCTTCCAAAAGACCATTTTTTAGATACTTCTGAAACTAACCTGCAGTTTGCTAGTGTTGTCTGTCTGCAGCAGTGCAGCATGATTTGCAACCTTCTGTAGGATCATTAGGTAACTGAAGCGCAATGACTTAATTGTTTCACCATGTGCATTTACCTACAAAAAAAAAAACAGTTTATGCAACCAAATACTACTGAAAATAAGTAATAATCTCAAATAAATGCCATTCTTACCAGGTTTAATGCATTAACAATACTATAACTGATCGCCAAGAGATGAATACTGATGTATTCTGATAAAAATGAACCAAGTTTTGTTTTTTCTTCAGCTTTGTCACCCTATTAATAGAAACATCTTCTCAATAAGAAAAAAAACCTACAGCTACGTTCATTGCTTGCCAAGCATTTCAGATATTAACTTCTACAGACATCCCATGGAGATGACCAAGAATTCTTCAGTATACAAGAAGATGGTAACTTCATAACTAATTAAATCAAGCAAGACCAGTTTGAATGACTTCTTACCTTTCAACTGCTAACTTTACTTTTCTCTCCAGCAAAAGCTTTACAAGCATCTCAAATAGCAAAATTCAAGCTTCAGACATTCTACAGTGCAACAGCAACTGTGCAACAGCATCCACTATCTTCCTAGTTATGGCTGGCTGGCTTGATCAATATTTGTTTTCCTTTGCCTTCTCAAGTTACTCAATTTGACTGTTAACTTTGGAATAAAACAGTCCATAAGAGCACTTAACTATCTGCAGGCCTGCCTACTGCCTTTTTGTGAATCAAGTCCACAAGCATGTCTTTTTTTCTACAAAACATCACTAGAAACAAAAGCCTGCAAAGAGGGCTAGTATCCATGGAATATTAAACAAAACTGATAAGGGGATTGCTTATAAATAAAGATGTAGGAGACTGAAGAAGCTACATCATTTGGAAAAAACTCAAAACACTACACAAGAATCAGAGCAGGCCAGAGAGATAAAAGGGAGAAACAAGCATGTGACATATGCTTCTAAATGTTTAAAAGATGTGCTTAATCTGAGCCTACTGAGTAAGGTAAGCAAAACAAATACAAAGCTAGACTGATCAAGGTTTAAAGAAGTCCAGAGAAGATTAAAGAAATCTGTAAAGCTGTTACTCATGGACGAAGTTTGACTAGTGCTCTGCGGCTGCTGTTACAGTTCTCCCCTCATGAAGCAAGGGAAAGTGAATGTTTAATGGCACAGAAAGGCACGACTGCAGTTAGAACATGAGGAACTACCCAGGCAGCCTACTGAGTTCAGCATGCCCTCCCATTCGCAGGTCCTGCACAAACTGCCTGAAGCACCTGGAAGCAGCATGCCTGACACATACTGAAAATCTCAATGCAGTGCCCTTGCCAGTATCAACTAAATCATAGGTGCATCTATTAATACAAAAGATCCAGAATTTACTGCATAGGGAACAATCACCTGCTCAGGGCGTGCAAAGCAGCTTTGCAGTAACCTCAAAAGTGCTTAACTCTATCATGCTGGTGATGCAGCTCCCCATGTTTCCAGCTGGGATGTCCCAAACAGATAGCTACAACTAGGCAAATATTTCAATCAGCTCTTCATCAGCAGAGAGTCTCTTGAGAAATTCAGAAGACTATGCGCTACAATCCAAACAGTGCCAAGTTCTTACTTTGTAACAACAGTTCTTCCTCTTACGGCCACTGTTGCAGCTACAGGGCTCTCCTGCTCTTAACACCAAGGTTACATCATCTGTCTCTAGCACAGCCTGGTACACAGCCCTCTGGAATTCAGTGAGGGAACAAAACACCATCTGCCAAAGAGAAAACACAAGAAACACTATCATATGCATCATACAATGAAAGGCAAAAAACCAATGCATCAAAAAAACAAATCACAGATCACTGAAAATAAAGTAGAAAAAAATTTTACACTTGCTCAAATAGTTACGCAGGAAATTATTCTACCACCAAATTAAAAAAAAGTGGATCTTGACCCCAAAATAGCATGAAACTGTAGCAAAAATGTATGCATACTTATTTTATTCCACCCCAAAATTCTACAAAGAATATCAATACCATTCTACAAGAACCTGCTGTTATTTTGCTCAAAACCTTAAAACATGGCTTTTGTGAAGGAATAGGATGAGGAAGGAAAAGTGAGAGAAGTATATGCATAATGTTAATTACAGATTTCTCTCTGTTTTGCAAGGTGTTTAATTTGCCCTCTCTTTCCCCTTTTTAGGCATTAGCTGTTTTAGGGCACTACCTAAAGCCACAAGCGGGACAAACAGAATAAACAATGAGAAGGCAAGGATCTACAAAGTGCTATGGTGAAAACTCTGATCCCTCTTCTGAAAGACCATGGGTGGCATCTCCATGACATCTTTAGTCTTAAGCAGCAGGAGACAGAAATCCCAAGATCATTCCTTAACCTATGCTATCCACATAGCAGCAGCACCATGCTGAGCTACAATAATACAGCAGTAACTTGAACATATACTCACATTAACAAGATAATGAAAAGAATAAAACCTGCTAGATTCAGAAAGGAGACTGACTGATGTTTGTGTTAATCTTTCCTTCAGAAGACTGCCTAGATGACATTATTATAAACTAAGGATGAAGAAAAACCACCAAATTTTGAAAATAAAACCAGATGCAAACTTACATATTTGTCAACTCAGAAAATATTTAGCAGAACTGTTATCTATATCAATAAAGTATTATAATTTCATGTAATATTTACAACTGCATCAGATGAACAGGATTACAGGCCTATCACAGAATCATTTTGTCTGAGATTTTTCTTTTATTTCAGGATCGAAAATGAAGGAGTTAAAAGCATACTGTTCCATACACAAAGTTTCAAGATGCAAATTCAGAAGTTCTGCATAGAATTTCAAGACATACATTTACAAACATCGCTTTGGGCTTGCAGAGATAAGGACAAAAACATACATAAAACAGATGTGTAAATCACTAGTCAGAAGATTGGCTGAGCATTTTCATGCTTGATTAATTCCATTTCAATGTGCAATCATAGTAATTATGTGAACAAAGCACACTACTTCAAGTGCACTTTTTCCAAGGCTATGGATTCCTCTCAAGTTAAAAAGATGAAGAGAGAACCATAAACTACAGACATGAGGCAAGAGAGAAAATACAACAAGAAAACATAAAAAGAAGAGATACATTCATTAGCATTGTATTTGAAATGTGAAGGCACTCTTACTCTGTCTTCCTTTTTTGGCAACTGATCACTGATAAGCGCTTTGGTACGTCTCAGAAACCAGCCAGACATTATTCTTGCTAGATTCACCATGGCCTTACGACCTGTTGCTAGCTCTCTTTTAGTTGCAGTGTGCCTCTGGCCATGCTCCACTGGATCAGAAAATTTCTTCTTGAAATGCACTCTGCTACCTAAAAGTCCTGGTACAGCCCTATTAAAAAACAAAAGTGGATGGGGGATTGATTCACTGATTTAAAGCATACCATAAACTTTTTTTTTCTGACTAACAGCAAGCTATCTTAAAGTAGCAGTCACTAGAGAAACCGCTAAAAATTACACTAAAAAAGTACAAATAGAAACATATACTATTTTAAGACATACCATTTTTCCTTTGTTTTCTGACTCTCAAATGCTAAGACATACCCCTCAGGAAGAGGGTTCCAATCTCAAGAAAAGAAAAAGTTTAACAGAACAACAGAAATCACAATTATATAGAAGCTCTAAACTACAAGGCTGCTAGTGTTGAGGAGCCTAAACTGGAAGCTAAACAGTCATGTTTTCAATTTTTGCTGGTTTTATGAAATCAGAATATGCAGATATTATAATTAACTAAATAAAATCTTGAGAAACCCAATGGTAGAAAGAATTCAGTAACTGTTGGCAGCATTACACATTGGAACAATTTACTAACAATATCAGCATAATTTTAATGAACCAGATGCAAGACTAAGTTTAGAATATTCTTCCTGCTATTTCTGTTCTGTATATCCTTATATTTAAAGGATATTTGCTTTGTTTTTCCTCTGCAAAGCATTCCCAGAAGATTTAAATTTGCATCTATCATGAGTTGCACCTCTCCTTGACCATTAGAAGTTTTTCTGGACAAGACTGTTACTTTTCAAATATGTGTACTTGTGCATTTTGAAAAAAAAAAAGGCAAAATATTATTATTTTCATCCTCCAAGTAGGTCAGAATGACCTGCACATACTGGACAGAGCAAAGGTACTATGGTGGTCAAGGTTGTGCAATGATTTCCTATCTACTGGGTGAAGGACAGAAGAAAAAAAGAGTGTCCCTAGGGAAAAAAAAAAAAAAGGAAGAAATAAAAAAGGGTAATATGGGAGGTGGAGGAAGAATAATTCTAACTACTTCCCAAATTCTCCAAAGAAGCCAGCTGGGATGAACTCCAAATGTATTAAGCAACTGTAAAATACCGGGAGCTTACCTCCCCAGTAAGTTATATTCTCAAAAAAAAGCAGGTGTTTTGAAGTTGAGGGTTGTGTTTTGTTGTTCTTTTATAACACAGATGGGTCCATACCATCCAGTCCTGCCCCAACCCCTCTGCACAGCCAACACACAGAGATGTTTAAACATAAAAGAAAATATTTACCAGTCCATAACACACCAAAGTTCCTTCATATTGTTTTGAAGAATGGTTCCAGTAAGACCTATGCGAACACGGCATTTTAATGACTTCATGGTTTGAGTTATTTGAGCCTTTGGATTCTTGATTCTATGTGCTTCGTCCACTATCACAGCAGACCAGTCTATACTGCAGATCAAAAAAAGATTTCATTAATTGACACTACTTGTCCCAGCATCCCACATACATACAAAAAGTGAAGCCAGCCACACAAACAGCTATGATTATAACACATGATTACTTTTTGATTTCCCTGTTTTGCTATATTATATCACTCCATTTCCTTATATTGTTTGTTTAGTAAATGCAATTAACATAGTTGAACATAATGGCTAAACTACATCATCAAATAAATAACCTCCTGTTTCCTGTATCAAATGCTTTCTGTGAACAAAGAAGCTTTCGATCTGTGGACCAATGAATCCAGCATATCTCACTAAAATTAACTCCACTCATAATTAAGATTTACAAAAAATAAATAAGTCTGTGGAGGTAAACTACTGAAATATACTTAACATAGGTATACTTCATTTTACCAACAAAAATTATCCAAGGCAAATACCAGTGAACTGAAAACATTTCAATCTGCATGGTTTCCTACAGTAAAGTATCACTCAAGAAAAAATATACAATACCAGTATAGCAGAGGAATTTTAATATTTTGGGATTGTGATGACAATGAACATAGCTATAAAAAGACCAAAAGATATTTTGCAGCCAATTCAAGAATAAAACTTAGGGGTAGAATGACCTGTATACTGAGATAATAATAAAGAAAGACTTCAAGTCCCTAGGAAGAGATTTACTAACTTTATGAATTAAATTTATATATATGAATATTTCAGAACACAACCATATCCAGATTGATATGCTGCAAAAAGTTGAAACAGACATGTTTAGAGATGTTTAGTAGAAAACATCTCCTGAGCAAGCTGCATTTAGTTCCCCAATGAAGGCTGATCTTGTGGCATTTTTCCTAATCACTAAATACATTAATTCATGTTTAAGTTCCTACATTCCCAAAATATGCTAAAAATTGGAGTTTCTGAAAAGTCTAACGGATGTTCACATCCTAGCTCCTTACACTTAAATCTCTCATACTGATTTACATGCATAACTGAACATATATATACTTATTCCTGACAGCTAATTACTTAAGAGCAGCTTTTGAGGCCAATCCATCACTGTATTGAAGCAAGACACAAAGCTTCTCCTGGTGTCGAGATCACAGGCCCATCCAGTCACATCCTGTGCAGAAACAGTTTGATAATCTGCGTGTTGAAGAAATGTATTTGCAGGCAGTCACACATTAGATCTCCTCCACACATGCACCTATTTCCTGACCACAGTCTATTCCATGATCAAGCATGAAGAGTTTCATGCTTCAGAAAGAACACAAATAGTTGATAACAAAACTACTTTATTCTTCTATATGTACTTCTCTATTCTCTGTACTTCAGACCTGAGGACAGAAATGAAGATCTGATTGTTTTGACGATGGATCTCCAGACAACTAAGGTACTCTCTGGGGCCTGGACCTTTCCCAACACCTGAAATGCCAAGACCTGCAGATCCACTTATATCAGCTGCTGAGGGCAAGCTGCTACCACCAGCCACTTGTACCCTACTTTCAAGATGACATAGGGGAAAAGGACCTTTAGGATTGCATAAGAAATGTGTGGGTTTAAATCTCAAAGCTTTTAGGGTTCAATAATCTCATCAAGCTGGTGAAAAGAGCAAATAACAAGGAAAATACCTTTTTGAGCATTTGCTAAAAATTCCAGGTGATTGCTCTCCTTATACTGACAGACAGAAATACTTTCCAAGTATCTTTTAGCAGTCATCAGGTTCCAGGCAGGCAATTCCTGCATCTTTCAGAGAACATTCTGTAACTGTGTTACCAGCAAAAACTGGGTCCATTCAAACACTTACTGCTACCAAGTGTCCTATTACAAAGACAGTTGTATTGAGTCTGTCTGAGATGTAGTTAATTTTCCCACAGCAGCTCTCACTGGTCTGTGGGTAGCTGGAAAGGTGTTGTTAACACACCAGTGCTTTGGCTACTGCTGAGCAGTGCTGGCAGAGCATCAGCACTGTCTCTCAACATTCCCCCCACATCAGCAGACTGGGAATGGGTAAGACCCTGTGAGGGGACAAAACTTGGCCAGCTGACCCAAACTGACCAAAGGGATAACTCATCCCATATGGTATCAGCTCAGATACAAAAGCTAAGGAAAGGAGGAGGAATGGGGCATTTGTTATTTATGATGTTTGCTTTTTAGAGCAACTGCTACGTGTGCAGAAGCACCATTTCCCAGGAAGTGGCTCAACACTGCTAGCTTATGGGAAACAGAAACAAACCTTTTCTTCCCCCTCTTTCTTTGTGCATGCCTAAACTTTGGCTTCAGTAAACTGCCTTATCTCAACTGAAGAGCTGGTTTTTATCTTAATTTCTCTTCCCTGTCCAGCTGGGAAGAGACTGATAGAGTGGCTTGGTGAACACCTGGTGTCCAGTCAAGGTCAACCCACCAGAACTCTACAGGTTAAATTCAGAAGTACAGGATAAAAATTCAGTAGTACAGGGATTCTTCTCTACCGCACAGTGAGTCAATGGATTTAACAGCAAATATATTGTACGGAAAAAAGTCCTTGAAAAGAACAATGCACAATTAGACGGTTAAAATTCAGTGTGTACAAAAACATATTAAAACTATTACCTGTTAAATTCATCCAAATATAGGCGAAGTATCTCATATGTTGTAAGAGCAACTTCAAATTTCCCTTGCTTGATGCGACTCAGGTCATCATCTTTCTTACTGCCATGTAAGACAGAGACTTTAAAGTATCCCCATGTGTCTAACTCATCCTTCCAGTTGTACAGCACTGAAAGAGGGGCCACTATGAGGAAAGTCTGAAAACAAATATATATTACAGTATGTCACTAGAAAAACTACAACATAGCAATTTCTCAACAACAGAAGTCAAGATCTTGACTATTTTACTGCTCTGAGCAGTCTGACTGTTTAATTCTGCCATTTCAAAGGATGTATGGAAAATATCTAAAGTTAATATAAATTCAAAAGTAATCCATTTATACTGAGTAAGTACACAATACATCATAAAAATACCGTCATCCTAAAATTAAATTAATTAACAGATAGTCCTGAAAAGAGTTAAAAAAATCAGGACAGCTCATACAATTCACTTAGTATCACAGGATAATAAAATCAAAGAGGTAGGAAGTGACCTTGGGCAACTTCCACTGTGGAAGTTGGCAACACTGACTTCAAACCCAGGCTTAGCCAACTGAGGTCTTCAAAACCCCATAAGGATGGATGGGGTCTACAACCTCTCTGTGACCTCTTTCAACATTAAATGTCCTCAAAGTGACATTCTTTCCTCACATACAGTCAAGAGTCAGAATCATTCCTATTTCTTTGCACATGAAGTGCTATCCTTTTACCCCTTCCTCTCAGCCTGTATTTCCTGAGGAGCATGTATCATTATTCACAGAGCTACATTCATATGACCCATTATGCCAATCAAATTCTCTAACTATTGCAGCAAAATAAAAATAACAATGGAAAATAGAAATCACATGGTTTCAGTAATGGGTAAAATTAAAATGATCTTCAGACGTATCTTATTCACATAGAACTTTTACATGTATCTTTTATTTGCTGTCACTCTATTTCACTACCTAGATTATCGGCCAGACTTACTTCCAACATTATGACAGCCAATCAAGAAAACACAGGACATCACAATGCTATTAGCAATACACTTTCCAAAAATATGGATTTGTCTTAATTAAATACCTCGTTATTTAGACACGCATGCTTTTTTTACTTTAAAAATATCATCACAAAACACTAATTTTCTACTCACCGGGTTTTTCAATGTACTCTAGCCACAAATCTAACGCAGACACCTCCAAATGTTTTCCATTCGTGCAGGTGAACAGTAGTAATAGATTAGATAATAACAACTAGAGAGAGAAGGCACTATGGCAGTCTGGAAAACTGAAGGCTTCTCAAACACTACTAGGACAGGCATGAAATCCTACTTCAGCAGCTGAATTTTAAAAATTAATGTACATAAACTCCTAGAACAAACAAACAACCAAACAAACAAACAACCAACCAAACAAATCCAAGTATTGCCTTTTATCAAAATCCTTAAGCTAGTATCTCTAAAAGTTGTACCTTCTTGGGGTTACAATCTGAGCCCTTTTTCATTGTCCGCAGTAAAAACTCCGGCATATTATTTTCAATATCCTCACGTGTTCCCTTTTTGTGCAATACTGCAGCCAAAAATGAAATGACCTTGAGAAAGAAAACAACTCTCAGTAACTATTTATAATAAGAAATTGAATGAATTCCACAAAAAATAAACATTTAGGACAAAATCCTGGACAGGACTCTGGAAGGTGGTTTGGTTTAGTGGGGATGAAGATTTTTTCTGGGGGATGCAGCAGGGACCCCTCCCTCCTCTGGATTCCCAAGAACTCCTTGAACTAATGGTAAGAGCAATTAATTGCTCTATCTCACTCTTTTATTATTTAAGTTGAAATGTCACAAAAATACACAAGAGACAGAGTATGAATGAGCCAGGAAAAAATAGAGATGAGGTTTGTCTTGCAACTCTCCTCCTTTTCAGGGTACTTGAATTTCAGATGAGAAAACAGAAGGAACAGATATCCTCTAACTATCCTCTCAACTTTATTTCTGTAAAAGGAACAAGAGGCTTATCCTACTGGTTTGTTTTTTACTAATACACCTTTTTCTGTATGTTCCATTCTTTCGAATTCCTGTTGTTGACATCAAAACCATTTTCCTCCTTTTGTATTGTATTCTCCCATCTGCTTCAAACCAGTTAAGGTGATTATGAGAACACATTTATTACAATACACCACAGCAAGGACAAACATCCCAGCACAGGCTATTCCAAACTACTCCTATCATGTTCCAAAACAGGAAGAAGGCAGAGGAAGATCTGGCCAGAACATACAAATTAAAAATTCACTTGGGATAAACGGTATCCATGGACTAAGTAGTAGCAAGGACCAGGTGCATCATCAGAGAGGTGCCCTTCTTTTGAAATGTCAACAGGCCCCTTTTATTCAGAGCAGCCAGCTCCAGCCACTTCCTTTTTGCAGCTGCTACACAGCTGCTCATAGCAGGCTAGAGGTAAAGCTACCAACTGTTGATGTCCAAAAAAAAGAACTTTGTCCCTCTAATGATGGGGAGAAAGAGCTAGTCAGGAGAGCAGAGTGCAGAAAAAACACCACCCTGAAAAGAGTAGTTGGATGGACAGAAGAGAGAAAAAAATCCATCCTAGGTATGGCCACAGAGTAAAAGAAAGCTATGTAGAATAAAAGTAACCCAAATATTTTTATACATAATATCTCACAAACTGAGGTTGAAATGAACAGCCAGTTTGCAGATGTTGTTTAACTGATGAGTTTTACTTTTAAATCCTTTGAGAATTAGAGTCAAATTCAGCTGAACAATAAATCTCCATCTCTTTTCTGTAGTCTCCATTCTCGGTCAAATTTACCCCACATATTTCTAAGAGTAGCAAAGGCAGTGAAACAGCAACTCATTATCAAAAATCTTTGGCTCTTCTAGAAAAAGCAACCTAAATGCCTAGTTTACTGTAATCACTAAGAAACAACATTATTCTATTTGCCTTCACCTAAACTTCAGCTTGATATGAATGAACCATATAGCCAGGACATTTAAAGCAAAAATCAGTTCAGAAATAGAAAGAACATAAAAATTCAAAGGATCTCTAGAAAAGTTTATCTCATGAACCATCCTATAACTCAGAAACAGTAAGCTTCAGCCAACTGACAATCATAACTGACAACATTTTTCTAAGACTGTATCAGTTATTCAATGAAGTTTAAATTTATTTTTTCATATGTACTAACCTTTTCTAAACAAGCGAATTCTACCATTTTACTTCATATCCACTGAACTGACTTTCCCATGCTGAACTTTGAACACATTGAACACAAACACTGTGTTTAATAAAAAATACACAAGATCACAGAATCATAAAATGGTAAGGGGTGACAGGAACTTTAAAGATCACTTAGTTCCAATCCTGCCATGGGTAAGGATGCCATTCACTAGACCAGATTGCTCAGGCCGCCATCCAACCTGAACACAAAGGTTACTGGAAGGCCGCAATGAGGTCCTCCAAGAGCCTTCTCTTCTCCAGGCAGAACTGCCCCAAATCTCTCCACCTCTCTTCATAGGAGAGGTGCTCGATCCCTTGGGACACCTCGTGGCTTCCTCTGGACCTACTCTAACAGGTCCATATCCCTCCTGTGCTGGGGACCCCAGAGTTGGATGCAGTGTTCCGGGTGGGGTCTCAGAAGAGTGGAGCAGAGGGGAAGAATCACCTTCCTTGACCTTGTGGACATGCTGCTTCAGATGCATCCCTAGGCTGCAAGCACACATGACTGGCTCATATCCAGCTCTTCACCCACAAAAATCCCCCAGTCTCCCTTCTCAGGACTGCTCTCTACAACTTCTCCCAGTTTGTGTTCATGTCTGGGGGTGTCCTAGCCCAGGTGAAGCACCTTGCAGTTGGACTTACTGAACTTCATAAGGTTCTCATGGGCCCAACTCTCAAGCTTGTCCAGGTCCCTTTGGACGCACCCTTGTGTTGCGTCAACTGCACTGCTCAGATTCGTGTCATTTGCAAACTTGCTGAGATTGCACTTGATCCCACTGTCTGTGTCATTGAGGAAAACATTGCAGAGCAGTGTTCTCAAAAGAGAGCCTGAGGACATCACTCATCACCAGCCTCCACCTCAACACAGAGGCACTGACCACAACTCCCTGGCTACAGCCAGCCAGCCAGCCAACTCTTTATCCATTGAACTGTCCATCCATCAAATCCAGGCATCTTCAATTTGGAGTTAAGGATGCCATGTGCAACTGTATCAAAGGCCCTACAAAAAGCAGAGACATCTGTCCATCTTCCCACATTGACCATTATCATAATTTCATCATGTAAGGTCACCAGACTGGTCAGGCATGAGTTTGCCACTGCCTCAGATCAGTCTCCTCAACCTTTCTTTTCTGACCTCTGTACCTACAGAATCCTTTCTTGTTATTCTTCACATATGATACACTTCACATAAGATATTCTTTGAAATCTCTACCTTTCTTCTGAAAACTTGACACAAATTAAAAGAAATAGCCATCGGATGTGAATTCCACATAGGAACACACTGTCACTGTGTTCCTATGTGGAATTGTGATAAATGTACCTAGAGAATCAGCTCTGAGATTCAAAAATGCAAGATGCAATCACAACAACTAAATTTAGGTTTTGCACCCCAAGTTTACTATTATCTTTAACATATATATATATAGACAGACAGACAGATAAATATATAGATATGTCTTACTATATGAAATCAGATTATTTGCAGCTCTGAGAAGAAACAGTCTTCCATAACTACCGAGCTCTTCAACTACCATGGACTAGAAACATGGCCCTTCTTAAAATGAAGCATCTGCTAACAGAGCGTCATCAGCTATTTATACAAATCCATGATACACCTCTAAATGCTCTATGCAGAGTTTTGGCAGTTTAGTTTACCCACTCCTCTTGGTTAAGTTTGCTACAGGACAACACTTTTGTTGTGCTGAAAGGCATCTATCAACATTCTCCTAAATAGAAACACAATAGATACCACAGTCAATACCTGTCAGTGAAGAAATGAGCTCACATTGGACACATGGAGCAGGACAAAAGAGAGTGGGACAAAGACTATCTCCAACAGAACTCAAACCGTTCACTTTAAATCAGACAGACTGTAGAGAATTTCTACACATAAAATCACCCTAATTATAGCAAAGCAAGTAAGAGCAAGTAAAGAGCAAGTAAAGAGCAAGTAAAGAGCAAGTAAAGAGCAAGTAAAGAGCAAGTAAAGAGCAAGTAAAGAGCAAGTAAAGAGCAAGTAAAGAGCAAGTAAAGAGCAAGTAAAGAGCAAGTAAGTAAAAAATAAGTAATTTAGGTTGGATGCAAATTCCAGATTCAAAGTATAATGAAAAAAATCCAGCTACACTTTATCCTCTCATCAATCAAGCTGCATTTTGAAAAGAGTGATGGAAGTAGCATGGAATACCAAAGCACTATTTCCAGAGATGGGAGTGAAAGTGTCAGTTCTTTTGCATTCCCAGAATAGTGATACTATTTGTTTTCCGGAAAAAAGGAAAAAGGTATTTTAAAAGCAAGAGTCACATAAGGGTCTCAAGTTCTTTTAGTGTACTCCAGCGCAAATTGCTTTCATGTTAGGCCGGTAGCAATCCTCAAAGTAAATTCAACACACTAACATTGTAACTACCATAATTACTCATGCTTATACTAAAAGGAGTCACATCCCAGTTTTATGGCCTGTAAGGAGTGAGTCTTAAATCAGCAATGCACTCCTGGCTCTGAGCACTGTCCTGGGCATCATGTCCTGCCTCATCCATCTCTGCAACAGCAGAGGGGGGGTTGAATTTCATAAATACAATGCTTTTTAAAAAATATTTACAGATCCCAGAAAATACTACATTCTCCCTCTGTAACAAACAAAAAGAATACCTGTATTGTCTTTCCAAGGCCCATATCATCTCCAAGAATACACCCTCTTTTATTAGCATAGTGTCTATAGAGAAACTGGGCTCCTTCCCTTTGATAATCACGCAGGTATCTGTTAATTGTATACGGGATAAAATCGCCATTGTCAGATAATTTAAAAGCAACTCCAGGAGATGGAAGATTTTGGTCAGGAAAATATGGCTTTTCCAGATCACTTTCATCAAATATTAAGCTTTTCCAGGGTCCTCTACTGTCTTTGACTTTACAAAGTTTTGTTATTAGTATTTTTCTTTCTTCAGACTCCAAGAATGATACAACGGCAAATGATTTTCCATTCTTGTCCTTTTCAAGAGAAGTTATTGTTCCTTCATGAAGTTTTCCATTTTCAAAACAAGGGGCAAGGCATTTCTCCCCAATACGCCAATGATCTATAAAAAAACCAAACACACATAGTGATAAACTGGCCTGATGTACAAAGTATTTAATTTCTTCACTATTAAAACAATGGATATAAATTTAGTTTACAAAATTCATACAACTTCATACAAACACTTTATTGAAGGTAGCACTACAATCAAAATCGCAATTACTGTTTACAGCTAGACATAAAATTACAGTTTGCTCTAACACCACTATTTTAGAAATAACAGAAGGTGTATAGGAAAAAAAGCAAAATCCAGATTCCAATGCATTAAGTGGCTTCACACAGGCAAACACACAAAATGGAAAGACCTCACATTGCATTGGCAATGAAAAATAATACAAGATACCTCTACTAAAAAAACCCAAGATCTTCACTCTTCACAGTAAAAAGACCTCACAAATAATGGCTCCACACAAAGTTTTCCAAATCTCAACTGAGAGAGAAAGGGGTGTTCTTCTGAGTTTGCAGAAACAATTTCTAATCTTCCCCTGCTCAGTCATACTAAAACAAAGGGATGATTTGATTAATTTCAGAACCTTTATTGTTTCTTATCTATTTGCTGGAGTAAGTTTTGATAATTACAAGAAAGTAATTATCAATTACCATGAGATGCACCTTATTTATAGGAAGGAGTGAGCCAGAGAGAATCTTCCACCAGAGCAAGTATTCATCATTCTGTGACCACTGGTGGTGTATATTCCTGGACACATCAACCCAGACACTTTTCACAGGTAAGGAAAAAAGTTCTGAAGGCAAGAAACTGCACCTTAGCCTATCTTAATGTTTCTGTGTAAAAACTGTAAGAAGACTCACCAAATTCTGAGCACCTAGAAGCATACACTTACAGGATAATGTCCACAATGTATTAGTCAAATCAATGATAACCATCAGTCATTTACTAAATTTATTTAATTATATAGAGAAAACAAAAGCATCCATGTAGCCAAGCCCAATATTCTGCAGCCAGCATTGGCCCTAAGCTGACGTGCAGGTAACAATAAAAACAGTACAAGCCTACAGAACACCCTTATTCAAAAATTCTTTGGCCTCTAAAATATTATTTAAGTTACCGAGATTTCATGGGCCACAGGTAGTTTGTCTGGTTAGTAAATACCAGCAGACTCTCTCTTTCAAGCAGCTCCACTCCCCTTTCAACACATGCAGATTCCTAGAATTTGGTGACTTCTGATTAAAAATATTGTGGGTCTGCTCTGGATACATGTCACACTTTTGCCTGATATGAGCTTCAATCCAAAGACCTAAACTGATGGCCCACCAGTTCTTACACTAACAAGATCATAAACCAAAGCCTCTCCATTCAATTCACTATTTTGCAGATCTCTTTAATAATGGCCCCATCATCCTTATTTGGAGTTCAGCCCCACACCTTGTGACCTGCTACATAAGCTGCCCTAAGACCCTAAGCCATTCCCTCAGATCTTCTCAAAGACTTGAAGCTCAAACGAGGCAACTTGCTGAGGCAAAGGGTGAAGTACAGGCTGCATATTCAACAAACCATACATAATTAATCCTTAAAGTTAATGGTATTTGTACACATCTCTCATCTCAATGCAAAAATATGAGTACATTAACGTCTTCCAGTAGCATCTAATTCTTTCTGCAATTTCATGAGAACAGGAACCAAAACTGAAAAACTGAAACCAGCTATGTTCAGCACACTGTTATATATGCAAATCAAAGTGCTACAGAGCACTTCTGTAGTTCCTTTTTTTTTTACAGCAGTGAAGGGACATGCAACACGTCAAAGCTTTTACTTGAGGCTAAGGAGTTGCATATGGGTCCTCACAACTACAGTTCAGGTGCAAAGTGGAATAAATTACACTGGGCAATACTACTAGTGTTACTAAACTCCAAACTTAGTGAGAAGCAGGAAACAGAATGAGAAAAAGGCTGAGACATGAAATGGTATTAAGAACACCATTGCTGCAAAAGGCCAGAAAATAATGCTGTTAAAGCCAAAGCATGAACTCCTTAGTTAAACTAGCCTGATTCACCAAGTTCTTGGCTTTTGAATTAGAACCATAATTTATGTGGATTTCCGTTTTTAAAAATAAAGACAATTATCTCACATGGCTTCCTAGCATGGGTACAATACACTTGCCACCAATGATGAAAGCTGGTATTTAAGATACTTATGTACTTACGCCTTTTACTACAGGTGGAAAAAATGTACCACTGTCAACTTCAAATGTACTAAATAATGGTGGTAAAGGCCTCCTGTCACATACTAGTTCCTTTCAACCACTACTCCTCCATGAAATTATGTCGAATACTTTCTAACTTGTGAGGGTTGACCATTTAATTTGAAATGCAAGGTTTCGTTTAATTTTTTTTTTCTTTTTACACTCTAATAAATGACTGTAAAAACAGAATTCGAGGATATTGTAGAGCAAGACACATGGAAGACGCTTACCTGGGACACCATCACCACACATTTTAACTTTTGGCGGTGCAAAGCCCGACGGGGGCCGCGGGCGGAGGCACCGGGGGCGGAGGGGCAACGGCGCGCTCGGGACCCACCTCCGCCCCTCCGCCGAGCGGGTCACGGCGGTGCGGGCGCCGAGGGAGGGCCCGGGGCGCCTCAGGCGCCGTGGCTGTCCCCGCTGCCCGCACCGCGGCCAGCCCCGGAGCGCCGCAGCCGCGGAGAGCCGAGCCCGCGGCCGGGGCCGCACGTCGGCCGCGCCGCGCCCCGCCCCGCTTGGTGCCGGTAGTGCCGCGCGGGTATCGCGAGAAGTGCGTTACCATGGTGCTCCGTGCTCAGGGGCGCCCGCGGGAAATATCGCGAGATGTTCCGGCGGTTGTCCTCGCGCTGCTCGATAAAGCTGTGTTCAGCTCTCTCCTCCTCAGGAGAGGAGAGGTTTGGAGCGCTTGGAGTGGGTCTAGCACAGGGCTAGGTAGCTGATTAGGGGCCTTGCGAGCATTTCTTTTGTGAGTACAGGCTGAGGGAGCTGGGCCTGTTCAATGTCGAGAAGAGATGACTGAGCGGACCATATCAATGTGTATAAATACCTGAAGGGAAGGTGTCAGAGGGTGGAACCGGGCTCTTCTCAGTGGTACCGAGCAATAGGACAAGAGGCAATGGGCACAAACTGATGCACAGAAGTTCCACCTTAACATGAGGAAGAAGTTCTTTACTGTGGACAGGTGACCATGCACTGGAACAGGTTGTCCAGAGAAGTTGTGGGGTCTCCTTCACTGGAGATATTCAAGAACTGACTGGATGCAATCCTGTGGAATATGCTCAAGGATAACCCTGCTTGAACAGGGAAGTTATACTAGATGATCCCCTGTGGTCCCATCTAAGTTTAACTGTTCTGTGATTCTGGGCAGCAGGGGTAAAGAGATCTAAAGTTATTCTCTGTGAAAAAAAATTGGAGAGGTGAGGAAGCAGGATGAAGAGTTGATGCAATGGAAGGCAGAGCTGGCACAGTACAGAGCAGCTAGCTGAGTGGAGATGATGGGTGCTGAGAGCCAAGGATCTGATATTTGGGAAGAATCAAAATCAAGAAAGACCCGCTTGTTTACAGTCATTCCACCTCCATCCATGAAAACCGCTCTGCTTTCAGGGGAGCTGAACTGGACACAGTTAGGTTTTGCAGATTGTGAAGGCAGTCAGTAGCAATTACCCTGTTCTTTCTAGAAAAAAAATGGGTCCCACCAAGAAATCTATTCAGATTGACTCATATCTCAGTAGCAATGCAATGGAGTATTACATGAACAGTATGGCTTCCCAGATCCTTGCTATTATTTTGACAAAATGCCTTCACATGCATTTAATTGCGCTATACTAATTTCACTTCTGAAAGTTAAACGCTTGTGTGTAAGGAGCATGTAAGATCTGTTTTTAAATCAGCTTTGATTTTTAATGCAGAAGACAACATATTTTGGATGATTTCTCCATTCATTTTAATTATCTTTCAGTTTATATAATTTTTAGAAGGGATTGAACATCAGCAGTAAAACACCTATATTCTTTTGGTATATGCCACAAAATTCTGTACAGTGAAGATGGATAATTAGACTACCTAATCAAAATTCTGCATCTTACAGTATTTTCAGAAGCAAGACAAGGCAGGAGATAACAGGTCTCCATGCTGTTTCTGCTTGCAGCAAACATGCAAAAGGCTGCCTTGCCTTGTTTGCTCTAGGAGTAATATAGACTTGTGCAGCCTAGGGCAGCATTAATTTGCTTCTTTGTCTGCTATTAGCCAGAATTTTGTTCCAAAAGAGGTTAATGGAAGATGGGTGATGGTTGCTCAGCCACTTAAAGTAGACTAATAGGAAAAGAGCAAGCATGAAAGAACAATGTTAGTGCTATGTTAGAAAGTTCCGCTATGAACTACGTGAGCATTGAGCACCCCATACATTACAGGAGGCTGCTCAGCAATAGAGAATAATATAGTACCAATGTTACATTATTTTTAAAAAGTGTGTAGTCATGCATTCATTCCAAAGGAAGATGAAGGGAACTATGCCAACCACAAAAATATCCCAAAACTGAAAGGAGTGGCATGCCACATTTTAAAATTCTCACTGAAGAAACCTGTGTAAACTGTACAAGACTTCAGTTACATAACAGACCTTGATCCTGAGAGCATCTTTGAAAAAGGAGCAAGAATATAGGTTCTGATTCTAAGGAAGCTTTAAAAATGTATTGTGTTTGAAGATAAATGTGTGTTTATTCTACAAGGTTGCATTTGATTCTTATAAAGCTGTTCATGCTTAATAAGGACTCTGGTGCAGGCTTGAGCTGCTGTTTTACAGTGACAAATTTGATATTCTGCCTTCACAATATAAAAAATAAGAAAAGTTAAATTCTTTCTTAAGCACTGCAATTTCTCTGATAAAAAAGGCAGAAAAATTCTGCATACAGTTCAAAGATCCATTGTGCTTCTCTGTCAGTGATAAGACCTTGGTGGCTTAGCTGGAAACAGAATTTCACCTGAAAATCCTGATGAAGTCATGAGGATGAGTCTTCCTTACATTTAGAGACACACTTGAAGCTTTTCCATTCAGGAGAGAGAACAAAGGGAGGAAAGCACCCTTAACAGGAAAAGCTGGGTGGCTGTGTGTCAATAGGTAGTTTTCTTTTTACCTTTAATGTTTCTCTTGCCAGCTACAAGCAGTTTCTGTATCTTTACTTCACTTTGAAGAAGAAGCTAGAAATCAAGTGGACTCACTGAGATTAGGACTTGTTTCATGCAATACCATGTTTGGACTGGGCCCATAATGAAAATGTATCCCAAGGCCAGAGAATATTTAGCTCTGTCACATATCTTTAAAAGTTTTTGGAAAATGTAAGTCCTTTCAGGAATCTTTCTAGCACAAGTTAGATGTTATTTTCTGGGATGTCAAAAATAACTCACATCGTGTTTCTTCAGGAAAAGATTTGTAAAAGATTTCATTTTGAAAAGCTGTTACCATTACTGAAAAATTGAAAATATCCAAACTCTATATTAAAATTTGAACTCTCTTCATATCTGACTTAGTTTAGATTTCATAAGAGAAGTGTTAGGCTCAGATAACAACCAAAGCGAATACCATAATGGGGATAAGCACTTTTTAAATATGTGCTATATCCCTGAAAGCATTTCACATGTAACATTGTGGCCTTCCTGTTCACTCTTCTTTGACAGAGAGAGGAGACAAATTAACTGGTGTGCATCTAAAAAGGGCAGCTTGGTTACAGCATCCTCCACATCAGTATGTCTGAAAACACAGCAAGACTGATTCTCAGATACATTCAGCATTTGAAAGCCTAACCAAAACCCACAGAAAGTACAGGCACCTAGAATTCTTTTAAATGTTGGTTGGTCAATCCTATATTAGAAAATAGAATATAGGAGAAAGAAGAGGTGGTTCAATTAATTGGCATTAACTAAGCATGATAGTGTTAAAAGTGCCACAAAGAGGAACTTCACAATGTGATATTCACCAAAATAACATATTGGAAAGCCTTTTGTATCTTCAACAGTTTGTTTGCCACAGTGTTTTAAACATTACCCCTCAACAGTATTCAAGAAGCTCTCAGAGTCCTTCATGAAAATGAGCATGACTGGGTGTTCTGAATCATATCCATACCAATCAAAGAGAAGGCATTAGAGCCCTGGTGTGCAGCTGCAGTGCCACAGTTCCTCCTTGGGATCACAGAGATGTGGAGGCATAGCTCACGCAGCTGAATGCCACAGTGGGCAGATGTGGGCAGGATTTAGAAAGGACAGGTCAGGACAGTAGGAGCAGATTTGGCATTTTATCTCAGACAGCAGCAGGGATATGTGGAGCTCTACCTGGTCTGTAGAGACCACGAGATGTTGGAGTCCAGGGTCTTGAGAGAAGGGAACAAGGCAAATCTAGTAGTAGGATCATGACCCTGAACTTCAGGAGTTTGATGGCTTAGGCATTAGGGGAAAGCAGTATATGTTGTTCATCTTGATTTCAGCAATGCATTCATTCTTTTCTCCTGTAGCATCCTCAATATACAGGCTGATGAAAAATGGACTATGTAAATGAGCAGTGAAATGATTGAAAGCAGGCTGGTCTTGTGGACTTAAACGAGTGTCATCAGCAGCACAAAGTCCAGCTGCACTCCCATTACTAGTGTATTATTGTGGAGTATGATACTGAGGCTGGTACTGGCCATTAATGACTTGGATGGTGGGACAGAGTGCATCCTCAGCAAGCTAACAGATGACATTCAGTCGGGAAGAGTGGTTAACAAACCAAATACTCGTGGTCCCATGCAAGGGGGGGAGTGACATGCTGGAAAATGGTAGGTAGTAATCTCACGAAGTTCAACAAAGTCGCACACCAGCAGTCAAATAACCCTGCACTATAGACTGGAGGTTAACTAGTTGGAAACCAGCTTTGCAGAAAAGGGCTTAAGGGTCCTGGTGGACATCAAATTGTCCATGAACCAGTGGTGCATCGAACAGCATGGACAGCCAACAGTTTCTTGGGCTTTGTCAGGAAGAGCACTGCTCAGCAGCCCAAGGGGAGTGAGCCTCCTGCTCTGTTCAGCCCAGGTTAGACCACATCTGAAGTGCTGTGTACAGTTCATATCTCCCCACAACAAGAAAAACATGAAGACAGCGGAGAAAATCCAAGGCCATGAAGTTTAAGAGATTGTAGTTGGAATTGTGTAGCCTTGAGAAAACTCTTGGGAGATCTTGTCTGTGCACAAACATTTGATGAGAGGGTAGTAAAAGGATACTTTGCTCAATGGTCCCCACAGCAAGAGGCAACAGGTGCAAACTGAAACAGGAAATTCCATTTAGAGATAAGGAAAAGCTTTTCAGCTGTGGGAGTAGCCAAACACTGCCACAGTTTGCTGAGAGGGGTAGAATCCGCATCCTTGAAGAGAGTCAAAACTCATCGGGACACAAGCCTGAGCAACCTGCTTGAGGCGACCCTACTTGGAGTAGGCATAGTTGGGCTAGATGTACTCTAGGGCCTTCCACCCTTGGTCATTCTGTGAGTGAGGAATTGTGTGGGTTAAACTGAGTTCTGGTTAACTGCTTGTGCTATTATTTAAAAATTAAGAACTGTAGATAGCAGGCAGGTTGCTTAGATAGAATCCAGCTTGTCCTGTTGCACAGTGCTGTTAAGATATGGCACCATTTCTAATCTACTTCTATGTATATTTCTCATCTTATCTTCTGGTTATTCTTAATAACTTCAAGATATTCAAGTCATTCCTCTCTTTTGTACCCTCAATTGTAAAATAAAAGCCTGAAAATGCTAACTAAGGATGTTTGGAAATGCTGCACACTTAAACATGGGCACAACCCATAAAATAGATAACACCTTGGGAGTTTAACTTAGTGAGTCAGATATTCCTTGTATTGTTAACTCATTTTCCCTCAAATTATACTCTGGCTAGTCCTAAATCTTACTAACTCTTACAAGCCAGGGTAGTATAATTCTTATAACTGCTGCAAAGTTGTCCTTTAAAGTTTGTCTGCCAGATGATGTGTTACTCAGCTTGAATAAACCTGAGAGACTGCTTCCACAAGTGTTATGAAGTATTGATTCATTTCCTTTGAGTGTCTGGCTAAAAGGTGACTTGAGGAAAATGTCAAGTTTTGTTCTTAAATAAATATTGTATATAAATGGATCATGTCAGCAACACTCCAATTTCATGATTGCCTGGAGTGGGAACTGTGTAATGAGCCTTGTCAGCTCCACTGGATTTTTAGCAGGTATTTGTATAGAGCAGTTTTGAATGTTTCAGAAAAGTCTGTGAACATTTGAGAGGTTTGTGGACCAGTCTCAGTTACACTCTGGGTATGGTTAAATGAAATCAGAATAATTGTTCTTCAGAGAATCTTTTATTACGTGTTACAGATTTCACTTCACAAATAGAAATTATTTTAGAAAGGGAACAGATCTTTCCATTAGGACTAGTAGTTATAGAAATACTTTATGCTTAATTACAATTGAGTTTCGTTCCTGTAATCTCTTTTTTCCTTGAGGAAAAAATAAAAAGTACTTGCTTCCTCAGGTTTAATTTCACTATTTTTTGAGGTCTGATTGACTGCAAAGCATGAAGGGAATGATTTAAAAGCAGTGCACACAGAAAGAAAGCAAAAAAGACTAAATGGTAGGGGTCAGCTACAGTGACATGGCAAATTATTCTCAAGAGATAAGAAAATCTTCTTTTAAACCTCCTAAGAAGATGAGATGAAAATGTGGTCTGGTGTGGGAGATTTGAACATCTTTCATAACTAAAATCATAAAACCTGTAATACGCAGCCCTTGAAAGCAGCTATCTGACTCAATCATAAAGTCAAGCCTAGCCAAAATATCTCTAACCAAATGAAAGTGTAGGAAATATGAATGCCCGCTGTAAATTGCTAGACTGCTGTGAGGATCCAGAAATAAAGAAAAACTGGGTAGTGATTATCTTAAAGATAAATCTTGGTTTTCTTTCTTACCTGTTTTAAGCAGTTTGCATCATTAATTTCGTGAACACCTGATAACCTGATGGGTTATACTTTTGAGGAAACGGGCAGAGACATACATACAGTACACACAAAAAAGCATATTAGGAAGAAACTCTGGAGCTCCATTAAGTATAGGACTCCCGTTTAAACACAAAAAATTATATTCCAATACTGTGAGTAGAATCCAATGCTTTTTACAAGTTATTTCCTGTGTTTCTTCTTTGTGCTGTCTATATGTCTAACAAAGTAGGGTCGCTTGATGAAGTGGCAGCTTTTAGAGGAATATTATAGCTGTGTACAAATATGCTAGAGATGTAAACTAGAGACAGGCTAAACTGGGGTCTTGTCAAACAATTCACCAGTCAGCTCCCCTAAAGCATGTAAGAATGCTGGGGTTTTGTGTGGAAGGCAGGGATATTTTTGCTATATCCCTGAGGGTATTTTTCTCTTACTCTGAAGTCATTTAACCTCTTTTAGTAGGGGAATCAGACTGCTGGTGGTGCCAGAAACCACAAACGTCTGGGACCAGTATGTCAGAGATTATTTCTGCTGAATCAGCTCTCAATATAACAAACGTATTGTCAGTAACCTAAGCACATTTTGTAATACAATGGTAACTGCACTGTAAAGTATATCTTTGATTTAGACAAATTTTCAGCCTTTGTTCAATGATTTAGAAAAGTAATGTGTTACGAAAGTATGAAACCTTTTGTGACACTGGTAATAGATTATAATATGAGTAAAACTGTGGTAGGTTTTTTTCAAGTTTTTGCTTATAAATAAAATGGAAGATGAAATAGGAGAAATACCATTATATGATTTCTAAAACATCAAAGGACTTACCAAGCCAGCTACCATAAAAGTTACTTTAATTGAAATGAATCAAGAGAAATACATTCTATATTAAAAATTAAGTTGCCATGCATATCTTTTAATGTATAGATGTAACTTTAAATTGTTGCTAGGTATCTGATCATTTTAATAGATAATATCTCTGTTGGGACTATTCAAAGCAATCTCTTGGCCTGTACATATACGTGCATATGTAGATTGTGTGTTCCTGGCCCAAAACCAGACTGAAACCCTTTCCTAGTTTGAAATTAAGGCTGCTCAAATGCCTTCATTGTATCAGTAATTAAAACATATCAGTATCAGTAATTAAAACCTAATAAAACCACAAAATAGCAAACCATATGCCATAATAGCCCCTATGCCATAATAGCTAAGTCATAATGTCCAAACCAAAGAAATGTAGCCAGAAAAAAAAGACTAAAATATACAGCATTCTATTACTTCTGCCATCTGCACAGGCCCACCAGGGACTTCCCACAACATTCAAGATTATTGCCAATCCAGACCATACCAGCCTTTTTTCAAATCCAGCTGTCTGTTGTGGTTGAACCTGGAGGCTGATTCTCTCCATGTGGGTCTTTGGGTAGAATGAACTAGTAAGTGACTACCTAGGCTAAATGTAAAAGGAGGTCCATTGACTTTGACCAAAAAAGGATGTGGTAAAACTCCAGATCTGCGGTCACAGGTTTAATGAACTGGAAAAAAATAGCAGAACAAAATGTTCCCAAGAACCAGTCACCCATTGCATGTCTTTTTTCTTCTTTTTCTTAAAGATATTAACCTAGCTTTGTATGTGTAGGTGTGAGGAAATAATTCTGGTTTAAGACAAATTTGTTGTTATTATGACTTCATTGATATTTATCATCTAACTACTACAACTATGGAGGCATAAAAATAAATGGAGTAGAAGTTGTTACCATAGATACTGTGGCAAAGAAGTCACCTTCTCAGCCAGATAGTTCAGGTTACATTTCATCTACATGATATAAAAAAAAATTAGTTACATTCATGTAAATATTTTCTTAAAATACTTTAGGTAAACTGTAGGAAGATTAGAATATCTCAATTAGTATGTGGCTATGTTCATTACACTTGTGTGCATATAAGGTTTATGTAACTAGTACAAACTATCACAATCAAGTAAGTTTTCTACAGGGTCTGGGGTGTTCATTTACAGCACCAAATTTGTATAAATATACCGAAGGAAAAAAGTGTTCAAACTTTTGCTTGATGCAAATTTTTGGATCGCTACCATCCTTTCACAACAAAGACGGAACATCAGATTCTTTTAGCTGAGTGATGCTCCAATTATTTTCTAAACAGAATGAGATTAGTCAGTACTTAGTTGTAGAACAAATGAGACCCTCAGTTATTATGCCATCTTGGAAAGAAAACAGAATCCAGAAAGAATTTCACCTTGTTTCTAAGAAGCCATGTAATCTTGATTGCTTAAAAAAAAAGAAGCCAAGCTACTATTAACTCTTGTAGGGTAATAGGTTGTTTTGACAATGATGTCATTATGCAGATTTATGGACGTATCTTTCAGCTTCACTCAAGATCTAATTTGCCTCAATAACTCCCAAGGCTTGAGAATTCAAAGGCTGCTGGAACACTTCATGAATTGCCTCTTATCCTCAAGGACATTACAGCAATTACAAAGTAACTTCCAAACACATTTATTTAAACTGCATATCCCACCTTGGAAAGAATAATCTACAACATTTACACATTTACATATACACAGAACCTTTAAATATGCAACAGATGTTTCATTTTTTAAAGAGCTCTTGAATTCATTGACAGGCCTTTGGCTAAACTGATGAATTAATTTGTTCAGGGCGGATTTCATAAGTCCTCTAATAATTCATACCCTTACACATCTTGACTTGATTTCTGAGGTCTACAGCATGTGTTTTAAATGTTTTAACCTTTACTACTTTAATCAGGTAACATTTATTTCAGGGCTGGATGATGATCAGTCATTGAAAGATACAGTTGACTAGGAAATAAAATTCAATTTGTCAGTTAAACAAACCTCCACATCTGAAATAAGAAATAATCAGTCTGTATTACTGGATCTCTGAAATGCTTAGTGGTTTTCATGTCACTCTCCCTTTCAAGTATATATAGCGGTGGATTGCTAAGTATAGCTGGATGCAATGCTCATATGCAGAAACCACAGTTGCCATGGTTATTTATAACCAGTTTCTGAGGGTGATTTTAATGTAAGCCTTTAGCTCTAAAATGAGAATTTATTTCTATAAATTTAAGCTATTTTTCTTAAATACTTAGAGGCTAGATACCAATTTAAACAACAACAAAATCAGTCTGAAAAACAAATTTTGCCTAAGCTGTTTGCTTTGCAGACATTTTCAGTTTTGTTGCTCTGTTGTCTCTGATGTAATGTATAAAATTATGTAAAATTGGGAGGGTTTTTATTGGTATGTCTGATCAAGTGCAATAAAATGTTCAAGTAAAACTGTATAAAAAAGGCTTTTGTCTTCCATTGCTAGACAACTAACATAACAGCCACCCACACACTAAAATACATATTTTCTTACTACACTGGGTCATTGAAAGGTCCAGAAGTCTAAAATCACTCAGTTATTATAAGAATATATTATATTTAGAATGTTTTTATTTTAGATGAAATTCACAAACAGTACAAATGGCCATTTTTTGCCATTCATCTTCCATGATATTGACTCATAAATTGTGGTTTTGAATATTGAAGTCTGAGTACATCTGTGTTGACTGTATATTTCTAGTCCCCATCTGTAGGAATGTGCAGAATTATGAGTACTAGAACCTTATTGGAGACACTGATATTCATTCAGTAATGTTTGATACTTTTTTACTCTTACAGATTTTGAAAAAGCCTATGCTACATCAAGTACATTATTGGACTTGTGAAAGAATCTCAGGATTAGAGAGTACATAACAGACCTGCCAATCTTTCAGCCAATTCTTTCAATTCTTTCAGCCTTCTAAAACAAACCGAATACTGCTTAAAATGCATCTAAGTGGTTTACATTTATTTCAAACAGGTTTGCAAATAAGATTTCTTAATCTGGGCTAGTTACGTATATTTGCTTTTTACAGCTCTATTGTACAATGCTGTTCAGGAAGTGGAACTACATTACATAGGTGACAAAAATAGTGGAAAAATGAAAATTCTGCTTACCATCATGTGTTTGTTAATTTTCCAATATATTCCGAAAACAGGGGAGTTAACAAAATTTATTTTTTACCCTTGATGTGTTCACTAATTTCCTTCTTTATAGTTTCTCTGTGTGCCATAAAAACCTCAGCCATGAGCTCAGAAGTTAACTAGAGAAAGTGAAGCAAAATGTGTATTGTCTTCTATGTGCCTTTTCTTTGACAATGACACTTTTACTGACCTCTCTATCCAGAAGACAGGTTTTATTAAATTTTAGAAATGTAATATAACGAGAGATTTTTTGAGGAAATGGATAATAACTTTTTTAGATATTTTAAAAACTTGACCGGACAAAACGCCAAGCTTCTAACCTGAAATTAGGCTTCTACCTTGAAATTGGGTTTCAAGCTTGAAATAAGATTTTGAGCTTGAAGTTCTTCAAGCTTCTCTGTTGAAATTCTAATGTGAAATTAGTCCTGTTTTTAGCAAGAGGGTGAATGTATAATCACCGAAAAGTTCTCACAAGACTTGTCAAAGATTCTCCTCCTTTTCATTGAAATTGGCTCAAAAATTTAAGAATTACAAGAGGAGACTAGTAGATAATATAATCACATCTAGTTTGCTGAATTACTTGGAAAATTGCAATATATATGATCCAATATCCAATGAAAGATTCAAAGTACAGAGTGCACATAGCTGAATAAAAATTCATCCTGTGAACCACCATGCAGCTCTCATTGGATATTTCAGAATTCATTGTTATCAGAATTCTTTAAATTATACATTCTGTAGAAGACTGGCAAAATCTCCTGGTTTACAATTTGTTAAATACGTCACATTTGACAATCTGATCACACTTCAGAGATTGTGAAAAATCGTTATATCTGAGAAATTAGTTGCTTTCATCTTGTTCACTAGATGGAGTTTTCTGCAGGATAAATGTAGATTACCGTATTCTCAGGGATCAGGATTGATATTAATCAGGATTGATATTCAGATTGCAGTCAGAAAGCAAACATCTTTTGCCTTTGAGTTGCTCACTATAAACAAACCAAGCCACTGGGGAAAAGGCTAGAAGAATTTTCAGATTGTTGTCAGACACTGTAGCTTGCAAGTGCAAAACAAACTACAATGTGTTATAGAAACAACTGTGATAACATACTAGTGGAAAACAGGTGACAGGATAAACCTGCATCTGAAGAACAAATATACCATAAACTGTGTGAAGTTGTTGCTAAGTAATTTTCTTCAAATATTTTACTTAACAGTAACAATACCTTCTGTCACAGCATCTCTGCTACCTAATCAGTAACATATTGCAGCCCATACAGAGGACAGCAAAGTATTTCACAGCTAAGCAATCAAATATGAGGAGGTTGAGTGAAAGACTTGCCACAAAGCAAAAAAGAATTCTTACAGTATTCAGGGAAAAACCTGCCCTTTGATTTTTAGTTTCTCATTTCTACACTATAGATCTGCACTGCTAAACTAAAATTCTGAGGTCAACTTTTACTGGTATTATGTTGTTTTCTACTTTGAAAAAAGTAGAAAAGTCACCTCCAGATTTAGCTGCAAAAATACAAAATATACAAATCTGCAAAAATACAAAAATACAAATCATTTCTCAGAAACAGCATTGTTCATGCCAAGAAAACAATCTTATATAAACACATCAACTAAAGTGGGTGAGGCCATTTTCTCAGAGTAGCAAGAAAATACTGCCTGGCTCCATACTTGACTTCACACTCTTTACTGAAGTCCAAGCAGACAGGGCCCAAAGTCCTTCTCATCCACCAAGTGGGCTACCTTATCTTTAAAAGGAGATCACGTTCGTCAAGCAGGACCTGCCTCTCATAAACCCTTGCTGGGCTAGCCTGGTACCTTTGCTGTCCTACATGTGCCATGTGATGGTACTCCAGAAAATCTGCTCCATGACCTTCCCCAGCAGCAAGATCAAGCTGACAGGCATGCAGTGCCCTGTGTGCTTCTCCCAGTGCTTCTTGTAGTTGGGCTACTTTCAAATAAAATTCAAATGCTTAAGGTACAGGAACTAAACTTTGAAAAGTGTTTTCCAATCACATAGCAAACCAGTATCTTACAAAAAGTTTTTTCTAACCTTTGAGTAATATAAACCACTTCAGTGAATTTGGATGAAGACAGAGGTTATGATCTTACTTTGGGGTTTGTTTGTTTTTTTTTTTACCTAACCTTCCCTTTCACTTGTTTTCCTTCAGAAACAAGAAGCACAAGAAATTGCTTTCTGGTACTGGAAACCACAAGGCTGATAGATATATACCTATGTATATTTAATGACTTATGAAATTATTTATGTCCAAACATCCTACAGATGGAGCTATAATGCAGTTTGTAAGGGCCTGATTACTTTTACAGAAAGGAAAGGGATGGCATCTTAACAAATGGGCTTCTTGTGTAGACATCTTATATTGTGTTTCAAATGTACTTGTCTTTTCTAGAGTATTTTTCAGAAAAGGTTCATTTAAAAGGTACTGATCTGCTAGGTTGAGTTTTACATAAAAAACCCCCAAACTTCTGAGATTAAAGAGCTTCATTTTCTAACTATTTAATGCTAACAGATTTAGCTTATTCCTTCTTTAAATCCTTTCTTCAACATGATGGTTAATACAGAACAGAAAAATCATGAAAAGGATATTTGAAGAAAACAACGTTTTCTTGTTGTATCATTCTACTCTCATTGCATGCTTTTTGCCACTTTGCCTTTGCTGTTATCTACTGCAATGTAGACTTTTGGAACCAAAGCTACTTCCTCCATCTGTGGGGCTACATGGAGGAAGGTTACAAGGTTCTTCAGCCTTTGTTTTAGAAAAAAGATGAATTGCTGCAATTTGATTTTTCATGGGTTCATCCAGGGAGTTAGAGACATTTTAAACTGTGTCTTTCAGACTCTTCAGACACTTTCTCTCAAAGTATTCTTGTTTTCGGATCTTCCATTGTGCCACTTAAGTAGCAGATAGAGAGTAAGAAAGAGCCTTGTCTGGCACCATGGACAGAGGCCCCCTACAAAATGGCTGGAGTAGTGTACAGTATATTCTTGACAAATCTTTATCATGTGTGTAACTAAAATACTTAAAATATTTCATTAGGTTAACAGAATTAACTGCATTAGCAGATTTTGAGTGTGGATAATTCTTCACTCAATACTGGACAGAGCCAACAATACCTTTTCTCTGAAATATCTGCAGTTTGAGGGAGTTTGGAACGAAGGGAGGCTGAAAGATTTGACAGCTGTATTCCATTCCATATAGTCTGAGAGTAGTATCAATGGTCTAATCTTATAGCATACACTGACAGTCTGCTCTTTAGTAGTGGTCTTTTGTCCTCCAAAATACGTTTTTGCTCCCTGCAGTGTTTTCTTTTGCTTGTATCTAAGAAATACATTAAGCTCTAGCCCTACAAGAACACAATCCATCCACAAGAACTGTGGCATGTGGGAGCTTCTGTTTCTATTTTCATAATGAGAAATAGATTGAAGATGGAAGACATTTTCTGTCTGCAAAGGGTATTGTACTTCAAACATAACTTTTGGAATTTCAGCACTGCATTGTGATTAGCTATTCTGACTAATCAGAAAAACAAGAATGAGGGGGCTGTGTGGCGTGTGTGTCCTAAAATTATTCTTGTCATTTATTTAATGTTCAAGAGGTTGCCACACATTTATAGCTCCAGGCTCCTTGCAGATATACTGGGACTTCTTGGTCTTGTACAGTCCTATGTCTGCCACACCTGAAGACTTAGCAAGTGGATTCTCAAGAATAGGTTGAGATGAGGTGTTCCTCAGGCCTCAAACAAAGCACTGCATCCTGACACAGTGCCAAACCTTTTTGCCTAAGAAACTAGTCTCCTTTTGCTTAGTGTTAACTTTTATTAGCATGTAGCCTTTTTTTGTTTATTCGTCATATGCAAAGCACAAGCATATGAGGCCCTGATAGTCCATTTTGGGAGACTGATAATTTTGCCTAAAACATAAGGGCTGAGGACAGATATAGGATTGGAGAGGAGATTCTTACTGGTCAAGAATGTAAGCAAAGGGCCTCCAGAATACCAGGGAGAATAATTTCTGCTGGAGTTTATGGTCCATAGTCATGGTAATGTTAGGCTGCAGTCCCTGTATTTTGTTTTATGGCTAATGCTTGTCTTGCTGCAGAAGATGATCTCTTTGTCACCCCTATCTATTCATCTGGCACCCTTCAAAGAGTGGAAATGGTCCTTGTCTGGTGAGGTAGACCTCCAAAGTGTCCAGTGTGACTAAAAGTAACAAAAGTGATTCTCAGTGGGTCATATATGAACCAGTTACATGTATTGGCCTATTAGTTTTCTGCTCATGGAGCTAAATTCAGAAATATTATGGAATGTGGAAATTATTTTCTTTGCAAAATAAGCTCTTCAAGAAGTGAATCTTAAAGATCTGAATCCCAAGTGGTCATTTATTGAGAGATTCAACTCATAGTTATTACTTTGTATAATGATTACTTTGGAAAACCTCTAGTACTAAGAAGAAAAACCTTGTTTTGTACATTCCATTTTATTCATCATGAGTTAAGCCAGTTTTTCTTTTGAGAATACACTTGTGGCCAGCACCAGTGAGATTTCTCTGACAGATATTATCAGAAGTATGAGTCAAAGACAATTTTATGATAAGAAGAAAATGGAATTTTGCTTCTTGAAAGGCAAATTGTGTCAAAAATGCAGCCTTTTCTATTTAAATGATGCTAATATTTTATCCTCCAGTGACATCCTCCTAATGTAAAACTGAGGACACTTTGAAAAATTGATCTCCCAGCTAAACTGAAAGCTACCCTGAAAAGGTTTGTGATGCAACTGAGATGCTGTCTTTAGAGTTTCATGTATTTAAGGAATTAAGGAATACTCTTTTTTTTTTTTCTGTTACAGAAATTATTGAATGTGATGAAGGAAACACACTGGCAGCCTTTCGTTCCCCTGACTGCCTGAGGCATTGTCATTTATCATTTCAGAGTTGTACCCTTCAAGCTCACAGGAAGGCCCCACAGTTCATATCTGAATACCTGCAGGAAATGCATTAGTGACTGTAAGCAGTCATTAGCCGCCGATTGCATGTGGCTTCTGTGTATTTTGTGCCCTTCCTCCTGCTTTGCTTGGGGACAAGGGCTACAGCCTTAATCAGGATCCAGACAGTCCTATGTCAGTAGTCTCTTTTGGGGACTCCTTGAAAGTCTATACTCCTTGAAAGTATGAACTAAATGGAAAGGTGAGTGCTCTGTAAAAGCACACTGCCACAAAAGCAAAGTCAGAATACAGAGCAGGATGTGCTATGCCACATTCAGCTCCAAAGATTAATTAGTTCCCTGCTTGCTGACCCCTCTAAAACCTAGCACATCCTTTGTCCCAGCAATCTACTGAAGAATTTGTTCACTCTTTAGCTAGACAGATCTAAAATTACTTCTATAGTAATTTACCTATTTTACCACAGTCTATTACTTTAGTAAATTCTAACCAGTGTAGTTTTTGTGTCTCTGTTTGAGTCTTGTTCCCTAAAGTATTATGGTCTAACAACTTCATCTCTATCCATATGTGTCCTGGACTAGAAGGCTTGAAGTTGGTCTGTGGTATTAAAATACAAAATTAAAAGCAGCCTGAGAAGGTCTGGTAATTGATAACATTTGTTATCAGCATTGTTCCTCTTCCTTACAGTTTCCTTAGTAACTGAGAAGGATTTTTATCTGAAGTTTATTGGAAGGCCTAAGGCTGTGTTCTACTGGTCTCAGTTAGGCATGTTTCCTTGTCAGGCCATAGACGTGAAATTTATACACAGTACTGCCTTGGCTATAGAAGTTTATAAAGGTATGCATTCAAGAATTACAAATCAAGATTTGTTTTCAGATTCAAAGTTCAGTCATACAGTTTATTTCTGAATCAGATAACCCATCTTTCATATTGAGGCCCACATAACCTCCAGAAGAATCCAACTCAGCAGCCAAAAGAAATCACTCTACACTTGCTTGATATTCAACACCAACATCTGGGAGGGCAGCCTAGGTGTCGAGTGAGAGGAAATGGCAACACCCCATTTAGCCAGATTTCACCATCTGATCTTATGTCTCTTTTCTGCTACTTGTCAAGCAAGTTCCTCATTTTGGTTTGAAATATGTGCTCCTTTTCGTTAATAAACAACTCTCACTTGTAAGGTGGAATGCTGAAGCACAAGCCTAGGTTCAAGAAGAAAGCCTTCCTATTCTCAGTGTGTTAACATGGAGAGCATCCAAGTACAGGAAGATAAGGAGAAAAGGCTTGAAAGCAGTGTCTCAATGGATCCATAACACATTAGTCTTGTAAAAGATACTAGATGATAAATAAAACATGAAAATGGGCAGAAAGGAAAAGTGGGAGGTAAAAAACTTTATCTGGAACAGAAGGTACATGCAGTGAAAGATGCTCAGACATGAATGTTCCCTCTATGTTATTCTGCTTTTAAGTCTGATAAAGAAATAAAAGAAAGATATTTTTGTATTAACCATATTTTAAACCAGCAACCTGCAAAGGCAGGGGGAAAAAAAGTTGGTATCCTTTTTAAATTTTTTTAGGTAAAACTCCTGCTCTTGGCAGGGCTATAATTTTCATTTCATCATGTTCTTCTGATATTTTCTTCAGGAGAATCTTGCACATTTAAAATATTTACTGTTTTCAAACTGTCATCAAAAACTGGCGATTTTTATAATAGTAATTGAACATGCTGAAATATAGTCTCCTTGAAAAGATGTGGGGTTTTTTACTCTGAAAAATGACACAGAACTTTAATAATGATGGAATAAAATCACTGGATTATTTTTACGCAAACATTTTGTGAACACATTTATTATCTATGGAAATCTATTATCTATCTATTATCTATGGAAAAAAATTTACATTGGTTTTATATAACCTATGTTAAACATACATACAAACTTGCCTACACCTTAATATGTATTTATGAATGATGCTATTAAATTAGGATAACATTGTCAAAAGCACTGCTGTGGACTCCAAAGACTATGTCTAAATTGCCATTTGTATTTAACTCCAGTTCCAATAGTTTTAAAATGTCATTTTTGATCCATATTTACCCATTAATTCTGGAGAAGAGCAGAATTTGATTCAGTTACATTATACTCATTTGTGGTATAATCCTATTACATATATGCTGCAAAGATGGTACTGTTAGCCACAGAAAGCTTAGGAGGCTGAAGACAAGGTCTGCTTCCAGGAAGGATTCACAAGTGAAAGAAAGAAAGCATAAACTTGGGTTATTTTGACATACCAGTTTTCAGGACCTCTCCTTGAAACAGAGAAGACAGAAAGTTCTTCTGAGAATTCCCTTCCATACAATGTATGAACATCAGATCACAGAAAGCAGATTTCATATGTCTGTCTTTCCTTGGTTGTGCTTAGAACTTTGCTTCCAAAACTCTATTGATCAAGAAGTCCGTATTGCATCCAGCTGATTAAATTGAGTAAAATATTCAGAAATTATGAGATAATGATCCTCTTGACTGGATTTTGGTCAGAAAACCATAGTAGCCATGACAGCTCTTGCAAAAATAAAAATAAAATATGATAGGTCCTTTCCTTTACTGTAGCTGGTCTTAATGTCCTGTGTCAGTCTCGTTTGAAAAGTGGTGTCTGCAATGGCACAATACTAGCAGTATAGACACAGGATGTTGTCAATATTAATTGTAATAGGGAATGATTCAAGTACTGGTGAGGAGCTGCTTTAATCTGTGCAAAACCATTATTTGGCTAAGAATACCCCAAACATATAATTAATTTTAAAGCTCTGTTTGGATTTTTAAATTATTATTATTTTTAATATGGATTCACAGAAGACTTTAAAAAAAAAGCTACTCTGTAATCAAGACTTATTTGTGATACACTGTGATTCACAATTACATTACATATAAGAAGCAACCAACCAGAACTAGATGGTCATTATTTAAACCTCTGTCCGTGTTCTGTATTATTTGAAAAATGTGTGTGTTTTGTGGAAATAGGGTAACTGGCAAAAATGTTGAATAGTAATGTTTTTGAATTCTCAGATCTTGCTCTGACAATTTCAGTACTTCTTGGTACTGTACCTGTCATCACTGAGTTGTCCACCAATCAGAACAAGCATGTGAGGCATTCAGCTGCATTTAAGAATCAACATAATCGTAATCATAATCATATTCATAATCATAATTATGTCATAACCAGTGACATAATCATATGATCTGCAATGGAGCCAGCAATCCAATATATAGTAAGTCTTTCATCAAGCAGCAAAATAAACAAACAAAAGATCTATACAATGGAATGAGTTTGGTTTTTCGTTTTTTTTTTCCCGACATACATATTAAATTGGATATGTAGTACTGACAACCTAAAGCACTGCTTTACACAATAAATATTGATAGTAAAACTTGAGCTTTTAGGGCAAATCAGCACAGTGGTGTCAACAAATGCCAACAAATGGACCTTACTGTGCAATAGAACTGATGTATGAAATTTTATTCTGCTAGAGTCTGGCATATAGATACAGTTTCCTTCACCACTTTTTTGTGTTAGTTCTAATTTATGGTAGGATTGGAACAACAATCATAGTATCAGGAAAATCTTACTAGACTGTTGCCTTGGAACTCATCCTCTTACCTGTTAGAGCATTCCTGTCTGTATCTCAGTTAACATCAGGATGACAGCTGTTTGGTCTAATTATTGCCACAGATTCATCTTTTTCCTTTCCTTGATAAATGAAATATTTGGAATGCCTATACCTCTAGCCTTTCTTGCGCATTCCTCCAATATATTCATATATATGATAGATATAGACAATCATTTGCTTCAAAATGTGTGGAGACATACGATTACAGTCTTCATTTTAACCCCTGGTAGAAACATCTTGGTCTTGTAGAAAAAACGGTATCTGATCTTTATTTTTCTTGAGTTGGGCATTAGAAATTTCAGACAACTCTAGCAGGATTTGTCAGAATTACATGAGGCATATGGCCATAATTGACATTGGACCAGCTTAAGCCAATAGTGAGCTTCTTCAGAAATTCAAAGGGAGAAGCCTAGCCCTGGGGTTTGATTTTGCTTGGTTTCAGGTTTTTTTGCTTTGAGAATGAGAGGGAAAAAGTGGGGTTTTTAATCTGTTACTGTGGTTGTAAAAGCATTGGCTGAGTGCCAGGAACTGAGCAAGGTTGCTTCCAGTGGAAAGGTTGATAGGAGATGATTACTTGTTTTGCTGCCAAAACCAACTTAGGTTTGCCTACACCTGGGCAGTATAGAGGCATTTGTAGAGTCCATCTGCAATGAAGAGTCTAATGCAAGTCTGAGTCTAAAAGTGGTGGAAGAATGTGGGAGTTTAGGCCTATTTTGGACCCAGAGTATCCAAGAAGGGAGAGGCCTTTACGGTCCTGTAAGGGATACAGAGGTCTGATGTTATAAGCCAACAGATCAATAAGAAAAAGGCTTTCACAGTGACCTGCCAAGATTTGAGAGAACAGAAAAAACATTTGCAATCTTCATAGACATTTTAGAGTGCTGTGCATACCTATCCCAGCTGTGGGTGGGTGACATTTAATGAGAAGAATCATCAAGACAATGATTTCATTTTTCTTTTCACTATATAGTTGTAATAAACACAAAAGACATCTAAACTTGGGTAAAGAAATGTGCCATGTCTGTCCTGTATATGCTACATATGCATCCATATGCTCAAATACACATTCCCAAAATCATTATTCTTTAAAAATGATAGATTTTTAACTTACTTGATTATCCAACAAGAAGGGAAAAATACACTTCTGTGACTGTTAGCACTAAAATCTTTCCTATCTATCAAAAACAATAGTAAATACAAAGATAGTTTTTCAAAACTTCACAGTAGTAAAATTCTGTTAACTGAATATACAGTGGAAATATTTACCCTTTATATTGATCAAGAATGATAGTCCTGAGCTTTCAGTTTAATATTTAAGTGTTCATTAAGCATTTCAGTAATATTCCTAGTGGATAATGCTATAATAGATTGCCAACACAGTCCTTATCCTCGTGGCAGATCTCCTGCCACTATGTGAATTCTATATTTCACCTGCGTTGGTGAGTAAGGTTACTGGATTGAATTTGCTACCATTATGCTTCTTCTGCCTTTCTCCAAGGCAGTGGTGCCTGTTCCTGCTGTGGGGAAGTGGACAACTGTCTCTAAGTGCTCAACACTTCAAGAAGGTTATATTGCCTAATAACCCCTTATGTCTCCACAGCAGGAGAACTAAGGCTTTGAGAGTAAAGGACATTTAAAACTAAGTTTCAATTTCAAAAATGTTAAGGTGAGGCACTGGAAAATCTTGTGGGTGCCCCATATTTGGAAGTGTTTAAGGCCAGGTTGAATGGAGCTCTGAGCAACCTAGTCTAGTGGAAGGTAACAGGGGGAGTGGGGACTGTATAATCTTATCTTTAAGGTTCCTTCTAACTCAAACCATTGTATGATTCTATGCTCTGACACAGGCAAGGATTGCAATTTGATTCACTTTGCATACAAAAGTGGCAGGGAAGTCAATCTTAGTCATGTAGTTAACATTTGAAGTAAAGCCGAAAGCATATCTATAAATGTAAATGCACGAGTAATGACATCTAAAAATAAGATACATGTTGGGTGGTAATTTAGACTCTCAGCATGATGTCTTATGATTATTTTTAGTACTTATACAAAAATCAGTTGGCCATCTTGAACAAGTTTTAATAATGTCAGGAACATAAACCATGCCTAATGAAAAATGAAGAAGATATGTGTTATAAAAATATTAAGATCTGGTAAGACGCAAAGCATATTATGTACCGTATATAAAATTTAGTGTGTGTTTTAAGCAGCAAAGAAAATACAAGTCATATTTTTAAACTAAAGTTACTTGTCCTTTTTCTGTGACTATTATTTATTTTGTTTACAGAATGGATATGAAAGACAGAAGAAAGGAATATTATAATGACCATGCATACATGAAGTATGTGCATCTTAAAAGCTGAATCTTTAATTATAAGAAGTATGATCTAGATTTTTAAGAAGGAGAGGATAAAATGTTTTATATTTTGACTTTGCTGCTAAGTAGTGATAAGACTATAGTAAAATGAATGTTTATGTGAGTCCATTGGAGAGAACATGAACTATTTAGTACTGCCAGGAATTTTGTAAATAATTCTCAATCCTGGCTATAAATTCCTGAGAAGGTAATGGGAATAATGTGAATGTAGACTAAATTATTGTCTGAGATTCATGTCTTTCTATTAGATACTGATCTAAAAATCTGTTAACACTAAATGAGGCAGTCAAGCCTTCCTTTTCATATCAACAAAGGGTTCTTAGTTCCAAATTATATGCCTAAACTGAAATTATCTGGGAATGTCTCTAAGAAAAGGTCATCTTTATTTCATTCAGTTTATCTGCCTCCAAAGGGAAGCAATTATACTGATCTGCATTATCACTGTGAAACTAAAATATTACAAGTAGATTTTTTGTACTTCTAAAGTGGGCTGAAATCTTTTAACATAAGATATTATTATTATTCTATTAAAATAATACTTACTCATCTTCAGTTTATACAAACAAAATTCTTAACCTGGAAATCAGTTCTCCACTTGCTTTCATTAACATGGAGGGTTTTTACACAGTTCCAAACTACTGGACATGTGTTCTTCTATTGCTGATGAGAGAGAGCTTATAACTGATGACAGTAGAAATTGCAGGGATTTAAAATAAATCTGACATTTGTTTCTGCTATGGTGAGAGGTTTTTTCTGTCACAGACAATGTAAAGGTCACATTAGGCTTTCTTTATTAGCAAAATAGCTCCTTTTGTGTTAAACATTGTTCAAAAAAACAAAAGTCAAGGTTAACTGTAATTTCATACAAAAGAAATTTAGCCATGTTTGAAAATCTCTAACAATGAACATCCAATTCTATTTTGAAGAGATTTTGCACATTACAAGTGAAATGGGGCTAGACCTATTCTATCAAATATTCAACACATCATTAAAATATTGAAATGTTACTTGAGAAATACAAAAATTTTGGTTAGTTGAGACATTAATAGATATTACAGGATCTGGTTATGTCTATAGTAGATAGATTTTTTTTTAATCACTTCATTTTTGCATGATAAAACATGAAAGGAGAAAGAAGGAATCTGTGATAAACACCATGAAAATATAAAAGAAGGTGATACAAGGAATACACTGAGATTATTTCAGTTCCAGGTTTAATTTCAGTCTTGAAAGATCTCTTCTTTCTTGTTGTGTTCTATGCAGACGTGTATGATTGAAAGGATTAATGAACGTGATTTTATATTTGTGACATGGTGTCATGTTTCTAATGCTGAGGAATTCTATCCTCCCCCCTTTTTGATGTGTGGAAAAGCTGCAAACTGCTGGTTCAATACAAATAACATCAGTATGGAGCCTATACCCCAGGCTGCTGAAGGAGCACCCTAAGGACTGGGTAGGGCTGTCAAGAAAAGGGGTGTGACTAGGATGTCTAACAGTGGAGTTGACTTCGAGTCTACTGCCAGCAGAGCTCTCACAAAACAGTCACAACCCCTCCCCAGTGATGAATTACCCCCTCTGGCACAGGAGGAGTGGCTAATATCTGGAAGTGCAAATCACATCTCCTTGTGGTAGCTTGTCTAGATCTGAACCTTTAATTGTAATTAAATGATGAATACATTCCCTTCATTTTTGTTTTGTTTTGCTGAATTCAGCTCGGATAAAAGTAGCAGGTTAATTGCACTGTGGAATTAGGTAATTGATGATCATAGAATCATAGGATGATTTGTGTTGGAAGGGACCCTAATGATCATCTGGTTCCAATCCTCCCTGCCGTGGGACTCCTTTCACTGAACCATGTTGCTCAGAGCACCATTCAACCTGGACTTGAGCACTTCCAGAGATCCAAAAGGCATTTATTTAACCTTTTTTACCCATGTTTTATCAAAAAAATGTTTCAGCTAGCTCTAAAGGGCACAGTTTAGTAACAGCAGAAGAGTCTTTCCCTTCTACCTGCATTCATCTTTCTGTACCACACCTTGAAGGGCTGGTTGCTTGTGTAATACAGCTGGATGGAAGCCACTTGGTTGTGTCTGTTCTCCCTAGGACAAGCATTTCAGAACAGTCAGTCAGACATTCACATTAATATCCCTCTCGAAAATTCACAGGATTTTTCTGTTCTTAAAAAGAGAGATAAAAATCTCAGATTGTTTACAAAAATGAATTGAAATTACTAGTAAGTATTGTTGAAGGCACAGGTAGCTGGGCTTGCAAGCCACAGAAGGTGCAGATGTAAATGCAGATTGATCTCTCAGTAGTAGCCCAAACAAGAGGCTGAGGTGCACTGCCAACATTTGGGACAACAAAGAGCACGAAGATGAGTGACACCAGCCAGGTGAATGGACACTGAAGACACAGCAGGAGCCTGGCATTGCTGACCTTTAGCATAACAAAGGAGATGAAGCCCAGTGACACCAGCCAGTGAGGTGGATAGAGGGGAGGACAGGAGCCCATGCAGCAGAAGAGTGAGACTTGAGCTTGGTGGGACTGAGAATACAAAGGCCCAGGGTTCCTTTCCTGTGGGTTGTCCTCGAAGGCACCAGCTTGGACTGTCTCTGAATTACTGCACTGTGAATAAATGGCTTTGTGGAATGAGACATCTGAGACTGTGCCAAGGGAAACCTAGTCTGATTTTGTGAGAGTAGGGTGTGCAGGGAGTCATGTGGGGCTCCTGTGGGTTCACTGGAGCTGCCGGCTCTGAAGGGGCTGCAATCTCAGCAGGGACAGTCTGTGGTGGTGGCACTGCGACTGCCAGAGCGGCTCCTAGATGGTCAGGAAATTTCTTTAATACATAGCCATGTTGGTAGGGCTTTACTTGTACCAATAGTTGTAAATAATATGGCAGAAAAATAATTTCTACAGCCTCTGGTAGTTTAAGTTGCATTCCTGCAAAAGCTTGAGAAAGGTCTGGCAAAAACCTGGCAGCTTCCTCCAGGGCCCATCAGAAATCATTCAGGCCCCCAACATTGGGAGGAATGATGCATCTGACTCCATGATATCAGAAGGTTAATTAATTACTTTATTATACTGTATTATTCTATACTATATTACATTTTATTACACTACATCTAAACTGAAACTGCACAAGCACTCAACTCAACAAAATCTTCTGACTGTCTCCTGACCAACAATCTGGAGACACGCTTGACCCTGATAGTCCAAGGAAACAAAACAATATCACTTTGAGTAAACAATCTCTGTATTGCATTCTACTTTGGCACACCACAGGAGTAGCAAATGAAATAAGAATTGTTTTGATCATTCTTTTCTCTGCTTCTCTCACTGCTTCCCTCAGGTTCAGAGAATGTGAATCACACAAGGGCCCTCTCTGGAACAAGAATCCTGCATGCAGGCTGGATGCTGCTTCCATTTGCTCATTGAAGATCATGAAAGGAAACTGCCATAGTTTAATTGCTAGACTTTAACTTCTTATTGCACCTTTTGAGGGTTTCTCTGCTGCATAAACTAAGTAGAGCAGGAGACTAAGGACATGCAAGTGGATAAATCATTATCCAGAAATTGTTGCAGAGCCTCATCTGGTCTACTAGCATTACTCGGCAGAGGTTGTCTTTAACAAGGAGAGCACTTTTACATGCTAGGATAAACAAGAGAACATCTAGCAAATTGTACCAGGGCTGACAAATAAAGTGATAGTTGTTTATATGTGTCCATTTTATTCCATGTGTGTAATGTGAAGAGGCAACTTTCTGCAACGAGGTGGGGATCTTGGTCACAGAAATGTAATGTTGCTACCAAGCTAATGCTTTGTATAATACAGAGTTCTAGCTCACCACCCAAAGTTTAGAGAAGCGATAAAGGATCAAATCTTTTACAACCAGACATTTCTGCTGATGTGCATTTTCCATCTTATCTACTCAATTTTTTTAAGCAGGTTGTTTTTATTGGACTAGGAGTAGCAAATTCCTACAATTTTATAGCCATGTGACATTGTTGTCATTGCTTTTAGCACAGGAAATAGTACATCTGTTAGTATAGAGACCAAAAGTACTCTCCCATGAGTCACTAAAAATCATCTGCCAAAACTAATTAAACTGATGCCAAGTACGACAAATCAGTTTAAGACCGGTAACAATTTATAGTACACTGACTTTGCAGGAAAAGGTAGAATGTGGGGATGAATTTAATGGGAGCTGAGGGTAAAGATCTGAAGAGGTAAAGGTCTCTTATCTGATTTTTTTTTCAAATAATTCACCTATCTATGTTGAACTAGTTCAAAACCATTTTTCAGATCCTTTGTTTTACAGTTTCATTCATTTACCATTAAATTACAGTTAACAAGAGAACTGCTCAGACTATTTGAACTCCCATTTTAAATTTCTCAATGTAATTTTAAGTAGTGTTCTAAGATGAGAACAGATTTAAAAGAAAATTTAATATATCCTTGTATGGAAAGTTTGCTAGAATTTCATGTAACTATCATGAGAATCTCCTAGAGAGATGTTTTGATCTTGATTTTCTAAAGGAAATTCAGAATGAAATGCATGACCTTTCAAGTGTTAACCTAAATAATAAATTAAGAAGAGCAATGTAAGTTTTGATTATAAAGACTGTAGAAATGGTCTTTAAGCATTAGGCATTTTTACCCACAGCATTACATATCTAGCTAAGGCCTGTGGTCTGATTTTAAATTTAGAAGTGCAGATATACAATGTATCAAAAAAGCTGAAATATCAATTATGATCAACTTGATTTCCACAAGGAGCCCTATATAATACTTAGAAGAATTAGTTCTTTTGAACTAGTTAAATAGTTTGTTTATTGTATACATAGAGTTTCTGGGTTTTTTTTTTTTCATTTCTGTGGGAAATAAAATTATTAAAGTGCAGCTGTAAGAAAACAGTAAAATTATTTCATCTAGGTGAGCCATTGAATTTGTTTTTATTTTAAAATGAATTATTGTATGGTTGCAGAGTTTGGACTATAATGCAGACAACAAGGGACACAAGGAGTAGCGATGGCTTATCTAGAGAAAAGACCAAGGCCCTATCACCCCTGACGTTTTTTGTTGACAAAGACCCTTCAATGAAACTAGATTGCTTCATCTGCTACCCTGTCTTGTATAAATAGAGTGTGGAGAATTGAGCCCCTGCTTTTGTCTTATAATGCATTTGTCTCCAATGTTTTTCTTAACTGCCAAAATTTCTGTTGACAGTGCTATGAACATGCTATGACATGCTTTTCTTTCTTGCTCTCCTGTGACAAACATATTAATTTTAGAAATATTTTTATCTCAATTCAGCCCAGTGGTCTACTACAAACAATCGGAAATCTCTTTACTACTAAGTATGTTGCTTCATTCTTTTGATATTTCAGTGATTCCCGATCTGTATTCCAGAATAACTGTGTGTCCTCAGCCTTCCTGTTCACACTGATTTGCCAGCCAAGTTCACTTGAGTGGGTCCAAACATCTCCTATGAAGCAGTTTCTTCCATCCTTCCCGATTAAAACTAGTGTAGTATGTCTTCCTGGTTTCATATCTGTGAGCTTGTACTTTTCAGTCAGATGAGGATTTTGTGATATCCAAAAAAAGCTATTTTCAGAAAAAAATATTCCCTCTCATCACCACTGCTGTAAGCTTTTGAACCATCTTCAACATTAATCATGATAAATTTTTGGCAGAAGTAGTTGTCATTTGCATGTGTGTCTCTAGCAACTTGTTTAATACTGAGTTTTCTGTAACTTTTCACACTGTTGCAGAACTGTCCTCCACACAGATTTCCTGTTTATAAAGTGAACATCTTCTGATAATTTAGCATATTTAGTGTTCCTAAATTAATATCTAATCCCATTATGTGGGAGGAAGTATGTCATACTACTTCCATTAACTAAATTGAAACATCTGTGGCCCAAAGTTCCCTGGCATGGACTTAATGATCAAAATCTCCATAATCCTTTTGGTGGTTCCTGATTTTTCTCTGATAGAAGCCCCTAACATCTCCTGTATGGATTACTACAGTTGTTTTAACCAGGAATAAATTATGACATTCATTTAAGAGATACAGTGAGCTCAAAATAAATAAATTTTTCCATGACATCAAGTTACTCAGAAGTCCACAGGAATAATGCTGTAGACATAAGTGTTCACATTCACATTAAGTTTACCATATGAAGATTAGAAATTCTGGTTTCTAGCATTAGTTTCTGAAGTTATTCTTGTTCCTTTTTCTAATGTTGTAACTTGAAAATGCATTATACCTTGTTCCTAAAGGTATTTTAAGCACACTGATTTTTAGAACTGTGGTATACAGATCATTCACTCCCTGAATTTCTCCTGAAAGGTGTGATAAATAAGTTTGGCTTTTATAGCAATGGCAGTCTCTCTCACAGGGAAAGTATAATCTTGCCTACTGCATTTTACCTTTAAACAAAATAACCTACAGGGAAAGAGGATAGGGAAGATAACTACAGATGCCGAAGATCCGATACCCACTGTTGCAAAAATATTTTTTGTTCAAGGATAAAAGTCTACTGTAGTAACAGAAGAAGTTATTTAAATAAGGAAATGCAATATTTTTAGCATAAATAAAAACATTTGTACTCTAAGAGGAAATGGAGAATAAGTATTATTCTAGTCTGACATTGACAGCTCTTGATTTATGTTTTTCATATATATAGAAGAGAACCACAAGATTTCCTTAGAATTCTATGTAAAATGTTGATAGCAGATTGACTGCAGAAGACTGTCATATCAGCCACACTGTATTTATAGCCTGTACAAAGTCAAAAGTCATGGCAGTCAGGCAAATTCCCAATGACTGGAATTTGGTTTTTTAAACATTGGAAACATCTTATTTATTTTTAAAAAGGGAAGAAAGGAGGACCCTGGGAGTTATTGGCCAGTCATCCTTGCCTCGGTGCCCAGTGGTACATAAAATGAAGCAGATCCTCCTGGAAGTTTTGTCAAGGCATATGGATGAAAGGGGAAGGGGTGGAAGAGACAAGCAACATGGGTTCATAGAGGGAAAATCATGCCTGACTGATTCTATGCCCTTTTAGGATGGAATAACTACATTGGTGGATAAGGGAAAAGCCATGGATTTTATTTTGACTTCTCTGTAAAAACTACACAACACTGTCACTAAGTTGGAGAGGTCTGAGTTTGATGAAGGGACTATTAAATGGCTAAGGAACTGGCTGGCCATATCTGAAGAGTTGCGATCAATGGCTCAATGCCCAAATAGAGATCAGCAACAAGTGGTATCCCTCAGAGGTGATTATTTGGCTCCTCAATATCTTTATTTATGACATAGGCAGTGGAATTAAGAGCGCTCTCAGCAAGTTTACAAATGACAGCAAGTTGCATGGTGCAGTTCTGCACATGAATGAAGGGTTGCTGTCCAGAGGGGCCTCGACAGGCTTGAAGGTTGCGCCAAAGTGAACCTTATGAAGTTCAAGAAGGCAAAGTGCAAGGTCCTGCACCTGGGCCAAGGCAACCCCTGCTATTGATAAAGACTGAGAGCAGACCTGTGGAGAAGAATTTAGGGTATTGGTAGATGAAAAATTGCGTATGACCCAGCAATGTGTGCTTGTAGCCCAGAAAGCCAAATGTGTCCTGAGCTGAATCCAAAGCAGCGTGGGCAGCACGGCCAGGGAGGGGATTCTGCCCCTGTGCTCTGCTCTGGTGTGGTGAGACCCCACCTGCAGCACTGCAGTCAGTAATCAGGTCTCCAACCGTGGAGTCTCCAGGTGCAGGAAGACACGGACAGGTTGGAGTGCATCCAGAGGAAGATTGTGAGAGGAGTGGAGCATGTCTGCTATTCAGACAGGCTGAGACAGTTGGAGGTTGTTCAGCCTAGAGAGTTGGAGGTTGTTCAGCCTAGAGAAAAGAAGGCTCCAGGGAGACCTTACTGTGGCTTCTCAATACATAAAGGGGGTTTATAGGAAAGATGAGGGACTTGTAGTGATAGAACAAGGGGCAATGGGTGCACACTGAAAGAGGATAAATTTAGATTGGACATAAAAAAGAAATTCTTTACTGTAAAGGTGGGGAGACAGATTGCTCAGAGAACCAGTGGTTGCTCCACCCCTGGCAATATCAGTTCAACATCAGTTTGGATCGGACTCTGAGCAGCCTGGCCTGGTGGAAGGTGTCCCTGCCCATGTAGGGGTGTTGGAACTACATGAGCTTTGAAGGTCCCTTCCAACTCAAACCATTCTGTGACTCTATGTTTCTAAATAGAAGTATAGCATAATACAGCTGGCAATTTTATGTGTTAAAGACTCAGTTAAGAAATTAATGCTTTGCTAGTGATTTTGCACAATATTAGGCAGAAATCAATTACTAATCAAAAAAACTGGTGTAATATTAGATACATGATGGTTTTTAGAAGTGAGATTTTTATTAAGGAGGAAAACAGTACCTTATGGAATGATGGACAGCCTAGATGGTTTTCTAAATATATGAAAGGCCTTTTAAATAGTTTTGTCAAAATCATAACCCTTTCAACACAAGAATTATAAACTAAAGACTCCAATATAAATCAGGACTAGAGTCAGAGGAAAAATGAACAGTTTCTTTGAAGGGCAAGACACTTCTATTTGTAATCCTTCACTAGGCATAAATCAAGATTTAAACATTACACCTAGATAAAGCTTTATGGGGCTTATATACATTAATACTTCAAATATATACCCCATGTTATGAAACATAAACCCACATGGATATATCTTAGCCTGTTATACCTGCAAAACCAGAGAAATTTCACTGACTTCACTGAAGTTTTTTGGTACTATATCTCACATATGTAAATATAGGCTTTAGCTAATTTGAATGTATTTTTCAAATTAAAAACTAATTCTGTCTGTGTTAGAAGCCATGGAGGCTTGTGTACAAAAATCCTTTTCTCTTTCTTTCAAAACCTACTAAATAAAATACTATAAAAATACTTAGAATTAAAAAAATAAAATTCTTTTTAAAAGCAGAAGCTCTTTTCTCACTATCTGCTTTCCAAAAAACTCCCCAAAGAATATGCTGAAGTGAATTAAATCTCCAGTGAATGTTCTGCTTTGTTATAAGAAGAAAACAAAAAATTACAAAACACTTACCCACTTTTAAAATAAGGTTATAATTTAGCAGAACAAAACCAAATCTTTTGGTATTGTATTTCTTTATTTGCTTTGGCATAATTTTTCAGTTGTGTGTCAAATACTCTGTTTTGCCCAATCTATATTTCTTACTTGTTCAGCTGTGTTTGTAAAACAAGAAATATCTTGAAAACAGGCTTTGGATGAAGTTTACTAATAAATACAACTGTCTGTGAAAACCAGCTATCAGACAGACATTAATCTGATCTGTTTGCAGTTCCATGTCATGCTTGAAATAAACCCAAAAACAGAAGTTCAGGGCTTTTTTGCTCCAGTTGCTCTGTTTCCTCTATTCCAGCAGAGTTTAAAGATTCTGAAGTCCTTTATTATGAAAAAAAACAGCACTCAAAAGAAATAGGAAAAGTGTAGGGGCTTCTACAACTGTGGTGTTACTGTGTCCTGAAGAGAGAGGTCTAATTCTACATCTTGTTCCATAAAGATATATTTAATTCACCAAATGAAAAGACTGAAGTTCCTGAGACCCTTGTAAATAGACCTTCTGAGTGACATTTTCCTTGAACTTTTTTTTCAGTTATGCTTAAATGTTAAACCTCTTGTGCTTTCCTTGGCAGGGATCATGAAGGGGTGTAGATTCATAAATGGAAAATACAGGCTTACTGGAGTTTTCTTTGCAGTTTTCTTTGTGGGATCAGACAAATCATTCGTACATCTAACATGCTTGTTAAAATCTGCAGTGCATCATGCTTACAAATCTCTGAAATCCTTAAATGTTACCTTGTCTTTGTTGCTGTGATTATGGGGAGAGAATCTTTTATACTGTGGGAGACATTCTCGGGGAGGAAAAGCATTTACAAGGTACAATCATGTAGGCTGTGTCACCAGCTAGAGAGGAGCAAAAGCCACACACGCATTCTTTTAAAAGCTGTTTTTTCCTCACAGAATCTTTTTGTTTTTAACAATAAAACAAAGAAAATAAAATCTCAATTGAAAACAGAAGTCAGAAACCTCCCTGCTCTGACCAGCCAGAGGAGGGAAGGGAGAAAAATACATCCATTCTCCAAAGCTCCTTACCTCCATTTTCTAATAAAAGCTCAGCTACAGAAGAGCCAGATTGCAGCCTTTCCCATGCCATGTTTTGTTCTCTGATGTGATGCCAATTGATAAGCCATTACATAATTAAGAAAGCTCTGGTGAGTTAGAAAACACAAGAAAAAGAGATGAGGAACACCTAGATCTGATTGTTTTTTGAGGAGTGAGCATGGCTCAAGATTGGCCAGTTGATTACTCAAGGAATATTTCACATTCTGCCTCGTTTGGTGACACATTTCTGAGGTAGTCTCTTGTGGGAGGCTTGAAACCCTACTATTGTGCCTGGGTCTAAGCTGCAGTACAAATGCAGGTCTGTGAGAGGAAAAATCTAATTCTAAAGAGACTGCAGTCAGGCAGCAGGAACTTCCCACAAGACACAGAAAGAGGTTTGGATAATCAAAGCCGTGAGAAGATGAAGACATGTTCTGGAAGTCAAGGAAGAGAATAAATTAAAGTACGCAAAACACTAAGAACTGAGGGAGCTTGAGGGTCACATTGAAAGTTACTGGTGTTTGGTGCTTCTATAATGAAATATTTTGCACAGTAACCTGGCTGTCCATATATTGCTATAAAGTACCTTGTTAATGTGCTGGTATGTTAGTGTTAGAATTTGCCAAGAAAATCTGTCTCTATGTTTCATTACTTAGGAACCCAATAGGGTATATTTTCCAAGTCCATTATTTCAGCAATATAGTTGCAAAGATCTATCTGATACTAGGGTTATGACACCCAAAAATATGTCTTGCTTCTACTGCAAGCTTAGAACAACATCATATAAAACATTCAGTAAGTACTTCCAGGAGGAAAAAACTCTGATACTACTAGAGAATACTTAGTAGATACTACTGGTAATACTACTAGTGATACTACTAGTAGAATACTTACTGCAGTATTTTTTCACTTGCTGCTGTGCTTCTACCTGTAAACTTGCTGAGCACGGTAAATGCAGAGTCAAGAACAAAAAAGAGCAAAAGCAGAACTGATATGTACCAGGGAGCTGGGATTATTCAAGGAAGAGAGATTTGCCAAAGATTTTGAATTGAGATTTTCTAATGCAACAGATTTCTTTAAGCCCCATTGTGATGAAGAATTATTGAAATAAAGATGAATACTTTTTAAATTGCCCTCCATGTTGCTCTGCCTGTAAAATGCAGTGAAATAGATGTAAACATATCCAGCTAAACAAACAAAACTGGTTTTATCTAGTTCACAGCATTATTTATATGAGTCATAGGAAGTCTTCTATAATCCTCAGTTCAGAAAAAAAAATAATTTTCTCATTCTGTGGTGTTTATGAAAGCAAATCTAATTTTGGAATCCTAATGTTTAATTGTACTCTCTGAAAATAATACATTAGCCCACCTAAAATGTAGCATGCAACAGTTTAAATCCTAAATTCCAACCCAGAAACTAGAAGAAATCCAGTGTTTTGAGAAAGTTTTGAAATTAAGATATAAACTATAATTAAGACATAAACTATGTAGAGACTATAAGTGACAACACACTACATTGTTGTAGACCTGCAGACCTGAAAGCTGAGCCGGCATTCTAGAAAAGGGCTCTAATGATGTAGAATTGAAAAATTGCCTTCTTGTATAAGCACAAATCAACCAGCGTGTTTTTGTTGGGTTTGTGTTTAGCACCCTGGATTTTACATACTTGAAAGCAAAGTAAGAAGATATTTGATAACCAAAACAGTTTTGAAGGACAATCAAAACAGGATTCATTCATATAATACTGAGTGTGTAGAAATGTGACAAAGCTCAAAGAGGAGATTAACAATTAAGATTAACGAGGCCAGTGACTGACATTTGACATCAGAGCCAGTATCAAATGTAGTATCAAAGCCTGCTTCCCATGAAACAGTGATGCTGAGACAACTGATGACAAAAATAATTTTTTTCCTCAAATGATGATGTTGGAAAGTGTTGGCCTGATTGGGGCACTCCTCTTTGTTCTGTACTGGGATGGAAGCATTGAAGATGCCTTTAACTGAACTATGGCTCATTATATAGTGACCTCATACAGAGACCTTTTGTTTGGCTTCAGAGACAAAGTGAGCATGCCAGCCAGGGAGTGTAACTGCCTGCGTCTGTCTGTGTATGAAAGACTATTGAGTCTCCTCTGGCTACAGCTGAGATACAGCCACATGTGAAATCGTGTGGAATACCACCAATACAAGTCAATATGCCACACTAGATTCCGCTAAGCTCAGGTATGCTATGGTCAGTTTATTCTTAAGTCACACTGATATAAAAATGCTCATGAAACATTTATTTCAAAACACTCCTTCCACCTCATTCTCTCCCCTGCTTTCCCTTCTCTTTTCCCAGTTTTTTGATTCATGGGAAGCACAGGAGAGAGGAACTGTAATGATTATGGTACCTGGGTTGTATTAATAAACACAGGAACATCGCATTGAAAAATCAGTATTTTTTAAATCTTACTGCAGAACAGATACTAGACCTTCTGTTCTTCCAAAAAGTGAACTCTTGGGAGAGAGAAAATTCTTATTAACAGATGTTAAATGCATGACTTTACATTTTTCACTGTTGAGTTCATGCCATGGCTCCCATCCTCAAATTTTCCTAATTCCTGTGACATGTTTGGGTTGTCCTCTGGATGAGTGTCATCTTCCTCCACTCTCTAGGTCAACAGCAAATGCTTTTACCTGTATGCATATTAATGATCTTTTAATCAGCTAAAACAAATAATGAATTTTATCCTCAGAATGGATTTCTTGAAATAATTACTTTCCATTGAAAGGCTTTATTTTAGTCAAGAATTTTCCCTTTAAGCCTAACTCAAAACTCAAAACTGTGTTTTCCTATTTAGTTAATGTTTTCCACATCTTCCAGTTCTGCTAATCATATATAACTCAATTTCTGATACACCAGCATAAAAAATGTCTTCTTCCATGAGTCCATGAATCTGGATTAATTAAATCTACCAGCTTTTGTACATTGGATATAATGTTTTTCTCATTAAGAAATAAATACTGAGTTAATGTGGCATGGACTAAGTATAAGCTAATGCTAGTTAAGCTGGATATTTCTAAATGCAAACAACTGGGTCTGCTTGCTAGCTTGTAAAGCACCTCTCTTCTGCAGTGCTTACATGTAGATTGAACAGCAGAAGTTGCTTCACAGATGACAGGTTGGTAAATACTTGTGGTGAAAATAAAGTAGGTATTCAGGTTCTCGCCAGTATCACAACCCAAAATCATGTGGATTGAACTTCAATATGTGGACATTAGCCCTGACCAAAAAAAAAAAAAAAAGACACAACAAACCTGTTAAATGAGCAGAGACGAATCTGTTTAAATGGCAAGCGAGAACATGAGAGGCCTATAGAACAATTTTAAGTGTTAAAAATGAAATATATCTAAGTTTGGCTTAGGCCAAAAATATTTATTTTTTAAAATACTTATTTTTGCTGTGTAGTATGGTGAACAGAATGCTCAGTATGGCTCCTCTCCCACTGGCTCCCCTAAAAGCTGAACCAGAATGCTCACTTCAATTAAATTTTTGATTTAATGAATTTGGCTCACCTGTGCAAATTTTTATGTCCATTCTAGGTTCTGCTTTGTTAGTTTTCTTAACCAAATTTATAGTCTCTGAAATTGCAAGCTCTAAAAAAAAAATTTCAGTGCCTTCCTACTGAAAATCAGGCATATCTGGCATAGACCTATTACCAGCTTTTTCCCAAGAAACATGTTCTGTTTTAGTAATTATTAATTTCAAGAATTAATCAAGTTTTAGAACATTTTAATAGATTTCTTTGCAACAGAAGTATAACATGTATATAGACCTGCTGCTAAATGTTAATTTTTCTCTCAGGGATACTATTGTCCTTACTGCTAAGAGATACTAGTCCAGTCATTAGAACCTCGGCATTTACCTCTACTGTGTAGAAATGACACAAATCACCTAAAGGTGTAAGATGTCCTGCAGAAAGGGTCTTCAGAAAAGCTGGAAGGTAAAGTGTTTTTCAGTTCACTGGCTTCTCTACCTATGATTAGCCAGCAGTTACAACTACGTTTCCAAGTACCCTGCTGTATTAGGAAACTGCTTCCCATGGCTGAGTTTTCTTGTCTTTTAGCAACATCTGACATCCATTTAAGTAAAACAAGCCAATTTCCTATGTCACTTAAGTAGAAATTGCAGCAAGAAATACAACCTCTTGCTGAATTTCCTCCTGATTTCTTTGAAATTAACTGCTGTACAAGTTGAATCTTAATAAATGAGACAATTACTTTACCTTTGATGCTGAGGCTGTTCCAAGCATACTCCAAGAGAACTCCTCTTAGGCTCTAACAAACATGTTATATGGGCATAAGATTTATGAAGAAAGGAGAACATATTCCTTGCCATGAGTGTCTGTCTATTCTTAGAGAAAGCAAAGAAGGGTACAAAGAAACACAAGATTTTCTTTCTGAAGATATTTCTCTTGGTAATGGCAGTGACTTTTTACTCTGGGAAATCAAAATATTAATATTTTGATAAGCAAACAGAGGAATTAAGTTCTCTTTTCAGATCTGTCTCTTTCTGCATATGTTTCTCGGTACACTCTCAGCAAGAGGACCAGAGACAACAGAATTCTAAACTTGTTTTTTTTACCAGGTTTTGAAACTTTCATTAATAATTCAGCTACAAGTATTAGTTGGCTTCGTCTAAATTACAACAATACCAAATAAGTACTTGTCTTAGACTTTCTGCTACAAAAGGCTTGATATTTTTAAAGTTACGGTATATCTTCAAGATGTTTTGCTAAATGCTAGTTTTGTAGTATTAAAGTCTGTCACCATTTTTGTTTTCAAATAATGTGTAATATTGGTTAATCCAGGCAAAAATTTATAAAATATTAACAGTATGGAAGAAAATTCAAAATACTTATTAAGAATTATTTAAAAGTTTTGGTGAGTACTTTAATTATCTAGAAAAACAACAGATCTTCTGTCATTTTCTGATATCTAATGTGGCTGCTTTGAAGAACACACATCAGATGAGCTGTGTTTGTAGTCATGCCTGTGGGAAAGTGCATGTGGGGAAGAAAAAAGCACTTCTGAAAATGTTTCTGAGCTCTTCAGTTGAAAATAGAGAAGAAACTGGAGAAGTCTGGAGTATTAGTAGTAATAGCAATTTGGTGAACAGTCGGAGTCCAAGCATGATGTTTCTTTCCTTAACAAATCAGATCTGCAGTAATACTTGGAGTAAAGATCCCTTGGAATAGTAATCATTCTCTGAAAATTTAGAGAAGAACACAAGATCCATAATATATATAATATAATGTGCTGATTCAAGACAAATTAGCATGATATGAGCTCTGGTAATTCAGAGCTCTCTAAAGTATGTTGCTGCTATCTGATAGATTAAATAATACTTACATTTTTTCTATTAAGTGCAGTGTTTTTATCAATGACCAATTCTAGATTCACCAAAACCAGGACGTCCTATTACATGTCTCTTCTAGCTGGAACAGTTATTTTTTTAATTTAAATAAATGCATTCTGGGGCCATTTGAACCCAGTCAGCAACTAAGGTAAACTGAACTAAGATAAAGCTAAGCTAAGCTAAGCTAAACTAAATTAGGCTAAACTAAGTGAATCTGAGATTTGGTTAGTTTTGGTGAGCTCTCCAGATTCCACCCCATTCCCACTTCTTGACCACCCTTGGCCTACTGCTGGGAGGAAGGACAGAGAGGGACTTCCATTTCAGTTTGTCTGGTGATAATACAAATAGAGAGTGTGCTGTAGGGAGAAATCTGCTGCCCACGCAATGCTGTCAATTGCCTCATATTGCTTGGCTTGAATAGCAAAGATAAGCCTTTATTATGATTATAAACCTGTAGTAAAAATACAGGTGACTTTTATCTGTTCAATATCACTTTTACACATTATAAAAACTATAGGTTAATCTGAGAGATTATTCTATACTTTCCTTTGCACAAGATTACATTTTTCTACTCAAATACACAAATGGGGTTCTGAGAGATGTATTTACCTTGTCTTTTAAAAATGCTGAGTTAGTTTTTTGTGTACTTTCAGATATAAAAAGATGTAGAACTGGAACTAAGTGCAATAAAATTTCAGATGGCAGCACCACTATGTCAACTTGATTTTCATTATTACATTGTTTACATCAGTGACTAGGAAGTAATTACCTGGATGCATTTCTATCACAATTTCCCAAGCAATTTTTGACTTGCCAAAGACAAGTCAAAATATTTGCCAAAGACAAGCAATATTTGACTTGCCAAAGACAAGCTTAAAATACCAGTTAGTCCCAGCCTGCTTCTTCATATGCCTGTGAGAAACATTCCTCTCACAGGCATGTTTCACTGATTCTCTGTGGTAAAATTTTCTTGAACTTTTTAAGTGGAAAACAATTGTCATGCTAAGTGTTATGAGTCTGAAGGTACACAGGCACAGACCAATATAAATGTAGAAGATTAAGTTAAAAAATAAAGAGAAAAGGGGAAGTTTGGGATCCATTGAGGCCTACAGTGAAAGGACCCAGGCTTCCACCGAAAGCGCTGATGAGATTTCATCATCAGTTATTGTGGTCTCCTATATATCTATATTGTATCTGCAGGTGAAATACTGGTATCAGTTTCCTGGACAGTTGTGCATTGTCACTCTTTCAAACCCTTTTTTCCTCACTCACAAAAATTAAGTGCTGTGTGCAGAGCTTGACATAGTCATAAAATATGACAAGCACCCAGCTGTGGAACGGGGAAGAACTTGTGGTTCCTGGCCATGTGCTTAATCATCTCAAAGCAGCTTTGAGGTGGGGAACATAAATACATTAAAAGAATCTGAGCAATCTGCCTTCCTAAAATGGAAGCAATATAGGCTAGTGGAAAGCCATTAGACCAGCAAGATTCTCAAATCCTTGTGAAAGTCATTTATCTTCCCTCTACCACAGTTTCTCTAACAGAAAAATGGGGATAAAACACTCCCGTTTTTTTTAAATAATGAAATTAAAAGAAAGACAGTGTTTGAATATTAAATATTGTGCTCTGCACCAAACAGGACTTAGTTTTTTGGACTACTCACAATAAAGTGAATAGCAATTATCTTAGATTTCAAGACAGAAAAATCTAATTTTCAGTATGTTAGCAGTGAAGTGGAATCATTACTTTGCCAATGAACTTCATATGCAAGCAACATTTTTATTAAATTTTTAAAAATTAGAGTATTTGCCCAAGGCTTTACAATGAGGTACAAAACTGCTTGCACTGATAGTTAAATGAACTCAGTAGATTCCTAGCAGCAAGCATGCATGAGAAAAAAATAACTAAACAAATCACTTCCAAAGTTCTATAGCAATCATGTCATGAGGGTGGCTATTCGTTTGTTATGGTTTTATTCCATGTCTTTCTTAGTTGTTTAGAAGAAATAGTTTAATAGGATAGAAAAGTACAGTGTTTTCATGGCCCTTGAAGCAGAGCTCCTATGTCACTCTCCAAGAAGTTCAAGCATGAAGCCTCTGAGGAGTGAGAGGCTTAAATCAATTGCAGTGCTGGAAAAGCATAGCACAAGACAGGGAGATGAATAGATGGAGTAGCAACAAGAATGCAAAGAGGAGGAACATGCCTGGAAAAGCAGCTTTCTGTGAGCCTTGGTGCAGCAGGGAGGGAGTTTGAAGCAGTTGCTCTACAAGACAAAGAAGAGTAGTGAATGTGCTTCCAGTGTCTTGTTCCTCCCTTCTCAGCTCTGCCTTATCTGCATGATAACATGAGGGGATGTCCAGCTGCTGCTCAGACTGCATGTACATAAAAGAAAAGATGGGCAAATAACTATTTTAATTCGGCTTCATTGCAGCAGGGAGATGTTTTCTGCACAGGCAGAGGGTGGCTTAGAGAGTCTTAAGGGTAAATGGCACTTGGTATTCACACAGGCCACACACATGGATCATGCACGCATATGCACACAAACACTTGCAAAAACAAATCCTTTGCACAGGCTGTCTTGGCAAACATCCTAAAAATCTGCACTTCACCCACAGAGCCAGAAAAAGCTTTAGGATTAGGGCCTTTATGATTGTTGTTCAGGCAGCTCCGCAGACATCAAAAAGCTTGTCATGGAAAACTGAGAAAGAGATGGAACAAAATGGAGAGCACAAGCTTTACATTAGAAATAAACATACAATATGCTTGCTGAATATGCAAAATGTTCCTAGGACATGTGGATTTCCAGGCTCAAGACAAAGGGGATATATCTCTGCCTATTTCAGTTTTTCCATGCAGATGTAATAATGATGTGTGTCATTATTAACTCTGTCTTGCAGGCCTTAGGCTCAGCATGCCTTTGTCTGTGCATGTGTGTGTGTGTGCGTGTGCTGTAACTAGATAAATGAAGTAAAGAGAACAGCCTACAGTTATGTCAGTAGTGTATGAGGCAAGTAAAATCAATGGGAAAGGCACTCAGTATTTCAAGGGCTTGTGTGAGAGCCCAGTCCTTTTTATCCATAAAATTATATTTTGCTTTTGGCTCTTGTGATCAAATGCTTTACCAGAGTTTCCTGAAATAAAAGCCACAAGAAAGCAGTAGCCACACTCTTCTTCTCATTCAATCTTGAAGTCAGTACCAGTGGATAGACTGGGGAACAGGTTCTGTTTATCTTCTGCATGTACCTCTATGTCTACCATGTCTTTGCTCTCTTGTAGTTTTGAGCCTTTTGCATCCTCCCAAGTCATCTAAAAGTAAAACAGTAAGGAATTTGTCAAAAAAATAGATCTTTTTATTTTTCAGGGTGTTCTTCTGGAGAGACCACATGCAACTCCAGCATGTGAAGAATTCCATGCCTGAAGCAGAGAGCCCTTTCTGAACTCAGCCGCCCACAGCATCACTGGAGACCACGTGTCAGAACACTTGGCACGGTGACATCAGCCTGGGTTTCCCACCTTCCAAAGGTGGAAAAGCACTATTGGTTATTCAAGATGGGTTTGTTGCAACCAATAAGCAGAGGATATTAGTAACAACAGGATTTTAATCTTGCTTCCATATCTCAGTTCAATGCCACGACTTTTTGAGGATGAAGTCACTATTTTACCCCCAATTGTTATTTAATTTAGAACGAATCCATATCACACTTTAAACAAAAATTTTACTGGAGAAATTTTTCCAAGGCAAGAAGTTTCAGGATGCTACTGTCTTATTTCAGTGATTTTTTGCTGATGATGCTACAGAATTAATTGAAAACCATATTGCAAGGTGGCCTTCAAGTTAGGGTTCCCAGCCCAACTCTCATGCTCTTGATCAGCTGAGGATTAATGATGTTTCCTGCCTCCAGAGGCTGGGGAGCTTTCTGATGATGGGAAAGAGATCAGAAGTTTAAAACAGAGCTTAGGAGAGCAAAGAGTAAGTAATGCTGGACCTACCTGGGGAAATGGTTGAATTCAGAGTAAATTTCCAGGTCTGAATGTCTCCTGATGAAAGAAAAAAACACCACAAACAGTGGGGGAGACTATAGTTTAGATGGATAGTTGCACTAAGTGGATAGGATACTAATTCTGTTCAAGATGAAGAAACTATAAAAATGAACAATGAACAATGTGGAACTCAAAAACTATTCACAATCAGTTCACAGCTATATTCTGGCTATCAAAAGCAAAATATATTTTCTCTATTTCTGCCCTCTGCTGCAGGTAAAGGAAGAATCAGTCTTACAAAAAAGCATTAATCATATATTTTATGTGTAAATAGATGTGCCATTGCTCAAATAATACACATCTAGAAAAGTAAAAGAAAAATCAATCAAATTAAACTTCCTGAAAGTAGTCATAGAAAGGTATGTACTCAGTGCACATATGATATATGTAGATAACATTTTTTGCCTCATGATAGAGAGAGACAAGCCTTTTAAAATTATTATCAACACAGAATTAGCATTAGAGACAAGACAAGAGAACATTAGAGACTACACTGTGTAACAAATGTCATTATTCCTCATCCGGAGCCAGTCACGTGCTTTTAGAGCAGCAATTTGTAATGCCCATTCTGAAAAGCCATAGAGAGCTGTCTGCTCAGCCATGCTGAGTGATGTATTAGCAGTCATAACCAGGGTTCTACCTGATTAGATGACCAGAGAATTCTGATCTTGAAATTATGTACTGTATGTTGCTCCCAACCACCTAAAGAAAATCAGGAAAACATATAAATAGTTCATTTTCTTTAAAGCTCATGATGTCTGTGCTCTTTCCAAACAAAATTAATACCCTGAGGATACATAAGGCACTGCTCCATTATTTGGTATCCCTTCTGACTGAATCCAGTGGAGTCACCTCTTGAACGGAACTCACATGAGAGTTAAGTAGTGGGATATGAGTAGAGATTGGATACATGCCAATAGTTTCCAAATTATATCTTTCTTTAAATTAGTAGGTCTTGATGTTTCCTTTGTTTTATAAGTGATAAATTGCAGGTAATGGCAGTGCAAGTCTTTCTGCCTAGCTTTCACTTTGCTGAGATGCATCCTAGGAAGGACTGAGAGAAGAAATGTGTCATAGTATTCATGCTCCACAATAAAATCCACATAGTTTTGAATAATGGAAAGCTTCCTGTACTCATTAACCCCTCTTTAACCAAATACACAATTGTTCCCATGACATAATGATCTTCAATGATAGCTATCCTAGCCTGAATTTGAGCTGATGTTATGCATCTGTCTATTTCCAGTAGAGATAGAGGTCCAGTGTTGGAACCCAGGGTACAGGGAATGTTTCTCTGCCTGTCCTGAGAAGTCCTGATCCCCAAAGTATTTCTTTGCCTTATACCTTTTGTTATTGTTACTTACATTGTTGCTGTTACTGTTGCTGTTCCTTATCTCATTGCTTCTGCCAGTAAATTGTTCTTATCTCAACCTGTAATTTTCACCTTTGTGCCTCCAAAAGAAGAGGGGCAGGAAGAGATGGGGATTGAGCAAGGGTGTCTGGTTAGGTAGAAGGAGACTATGGACACTGTATAGGGAAGTACTATCCCTAAACCATGACAGTAAGGGTCATGGGTCAAGAGATTGAGGTCATGGGAACAAGTGGAAAGAGGGGAGAGACAGTTGATAGAAGAAGACAGAATAACACTCCAAGTTCAGGTAGAACCTGAACTTGAATAAAAATAAAAACTTGAAAATAAAAAACGTTGTTTTTAAAGTTCTCCCTTTGAGGTTCCAATATTTTCAGGTTTCCTCAAATTGCATTGTCTGGTGCAAATAAATCTGTTCTGTTAGAAACATAGGAAATATATGCAATAAAAGTAACAGTTTTCAGCAATTTTCACACTTCATTTCAAACTTGTAAATGAGCCTATCTTGCCAAAAACATTGTTTTATTTTGTCTGTGTTTTAACAAGAGGTTTTGCTAATGGAAAAATGCATGCTTTCCAGGAAAACTATAGTTCATCTGAACACAAAGTACTGCTGAAATTAAAAAGGTTAGCAAAGCACAAGAGCATTAGCTGGGAGAATTAGAGCCTCTTGTAATCTCTGCAGGCACAAAGTCTCAAACTTTCCTTCTTCAGCTAATTAGCACAAAAAAGAAGCTTTCCATACTGAAAAGCAGTATTACCACCCTTGCAAAACAATCTAACTTACAGAATTGCTACAATGGATTTGATCCAAGTCTACCTAGCCCTACAGACAGTCTAGAAAAGCATCTGGTATATTTATGGTGAGAATAGCATGACTTCCTATCATGCATTACCCAGCCTCCAGTACCCAGTGTTTGAGATATTTATATCTCAAGTGTCTAACTTCCAGAACTTGATATGTGGAGAAAGTCAGTACTTCTTACTAGGTCTGTGTATGATAGTTTTGTGCATGTCACCATTACTCATGTCATTAAATCCTTCTTCACATCTCTTCACTATGGTAATAATGTCATTAACATCTGTGATTCTTTTCCCCTATCTTAATCCTACCCCATTCCTCATGTTGCAAACAGAAGAATCATTTTTACTCATCTTTTCCAGTATGAGCCTAATTTCCTGATTATTTTATATGTTCTTCCTTTGTCACCATTCTCTGCTTTTCTTTTTCCTTTTTCTGCAATAGTTTTTTTAAGAGAGTAGTACCAAAACTGCCCAAAATTGTCAAATCTGGATATAAAATATTCCACAGCACAACACTTCTTATATCATGTGGATAATGATCTGAGAGCAAAACTTGAGAATTTAATTTTTAATTAAATTTCCAAACAATCATCCCAAATAAGTGCATTGTTCATAGACTGCAGTGCTCTACCAGTGAGTGACTCATTGGTAAAAATGAAAACCAATACTCATGCTCTGCCTAGTGAATGAAAAATAAGTTATCATAAGTGATAACCCAGAACAGTAAGAATACTTTTAGTGCTAACTTAAGCTTAGTCTGGATGTCCACAGAGCTGTACAGCTACAAATTAATGATTTTACAAGATTTCAATGTAAGAATAGTTTTATCACACGTAGGGATATTTCAAAAACAATGCAGCAAGTAATTTATGAAAAAATTTTCAACAGTCTTTTTACCAGTTGTAATTGTAAGGCTTTATATATATAACATATTAGACTTTCTTTATTTTTTAAAATATACACTTAATAATAGTAATGAAAGTCCATTACAGGCCAGGATTCACAACCCTGGTAATTTACACCCAAATCAATAAATAGCCAGCACATATGAATCCAATTTCAATAATAAGGCACCTGAGACCGAACTAAAATTCTGTCAGATTTTTCTTGAATGAGACATGCAAAACTAACTGGGTCAACTTAAAACTGGGTATGAAAATATTTCATTTCTCCTCTGTCTTGGAAATCAGTCAGTTCTGACCTTTGGGCTTAAGTAACAAATAGGAATGGATTTAAGTCAGGGGAAATAAGGCTGAAATTCACAATATATTCAACATATATGAATGCTTCATTTACATCATATATCATACCAAATATCTAGTTATAGAAGACAATTTTTGTACAAGTCAGCAGTGACAGAGGACCTACTATTAAAATAATTTCCAAAGCAAGCGCCCTGGAAGAACCATGTAAGAAATGTATAGCTGTAATTAGATCTGGATATAGTTTCCTCTTCATAATCACCTGGGTCATATGTAGAATATAGTTTCCACTCAGATTTAGTCTATTTAAACTATGAGTGAGGCAAAGGTTATCTTTTTTAAAATATTAACTTTATTGACTCCTATAGGGATAGAGATACCAGCATTTCCATAATAATTCAACACCTCTGAAGGCTATGAAATGACTGAACATGGTAGGCATTCTTCTTTTTTTTTCTAAATGAAACCAAGCTTTCACACTTAAGCAGCAGACAGGGGTAAAGATGAAGCAGAAAGGCGAGGGAAAGATAACCTTATCTTTGACAGGACCAGTTAAACAAGAAATATCACCTCTTTGATCCTCGCAACACACATATCTCCCAGCCCAAAACAGCAACTGTGACATCCTGTAACTTCAAACCGATACTTTAAAGAAGTTTAGTGCCATTTAAATTATAGTCTGCTACACAAATAACTTGCAGTGAAATGTTTATCAGCTCTCTGACGTAGCTGCTTCCATTTATAGCTTATAAACTGTTTTTTACTGGTTCCTTCACATCTGATAACGTGGCTTGAGAACAGGTGGTGAAAATGTTAGGCAATTATGTGAGCCTCTGTTTGTGTGTGTGTGGTCTCTTGCAAAGCCACTGACCACATACGAAGGAATTGTAAAAGTCCCAAAGTTACATTATCAGCCTCTGTAGCTGAGTGCTGCCCTAGATGGACTCTCTTAGCAGGTGGGGTCTTTGTGGACTGTAAATAGTTTTGCTGAAGGGTTAAAAGTTCAGAGTTATCAAAATCTACATTTAAGAACAAATATCATTCAATGCAGCTCACAAAATAGTTTTAAATCTCACATGTGGAACCAATGTGACTAACTGTCCAGTGATACAGTGTAAAACTGTTTTCTTATCAAGGCAGGAATTACATGTTACCATTGTACCTTTAGAGGTTTTGCAGCAAATCCTGCTGGAATAAGTTGGCTTTTCAGAGATATATCAGCATGAGTTGTTTAATTTTCTTTGTAAGGAGTGATAAAACCCTTCTGTAGTTTCATCGTAGAAATATTCTAGAGAATACCTACTACTAGAATTCTAGTAATAGGTATTCTCTAGAATAGAGAATTCTAGGTATTATAGAATTACCTATTATTCAGTTGAAAATATCTGCCTTTAGAGACATAGTACTGTCGGACTCTGGATTCAGATTTTTATTTTAGCAAGACAAGAATAAAGCGTTGTGATTAGGAATCCAATCAAGAAAGAATTAAACTAATGGTAAAACCTTGCAAATTATTTCTGACATGTATAAAGCTTTTTAGTCTAAGTAAAGGGGTTTCCTAATTTGAAATAATTTCAAAGTTCAATACTGTTGTTGATAAGGACTTGTTTGCCTTGGACAGTGTAATGGCTGTCAGGCTGTTTCTCTCTAGTGGGGATAATCTAGCTCAGAGTGTTTTCCACTTTTTCACTTTTTTTTTTTTTTTTTTTTGCATTTGGATGTGACGGGTGTCATCCGCTGTTATACAGAAACAAAAATTACTTCAAATATTTGCCGTAGAGCTACAACAGGAATGCACATAATGCACATCTTGGATTTCATCAGCCATTAAAATAACCCTTGCAGAATTGAAAGGAGCAAAGTAATACAGAGGATATTCTACAGATGGTGTCATCTTGTATTACCCCTTCCATCACTATACTCCCTCTCAACACAGCTGTATTTATCCAGGTCCCCTTCCCAATTACTGTTCAAGAAAAAGAGCATGCACTGTAGTAAAAGATTTTAAGTACCATGTGCTGTCACCCATCTACAATGCATATACTTCCAAGAGTTCAACAACAGATATATGCATTCTATTTTATCAAAATATTTTCAGTATCACTGACTGAGATGGGCAAAGAAGAGTAAATCTGTACAGAAAAAGTGAATGAACCATAATAATTTTGAAAGAGGAATGTATCAGAAAGGTTGGCTCTACAGCCTTTGTAGAATTCCTTTGTGCTTCAGTAAAATACAGTATACCTTAAAGTCATTGTACACAAATTCCTAAAGACCAGTTTTCCTTTTGGCATTTTTCTTTCTTGCAATTTTTGTTTCAAATAGTTCTGAAAGTTAGTCAGTGTAGGGCAATAAATGTGGCTTTGTGTTCCTGTTGATAATTTCTAAAATTCCAGGCAAGAAATGATGCCTGCTGCTCACACTTAAATATTATAGAATTATTGCCAATATCAGTTTCTTGCTGTTTGGCCATGAAATCATTTTTGACAAGTGAACTTTTTCTGCAAAATCAGCTTTTCTACATCTGTATGTCAGTATTAACTTACCACGTTCTTCTATTTGTCTGAGTTTACAAAAACATCGGTCCAAATAAAGAGAGAGCTTTTAAATGGGCTATGGTTGTGTAGTGCACAAAAAATTTTACAATTTATACTGTTATGATACTTCTAGTATGAGCTTATATTAGAATTCTAGCTTACCTTTTCATAAGCATTTTTTCTTTTTCGTATTGTTACTGACATAAATATGTTATTCTTTTTTCATGGCCATGTCAGAAGAACATAACAAAAATACTTTGAAATTGTAAAATCATGTGTCCAGAAATTAGTTACCAGCAGAATTAAAGTGGTCTGACAAGTATTCACTTTGGGACTCTTTTGAAAAGTTTTTTATGGAAACATTCATTTATTTTTCCACTAGATCATCAACTTTGGCAGTGTGCACAACAGCTATTATTCAGGGAATGCAACACCTAGTGATTTCAGATGTGTACTTTTCATTTCTATTTTCCTTTATTTGCATGCTGGAAAAGTTTTATGTTTTTTAATTAAAGCTTTTGTTAAGAAATTGCAGTCTGCCTTGAATACCAGAATGGGGAAATTCAGTTCACGTGATTAGTTTATCAATGTCAGGAGATGACCGAATATAGAGAATTATGTCAGAAGTGTTAGGCTGCTTCCACTGACTGTGCTGTTATTACAGCAGGAATAGTGTGTTCTTAAAGGATCAAATAAATTAATACAATACACGATAACTGACACAATGGACTATGGTGACTTTGCAGTGCAGGTTGCACTTGTGGAGTATCCCCATAACAACTGTCACTGAGAACTTGTACTTGTTTGGGAAAATAGGGGGAAAAAGTAGAGACAAATGTGGTCTGACTCGAGTGTCGTTTCTTCCCTGCTGCTGGGGATTATGTGTGCCGTAGGCTCCAGATACTTGCAGAAAACAAGGAAGGGAAAACAGATTTTCAAAGGCTTGAGTGTTAGATAAGTGTGCCTACCTAAGGGTTACTGGCAGTAGGACTGAAGGTGATACATGGAAACACTACCACTGGTCCTCCCAGTAACTTTCCTCATAGCTTTCTTGTTCACTTTGATACCCAGCTCAGGAGAAGTTGAAATATATACCAGCAGTGTTTATATTGACATGGACTCTTATCTAGTCTGATTTCATTTTTGAAATTTTCACTACTGTTCTCCAGAACTTGTGAAGTCAATGGTATAAAGTAATTATTAACCTCTTATTAAACATAAATTTTCTGCAGACATCTTAGCTAATACTGAAGCCTAGCCAAGTAGGATGGTCTCTAAAGACAAATTAAAACAGATAAGAGATAGTACTTCCAGCAAAGTTACAGCATTAACATAGGAAGAAACTTTTTATTGAGATCTTTTGCTTGCTTTTTGCCTTTCATTCATTTTACCTTATATTTCAGCTAAGTTTTCAAGTGTTCTTTAAAATTATGGGCAGTATAATTTATAAATGAAGCAGAGGATCATCACATATTTGTAAGGGATTTGTGACAAAAAAAGCACCATCCTTTACAGTGAATCTTGCAGTGCAGTGCTAATGCTCTTCAAGCTCAGCTGTTACTCTTCACATTGTAGCCATATGGTTGTAAAATTGCTTCCAAATCTCCATGACTGTGCATGTGTTTAAGAACTAAGAACTGCTGAAGTACATATGGAAAACAAACAAATTGAGATGTGTTTGATATAGAACAGGTTTTAGGGTACCAGTGAGGGCATTATGGTTTTAACTTTCCTAAAAAAGAGGCTTCTTTGGTGAGAGAAACAGGAGTAAACCAAAGAACTGAAAAACCACAACCCTTTCCTGCAGTAAAGAAACTGAACTCTTTCCTTTTCCATCTAAAGGGCCTCAGTCATGGGATGAGCAGTAGGGTGTTTGATGCATCGTACTGCATAATTAGTCAGGTTTGTCCAAAAATCTGTATTGGTATTAGTTGCCCTTTGTAGAAAATGGTGGTGTGGAACTGGTTCCTGTGGAGATTCCCACTTGCATCAGAAGATTAGTATAAAAATTATGTGTGGAGTTCAGAAAATGACAGTGATCTGTAAGAGGAAGAAGGAGGTTGTTGGGTATTTAAGAGGGTTTTTCCCCCCTTTTTTTCTTTTTGAGCTAATTCTAATGTCTGCTTCAGAACTTGCTTGGGAAACAAAGTCTAGCCATAGTTTACATAGCTCTATAAATAATGCCAGCTGTAGAACCATTCACACAACATTGACAGCAATGGATAAAAATACATAAAAACTCAATTTCTCAAACATTGCCTTTTAAGTACAGTAAATCAATGAGCATAAGTCCTCTGAAATATCAACTGAGTTGAAATATAAATGTTTATAAAATATGAGGCTCCCAAGCAGATGGGATAAGGGCTGCTTGGTAGTTTGCATGTAAAAACAAAAATTTCTCAAGTGACCACTGTTTGAAATCCTTTTATATTTAACTTGTAAACTGACAATAGAGCAACCAGGGTTTGTAGAACTAATAACCTATCACTACTTTACATTAGCTTAGTGCGAATTGCAGGGCTTATGAAGTTATGAAAACCAGTAATGAAAACCAAAATCAAATGCCATGCAATAAATTGCCCAGAAATATTTAGGAATTTAATTTCTTTTGCCTTAGCATAGTTGAGTTATCACTGATAATCAATTTTGTTAAACTTCATTTTCTATTCCATTAACATCAAGGGAAAAAAGACAGCAGTCCTTCTGAAATTTGAACTGCTCATACACAGCAAGCAATGACTGGAGAACATTTGCATTCTTGATTATTCATGTGTAGTTTAAAGTCATATGCTATTACGAAAAATTACACATGTAAAGTGTTTTTTCATTGTTTGGTGGTTTTTCTCCCCAGCACAGTCCACTGTTTTCTAAGGACTGTAAGGTGGAATGCACACTACTTTAGAGGAAAATCCATGTGTCTGGCTAGTTGGCAGTCTTGTCTGCTCTGCTACTTCTTTACAGTGGAACAGAGTTTGCCAGTATGGCAGTGGTGATCCTATTGGTCTCCACTAAAATGCTTCGGAGTCAATCAGCAATGTAAAAATAAAAATTAGCCAACAAGATGCATTTAGAGATTTTACACAACATCAGGCTCAAAAAACCAGAATTTGCTTTCGCATAGCAGCTTGGGATTCTGTCAGACTTACTAGAGGACAGGCATATGCTAAAGGATCAAGCATTTGATCTTTGTCCCTCATGTCATTAAAGAGAAAAAAATCAGCAACAGAATTCAGTTTGAGAGTCTATTTACATCAAAATAAATATTTTATGCCCAGTTTTGCAACACATTCCTTCAGCCTTACTAGGGTCTTCTATTCATAACATACTCTTCTAACAGATGGATAAAATTAAACTTAAATCTTATAGATTTTTAAACCTTTATTTAGGTTTTTTTTTCAAGAAGCAGAGAAAATGGTAAGTAATTGGTGAAACACATAGTTCTACTCTTCAACAAAGTATCTCTCATTGCACAGGTTGTGATACAACAAAACAGTTTAACATTTTGCCTTCTAATTTGGCATCTTATTTACATAAGGCTGCTTTTCTCAAATATTTATCCTTTGCTGATATAATTGATTATTACAAAAGGGATGCCACCATGGAAGGTGTGTATCACAGTGCAAGGACTGTTTAACATATAGTTTCTGCAGTTTTGGGAAAAAAAACCTTCATGGTCATCCCCATTCTCTGCATTATTTCAGTCCTACCTTCCTGGCCACCTAAACACTCATCAGAAATGCAAGTGAAGCAGTTTTTTTTTCAATGAATGACAATTTCATTTGCATGAATTTGCAGAAGTTTTATGTTTTGTCTGCAACTGGATAGGATTGTGGAGTTTTTTTTAATTCTTGGTCATGCCAAAAGATTACATATGTGGACAGTTTTTTCTAGTTTTTTTACCAATCAAGTATGGTTCAAAAAAAAAAAATGTACCTCACATATTTTTTAATGTAGAGATAGTTACAAAACAAACAGCAACTAAAATCTTGCTTAAATTAAAGATATGTTTCCGTTTTTATGGTTTGGGACTCCAGAGTTTATAGGAAACTGAATGCTAAGTCATTCCTGCACACTAAGCAAGTCTTATAACCAATAGCTCAGCAAGGGATAATATCAGAGTTGGATGACAAGCTGTGTTCTCCTGTTTTCAAAATTTAAAAAAGGAAAAATTCTCACATCACAATTGGACAAAAATATTATGTAGATTTTCACAGGAATTTTAGGTGTTTTCCACAAAAATTAAGTGACTCAAAGCAGATATTTTTACACAACATTTGCTTAGCCCAGAAGGCTTAGACAGATCCAAGGTTTAAGCCCTCCATCTGAATCAGGCAGGTTTTCTGCACTGTAGATGGATATCCTGAATATTTTTCTCCAGTAATATAATGTATTACTCCGTGTGACTTGAAATACTTTTTTTCCCACACACACATTTGAAATTTTCATGTTCTGTGGTTTTTTTAAGTCTAAACAGACCACCTGAAAACATCTGACTGGTTCTAATGAATGCATTTTTTTCTCTGAAGTTTCCAATCTGTTGATTCATGTCCAGTAATCTCAATATTGTTACTGTTCTTTCACTAGGTATCCTCTTCATGTTAAAGGATCCTGTGGATAAGTTACAAAACTTTACCCCTGTGCTCCAATCATTTCAACTGGCTTTTAGTCAAATTGAAAACATAGTTTTTGTCAGCATTAAAATTACTGTGTCTAATTTGGCTTAAGGCTGTATATGAACACGTCCTCTCATAGCAAGCACAAAGGTACTGTTTCACCAATCTTCTGTTTTATCCTAAAATTGGTTTTAACACACTTTTCAGAACTGTGGAAGTAATAAAGGGTTATTAAGCATTTGAATTAAGGGGTCTTATCATTCAATTCATTAGCTTCTAGAGAGGGAGGCTGTATCTTCTGTTTATATTCAAGGAAATGAATGTCAAAGATTGCCATGTGTGTGGTGTAAATAAGAAAGGCCACCAGTGTAGAGCTTCCATTTTTGTGATGAGAACATAAAAGTCTGTTGCTTCTGTTCCAGAGGTGATATTTTACTTAGACATCTGCTCTGTTTGCAGAAAGAAGGCAAAACATCTTTTGTTACTGATTTGCAGACAGAGAGGGTTTGGACATCAATTAAATGTAAACCTTTTGAAAGTCCTTCTATAAACCTTCATGTTTTACTGATAGACTGAGCAGTTCTTTGTTAAAAATAAAATTTACATGAGAGACAGAGGAAGTAAAGCAAATAGAGGGTGAGAGTTATCATGAAAATAATTGCATTACATCCCTGGAGCACTTTGCTGCTCATCATTAATTTTCTTAGACTGTAATTTTACTATGAAAACTTTACCATGGGGAATTATAACATGCTCTCTAAAGTATTAACCATAGAAGAAAGCAATTTTTGTATATGTTCACTGAGGGAAAAAAATATTATGAGTCTAGCTGTTCACAGTAGCCAAGGGTGACAGAATTTTATAGGAAATAATTTAAGGGATTTTGCCCTATCCATTCTTCTTGATGTCTTCAAAACAAGGTCCTTATTCTTTGCAACCACTTTTGAATTAATAAAAGTAAGGCAAGCGTTGAATATTGGGATTTTTATTACAAATATGTGGCTCAAATAACTGGCAATAAAGACAAAAACATTATACTTAGTTATTATATATTTATTCTACACTATCATCATGCAAATAACCTATAGAGTAGAGATTCTTTATGTAAAATTTACTTTAATCTCTGGACTTACATTTAGGGGCCAAATTGTCATGATTTACAAGGAAGTGGTGGATGCTTGTGTTCATTTGAACACAGACTTTGTAAAAGTCCAAAAATGATCAGTCATTCAATACATGCAAGAAACAGTTGGTAAGAATACTTGAATTTCAGCTCTTTGCTGCACCAGTCATCATGAGAATAAAAGCAACAGTTCTGATTTTTTTTTCTATGCTACAAGAATACTCTCTGCAGCTGTACTTAACTCCATTGTCAGTATCAGGACCACAAGTAACTTTATTAACAATTGTTTAAACAGTATGTTCTCCATGTCCCTGTTACTAAGTCTGTTTGTAAAACTGAGATCAGCCTGGCTCTTTCATTCCTTGAATCTTTGAACAATGACTCTAAGGTACTATGAAAATACAATTCTTATTCTAGTATCACCATTAAAATTGAAAGGATGCAACATAATCCAGACTCAAGCTCTTTAAAATTTCCCTCTTTGCATTTGATGCAATTCTTTCTTTTGTTATGATACACAAAAAATCTATTACACTACAGAAAATAAAGGTATATGAAACTATTTGTAAAAGATTTTTTAAGTCCTGGATATTTTATTCTACTCATATCTCCTAATTTAAACCATTCAGTTGAGGAAGGAAATACTAAATACAGAGAGAAGGCCTCAAAAACAAAAAAAAGACACATTTGACTTTGCAAAAGGAGAATGTGCTAGAATAAAAAAAGTAAATTGAAGGCCCTGGGACAATGAATTCGATGCCTTAATGTGTGCCCCACTTGGTATTTTTAATGCAGCTCAATAAAAAATTGAAACATGTACAGTTTTATGCTGTGATGAACCTATAGCAATACAATCATAAGAGGTAATTAATAGTACTTACTGGTTAGAAATCTGACCTAAACAAAGACAGCTATAAATGGCCTGCTGCAGTAAACTCACAACTATATGTTTAAAATAGATGATGTGTTTGTCATCTTTAAAAGTGATGAATATTACTCAATAAAAACAAAAAATCTCAGCATGTCATGCTCAACAAGCATATAGAAAACACTTGCATTGTCCTTTTGAGGCATTTTGTAAACGTTCTTCAAAAAGGAGAGCAGCAGAAAAATATTTTTGTTTTCTTTAAAGAGTAAAATTAATTTTGTTTTCTATTGGGACTAGATAGAAATAATAAGTAATTATTACATGGATAAAATTAATATTCTTCTGTTAATAAAGCCATCATACACACTTCCCCTTGAGAAAGTCTCATATATGGGAAAACAAAGTTACCTGAATTTCTTCTGCAAAACAGCAAGCAAACTGAAGTGTTTTCATTGCCCATAAAATAGGTGGTAAACTTAAGTGGATTTCCAGAAATTCTCAAGAATTTTACCAGTCTGTTCTACAATCCTATACTATATATGTAAGTGCATAAATAGCCTTTTTTTCCCTATGCAACAATGACATGTTAATTAAGGTCTAAGTACATATAGAGAGCATTAATATTAATGACAGTGCAAGTGTCAGAATATTCCATTGTGAAGTTGTTTTTCAATGTTGCAATTAGGAATAAATAATTTAATTTGTGATCTAAGTTTAATATGGAAATAACTGAGAAAGAATTGGCAGATAATGCTTTAAGACATTTTGCATATTTTCCTATTTTCTCCTTTTCCACTTGAAAGTGCTCAACTGAGTCTGAATTTGAGCTTTAAATGTCAAAGTGGTTTCATAGTAGATGGTGCAATGAATGGACAGTTCATGAGCTAGTTTTGTAAAGCTTTAACACTGGATCTTAATTTCTTGAACCAAACCAAAAAAGATTAAATGTTGTGTTTCTATTTCCAGCTTTTTAAAGTGGGTTAGGGGCCTTCTCCTTTGGAGCCGTTTCTAGTTACTCTCTGTTATTACTGCAACACGTATACTGCTGAGGATTGGGTTCAACTGGCATTCAAGTTCACAGTCCACATTGTGGTTGCTTGAAACTCTTTCTTTCCTTCAAAGATTATTTTTATTTAATTGCTAAAAGCCCACAAACTAACCATTTCAAAGGGGAGATCTTTCTAATATAGAACAGTAAATTCCCCCATAAAAATGGAGTAAAAACAGCCTTATGTGTCCATAAGAACCTGAGAACGGTTTAGGACCAAAGTAACTCACAGGCTTCACACTGCACTGTTTTGCTTTCTTCATGCAGAGGAAAGGAAAAAAGGTGCCATGGAAAAGAATTACAGAGTTACTGTGTCTCTGTACACTTACAAAGTGGAGGGAAAGGCAACTTACCTAGAAAGACCCAGAAATGTCTAGAATTAAAGCACAACAGATCCTGGACACACCTAATACAGTATGACTTTATTTTATGTTTTACTCAAGAGTGAACTGTGTCTTACTCAGTCAGCTAGAGAAAATTAAATTAGTTAGTACCTGATGGAAAAAAAGCATTAGAGACTGTCTTTCAGGCTCAGCAGTGTCTACAGAGAGGGCAAAGTTCCCCCGTCTGAATTATTTTGAATCCAGACAGTGAAGTGTTGTTTTACCAGCAAGGCTGGTTTGCTGTGAACACAAGGACCGACATGCTACCGGCAGCAAAATCACCAGCTGTTTGTTTCTGTGTTTAAAAGGTTGGGGAAGCTTTCAAAAAATTATGAGTGCTGCCTTTCTACTCTGGCCTCAGGGAGTCTAGTGGCAAATCTGCCTACTTTACAGAATGTCGCCCATGGGATAAGATGACTGAATCCTATGTTGTCATACATGGGCTAAAATAAAAATAACTTTAGCAATTAATATTTTCAATTAAATTTAAGTGCATGTTTTTGTTATGATGCTAATTTCCAAAACAATAAACCAGAAACTGTTGGAATATATGGAGCGTTGATTCTGACATTAGTGTTCACACAGGTAAAAAATTTGTATGTGCATTCTGTAAAAAAAGTTGTTATAGCTCATCATTACCTTTCAATGGACAGCATGTCTCACTCTTTTGAAACTTTTGAGTGAGACCAGCATTTTTATAGGTCTCACTATGACTAACTTGTGCTTAGCCAGGCAGAGTATTTTAAAAACTCCAGTTCCCAAACCACCTGAGAAATATCACAAAGAAGAGGAGAAAATTAAAAGCATGAGCTGTAAGGTAGGAGTTTCCATATATTCTCTTTGTGAATGTACATCGATCTCAAATATTGATGTCTGAGATGTTCCTTTCATCTCTAATGCAGAAACTAAGTGGCCTGTGAACTGAAAAATGAGGGTTCAGAGGAAAAATGTTAAACAGGTCTCAATGGACATGGATGGCTGCTTTTAATTCCATGGGGGCAGGAGAGAATATTAATGTTGCCTATATTGAAATTATTAAAAGATGTTATTATAGTTGGTCTTAAATGCAGAATTCTAGCTCGAGTCTGCATTATTTCTGCAAGGCACTGTAGTTGGAGTCCTGCCACTGGGAAATCTCCCAGCAGTTCGTATGGCTACTGTTTTACTTTGCTTGGCTCAAAAGAAAGGAAAAAAAGCTGTGTGGAAAAATCATGGATCATAGGAGGAATTGCAGTGCCTCTGCAAACTCATGAAGTGCAGGGCCAGGTAATTATCTAGAAAGGCTGAGAAACATCAGCCAGTAAAGCAGAGCAGCTGCTGACATGCCCATGCAGGAGCTGTGCTGTACACACCACCAAAATACGTAGTGGGTGACTGTCACCTGGGGGAATAGGACACTGAGTTTCATGTCTACAGAGTGGTACAAGAGCCTCTGATCGCTGGTGGTTACCACCTGCAATGTCACAAAGAAGTCACTTGCTATGTGCAAGGTTTTCCATACACTCCAGATCCATAGGGTAACACACATCTGAGTATGTGAGTGACTTTGTATGGGCTTGTATGTGTTTGGTTTAGCAGCTCCCTGATCAGAAGACCTGTGGTAGTTAAATGCCACAAAGTGGATGGATTCTTATAATGAAACTGAAAGAGGGGGAGGTAGACATTTGAAACCAAAGATAGTCACATTTTTCTCAGACTTAAAGACCATTTTAGTTACAAGTCCTATTCAGATAAACATCCTTACCTCATAGTCAGGATTAATTGCTTTCATACTTACTGTTCTTTTCATAGTAAAACTATTAAAATTACCTAATAGTCAGCTAAATTTCAATAATTTCAGTTTGAATTGGTTATCAAAGACCACAGCTAGATTTATGTCTCTGTGGTGTCTAAGGTTTTAGAACCTTTCTTTATTGTAATCTGTAGCTACTACCATGTATTTCAGGTTTCTTGAAGGGTAATTTCAGTGTGCATTTTTAAGGTGTATGGCCAGATGTTACAGACATAGTCATGGACCTCATCTACAAACACAAGGAGCCTGCAATTCCAGTGTACATGATTTAGTTTTGGAAACAAGATTAAGCTTTTATATAAATACAGGAGTAGATGGAGGAATATAAATGAGACTTTTCCCATATCCCTTTTAGTAAACATCTATAGAGAACACCACATGTTCATATTATAGTGCAAGTGTTTGGTATCTGCTTTTAGCAGAACATGTTGAGAATGTGTCTCATCCTTATTAGAAAAATTAGTTTATTTCAGGAAAAGTGCCCTTATAAACTGTCACTCTCTAGCAGAGATGTCAGTGATGTCAGACATCACCCACAAGCTCAAATCAACCTACTTCCCAAAAACATATCAGCAAAAGATGGGAGATTTTGTTTTCCACATTAGCACCATATAACACCTGCTGACCTGATCAGCTTTCCAAAATGGGAAATGCTTATTGGCCAGCAGTAGGCAAAAGGAATTAAGAGCTCATGAACATGGGTTTACCATACATAGGAAGTAGTGTCAGCAAAAGCCTACACTACTGGTGTAATGCTCCTTCAATTTGAAGAAGACTGCCACAGAAGGATTATGTGTTTGCAAGAAACATACTGTCCTGTATGAGAAGACAAGGAAGGGAATTTCTCACCACTCTTTTCTTTTTCTTCGCCCAAATAGACTTTGCTTCTACAGAGATGAGATTAAGTAGTATATTTTCTTCTGTTTTTATTTTTGATTGCTTTTACTATATTTTCAAAGACTATGAAACATACTACTTGTACATATTCAAATCCTAAAAAAAAAAAAATTCTCATAGCAAAAAATTTCTAAGACACCAACCTTTTTCCCCCCCTTTCAAAATGTTTGCATGAAAAAAACAAAGCAAAAGCAACCCTCAAATGGCTCATCACTCTTACAAATTTTCTTAGTACAGCAAATCTCCCACCAGATTCAGTGGGATGTCATTTTGCAGTTTGCTTTGGATTAATTTAAAAGGGATAGTGCTGGCAAATCATAACAAAGTAGATTTCCAAAGAACATCTTGCTTCATGTAGTCAAAATTCATCATAGTTGTGTGTGCAACAGAATGCACAACAGTTTCGCCAGCCTGTGGGAAGAGTAAACACCTTCTCACACTGAGGTTTGTAGCAGTGTCAGATACTTAATATGTCAGCACATTAACCACTGCAGTGCCCAATTTTTAAGTACCTTAAATACCTGCTCTGGAGCACACTGTCCTAGCTTTGGGTGTCTGGGTTTCCTAAAGCCATGCCTAAAATAAGAGAGAAGGATGTCTAATCATTGAACCAGCAATAGCCACCGTGCTGTACAGAGAAAGCAACCTTACATAGTATTCTGCTAAAGATGCTCCAGTGTCAGGTAGGAAAATTTAACAAGACTTGAAGCCAAGGATGGACCAAACAGAATTTCTCTGTCTTCTTGTAGCATTGGAGATGTATTGTTATGCCATTCCAAACTGCAAAGTTTCTCTAACCCAGGGACCGAGGGTGATGGAAATAAATGCAGGAAACCATCAAGAAGTATAACAACAGCACACCTGTCCTCTGTAAAAGAGGGTGTGTCATACAAACTGTTCACTTCAGCTTAGTCTTGACAGAAATGAAACTGTCACATACACTGAAGAAAAAGTTATAAAGGAATAATCTCTGCAAAGTAATAAAAGATATCTGTGACTTCATAAAATATAAAATCTTGTTTTCCCTCTAAATTTTTAGAATCTTAAGTGAAGGAAGAGGTACTGAAAATGATACAGATGCTGATGGAGACCTGAAGGTACTAGGATGCCCTTTTTCTGAAAAGTCCATGAGAAATTTACTGGAAAATAACCTGTTGACTTGTACAAAGCCAGCTCAAAAAATATTAAATTCTTGACTCACTAATGCTGATTCCTGCAATGATATCTAATGTTATATGAAGAGCAAGAATTTGACACATTATCTTTTGATTTGAGAGGGAAGAGAGGTCTCTTTAGGACTCAATAATACCATAAGTATCGTCTCACACGTACCCAGAATCCACAACAGAACTTTGCTCATGTTAATGGCCAAAACTCTGAGCATCTCAGTTGGTTTTTAGTGTAAGGGATCTAATTTCTCAGAAAGCTTAAGCATTACCATGAGAAGTTAAAAATCCCATGCAATAGGAGAGAATTTGTAGGGATGAAAGTAATGGGTAAGATCTGTGTACAGGTACTAAAGAAAAATTAGTTTGTGCTTGACAGCAGCTGCTGGATTCTGCTTTCAGTGACCAATGCTTTCAACTCTAGATAAGATGTGTTGTAATAACTCATTTGACTCTCCTTCTACTAGTAGGCATTTATGACCCTCAGTCATCACAGCTTTGAAAACAGAAGTTTTTTCCCCTCTTTGGGTTTTCTTCCTTCCAGTCAGCTGAAAAAGTCAACCCATTTGCTGGTTCCTTTCTTCAGTGTTGGCTAGTTTGCTTCTGTGTTTTCCATGCCCACAGGGAACAGCTGCTGTGGTCTGCACTGTGAGATATTGTGAAAACTTACAATATCCTTTCAAAGAGAAAAATTTGCATGAATTTTTTTGTAAAATTTGGTGATTTTGTAACTGTGAATTTGTTTTCTTAGGATTATCAAAATAAGATTTTTTTTGTCTCAGATCCTTAGAAGAGGATCTTTCATTTGAAGACTTCACTTTATTAGCCTCAGCCATGTTGTAGAACAAATTTTGCTAGATAGTCAAGACATGCAGTTGATTCATGTCAATTAAGACCAAGAGACCTGAAAAAACCTTGAATTAAGAGGACTGTTTCACTTGAGTTGAAAGATTATCAAAGTTGAGTAGATTTGAATAAAATCTTGGTTTCAGTGGTGATACTTAGAATATTGTTAATGAGATTATGCAAAAGCTTATTAATAAAAGGATAATGTTTGTCATATATATTTAGATCATACTGTCATACCTTTGAACACATGCAGGTCACACATATTCAGATGAAAAATTCAGAGGAAATTGTTAGGTTTTGCTTGTATATAACTCACTGTGCAATTCGCAGCTATTTGTGCATTCTTGAAAATTTCCATACTTTTTGAATAATTTTTGCTTCATTGCATAAAACTGTTTGTTTACACAATATAAACTACATTTCTAAGCTGTTTCTTTCTAAGCTGATGCTTCCTAAGTAGCCAGAGCCTTGGAAAAATGTAAAGAGCAGATCTGGAAGTGGTGGCCTAAAGTCTGGCAATCAACTAATAAAAAGCATAATTCTTACTGGCAGCAATCTTTACTGTCTCGTGACTGGTGGTAGCTACCTCGATGGGCATTTAGTCAGCCTGTAAAGGCATATGTTTCTTTTTCCTACAATATTGCTTGCTACCCAGCACCTCCTATGCCTCCTCCTGATGAAGTTGCTTGAATATGTTTTCTGAATATAATTTCTCTACTGAAAACATCGCATTTTGGTATCGCCTATGCACAGCTCCCAAAGACTACAACAAGTTTGTTCACACTGGTGTATTTCCATGGAGGTTGAACATTTGTTAATTTACTATGCTTATGCAGACTTAATTGTTGTCAGATGTTTTTCCTGTACTAACAATACAGCAACAAAAAGCTGTTGCTCTGTTCACAAATTTAAAGAGGGAGACAAAAGTGGTTTAACATTGCCTAATTATTTTACCCTTCATTTCTTAGTCTGTATTGTCCAGTCCACTACCAATCACTTCTGTCCAAATTTTGCCCAAAATTTTCAACTGATTTTTAAGAAGGCCGTGGCAAGATGTCCATGTATTACCACATGGTAGAAATCCCTCCTTCCTTCCTTCCTTCCTTCCTTCCTTCCTTCCTTCCTTCCTTCCTTCCTTCCTTCCTTCCTTCCTTCCTTCCTTCCTTCCTTCCTTCCTTCCTTCCTTCCTTCCTTCCTTCCTTCCTTCCTTCCTTCCTTCCTTCCTTCCTTCCTTCCTTCCTTCCTTCCTTCCTTCCTTCCTTCCTCTCCCTTTTTGTCCAGTTCCTTTGGTCTCTCATTAAGTACATTATATTAGAAAATCTCTCCATAAAAGTAATATACCAACATCCTCAGTCAGCTCTTGAAGTGTCCACTTTCATGATGATAAGAACCAGGACAGCCGGAGAAGCCCTGATCTTTTATAGTCGGCTGTTTGAAGTACAGAATGTCTTCATGTCTCTATTGTGTGACAAACATAAAACAGTAATAGGCCTCACTTCTGAAAGCAATGTTAATTAAAAAAATATTTGTAGCATTATTTTGTTTGCTAATAAAAAGCAATATGGAAAAGTTGAGCCATTTGAAACACTTCTGTATAAAAATAAACCTTGAGAGTAGATCTAAACCTTCTCACTAATATAAGTATTTAATTGATTGACTTCAAACATTTTTGATAAGGATCTTCATGATAATATGAAAAAACAAACAAACCTATGACACCAGGATTTCTCTGAAATAACTAAGTGGTCAAAAAGTAATCTTTAACTAAAAATGTTCTTCTAAGGTGTGGGTATTTTTCTCATAAATATTATAAATCTCATTCTTTGAAAACAAATACTCACATACCACAAGTAAAACATAGTCAGAGATGGGTTTGAATAGGAAACAGTGAAGTTCTAAATCTGAAGGAAGGTTAAAAAAAAGCCAAAAACCAGACAGAATGTATCTACTGAAAATTATACTCAAGAAATTCCATTTTTCAGAAAAGCTGTGTTTTCATGAGGGCTAAAAAAGATGTGTATGCAAGTAGTATTCTAATACCACTGCTCATTATAGCAGTAAGAGGCAACTTTACAATACAGGTGAAGTTTCTCTGACTTTATGGCTTAAACTTTCTTTCAAGTTTAGCATCTTCATTACTTGTAATAACATAAGCCAAATTTAAACAAAAAAAATTAGAATCTTTGAACATATGTTTTTTTTAAGAAAGGACCTTTAAGATGATCTAGCTCCAACACCTCTGCCATGGGCAGGGACACCTTATACCAGATTATTCAGAGCCACATCCAGCCTAGTCTTGAACATCTCCAGGAATGGAGACTCCACAACTTCTCTCGACGACCTGTTCCTTTGACTTACCACACTCACAGTAAAGAATTTCTTCCTAATAGCCAATCTAAACTGGCCATCTTTCAGTTTGAAGCCATTACCCCTTGCTCTATCACTACATGCCTTTGTGAAAAGTCCCTCCCCAGTCTTCTTGCAGACCACTTTTTGGTACTGAAAGGCCTAAATAAGGTTATTCTCTGAGTTGAATAACCCAGTCTTTTGACTTCATAAGTCCTCTGATCACCCTTGTGTCCTCCCTATGGAATTGGTCCCACAGGTCAAAAGATTTCCTGTTCTGGGGACCCTGGAGCTGGATACAGTACTCCAAATAGAATAGAGAACATGGGGGGAGAATGGACGGGGGAGAATCACTTCCCTTGACCTGCTGGCCACCTTTTTGATGCAGCTCAGGATGCAGATGTCCTTCTGGGCTGCAAGTGTACATTGCCGGGTCATGCCAACTTTCTTGTAAACCAACACCTCTGAGTCTTTCTCTGCATAGCTGCTGTCAATTCATTTGCTGTTCAGCCTGTATTTGTGCTTGGGATTGCCCTGATACAAAGCCTGCACTTGGCTTTGTTGAACTTCATGAGATTTACACAGGCCTGCCTCTCAAGCCTGCCAAGGTCCCTCTGGATGACATCGCTTCCCTGCAGTGTGACAGTATCACACAGCTTGATGTTGTCAGTGACCTTGCCAAGGGGGCACCCAATCCCATCACCTGTGTCACTGACAAACACTAAACAGTGACAGTACTGACCCTTGAGGAGACCACTCATTGCTGTTCTCCACTCTCTAGTTTTGGAGTGAAACCATCCAAGTCCTTATCCATCAAGTGGCACATCCATCAATTCCATGCCTTTCCCTTTTAGAGATGAGGATGTCATGTGGGACAATGCCCAGTACTTTGCTCAAGGCCAGAAAAATTATATTTGTTTCTCTTCCCTACTCACTTAATGTGTAACAGCATCATAGGCAGCCACCAAATTTGTCAGGCATGATTTGCCCTTAGTGCAGCCATGTTGGTTGTCATGACTCACCTCTTTATTTCACATGTGTCTTCACATGGTTTCCAGAGGGATCTGCTCCATAATCTTGCTGGACCATGAGGTGAAACTGCCCAGCCTGTAGCTCCACATGGATTCAACACTTCCCTTTTAAAAATGGGTCTCAGATTTCCTCTTTTTCAGTCAGTGAGAACTTCACTACAGTGTCACAAGTTCTTAAATATGATGGATAGTGGCGTAGCCACTTATTTGTCCAGCTCTTTCAGGACCCTCAGAAATATCTCATCAGGTTCTCAACCTGCGAAGCTTCAGGTTCCTTAGATGTTTTTGAACCTGATCTTCTCCTAGAGCAGGCTTCATTGTCCTAGTTCCTGGCTTTTCTTTCTGTAACTTGAACAATGTGACTGGTTTACTTGCCTGTGAATCCTGAGGCAAAACAGTCATTGAGTGCATCAGCCTTCTTAATATCACGAGTTACCAGGTTTCCTATTTCCTTCTGGAGAGGGCACACATTTTCCCCCGTCTACATTTTATCACCAGCATGCCTATAAAATCTTGTTCCTCTTGACATCCCTGGCCACATTTACTTCTATCAGGGTTTAAGTTTTCCTAACCTGATTCTTGTCTGGAATTGTTCTGGACAGTTTCTATGCATTCTTTCCACTGTCTGTAGGCTTCCCTTTTGTATTTGATTTTGTCCAGGAGCTCTTTATTCATCCACACAGGCCTTCTAGTATTTTTACCTGACTTCCTCTTTGGAAGTTGCATGTTGGAGTGCATTGCTCTTGAGCTTGGAGGAAATGATCATTAAATATCATCCAGCTCTCTTGGGCTCCTCTTCCCTCCAAGTCTCAATCCCAATGGCACTCTATAAAGGAAGTCCTTCAGGAGGTCAAAGCCTCTGTTGAGGCCATCTCTATTGAAATCCAGCACAGTGAACTCCCTGTCTGCTCTCCTCTTTTCCCTAAGGATCTTGAACTCCACTGCTTCACAGTCACTGCAGCCCAGCCTGCCCTTCAGATTCACATTCCCCACCAGGCCCTCCTTGTTGGTGAGAATGAGGTCCAGCTTAGTGCCTCTCCTCCTTGGCTCCTCTATCACTTGGAGAAGGAAATTGCCATCAGTGCATTCCAAGAACCTCCTGGATTGCTTATGCTCTGCTGTGTTTCCCTCCAACAGGGGTTTGAAGGCTCCTGAAGTCCCCCATGAGGATCAGGGCTTGTGAGCATGAGGCCGTTCATACACCTCTGTAGCGGGCCTCATCAGCTCTGTCTCCCTGGTCAGGCAGCCTGTAGTACAGCCCCACAATAAAATCACCTGTCCCTGTCCCCCTTGAATACTAATCCAGAAGCTCTCAGTTGCCTCATCATCCATTCCCAAGACGGAGCTGCAAGCACATCCACAACCATCCAGTGAATGAGACTTCCTCCTAATCTTCCTGGACAAGCCTATCAGGGGCAGACAGTCTGTCAGAGACCAACAGGACTGCACCAATCCATATGGGAATGTAAACCCTGAACTCAGAGCTACAGCAAGGCGGGTGCGGTGGCAGCTTTTTAGGTAAGGGGCCAGAACAAGGAGAGTAGAGCAAGTCTGATTCTGGAAACCACATCAGCAATGTGATCCCTGAGCAAGTTCACAGTGACAAAGTAGAAGTCAAACCCTGAAACAGCAAAGTACATGGTTGAGCACTGGCACAGCTGCCATGGAGTCCAAGTATCAACTGCCTGAACTTTTCTGCAGCTCCCCAGCAAAGCAAGGAGCCCCTGTGCTGCTTTTCACCACTCATTCACACAACTTTTTACATCAGCCTCATCCCAGGCTACACAGAAAGGATGTCAGAATGAGCCTTGTACAGAGGTAGCCAAATATGTAACAGGAATTAAAAAATCAGGATACCAGGCCTCAGTAAAGCTTTTGAAGGTTCACTGGACTCCCATAGGGAAAGTCTCTCCTTTTCACTTCACAAACTTTGTAACTTGTTCAGAAGAGCTTATTCATCCGTATCTCCCACTTTGTCACTTTACAACAATGTAGTATAAACATACCTAAGGGCAAGCAACTACATACAAGAGTGATTTGAGGTTCAGAACTGGAAAAGACCAGAACTGACTACAGAGCAGTTCTGGTTCAGTAAGTTTTCAGTGGCTAACTTGTTGTTTGAAGTGCAGTATGTTCAGATTTTATGTATCAGAACCAAGAAAAACGAACACAGTATCACTGGTTAGAAGGGATCAGTTACTGCAGTGGGAAGAGAATTTATTTCTGGAATCATCACAGGGACACGAGAAAGGAAAGGCTTCCTTTCTTCAATTTACGATGTCTACTTATTCCTGCTTTTTGGCAAAACCCCGTTAGGTAGGAAGAAGGAAAATAGTCACAGAAAAAAGCCTGTCGCAGGTTGCCCTGAGGTAGGACAGCAATCCCCATGTCTGAAGAAAAAGAATGTATTCCATATTTTCATTAGAGAGCAATCCTCAGGCTTCTCTCTTCTCTCAGCAGGCCCAACTTAGGGCAAAAATGCCCTAAAAAATGCCCAAAATGCCATAAAAAATGACATAAAAATGCCCAAAAATCCCCTGCCAAATGGCAGGCCCTCCTGCCATTTTCTGAAGCTGCAGCATAGGTATATAAAGGTGGGATAAGCCACCCATGGTTGTGTCTCCCACAGCAGTGTTTAAGATATCTAATTTTCAACCTCACAACTAAGCCAATAGAAAATATGTGAGCTGGACATCCTTTTCAAAGTGATGAAGGGCAAGTTCTGAGAATGTGTAACATTTCTCAGGATTGTTGTTTTGAAGCATGTAGAGAAATTCAGCGTTGAAGAGGTCAGAAGTCTGTCAAAATTCAAGCTCAATTATTTTAATTTTTTTCTTGAATAATAACATTATTGAATTGCTGAAATTGTTAAAAACTTGCTCAGTATATTTTTTGTCATCAGAGACAAAGAAAACAAGATAGATACATGTCTTGGGGTAATGGTACTTCAGTAGTTCTACTGCCTTGATGTGGGCTACCTTATGCAAATATAAACTAGTCTAGAGTACGTAATTCTCTCCTTTGAAATGCCATTTAAGTCTTTATTTCTCTATGGTGTATGAACATATAGTTTCATTCAGACAATATGAGGCAGCCAGATGATCTGCAATTGATAGAAGCACAAATTAGAAGTTTTACTCAGCTATAATGTAAAAGTGGAGTTCTTCTGTCCAAAAAATCCTGAATATCTTATAAGCATGGATAAGTAGCCAGCAATGTCCTCCTGTCCCTCTCAATTTCTGTAATATAATGACCCTACACTAACACTTTGCTGAGAAAAAATTTAAATAGCCAGTTCAGCAAACCAGGTGCAGTCATGGGATGTGACTATTCTTTGTTAGACACATTTCAAGAATAGTTTTTAAACCAGCCAATGAGACTGGAAACAGACCTGGATGCATAAAATGAAAAATTCAAAGCTGAGCCTATAAACAGCTCTGTGTTTTTTATTTAGCTAATTTAATTACATGAACTTAAAACAGACTAAACAGCAACATTCTTCTATAACTTGATGTATTTTAGATGCTGTGAGTGTTTTCTTGTGGGAGAGAGAAGAGAAGCACACAGAGCTCTCTCTGAAAGCAATTAAATACTAATAACAGAGAGTGACATCATGCTGCATGACTTCTTCAATTAGAACACCAAGCCATTTCTGACTTAATCATTCCCACTTGTTAATTTGTTCTCTAGAAGTCTTAGCAGACCTGCTTCTTGTCCCAGTTTATAACAGGATTTCTGATTCTGGCACCGTTAAAACAGAATTTCAGTTGGATGCAGCCTTCCATTAAAACAGAATCTTGTATTTTTTCCTACAGCAGAACAGGACATTGAAAACTCACATGAAAAAATTAATAAAAAGTAAATAAATTTCCAGGCATGCTTTCATTTGCTGTTTAGCAAGAGTGGGGACTGAATCCTCCTTCTACTGAGACTAATAACAAGTTTTGCCATTGACTGCAGCAGAGAGCAAATTTAGCCCAGTTTATGTAAATTGTTGTACACCTTCCCAAGAGCTCACCATACAGTTAATAAGAAAATGTGATTTTACGTCTAATCATATAAATTAAGTACTTGGGAGAAAAAAGAAGAATTTGTAACACTAAATATTTAAAGGGTACTACAAGAGTAGGAATAACTAGGGATATTCCTGTTAATTATAAGAGAGTAAGTATGTGATGTGGGTCTTGCTATGCATAATTATTTTTGGTTCTTTAACCTAAAGATATTTCCCATTTTGTGTTCATATTTATGAATATCAACATGTTGTTGAAGGCTTCTATTTTTCAATCTTTTGTGCTCTAAATCTGAATGACTGACATTTCAATTACCTGCTTCAAAGTAGTACAGCAACAAGTTACTACCTGTTTCCTTAAAACTCATTAATAACTTTAGAAAGATAACTGGAGAGCAAACTCTTGCTTTCCATCCTCAGAGCAGGTTTGACTCATAGGAGGTAATTTTCCATTGACATCATTGTATAATATTGATTCCAAAATCCTTTCTAGTAATCAACCAGCCTCTCTAATTGTTATTACAGCTCTTAATCTTGCATATGATTTTGACTGAATTGACGGTGTTTGTCAGGATAATTGTTTACAAGGCTGTCAGAGCTGTAACTGGGCCTGTGAGGTGTACCGAGGCTTGTCTGAGCTGAATATGTCCTGGACAGTGTAACTGAAGACAAAAATTATAAATATTATGACTTTTTTGCAAAAAATGTTCAAAGAGAGGAAATAAAAAAGAAAGAAGGAAAAATATAGGTGGTGAATAAACAACAAACATCAACAAGAGAAAAAAAACCCCAAGATCTGCAACAGTTTTGGAGGGAATAAAATATATCATTGCATTGGAAAGAGATAATATGATTTTTAAATATCTTTTTTCATCAAATTTTATGAGCTCAATATCTTTGAAATGAAATTCAGATAAATGCAAGTAAAATGCTGGAATTTCAAGACCTCACATGAGCTGAAGCTTCTATCTAGTTTTTAAGGACGTATTAATTTATTTTCTCTGTGGAATACTTTAGAAACTTAAGCCAATAAGTCCTCCATATGGCCCTGGAAAATATATAGTATCCCTGTTTTACACCTGAAGAAAGACTAAGTAACTTGGATTAGGCCACAAGAAAATGATGCTTCAGAGCCAAATTAGAGATTCATAGTTCCTAGTTCTGTGCTCCGGCCAGTAAATCACATCTCTCCGTCCACACACGACTACTAACAAACTGACTTACAAATTAACAATGAAACACAATCTTGCAGTCCTTCTGCAGTATCCCTCTTCCCACTTCTTCCTTTTCAGCAGAGCACTCACAGACTTTATTTCCTAGTAAGAGCTGAAACACTGGGACCTACTCGGGGCATGATATTAATGTGGAAAAGTCCCTGTGTGACAAAAGTGATCCAGAGCTTTCTGCAGTGCAGAAGGTCGTGCATCTGGCATCTGCACCTGGTGAAAAGCTATTCAAAAGAAAACAGTGGAGCCATTTTCCAACATGTGTGCCTCCCACAGAGAGCTGCAGCTTCTGGCTCAGGATGTGGACAGGAACTCAGTTACCACTCTGTACTTTTTCAACAAGAGAAACTTATAAATGTATAACAATTTAGGTGCCTCTTTGTTACTAAGTATATTGGTCTGTTAGCCTGGTGTACGTCACCTTTTTCCCAGTAAAAAATCTCTAGTAATCATCTTCATTTATTATCTTTCATTTCACAACAGAATGTACTCATAGAAATGAAAATGTTCCAGTTAGATCAACTAATGCTGAATTTTTCAGATTCCTAAAACCTAATAATTTAATGAGCAGCTTCTAAAAATTTCCCTAGATATTTGTTTCTTTCTTATATTTTTCTCTGCCTTATCACTTATTTTTGTGTAGCCATTTTATTTCCATTTGACCAGTGTGGGAGAAATTCTCATCCTTTTGCGGTCAAAGGCAACAGTGAATATCTCCCTTTGCATCAAGGTTTTACCACATGTATGTGATACATGTGCAATGCTCAGTTTTAAAGCTTCTTGCTATTTAAGAATATTCCAAATACACTGTCTTTCTGTCTGAGAGACCCATATCTGCTATATGCTTCACAGCAATAAATTTTCTAGGACAGATGGAGAAATCGATGTTTGAATAATTCCAGTGGAGTAATTAGGGTGACAACAGGACACAGCATTTTTTCAGGATCCGAGACCCGCGTTGCCAGAATGTGAAGATATAAAGATTTTACCATAGGAAGAAAACTAACATATTTGACTCCTTTCCTAGGCTTGCCATATCCTACAAGGAGTATCATTGGTGGATTATAACTGAATATTATAATTTGGAAAAAAATTACAGTCTCACTGAGCAGAGATATACAAGGTTCTGTAATGTGAAGAAATACAAATACAAATACAAATAATACAAATCCTGACTTAGAAAAGCTCAGAATATAGGGGGGAAGAGAAGGAGGGAGGTGTATAGACATAATGGTAGGCAGATAGATTGGTTATAATAACAAATTACATCAGGGCCATAGTTTTGAAAGACTTTCTGTGAAACAAAAGTTGTTCTGACAAGTAGATGTCCTTGCAGAACATGGAGAAATTTTTTCTGAACAAATATCACAGTCTGTTGGGCAGACTGAGGTGACGCCTACCTTCAAGCCTTGGGGTCTGGATTTTCTCCCACTCACCACAGCTGCTGCTGGACTGAGGAGAAATACAGGCCCAGATATTTAATTCCTGTTAATATAGCACATTAGAAAAATTGCATCCAGCTTTGCTGCCAAGGCAGAACCACAAGAAGTTTGCCATTTGTGCCAACAGGTTTAAGTCCCATCCTTCTCCTCCTTCATTAAGTTACAAGACAGTTAGTAAGATCAGAGGACTGGATTTGAAAAAGATATTGGAAAAGCCTGAGTCACTCAGCTTTGCCTGAGTTTGAAGTGCAGGTGCTGCAGTCATGTCGAGTGCTGCTGGGTGACACAGTTCAGCTGACTTACCAGATGATGCTATAGCACTGTTTCTCAGCCTGGCAGTGCACAGTGATGGAGTGTGTATGCATATTTTCCTTGAGATTACCCTTCTCTTACCTTTGACATGACAAAATTTGAGAATCTAGAGTAGAGAGGGGGAGCTGCCTTCAGAATCACCCAGGTGCTGGTGTCATCAGAAGACTTTCTGCCAAGTGGTGCAGGCTGTATGCTTATGTAATTTAAAAGAAGATTATGATCTCTGAATTTCATCATATGCTTATGTGTGTTCTGTCTTCTGCTTTTGCACCTCAGATGCTGCACCAAAGTAGAGGCTGCAAAATATGACATCTCTGAGAGCTTTGTGAGTTCTTCTGAACCCACTAACTTAGGGAAATTTTGTGGACAAACCTTTCAAGCTGGAAGGCATAAATACATCAGCCTAGGCAAAAAGATTTTCAAATGCACCCAACAGCAGCCAGACTACTGAGGCTTTTGTGGTTCCCTGAGTGACACAGGGAATGAGCAAACCATGATAGGGGAGGAAGGATAAGCTCTGCTGCCCTTACTTGACTAGATAACTATTTTATTCACAGGCATGTAAATTGCCAGTTGCAAGTTAAGAATTAGAGAACTTATGAGTTGCAAACATCATTAATGAAGCAATGAATGAGTGAATTAATATATTAGACTAGTCTACAAAGGGGATAGAGCCCTTATTTAACATATTTGTATGTTTCTTTCCTAGAAACAATTTCTAATTTATGGAATACCTTGTCCTCTAAATTTGAGATACAAATGGACTGTGACAGTTGTTACGATTTCCTGGAACTGTTTCTATAACCGTTCTATATGTCTATGAAAATATTACCTGAAGTATTTAGAATCATAGAATCATACCACATCTCAAATTGTAAGGAATCCATAAGTACCATCAAGTCCAACACCCTGCTCCTCACACCACTACCTAACAGTAAATTGTATTACCAAGAGTGTTGTCTAGACTCTCCTTGAACTCTGACAGGCTTGGTGCCATGACCTCTTCCCTGGGGAGCTTGTTCCTGCCTCTTCTTCAGGCAAAGAATCTCTCCCTAATGTCCAGTCTAAACTTCCCCTGGGTCATCTTTGTTCCATTTTCTCTTAACTTATTGCTGGTGGCTACAGAGAGGAAATCACAACCTCTCACTCCACTGCCCCTCTGAGGAAGCTGTAGACTGCATTGGGATCACTCCTCAGCCGTCTCTTCAAGCTGAACAATGCAGGTGACCTCAGCTGCTCCTCGTAAGTCTTGCCTCTAGACCTTTGCAGCGCCTCAGTCACCCTCCTCTGGACATAGTTTTATTTCCTTATGTTGTGACACTCACAATTGCCCCCAACACTCCAGGTTAGGCCACCCCAATGCAGAGCAGAGCAGGACAATCCTCTCCCTTGCCCAGCTGGAGATGCTGTGCCTGATGCACCCAGGACAAGGTTGGCCCTCCTGGCTGCCAGGGCACTGCTGGCTCATGTTCAGCTTGTCATCAACCCAGGACCCAGGATCTCCTTCCCTGGAGCTGCCCTCTAGCATCTCATCCCTCAGTTTGTAAATATAATGAGGATTCCCCCACCCCAGGTGGAGGATCCAACACTTGTTAAATTGCATTCAGTTAATGATTACACAGATCTTTTTTCTATCCAATTCTCTCCACCCTCAATGGAGTCCATAAATCCTCCTAATTTAGTATCACTGGCAACCTTACTTAATGTACATTCAACTCCTCTGATCATTTATAAAAACCCTGGGGAGCACTGCCCCTAAACTTGAGCTCTAGGGAGCTCCACTGGTGAGTTCACCACAAGCCCATTGAAACTTCCTTCACTAAAACATTTTGGACCAGACCTGTTCACCAATTTTTCAACCATTCTGTTATAGATTTGTCTAGTTTATGTGCTTTGTGAGACAGTATCAAAAGCTTTGCTAAAATCCCAAACTACCAATCTACTGACTTCCCTTGGCCAGCTAGATGGGTGGCCTAGTCACAAGGAAATTATGTTGGTTAAGTAAGACTTTCCCTTTGTGCCCTGTGCTGTCTATGACCACTGAAGACTGCATTGTCTCTCAAATGTGTATCTATAAATCTCAGGAAAACCTTCTCCCTAATTTTGCCATGCAATAAAGTGAAACTGGCAGGATTGTATTTACCAAGGTCTTCCTTCTTACACTTATACTTCTTTCTTGAAAACTGGGGCACTTTATAGAATCATAGAGTTATAGAATGATCCTGATTGAAAGGATCCTAAAATCATCTAGTCCAAAATCCCTGCCATGGACAGGGGCATCTTCCACTCAAGCAGGCTGCTCAAAGCCCCATCCAGCCTGACCTTAAACACTTCCAGGGATGGAGCATTCACCACTTCTCTGGGCAACATGTTCCAGTGCCTCACCACCCCCACAGCTACCTCACATTTGCTAGCTGAGCCTTCAGACTGTTGAAAAGCAGTGGAGAGAGGTCTTGTGATGACATCAGCCAGGTCTTTCAGTACCCTGGGATGAGTTCCATCAGGCTCCATAGACTTATGTGCATCCAGCTGGATCAGCAAGTCCCAAACAAGTTCAGAATTAACTGGGAGTTTATATTTCCTCCAGTTATTATCTTCCGGCTCTCCTGGCTCTGGGGCCCAGGGATGTTAATGCTATTGAAGACAGGGGCAAAGAAGGTGTTAAACCTCTTTGCTTTGTCCACATCCCAATTTGTGAGGTGACCAGCCTCATCAAGTAATGGGTCAGTGTTATCTTTGCTTCTGTCACTGTTAACATGCATTAAAAAGCTAATTTTTTTGTCCTTCACAGTGTCAGCCAGCTGTAACCATAATTGAGCTTTGGCCACATGTATTTTCTCCCTACGGTGGCAAACAACATCTCAGTAGTCCTCCCATGTTGCGTGTCCTGGTGGTCCAGTGTCCATACACTTTCATCCTCCTCCTAAGTTCTAGAAGATTCCTCCTGGCCCAAGCCAGCCTCATGGCCCTCTTGCTTGATTTCCGATATTTTAGAATTACCTGTTTCTGCACTCTTAATACAGGGCTCTTTAAAAGTTGCCAGCATTCATGGACTCCAGCACTTTCGATCTTTAGTTGTTGTGCCATGCCTTTTGTGTATCCTTTGGCAGGGCAGGAAGAGCATTTTGAACAAATGCAGGTCTTTATACTCAGTACCTATACACTAGTGGGATCTGTAGGATGGAGGTGGAGTTTCCATGACCATGGCCTGCAATCTGTGTGGACCCCTCATACCATGCTCTGACATTAGAGTGGTGTTCATGTTAACAGTAAAGTTCCTATTGATGTCATTTGTGTCCAAGCATGTCCAGTAAAACCTACCTGGCTGCTGGATGGCATTTCACACAGGCTATTGCCAGGAGCAGCCCAGCAGTGGTAGCCAGGACATGACCCAGCAGCAGACCTCCCTGCTGAATATTCTGAGCTTGAACTTGGTCCTGTCATGAACAAGATGAAATCAGCTGCAACAGGTCTGACTTCTCAGAGAATACTGTGAGATGTTTGTCCTTCACCAAGGCCTTGTCTTCTCCAGACCTGGTTAATCTAATTCCTCCTGTGGAGTCACCTGTCACAGACCTCAGGTAGAGCTCCTGAAGTTGGGCATTTTTTCTCTTCTCACACAAAATTCTCCTGAGTACAAAAAAATAAGGTTTTGCCACACTTCCAAACATACAATTACCTAGGAATTAATGAAAGACTGGTTTTCTCATGTTGGCCTTCAAACTGAGTGAGTAATTAACTCTCCTTCTTTTGCTAAAAGGAGTATTTTCTCAACTTCAAGTCAGACTCCAGACTGTGATTCATTTAGGGTTTTCACAAGAAGCCAGTGAGAAAAGAAGGATCCTAGAGTCACAGTAAATACATTTCCCAGATGTCTTACACTTCAGTTGGGATTTTTACAAATGGCCTTTGAGACTAAACGAACCCCACTTATCTGCAGTGCAAAGCTGCCTCTATTGCATTTTCTGTTTGTTACCACAAGCAGTAGGATGACAGTTTGATTACATTTATGATGTTTAAGGAGCCAGGACTTCCCTTCTGTTACCAGAAGAAGAGAAATCACTTGCTTGGGAACAAAAGAGCCTGTAAGTTCATTTTTTGAGCCTTAATCAATAGCTCTTCATGAATGTTTTATTTTAGAGATTAAAGGAAATTATCTCAGGCTAAAGGTATGTGGTTATGCATTACCATGAAAAAAAGTGGTATTCCACACTAGCACACCATTCAAGGACTGCAGTTAAAACCAAAAAGAGTAAATGTCACCAAGCCATAATTTCTGTCCACAACTGCCAACTGATTGAAATGCATGACCTTCTTGTACTACAAGTAAGTCAGCCTTTCTCTAGAGGACAGAGCAAATCCAAGCAGTGAGACTCATATAGCATGTAATTTGAGAAAGAAGTAATGAACTTAAAAGGAAATGTAATTCAAATAATGGCTGGAGAGTATTTTAAAATTAGAGTCTGCCTTCACTGCAGTTTCAGAGCTCCCACTGAAGCCTCTAAAGTGGGCAGTAAATAACAGAAATATGGGGCTTGATCTTCAAGTGACTGCTACAGAAGGGACAAAACCTCTAACTAAATTCACAATGAAATGGGTTTGTTCAGCAGGACCTTTTCTGGAGAATGAATAAAGCATGTCATTTTGTACTGATTTTAAGTACATTTTCATCATATCAATCATTCTTTTAAATAGTCCTTCTGCTTATCAATCAGATTAATAATTTTTGGTAAAAAGAATAAGTTCTGCTGGAATCAAAATAAAAATTCTCATCAGGAGAGGTAAGGCTGTGTCCTTTAATAGCTTAATCCAGACAACCCTATCCATTTTATTTAGTATTTGTTGCCTCATGTCAAAATTTCTTCATGTGAGAAGAGAGGCAATAGTTGGAGAGGACTATGGAGGTGACAATCTTTATGAAAGATTCTTGAATCTTTTCCTCACTTAATAAATCCAGCAGTGTCATCTCGTAATGTCCTTTACTTTAACACGTCTTTCAGGGTTTATCAATCTGTTCATGATGGATGCACTCTTTCTGAGCATACTAAAACTATATACATATATTAAAATGCAGTTTAGTTATGATGTAATTCCCAGAGCAGGTAAGAATTTATTTGGTAATATCAGTGACATCTGTCTACTGATTTCCTCTTTTAATTTAACTCACAAAGTACTCCTTCCTTTAGAACTCATGAATGAGTGTTCAGAAGTCTAGTACTTATTTTATTAAGAAAAATAGTTCCTTTATAAAGAAGAAAAGTTAGTACTTCTAATTAGTTCAATTAGCTTCTAATTGGAATTAGTTTCAATTGTGATAAAACTTCAGATCTCAGAAAAAAGGCTCCCTTACAATAAAGTCCATTAAAAACCATAATTTTTTAAAAGACAATGGCAATTAACCCTGTTTTGCATTGGCAAGAGTAGAGAGGAGAAGAGAACATGCAAAGGTACATCAGTTATACGTTAACCTAATTTTGGTTTCTGCAGTCCCTGCGTCTTACTTAAGTCAGTTGTCTACTGGCATAAGTAGGGATAGGTATCAGTCATTCATGGGTATCTTAGCAAATATAGACTGAAATACAATAATATAATAATTATATATCTAAATATATTACGTATATAATTATATATGTAAATATTGTTTCTGTAATGAAAAAATATATAAAACATTGTAAGAGAAAAAACACTGAGGTTTTCCTGGAAATTGTGAGGCAATGCTGCTGCTTCTTCAGACAAAAGAAAGAAGGCAATATACAATAATTCTTCATTGTATATTTTTGCATATATTTTCATTTGAATCTCAAGTAACTAACTATTGCAAATCTATCTATTTCTAATGCTAGATTTTAATTTTCAGAGGTACTAATTTTTTTGTTTCTTTGACTTATTTCCAAGCAAAAAGAAGCAGGATTAAATTCATCATTACTTCCATGTGCAAATAATTGCTTCTGTTTCATATTTCAACTCCCTTTGAAGGTTAATTTATTGTTTCCAAGATTGTCTATTTTAAAGATAATGAAGTATATGATAAGAAGTTACTTTGGATTTAACAACAGATAGTCTCTACCAGATCTAATTGTGCAAGTTAAAGATGACTTCTCTTTTTTTCCCTTCTGTTTTATTCTAACATGTTTTGCCAGAATTTACCAAATGTGGCAAATGTCAGCAGCCAAGCTATCAGCACCACCCACTCATTTCCCCACCAACAGGGTCAGGGGGAGAATTAGAAGGGTAAAAGCCTTCATGGGCTGAGATAAATACAGTTTAACAGAGAAAGCAAAAGCCATGCAAACAGGCAAAGCAAATTAATTCCTTAATTCACTGCTTCCCATGGGCAGGCAGGTATTCAGCCATCTTCAGGACAGCACTGCTCCATCACACATAACAGTGCCTTGGGAAAACAAATGCCATCACTCCAAATGTTCCCCATTTCTTCTTCATTCCCTCAGCTTTATAACCTGAGCATGATGTCATACAGTCTGGAATATCCCTCTGGTCAGTTCAGGTCACCTGTCCTGGCCGTGTCTCCTCCCAGCTTCCTGTGCCCCCCCTCGGCTTCCTCACCATTGTGGTAATGCAAAAAGAAGAAAAGGCCTTGGCTCTGTGTGAGCCCTGCTGGGCTCAGCAACAACAAAAACATCTCTCCATTATCAACCCTCTGTCCAGCACAAATCCAAAACTCAGCCCCATGCCATCCACTGAGAAGGTTAACACTACCCCAGCCAAAAACAATACATGTCCATAGTCTATTCTGGGCAAAACCAGGCAGATAAAACACCACCATTTTATGAAAACCTGGCAAATAGGTGGTAGTGAAGAATTTGAGATTATTATCATCACTTGGAACTGTTGTTTGTGAAATGAGTATTCAACCAGGAAATGGCAAAAAGAGAAGGTTTCATATGTTTAAAGAAAAATATAGTGAACACGAAATCCCACAATGATGCATTTTCTGTCCTGCAAAATACATTAATGGCTTAGTGAAATTAAGTAGCTCTTCTGTTTTGCTGTGCCATGTGAAAAAGCAGGCACTGCAGTATCTCAGCAAATACAGAGCATCATAAATTGTGTGTATAACTTGAGTTATCATAATAAATTTTTGACATTATATCAACATAAATAATATCCAATAAAACAATCTTCCTGAGATGTGCTAAACTGTTGTTCTTACTGCACAGTGTATGAATAGTTGCATTTTTTAACTCAGAGTTCAAGTGTCTTTTTTCTTAATAGCCATGCCAAAAACCAATGATCGTTGCTTTCTATTTTCTAATGTTTTTAAATTTTATTTCAAGGTATTAAAATATTTTACAAAATAGGTACTAACTGTGATCAGTTGAGTTTTTTATTTATTCAGTAATTATTCACACATTTAGGGCTGTGGGGTCTTTTGTTATTCTAGTTAGTTTCAGCTAGTTCATATCACATTGTTACAGGTCCCAGATTATTTGAGCCTGCAGCAATATTACTGACAAGCATACTTAAAATTCCAAATGTAAATGTTCATCTCCATAAGTAGTTATGAATGGGACTTAAAAAGTTATACTTTTGGACTAATGTAAGTTAGTTATGTGATAATAGTAGGTAATAGAGATGAAGGGGAGATAATATAGACCTAAAGTAGGAGTTGTATGGTTTTATATTCAACCATTTATTTCAGTACAGTAGAACTATATGGCTATTTTAGAAACATTTGCTCCTTATTCTTAGGATTGACAACTCTATATAAGGACATCTGCAAAAAGGAAAAGTCAGTCTGCAGTTAAGGAACATTGCCTGGAGCATGCAGGGTTGGTGCTATTCCTGATTATGAGCCACAGCTCAGAGCTGGCTTGTAGGGTGGCTGCTGGCAAGAGGTGACGAGGAGAGATGCTATAGCAACTTTGTCAGTGCAAAAGTAAAGGAGAAAAAATCTGGGTAAAGTCCTGTGAAACTTGCTTTGGGCAGGTTAGACTGAATGATCTCCAAAGTCCCCTTATAACCTGAATGATTCTGTGCTGCTGTGAATGTGCAAACCAAGCAGCAGTAGCCCTCATCAAAACTATTCTAGACAATTTTACAGCAGAGCATTCTTCATTCCAACTGTTTTTGTCAGCAGGGTGGTTTTGTTCTTTGAAAACTTTTTGTGTTTGAAGTTGCCTTTTTAGCCAAATTCAACTTTCTGTTTTGCAAGCTCCATTCCTTGAGGATATCACAGTAAACCTTCTGAAGGGTAAAACATTCTTAAAAGCATCCCCAAAAGTGTTTCTAATTAGAGCATGCAGCAAGTAACTTGAACATGTGTATTACAATCTCACTGAACTTTAAACATGTGAATAATCAACAGAACAGTTCAGAAGGTGAAAGTTAAAACCATATTTAGGTGTTAGGTTTAGATTACAGTTCAGGAAGGCAAAGGGAAACAGTATCATTGGTCCTCTTTTGAGTCTGAGGAATTGCAGTCTTTATTGTAAGGTAAACAGTTTGGCAGAATTAATACCTGGCAGTTTGGTAGTCACAGACTAGAAGTCCAGAAAGAGTCAGGAGGAACTTCTGAAAGGTTCTCTGAATAAGATACAGCTCCTTGCCCTCAAAAATTATGAGCTTTCCAAGCCACATGGAAAATTAGGCACGAAAGTGTATTAGAAACCTTGTTAGATATACTAAGTGAAAGAAAAAATCAGACGTAAAATTTACACTGCTAATACAATGATGTAAAATAAAAGTTTACAGTATCCTAAGACAAGAATGGAACTTGTACCCAGGAAACTAAATGAAAAAGACTGGCTGAAAGATGACATAAGTCCTCAGAGAATCCTTAAAATTTGAACAAATAAGATTAGGCCTGTGAACAGCCTTATCTAGAATCATACAGCTCACATGCCTACAGTGGTACAGAAACTAATTCAGAGAGCTGAAGTAGGATATAATGTTTTGGGAAATGTGGCACATCAAAAGCCCCAACTCATACTTCCTCAAGAGGAAAGGTAGGACAGACTGCTATTCTCACAAAGTATTATTGTTTATTAGACTATCAAATTGTCTAAAAGGAACACGGCTCTAGAGAAATTAACAGTGTTGTAAGCAGTTAATCCCAGGAGGTCCCAAGCTGCTGTTATGTCAGAAAGAGTAGAACTATGATAGAGGTTTAGCAGTCTTCTGAATAATCTCCTCAACATTTCTGAGTGAGCAGTTGTTTTCTTTCCATCTGATGAGGGCAGAAAGCCGTTGGTTTTCACACTCTAAATTGGTTTTCAATAAGACAGAAGATTTCCTGGGAAGGCTGAGGAGCAAGATTAGGAGTCCAGCTTTGGTGTCATGGGATGCAAGATCGAAGAAGAACTTTGGGGTTTCTGGAAGGCCTGTGACCACTCAAAGGTTCAATAAGGATGGATTTGGTCACTCAGGATCTTATAACAAAATGTCTGCCTGTCCATCTTCAGTCTTGGACCACGATGAAAGTTAGACACCATGCTGTAGGAGGAAATCTAGGATAGACTCCTGAATTTTTACAAACATAGTTTTCACTTATAGACATATCAAAACTTGTTTTTCTTGAATTTAATCTCCCACTTTTACACGAATAAAGGAAAACAGAAAGGAAAAGAAAAAGAAAAATTTCAGCTCACATAATATCCACATGGCAAAAACCCATCTGGCATTTATCTTTGTTATTAATTGACTTCACAGCTAAAGACTTCAAAGAGGAGCTGTGTGGGAACTAGTAATAACGTTATTTAAAATTTGTTTTCATTTAAACTCAAATCAATGTGCTAAATTTAGGAATTTTGTATAAAAATGGATTTAAATAAATAATTTCAGTCTTGTAGTATTACTTTAAAAGGCTATCAAAACAGTCCTTCTTAATTTTGATAGGTTTCTTCTGTTTTCTTGTTTAGTTGCTGAAGTCTGTTTCAAATGGACTCTCAAGTTTCTATTAAAAGAAAAAAATCAGACTATTCTCTTCAGACTTTTGAAATATTTCATACCAGTTTATTTTGTTCTTCCTCCCCAATCATTACATTGCCATGTTTCAGTGCAGACTTTTCTCTTTCAGTGAAAAATTTTGTGAAATCTGTCTACAAGGAATCAGCTTTCTAGAGGGTGCTGTCAAACAACCTCTAAAAAAATAAAGAGAAATTCTGGAGGTATTAGTCTGGACAATTATCTCTAGATATTTGTGCTGATTTGTGCCTCATCTTTATTGGTTGATATCACCACAATTTCTTGTCCATATCCTGTGGATGTTCCATCTGATCTGCGTTCCTGTCTGCTCAGTTATATCTTCCTTAGGCACAAGTGATTCTATCCTGCCAGTTTCTTTCAATCTGGTTGTACATTATCTACAAAATATACCTTCTTTTGTAATGTGCTCAAAGGTGGTGGTATACATATAGCTTGCCTTTGTAAGCTTGCCTTTACTAAAGTAGGCTAGTACTGCTTGTTTTCAACTGCTTTGGTCTCATTTTGTTTCAGAAAGTCAAAACATGCCACTTTAATAGTAACAACCTTCATTTCCGAACCTTAATTTCTTTAAAATATGTATTTCCTAGGGAATTTTTGTTTTTACAAGGAAAGAAAAAATTCATCTTCAGGAAAAACATAAAAATTTCCAAGTCATAACTCTATTGGAAGTTAGAACATGCAAAATTGCATTAGAAGTTAGTATGCATTTTCAACCTTAGTGGAAGCATTGCATTGCAACGGCAAAATTCAAACATTTTATACAGTATTATTATATAGTAAATTTTGTGCTTTCCACTTTACAGATTTGAAATTAAAAAAATAGATTCCATTTTGTTCCTGTGACAAGAATTACTCACAGAGCTTCTAGAAGTGTATTCCACATGTGTCTGTGATGCATGCCAGAAACAGTAAATGAATGTCATTTATGGTGGCTGTGTTGTTATCTACAGTTACAGAGACCAGAGGATGAAGCTATGCTTTTGAAAGTTTGTGAAAGGCATAATTATTGTTAAAGTTCTGGTTTAGCTAGAAGGGGAAGGATAAGAAACAGGTAACCCATGAGAGATTTTAAAGGAGTGACTGGGATGTAAACGTAAGCTAGAATTCAGAAAGAAAAAGCTTCAAAGGATTGCAGCATGTACGGTAGCTGCTGCCAATACTGTGGTGGGTGTATACAAACCCACACTGATACACAAACCTAGATTTTCAAGAGACTACCCAAGTTTGGGACTACAATTTTTACATCATCTGACCCCAACTGTCAGCATCACACGGGCAAAAATCTGGTCCCATGGCAAGCAGACAGCACACACACCACTCTGTTTATATTTAATTGCAGCTCCCAGATTAATTGATAGTAGGGCGTTCGGTTGTGATTATGCAGATCACACTCATTTTTAGCAAAGGTTAAGAAAAAGATGCTAGGAAAATCCAGCTGAGTCCCAGTGAATGTCTGAGACCAGTGGTCACAGCAAATGTGGGTGGGCAATCACAAGCTGTTTATGTATGCTGGCCAAGAGACACCACCAGGAGGGCCAGCTGCTGGAAACCAGATGAGAAGGCACAGCCAGCTCAGTGGCACAGGGAGTGTTTTCTCTGAAGAAAGCATTACAAGAAAAAGATACAGGTCAAAGTCCTTTCATGTGTAACATTTTGAGACCTTTCCTGTACTTTTGACAGACTGCTTTCAAAAAATATGATTTGTTCCAAATTGTAGCAATTAACAAAATAGCTACAGTGCAGCTCAGTACAAAAGTAGAATAAATGGGGATTGGGGGGAAGTCTCCCATTATTTTAAAATATGCTCATAAAATCTTAGGGAAGAAGGGCTAAAGGAGCTGTTTCTGAGGCTAACACATTTCACAATGTTTTTGAGTTTCTAACTTTTTCTCATACACTCCTTCAAAGAAAAAGGGGAGGGGCAGAAAATCTCATTGAAACTGTGTATTTCTTCATGAAAAAAGCAAATAACAAAACTTTTCTCAGAATTCACATGAAACCAGCTCCAATTGGGTATCTTTGAAAATTTCTTCTCTGGCTAATTAGGCATGAAGAAAGGAAGTGAGCCAGCATTCTTTTGTTGATAGCATACCCATGCGGATGAGACTTAGCCACAGCCCCCAGTCAAAGGCAGCTCTCTGGAAAAAGGACTCACAGGAGGGGACAAAGAACAAGGGATGGGTAGGAATTTACTCTGTCACAGTACTCACACACTGGTATTTTGGTTCTGACATTAACAAAAAGCTAAACTTTCTAGAGAACTGGAGAGACAAAAGAAAATCCATCTCCAGGATGTTAAGACTGCAGTCATAATTGAATTTATTATTTGACAGGGGAGTGAGGTTTATTTCTTTTTTCTTTTCTATTTTCTTTTCTGTGGGATGATGTTGAATGGTTAAGGTTTGAGAATCAGAAAGGGAGAGATACTGGTGGAGTCAAACTCTGGCCTCCCTGAGACAGGAGCAGCCACCAGAAACGGAGTGACTTGCTCAGATGACAAGGAAAGGATTACAGATATCATTTTTCTGCACTTCTGTAAAATCTTTGACATGGTTGCCCACAACAACCCTCTTTGTAAATCAAAGAGAGATGGATTTGGTGGGTAGACTCTTAGATGCATAAGGAATTGGGTGGATGGTCACATGCAGAGGGTAGTGGTCAACAGCTCTGACTCCTCATGGACACCAGTGACAAGTGGTGTCCCCCACAGGTCTGTAGTGGGACCAGTGGCATTTAGTGTCTTCATTGATGACAGACAAAGGGATCAAGTGCACCCTCAGCAAATCTGCAGGTGACACCAATCCGAGTGGTGCTATTGACACACCTGAAGGACAGGATGTCATCCAGAGGGACATATGAAAAAGCTTGGCAAGAGAGCCCATGGGAATCTCCTGAGGTTTAACAAGACCAAGTACAAGGTGCTGCACATGGGTTGGGGAAATCCCCAGTACCAGCACAGGCTGGGGATGAACAGCTCAGAGCAGCCCTGGGGAGAAGGTTTTGGGTGTGCTGGTGGGTGAGAGGCTGGACATGACCCAGCCATGGGCACTCCCAGCCCAGAGAGCCAAACGTGTCCTGGGCTGCATCCAGAGCAGCGTGGGCAGCAGGGGAGGGAGGGGATTCTGCCCCTCTGCTCTGCTCTGGTGAGAGCCCACCTGGAACCCCGCATTCAGCTCTGGGGTCCCAGCACAGGGAGGACGTGGACCTGTGGGAGTGGTTATCCAGAGGAAGATCCAAGATGATTAGAGGCATCTAGCACCTCTTTTGTGAGGAAAGGCTGAGGGAATTGGGATTGTTCAGCCTGGAAAAGAGAAGGCTTTGGGGTGAACTAATTGTAGCCTTATAGTTCCTAAAGGGAGCCTTCAAGAAAACCTACAAGGGCATCCAGTGACAGGACAAGGAGCAATGGCTTCAAACTGAGAGTAGATTTAGATTAGATATTAGGGAGAAATTCTCTTCTGTGGGAATAATCAGGCATTGGAATAGGTTGCCTAGAGAAGTTGTGTCCCATCTCTGGGAGCTGAGCCCCATCCCTAGGAGTGTTTAAAGCCAGGTTGTATGGAGGTCTGAGGAACCTGGTCTAGTGGGAGGTGTCGCTGTCTACACCAGTGAGGTTGGAACTAAATTATCTTTAAGGTCCTTCCATCCCAAGCCATTCTATGATCCTAAGTTCAGCAAACTTTTAGAATGGCTGCAAATCATCCAGTTTGATGTCTGATAATTTTACCTCATGACTGAAAAAGAAAAAAAGCAACAAAGTAAACTTTTACAGCTGTCCTCAGAAGAACAAAAAACCAGGAAGTTACAAAGGAGGTCTGACACTTAAACTGAGAAAGGTGTCTGTGGGTATTGGAAAATGGGATTTAGCCAAAGCCCTAGAGGGAGAACTGCCCCTGCAGTTCATCTTCTCTGGCATATTGACCTATAAATATCTGATTTATGATAGAGTAAACCCTCCCTTGGGTCAGTCTCTTTCTGAGGCATGGTAAGCACAAAAGAATAAAGGGAAGGGAAGGGAAGGGAAGGGAAGGGAAGGGAAGGGAAGGGAAGGGAAGGGAAGGGAAGGGAAGGGAAGGGAAGGGAAGGGAAGGGAAGTAATCATTGATAACAAAAAGTTCTACTTGCAGAAACTGCGCTCCTGTGCTGGCTGAAATTCAGTGCAAGATAGCTGGTTTGGCTAATACATGACCAAAAAAAATATTTAGCTCTGTTGATGCTGCAGTGGTAATTGCAGTAAAAACAAAGAGGGAAAGTTTTCCTCAAAGAAGAAAATACATGGGGAAACAGAACTCTGCAATTCTGAACACAAAAAAGCTGAAGTGGACTTCTACACCCAGGCAAGAGTAGAATCATCCTGTATCACCAAAATGTGTATCAATGGCTACATTTTGGAGAACTACTTTCTCAAAGTAGACCTGCCTTATAAGTACTTTGGTCAGTCCTCACAGACTAATGAGCTGCTTTGCAATGAAATAGGTACTTTCAAATTATGAGGCATACCAGGATTGTGTGTGGTGCAAAATGGTGTTGAAAGAGTAAAGATGCTGTGAAAATGACCATAGCAGGATGTTAATCACCTATCATTATAGCAGTTGCACTCTCAGTGAAAGACTGATGGAGACCACCAAGGGGAGACAAAAAAAAAATTGTTCTTGATGAAAACTTAATGGAAATAGTAGAGAATATATTTAATTTATAGTGATTGGAGATAGGATGAATTGAAATACTAATATTTACTACATTAACTTTTGTAAACAGCAATAAAACATCACAACAGGGGTTTGACAAAGCCTGCATATTTTATTTTGCCTTTAAAACGTGTAGAGTAATTTTAATATTTGTTTGTATTTTCATTTGTAGAAAAAGGCTTTAACAAGAGACAGACTTTAATCTTCCATAATTCTGGAAGCAAGACATTCTTTGATAAGCAGCAGGTTTTCCCCCTTAATATTCTTATTCTTTAAAAATGTAGCAAAAAAAATTAATTTTGGGAGTATCTGCAATGACCCTGATAAACATAAGAGGTCTACAGGGAAAAAAATTTGCTCAATAATTCTTTTTGTTCAATCTTAAAAACAAATGCTCGGCTTGTGAACACCAGGTAGGAAGACTAGCCTAGATCCAGCACATAGAAGTCACCTTTCTAGAAACTTCAAGGAACACTGAATTCTGAAGAAATGTCACAAGCCTCCAGCAAAAGTCTGGACCTTGTTTCATCACAAAAACCCAACAAGAGTAGTCTAATTAGTGGCAAATAGCAAGCCCCCTCATAGTCTCTTACCCATAGGAATAATTCATGCTCTGGAATGTGGAATCACTCCACAGCCACTAACTCTGTATCTAACCAAAGATGCTGCAAGTGCAATTTGCCAAGAGATGCTGTTCTGCAGGCAGAATGTGCTGTTGAAACCAGGAGTGAAACATAAGATGAATGTCCTTATGCCAAAGGCTGACAAGGGAATAAGCCAAGCTGAGGGAAGACCATGGAGAGTTGAGTGGTGGCTGTTAGGATGAGAAAGGTGGGAAGGGTGAAATTCATTGTGTGGTCTTTAAGAAGGAGTTGCCTTTGTCCTGTGGAGGGTTATCCCCTGACTCAGACCTCTCTTGCAGCCACAGAAGTTCTTAATTACCTTTTAAAGACTCAGAATTAATCTAAATTGCTCTTTCACCATTCTTTGCAATCTGCTATAGTGGACTGTTGCCTGGTTTTCTTAAAATCAGGTGTTATTTTCTTAAAACAGGGCATTTTTGTAAATTCACAACACTCTGGTTCATTACATGATGACACTGCAGAATGATGTCCATCTGTTCCTTTATTTTTGAAATAAAGGTTTAAAGAAGCATTATCTGTCTTCTAAAGTCTTCTCATGGAGACCCAGGGGCTTGCCCTCATGGAATGGTTGCCTACCTGCATCACACAACAGAATCTACTGCTCTTGGATCTGATAAATGTACCTGGTGTTTGCATCAGTCTTTCTGTTCCAGAAAAATAATGAAATCTAGCCATGCTCCTGTCATAGTGCCAGGGCTTTGCTTATTTTCAATAGTAATGTCCAGGACAAAGTAGATTTTTAATTGTATTAGACTTCCATGCTGGGTAAAAGATAGTGAGGTATTTAATATGAGGTTTACATGAGACTAGAGTATTACCAGCATTTTGGTAATAGTTCTAAGCAACATATTTTTCTAATGTCCTTGATATTAACAATCAGGCACATTTATGTGTGATTCTATGTTGATTAAAAGCAACACTACACATATCAGGGTGTCATTTTCTTTCCCTTCCTCTTTAGATGCTCTTCATAGAGACTTCCATGAATTAAAAGTTCAAAGTATTGTCAAATCACTTAAAATGCACAGCCATATAGGTAATTTCCTCTCTTTTGAGTAATTGTCAATAGCAGCACCTCTTTCATAATTTTATGTGAGATAGATAGTATATTGTAATTATTTAGCCAGAAGTTAAAATTGTTGCCAAGATGGTGTTACTGTCATACATCACTTCCACATCTCCCTGCTGGCAATGCTCCTACAAGGACAGCGCTTGGACCAAACCTGTCCAGCCCAAAAGATTCAGATGTTTAACAATGTGAGCAGGAGTCAGACTTTTACCATTTACCAAGCAATTAGATGAATCTCTATTACACACAGTGACACAAAGGTAGTGTAGATTTATCCGTAGTAATTCAGTAGAATTCAAACCTCAAAATACTAAGGTAGTCTACAATCAAAGTACTGATTCAGTTCTGAAACAGTAGTATTAAAGAGAAAATATTACAGTCTCGCAATAAGCTGAAGGTGATCCCAAGAAAGAAGTTTCTTTAAAAATAGATGTATCATAAAAAATCATAGGCAGATAATTATTTCAAAAGACCCCAAAACCTGAGTTTCAGATTAAGCACAAGCTTAAACTTTTATCTAACAGTTACCTCACACAAAGCTGATTTAATAATTTGAAATATATTGTGTACACATCTCATACAAAGGGATACCATATCTCATATATAGCAACAGCACATATATTCAAGCATGTATGAATCATTTTAAACCACACACCAATATTGCAAAACTCTATTCTATCATACTTTTCTTTAAGTTTGCTTATATGTTAGAATAATAAGATCCCAGAGTCTCAGTTTTAAATTACACTGCAAGTAAATTGTGGGTTTAAAAGATGTTATAATGAAATGAGATGTAAATCTACAGTTACAAAAATCTAAACATTAATTCAGTGAAGAAAAATCACAGCATTATCTGGGATCAGAGAGGTCTTTGAATGTACAGTAGTTCATTTGTTAATGAATGCAGAATAGCCAGGAAATAAGAGACCTGTTTCATTATGGCTGCCCCACAGTTACTCAAACCCTTATATTGCAAGAGCATGAAGAGAATAAAAACTTCTTAAGCTGGTTGTCCTTTACTCTGAGACAGGATAATCTTTGAGAAACATTTTACGGTGCATCTTTTGAAGAAAAGTGCGTTAGTCTTTACTGAAAAAACATTTGGTTGACCTCAAAAATAAAGCATTCATGAGAAGTATGAGCAGAAGTTTTCATTATTCCTTAAGCCCTCCCTTCAGAGAGACAAAAAATTCCTCCCTCCATTGCAGCTCCACAATACCCAGTTGCCAAGCAACTGATCTTTTATGGTGGGTCTCCATGGCAACTGATGTAAACAAAATCATAAATCCCATTACCTAACTAATGCTAAGACTGTGCTATAAAAGGAGAAAGAATCATGCTGAAGTTTAAAGACATAATATGTAAGAGTGACAATGAGATTAAAAAAAAGCTGTTGCTGAAATTACAGTTAATATGGTTCTTCTTACCAAACTTTCTCATTTTGCAATTTTCTGAAAGCCATTCCAAATAAATTTACTCCAAACTTAGTAAATGCATTTTCAGCATAATTGTGCTGCATGAGGAAACCACCACACTTGACAGGTAAACCTGCAGCTGCCATTAAGACCAACCTGTGCATGGAAGAATTGTGCTAACATTGTTATAGTGAGTTGAAGAGCCTTTAGGTAGATAAAACAAAGCTGATGTTGATTGGTAAGCCAGAGTGGCTAAGCAGGTTCCACCATTCTTGCCTGTGAGAAAGTCAAAATAGAAGTTACAACGCAAAGTTTGTCTTCGCTGGTCAGAACCAGGTCAGACCTGAACACAGGCTCCTGGACTCTTCAAAAGAATCTTGCAGCTACGCCAAAAAGACCAGGACAAGACAAAGGCCTGAACTATTGATGCAGCATTTTCTTTGTCTCAGTGGTTGTAGGACCCACTTGGACACCCTCATCAACAAGTCATTTTAACAGACTCCTTTAAAGATAGAAACAATGAAATTTTGTGTCTTTAAGTGGAAATAAGCTTCATTTGCATTTCTTTGTTCTATATAGTCTCTATTTATATGCTTCCCCGTATATCACAGACAGCAAATGTCTGGGGCTTTTCTCTTCTTAAAGACCTCCTTCTGGATAGACTCTGTCTTTTAAATATCAGTTGGGCATGTGCACTCACAATCTCCCCTAAGACAGAATCTAGCTAGATCACTAACTTTGGTTACAAGTCCTGCATCTAAAAAGTGATCCATAGCTGGGACTTTTGTGACTGATTCTACTTTTAAATATGATCAGCTTGCAGTACATACATTCAGATCTGTGTATTCTCCTTTAAATCTGATCATAACACTTCCTTCTTGAGCAGTGCGTGTTCAAGTTATGCTTCCAAGAAGGAAAGAAATTTTTGTACCCAAAATATGCATCACACTTTTCTTATCTGAATTTATAGATGAAGATGCAGATGAACTGTTCAATTTTAGAAACAAGTATATTATTTCTGTTACATATTTAACAATTTTTATTAAGTATGCAAAAGTTACAACTCACAGCTGCAAACTAATAATAGTGGCAAGGTTGTTACAGTTTTGAGTATATACAAATTATTCTAAAGTACTGTGTGAACACCTGTAGTCTTTTTAAAACTATATACATTAAAGGATTTTACATGGAGCAAGCAATAAAAAAAGGGAAAATTGTAATTTATAGACACCTTCCCTGGAAGAGCTTGTGGATTTCTTCTGGCCCTTATCAGCTCAAAGCAGTATCCTTTAAAATGGATTACTGAATACTGAAGCAAGGACTGAAGAACCCATATGTTCAACCTTAGGTATGTACAGGTCAAACAATATACTTTTCAGATACACGTTACTGTATTATGGCATTCCACAGTTCAAATTGGACTAACCAGTACATTTCTTTCTGTCATTGAATGTTTCTTTTAGAGACAAAAGCCCTTTCAGAAATGTTAAGTGAAATTCACAATAGTCCTTGTCAATGATAATGAAATCCTTTAGCAACTCTCTAGCCTCTAAAAACTTGTTTTGATCGTAAGACAGACATACCAGAGATTCCACAAAGTACCTCTCTAGGTCTGCCTGAGAACCTCAAGAAGAATGAAGAATCTGGGTCTTTTTTGTAAGAATGTTGTGGACTTTCTCAGTTAAATTACTCTCTAATTGCTCCACAAATACATTTTGAGTTAGAAAAGGATTGGAACACCAAATCCTTGGAATCATAGAAAAATAGGATCACAGAAACATAGAATCAGAGAATGATTTGTGTTGAAAGGGACATGAAAGATCATGCAGTTCCAGCCCTCCTGCCATGGGCAGGGACACCTTCCACTAGACCAGGTGGCTCAGAGTCCTCTGCAGCCCGGACTTGAACACCTCCAATGATGGGGAGCCCACAACCTCCCTGGATAACCTGTTGCAATGCCTCACTACCCTCACTGTAAGGAATTTCTTAATAGTAATCTAAAACTGCCCTCTTTCAGCCTTAGGCCATTCCCCTTTGCCTTATCACTGCATGCTCTTGAGAAAAATCCCTCTCTAGCCACCTTCTAGAACAATTTTAGGTTTTGGAAGGCTGCCACAAGGTCTTCCTGGAGCCCTCTCTTCTACAGACTGAATGACTCCAACTGTCTCAACCTGTCTCCACTGTCCAAGTGGATACCAGTGATGAGTGGTGTCCTCAGGGGTCAGTATTGGGACTGGGACTGCTCCACATCTCTGTTGGTGACATGGACAGTGGGGTTGAGTGCACTCTCAGCAAGTTTGCTGATGACACCAAGCTGAGGGTGCAGTCAATACACTCAAGGGAAAGGATGTCATCCAGAGGGACCCTGACAGACTTGAGGGGTGGGCCCATGCAAATCTCATGAGGTTCAGAAAGGCCAAATGCTGGGTTCTGCCCCTGTACTAGAGGTATCCTAAGCCCAGGATGGGCTGAGAATGGCTCGAGAGCAGTCCTTGTGCTGTTTGTGGAGGAAAAGCTCAAAATAATTTGGGCATAGGCACTTACAGCCCAGAAAGCCAATTGTATCATGGGCTGCATCCAAAGCAGTGTGATCAGCAGTGTGAGGGAGGGGACTCCCCCCTCTGCTGTGCCCAGTTCAGGGGCCCCCAACACAAGAATGACAATAACCTGTTGGAAGGAGTCCAGAGGAGGCCACTAAGCTGATCAGAGGGCTGGAGCACCTCTCCTATGAAGACAGGCTGAGAGAGTTGTGGTTGTTTAGCTTGGAGAAGAGCACATGTGTGGAGACCTTACAGCAGCCTTACAGTTAACTGGAACTCTTTGAATATGACCATCTGGCAAATTCCTCATCAACCAAGTGGTCCACCCAACAAATCCACATTTTTCCATTTTAGAGTAAAGGATGAAATATGGGACAATGCCCAGTGCTTAGCTCAAGGCCAGGTAGATGACACCTGTTGCCCTTCTTTCTTCTATCATTGATGTAACCCTGTCATAGAAGGCCACCAAATTTGCCAGGACATGTTGGCTGCCACCTTCTTATTTTTCATTTGTTCTGTTTGTTTTTTTAAAATCAGGTTTATACTTCCCCCTTTTAAAGTCAATGGGAACTTCATCAAATTGCCGTGACTCTTCAACTGTGATGGCCAGTAGTTAAGCCACTTTCTTGGCCAGTTCTCTCAAGACCCTCAGATGCATCTTATCAGGTCCCATGGATTTGTCCCATCTAAGCACATTTAGGTTGCTTAGATGTTCTCGAGCCTGATCTGCTCCTGCATAGGGCTCTTCATTTTCCCAATCTCTGCTCTCCCCTTCTGTGACTTGGGCAGTGTGCATGGAGCACTTGCTGGTGAAGACTGAGGTGAAAAAGTAATTGAGTACCTCAGCGTTCTCCATACCTTGGGTAACCAGGTTTCCCGTATCCTTCCTGAAAAGACTCTCATTTTCCCCAGCCTTTCTTTTATTGCAAATATAGCTAAAGAATCTTTTTTTATTCACCTTTATTTCCTTGGCCAGATTTACATCTGCCAGTGGTTTAGCTTTCCTAAATATCTCCATGGCTGTTCAGACAATTTCTTTGTATTGTTCCCAGGCTACCTTGCCTTGTTTTCATACTCAATAATCTACCTGTTTGTGTTTAAATTTGTCCAAGGTCTCCTTGCTCATCCATGAAGACCTCCAGGCCTTTTGCCTGATTCTCTCTTTGTAGGGATGCATTGTTCACAAGCTTGGAAGCTCCAGTACCATACAGCTCTCTTGGGCCCCTCTTCCTTTCCAGGCTCTGTCCCATAACACACTATCAAGGAGATCCCTCAAGTAGCCAGAGTCAGCTCTCCTGAAGTCCAGCATATTCCTCTTGCTTCTTTTCCTCCTTGTTGCCCCAGGAATCTGAAATGCCACTGTTTCACAGTCACTGCAGCCCAGCCTGCCCTTCAGATTCACATTCCCCACCAGACCCTTCTTGTTAGTGAGAATGAGGTCCAGCTTAGTGCCTCTCCTCGTTGGCTCCTCTATCACTTGGAGAAGGAAATTGCCATCAGTGCATTCCAAGAACCTCCTGGATTGCTTATGCTCTGCTGTGTTCTCCCTGTAACAGGTGTTGGGGCGGTTGAAGTCCCTCATGAGGACCAGGGCTTGCGAACGTGAATCTGCTTCTATCCACCCATGGAGGGTCCTAACAACTCTGTCTCCCTGGTCAGGCAGCCTGTAGCCGATCCCCACAATAAAAATCACCTGTCCTGCCCTCCCTTCACTCCTAAGCCATAAAATCTCAGTCAGCTCACCATCCTTCCCCAGGTAGAGGTCCATGCACTCCTGATGTTGCTCCATGCACTGCAGACAGTATCTTCTCACTCTGCTTGGCTTTCTAACTACTGCTGTGATGGATGAAGATTTTTCTGACATTAGGTAAAGAACCTTCCACCTTCATAAATCAGGAAGAAATTATAATAAATGGTGTTGGGTTCTGTAGACAAAGTAGCCAAATACTTAGATTTCTGCTTGCCTGCACATTATTTGGATGAGAATAATAATAAAGGCACATAGCACCAATTGGCATTTCCCTACATAAAACCACCACAGAACTTGGCAAAATTCAACACTCTCTGTTTCTGTGTGAGCCAGGATTGGAAGTGTATTGATGTTGTAGATCACATATTTATTAGCAAGCTGGGTGCAACAAATGTCTATCCTTTTGCAGACTGGTCAGTATAAAAGGATTACACCTTTAAGTAAGTGTGGCATTCTCCCAGTATTTTTGAAGGCAATTAATAGTTTGGGATCCTGGTGCTAAATTTGGGTTAGTATCACACTCTGCACCAGCTTCCAGTTTAACTAGAATACCTAGAAATGAAGTATCTGCATCAGAACCTCAGTACACCTCACCTGTGCTGATGCACATGAATTAATAGAAGAGTAGAATAGAACCTGGAAGATATAATCTAAACAATGACAAGTGAGACATTCAGAAACATATGCATTAGATGGAGAGCCTCAGCATCAAAAACTCAGAGGTCCTTATAGTTTTCAAAATTTGAATTACTGTTCTTCATAAAAAGGAGAAGTATGTTTGTTATTTTGGTTGACTCAGACTGCAGACAGGAATATCTTGATTTCTTCATATTTAGGACTTTATTGCATGTTCCTGCTCATTTAACTGGGAAAAATGTATTGACTTCCTATGAAGGATTCTTGAAGGAAGTTGTCACCTTTCCTGCTACTATTATCCCCTCCACCAAGAGAGATCATTGGATCCTACAAACAGGTGAGAAAACAATGTAGATTAATCAGATCCCCCTGCCTTGCTGTAAGGTCAAACCATGCCCTGCTAGTCATTCCCTAAGACCTCTTTTCTTCCCTTTGGTAAAATCGCGCTGAAATTGTAACATAACAATGAAGCACCCATGCTTACTGGGGACATTCATTGAAATTGGCATGTGGTTAATTCTTTTGGTGGATAGAACTTTTCAAAACCCAAACTAAAACAAGAAATATTTCAGCCTTTGAGCCCCACTGCAGAAGGCTGAGAAGGACGGGTTAGGCTGCCTTTCTGCAGAGCTGAATGGCTTGTATGACTCCTGTGTGCTCAAGTGCAGACCTCACAGGCAGGCGTGTGTGAGTGTATCGAAGATTCAGAGGCTTACACAATTTAACATCTGCACCTCAAACCTGGCTGTACCTCTGCAAATGTTTATGACAACCCTAAATAAAAATCTTGTCTTTCAGGGAAGCCCCAGCATGTCCAAGTATTTCCTTACAACTACCCTGCTCATTAGAAAATCCCACAGGACCAAATGGAAAGCAAATGAGGAAAAAAAAATTATAGAAGTCTGTAGACTAAATTAATTCCTACCCTTTTGCCATGTTCATTTTTATCACTCAAATTTTCTGTTTAAAATTGTTATCAAAGGGATTTTAAAAACAGAAATTATTTTTGTTCTTTTTTGTCAATTCAGTCATATCAGAAACAAAATTGTGTCATTTATAGATAGATTTAAATAAAGTAAAATTTAAATTATTTAAACATTTTTAAAATCTTAAATTAAGACAGATTTAAATAACAGTAAGACCTCTGTAAGCTCAGTTTCTAAACGCAACCAGATTGACTGCTTTATGTGTTCATCTGACTTCCTGGCTGTAAAGGAGTTAAACTGTATTCTTACTCCTATGGTTAAATCAGCTTTGCTGCAGCTGTAAAACTTCTGCCTGGGAAGGTAACTATGGTCAGTAGCAGAAATACTATATTAATAGCAGTTAACTTTACACACAGTCTTCACAAAATTTGAAAAATTCTCAACTTGCAATTGAGTATAAAGACTTTATATCTGTAGGGCATCATAAAACACAGTTCAGACTACCTCTTTAGGATTAATTGTGCCTCTCCAATGCTATAGAATAGACTGCTTATTTTAATTTGTTATTGCACGACATCAAGTTTGCCTCTAGAAAGTTTCTTCCTAGTGTCTTCTAAGTACTTTTAAAAATTCTCTTAATTTTTTCCAAGTAGAGTTCCCCCTTTCAACACGAACATTAGATGAAAATGGAAGGAAATCCTTGATCACACAGAACGTACACTATTTTGTATTCAAATTGCAGTAACTGACCAGTCCAGAGAACAAACACTCCCTTCATAAATATTAGAACCCTTTTATGTCTCAGAGTTGGACAGAAGAGGGAGTGGTTTGCCATCATCTTTTTAAGAGTTGTTTGCCTAATGTCAAAGAGTCCTTTTAGCAATAAGGTAAAGGTACTTTTGACCACTCTTTCCTATAAAGCTCAAGAAAAACAGAAAGTAAGGTTAAAGGAACACACAAAATCCACAAGCCAGTCTTTAATTCCAGAAATTAACCAAATGTCTCTGAAATTCACAGGATACAGCTAAGCTCTCAAATACCACAGTATTTGATTTCAGAACAGCATGCAGGGTTCCTCACAGCCTAAAGGTGATTGTCAAAGAGCAAGCCTTAATCTCCAGAGAAATGTATCACACCTACCACCAAATAAAACATGCAGACACGCTATAAATCAAGATGGTTCCCAGATGAAGTAAGGTGAAAATATGATCTCTTTCTTCCAGCACTTCAAGCGGTTTGTTGGAAAGGAGGTGGACTATTCAAATAAGATGAATGACAGTGAATGCTGGTAACAACCACATGAAATTAAGAAATATTTTTCATAATCATTATTCCACTCCAGTCACCCAGAGGAGGTGTTCTCAGTTTTTCTGGAAAACAGCACCTGTTCAGTAGAGGTACTGATTTTGTGGCACTTTAAAACCTTCTTGTTTCTCTTTCCCCACTGTACAAGCAATTAGCATATTTTTTCCCTCCATTCCAACGTATCGCTCTACTGTCTTATTTTCTGTCTGTGTTTGACTCAAGCATCTCTTGCTCAGTACAGGAGATGACAGCCTTTCTTGCTCAGATATTATAATTAAGCAGAATTACCACAGTTAAGTAAAAGTAATTACACTAATTTTTAGTTAGGAAGTCTATCAACTTCCCTGCTTCTTCTCAAACTTGCTGGAGGAATACTGGTACACAAGGTTTAGTCTACATTTTCCACCTGTAGCATGTCATATAGCGAGATAAGACCTTTTTCTCTAGTCTTCCATGAAGAAAACCTCTCTCTATGCTAAGAATAAACAAAGTATATTGACTAGACTCATCTTAAGCACATACAACATAAGCTCATATCAACATTTTCATATGTTTTTAAGTTTAAGAGAGAAGCCCTAAATAATTGACTATTCAGTTAATTACACCTCTGTACTTGCTTTCAAATGCTTATAAGGGCAGGAATGTTTGCTTCTCTACCCCTCTTGCACAACTGCATAATTCTGTAGTGGGAGAAATGTTGGGATATGGCAGAATAACAATTGAGCGTGAGGTTAAGAGCTTAGCAGGATTTAAGAAAGGATTATACATTTACATGGATAATCAGACCATCCAAAGTTATTTTAAACAATGCAAAAATTAAAGGAATATATCTTAATTCTTAATTTCTGATGGCAACCACTCCCTACTTAAGACCCGTGTAAAGATTTTTACCAGTGATAAGGTTACAGCAGAGTTGTGTAGCTGTAGGTTACAGCCTGCTATTGCAGTAATGCAATTCCTATATTCCTTTATGGCTGTGCAATCAGGCCTGCTTTAGTTCCATCAGTGCCAGACTGCAGTTTGCCACCTAAAAAAAAAAAAATGGATACAATTCTACCTTGAAGAGTTGTTATACTTTGGAACTACTAAACCAGTAAAGTTTTCTGCAGAAAAAGTGGCAAAAATGAATGTGACATGTATACTGCAAATATAACAATATTTGCATTTTTTTGCAAAAGAAAATGAGTCCTTCTGACATTTTTGGTGCTAAATTCTAAAAGCCTCCTGTTCTCTTTTATAAACCGTCAGATTAGAAATAGGATAAAAAATAAAACAAGCAACAGAGTTAAGAGAAATTCAGTGTGGAAAAGAATTATACTCTTTCTCAGAGTCATAAACAGCAAGAAATATTTGGTGTTTTTTTTCAAAAATAGTTCTGCTTCAAAGATGTTCTGTGATTTCTGACTGTTGAAACAAAATTAGATTACAAAATCTTTTTTATTTTTCTGTACTCCTTCTGTAAAGAAGAGGGAAGCTGGAACAAATGAAAACACAAGTCACAAACACGTCCAAAAAATGCTTGTGTAAGGCTTACTTATCTTTAACTAACATTTGTTAACTATGGATTAGTTGAACAGCCTCTGGTAATTATGGCTGCTGTTCCATTTATGGCTATCTTCATGAGGCCAGTGAATCTCTAAATTACAGGCTGACCACCCGGGAGCACAAGTATTGAATCAGCCACATCTCCATAGGCACCACATTTGGATGATTATCCCAAAAGATGACATGCTAACACACACATACACAACAAAGAAGGTTTATGCTCACAGCTTCAGAGTCACTTTCAGTCCCTGTAGTGGCTTTGAGTTCAATAAAACCAGGGTGGCCCCTGACATAATGCGTTCCAATTTAGTATGGGGGAAATCGCTGTTGAAGATAGTCTTTGTTAAACACCCGGCATTCTGACAGCTATCACGGCATCCTTCGGCTATAACTCAGACACTGAGCTGCAGTGGGAGTTAGGAAGCTGGACCAAAGAAAAAAGGTTTGTTTGCTTAAAGGTTTGTTGTACACATTTGGTTTGCTGTATACATTTGAAAGACACATACATTTATGTTTCATGTAGATATACACATTCACAAACATATACACAAATGTATCAATTAGACAGAGAAAAAGAAATCTTTTTTGTTCCTTGGAGTCTGTATAGTCAAAGAAATTTAATGTATGTTTGTTGTTTTCTTTGTTAATGCTTCAGGTCTTACTATTTAAATCAAGACTTCCAAGACAAAAGACTTCATGGTCTTTACTGCATGGAAATTCATCTTTCAGCCTTAATCTGTAGTCCCTTAGGATCAGATCACAAATCTAGTTCTCAAAAAGCTGAGTCCAAAGAAGTTCAGTCAGCCAGCAAAGGACATCGAGAGACTGTGCTGAACCAGCTTTCCTTTCTCTCATATCTCCATAGAGTTGTGCTGGCTTCAGAGATGCACCCAGATGTTGCCTTAAGGACTTACAAAGAATATTGTTCCATCTTAAACTGAAATTTATGATGGCCACTTTGTAAATACACTCAAATTCTTGACTAAAGGCCTTTCTGCAAGCCGTACAGTAGATCTGGATACTTTGCCTTTGCCCAGGGTGTAATTACAGGCAGATAAACAATGTCATTCAAAACCAGCTCTCTTCTTCCAGAAAATTTGCTCTCATATATTCATTGTCCAATAAATAATTCATTTTGAATAAAATGTCAGAAAGAGACCCAGCATCCTTTCAAAATCCCACCTCATGCAAACAGAGGCAAGGAATCTGGCTTTTACTTGGTTTTTCATTCCTTGTTTACTATATTAATGGTATGTGTGCAATATATACACACTTATAGATATATTTTGATGGCATCTAAGAATTCAGAGTATTTGGTTCCCCCTTGCAGAAGTCACCATAGAAACACTCTTTTATAAGGTGGTCCTTTCCCCAGAGGCCTTGCTAGGCCAGTGGATGCTTCATTGTCTGTGCAAAGTCAGTCACCAAACAACTGCCAAATTACATACGAGCAATGCACATCTGCACCAAAAATGTTTCAGTAGAGAGTTCCAGGTAGAAAGTGTAGACCTGCTGTTATTTTGGAACTGCAACGTGTATTCCAAATTGCTTCTGGAATGAGTAAAATTTGTCTGCTGAACTTTAAACAGAATCCTCTGTACTGTGAGAGAGGATTTGACTCTTTGGTTATCTAGTGTTTCTCCTATTGAAGGGGGTAGGAAGGGGAATCTGTTTTACTGTGCAAAAACTGTCACAGAAACTTAAAACATAGGGGGACTCTACGTAATGTAGAGTAGGTCACCCACAGTGTGTAGGGTAAACCTTGCCCAGAGCACACCTCCTGTTTGCCTCCTAACTCTGCATCAGCTTGGGATCTGAGTGTGTTGATACAACACAGTACACCCGGGCTGTCTTTGGAATGAAAACCTAGATGGGAACTAGCCCTAGTTCACCTCAGTGGTTCCTCTGGTTTGGCAGAGCAGGGGCTGAGGAGCACTAGGGGATCACCCCTGCCCTGCTGCAAGGATGTGGCCCAGGGCAATAGTAGGTGCCCCAGAGTCCTGGTTTTCAGCAGTAGCCCTGAGGGCATGAGGACTGGAGCCATGTGAGCATGTCTGGGTTGTTATTCTACACCCCTTCACATCGTTGCTGTGGGGCAGAAGTTCAGGATTCTCATTTTCTGGAAGGTGAGAGCTTGAGGCACAGAAAAAGGCATGGTGGCTGGAGGGCTTGTGCACCATTTTTTTCATTGTCCTGGGCTTTGGTAAGCATTTTTAATGCAAATCACCAGCTCTATGAACGCTTTTATTAGTAGTATTGTTGCTGTTACTGTTCACTTTCTTGTCTCATTGCTGATTACAGCAAAATACTCTTATTTCAGCCAGAAATCTGTGCATTTTTTCTCCCTCATTAAAGGCCAGGAGGAGAGTGCTCATGGTTTTCCTTTCAGTGGTAGTATCAAATGTGGGAATACCATCTGTAAAACAGGACAGCCTTAACTGGTGCCTAGTATGGCTCACAAAGGTTTGAAGTAATAACAGTTCTGCCCAGAGCAGGTTGGAAACAATTTTGATCTAAGGATTTGTTTCATTACAAGCAGAGACACTGGTCGCAATGTTGCTTGTCTGTTCATGTGGGTGTGAAACATAACCCACTACCTGTTCCCCCCACAGTGCTGCTTTTCACATTTTCTTTTTCCACGATTGCTTTGCTGATATGCTGTGTGATATTAGTTTATGACATGATAACATCGAGGGTAATGATGGTATGTGGGATTTGTACTTGTTTGTAATCTGGGATGTGTATTCCATGTTGCACTCCTGTCCTGGCCTTATGTGAAGCCTCTGGAAATTCATCAATAATTGTGCCAAAACTCTGGGGGAAAGGAAAGGATAATTTTCCCCAGCCTGTTCACCTCCTTTTCCTCTTCAGGCCTGTTACAACTTTTGAGAATTTTAAATTCCCTTTGGATGTGAAGGAAAGTATGTCCTTGTTGCTGAGTCTGCATGGTCTCCTCAGCATTCACACTACGTTCAGGGTGACAAAAACTGTCTCAAGGAAGGTCATTCACAGATATGCCCTGAGGGTGGATAGTCATGAGTGGTATGGAATGTGGAAGAAAATGGGCCAGGTTTTGGGGAAATTTTCTGCTCTAGTGGTTTGGAAGTTCACTGCTGAGTAACTACAGGACCCTGTTAAAGTGACAGAGTATTTTCATGGATAGTGCTGTGGGGACTCCAGACAGGAGTAACTTTTTGCAGTTTGTTGGGCCACAGCTCCTACTTATTGGACACTGCTCATCACTAGAGAGGCCCCTCAGGGGTAGGAGAGGAAAACAGACCAACAGGCACTGCTGCCACTCAAACTGCGGCTGTACCAGAGGAACAGCTCATGCCAGTAGTGGTCACACCCATACAGAAAAATGCAAGAACAAATCAGTTAGCTTAGGGATGAAGAGAAAGCAGGGCCCTCAAGAGGAACAGGAGGAAGAGACAGGGCCAGAGATAATCACCCAGTTTCTGTGTCTGGCTGAGCTGAGAGATATGTGAATAGATTTCAGTTTCCAGTTGAATGAGAACCAAGTGACCTGCTCTGATGCTGGGATTTCTTACATTTTGGGATAGCTGCTATGGAGACAGAGGAAAATAGACAGCTGAATACCCTGCCTGGTCTCTCAGAGGACCCTTCTGCTGTGGGGCTGCTGAGGGTCAAAGAACAACAGGTACTGATCACTACCACATCACTGCACTGTCAGCAAAACTGCACAGCTGGGACTCTGTGGTCCCCAGCCATGAGGTGATTTGGGAGATGGAGACCCAGGGAGTGGCCAGCCAGCCTTGCTCACCCTTTAACAGCCCTATATGGCCAGTGTGTCAGTCCAGTGGACTGTCAGGGCCTGAATGAAGCCACGCCACCTCTGAGCACTGCTGTGCTGGAACTTCAGTGTGGACTGGAGTCCAAGGCAGTAAAAAGTGGTGCCACCATTGACACCTCTAATCTGCTATTCTCCATTCCTTTAGCAGCAGAGGTTTAGTCAGGCCACAGTTTCCTTTCAGCTGGAGGGCTGTGCACTTGGAATCAACTGCCCCAGGGGCAGAAACACAGCCCCACCATTTGCCATGGATTGATCCAGACTGCGCTGGAAAAGGATGAGGCTCCAGAACACTTGCTGTACATTGATGGCATCACAGTATGGGGCAACACAGCAGAGGAAGTTTTTGAGAAAGGAGAGAAAATAGTCCAAAAGGCTGGTTTTGCCATTAAACAGAGTAAGGTCAAGGGAGTTGCCCAGGAAATTCATATTCAGGAGTAAAATGGCAAATTGCACATTGCCAGATGGTATGGTCAACAAAATAGCAGCTATGTCCCCACCAACCAGCAAGAAGGAAATACAGCTTTCCTAGGCACTGTGGGTTTTTGGAGGATGTGTATTCCAGATTACAGTCAAATTGTAAATCCTCTCTGTCATAAGAAACAGAAGAAGAATGGTTACCCCTGGGCCAGTCAGGACAGGACAAGATGAGAAAAATATGCTGTACACTGCAGACAGGGGAGCATGGTCCTTCCTGGAGCCACTGGGAAGATTACCCAGGGAGATGAAAGGATGACTCCCGGATTCTGCAGCTGGGGATACAAAGAATCCAAGGTTTGCTGCGCCCCAAGAGAAAAAGAGATACAGTTTATGAAGGGGTTTGATCTCCTACAGAAGTGATTGATACCCAAGCACTGGTCCTCCTGGCATCCTGACTTCCAGTGTTGGGCTGGATGCTCAAAGAGAAAGTACCCTTCAAACATCATGACACTGATAGTATGGGAAGTAAGAGGGATCATTCTGATTGCACAGCGAGCTTGAATATAAAACCCAAACCCAAAACCAGGGATTTTGTAAGTCATCACTAACTAGCCCAAAGGTAAACATTTCAAACCATTGTCAGAGGAGAAGGAGGAGGAAAAGGCGACGTGCTGAGGAGCTCCCACAATATAGCCAGGTACTGACTTGTGGATGGTGTCAGATGCTCTGTGGAGGTGGTTGCAAGGATGAAAAAAGACCAGTTGGGAGCACAGAGACAAACCCACCTGAGCTGCTGAACTGTGGCAAGATATCACTGCCTGGATAGAGAAGTTGGCTGTAGAAGTTCATCATGAGATGTACATGAGATGCACAACTCATGTGCCCAAGAGTTGGGCTGCTGAAGAACATCACAACAATGGACAGGTGGATTGAGCTGCCAAGATTAAAATGTCTCAGGAGGAGCTGGACTGGCACCATAAGGGTGAATTATTTCTGACTTGGTGGGCCCATGATGCCTCATCAGGGAAGAGATGCAACACCCAGATGGGCTTGTGATCAAGGGATGGGCTCTTTATCCCAGGTTGTCCATAACTGTGAAATGTGCTGGGATCAAACAGGCCAAGAAAAACCTCTGTGGTACAGTAGACGATGGTCAAAGCAGAAATAAGGGGAGGCCTGGCAGATGGGTTACCTCACACTCCTGCAGGCCTGCCAAGGCAAGTGCTATTGGAAACAACCACTGGATGGCTGGAGAAGTATCCTGTGCCTTGCACTGCCTGGAACACCACCCTGGGCCTTGGAAAGCAAGCCCTGTGGTGACCCCTGAGTCAGACAAGGGGACTCATTTCCAGAACAACCTCCTGGACAACCAGGCCAAGGAACACAGTATCAAGTGGCTGTGTCATATTCCCTATCACTCACCAGCCTCTGGGAAGATTGGACAGTGCAATGCACTGTTAAAAACCCCATTGAAAGCAATGGGGCCTTCAACCATGGGGCCCTACGTTTAGCTAAGGCCACCTTGTTTAGTTAACACACCAGGCTCTACCAGTGGGGCTGTCCCTGCCCAATCAAAACCTCCATGTACTGTAGAAGGGGATAAAGTCCCCATAATTCATACAAGAAAAGTGTTAGGGAATACAGTTTGGATTAGTCCTGCCTCAAGCAAAGGCAAACCCATCCTTGGGATTATTTTTGCTCAAGGACCTGAGTGCACTTGGTGAGTACTGCAGAGGGAGCAGGAAACATGATGTGTACCTCAAGGGGATTTGATTTTGGGGTGAGGAGAGTGTGTAATATTGAATTGTGTAATATTGGTTGCTGAATGACACTGCCAGTGTATGCCAGAACTACCATGGACAATGAGTATGGACTGCTCCAGCAGCCATGAGCTCCTGATGCAGACTGCAACCCCAACAGTACACCAGCTCTCCTGCCCTGGAAGACATCCAGGATGGATAGAACCCACAATTATGGATTAAATGAACTCAATAGACAACTTGGAGGGATGAGTCTTGACTACAGAAATTATATCTGTTCTTAAGTGTGTGTGTGGTGTGTGTATATATTTGAAAGGTGTGGGTCTGAGCAGGATGTGTATGGTATAGAATAATGGGTGAATAATATTCTGGTTTTCAGCCAGGATGAAGTTAATTTTTTACAGTAGCCGTGAGAGAGGGGAGCCTGGAGCCACACAGGTGTGTCAATGCATCTGGGTTGTTATTTTATACCATCTCAGGTCATTGCTGGGGGCAGAAGTGTGGGACTCTTGCTTCCAGGAAGAAAGTGGCTTGTGGCCAGGTAAAATTGTGGTGGCCAGAGGGCCTCTATTCCATTGTTGTTCATTGTCCTGGGCTTTGCTGAGCATTTGTGTGTGTAAATCACCCTCTCCTTGAACACTTTTGTTATTAGTATTATGTTATTATTACGTTACTTACTGTCAATTTTCTTATCTCATTGCTGTTTCCAGTAAATTGTTCTTATCTCAACCCATAATTTCTGCCTTTTTTTTTCTCTCTCTTACCATAGCAAGGAGGAGAGCAACTCCTGGTTTTCTCTCTAGCCAAAGTGCTAATTTTGAGAATACTATTCCTAAACCGCAACATCCAGGACCTTCAAGAGCATAGCAGAACTTGCCATGGTTATTCAGCAGATTACAGCCATCATTTTACTCACTGGCTGTTTTCCTGAGGGCAGCAGGGATGTAACGGGCAGCAATGAGAATTTGGTTCTCCAGAAGAATTGGCTTCCCTTCGTCTCCTTTCTCCCATTGAGCAGTCTGTGAAAGCATTGCTGTGAAATGTCACTGCCTGTTCCCTCATCTCATGTCAAGAATCCACATAGATACAAAATAGTAATAGTAATAGTAATTCCTCCTAATTTGTCTTCTGCTACCATTATAATTGCATACCACCTGCCTACTTCTCTGAACTTTTGGGTCTGGATTCAGGGTGCAGTCATTCACAAGTCATATTTCAATTCCTACATGACCTTCCTTTAGAACAAGTTTTCCTTGCTGGCAGTTAGTAAACAAAATATTGAGGCTCACAACTTCATCCTGTTTATTCCTTGGTCTGTGTAGCCACAAGTATATTTATCTAGCAAGAATGTTACTCCTTAGACTGTTTCACTCTGGCAACAAAATTATGTGTATAGAGAAGAGCTCATTCTATTGTTTCCCTATCCAAATTAATTTGGGGGAGGGACAAAATATGTGGAACAGTTACAAGATGAAACAGCCAGAGCTGTAATTATGCAGTAGTCTTTTAAGGCTGATGCAATATTTAAAAGTAGTTTTCTTTGGATGCCAAAAAGGTTGAAAAGCATTATCATGGCATCATTTACCCCAAAAATTACTTCTGTCTAACAGGAGAGATTAACTAAGAAGAGCCAAAACTAAGATTGCAAGTAGGGACAGAGGGGAGTTCATCATATCAGTGGATGAGAAATTACCTGTCCCATTTATAAAAATGCATTTGAGCATATTGATGCTTTGACATGGTCAAAATATCTTTCAGCATAATTCAAAGGCGGTTTCCTTATCTTTTTTGTCATGTGAGAGTGCTCAAGTGTATTAATTTCACAGATTCACCCATACTAAAGCTACAATTTGGACTATGGCCAAAGACTTAGCAAAAAAACCCCCACATTATAATATTCCTGTGTTGTTGCTGTAGATATTTTGTCAGATAACTGAAAACCTGGACTAGCATCCATCTGCCATAAAAGTAGCAGAAGGAGCTGCATCCTATTAACTTTTTATGTCGAATTGGGAATGGACAATCACATATGTAAAATATGAAAAATCTGTTTTTTCTGGAATATGTAGTGTCCAGCCTTGGTGTAGGGAGTCTCAAAAGCCAGAGTACATCCCTGAGTCTCAGTGAGGTAGTGGTGTGGGTAAGTAGGAGAACAGTTGTTTGTAGAAGGGTATTTTCTGCTCTGCTTGTTCCCTATTTTGTAACTGAGAGAAGGATGGTTTGAGTGTCAGCAACTGGCAACTGCTCTGAAGTTGAAGCTTGAACTAAAATTAATCTTAGAACCACAAACTGTTTCATAACATCTTTCATAATAACAACAATTTATTGCCTTATGATGCTAAGTCCTTCCCTGTTTCTCCACTCTGCAAAACCTCTATTGTACTGGTTTCTTCCTGTTTCATTGAAGGGAACAGCTTGAATGAATCAGTGATGAACCAGTCTCCAGAGTTATGAATACCCAGCTATCACTCTCTGTCTTGACTGTCCAGAAAAGCCAGAGTTGCATCTTCAAACATCTTTCCATTCTTCCACTCTTTTCCTTCTGTGTAAGGGAGACGTGGCTGAAACCAGGGTATCAGCCAAGACTGTTTGCAGTGGAGATTCAGGCTTCCTAATGGCATCAGGATCACATAGCTGTCAGTGTGTGCTCTATATTCTGTTAAAAGCCATTTCTGCTTGTAGTGTTTTTGAATTCCTTTTAAAGAAAATTGAATTCCCTGTTGAAGACAGGGTGTAATTGAGACACCCTTGCCCAGTCATGGGATTTTTCACTGAGACTTTAAGGATCATCTGAAGATACCATTAAGTCTTGCAATACACAAACATCAAAGATATGAACTTAACATCTCAAGAAACAAATGGATAAGTAAGCTGATAACAAAAATTGGATCACTTATGAGCTACCAGTCTTCTAAGAGATTACTCAGTCTGTTTTCAGACTTCCTGGGTCATAAGTACTCTGGAAAATTTTGCCTGGCTTAGCAACGTTCCTAAATTCTTCAGTTCCTTCTTTGGGGGTGCAGAACCTCCTGTTAGGCCTCTTTGGCTCTTGTCATAACCAGTGTTTTCACAACTAAACTGAAAGAGCTAATGAGTGAACCTTATAGCTTAGCATAAATATGCAATTTAGAGCACATATTAAAAAAATGTAACTCATTACTAACACTGCTTTTCCACTCAAACCAAAGTAAAACCAATAATGTTAAAGGGAGGATATGACAAGCTCATCTACAGAGCTTTCACAGTTGGTTAGAGCCTAATACAAAGAGCAAAGCATTTGTTACGTGCAGTGCTGGACACTGTAGGGTTTCATTGTGAATCTGCAAGAGAATGACTGTTCAGCACTTGGATGGAGTACACAGCCAACTAAGATTACCATCCCAGAAAACATGGGACATGAGAAGAATATTGTTTTCTGACCATGAAAAGACCACACACAGAGTTAATGTGGAATGCACACTGGACCATCTTCAAAAACATAGAAGTTGCATTCTTTGTTATGCTCACAGACTGGTTTAATTAAATATAGGCATTAGGCAGTAAATGTGTTGGCAGTTTCACACTGAAATGCTGCTGTTCTACAAGTGCTGTTCTACTTCCTCACTGTAGTTTATTATTTTTAAATGTGCCACATTTTTTCATTTTGCTTAAGACTGTAGAGGCTTGCAAGGAAATATATTTCTATAAATCAGAATCTTTAAAAACACAACATGAAAATAATTAATTTGTTAATTTAATTAATAAATGTTTAAAACTTAAGTAATTAAAAACATAGGTGTTTACAAGGCTTGAGCTTCAAAAGAGTTATGGGTCATATTATAAATTCAAGTGTTTATTGTTTTATATTTCAACAATTAACTTTCTGAGGGTAGGATTTTCTCATTTATGCTATTACTTTTATATATGCATATATCTTTATCTATACTTACATAAATACAATTTATATTTTATTCAGTTTACAGTGTCAAAGCTAGACTGTGCCTGAACAACTTGGGTTAAAATGTCTGTGACCAAAAATGTAGCTAATAAAAACTTAATATATCAGCTTTTCAGAACATAAACCTGAGCTACTTGACAGTACATGAGTTTTTAGTCTTGAAAAATCAAGATGTTTAATGATAACACTGATTTTCTTATCCCAAAGCATCCTTCCAGGGATAAAAGGAATCACTGCTAATATCTTTTCCTTCTAAGGTACTTTTTCTCATTGCAAATTAGGTATTTGCCTATCACACTGCTACAAAGTCATGATCTCTACAGCTTGTTAACTTCTATAGCTGCAAGTTTAAAATCATGTCAATCCTGTTTTGCATAAGCATTTAGAAAGAGTTTATGAAGGTAATTTTTTCCATTTTATCCCCATTAAAAGCAGGAGATACAAAACCTGACTGATAGATATGTGCAGACTAAGGCCACAGTCACTAGCTGTGTTGCCCATTGAAATGATGCCTTGCCTTGAGAAACCTTAAACTCTGCTTATTGAAGCTGCAGTTATGTACGCACATCCTCATCAGCTAAGCTCACAGATTCCAATAAGATCAATAAAGTTACAGCTGGCTCATGGGCTCAGGAAGCAGCAAACTTCAGGCTAGAAAAACTTTTTTTATCCCTGTTTTAACCGGGCTGCAAAGATTGAATAGGCTTTATTTTATGGGTGTATATTAGCATGAGCTAATATAGGCAGGCAACAACACACTGCTGGTAAGATGTAGGCACCAGGAAAGTGATTATGGACAAGAAAAGATTTGACATGAGCAGGCATGGAAGGCTTTCAGGGCCCAGAATCAGTTTATAATCTCTATAATGTAGGTAGTGCCCACTGAGCTGTGGAGTAGGAGAAATCATAATTTCTTCTATGTTTTCTTCACCCTTGCCGTTTGTAACCAAGGAGTTTATCTGTGGGATGAAGTACTGACAGGAGAGGTCTTCCCTAGTTATGTGTTCTTCTAATAGCAAATTTCATTACATCTTCTCTTTTGATATTTTCATTTGGAGACTTAACCTCTGAATTTGGGTCGGGTCTTGCTAGTAACATGAAAAACAGCTAGCAACCCTCAGCTTCTAGAAGGAACATTTACAGGTGGTTTAGCTTGTTTTCTCTGTAGTTGAGGTTGTGTTTTGTGAGGCATATGACTTGGGAGGGCAGGAAGAGGACGCAGTTAGTTATGTGTTATTTGTATTGTTCTGACTTTACTAGCTCTACTGTGGTTTTAAAACTCGGAATAAAATTCTCCTAAATTCACTCTTTTTAAGCTTCTTCTTTTGAGACAATTCCTATTAATTAATGTGGTTGCCAAATCATATCCAATACACATCCAGTGTGTCTTCACTTGGGATATCTCTCTAAGACTTCCCACTAGCATTATTGTATACATGAGGTGACATCCTGTGGGCTGTGGACTGGTGTCAGTTCTACAGACTCAACCCCTCCTTAGTGTATCCCAGAGTTCCTGAACCTGTCATGAAAGACACCAGTGTGCTTAATAATCTGTTTCCAGGCTGCACTGGTAGATCAACACATTGAGCAGTGCAGTTGGTGTGTAAGTGACTAAGGTACAGCTACAGTACTAGTGCTGGTCTGAATGAGACATTCACCCTCCCGGGTAACTGCGGATATACATCACTATGTAAATAAGTGCTCCTCAGAAGGCAGAGCACTGTTTGCTCCTGCTTTGAGGAAAAAGGTTATTTAAATAGATGGCATAGATGGAGCCAAAATATTTTGAAGAATGGAATGACTATTTCAGTCTTTACAACTTCAGTTGCACCTCTTCTGCAGATCTCTGATCACAGTTTGCATAGTCCTTGGGTCATGGTGTCCATTATTTTTTGTGATGTACAGGGACAGGGCAGTAGAATAAACAGCCTTTTTCACAATTTGACAGCAATATATTTTTTCTGTTCTGAGCCTGCATCCATGCACATCTCAAGTCAGCATTTAGTATTGAAAACATATGTTGTTTTAATCTGCTTTATGTCTTGTATCAGTAATAACAGCAACAATATAACCCATTTATTTTGCCTGAATGAAAGAAGCCAAAAGCCACTCTTTTAATGATTTTTCCATTCCTGCTGTTTATATTTTTATAGTGCCTATTAATTGGAAACTATTAGTAAAACAATACTGTGTACACTGTTTAGGAGGCACGGATAAAAAGAACTCATTAGCTGACAAGTTGTTACAGAGAAATACTTTGGAGTTTAAAATAAATAAATAAATAAATAAGTGCATGCACTCCAGCCCAGTCTTCAGTGGCTGGCATTGAAAGGATTTCCCCCGTTTTCTGAAAGCCCTTCCATGGGGGATAGTGAGCTTACTTCCTAAGGAAATTACTCTAGAGGTGTCTGTAAGAGAAAACCAGGCACCACTTTGCAGCTCTACAATTGCAATGAGAGTAATCATGAATGAGCCCTGAGCCAAAAGAGTGATGCATGTTTACATTATGCTTACTATATTAAGCCTGCAAATGCATAAAATTGTAGCTGCCATGAACAACTGCCATGTATAGCACTTAGTATTCAGGAAAGCATTTGGTTCTGGATATGGGCCTCTGTGTTGACCTTCTGCTTTAAAAAATCCTCCTCCAGTCATTTGCAAGCTTGGAGAGGTGAATGCTCTGAAATGTAGTGCATGCAGTAGCAGATGAGCAGATTCTTTAGCAACCTGTGGGTGTGTTTCATTTAAAGAAACCCCACTGGCTCTTACACGTTTCTGGGACTACCAAAGGAGCCAAGTTTGCTTCATGCCAGGCAGTTGCTTTGCCCTGCCCCAGTGGCACCCGTGGGCAGGGAGCAGGGGAGCCAATGGACTGCATGTGTGTTTCCCTTGGCATCTGGAGAGGTTCCTCCTCCTCCCTCTGGCCTCATCTGGCACAGGTTATGCTGGTGCTACTCTTTGTGGGACTGTATGAGTGAAATGAGTCAATGACTGTGTCAAGTCGAAAATTACCCTTATAAAAACAAAAACAAAACAGTGTTTTTAACCTGGGTGTACTACCTGATTACTTTATCTCATGGCTCCATGAGCACTTGAAGTGACACCACTAAAAGGATAGAAAAATGAACAAGTGGAAGATGCTTACATGACTTGGCCACTGAGAAACAGGCATGTGTAAACCATACCCATAGTGTTGAAAAGAAAATCAATACACAAGTATTTGTTTTGTGATTTTTTGGGATCAGTTAATGTTTAGGGTTTTTTATATAGTGAATTCTCTTATTCCTTCTAGCAAGAAGTTCCCAGAGTGATACATTTAGAAGGGCTAAAGAACCTTTAAAAGTTGGTTTAGATGGTTGCTAAAGAATCTGCTCATCTGCAATTCCTTTCAAGGTTAATAAATCAGCCTCATAAGGTTGAGGTTGTGCTACCAATCCTGTAATACATGGGAATATTAGAGACTATTAAAAGCAGATGAGTTTTGAAAATAATAGTGTCTTCATCAAGTTGATCTTGGAGAAAAAATATTTTCACCATCAATTCCTGCATTCTCTTTTGCACATTCACTTCTTGATTAGTGTATTAGTGTTCCAACATTCATTACACAGAAAATGCACTGATGCATAAATAGGACCAAAAATGCAAGTTGATTAAATTATTTTGAATTCTCTGACAAGAAAACAAGTATTATGAAAGGGTGCTGAAAGGAAATTGTTCAAGTAGTGCTGCATTCATGATCTAATTACTTAGGCCTTCCTATTTCCTTTGGACTTACTTTTAAAACCCTTCCAGTATCACAAGTAGGCTGATAGAGATTTATTTTATTTATTAAATTATCCTGTGTGAAAATAGACGGCATCCAATCACACTTGTAAATCCTGACACAGGTAGTTCACCTACTGTGAAGGTATATGGTCAGCAAAATAAGGGTCTGCAGGCAAACAGGACCTTGGTAAGTGCTGCGCCTAATTTCTGTAACCATTTTGCAATTTGACTAGTCAAGTGCTAACAGCATCCTGTGCTAATGCACAGGCACAAATCTCTCCATCCACTGGTGGCACTGTGGTGGAGGGAAAGGAAAAGAAAAAGAAATAACAGCTTCTGCCTGCACCAAAACCTAACTTAATGCCTGGTATGTAAAACTTGGTTATGTTATACCATACTCCCAAAAAACCCTTCAATTTTTCCAATATTCTGTATTTGCATCTTGTAGCTAATTCTAGACTGAATACATGTATCAAGTGATTTTCAAATGTTAGTATTTTGCACCTAGCTGATATGTATGATTTTTAGCAAGTCTCACTGACTCCTTTGTGTAGAAATTCAGAAAGAAATCATTGTAAGTTCTTTGCTGTTGGTTCTCCTCACCATTTTAACAATTAGTCCTGAGGATTTTCACTGACAGCACTTAAAAAAAAAATCTTTGCTTCAAAGTCAGTCTTGCATGTAGTACTCTATACTGCATGCTCCGTGCTGACATATCAATGATCATGTTGTGAACCCAGCAAGCACCACAGAAGGCCTGGTAGCATCAAGCTCCCTGGCTCCTTGGTCACATTCAGTGTATTAATGTGACAAAGAAATGAGCGGATTGATGAAAAGCTGATGCTCTTCAACAGAATGCTTACAGATCTCTCATAAACTTACAGAAGTTTTAGGAGCAGATAACTTTTAACAGTCTCACTTTGAGACAATAGGCAGAAAGAAAATAGCAGCTGGCAGATGTAGTGGGAGAAAAGGGTCAACAAAGGTTTAGACAGCCTCAGGTGGGGAAGCTGGCAGGCTGCATCAATTGCAAAAGGCAAGACAGGGAAGTAAGGATGAAATATATTGTTTATAGCCATATTCTGCAATGTTCCTTGAAAGACAGGCTGGTTAGAGATTTTACTGCCAAACATTAAAATCTGGATTCTTTTATATCCACATGGAATGATGTGAAGTGCCAGGTCTAGATCTTAAAAATTTAGCTCAGTGTTCACTTTCAGCCACTACTGGAACAATAATTTTAGAGGTCCAGGATACTAGCTCTGAAAATCAAGTACATGGAGGCAAGGAACACTGAGGCAGTTTTCACATAAAAGTATGTTAAATCACTTTAGAGCAATCTAGTCAAAGAGCTATACTTGAAAGATTTACTACTGGGATTTTCCTAAAAATTAAATCAGTCCCAACAAAGATTTTCAGAGATGAATGTGTGAGTTTTAACAGAGAGATGGCATGGAAGAAATCTAAATATCACCCTATTAAACCTTTCTATTTTGTTTATTTTTTAGCTGTATCTTCCATATTTACTTCACAATGATGAATCATATTGCTTCTAAAGTCTGCCCACAAAACCTTCCATCCACTGAGTAGATTTTTTCAGCTCACACTATGTAGAGATGATAGTGGAAAAAAATAATAGGCTATGACTCAGGCAAGATGAGACTACTTTTACGCACTTTGTTATTTGGATGGGAAGTCATCAACACAGCCTCAGCTGTCAGGAAGACACACAGAGCCTTCTGCAATAAGGCAGCTTGTGAACAGAGAGCCATCCAGAAACTGAATTAACCATCTTCTGTGCCATGACTGCACTTGGGTATTGTGCAAGATGTGTAAAATCTAGTTTTGCCCATTAAACCACACTGAGACCTGTGGTTACCTTACAATAAGATGCACATGCCAGTCCCATTTGCCACCTGCGGCTTGCTACCTGAGTCCACAGTGGTACTTGGGATAGTAAGCCCACAGAAAACAGGAGACTGAGAACAAATATCCAGAGGCCTTTGGTGCTGGCACACAGCATCTCCCAACACCTGTGAAATCCCCATTGGCAGAAGCAGCCATTCAGTAAAATACTTCAGCTTTTCAGTGTGTGTAACTCCTGTTATTCATGGGGTTGCTATTGACTAAGGCACCTCACACACTCAGTAGTCTACAGCTCAGTACTGGGGAAGGTGGTCTCAGTGAGTAGCAGTACTTTTGACTGTACAGACTGACCACAAAGGACATACAACCATTCTCAAGAATCTTGTTGAATAACACAGAGCTTTTTCAGCTATGGGGAAATTAATGCAAGAAGGCTAAGTAAAATTTTGTGCAAACAATGGTTCTACTAAGTAGTCTTGTCAGAGACCAAACTGCACAAAACTAATGCTATACCTACAAAGCATTCTTCAATCCCATCTCTTAAGGAAGATGACTACATGATTTTAATTTGGTTTTCTGAAGAAATGGGAAGAACAGAGTTATGTAGTCTAGTTGTTCGCTGATTTTAACCAGATTTAAGTTTCACTGAGTTTTGCAAAAGAGTGAACTATGTCTGGGAAACCAAGATTCATTAGTACTCGATTGAATAGAGCAGCTTGTTTATTTCCATTTTCAAAGGCACTCCATTTGTCATCTTACTGATACAGTCAGAATGGAGAAGTTTTGCTTCTCAGCTGTAGACTGAGGCTCTGAAAAAGGATAGGAAAGGCAAGATAGCTTTTGCACAGGCTACACTCCTCCTTCCATAGATGGTAAATAAATAGATTTTATCTCATTTAATTTTTTTAAAAGGATAATAAAAATGGTATGTAACTGTTTTTTCTGATAAATTTCTCAGAAGCACCTGAAAAGTTTCTTGTTGATGTACTACATTTTGCTGCTTGCATCATTTTTCTCTTCTATCAACTATGATAACAATTGTGATTTTCTAAGTTTTTCCTACAAGACAATTCTCCTCACTATGCTCTGTCTACATGGTCTACTACCTTCTTGTGTCAGAGTGAAACTGCTGATTTTCACAGGCATTCCCTATTTCGCTTAGCACACAATAAAAATACAATGAGATGAGCAATCAGAATATAATAAAAGAATAATGCACTAATTTCTGGGTGATGTTTGAAGCTAATCTTCTGGGTGATTAGCAGAAGCTAATATTAATGAAGAATTCATAAATCCCAGAAAAGAAATTATTCCATTTTGGACTACACTGCAGGTACGGTAACATTAGGGGGTACTGATGTCCTTAATAATTCTTGACCTGAGAGTGAGTCCTTAGTGGAAAACAATATTTGGTTTATGAAAGCTTGGTATTTAAAACAGCAGAATTTTATGCAGCTCTTTGGCCGTTTCTGGACACAATCCACATGATCAGCTGGTCTACACTGAAAGCCAGCAGAACCATTTTAAGGTCAACAAGACTGGCTCGTTTCTTTACGATAGATGATGAAGGCAACATTTCTTTCTCCTCTGACTTCATATTAACCTTCCAAATATTTAGATTCTCGGCTGTAGCCATTCATCACCATGAAGGCTTCCAGTTTGGGCCATCCTAGTACTTCTTCCTTGCTCTGGACCACTTGTGCCAGCTCTGGGGCCTACACACCTACATAGTGAAACAGATTACAAAACTGGTCTGGCTGAGAGGTAATCATAACAAGAAAAAAACTGGTTATGAGTCCTCAAGAGTTTTGCATTGTGTGGCTTGATGTCATCAGTTCTCAGGCCTTAGCTGGTTGAAAAGCTAAGCAGTTATATTACAAGATCACATCCCTGCTTACTTTGCTTTAAGCCATGCACTGTAATCAGATAGTGGCCTTGGACTGACTTTTGTACCATAGGACTGCAGGAGCTGCAATGGTTAGTCACATAAACATTTATTATTTTCCTAACATTTCTTGTTCAATGTTTCCTTTTGAAAAAAACTTCTTGCAGTCATAACTTTCCTTCAGTCTGCTAGTGAATTGACTTTTCCACCAATGTGTTTCCAGAGGAAGAAACAAATTATCGAGACATGGATACATATTTTATTACCTCTGCTTAGCTCTATTCTATGAGGAGAAATATTTTCTAAAATCCCATTCTAGTAGGACTCAATCCTCCTATTGTAGACATATTGCAGCAAATTCAGTATGTGTTCAATTTTAGAAATCAGAATTCAAATATCCTATGGGAAAATAAGATGCTCAGGCTGCTGTATGAATGAAAAAAGAACCACAGCTTTGAAACTATATTTGAAACTCTACTGTAACATCAAGAAATGCCAAAGGAAATGTAAATTTTAACCTTCAATCCTCATTTTAGGGATATATAAACAATGATTTGCATGTAGAACATTGTTGCAAACTTAAGTAAAATGCCTATTTGATTATTGAAGAGGAAATCTCTAGCAAGAATTAAGAAAGATAAAACTGAATAAGCTGAAAATTTCAACATTCAGAATTTTCTATTTGTTTTAGATTCAGAAGAAATTTGTCAGATTAAACACAGCCTGTATGCTGTCAGTTTAACTGGGTAAATTCTAACTCAACTGATTTTTTTACATAGGGAGTTGAAAGTGAACAGAGTCTTTTTTTGCTTAAAAATAAATTAAATACTTGGATTATTCAATGAGTACATATTTTAAAATGTTTCCCATTGTGTTATCAATCTTAGCTGGAAGAGGTTTCCCATAGTTTTAAAAGTGCTAACCACACAGAGCTGCACTGAGTGGTCACAGCATTAAATTCAATGATCAGGCAGAAGGAACTGCAGAAATGCCAAATCTTTGAAAATACAGAATTTGGTCTAGCTATGTAGGTAAAGACTTAGGCACCAAGTTAAAGATGCACTGATCTGATCTCTACATAACAGCACACAAGCTATGAGCAATCTTGAGAGTACATTTAATAGAACATTTAATGCTTGACCATGCTATAAAAGCCCTTTCCAAAATGGATTTTAGCACAGAATTTTTACTAAGACAACAGGTTTTTGTTGCTGAAGAGTAGAAAACTCCATTGCTTGCTATGCTGTACATCACATCCATTTTTTCCTCATGACTGACTACAGATGAAGAGCTTGTATTCCTATACAGCAGCTTCTTAACACATAGAAAAATACTTCCTTTTTAGCGATAAGCTCCTTCAAAAAAAAGTCTTAGAACAATTTAAAAAGTGTTCCATGAGTCCTCAATTCATGCTAAAAAACACTTCCTTCTGTAGTACTGTATGTTTACTGGCTGCTGTCTAAAATTACAAAGCTGCATCTTAGATTCATGAAGGACAAACCAGAAGCAACCATTGAAAACCACTCAACCAGTGCTAGCCAAATATAACCATTGATCAGCCCTATTTGACTCTTAAATTTAGGACCTAATCTCTAATGTGATGCCTAAGAAACCTCTACTTTATTTTGGTGGGTTTTGCCCTTGAAATCTATTGCCTTCTTCACCACAGAAAACAATTGATGTCTCTCCCCCACCCCTTCAGTTGTGTCACACCCAAAATTGTAAGCAGAGCTGGAGCTCAGGACAAATACAAGCTCAAAGCAAGCACTGCTGGCAGTTTGAAAGACTGCAATTGCTTTCTTCCATTGTTTTCCTCATATTTTTTCTATTTTTTTCCCCCTAGTGCTGTATGATTCCTGCAGAGATTGTAATTGGAAATAGGGAAAGAACATAAGAAAACCTGTTTACAGAGAGCTGTTCACCTACCCAGAAAGACCCTGGCACACATCAGTTTTTCAGTCCAGTTTTACAAACTGAAGAGCATTGTCAATATTTCAGAATAACTTCCACATATGTATTATTATTTTTATTTGTTTATGCTGTGGCAAGATGAAGATGTCCCACAATATTAGGTAAATCAGAAAAGAGTCTCTTTCACCTTTCAGATTAGCAATTGGCTTCGATACAGTTGTCATGTATTCATTTATATTGCAATAGCTTAAAAGTGTAGGGAGAACTGTAACTCTCCTAAAGAAGATAAAAGAAAAAAACTTGATTAGAGGTAAAGTAGGAAAGCTGTCCCCAAATAGATTCCAACTCTTTGTTAAGCTGTGTTCTACAGCATCTTAATTAATCCTGAAAATCTATAAACTGAAAGAGAGGAAGGTCCATCTGCCCTCCAGTGAGATTGTGCACAGCTAAAATAAGCCAGAAAAAGCTGAAATGCCATAAACTCATATCCTTTCATCTGAATTCACCTCCTGATGTTATCAAACACCTGTAGGCAGTCCCTATCCTACACTTCCATTTAGTACCTAAATACAAAGATTCTTGTTCAAACTGGTGTCTTAAATCTAAAGATTCTTCACTTAATCACCATTTGCCCATCAGGTTACCACAACAACTCCCAGTATCTTAAAATCCTTCCCCATGGTATAGATCTGCAGAATGTCCTCTGAAGACTTACATGCCATACTGAATTCAGCCTCAGTATTGTATTATTTATGTTTTTAGGTATTCTGAAGAAAAATAAGGACAATTATACATTTGGGTTTTTTTTTTTCCTTTGTAACCAATTAACATTAGAAAACACAAGTTCAGAATAACTTCCTTTTGGTCTCATACAAATGTCAAGGTGATTCAACCAGCCAAAGGGGCTGCTGCCTACTGTAGCAGCTAAGGATGAAATACCAGGAATTCTGATACCTGATTTGAATGCATTTTAGTTGGTGTATATCCTACTTTTCTTCTTCATATAAGAAAAGCCTGTCCAAAGAAGACATTTATTACTTAGCAAAAGTTAAGAATTATTCCCTTGTGATACATATATATAACTTCCATGACAGCTTTGCTCAGTTTGTGGGTGTACAGCATATTCCTTAATGAAAGAAGGAAAAAACAGAGTTGCTGTTATGACGCAGGTGCTGCAATCTTGGTAACAGTTCCAGAGCAATATGAAACCCCTGTAAATCATTACTGACTCACAAGGCAACCAAGGCAACTATTTTCCCAAACTACTCTTATTTTGCTAAGAGTGTCATCTTGTGGAATTCTTGGAACATTCTTTGGCCCTGATTGGCAGCTGAAGAGGAGGATTAGTTTTCCTCCTGGTGGAGTAATCCATTATAGCTGAAGGTGATTACTTTTAAGAAAGCAATGTGTCAACAAAGCCAATGTTCCCTGACATCTACCACTAATGAGACACCATTCTTTTCTTTGCTTTCCAGTGGCATTTCCTAATGACAAAGTCAGGGGTAGTAGGAGTGGGGAGAAGAGAGAGGCATTTGGTTTCTTTAAGCCACAGCAACCGCACAGACTTTGATATCAAACTGTTGTAATCTCAACTCAAATGACACTTAGCACAGATAGAACTGTACAGACTTCATTACACCTGATGGGTCAGATTCCCCCATTCCCATTACCACAGTTATTCTCACCTACAAATCTCTGTAGTGCTAATAGCAATTACCTCAATCAAAGCATAAGCTTTCCTCTTGATGTCACACTACAAGAGGTGTTCTTTCCGATTGTCTAATTTTATCAACTTTCTGTGAGGATTGACAGTATTTTAGGCCATGGTACTTTCCAATTAACAGCAAAATTAAGGAAAAAAAAGTAAATTCTGAGAATGAAGTTTTTTTCCTGCAACCAAAGCTATAATCTGTGTCAGTATGCCAAAAGACATTTACATTTCTCTTTAATTATCTAAAGCAATTCACATTCTAAAGCATCCTTTTGAAGTAATATGCCAAGAAAATATGGTTTAGAAGCTTTAATGATTTTATGTATGCCAGCAGACAAAGGCAATTTTCAAAGTACAGTTCAGCACAATGCACTGTTATAGTTGCTTAAAATTTCAACTGGTGTCATTCAGCCTACACAGCTTCTATATAGAATATATAGGTAGCATATAGGAACCTGGTTTGCAAGAAAAACAGCAAATCCCCACAAAAAAAAAAACCAAAACAGCTCCAAACCCCAAATAAAATATAAGAAAAAGAATAAAAAAACCCCAATATTTGGAATTGTTGCCCTTGCAGGATCCATGAGCAGGTCAGAATACTTTATTAGTTTTGAAAACAAGCAATGAACTCTTTAATTAGCTTGTAATACTAAGACACACAGATGGAAGAATTCTGTTGAATAACTCAACAGCACCATGGTATTCAAGAGCAATTAATTCTCAGAGAAGTCAACACTGTTGGAAATAAGCCCACAGTTCTACCAGTCTGCATTTTTCTAAGCTCTTCCATCCAAATATCATGTAGCCTCAGTTTGCAATGGAATTGTTGCACAAAAAATTACCACACAGGTATTTTAAAAGCATTAATATCTACCTATATATGAACACTCACCTTTCCTATGTAAGGTCCCAGGATTTTAAAGTAGATTATTGTTTGTTTGTTTGCTTGCTTGCTTGCAGAGGGGCTTTTGGCAGCATGGGAAGTGGGCGAAATCAAGCATTTCCCACAATCAAGAATATTGTGCATGAAAAGAGAATAGAAGTCATAGGTCTTTAGTGAACCAGAAGAGCTGCTCTCACTACTACCAGTACAAGCTGGAAATAGCCATTTGCAAAGCTCCAGCCACCTGTCCAGAGAACAAAATCGTGTTTTTTTCAAAGAAAGCACAATGGCTAAAGACAATATACAGAAACACGAGTAAACATTAAACATAGATTCATAAACACTCACAAGTGTGTCTTTGAGTCATGAATGCTAGACTGCTTGTCCAAACAATTTGTTACAGATGAGTACAGAATTCTCAATAACACATCAATGAACATCACTAACACAGATGCTTCTATTGAGTTTCACACATTGAGAAAATATTTACTTAGTGTAATAGCATAGTGAGTGCTAAGACTTCATTTATGCATTTACTTTAGAGTAAATATCATCAATAAAGAAAACAAAACTGATAAATGTAAAAAAATGTATTATGATGCATGATTCTTAGAGAAAGAGGGAAAGAATTGCTCTGTGCATTCCTTCCCTGCTTTGCAAAATAATAGGCAATTTTTTTTCCCATTGTTATTTAAGAGAAAATATACTCTACCATAAGAGTGTCTTGGGTTGCAATTTGCAATGCAGTGTTTTTACCCCTCATCATTAATTATTAGTAGAGAAGGCTAACTGGCTGCTCTTCCCCCCAGTGAAGCATGAAAGTACTTGACAAAATGAAAAGGCAAAGAAACCATACAAAACACAGCTTCATCATGATACTGAGGCACATGTATCTGGGCAGAAATACCCTATTGCTAACCTAGCTAAGATAAAATGTCAAAAGCAATCTAATAATTCTTACACCTCAGGGCTTAAACATATCAGCATAGGACAAGACAGATTTCTGTCCTGACATCTATAGACAAGCAACTAAAAACCTAAAAAGAAGAATATTAGGTTTTCTGGCCAGCAGTTTGGCATTCAGAAACACTGGACTTCCTTGTATCTGAGCTGCTAGTTTGTTAAAATAGGAAGAAGTAAAGGCAGAGATACTATTTTTATTAGTCCAGCTTGTACAGCTGGAGAAAAAAGGATAACTTTTGGGTGCACAAGCCCTTTAGTTATGAAAAACTCCCTTCAAATTATGCGCTTGGGAGCTGAAACTCATAAAAAAGAAAGACATTAGAAATCCTGGATTCTTTAGGGTTTAGGGCATACTTAAGTGTGTATATAAGATGCATAAAAAACCCTCTTCCATTTTCTCCTCCAGCTCCTTCCAAAAACCTCTGTGTGCTCCCTAGATAATAAATTCCTATTTCTCAACTATTATAGAAGATAGCACTTTTTAACTCCTCTCTATTTCAGACACTCAAATACCTTTGCTCTCATTTCTAATTAAACTCAACATAATTAGATTCACGGGCACTGTTCCTAACATACACATGACTTTGAAGTTCATTATTTCTGTTTCAGAGCTGAAGAAAGACTTGTGCACAAATGACTTTGCTGAGATTCCAAACTATTCCACCTGTTCCAATTTATTTTTAAAGAAATTGCCACAACCTACCAAACCACCCTTTGGCTTATTTTTACCACATATGATCCCAACATCCCAACACAACTCTCACTCTCTTTTGTGGAGACTCCATGTTTGACTCCACTCTCTAAAGGTGGAGTCAAATATGGTTAGTAGCAAGTGATGGCTCAGGAAATCATCTCAGTCCTGGTGATCACTAGTGTTCTAGGAACAGGGAGAAGAGCAGATTGTTTAGCCCTTGTATAACATTTCTTCATGTAGCAGACAAGTAGGAATGTCTTGTCATCAAAACCATAGCAGAGTTCCATGGCTTACCATGGCCATTAATGCTCACGTTCCCAAAGCATTTTTCTCCAGATTCCAAGACTCTCTTGGATGAGGTGTCACTCTCCCACAGAGAGGTATAGAACTGGGAAACACTGCAGTAGAAACAGGATGTGTGTAGACTGGTACACACTTCAACACCTCCTAATCATGAATTCCCTCATTAATCACCATAGTTTCAGTAGGTACAAGGTGTGATTCTGTCTCTTAGATCTAGATAAATTCTTATCAACCACTCAAACACACAGTACTGCTTCTGTAACTTTTCTGCACCACATGAAATTTTTGGTCTCATGGAGATGTCTTGCACCATATTTAGAATGATGTGTAGGATCAACAAAGGGTCACATGCAGAGGCACACATATCTGAAATTTCACAGCTCCAACTTTGAGTCTGATGGAGAAGAGACTATACAGAAGATCTGCTTCTCTTTTGCCTTCTTGCAGTCTCTCTGTACTTCCTGTATGAATACACCAGAAGCCATGTGTGCTAGGTTAATTACACCAATAAACATGAGAAACTTCTTAGGCCAGGGATGCCATTAGCCCAAAGATGACCTAAGACATTTCTCAGGTTTATCAAGCTGATATCAAGCCAGGGATGGCCTGAGAATGCAGCTTAAAAACCCAGTTATTTATTTTCTGCAGAGTTTTCTTCAGCTCTACATTTCTGTTGGTATGGTAGGAATCCTTGGCGTGCCATTGGGTCTTGTGCCCTTGATGTGACTTTCTGAAGTAAACTGTCAGTCTTAGTCAATGAATTAGCCATGTAAATCACATACTGTTCAAATCTTACAAAAGATTGGGTAATTTCTAACAGCTGAGATTTAGTATTTACTAATCTTTGAAAAACTTTCTATCAAAAACTTTTTAGCAGTATTTTTTAATTAAGTCAGTGAGTTCTGAGTTCACTTGCAAGATTAACAAGTTTGGGTTATTTTTTCCCTGAAAAGGCCCAACAGAGTCATGGTGTTAATGTGCTCATAAATTATGATGAAATTTTTACTGGAATGTTTATTTTATTGCACTATGATACCAAGGAAAAGCAGATACAAAAATAATGATATTTTGCAACAGCTGAATATCATACATAAAGGCATAATAGAAGTGTTTTCCAGTGACATACAGACATGCTTGAAGGGAAGACTTCAGGGAAGGATAATGCAGAAAATGCAGAAAGGGATCTGGGGATTATAGTGACTTCTATCCTGAGCACAAGCAAAAAAAAAAAAACACCAAAAAAAACCAAAAAAAAACCACAACTACAAATAAGGTGAATTCCTTATTGGAATAAGGATCTGTTGGAAGAGGTTCTGTGTATGAGCCTTCATACCACAACATTGGAACAAGCTGTGGAGCATCATGGAGAGACTGGTAAAATTCATTAGGGTTTTAGGGTTTTAGAAAATATGCTAGTGGAGAAAGTTAGAATAAATTGCCTGAAGAGTAAAGATTGAAGAAAGGCATGGATAATCTAACCATCTTTTTATGTAATGAGAAAGGAAATAAATTTTATGATCAATGCTAAAATGGAAAAGAAGCAATATGTCTAAAGTATAGAAATGGAAATTTTGGGTTAGACACTGAGAAAATATTAATAACTTTCCATCAGCCAGAATCATATTCCCTACTGTTTGAGCAGAATAATTGTGGAAGGAGATTTTAAAGGTCAGACTGGGCAACTATCTTCCAGGAATATCATAGGAAACAATCCTATTTTCAGAAAAAGAATGGAGCAAATAATCTAACACTTCTGGTAGTAGGGTTTTGTGAAGTACACTTTGCCATTTGAACATCTCTTTTCTCAGGGTTTCCTGCATCACTAGCCATCAGGAAGATACATGTGATAAAGTAGCAAAGGACTATCAGACTTGTATCCATAGCTTCCACGTCCTTCCTCTGCCTAACAAATGAAAACAAAGTAAACAAAGTAAATGAAAACAATGTCTCCCTTCTTTCTGCTTCAAAGAAGAATGTGCTTACAGCTGAAAACCATGTGGATTTTAAAGCGCCGGATGATAATGACATGGTGCTCATTTTCTTGATAGTGCGGGTCAGGACTGGAGTAATAAGGGACAGTTTTTATACAAAGCAAAAAAAAAAAAAAAAAAACAAAACTCAGAAATTTCAGATCTGAAGATGCTTTTTACAAGATTCACTTGTCCAGGCATGAGGCTCTCTGGCCTGGCCAGGACTATGAGACAGTTCTCTTAATCTTAGCTAGCTGTCTGTCTAATTGTGTTTCAAACAGAGGTGCAACACATGGTTATTGACAGGATGGACCTGTCACATGTTCAGAACCATTTTCTTGGCAGAACCACCCCATAGGTGCAGCCAAAATAACTTTAGTGAAGGCCTTCAACAGTGACTTCAGAAAGAAAATACACAATTGGATTGAAATATGGTCTTTATCCATATAGGAGCAAAGGGAAATGAAACAGGATAAAACTGAAGCACTGAAGTGTAGTGCTGCTTAGAGGGAGGATATCTGGTCTTTAGAAGCAAAGTCAGTTTGGGCTTAGTTTTCTCAGTTTCCCTTTCCTCTCCTTCCATGTTTTTCATGTATGTTTTAAAAATCCTGTAAAACGTATTTTCCCATGCTCTTCCAAGTCTTTGTCATTGACACAAGCCCCTGTCATGTAAGTTCTGCAAGGGAAAAAAATGTCTTTCTTACTCATTATTTTGATACCTAGCCTGGTTTTATGCAGATCATATATATGGAGTACGGGCTGCTCAATGCAATCGGATTATAAGAGGTTTCATTACAGTTTTTCTTATACAATCTTTTTATATTGTTGATAATGAACACATGACTGTAACATTCACATTATTTTCTATAAGTGGAACTCTCTAACAGTAGAGTGATATAAAATATGGCTAAGAAGTATTCCAAAAAGTCATGTGAATCACTGAACTCAATCATGAAGCACATTTTCAAAAGATAACACAAACAGAATTTTCTGGGCATCTTGGATACAGGACTGCAGCAATATAGAATGTATTTTATTCTCAAAATATGTTCTAGAGATTCCAAATCTAATAATAAATCAAGTATTACTGACTGGAGGAAAAGGGTCATCCATAAACAGTGAGTGACAATCATCTTCCAAAGAGAGGTAATTAATTCCTTACAATGTACCCTAATTCAGGAGGAACAGCTGACAACACTAGTCTCAGATCCTGTAACAATATCAGCCAACACAAGCTCAAAAAAAGTAGTTGTAAATTTCTGCTTGTATATCCTGCTTGTAACTATTCAAGAAAATGTTGCTTTTAAAATAGAATCACTGTGGTCTTCACCAGTAAAGTTCAGGAGTTATTCACTAGTGGTAACTTCTTGCACTGTCCTGCTTCACTTGAAAGGTGTCTTTCTAGTGGATTCTACCGAAAATGAGGAGGATGGGCATAAAGGTTTTAGGAACAAACATGCTGCTAAATCTGGTGCTGTCTGGGGTGCCCAGCAGCCAGAAGGAAACTCCTTCTCTCTCCTCTCTGTACCCATCCGACTACGTATTTCTTTTGACGAGGAAACCGCATGCCACCAGCCTGGTGCCTTTCACACTCTTCCTCCCCTCGACAGCCCAGGTGGGAGCAGGGGAGGAGGCGGGGGCTGCAGGAGACCCGCGGGCTCCGGTGTGCAGTGCTGCTGGGGGGGAGCGGCGGGGCGGGGTCAGCGGTGCGGGGCTCTCCCGTCCTTCCTTCCTCCGGTTTTTTCCCTAAAGTTTATTGTAAAGGGGCAACGCTCGCGGGTCGGTCACGTGACCCTGACAGGTCCTGCCTATTGAGAGCCAGACCACCCACGTAGAGGACGATGGAGCTGCTTAATAGAAACAGGCATGTAATTGTGAGGCTTTCCAGCACTCGGCAGAATGTCTGCAACCTAGGAGGGGTTTTTTTTTACATTTTCAGTTCCTTCGGCGTAAAGGGGGGGAAGGAAGGAAGGAAGGAAGGAAGGAAGGAAGGAAGGAAGGAAGGAAGGAAGGAAGGAAGGAAGGAAGGAAGGAAGGAAGGAAGGAAGGAAGGAAGGAAGGAAGGAAGGAAGGAAGGAAGGAAGGAAGGAAGGAAGGAAGGAAGGAAGGAAGGAAGGAAGGAAGGAAGGAAGGAAGGAAGGAAGGAAGGAAGGAAGGAAGGAACTAAAAAGGGAAAGAAAGAAAAGAAAAGAAAGAAAGAGAGAAAGAGAGAAAGAGAGAGAGAAAGAGAGAAAGAGAGAGAGAAAGAGAGAGAGAGAGAAAGAAAGAAAGAAAGAAAGAAAGAAAGAAAGAAAGAAAGAAAGAAAGAAAGAAAGAAAGAAAGAAAGAAAGAAAGAAAGAAAGAAAGAAAAGAAAGAAAGAAAGAAAGAAAGAAAGAAAGAAAGAAAGAAAAGAAAGAAAGAAAGAAAGAAAAGAAAGAAAGAAAGAAAAGAAAGAAAGAAAGAAAAGAAAAGAAAGAAAGAAAAGAAAGAGAAACGCACTGATGTTCCATTTAAGCCGTCAGTATCAGTGAATGAGGACGCACCCAGACCTCCAGCACGGCTCACCCCGAGCGGCTCCTGCCAGGACAGTGATGGTAGGTGCCTTCCCTTCGCCGGGGCGGCAGCGGGACCCGGCGGACAGGGCCCGGGCCCGGGCCCGGGGAGGTGTTGGAGGGGCTACACGAGCCTTCGCCGGGGCCCGGAGGGGGCGGGGGGAACCTCCCTCTCGCAGTCGGGGGCCGAGGCTATCGACCGGGCACCGGGTGCGGTCCGAGCGGGAACGCCAGCGCGGGGTACGGCGGCGGGATGTGACGGGGCTCGGCGTGGAGCAGGGGCTGCGGGGCTTCCCCGGGGCCAGGCGCTGCTCCCCCTCGCCCGGCTTGGCGCTGAGGACAGAGCTGCGGTAGGGATGCGCGGGGGACACGCCGCTGATGGGAGGCGGCTCCTGAGGTGACTGCAGTGCCTCAGAGGACGGCCGTCTCTGCATTTCGCACCTGTGTGAGCTCTGGTCAGAACAAGCTGCCTTGTGGGGAGCAGAAACTTCCCTGGGGCTAGGTTCTACAGGACAAGGGCCGCCTTAGGTTGAAGTCAATAGTGGTTTCAGCCTCCGCCTTCAGGACTGGACCCCTCGTGTGGCTGGTACCGGCACCATCGGGACCGGTACAGCGCTGCTGTAATCGGTCTAGAGCGTGCTGTCCCACTGCTTCCAGGGACTGGAGAGGGGCCGATGTTCAGTGACAGATCTCACCTCTCCGCTGCCTTAGCCCCTCTACGGGAGGTAGACCTGGGGGAGGCAAAAGCACGGAGGGGAGTGGGGAGACCCCTGGTATCGTCGGATGTTTTTAAAAGAAGTGTTGGAGCCAAAGAGGATGTTTCACAGCTCCTAACCAGATAGCCTTTACGAGCTAGAGAGTCTCGCCTTGTTTCAGCACCAGTCTCATAGATGTATCTAATTTCTGGTTACGGCTACTGGGGGCATTGTGTGTCTGAATTGTAACATGACATTGTGTCTGGGCAGCAGGTAGTGTTGTTTAGAAATATTAGGGCTGAGGAGGGAGGGGAGGAGAAGGGATCTTTTAAAATCTGTTTGATTTTAAGAGCCTGTAGATGTAAAAGTGGCAGCTCACTCTGATTTAAAATGTCTTAAGCTTCTGTGTTTTTATCCTTATTTCACACACACATGCACACTCACGCACACACTCACACACACACCTTTTATTTTGTTCTGCCTTTGCCACAGTGTATAAAGCCCTATTGAGACATGTAGGCGTGATGTGTAAACCGGATTAGCAGTATGAAAGAAAGACATACAATGAACCTGAATTGTTTTACTTCCTTTTCATTTCTCACGCCTATATCTCTAATAAATTTGTTGCTCCAGCAGTGGGTCAAAGAGATTGTGTCGTTCAGCTTTTTTTTCTTCAAGGCCCGATGGCAGAGATGGTGGAAGTGAATGCCCTGCTTTCTGGCACATGCAAAACTTGAGCTCTATCTTTACACAGACCCGGTGTTGTCCAGTCTAGCTAAAAAAGGTTCAGTGTAACTTTCCCCTCTCAATGCACATTAATGTCCTGCAAGTGGCAGGGCATTTTGCCAGGAAGAGAATCTGATTTGAAGACTACTTGGGTTTATAGAGGTAAAGCCCCTCGTGGAATATGACAAAGTCTGCTAGGGCTGGGATGTCCTCGTGGTTTTGGACGGAGCGGGCTGTCCCTTCATCCACTGTCTTTCGCAGCTCCCTGTGCGCTCTTCTCCTCTGGGAGTCCGCTGCTGTGCGGGAGGAGCTCAGAAGCTTCGGAGACTCCTCTGGAGGCACATTTCCCCGCAGCCCTCCGCAGAAGAAAATGCCAGCGCTCCTGGGTTGGTGCTGTAGATCCCTCATTTGCTCCTTTGTGGCGTGCAGAGCAGCTTTCCATTAAAGGAGATCAGGGGTAATTAGCCGCATTATTTTGACAAGTTGGCTCGAGCAGTTCCCTTTCTTCCAGGGCTGAGGAGGGGGAGAGGCCGCCCGCCTCCTTGCCCAGGCGCGGGCGCTGAGCGGCGGCGCTGCCCTGCGGAGCGGCTCCTGCTGCGCGCCGCCGCCCCCCGACGGCAGCCCCCGCCGGCCCGGTGGCCAGCACGGCACTCCGAGTGCTGGAAAAGGAGAGGGAGGCTCAGGCTGCCCTGCAGACCCCAGTGACTGTGATCTTATGTCATAGCCAGAATCAGGTGTGCGGGCAGAGCACAGGGCCGGGGCAGACCTGTGCACTTGTGCGATGCAAAGCTGTATGAGAGACAGAAATTTGAGGGAATAGAAAAAATCTGATTATTTTCCCACCAGTCCGTCTTCTCCCAGGACCAGCACTCTTATAAACCGTACAAAAGGAATCCAAAGTGGTTGTGCTTCATTTCTGTCTTAGGGTAATCAGATGCTCCAGCAGTGCAAATGTTTTTGGTGGGTGTCTGCAGGTGAAGAGCAACCTGGAAAAGATGTGTTAAAGTAACATCACTGTAAATATCTGTTACCGACTGTTAATCTCTATTGGATTGATCCCTTACCTGGCTGGAGAAGTGCTCTGCAGTATCAGGGGTTATGAACACAAAGGGAATGTATGTAAGAGACAGAGCATTATAAAATGAAGCCACTACAACTACAGTCAATGCTGAAATTCTTGTACACCAGCCTCGGCTGTCTAGGCACTGAAAGCTACAGGCATGAATAGTTGTAGATTACAGCCCCTGTATAAAACGAGACAACTTCCTAGGCCTTCACCACATAGCGTGTCCTAGATAAGAAATCTGGGAGATCCCTTCGAGTTGCTGACGATGGAGGTAGCCCTTGGTGTGGAGGAGCAGTTGCACACTCAGGGCATACATATCACAGTCGGCAGTGCTTACAAATGTAAATAAGGGCAGATTGATTAGGAACAACATTATTGTCAGGAATTTAGCAAGGAGGCGTCAGCTATGAGGCAGACTGGGGGCAGCCATTGCTCTGACCACCCAAGTGGAGACTTTTACACTGACATTTCTTCCTTGAGGGAAAAAAAAATCCCAACATACATATACACACCCATCCCAGAAACAAGACCAATTAGATCTCTTCAGTAATTAATCTCTTGTGTATGCTTGAAAAAAAAATCCTTCCAGACCACAGGGAGAGAGGGGAGATTAAGACAATGCTTGTTAAATTTGAGTCTTCAGATAGAGTTTTGGAACCAGCAGTGAGAATGGGCTTTAGGCTACTATGTGAAGACTAGCAGGCAGGAGGCACTTAGGACAGTGCTGGGGCTTCCAGGTGCTTGAAAAGACACTCCAGGTGCTTGAAAAGACACTTCCCTGGCTTTGGAGCCTACCAGGAGACTGAACCAAAATGCTTCTGCTTCTGAACCAATCCCTTATTTCTCCATTCCCCTGCCCTCTTACCCAATCAGACACGGTGAGGGTGAGCACTTCCAGAAGCAGTGTCACATCACCTCCTAGCTAGATGGATGGTCACTTTCGCAAATGGAAACTTGAATTGGAGGTGGCTGACTGCACCCCAGGAATAGGTTTCAGCCTCAAACAGAAAACAGCCTCCAGCTGCAACTGCTCCAGGTTTCCTTCTCCCATACGTATGCACCGATGTGTGCGTGCATGACAGCTTGCTGCTCCTAGCAGCTTTCCTGGAGAGAGTCCTGTGCGGGGCACAGGGCAGGGCCTTCAAGTTTCCCAGGGTGGGAAAAAACGGAGTTGGGATGAAATCAAAGGAAAAAGGGATCCCCTAGCCGGCGGATCTGGCCCTTGAAAGGTCCTGACAGTTGGTGCCTTTGGGCAGTCTCACGGAGAAATCGGTGCGCTGCGCAGCTCGCTTCCGCCGGCGGCCCCGGCTCCCGGGACGCTGCCAGCCCGCGCTGAGGCGGTCGTCAGCCCGCCGAGGGGAAGAGGACGCTTGCAGTGACCGGGGGCTCAGGGGTTTTGCTCAGGACCACTGCCCCAGGTACACGCACGGCGGGGCTGAAGGGAGAGGTGCACAGTGCTGGCGGGTTTGTCGAGCCGGGCACCGCACCGGACAGGGGCTGCACGGGGTTCTCTTCTCACCTCGGGTCCCCACGCCCCTCTCTTCTTCGCTGCATTTCTCCCACCCGCCCTCCAGCTCCCGAACTCTTTACAGCCGCGCTCCTCCGCGGGCGTGTAGCAGCCGTCCTGCTGGAAGGCAGCCCCCCAGAGCACCTCCCCGGCCCGGGCCAGGGACGGAGGGAAGGGCTGTCGGCTGCCCCCCGCCCCGGTGCCCATGGGCGGCCGCCACGGCCCGTAGCTGCTCCCGCGGGGAGCCGCGCTGCGGGCCGGGGCCCGAGCTCCGGGCTGGAGGGGACGCGCGCAGCTCTAGAGGCAGCAATTAATGGCTGATTCTCAATGGAGAGAGACGCGGAGAAGCGGTGCCAAAAAAGTAAACAACCGTATGTAGTTCGAGAAATGTTTAGCGCGGCCAGGCAGGCTGCGTTTCATGGACTTTTACACTAAAAACATTAGAATTGGCTTTCCTCAGGTTTCAGTTAAAGAATGAGTCCTAAGTTGAAACAGCTAGCTACCGCGCGGCTTTAAATCCCTTAAGTGTTAAATTTTCATTGTGTTTTTCTAACTGGACGGAGTGGTTTTCTTGCAAGGAACTAAGTCTCCTCTTTAGTTAAAAAGAGAAGAGGAGAAAAATCTGGCACTTTCTACCGCAATATCCACCACCCTGTCATTATTCCTGCAAGCCTGGGAATTCAGCTCGGACCTCCCAGTATTTGTTGCAGCTCGAGGCCAAGGTGCCACTAAAAAGGATTTTCTTTTAAGGCCTTTAGAAATCGTTTAATGCTGCTTTTTCTTAGTTTCCATCTCTTTTTCTTAAAAGGGAAAAATGTATTTCTATATGTCCCTGGCGAGAAAGTTCCGCGCGTGTATTTGCAAGCATCCCGGACGGGGGTCGGGGGAGGGGAGTAAGGGGAGGGGGGAGTAACGCTCTTGAAAGGAAAACGAAGAAGAAAGAGGGAGAAGGCATTCCTTAATGGAAGTATTGCATGCAAAGAAGACTGGATCTCTTTAAGGCTCCCCCTGAAGCTGGAGATGCACACACAAGGGTTGCCGGCCTGGGTGGTCTCTCTACTTTGGTGAGCTGTTGCTAAGCAGCTAATAATAGTCATGTTTGCTGAGTAATTTCTGCCCTCCCCGAGCCAATCACCTCGCAGAAACCCAAGCCATCTGACAGCCCCGGGGGCGGGCTTTCAGCCCCTTTTTTTTTCCCTCCCTCTCTCTCCACTCATACTCCCCCCACCTCTCCCCCCCCCCCCCCCCCACCCCTCCTCCTCCTCCTCTTTATCCAAATGGAGAGACTCCTTTTTTTCTTCTTCATCTCATCTCTGGAGCCGAGGGGCTGCAGCTCGGTGCTGCCGCGCACACACCGGGGGAGAGCGCCAGGCAGCCGCCCGCCCGCCGCCGCGGCGGGGCCAACCGCGGAACCGCGCCGGCCCCGCGGCCCGCGGGAAGCACCCCGGCCCTGAAGCAGGATGGTGCAGCGCGGCGAGGCAGCCCAGCAGCAGCAGGAGCAGCCGCGGCCCGCCGCGCCGCCGCCCCGCCGCCGCCGCTGAGCGCCGCCGCGGACAGCGGCTTCCCCGAGGCAGCGGAGGCCGGCCGGAGTAGGCGATTTCAACGGGAGCGGAGGATAGTGCGGCGGCGGCCGGGGGATCCCGGGGGTCGCGCCCGCCCGTCCGCCCGCCCTCGCCGGGCGCGGGGAGCGGCCGCCTGCAGCTCGGGGTCCGCGCGCGATGTGGCAATGGGAGGCGCGGGGAGCGACTCGGCCGGAGCGGCCGCGGCGGCAGCCGCCGCCCCGCGCCCCGCGTGAGGCGGCCGCGCCGCAGCAGCCCCAGCAGCAGCCCCGGCGGCGGCCGCCGCAGCAGCGGCGGCAGCAGCCCCCGCAGCAGCAGCCCGCGGCCCGCAACGCCGCCAGCCCCCCGCGGCCCCGCCGCACCCCCGGGGCCCCGGGCCCCGCCGCGGCAGCGCCAGCGGCAGCTCTCCTGTCCCGCCGGCGGCGGCAACATGGCCTCGGCCGGTAACGCGTCGGAGCCGGAGACCAGCAGCAGCGCGGGCGGCGGAGGCCACCCCGGCCGGGCGCCGAGAAACGGCGGCGGGAGGCGGCGAAGGACTGGAGGGAATCGGCGCGCCGCGGTGCCCGACCGGGAGTATCTGCAGCGACCAAGCTACTGCGATGCGGCTTTCGCCTTGGAGCAGATTTCAAAGGTGCATTCAATCTCTCACTCTTTTTTCCAGAGATACACGCTAGTGGTAGTGCTGCTTTTTCCGCGGGGGAGGAGGAGGGAGGTGGTGTGTTTTCTCGCGGGGGTGGAAGGAGGAGATGGAAACGAAACGGCCACCAATAAAATGCTGGGAAAAAGAGAGGGACGTCTGTGACTCTTCAGTGCGGGAGAGAGTGCCCTCCTTCCCTCCCTGCTCGCCTGTGCCTGCCCTGGTGCGTGCCTGTGCTGCGGAGCACTTTTCCTAAACTTCCTGAAATAGCCTCTGCTCGGTCCCGGCCTCCCCATGGCTAACCCCAGGCCCGCCCTCCCGCTCCCCCTCTCTCTCTCCGCTTCCTTTCTGCTTCTCCATCCCCTCGTAGCGCCCTGCGATCTCGGCAACACCCGCTCCCGGCCGGAACAGGGGAGAAGCCGGCCGGCTTCTTGGCAGAAGTGGGGCTTTTGTGAAGTTTTCCGCCGAGCGCCGAGACGGCGGGTGCCCTGGGAGAACGGAGTCCCCCAGCAAAGAAGGCAGCGGTTTTCTCCCTTGCCCAGCGGCCGGAGGGAGAGCGAGGGCCATAAACAAATTGCCACCTTAACCCTGCCGCGCCGGTCCCCGCGGAGGACTGGAGGTGCCGGGCGGGGCGGGGGGACAGCCCCGGCCGCCAATCTCCGCTGGCCAAAAAATGTTCAAAGTAAACAATCTCCAAAAGCTGCCTTGCTGCAGGGATGGTTTCACTTCAGGGAGCGGATTTCTAGGCTTTGTAAGAAGAGGGAAAGGAGGAGGAAAAAAAAATCCATGTGGCTGCCCTCTTCCGTTCACAAATATTGTCGTAACTTACAGATGGCTGCTCTACTTCCTAATTCAGATCACACAGCGTCTCCAAACTCTATGGAAATGAATTACTGCAGATGTTACAGCGCTGCTCACCACGTGGGTCTTGCCTCAGCACCAAGCCCCTGCTAGGAGCTGGGAATGGGGGAAACGGCCACTGCTGCCCACTATCTGTCACACAATCCCCCCCCGCGTCTCCTCCCAGCCATTCTGGGGTTCCAAGGAGAACAGGAAAAGGGACTTTTCTTTCTTGTGGCTGTTGAGGTTTGTCAGAAGTGGTTCCTTCTTCCCTGGAGCCACGGGTCTCGCCAGAGCGAATGCTTTGCAGCCTGAGCTGGTGGCGATGCCTCGGACAAGAGATGAGTATGGTGGCGGCCGGCACAGGCGAGGGCCCAGGGGCCGACGCAGTGTTGTCACCCCCAAACCCGCGTGTTGGTCTGGGGCAAGGATGGCTGACAGCAGGTACATCTTGTCCCTGTGGGCGTGCTCGAGGGTGGCTGCTCGGCAAGGCCACAGGGCAGGGGGCCCTGCTGGAAAGGATGCCTGTTTGAGCTGCTGCCGGCGCTCCGTCCTTCCTCCGGGACTGCGCCCCGAGAGCCGCGAGCTGTCCCGCTCGGGGCAGGGCTGGGGGCCCCCCCCTACTTCTGCGGCTGCCGCAGCCCGCAACTACTGACCTCTTCTTGCTTTGCAGGGGAAGGCGACGGGACGGAAAGCGCCCCTGTGGCTGCGAGCAAAGTTTCAGAGACTGTTGTTTAAACTGGGCTGTTACATTCAGAAAAACTGCGGGAAGTTTTTGGTTGTCGGCCTCCTGATATTTGGGGCTTTCGCTGTAGGATTAAGGGCAGCTAATCTCGAGACCAACGTGGAGGAGCTGTGGGTGGAAGGTAAGTCCGGGGGGATGCCCCTGATTTCTGTTGCCGTCCCTGCCCGGCCGGGTAGAGCGGCCCGGGCCCGCTCTGCATACCCGTGAGGAGCGGCCGCCGGCGGTGAGGGCGGCCGGCTCTCGGGGCGGGAGGCGGGCCCTGAGCTGGGGCGCGCAGCCCCGGGCGGCGCGTACCACTACTCCGGCCGCGGGGGGCAGCGGCGGCCAGGCCGTGCATTGGGCGGAGGGCCGTCGGGACAGCTCCTCTCCAGCGCCCAGTGCCCTCGCCTGTGCCCCGGCTCGCAGTGCGGGCGAGCTGCGGGCGGCGGGTTTCCGCGTCCCCGCCGGCGGCGGGAAGCGGCGGCGCTGCCGGGAGGCGCCCCCTCCGCCATTTTGGGAGTGCGCGCGGCCGCGGCGGGGGAGGGGCGGGCGGCGCGGCGGGGCGGGAGCCTGTGTGTGGTCCTGGACTTGGACAGCTTTCAGCTGAGGGGAGCGCGGGGCGCAGCGCTGGGAAAAAAAAAAAAGGAAAATAGGAGAGGGAGAGAACGAGGGAAAAAAAAAAAAAAAAAAAACAAAAACAACAACAAAAACCACAACCACGAAAGAAAGGCAGCCGAGGCGAAACGGAGCCCGGAGTGAGGCAGCCAGCCGGGCGGCGTACCCCGCGCTGAGGGCCACGGCTCCAGGCTGCCGCGGATTTGGAGTTTAGGTGTAGTCCTTAGTGGTGTTTTTTCCTTCGGTTTTTTTTTTTTCTTTCTCTCGTTTTCTTTTTTGTTTTGGTGGTTGATTTGTTTTGTTTTGTTTCCCCGCCCTCCCTTTTTCTTTTTTCTGTGGAAGAAAATTCTCTTTATTAAGGATCACGTTCCCCCGTTAGCTGCTGGGTGGACGTGGAAACAGAGTTCCTTGTCTGCAGCAATTACGGCTCTAGGTTTATGTCAAAGTAGCTTGCAGCAGTATTTGGCTTATAAAAGTTAATATGAGAGGCTGCATAAATAATAATTTCTAAATAGCTCTCTGTATGTGCGTGTGTGGAAAAGCTAGGGCTGAGTGCAAACAAAGTCGGTGCCTGTTCTGAAGGTGGTCTGTCCTGCCCGAGGTGAATTAGAGCGTATAGGGTCGGAGTCCACCCTTGCCGATGACAGCTGTATTGGGGTCAGGATTGGATTCGCCAGTCATTTAGTAGGTGCTGGTTTTTTCTGTTGTGGAAAGTAGTGATCTTTTTTTTGGTCCGTGATGAGTAGTCCAGGACCTCAAAATATGATGAGATCTGCTGCCAACAGTTTTGCCTGAGAAACAGAACAAGGCACTGCTGGGTCCCATCTGTAGGCAGAGATGTGCAGTCAGAGTTTGCACTGATCACTAACTACAGTATCTTAAATACTAATAGAAATTATTGTGAATCGTGTTTTCCTTCACTGTTAATTTTTCTTCCAAACACGCTGTGAGGTTGTTGTGGAGAGGTTTCTTTTGTCAATTTGTTTCTGCTTTTCTGTGTTAGATAGATTAATATGTGATTGCAGCTCCATCCCACATGCTCTGCTGACATTTATTATCCTGATGTTACTAGTGTTCGCTTGGAATGGTGATCCTATTCAATTAGTGCCACCTGCTTTTTGTAGCCTTGTAATTCCAAGAAACTACTTGCTGACGATGCCTCAGTGACTGGCCTGTCAGTAAAAATACGATTCTCAAGGGGAAAATAGAATTTGCAAAATAGTTGCTACACTGGTTTCTTCTCATGTCATTATTGTTATGGGGAAGGAGTGAGGGAAAGTCCCTAGTATAGAATCTAGTGGAAATTGATCTCTGAGATTTTTATTGACAAGATGAATTCATAAAGCAGCTAGTTTGACAGAGTTGACCTATGTGATTTCATATCTATTTAGTTTAGTTTTTTCATTGAAAAGAAATTCAAACTCTGCATTTAGAAACCCTTGCATTTCAAAACTAACCAGCAAAAGCTAGCAGATTAAGGTAAAATAAAATAGTATGGAATAAATTTAATTTTGTTTCTAGTTTTCCCATTCTAGCACTACATGACAGTCCACAGAAAAGAACTTGCTATAATGTTCTTTCTTGGCAGAAGCTCTGTAAATGTTCTGCTCATGAACCAGGGTGTTATACAATTAGACCTAACAGATAGCAGTTGCATATTTTTATTGCTAAGCTACAAACAGGAGTGCAAATTGAGAGTTTGAGATGGATAGCATGGAGAGTGCCATTCTTCCTAAGCAGAAGTGCAAAGCAGCACCAAACTTCTTCTTCTGCACTTACGTGGAGCTGGTCCTAACAGCTTTAAAGTACCTTCCATGGAGGTTGGTACAGTAAGGGACTCTTTAGGTCAAGGTTTCTTAGCGAAGAAGCAGTAGCTGAATTGTCCTGTTTATTAAAACAGCTGTCTCACTTTACCTTTCGTTTATTGAATGTTTGGATGAACTAGGCAGTGCTGGCCAAATACAGAATCATAGAATTGTTTAAGTTGGAAAAGATTCATAATATCATCAAATCCAACTGCTAAGCCAGCACCATTATGCTCACCACTGAACCGTGTCTTTAAATGTCACATCTAAACACCTTTTAAATACCTCTAGGCATGGAAATTTAGAGGTGGCCTCTTCCAGTGCTTAACAGTCCTTTCTGTGAAGAAATTTTTTCTTATCCAATCTAAACCTTTCCTGGAGCAACTTGAGACCATTACCTCTCATCCTGTCACTTGTTTCCTACATCCTCCATTCAGGTAGCTGTAGAGAGGGATGAAGTCATGCCAAGGGTGCACTTCTCCAGGCTAAATTACCCGAGCTCCCTCAGCTGCTCCTCATAGGACTTGTGCTCCATTGCCCTTCTCTGGACTTGCTCCAGCCCCTCAATGTCTTTCTTGTAGTGAGGGGCCCAGAACTGAACACAGAATTCAAAATGTGGCCTCACCGGTGCTGTGTACAGAGGGACAATCCCTGCCCTGGTCCTGCTGGCCACACTATTGCTGATCCAGGGCAGGATGTCATTGGCCTTCTTGGCCACCTGGGCACAGCTGGCTCATGTTCAGCATCCCCAGGTCCATTTCTTGGGGTAGCATTCCAGCCACTCTTCCCCAAGCCTGTAGTCCTGCATGGAGCTGTTGTGACTCAAGGACAGGACCTGACACTTCATGTTGTAGAACGTGGTATGAACCTCATACCACGGCCTTGACCCATCAATCCAGCCTGTCCAGGTCCCTCTGCAGAACTTTCCTGTCCTCCTGCAGATCAACACTCCTACCCAGCTTGGTGATATCTGGGAACTGACTGAGGGAGCATTTGAACTGCTCATCCAAATAATTGATAAACATTTTAAACAGGACTTGTCCCATTGCTGAGCCCTGGGGAGCCCCTCCAGTGTCTGGCCACCAGCTGGAAGTAACTCTCTCTGGGCCCTGCCATCCAGCCAGTTTTTAACCTAGCAAACAGTGTACCTGTCCAAACCATGAGCAGCCAGTATCACTAGAACAATGCTGTAGGAAACAGTGTTAAAGGCATTATTAAAGTTCAGGTAAACACTATCCATAACCTTTCCCTCATCCACTAAGTTGTAGAAGAAGATAAGATTGGTCAGGCAGCAGCTGCCTTTCCCAACTGCATTCCAGCTAGGCCCGATCCCTGGACTGTCTTGAATGTGCTGTGTAGATTCATAGGTTACTTGAAATATACTTCAAGAAATAGTTTTGATTTGCTACTGAAACTTTTTACAGTTATTATTGCTGAATAAATTGGCAGTATTTACAAAGACAAATTTGATATGGTCTGTTTCTGAATACCATGGAACATAATACAGCACTGAAATTTACTGGAAGTAAATGGTTTCTTTAAAACCATAACAGAATTAATTATCAAACAGTGAAGTGAACTTGGAATGTGGATGGTCTTAAAACTCATTCAAAGTTAAATGATTAGTAGTCTGAGCCTGCAGCAGTTATGGTCGAAATATTTACATGAGTTTAGAAGCTCACCTTGTAGGCAAACGTTCCGAGAGAGAACTTCAAAACATCATTCTTTCAGATTTTCTCTAGTAGTCTTCCTCCTTCAGAATTTATGTTAGCATTCTTGGCCTTCTCTGTGGCTCCTGATACCAAAGTGGCTTTCCTCTCAGCTTATTTCTTGCCACTAAGTGTTGTAGCATAGCTTTTTGTTTTTTGGGGTTTCTTTTTAAATATAGTACTCTTCTGGCTGCTGTTCAGAATAGTTCAGTTATTACTCTGTGTCCCACAGTGGCTCCATCTATGTTGCTGTCTTGTAGACTTGCTCTCAGTCATATTTGCCTGGGACATACACCTGTATCTTTTCAGCACATGAACAGATCTCTCTGTTCATGTGCATACCTTGCTGCTGGTGCTGGGGGGAAGGGGTTGTCTGCCAGGGCAGACTAATTCTGGACTGGCATTTTAATGGCAGTTCTGTTTTTCAGCTCGAGTTGAACTGCTGTATGTGGGTGTCCATGCATTCTGGAGTTGTGGAGACTGTTTAGCATCTTTATGCATTGTACACACAGAGAGGAAAAAAAAGGGCTTTGCATTGATTTCCTCGGTGACTGAATTTTGTTGGACACAGATGTGCTTTTAGAATCCTCCATTCATAGCTAGCGAGTGCTCTGGATGGAAAAGAAATCATGCTCATAACTGGATATGTTTATTTGCGACCACTCTAAATAGGCAGTCTAAGATCCAGTGTCAGCAGCGGTCACAAATGTAAATTCACAGCCTCTGCTGCTGAAAGAAGGTAGTTTTGTGGCTCCAGCAAAGGTTCTGTTAAATGAAGCTTGAAATTTGGCTACTGCAATGCCTTAAATGATGTTAATTGGAGCAGCTTATAATGGGGGAGATGGTCTAGTCTTGTGCTTTGTATTTCATTTCATGTCATCATTGTCTTGGGATTTTTTTCTCCTCACTTTTTTTCATTAGCTTTCTTCCTTAAGTGGCCAAAGATCATGCTGTTCTTCCCTTCCTTTTTTGTTTTCTTCACTTTTTGCACTAGCTGAAGCTCAGTCAAGCTATTCCCTGCTTAAGTAGCCCTCTTCACAAAGCTTTGTGAGCTTGAACTGAGCTCTAACATGCAGAGCTCCTTCTTTAAGCCAGTTTGAAGGAAGAGAGTGGATGATACAAATAGGTAGGACATCTTGCAGAGAATGCCTCAGAAGCTGCATACTTCAGTTCAGGTATGTGGAATAAAGTGAGTGTGTTCAAATTGTAAGTGAATTAGGATTGAGTGTGTACAGCAGAAATACTTTGTAAGTAAAGATTTGGGATATGTGTATTATTTCCTTTCTCTCTTAAGGGACAAAAATCAGGTTGCTCTCTTGTACTTATTGTACGCTTCTTAAAATATGCTAATCTACCCCTGCAATTTAAGAATGAGGTGAATGAGGAAAGTGTGCGAATGATGCAGGCACCAGTATTATTTCTGTAGATTCTCAGTTTTCTTTACGCAGCAAGATTAAGTGCAGGTGGAAAGTTGTTCTTAAGTTCTGCCTAAAGGCACCAGTTAACTTTACACTAGTGTTCTTTGGAGAAACAAAAAAGAATAGTAAGGGAACAGATCTGCATTAATTTGTTTTATCAAGGAGACAAATTTATGTAAGTGGGCTGAAGTAACATGCTTGGTTTGAGTACAGTTAGCAGGACTTAACACAGTCAAGTGTAATTCCTTTCTCCCACAAACATATGCATTTGTGGACAGCAGCAGGGAAGATGTTTTAGATGTGCTTGCACCTGTATCACCTGTGGCATGGTATAGAAGAAGTTACAGAAGTTACTCTGCTCTTCAGTCTGTCACAATGGTTGTTGGCTAGCTCTGTGGCAGTCAAGACATTGTCTCTGATCACATCACCAAATTCATTAGTTTCCTTTGAATCAGGTGACTTAAGAGCTTACTTATCCTCGAATGCTGTCTTACACTATGTTGCGCATATTGAAAGTTCATTGGAAGGTGTTCATCTGGAAAATTTCCAAGCCACTATTTTGTCTGACTTCAGTACGATTATTTATTACATCTTTTTTTTTCACATGATAGCTGAAGGATGGTCATCTGAGCAACATGTTTATTTAAGTGTTTACTGATGAAGCACAAAAGTATTTCCATCCATGCCACTGTTTTGAAAAGAAACATAAAACTCTAATATTTACATGATATTTGTGGATAAAAACAACAGGGTGTTATGTTCCTTTGAATTTGAACTCCCTCTGCAAGTTGTTAGGAAAAGATGTTTAAAGGTTTTACTTATACAAATATTTAATTGATTGTCATCTTTCAAGAGCCTGCTATTAAATTCAAAATCACTGGAGACCTCTGTTAAGTTCCATCTTGACAGGCATCCACATCATTGCTTGGAGTTGGTGCTCCTTGATGAAAAGCTTGTACATGAAAAAATTCCTGCAGCTTCTGTACATAAAATTCCTCTTTTATCTGTAAGAGTCTTAATAAATGTATTGCCTGTGACCATTCTTTGGTCAGTAAAAAGGTAGAGGGTGAAATCGTGAATGCACTGAATGTGGTGACAGAAGTTGGGATCACTTTAGCGTGACCAGGCCTTACCCATGTACAAAGCCAGAGCAGACTAAGTGGTGCCCATGTTTTAGCCTCTTCAGGGAAAGGAAAGAGAAGCTCCTCCTGTAGAATTGGCACCCCTCTAAGCTGTAAGTGCATTGTTGCATGGTTCCTTCTGCCTTTCAGACTTCAGAGGCATTTAATTTACTCAAGGCGGGAGAAAATTAATCTTCATTGTTATTTCCAAACTTAACAGTGTTGCCAATGCCCTGCTAGAATGTGCCCTACAGATCATTGTTCGGGAAGATCTGTTTTTTTCTGTTGGAATGTGTATTTAAAGAGGGCGGCGCCTGGGCTGTGCCATTGTCCTCCTCTTCTGAGCTTGTGCTCTGGGGATTTTGCTGCTTATGAACTGGGTTTGAAGGCATTTCTGTAGCTCTGGAGAGCTTGCAGATTTCGGTACAGAAGTCCTGGAGTGAAATATAATAGTTGAAAGCAACATTGCTTTATTGTTGTTCCCCATGCTGCTGTTTCTGAGCAGGAATGGGGAAGTGTAGGTAAGCAAGACCTAAATCAGCTGTAGGGCTGGCTGCTACTGAAGTTGTGGATGTAGTGGTGAGTGTTTTGGGCCCTACTTACTACCAGCTCTTGCCACCTGATAAGTGGCCTAGGTTTATGTTTATTTGCTTGTATTTGTAGAGAACTGGCCTTCCTTCCTCATTATTCATCAGCAGCCAGTGGGTTCAGAAAAGAATGAACTCTAGAAGCCATGGGTGCTCAAGCTTGCTTTCAGTATAGAATGCATTAAGGTAAACCTGAGCTGCTCACCCTGAATCTGTCTATTTTTATGATTTTTTTTCTTTTTTTTCATGGCAAGAGGTGGTCCAAACCCTGTCATTACATAATATTTTTAATATTTCCCCAGAAAGTCATAATATGATGTAGTGTATGCATGCAACTGTTCTTGACCACTCAACAAATTTAAAGGCTGTTACATCCAAGTGAATGTTGCACTTACACATGACTGTTAGGAGGCTCCAAAATATGACAGCTTCCAGATGTATGAACCAACTGATCCCTTTATTTAGATTATGTAGCACAGCTGATGCCTAGATTAGTGCTGGCTGGACAAAGCTATGGGAGATTTGTCTGGTTTCCATAATGCCATGTTTATATTTCAGTTGGATTTTTCCTTAAAAACTGACCTCTCTATGACCTATTGGGGCTGTGTCCACTAGGATGCTGGTTTTGATGTGTTTGCAACTACTTTTCTTTTGGTGTCTAATGGAACATGTTCTCATTTTCACACTCTTGGATTATTACGCACAATCTTTTTAACTTAACTGTGAATTACCTGCTTTAACCTATAACCACTCTGGTAAAACCATGCTTGTAAAGTTCTTTGCCCCACAGCTAGCTTTTTTTCTGATTGGTTAAAATAGCATTTTGGTTATAGGTCTTGTCGGGCTGTTACTTGTCAGGTGTATACAGAAAAAAGTCCAATTGTTTGCACAGTGCTTTTTCTGTCTACAGATTATGTAGATGGTGGTGTGTGTGTATGTGGCTCTAGCTGCTCTATTTCAGAGTTCAGCTGGATCTGAAGTGCAGAATTTTATCAAGAAGTTCACTCTTCTTTGTATGTACTATACAGTTATATCCATTTTCTCAGCCATCCTTATTTTCTTCAGTATTTGTCTTATTTTTCTTCAGTATTTCAGGCTTTGGTTCTTTTAATTTCTCTGATCTCTGCTGCCTTGTAATATGCAGGAAGTCTTGCCCCAGTTATGTTTGTGAGTTACTCTTCCAGGGAAAACCTGAAGAAATCAGTAGAACTTCTTAAGGTCTGCATGACAGTTCTAGTATAAGAATGTAGACACCTATCAGAGTTCAGAAAAGTAAATATGCACAGCATTCATTAATACTTAAGAAACCATAAAATTTTCTGCCTTGCTCTGTTGATGCTTTGCTGGAGTGGCAGATTCCCAAGACGGTGCCTCATGACAGAAAACTCTATGCTTTAGAGTGTAACATCTGTGCTGAGAATGTGTGCCATGTTATAATGGCCCCTTCATTTCTGTGTCCATGGATTAAGGAGAATGGGAAAATATTATACTCCAGTTTTGCATAATCTGTGCTATCTTGTTATCCACTCAGACTGTGCCAAATATGACTGATGAATACCATACACAATAAATTATGTTCACCCTTGCTCTTAATTGAGTTACTTTTGACTTGAAGTAGTTTTTCATTGTACAGTACAGTATAATAGATAGAATGGAGTTGAAAGGAGTAGTTATTAATTCAGAATTTAAAAATAAAACATTTTTCTTTATTCCTTTTTTATTGTGTAAACTTTGTTTAATATCTGTAAATACAATTTACTCATTCTTCGTTTTGCTCTGTTATTTTCATTTACTATCACCTCAGTTACTATAAACAGACTGATTTTGGCAGCAGTAGTAGTTTCATGAGGTAAAAAGTTCTTTATGGAAACTGCTGACCATATACATGTTTGGATGTATGGAGAATTTTAATTTTGGTTTTTAGAATGAATGTCTTGGCTTTAACTTCTGCTTGGTTTTGGGAAACTTAGTTATTTCAGTGCCTGAGCAAAATATACAAGAGGTAAGGGAATGAAGAAAACCATAACCTGATTCTTTCTGCAAAGGTGCTGCTTCTTTAGAGAATTGTACTGAACTTAATTCCACCTTCGAATATACAAGTAATCATTGTGTATTTGAAACATCTGTATTTTGCTCATGTGTAAGCACATGTGTAGTGTTGTACACCCAGATTACCTGAAGCTCAGTCATTAGACTGTAAATCAGTCTTCTTTTATTAACAGTGAGATAAATTATAAGAAACAGTCTTCTCTTGTTTACCAGTATGATGCATTTCTGCCTTTCAGTCAGTAATCAAAAGTTAAGTGCAGCAAACTAGAAATGAGCACTGTTGAGTCAAGTTGTATGATTTTTTTTTCCCCTGTTAAATCATTGCTTAAGGGCTTCTGGCCCCTAGCTCAGGAATCCTGCCCAAAAATGCCAGATGTATTACACAGTCAAGTATTGCAATGTAAATAGTGTTCTGTGCCATGAGAGCAGGGTGGTCCATCTCCTAGTCAAAAAAAAAAAAAAAAAAAGGGCAGAAAAGGGAAAATCCGCATGCTCTGAAATAAACAGTAGTTGTAGTGTTATTTCTGGTTTTGGCTGCACAACCAGTGTTTTGGAGCTGAAAGAACTCAGATAAATTAGTGCTTTGGACTAGCAGAGAACTGAAACTGAGATGCTAGAAAGCAAGATGTGTCTTGGCTGAGGGTCTATAGTGTAGTCAAGCAGGCAATGTAATAAGTAAAATATTAAAGTAAAGGCCATTGCTGACAGGCAAAACTTATTACTTTACCTTATTGTGAGCAGCAATCTCTTGCATGTGGAAGCAGAGTGGACAAAAGATGGGAAGTTGGGAAGGCACAGACATAGGGATCTTCTTGACCTCATGCTGTGACTGGGTATGTTACTGGACCTTTTGAGCACAACATTGCTGAACTGTTCTTGTTTTTAGTTAAATCCTTTGGCTGTATATTAACAATGACTTACCTTCCAGTGTACTTACCTTATTCAGATGTGGTAGTGGATATAGGTTTATTTGCACATTTTTCTATTTTGTGTATGGACATGCCATTTCATAACATTTAAAACTAGTTGAAAAAAGATTTCACAAATCTAACCTGAAAGGAAATTGCCAAGGATGATGTCATAATCAGATTTACGTTTTGGTTATCTGAGAAATCTGTGAACTACCATAGCTTCCTTGGGTGTGTGCAGAGGAGAGGGGGGTTATAGGAACTTACTTGGGTGATAAACCATATTTAAATAGCTTCAGGAATGTAATCCCAATGCAGATCTTGGTGTAGTCTCCTCAGTGTCATACTCAGTAGAATGATGAGATTTAGGACCTCAATTAAACATCTCCCTTCCTGCTGACACTAAGCATTAAAAAAACCCCTTATTCATTACAACTTTAAATTTTTTGTTGGGTTTTTTTTTTTTTAAAGTTACCTTCTCTGTAATGGTAAAAGAAGTACTTAAAGAAGATACTTTATTGTACCAGTTCTTCTGGTGAGTATCTCCTGGGCATTTTTCTTATTTGCCTCTCAACATGGGCCTCATTCTGATTTCATTTACAACAGTTTTCACTAACTTTTCAAAGGGTTCCCATAGTCAGAAGAGAAGCGAAGCCCTAGCTGCTTAGAAGCTGATGCTGTTTAAGCAGTAGATAAAAGAAAATGTAATATTCTAGTGGGAATTATTAAGATCAAGAAACAAAACCCGAAACGTGTTTAGTATGACTTCCAACTGTAGATAAAAGGTAGCAACTTGAGAGAATTGTGAGCAGGTGTAAATATCTATTAAACTGTTCTTTCTAGAGATTTGGGGAAATAGGATGACCTTTTTTCTTCTTTTTTCTGTCTTTTTTTTTTTTTTTAAATAGGCTACAGTTTCACATGGCTTGCAAAAGAAATCTTTCTCCCTTTTTGTTTCCCACACCAATTGATTTATCATTTTGCTTGCAAGCAGACTTAGAATGTTAGGGCAGGAACACACTCACTTTTTTCTCGTAACTTTTTTGTTGCGGACCGAAACCAGTTGACTTGAATAAATTTTTCTGTGCTCTGAATGAAGCCAGCAACGTGGAAAAATCTTGCCATTCAGAGCCGTCTGAATGTACATTTCAGCCACACAGTAAGCTGTATTGGTAGGCAGTGGACTGCTAAATACAACCATTTTTCGCAGCAGAGAGTTAGACAGGTGATTAGCATAATTAGCACAGAGTAGGCTATACATATGGTAATGTTAAGTGTGTAAATGCCAGCTGCGGTGTAAAATTTATGTCAGGGGTCGACAGGGCTGTGCGAAAGTATTGTGTTACAGCTGCAGGTCAAAGCCTCCATTGCTTTAGCCCCTTTTCTCTTGTCGGTGAATGCGCTAAACAGAAGAGAAAGACAGAAATATAACAGATAAGGCTTTGATTGAACAGCCTGGTTCTGTGCAAGAGGGACTTCTCTTAAACCACGTGCCCCCCCCGCCCCAAACTCCCCCAAAACTACACATGCAAAACAAAAGTCCTGCTCTTTCATTATAGATTTTATTTTGCATCATGCTAGCTATAAAAGTGTTGCAGTCTTTGAGTGATGCCATTACGATGGGATGAGGGGAATCTTGCTGGGGGGGAGATGGGGGAAGTACAAGGTGGGTAATTATGCTTTAAAGAGCAAAAACAAACAAAAAACCCCTTTAATTCACCTTGTCCTTTCTTCAATCCAACACTCTTTTTTTTTTTTTTTTATGTCTCTGTTACTTACTGCACTTAGGGGGGTAGGAATTAAATAGTCTTGAAGGTGACAGCATTAAATGTAATAAAATCTCAACAGTCCAACAATCTTGGAGCTGCATGACTGGTTTTAAACTAAGTGCCAGAAGTTCTTCTGTGGTTTTTGTGTGTGGGTTGCTACACTTATTCCCCAGGTTCCTCTCACCTCCTAAACCACGGAATTCTTTATAAATTAAAAATTACTAGTACAGATTTCTTGTTTTAAAGGAACGCAGAGTTGAAGAGTACCCATCTTTTTAGGCCTTCGAGGGGGAAATCGGTAAATCTTTTTGTTGCTGTAAACTGTTCATTCATATATTTCATTTGCAATTTCCTCCTTCCCCCCCCCGCCCCAACCCAACCCCCCCCCCCCTTTTGTATTTTTTGTAGCTGGCTATAAGGAGTGGTGGTGTTGACAGAATATAGTTCACACCACACTGACCTTGTGATGAAACTTCCTCACAGCCGCAGGGGGTCCTTATGAATCGGCCCCTAATCCAGCTAATCCCGCTCGCAACAAAATCGTGAAAGTGGCTCCCAGCGTTGTGTTTCCCTGCGCAGATGCCGCGGGAAGGAGCGGCGTTGGGAACGCACCAGCGCGGCGGGGCCAGAGGGTGCCCTCGGGGCAGGGCTGTGGCTGCCGGCGGGGCCGGCTGCTGGCAGGGCTCCAAGTGGGACCCCGCCGTGTGGCCCCGCGGGACTGCCGGCTCCGCTCGGCCTCCTCCCGCCCCGGGACCTTAGAGCCGCCGCTCAAGGTCCAGAGGGAGCGCGGACCCCCGCGCCGGGCTCCGTCTGAAAAGCCACCAGCACGGTCACAGTGGCCCAAAGCAGAAAATAAAAGCCGTGCTGAGGGGTGTGCTTGGCCATTTGTTGTCCCGACCTTTCCTGCTTCTGCATAAACCTGGCCATATGGTCGCACACTCGGAGCGTCTGACGGGAATCTCGGAGTGCATCCCGCACAAAGTGGGCCGCGCTCGGTCCTGCTCGGTGTCAATGGCGAGCGAGCGATGAAAAATGGGCCTCCTGACAGATGCAGCACGGCCTCGGGAGCTGGTGGCCAGTAAGAAATATCGAGGTGGGGGAAGCTGTGACAGGCAGCAGGTTCGGTGCTGGGGGGAGCACTGACCTGACCTGATTGTGTCCAACAGTGAGAGCAGTTCTGCTTCAGTGCAAAGCCATTCAGAAGGAAGCTGCTTAGGCAACAACAGATGGTACAGCAAGCAGCTGGTAGGGAAATCTTGAAAGGAGCTGTACCCTGTGTCGTAAAGTGTTCATTCCTTTCATTTTTCTATGTTAATTTTGCCATCTCCTAAAAGTGCTATTTAGGAAGTGATATCCTCTAGAAAGTTCTGGATGCTGTTTGCATCTGTTTGCATTGCTGCTTGCTGTTCCTTTAAAAAAGATTGCATTCAAATTTTGTGCTACTCCATGTACAGATGAAATTTGTGCTATCCCAGGAGTACAGATGAAAAGACCTAAAAATGCTGTTTTTAACCACACAGGAAAACAATTACATATTTGAGGAAAGGGCACTGAGAGGTTAAATGAAAAGTTTGGCCTAGAGGAAAGCTGACTGCTGTGGAACAACACAGCAAATTGTTTGTAACACATTACCCAGCAGAAGCTCTTCAATCTAAAGTAACTTAAAGAAATTATATTCAGCTGTTTTGAAATCCTTAGCTTTAGACCTTGAAGCCCTTTACATACCCTTCTCAGCAGAACTCCTCTAAACTTTGCCACTTT